>NC_139144.1:72525062-73905062 GCF_964270905.1 Leucopleurus acutus | reverse complement strand
TATAACAAATGTTTTATATGCATTATCTCATCCTTGTACCCAGCTTGAAAAGCAGATAATAATATTCCCCTTTTTCACAAATTGAGGAAACTGGGACTCATATAGGTTAAGTTGTTCAGGGTCAAATAATATTTAATCCAGTCTTCAAATACAAGTTTGTTTGTTTTTACTCACATGCTTGTATTCTTTCTGTTATGCCTCAATGTCTCCTTAAAACTGTTTTACAGACCATCTGTTATGTACAGAGTACTATGTTAGGTGTTGTGGGGAAGTAGGAGAGGAATTCATAGTAAAACACAATCTAGTCTTTGCCTCAGAAACTTCCAACTAATTAATATAGATAAGATATGGATCTTATCTAGCTCATGTGGAATACAAGTCAGAATGTGATAAGCACATTAAGAGCATACAAATGCCATTAGGTGTAAGTTCTGAACTCAGAGATCATTGTGAGAGATCAAGGAAGCCTATATGGAGGAGGTCTCAGAATTGGAACTGGTCCCCCAAATGAATAAGCAGGACTTCTGTAATAGAAAATTTCTGGAGAATACTCCAGACAAAGAAATGCAAAACTAAAAACATAATGATGAACCATATTCTGAGACAGGCATATGGTTCAGATTGACTGGAATATATAAGGGTAAGTTAGATTTGACACTGGAGGAACTGGAGCATCAAAAGGAGGAGTATGAACTGTATTCCAGAGGCAATAGGGAATATCAAAATTGTTATCAAAGCTGGAGAGTGATAAGATTAGAGGTGCTTTGGGAAAGTTAACTGACCAGTATATAAAAGAAACTTATAAAGAAGTGGAAACTGGAGAAGGAAAAAAATCAATTAGAAAACAATCCTAATAATAACTCTATGATGCAAGTACTACTATCCTATTTTACAGAGGGGACAACTGAGGCAGAGGAAAATGAAGTAACCTGCCAGGACGACACAGCCAGTTAACAATTAGTATGGGAAAATCAAGAAAGTTAAAATATTCAGTTAAAATATTCATATGAAGAAAAAAGGGAAAAGAATCAATAAAGACGTACTGAGTTTATTTTTCACTGAAAGTAACTCACTTTTTAAAAAATGTCTTTAAAGATGCGATGAAACTATTTTTGGCTTATGGACCATGTAGGAAGATTATCACACAAAAATGAGATTGTAAAATATCTATCGCTAAGCCCTCCTGGAGGGCTCTCTTAGCATTGTATATACTCCATGCCAGGATCTGAGTTAAGTAAGAAGTAATATCACTGAGCGTGTGGAGAAAGGATCCAATTTGTATTAATGACAAAATCCAGACAGGAATATAGATATCTAACAAAACTATGTAGTTTATTAAACAACTTTTAGACACTTAATTGCTATTACAATCCACTTAAAGTAATATTATCTCCCCCCAAAAAAGTCTAAAACGTGTTGACCCAAACTTAAGTTAATGGTCAAAATTTTCCAGTGTAAGTACCAAAAGTGCTAAATCAATGGTATTTCAGCAAATAAGAGATAACTTTCCTCTAACTAAATGGCTCAATTTTACATTTAAAGTATTGTTTAATTAATGAGAAATGATAGAACTCTATAGGATCACAGCAAAAGAAAAACCAAAGGTTACCAATATGTCAATGAAAAAGTAACAAGTACTAAGGTAGGCCATGCAAAATGAAGGTTTGCTTTCTTCTTGCCACTTTGAATTTGTAATTAACCAGTGCTTTTCCTAAAATACAGGATCACCAATGATACGAAAAAATAAGACACACCATCATTATAATCCTTAGTGTGAGGTCACAAACTTGAACACTGTTATCTATTATTTGCAAGATATGAATTAGAAGATTGGCATGTTTTACACTTGGAGATTTTCAAAAATTATAGCATTTATCTATTACATAAATTTGGACTTAGAAATAATCAAGGACAAAAAATAAGGATTAACATTTTTAATTTAAATTGTTAGTAGCCCAACCTGCTAATCAAGCTATGCTATGACACATTTATTATGTTTCTGATGTCTTTTTATGACGAAAAAAGGAAAAATAAAAATTTGATGCCAAATGTGAGTACCAAAATTCATAAATAAAACAAGTATGCAGATAAAGCATTTCAATCACCATTATGATTGTTTTTAAGCAATCGTTTACATTTTTATAAGAATAAAACAGAAAGAAAAATAGTGCTATAATACTTGAGAATTAAAACATTTTTGTGTATCTTTTTAAGCACATTTTAAAAATGTGTTAGAGTTAAAATAGCACATGGGAAAGCTATGTCTGTGATGAAAATGGAATAAGATACAAGAGAATAAAAAAACATGTTTTTACTGAATGATGCCACAATGTTGTCTTAAGGGATCCCCTATCGTTACCAGATATTAAGCATTTCCTAGATAAAGTTATAAATCCCTAAACTTGCAAGACATTTTCTGCAAACTATCATAAATAAATACACAGGTCAAAAAATAAACTGTTTAAACATTCTCATGGAAATAAAATATATAAGAACTTATATTTTAGAGAAACACTGTTTGCTCATAAATATAATTCTTTTTTTCTTGTTGGATGCTGAGGGAAAAGTATTAACATATGGTTATTCATATTGTTAAAAAGAACGATGAAATATTTGCAATTCAGCACTTCTCACTATGTAAAGCATCCTTCTTATCCCTTAGTGAAAACTATTTCCAGCACTTTTAGGTGAAGAACCTCAGATGATAAAGGCCACAGTGCAGACTGCTGTTAGCACCCCATTTTGTCACTGTGGCTTATGTTATGAAACTGGCAGAAACTCTCACATAGGAAAACCATTTGCTATATTTCAGTATAGAAATTGCATTGCTATTTTCTGTGCTCCTAAAATACCTTCATGGTGGTCTGATACTTGATCGTTCTATTACTAAAGCAAGTTAAATTGTAATTCCAACTATTTATCTTTCAGACATCACTAAACCTTCCAGGAATATTTTATTTACTATTTATTAATTTCTTTTGCAGATTGTGAAAACTATTTCAAGAATGCAAATATCAATTTCTCACACATTTAGACAGCTTTCACACTTTACCTTCCTTTGATACACAAAATTTGCATACAATGTAATCTGCTTTATTTCCGCTTCATGTGCTGTCAGCTTTAGCTTTTCTCTTATTCTCTTTCCTAATTCTTTCTCATTTTCTTCCTGTCCTTCCTTTCTTTCTCCCTCCCTTGTTCTCTCTCTGCAAGTTAATAAAACAAGATGAAATAAAAATTCTGAAAAATAATATATAAATGCTTCCAATTTTACTTAGCCAGAATTTCATGGCAATGTTCATGTAAGTTAACCCAGGAAAAGATACCCAACAGAGTTAAAGATAGAGATGGAGACTGGGGAGGGAGGGAAGGAGGAGAGAACAAGAATGAGGAAAAAAGAGGAAGAAAGAGAATCAAACTTTTTAGAGTATATTTATGCCTTGAAAGAGACAATATGGGCTGTACTTTTCCTCCCTCTAGAAAGCAAAGCAAGTTTTGGATATTGAAAAACACTTTCTCTTTTTCTTCAATTTATTTTTGACTCAATTCTTTTTCAGAATGGAAACTGCATTATGCAAGTAAGAAAGTTATACATAATAAAAGAACAGTTTCCTCATTTTGTAACCACTACCTTTATGGTGCATGGTGTTTTAATAAGTCTTCTATAATGGATATCTGAAAATAAAGCTAAAATGTGTACAATATGGACTGAAATCAGAATAATAAAGTCACCCCATTTAATTAAGTCTATAATGTCATGCCCATACAAATACTGCACAACAAATATTAAACTAACCGCGGTTATAAAATTAAAGCTTCACCTACAGATGACTTAATGTGAAAAGTAACTTTAATTTCTCTTCCAGACTACAAACAAAACTAATTTATTGGAAGATAAACTAAAATATATGAGGAAGTAATTCTAAAAATGTTTATTTCTAACAGAAAATTCTGAACTTATTTTTAGAGGAACATGGGAAAAATAAACCCTAGGTATAGGTACACCTGATTTGCTAAAACTTTGACACCAGTGCTTTAGAAGCAGTTGAATTTTCATTTTTCCAATTAGACTTATGATATGTCAATTGCCGCATATATAAATCATACTTCTTCCTATGAACACATTATCTCACTGGACTATCTAAATATCCAGCTGCCTTTTATTAAAATTGACAATTGTCTTTCAGAGGCAAGGTCTAATTTTTTAACTAACCATATCTTGAAAATGTTAACTATAAAAATTTTAAAAGTCAAGGTTATGAAAGAAGAGCCACACATAAGACAAACTATACAGGCATCATATAAATACAAAGAGGGAATCAAGAAAGCAAGTGCACTATTTAAATACATTCTCCAAATATAAAAAATTGGCAGTCTCATACCAGAAATTTTACTCTCATAAAAACTTTATTAATACGAATGATACGAATATTTTGGGTCATAGTTATAAATAACAGCAAACCTAGGTAACTGTGTAAATCACTTGCATTTTGGTTAACTACACCTATTTTTACTTACCCTTCAAACACTACTACTTCTTACCAGTAGGCAGCACTATAACATCTTTTACCTGTTACCAATGTTAATGTCACACAATGCCATCTGTAACTTATTACACGTTATCTGACCTTTGCTTGCATTTTAGTCTCATTATTTTGGTTCCATGCTATTTATCTCACAGATACTCTTTTCTTCCTAAAAACAAAATTAAAACTTACAATAAAGTATCAGCAATGTCAGGTATAGTATACACAAACATCAACTGGCAAGTGTGTAATTAATGAATGCTACTATTTCGTTACTAGGTAACAGTCTATTCCTTATGGTAATTTAAAGGAAACTGAAATTAAGTGTAGTATGAAACTGGTCAAATGAGTTTAGCATTAAAGACTTTTAGTTTCTGATGTTATATATTCACTAAACTGCCGCTTTTATAAGAATTATAAGGACCTTGATGTTAAAGCATTTATGTTTACATATCTGTTTTTTTCAGAAAAAGAATCAAGGTATAATAAATTATTTAGAAACCCAAACACATAAATTTATAAGGGAAAGTATATCACAACACTTGTAAACAATTTATATTCTACAACTTAATAGTAGACCACATATTCACCTGACAGATTCCACCTTACTTTAACCAAAACGATTATTTTCTACTTCATCAAAAAGCACTTAAATGTAAAATAGGCCAACATCCAAATATACTAAGAGAAATTCTTCGGTTCCTTCACTAACTAATCAGAGATACACAGAAAAGGACCCTTTAAGTTTAATGATACCTGCTCATTAAATGATGCTAAACACTAAAATACCACGAACAGCAGGGAATTTCAGTTTACATTAGAGAAAAAAAATAAAAGGGTAAAAATGACTGAAGTTGGTCAGTTCAAGCTGATAGGGCACTTCAAATGAATAACAGAAGAATAAAAGAGACACTCTAGGTTAAATTAGGTTCTCCTATTCCTTTTCTTGAAAGTGCTTAACTTCACAAATTTTATTTGAATTAGCTAAACTGCCCAAATCAAAGCAGATATAAAGTTAAACAGGCAAGTACACTTCACAGTAGTTTACCTCTTATACAACAGATAAAACCTTAATTTTAAAAAGGTGATTTTGAGTTTTAAATGGGTATGTTCCTCTTCTTCACTGAAGCAACTGAAATACTTCATTTCTAAGAAAACACTGCTGCACAGATTAAAACATATACAAAGCCTCAGGTGGATAGGTTTGTTTACACAATTTTGTTCCTTCATATACAAATGAAGAATTTCTCCTTTCAAAAACCAATATCTGATAATACTTAATAAAGTGTTATGTAGCCAATCAGAATTTACTGTACAATATTTCACATACTTTTTAAAAAGTAGGACATTTTCCTTTAGTTTATAACTTTTGACTTTGAATTTTCACTTACTAAAAGCATATAATTTTTCCTTGCTCGAATCTTATTCCAAGTTCTTATTTACATTTGCCAAACAGCGGCATTTCTCTAGGAAAACTGGACTAAATCTTGACAAAATTTGTAAAGTAGTAATTATTGGCACCCCTCTCTCCATTCATCACTCCTCTCCCCTACTCAACTCAATTTTACTCTTACCTGTACTATTTCCTCTTTTTATGAATGGTTCCACCATGCATAAAGCTTAATACAGTACTAGTGAATATACATGGTCCTCCAAGCTGAATGAATGTCCATCTTATAGGAGGGCAAAGGAAAGAGAGTCCTTCTTAACCCAAAGAATACGTTGCTGATTAATAAACAATATTGTCTAGTAAGAAGTATTTTGATCCCAGGGGAATTCCCCTGCAAACTTCAAATCATACCATTTAAGCTTTTTGCTTCTTTTTGTGTGTATAGCTGCTGTTATAGTCTGAATGTTTGTGTTCCCCCCCAGAAAAGAAATCCATAAATTGAAATCCTAACCCCCCAATGTGATGGTATTTGGAAATGGGGCCTTTGGGGGATTAGACCATGAAGGTGGAGCTGTCATAATGGGATTAATGCCCTTATAAAAGAGGACCCAGAGAGCTTCCTCAACCCTTCAGCCATGTGAGGTTACAGTGAGAAGATGGGAATCATTGAAGAAGCAAGACCTCACCAGATACCTAATGTGTCAGTGCCTTGATCTCGGACTTCCTGGACTCCAGAACCATGAGAAATAAATTTCTATTGTCTATAAGCCACCCAGTTTATGGTACACTGTTATAACAGCTGAATGAACTAAAACAGCTGTAAAAGGAGAGGCTCTAGAGAGGCTCCCTTCTATCAGGCTCTTTCACAAAAGGCAGATAATTTCCCTGTCACTTAGGAACATTTACCAGTATTTTCTGGGGGGTTATATCTGTGCTTAATTTAGGCCGTATAATCAATCATGAATTAAAAAATACAAAAAACACTGCTATATTTAAAATGCATAACCAACAAGGACCTACTGTATAACACAGGGAACTCTGCTCAATATTACGTAATAACCTAAATGGGAAAATAATTTGAAAAAGAATAGATACATGTATAACATTCACTTTGCTGTACATCTGAAACTATCACAACATTGTTAATCAACTATACTCCAATATAAAGTTTAAACAATTAAAAAAAATAAAAATGCGAAAAACAAACAAGGGTAAGGGTAAACTGGTCTCCTGGTAACACTAGCATAGCATTTCTCACACTATTCCACAGAACACGAGTTTCCCCAGATAGTATTCAATGAATAGGTTCCACGGTAAAAAAATCTGAGTCTCTTATAGATGCACAGAGACTGTTAACTCATAAAAGGCTATAAGAACTGCAAAGGGCAGTGATTCCCCTTTCTCATTAGATAACTATTAAATCTCATACACATTAGGGTTTAGGGAACATATTTTGCAAGTCTGAATGATATAATTTGCTTGCAACACATGTTGCAGGGGTTCTGTAATGGCATTAAACTTGAAAACACTTTAACAAATTATATGGTCTGAGTCAGCTTGTTTACACCAGCATACATAGTGCCGGGCACACATTAGGTCCTCAATAAATATTTGTTTACTGGATTAGTTAATTGATGAAGTCTAATGCTGAGTTCAGTATGTATTTGTGTAAACAGTTTAATATAGGTGGATATGTGTTCTTTATGCAAATATCTCTAGGGGTAGAGACCCTAGAGCTTCTCTTGAAAGCATCCTGACAATATCAGGGTGTATTCAAATACTTCTACTTTAATTTTAATTTTTGTCTCCCTGTTAATTCATGACCAGAGACAACATATATTAGAACCATCATCTTTAAAAATAGTTTTCAGTATTTCCATTTATTCTCTAAGTTTAATTAGTCAATTGTATTTAAGTCTTTCCTCTAGAAATCATATGATAGAGATGACAGTCATCTCTCTTTCACTTTTTTCTCTCTTCATTTTCTCTGTATCCTTTTTAGCACGCTTTTATTTTAGAGTAAAAACCTAAGCTGTACACAGTATTTTTTAAAGTGTGCTATAAATAGCATTCAATTCACTTTGATTTCATTTCAAATGCTAAACTGAAAGTTTGCACTGCTGTCCCTTTAGTCACAGGTGAGAGATCAGCACAGGAAAGAGAAGGGCAAGGGCTGCGGAATCTGACAGACCTGACCTTGACCTTCAGCTCCACCTTAAAATAAATCACTGAACTGCAAGATGAGTATCATCCTGAGACTCAGTTTTCTCCACTGTTAAGGTATGAATGATAATACTGACCCAGCAGCATTGTTTGGGGGCTTAAATTAGGTTAATATGTGAAAGGTGTCTGGTAGAAAATAAGTTATTACTAAATGGTGTGGTGGGGTAGGGAAAAAGAATTGGGAGGAGGACTAAAAATCACCAAGTTTTATGGCTCTAATCTCTGCAACTCAATCAAATAAACTACTGCTTTTAAAAAACAAAAGTTTTAGTGCAAACTTCCTAGAAGTATACTCATCACGATGTTAATGGTGGTTTTTCTCTGGGTAATAATACTATTAAAAATTTGTGTTGTTTACTTAATATTCCTCCACATTATTGGAATATACTGTGATAGGTGTGTAGTACTTCTGAAATTAGAAAAGCTTGAATTCAACTGTATTTTTAGGAAAAATGTGTTTTAATATTTAAAGAGTTTCATTTATGTGGAAAATTAATTCATGAGGAGCTTCTCAGTCCTCAAAAATTCTAGAGAAATGAGAATTTTACTTTTACTATAAATGACAAATTATAAGAAATGAGAGGAGTTTTACAAATCCACTCAAATTTTTTTCTCTTGCATAACACCCCATGCCTTCCCCTCACCCAAAAAATTCCTTAACTACCAGTGTTCATCTCACTTTAAGATATCAGTTTCTTTTAAAATAATTGCTAAGAAAGCAATGGTATACCTGTGGTGTGTGTAATTTATTTTAAAAAATTACTAATAAGTTCAAACTTTTTCTTCATTTTCATTGGGCATTTGCATATTTTCTTTTGAAAACTGTTCACAGCTTTTCCCCAATTTTTCCATTTTGGTCTATTTCAAGAATCTTAAAGTGTGTTTTATAAACAATGAAGGATACTTAGGCTTTGATATATTTTTTGCAAATATCTTTTTATTTCACTTTTTTTATAATCTGATCCCTTTTTCTTTGTGGTTCCTTTTATTTCTTGCCTGTTTAAAAAGCATTTTCCTCATCCAAGATTATATTAATATTTGCACAATTTTTGGTTAGATATTATGTAACAATAATTTTACATTTAATGAAATATACTGAGAATTTGACATGATACTTTTGAAAAATGTAACTTTTTAATGCAAATAGCCAATTTACTAGACTTTTACTGAAAATCTATCTCTTTGCTGTTCATTAAATATGCTTTCCTTATTACATATTAATTTTAAATAAAAGGTCTATATTTAGGAACATCTGTTATAACTTCTCCTCTCCCAGTCTTCTCTCTTGGTTAGCATAATCACTCTCTACCCAATTCCTCAAAAAAAAAAAAAAAAGAAAAGAAAAACTAAGCTTCATCTTTGAATTTTCTCTTCTCATTTCTTACATATAAACTACTTGAAAATCATTTCAATTCAACTTCCAAAATATCTAATTTAATCACTTGGAGCTCCACTCGGCCACCCCTGTGTAAGCCACCATTATCTATAGTCTGGTCTACTCAGTTACCTCCTATTTGTTAGTCCTGCTATGCTCTTGCTCTTTAAAATATAAATAAAATGAAGTCTCCTCTCTCCTGCTAAAAACCCTCCAATGGCCTTCCACTGCACCAAGAACCCATGAACTGGTCCATGCATAACTCTCCAGCCACACCTCATGACCACTCCTTGTTTATCTTGCTTCCTGCTTTGGCCATATTTGTCTTCTTACTCTACCATCTTAGGGCATTTTAACAGCTCTTCTCTCTGCTTGCAGTGCTCCTTCATAGGAAAGGAGACTTTCTTACAATCCAGATCACTTAAATTTCACTTCCTCCATGAAGCCTTCCTTGAAAACCTAACATAAAGTATCTCCTCCATCACTCCCCTTTAGGTATTTATGTTTTTTTCTGTCATATGAAAATATGAAATGTTATTACCTGATTTTTTCTAGTTTATTTTCTGATGCTTTCTCTCACGTTTCATGAAAGCAGGAAGTGTATCTGTCTTGTTGAATGCTCTACTCCTCATTCCTAGGATAATGACTGGTATGGGATAGACACTCAATAAATGTTGACTGAATAAATGAATAAATAAATGGGTACCTTCCCATTTAGTGCTCTTCTTTTTTCAGAAAGAAAAATCTCACATGAGCTTTAAAACAGCATTTAATAAACCTCCATCCAAAATTTCTTAGCTATTCCTAATTATTTTATGCTTTTAATAACTCTTGCTTGCCCATTTTATCTTCATGCCGGTATACAGAAAAACTACAGTTTAAGTATTTGATATTTTACTATATTTTTATTTAGTCATTGAAAGAGTTTATAGTTGTCTTCAGGTTATCTAATTATAGAATTATAAATTCTCCTCTCCAAATCTATACCTCATTTCTTTGTCGTATCCAATTACACTGGCAAAAACCTATGTTACTAATCTGACTGACTTCTTAAATCCATACAAAAATATTCTGATATGAGGCTCTCTTACCTCTCTTACAAAAATTTATTGTTTCTTTTGCTGGCATTTAAAGCTCCATTTATTTCCTTTTAAAGCATACTTCTCTTTTCCCCTATAGCAACATTCATGCTTGCACCAATTTTTAACCTTCAATACTAACCAAAACGACTGTGCTTCTGCTCCCATCTTTATCCTCTTCTGGAATGCCCTAACTTCTTTTTCCACTTACAGCTATCTGTTTCAATATGCCTCCTGAGCATCATTTTAACTGCACCCACCAGAAATGACTTCTCTCTCCTTCTGCACTACTATACCTTTTGGGTTGTCCCACTCAAGTGATGGTTAGCATTTTTTATTTTGTGGGTGTCTGGCCAGTTCTCATAGATTATAAATATTCAATAAAATGCACTGAATGAATGGCTATTTTGCCTACCATCAATTTCAGTTCTCACAGAAAACCTGGGAAAATGCTGCCATAATCACAAACTTAGAGAAAAGTTGCAAGTATGGGACAGAATTGTTTTTCCTGAGCTGTTAGAGAGTAAGTGATCAACCTAATGCCACAATCACCTCCAAATACTTTAGTGTATATTTCTTACAAACGAGAAATTTTCCCTACATAACCACAGGATCATCAAAATCAGGAAACTGACAGTGATATATTATTGTACCATCTAATGCAGTACTCGGTCTCCTTTCGAGTTTCGTCACTTGTCCTAGTAATGCCCTCTTTAGCAAAAGGATCCAGTTCAGATTCACACATTGCATTAAGTTTTCAAGTCTCTTTAGTCTGCTCCACTCTTGAACAGTTCCTTTCTTTTATTTTCATGACCTCGACACATTTGAAGATTATAGGCCAGTTATTTCACAGATCCCTTAATTTTGGTTTGTCCATGTTTCCTGATGATTAGTTTCAGGTTATGCATCTTTGGCAGACAATACAGAAGTGATGCCCCTTTTTTCTCATTATATTCAGTCAGGTGGTACATGATTTCAGTGTCTCTCTTTACTGTGCTCACTTTGATCACTTGATTAAAGTGGTATCTGTATCTGCCAGGCTTCTCCACTGTGAAGTTACTCTTCTTCTTTGTAACTAATATACATTTTGTTGGCAGTTAATTTGAAAATATATCAATATCCCATTATTCCATTCCTTATCAAACTTTCAGCATATATGTATGTGTGTATACACACATATATATTCATATTTCCCTTTTTATTCAATGGTTTGTAAATATTTACCTTATAATTAATTTTATTTATAATTATGCATTATTTATTTTGATGCTCCAATTTTCTCCAATTTGACTGGTGGAAGCCTCTTCAAGTTGGTTTCTATATCCTTGTGGCAGGACTCCATCATTCTTTAAGTGTTTCCTTCTTTTCTGGCACAAGATGCTTCAGGCTTATTTTCTAATTTCCTGCCCCGGTTTTATAGTGAGGCATTTTGCAAAGGAGCCCAGTCTCCTTTTAAGGAAACTGGCATTTAGAAAGGAAGACTTGGGTCCTGGGTGTGTTCAGTGTTTTTGAGGTATTGCTGTTTCCAGGACCTCCCAGTGGGACAGATCTAGAGAATACATATACCTATACACACACGATCCCACAATAATTTCTATATCTATATCCATAAGTACATCTATATCCATAGAAAAGCAGGAGTTCACACCAGTACCTGTAATTTCAACCCAACACCATAGGGTTCATACAAGTTTTCTCCCTTTCCATATTTGTACCTTGGACAATGAGAAACCTGGCTTCCATATCCTTAATATATTTATATTTTTACTTGTTTGGTCAATCCCCTACACACAACTCATTTCTCTTCTTCACCTCCACTGTTCTTCTGCTTAGATGCCCTCTTCTCCCAGCTTGGGCTCCAAACCATGCCAGGCTGTTCTTCCACAGGGATATCCCCTTCATGCTGCTGATGCTCTGATACCCAGTACCTTCGGTAGATAGGCTCTCACCATTCTTCTACGGCTTTGACTCCCCACATCAGGCCATTCACCCATCTGGATACCCTTCTCAGTCCACTCAGCCTCAGATATCCCATGCCAGACTGCCCTTCCATGTGGATGCCCTCCTCTCTGCAGTCAGGCTCTGAAACCCTGAGCAGGACATCTCTCCTTTGCAAATACCTTCCCCACCCTTCGGGCACCCTGCACTGGGTTACTAGGGCTCCATCACCTTTCTAACACAGATACCTTTTTTTATCCCACCTAATGGCTTTAAGACGAAATTGTTCAAGAAGGGAAAAGAAAAAAAAAAAAAAAAAAGGAAGGGAAGGAGAGGGAAAAGGGGAAAAGGAAGAGCTATTATTATCATTTTAAGTAGAAAGTTTAAGTTTCTTAAACACACATAGCTAAAAATATTTGGACTGCTTCTGGCTCGGGGAGTATGAAAAATTATTTAAACAGCTTCTCCAGAACTGTTTAATTGCACAGCACCTTGATACTCTATGTATAGTTTGCTATGTTCCAACTACTACAACTATAATGACTATGCTGAGCTCTTTATATTACTGGACATTTACAGATTTCCTCACCAGAGTCCATTCTATATTTCCTTCTTCCTGAGTACCCTAACTTCTCAGCCGCTTGGTTTGGACTGACTCCACACCAACCTCCACAGGTAGGCACTGATCCTCTTAGTCAGTTTACCTTGTCCTCCAGGCATCTGTAATTAGTTAGAAATGGGCCTGGAAGTTGGCCTCAGCCAATCAGCACATACCATTCAACTGTCCACAATGGCTGGTTCAAGGGCAGGCACTTGATAAACAGGTCCAGAGTGACTTCTGGTAATGCTAGGTTACAAATTCTGTCTCCTCTTCTGGGGTGGTGATGTGAAGATGCAGGGCTTGAGAATACTATAAGAAGAGAGCCTGAAGATGTATGGGGATCGTTGTATGGACAGAGGTGGAAAGAAGCCCAGAAAAATAAGCCAAAGGAAAGAATTACATTGTTTGCATTCTATCAGAAAATCTTCACTGCCGAGAGGCAATTCAAGTTGTTTTCCTCATCTTCCCAGTTGATCTGACTAGTGTTCATGGACTCTGCTTCACCGAGTTACTCATTGTTTATTCCAAAAGGTCTTTCTGCTGCTATCCATGCATGATGATCTATTCACTTCCTAAAAGCAAGTTGGAACTGTGAAAGGTTGTTCTTGATAGTACTTTAAAGACTTCCTCATTTACTCTCAGTTGTACCTGCATCACTCTGGTTCCTAGGTTTCTGTCCCACAAGTTCATGTTAATTGTAATTTATGGACCCTTCTGTCTGGCACTCCTCCAATCTCCCATCTTGGCTCATTGGACTTTGGCTTTCCAAATGGATCTCAACGCTATTTTTGATCTTCCATGTTGGACCAAATCCTCTTCCCCACTATAGCTGTTCAAAAATTCTCTGCTTCAGTGTTCCACCCAGCAGAATCTCACTCTCTGAGCATCCCCCTTCCTCTTTGGACACTGTGAGATTCAGGCACACTGAACAAATGATGGAACGCTCACTCTGTATCGGGTACTGTGTTAAAGATCCTGACAACATATTTTCCTTTGAAATAAATAAGTTATAAATAATATATTCATAATTAATGCAGTTAAAATATTTATTTCATCTTAAAATCACTGCATATATCAGTTCTGTTGGCATTCCTTTATTCTAATGACCTAGTGTTCTCTTTATAGTCCACAGTCAAGCTCAAACTAGAATAGGAATGATTTCATTTTGATATCTTACATTCCAAAACGACCAGATTCATGTGCATATTTGAGGACCAAATATTTGCTCGGCTTATAACAAGGTCAGTTGACAATTCTTAAAACACCTGGTTAACTATGGACAAAAGCCTACTTTTTATGGCTAATGTATTAACTTCTAAAATGAAGTACATTTTAAACAGAAATATGTTAAATTAGTATCTGTGGACAGTTCTATTACTATCTTTAGTCATAGAAACATTTATCAATTCCTTGGAACAAGCCAGGCACTGTGCCAGGTTCTGCAGATCCCATGGTGAGTAACAGGCTGTGCCCTGTGCCCTTGTAGGGCTTACCTAAACTGTGAAAGACACCAAAGTGTCACTCAGAAAACGCACAATCACAGCGCCCTCTGCATTTGAATCTTTCCCTTGTGTTCATATAGGCATGATCTCTTGAGTAAAATACTTAGAAAAATATCTGAACCAGGAGTCTTAATCCAAATGCTCACACAGGCTAAGCAGATGTTTAAGCCATTGAAGAAGCAAGGTGGGAAATACGGCAAACTGGCAGATACATGCCCAGGCTAAAAGGACATGCTGCCACTTGGAAATGTGGGCTCAGTGCTGCCAGAGCTTCATATGTTTTCTAGAGAAGCCAGACTCTTAAATGTTGAAAAGCAATTTAAAAATTATGAGGCCAAACAAAAGTGTATGAGGATTTGGCCTGCAAGCCACCAGCTTGCAATATATAACAAATAGCAAAGCCTAGGTTTATGATGACCTGATTTAATACTGTCAGTTCAAATCTTAGGTAATTTCTTATAAGCAAATTCAGGGACCGCTCCTGAGCACCACCTCTCTGTGAAATGTATAACCTACCCAACAGATGGTGTTTGACAGTGATATTCTAGGAGTGCTAATCTTCATAAAGTCTGTTACATTTCATTTTCATACGATAATGACCATTATTCTCTGCCTCTTCCAATTGTGATAAACTCTACTGTTCAAGCTAACTATACTACATGATTTCTTCTACTTTTTTTTTGTTTTTTTTTTTTGTGGTACGTGGGCCTCTCACTGCTGTGGCCTCTCCCGTTGCGGAGCACAGGCTGCGGAGCACAGGCTGCGGACGCACAGGCTCAGCGGCCATGGCTCACGGGCCCAGCCGCTCCGTGGCATGTGGGATCTTCCCGGACCGGGGTACGAACCTGCGTCCCCTGCATTGGCAGGCGGACTCTCAACCACTGCGCCACCAGGGAAGCCCTTCTTCTACTTTTAAATTCAAATTTGTTATATATATCTTGTAATTATGTTGTTTTGTAACATTTAGGCCACAGAAAACACTTTGTCACTAACTCTTCTTTGAACTTCTAGTGCATTTTTCTTGCCATAAATGAAGAAGTTATTCATGGTTTAAATCTCATTTGACATTCTATGGTCTGCTTTGAAATTTCTTCAAGCTAAAATCATCATTGTCTTGCCATACGGTATTTGGACACAATGGGGGATTGATCAGCAATCTGTTCACATGCCCTTTCTTAAGAAAGTAGTTTCCTGTGAAAAATCCTATTCTTCCATATAGGTACTCTTTTTTGGAGAAGAAAAGGAGAGATTCTTAGTTAGCGCTTGCTGTAATTTTTACAAAAGGCTATCAACCTTAAAGTCTGTACTATTTGAACTCTAAGGCACCGGATCTATATTCAGTCACAACTCAGCATGACAGTTCTTTAGGCCCTAGTAAGTTCATGTCATCTAGAACCTCGTTGAGAGAAACAATCTATTCATTCCTCCAGAAATTCTAAGGCTGTTTCTTAGAAAACTGCATAAATGGGCCATGTTGTCTTGGTCTGCCATAAAATTATTTTGGAACAATATCCCTATTCTATCAGGATGTACTAAAATGAAGAGCTTTAGGTAAGTACTATCATATTCACTGTAGCTGTTATGAGGTAGAAAGTATCTATTATATTATGCAGAAAAAGCTGGTCATAGGTAAAGAGGTTATAGTAAATTTAAGACAAAGTTGCAGCAAAAATTTAATAATTATTGAGGCACTCGATTCTTTTTTTTAATTGATCTTCACTCTCTACTCTCATTTATAATATTCAAGGTTCTAACTTTTTTTATTTTGCGTTCTGTTTTACTGATTCTTCTTGAGTATAGTCTTCTAGGCTCTGTGGCAGAATTTGTTCTTAAAGATTACAAGCAATTAATACAAACACTGACAATTTCCATCTATTTTTCTTTGATGAATCTAGTACTTTATAACTTCCAATACATGCTTTCTTACTACTTTTTCTCTAGGCTATAAGTTCTCTAAATCTAAATATTAGCTTGTTAAAAGCTTGGAAAGGAGAAAAAGAACAAGGTATTGCCTATGGATGAAATCAAGAAATGTCATGATGATCTCCCTCTCTTCTCTCTCTAACACTGTGTTTTTACCAAATTTGTGAAATCCACAAATAATAAATTCTGGAATGTGACTATCACAATTCCTTCTAGTAACAATAAGTCTACATTTTTTTAAAAAACAGCAAGAAAAATATACTGGGAAAACTCCACAGTAGTGTCAAGGAGACATTAGGGTCATTCAATTTTAACCTCCCAGAAGTTTCACATTTCAATAACCCTACTTCCTAAGAAGGCCGTGATTTTAAAATGCAAAACTCTTAAGGAGAAAAAATAATAGTAAGAGAGGTGGCTCCCTTGTCAATTAAATAGTAAACTGTCAGATGGCACAAACTGCCATTTTAAACCATTTCAACAGAAATAGAACAGGATTGAAATGTGTGGTCAAAACTAGCCTAATGGTGAGGCTCATTTTATAATTCAGCATTGGGTAATGCAGGCCACCTGCCAATCTGGTGAGAGTGTGAGAAGGACACTTGCCTTAATAGGTAAAGGAAAACCCTTCAAGGAAGTTAAAGTGAAATGAATATGACCTAGGAGATTTGAAGAACCGGTTGGCCAAACTTAAACCTTTTGTCAAGCCTTGTTTTAACTGACTTTCTATATTAATGGCATTAATCTTACACCTTTGCCCGTCAAGTTATATATGAAAATATGAGCATTTAATATTGGGAAGTCTGTGATTGAAACCTTAAGGGGAATTTTTAAAATACAGCTGAAATAGAATGTTGGCAGGAAGCAATTCTGTTGTGACAGGTCTTTCTGAATTTCAAAATATTTTATCGTTCTGATAGTGCTCTAATTCTCTTTCTCTGAGTCTGCCTCTGTTTCTCTATTTTTTCAATAGCACTAGGCCAACAAATAAATTTTAAATTAATTAGTTTACTTCGTCTGCTACCCAAGAAACCATGTCAGGATTTTATTAAGAAATGGTGCATTTTATAGTAATTTACAAGAACTTTTTTTTTTACTGTGAATATTTTCATGCACTGTAAAAAGTTTATAACCTTTTTCTATTCACCCAGTAAAAGTGTTTTGTTTCTGTTGAGTTTGCTAACTTTTCTTGCACACTTACATCTTAGCCAAAATCTTGTTGTTCAACATGTAGCGAAAAATACACTTTTATTAGTCAAAATCTCCCCAGTCCCAATTAAACAAAAGGTTAAATTTGACTTCTAACCATTTCCCAACAGCAATAATGTGTATTCTATTGTGATAAGAAGGAAACTCTTAGCAACTAAGAATTGACTCATGTACTAAAGTCCTGCTTACAGTGAAATTACATCAGCATTGTACTGTGTGGTATGTCAGGGTGGAAATGGAACATAATTTCCTCAAGAGAAGAGAATACTTTTTAACCAAATGTCCAATGGTCTAGTGAAAAGTGTGAAGATTAACATACTTCTTGCATGAAATAACTCTATTCCCCAAATTGCAGGTGTTTTCAAAGCCCACGTGAACAATATCTCTTATAAGATAAATACGCAAGAGTTTGATTAAGTGAATAAATGGACGGACAGAACTTAGGAGTAATCACTTATGTTAGAGGATATCTGAGGCTTTAAGATATTTGTTTTTCTCATCTATGTTTATATAGCATTTAACTTTTGGAATTAAATTCACATAAAATTAACTACCTGTGAAAATAAATACTTCTGTAACATGTTACAGAAGACTAGTAAAATTGCCCCTCAGAATAACTTTTCTGATAAGATTAAGTTGTCCACAATCTACTTTAATCATGTTAAATGTAAAATCAAAAAGCACATTTGGAAGAAGAGATGGGAGAGATAATTATGTATGATTAATATTTTCATTATTATATTTTCTGCATTTTCAAGTATTTCAACAGTGTGTATATATTTTTGCTGTATGAAAAAAATGAAAGAACTTTAAATATTACTGAATAATTAAAATAGGAAGAGTACCTGATATGTAAATACTCAGAAATAAGCCTGAGGCCCCTGACCCCCAAATAGTTCTGGAAATTATCTTTCTTTTCTTTTTCTTCTTGTGTCTCTCAATTGATTGCTACCTGCGACCAGCATTCTTTGCGAGTATTTTCCCTATTTATTAACCATTAATTTGGTTCAGCATGTCATCCTTAAAGGTAAAATCAGTGAAAATGAAAGAGGAAAGACCAAACAGTTGCTTCTACCCTTTGCCTCGATGGGAATGCTCCTTGGCTCCCTACACAACAGTGTGTGTCCAGCTGAAGCCCTTCTGAAGTAGTTTTTAGGGCCTATATGACTTAGAGCAGCCGGCATCTATTTTTCCTCTGTTCTGGAACATTCTGCCTCGGGTAAACAAATCTCACTATTAGTATGTTTTTGTGCTTTTGCTCTTCAATATAAAGTATGGGAAAAAAAGTTTAAAAAGCTTAAACAGAAAGTAGGAGGTGTAGGAGAGAGTCAATTTACCTCCTGTAATTTTTCCCTGTGCTGTTTGTAGTAAAACCTTTAAGAAACCTTAAAAACTATATATTATACTGTGTGTTCTGTTCAGGGAAAGTGTCATAAAGGAGAAACTGTAAGAGAAACTATAAGAATTATTTTGCACTTGATTAGGGATGTTAGAAACACTTATCTGAAGTAAGAAGACATAGGTTAAAAAAGAAAAAGAAATCAAAAGGGAACAAGCAATGCCTTGTAAACACCTACTCTTAAACAAGCTGCTCTTGCAGGTACCAGAGATACAGCAGAGGCCTGTGGTTATCCCTTTCTTCTAATTTTGGGCGAATAAGTTCCATTCTGAGAGAATGAGTAGGAAGCCTATTCAGGGTCTCCTATCAGGCTGAATTCTCTAATCAGGATTTAGCAACAATAAAGCTGTTGTTTTGGTACTGTCTGACCCCCTGTCTACTTCTCAACCTGTTCTATGTTGCAGGTAGAGGCAGAAGGGATCAAGCCCCACCAGTAGATAAGACAGACTTTTTCTCTGCTGTGGAGAAGCTTCGGCTTTTGCTGTAGTGAAGAAAAGAGTCATCTAACAATTGTCTGCACAAGCCAAACTTTACTCAAATTAGGATAAATGCTATAAAGATCCTATGGGAGCATCTACCAAGAGGACCCGACCGGGTCTGGCAGGTCAGGGAAGGCTTTCTTGAGGATGGGAGCTTTGAGCTGAGCTCTGAAAGATGAGTTGTTCAGGCTACCCACGTAAAGAGAGAGAGGGGCGTGACCTTGCTGGGCAAAGGGAAGAACTTGGACAGAAGCAGCATGGCACAGTCATGGATTACAGAGGTCCGTCTGGATGATGTGTGTAAGCAAGTAAGTAGATGACAGTGAGGTAGGCAGGGGCTTTCCTCCTCACCCCTGGAACAATGGGAAAATGTTAAGTGATTTTAAGCCGGAATCAGATCTTTGTTTTTGAAACTAATCAGTAAGGCTGCAGTGAGGTAAATGTTTCAAAAGGGTGCAAAAATAGATGCGAACAAAGTTTCTAGGAAATCATTACAGCAGCCAAGACCCTGTGACTCTCTCACCCCTCACCAAAAAGCTGGAACTCCAGGAGTCCTCACCCGACTGTCTAGTCAGAGGGAAAGGATATGTCCTGATTCCAGCTGCATCGTGGAGATGCGCCCTTGGTATATGTGGCAGGGAATATGTCCATGTATTTCCAGTAGAACTAATGCCAACTGGTTCTTCTCATGCTAACAGCATTGTTGTATGTCCCCAATACACAATAGCTAAAATGGACACTTGAAGGCTAGTCGAAGAAAGCATCACCTTTTTCACAGTTTTCTTGGACCTATTTTCTATTGACTCTCCAGGATGACCATACTCACTCCTGTTCCAAGAGGGAGTTACCGTTATTTGGCCATTCTTTATTTCCAACTCTGACCTTTCCTCTTTATCCTAGATAAATACTTTCAACTGACCCCTCATAACTAATGTTCACTGGATATTTTGAAGGTATCTCCAACTCAGTATTTCTAATACTATACTTGTTTTCCAATCTACTTTGAATTCCGTATCTCATTAATGGCTGGAAATCCCAAGTATTGTCACCATCTATCATTTTAAACATTAACCAAGTTCACCTTAGAACTACTGATACCTTAAATTTGGTTCTTCCTCCTCTAATGATAATAATACATACTAATAATAATGGCAACAACAACAACAATAGCTAATGCTTATTGCGAGCTTAATATGTGTCTGGCAACTGTACTGAGTACTTTATATCATCACTTAATCCTCACAATGACCATGCTATTACCATCTCACTATTCAGAGGAAATCGAGACTTCAGAGAGGTTATTTTATGTTATGTCCGAACTCAGGGGCAACAAATATAAGGTCCTTCACAATTTGACCCTACCTTACCTCTTCAGGCTCATCTCTCACAATCCATCCAGCTTCTATGATTCAGTGGTAATGGACCTCGTGACTATTTTCTAAATATGCCACACTCTTTATTGCCTCTGAAACAAGTTATTTATGACTCAGTTTTCATGGTCAACCTTAAATGTTAGCTCCTTTATGAAATCTCTAACTTTCCTGCACCACTCCTATCCATCTCCATGGTTCATGAACTAAGTTTCTATCCTACCACTCAACTCAGGCTGCAATTATTTGTTAGTAAGTATGTCTTCCTCAGGAGAGTTTTAGTTCTCCAGGTATGGAAAAATATTTTATGCCTTCCTCAGGAGAGTTTTAGTTCTCCAGGTATGGAAAAATATTTTATGCTTAAGAGTCCAGAGCAGTGCCTGGAAGGTGGCAGGAGTTCTGTGACTCTTTACTGAAAGAATGGTGATATCTAACATGTATCCCCAGAACTGTGCTAAGTTCTCACATACATTGTTCATTTAATTCTCACAGCAGCCCTACTAAGAAAGTACACTTACTTATCCCCATTTCACACAAAAGGAAATTGAGAGTCAAAGAGGTTAAATAACTGTCATGGGGATTAAAAACTGTCTCCCAATATCTGTTCTCCAATTTTCTCTCATGGAAAGAGAATCCACAGTTTTTAGGTGATCTTACGGCCATCCAGAAGCAAGACTTTATTTCCTTTAAGGCTTCTAACTGGGTAGCCCTTGTGCGTAAGATCTGAATCTTGGCCATGCTATTAAAAGGAAGAAGGTACCTATCTACCCCTTCTGTTTTGCTCCTTTTCTTTTGTCTGAAATGAGAAAACAGTGGTGAGTCATCCTGGACGACACAGAGGGGGACAGCACTCTAGAGATGGCAGAGCAACATGCAAAGCAATTTGAGCTCCTGGAGACCGCAGAGCAGATCCATTTTGATAGATTATTTCCAAAGATGGCCCCAGTCTGCAGATGCAGAAAGGTCTCCTCCCATTCTGCAAATACTTTTGCAGTGTAACTTTGCCATCCTATCATCAAGAGGTAATTTCCCTCCGTTCAAATCTGGGCTGACCCTGTGACTTGCGTCAGCCAATAGAATGCAGCAGAAATGAGACCGTGACCTTCAGACCTAGATCTGAAGAAGCCTTGCAGCCTCTGCGTTCATCCTCTTGAAAGCCAGCAGCCACGTCAAGAAGTTCATGAAAGACTACCAAATGACGAGAGACTACATAAGGAGAGACAGGTGGTTACATGCAGGAGAACCAAGTGGTTACAACTGCAGCCGGCACAAAGGCCCTAGGCATACAACTTAGGACACCCTGGATGTCTGAGACCCACTCACGTCAATCCAGCTGACAGGATGTGAAGCATAGATGAGCCTTTCTCACTAAGCCCCGCCCAAATTCCCAACTCTCATATTAATGCCTCTCTCTAAGCCCCAAAGTTTTGAGGCAGTTATATGGCAGAGAGGAATATAACTAAAACAAACACTGTGCCAGCTATACTTTTATGAAAAGAAACTTTTATACTGCCATAAGCCACTGTCATTTTGTGTCTCTGGGACATTAGTGGAGCCTATATTCTAGCTACTCCAGTAACTTAACCAAGTTCCCACAGTAAGTGGCTGAAAGAGGATTTGAAGCAAGGCAGTCTAGTTCCAGATTCCAGGCTCCAAACCACAGAATTATTCCTTCTGGAAGGGAAGGAGGGAGAGGAGAGGAAAAGACACATTTGTTTATGGGAACACGTTTTGTTTCAAATAACCAATGAAATATTCCCTATCATAAGGTAAAGACTGCTTTGATGTTTATTAATAATATATAAACTGACATAGACTTCCCATTTGACTACTATGCAACACCTATACTCTAATTTCAACCTTTATTAATATTTTTCTACAAAAATCCCTTGATTTCACTTGAGAGAAGCATCATGTATGTCTTTTCCCTTCCTATTAAATTATAAAGTTCTTGAAAGCACAAACCTTATCATGTTTTGAGTGCTTCACAACCTCTAGCAGACCATTTTGCCCATTATGAATATTCAATAACTAGTAAAGTATTTTCTTGATTCATTTAAGGAACACAAACAATTAACACTTAGAAAATGGTAACTGCTTTAAATCTTACTCTGAATACCTGAGGAAAAAATTAATGAAGTTTTATTTTATTGAGCCTAGGAAGATGTCAACAAATTAAACAATATTAAAACAAACTCCAGGAGACTGTCTTAATACTTTTATCTTATCAGAACTTTGTGTGACATATGAAGCTTAAATAAATAATCCATTACCTTAAATTTATAAACCGTTTGTTCTGCAATTATTACTTTAACAGTGTTTGTTGTCATCAGAATTTGCCTGGCATACAAAAGGACCATATACTATGTATAATTATATTTTCTAGACTAATTATTCTGTTGAGAATTAGGAAATATCAAAAGAAAGTTATATCACTGATTTAATTGTTGCCTAAGTCTAAAATGTGTACAAGGAAATGTAGGTGAAACGGAGAAACGTAGGAAAATGGGCAGATCAGTGGATGAGGCAATAACGCACCATCTATGAGGCAATGGGAGAAAAACATGCTTTTGCAGTTCTGAGTTTGAGCTCTGCTACTTTTCAATCTATGTTCTTTTGCTACTTAAACTTCTCTAACTTCAGTTTTCTCAAATGTAATGGATAGAAGGGTAGCTATCTTATACAGATATTGTAAAGCATAAAAGAGCAATGTATGAGAAGCACCTAACCCCATGTCTCACATATAGTAGGCATGCAAACAATAGCTATAAACTTTATTCTTATTTTGGGTACTTGACAAATCTAATATCTTGATGGCCCACTTGTATTCTTCTAAAAGAAAAAGGTATTATTGACTTTGATTAGAGCACACCAGTGTTTTGATATCAACAACTTCTAATTTTCTAAAGAAGAAGACCAAGAAGGAGAAGGAGGAAGAAAGAGAAGGAGAAGAAAAAAAAAAAAAAACTGGAACAATACTAGGTTGCCCACTTCATATTTTTCCATGTAAGGAAGTAATGATTGAAAGAGCATTCCATTTGGACTTTCTGTTAGTTTGGTTTTTGTCACAAGCCACTTCGTCATGATTGGCATTTGTCTACAGGTTGTGTTTGGGGAACCGTTGGATTAAATGCTGTTCTGTTGCCCAGTTTCTTTTGCAACTTGAAAACTGTTTGATTCTAAGAGTCTATGCCTGTGTGATTATACAGATGTACACAGATAAATTCTTGAATGTCAATTAAAAATAAAATTGACTTATAACTGAGCTATAAAAGAAAAGAGTATGGAAAGACGTTCAAGATCTACACAGTTAATTTAAACATGTCGATCAATCTAGGTATCTAGTTCCTTCCTTTAAAACTTTGACAATTATTTAAAACTTGACAATTCTTTGCTTTTTTTGAAAACATATTAACCTTATTTTATTTATATATAGGAAAAATGCTAATAATGGAGTGATTTGGGGCTTTGGAATTGGACAGAATTGCCTACAAACCCCTGGCTCATCAGTCACTAATTTTGTGAGAAGCTACCCAAGCACTTCACTTCTCAGAGCATCTGTATTCTTTGGGGGAAACTGATCACAAATATCTCAAGGGCAGTTGTGAGAAGTAAGGTAAGAAAGCCTGCAAAGAATAGTACTTGGTCAGTGCTTGGTTAATAACATTTATTTTAAAAGGCCTATCTTTCCACCCTTTTTCTCTTCGCAGTTTGTTTCTTTTCCCATTTTCTTTTTCCCAGGAGATGCTCTGTATACATATGTTGTCCCAGCCTAATTATGAATAGTGCCCCTTTGCACATTTGTAAGTGTACAAATTTGGACGAAAATTAATATGGTAGCCCTACTTAAGAAAGAATCCTCCCCATTAAATGTCTTTTGGGACTTAACCTTCGTTCTTAGGGCAAAGCTTTTCAAACAGTTGTCTAAAAAATATAAGGATTTAGTAAATACCTAGCATTTGTAAGAGTGAAGAGTAGAACAGTATAGTTCATTTGCCTGGGGAATCATATTCTTCACCCACAATTTACATCCTTCATCTACTATTTACTAGCTATATTACAAGGTCAAGCTGTTTAATCTTTCCAAGTATTTTTTTTTCATCCCTCATCTAAATTGGTGACATGAAGATCAAAGGAGATAATAAAGCACCTAGTAGAATATATGCTACTCAGTAAATGTTCAATATTGTGACTATCATTATACTCTTATGTTAACACAAAAGTTCATACACTAATGGAAGAAGTGTGTATTCATACAACATTTCTGAGGGCGCGTGTGTTTGCATATAAAGTACTTAAAATATGAATATTTTTTAAGCCCCCCCAAAAACTCTTAAAGAATTCTATTGAGGAAAAAATCATGGGTTTACATATAAGAACATTCATCTCAGAGTAGTTTAAAAACATTTCTTATAGCTTTGCTTCGGTATAATTTATGCCTACTGAACAACACATAAAGTTTACAGTTTGTTGAGTTTTGACTATATGTGTGTGTGTGTGTGTGTGTGTGTGTGTGTGTGTGTGTGTATACAGTCGAAACTATCAACACAATCAAGGTAATAAATATCCATTACCCCTAAAAGTTTCCACTTATCTACTGTAGTCCATTTCCCCCCGCTTCCTATCTGTAGACAAGCCTCAATGTAGTTTTTAGTAGTAAAAGAATGGACAAACTAAAAGTCAAAATGGAGAACTAGATAAGTTAATTTATATTAGTATTGGGCAGTAATACACTATGGTGCTTAAAGGCATGGACTTTGGCGTTGGGCAGCTCCGATTTAAATCTCCCCTCTGTTTCTTAGTATCTGTTTCACCTTGGTAAGTACTAGTCTCTCTGAGCCTCAATTTCTTTATCACTAAAACGGAAATAATGCCTACCTCAGAGAATAAAGGGCCTAAAGTATTTATAGGACACAGCAGAGAATTCATTTTGGCTCCTAGTTAATAAGAAAATTGGGTGCAGGATATTTAATTAGTTGGGAAATGTTCACAATTAAGTGACAAAAGCAAGTTATTAATTATTTAGAGACCCACCATATTATAATTTTTAAAAACTATACATGTATAGATTCAAAGAGAAGAACATGCTTGTAGATATACCAGTATGTTAACAGTAAATATTACTAATGATTTCTATTTTCTTCATTTTTTTTCAGTATTGTCTATGTTCCACAATAAATATACTCTCATTTTGGCAATCAGATAAAAATACAGAAACTTTATATATTTAAAAAAATGTAAGTGTGAATCTCATTCATTTAGTATTCAAACATTTATTTAGTACTTACTACATAGTAGACACTGTGGGACACTGGGGCTAGAAAATAAATAAAATATTTACTCTCAAGGGAGAAAAAGGCACTAATCACACTATAGTAATTTTAAGTAATTTTCATTTTATTAACAGAATAATTTGACTAAGAGGAATTAAGTGGCAGGTTGTGGGTCATAAAAAGTAGAACCCTACTAGATGCAGGGTTTATTTTTCCACTTCTAAAAATACATATCCTTTACATCAAGTATAACTTATCTGCATATGGTTACTTTATTTCTTAAAGTATTTTTATTTCTTTTTATTCTATATTTATGGTAGTAAATGTTACAACATCCCTGTCTGTGTCACCTACCTTAAATTAGAAGCACTAAGTGAATAAGAACTATGTCTATTTAACTGTTTTGTTTTGCATTATTAAACAGCTGGAAAACTAATGATACATCATGAGAACAAATCTGGAATAGAGAATTTCCAGCTTGTATTTCAGACTGGCTATAAAGTAACCCATGATTCTTGTCAAGCAATGTAAGATGGTTAATTCACACTAAATTCTTTCACTAAAATTAAAACCATCTCCAAATATGTTATTTTTTTGGCTTAAAAACCTGTTCTTTTTAAAACAATTACAATTAGTCATAGGTACCAACAAACATGTACACTGACTAAACATGAAAGCAATGAAAATGAAATTAATGAAATGTGAAGGAACTTAAAAATATTTAAAAGAACCCCATATTTATAGTATTGTTATTAACAAAACGTGTCTTCTCTATTATAGAAAAACAGTCTAACACAAATCTAAACTTGTTATTAACTATTTCAAACACACAGGAACTCTAAGAGTTACTGAATTTGAGCCTCCTGTGCTACCATCTTGATTTTTGCCATCAATCCAGTTAAAATGTCAGGTTCTCTTGCTTTCTATGTTCTGGTAAATTGCTAATGTCTGACAACAAGCAGCACTTTGCCAGGCTCAGACATTATGTTGATATGCTAATGATCCAAAATGAGGCCACCAGACATCAATTACATAAATGAGACTAGGAACAGGGCCAACACAGGTACACTCTACTAATTTGTTCATCTCTGTTGGCCAAAAGCCAACTGCATGACAAGTGAATGCCCCTAAAGACACTGGGGCACGACTCCTTCACTTCAGAGAAGGATTGTACTCTTCAAACCTGTGTGATCTCTATCTGCCTAAGGACACTTTAATGAACCATACAATGACCTAACGAGAATACATCTGAAGGGTCGGTAAATTCACATACTGGGAAGAGTACAAGGCAGTAAAAAAAAGTTAAAAGTAGAAAAAAAACAACATCTGAGACCAACATAAAACTGAATCAAGTTTCTAAAGCACAACGCAGGAACAATACAAAACGCAACATTATTCTTTTCCAATATTTTGAATTTTGAACAAGTACAACTCAGTATCATTAACAGATACAGTGTAACTGGGTTTAATCAGAAGATTAAACACTTTTTCTTTACTCTCCTAATGTATTTTTATGTGTGATATACTAACAACCTCAAGCCAAAATGTTTTCCATTAGGATACACCTTTGAATTTTTAATAGAAACAAGCAGAGAAATATAACGCCTTGAATATTATTTTTTGACAAACATAGAGGCAATTAATGAATGGTATCTACATATAAAGAGAAGCAATTCACAGTGTAGTAAAATAAATACATAATAAATACAATAAAATTTAATGTGTTATACAGTGTCTTAGAAATCAGTTGATAGGGGTTTAAACAAAAGGATACCAAATTTCTATATATCAGAATCACATGGGGGAAAACTCTATTCTGGTAAGTTTTTGATATAATGTAGAAATTGTTATAATAGTTTACTGGTTATTTTTGGCTACTAGGGCAGTCATTAAGGAGAGTGACACTACGTGCAGAGTCAAGCCATTTATTAGGGCCTTCATGTCCTTTCCTCAGCAGTGCCCAAGCCAGAGCAGCTTACTCTTAGCAGGAAGAGGAAAACAAGAAAGTGCAGGTGCTGGCAGGCATGGTTTCAGTTGTCAATACTGCAGAAATGTTTGGTCTACAGACAAACAAACGGCAGCATCTGAGGGGCCTAACAATCACAGATTTCAGACCAGATAAGCATCAGGATGGAAGTCCTAGAAGGGGACAGGTAGCTTCACAAGAGGCAGGGATTAGGAGAGGACAAGAGTCAAAGTTACGAAGTCAACAGAACTTCTCGCCTCACTAATAGTTCTTTGGTTTGTATTCCTGCTTCAGTCTTCAGACCCGGCTCTTGTGAACATTTTCCTGACTCCAGCCTCAGCCTTCCCAACTATGATTCAGATACGTTTCGACTCGCCTGCTGATAAGCATCCTTCATCAGCTCCCAACACAAGCCTCTAGCATCCTGGGACCTCCTTCTTCAAGACATAGTGTATTTGCTTTCCATTTGTAAGCTGTGCCTGCTCTCAACACAGAACTCCATCTTTACGGCATTTCTATGTCTCTAATGCTTTCAAAAGACAATTATTTTAGAGAAACTCTTAGTTATCAGACTGCTGTATTCAAGTAAGTCATTTCACAGGTGGCTTTTAGATGAAGCAGAGTAAGTAGTATTTTCATAGACTGGTTGTCAAAAGAGGGAGACAGATGAGCCATCTCACATGAGATTATATTATATAGTGGTTAAGAGTATGAACTGTGGCATGAAGACAATCTGCATTCGGGCCTTGGGTTTACCACTTACTAGTTTATGAACCTCTCTGTGCCTCAGATAATATCGTCATCCACCTACAAGGACTGTTGTGAAAATGTAATTTAAAAAATGCCTATAAAGCATTTAGTGTATTATCTGACCATCGTACCATCATACCACAGTACATGCTACCTGTATGTTAGAAACTGGTTGCAGAAGTGGTGGTATTTACAGTCAGGAAGCTTGCTCCCAGTAGACTCAGCAGAACTCTTGGCATATCAATGTCCCCTCTACCCAGGCAATGCTGCAATTCACCCCCTTTGCTGTGGTAGATTAAAAATGGCAACAAATTCTTAGCCACTCCTGCCATTGTGAGATGGAGTCTAATCCTCTTTCTTTGAAAAATGGGCTGGCCTTACTGACTTGCTAGACAAATAGAGGGAGATAGAAGCGATGTTCTTCGACTTTCAAGGCTGCATCAGAGCCTTGTAGTTTCCACCTGGGAACATTCTACGGAACTCTGGTCGCCAAGCTGTGAGGAAGCCCATGCAGCCCACATTGAGAGGAACCAAAGCACTCTGCTGACAGCCCTGGCTCAGTTCCGAGCCAGCAGCCAGAACCGACTTGCCAGGCTTGTGAGTGAGCTACCTGAAGGGGTTCCATCCTACAGGTTCAGTCTAGCAGCTCCAACCGAAGCCATGCAGAACAGAGACCAACTTTCCAGCTGAGCCCTGCCCAAACTTTAGATTTGTGTGAGCAAGATAAATTATTATTATTCGTTTGGGCTATTAAGTTTGGGGGTGGTTTATTATAGGGCAACAGGTAACAGAAATGTTTGGCAGAGCACCCTAGTCAGCAACAACATCACAGTTCTGTTTATTGCCACATAATTTATTTTCATACAACGCTACAATCACAGCAGTGGCTGTTGATTTTATGTATGTGCCTGTTCACTAGCCACCTCCAGTGGAAGGCTGGACCTTCCACTAGGTCTTCTCAGTCCTCCTTATGAGTCCCCTTAGAGACTAGAGATCTTTTCAAAATGGTAGAGGGACTTACACCCACTGTTCTGCCACCCTTCCTCAAAAACACACATGGTGGAGGCTCTGACTATGATCAGCATGACCTCCAAAACTGGACCTACATAATCACTACTAAAATTGTTGTAATGCTATTCTTCACAGTGATCATAAATGATCTAAAATCATCTATATTCTCAAAATGGCACTCTATCAAACAATGAATTTTAAGCAGAAGTTTGTTTAGTTTTAAAAATAAAGCCACGTATATCAATCAGCAGATTTTAAATAGCGTCCCCAGTTTGTGTTCTCTGTGATCTACATGAAATACCCAATCTTGAATTCGTCTTCAAATTCCATATATGCCATGGAGTACAATCTGATGTGTATAATTTAGTTCAATTAGAAATTTATACTGTAAATAACACAGGTTTCAAAAGTCACTTTAGACTAGTGAGGGTATCCTTGCAACTAAAAATAATAATTAAAAATTAAAGAAAATAATTAACATGCCTTTCAGCTTTTAAAATCAGACAGATGTTTTACTAACAGTTATAAAAACTGGAATAGTACTTGCCCTTAGGCCCAAACAAATGTGTCTGTTTCACTAATTTCAGTGTGATAGGTAATTTTTTAGAAAAACAGATATTTTTCAATGTACAAAGTCAGATCAAAAAATGTAATTTTTACAATTTATGTATACAATCGCATGTATATAACATGTATATTCATGTAATTGCCAGTCATATTACAGGGCTTGTTTAGTCATCTTACATAGATACTCTTGTCTTCACTACAACGGGACAATGTTCTACAATTTTAAAAGGGAAATGCTGGCGTGAAAGCGATGGAATTATATTATTACTAATATATTAATTGACACAATTTCAAAGTAGTATTAGCACATCAGTGAGGATCAAAGAATAGTTGATAGGTGTGTCTGTTGTAGGGACAGAAACTTTTGTACTCAGGGTTCAGCAGAAACAGCTTTCAAGGATGTAAAGACCTACAAAGGTGCAGCGATGTAACTGTGTGTATTCTAAAGCACTAATTTTAAGATTAATTTTGTTTTATAGTTCACAGCTCTATTATTCAGAGTAGAATATTTAGTAACCAACTAATTCTTACGTAGACAAATCCTGATATACTCCTGAAAGCAAGGACATCAGATTGGAGGAGCCACAATGGTGATTCCTCCGTGGCAGAGGATCCCTAGCTGAGGATGTATAAAAAAGCTGGGCATTTGAGAAGTCTCAGCTGGTGTCCTGAAGACCAAATCCAGTCAGTCAAAGTGTTTTCCTTGATAATGACAGAACACAGGGTATTTTAAAACAATTGGATTTGAATACCTTTAGCAGGGGCCTGTAATCTCCAGTTTTGTCTTTCTCCATCACTTCCTAATTTACTGACAAAAGCCTATTTTACTCATTTGTGGGCTTTCCTTAGCTCCCAAAGGCATAGGAGTTTAAAACTCCTGAACTATACTTGTAAATCGTATTTTCTAAAAGCATTCGTTTAGACCTGATATAAAACACACACACACAGGCACACACATATATTGTAAGTTAGCCTGCACACAAAGTACATGCTTCTACATAGTCGAAGAGAGGAAAAAAAATTCAAAATAGTTAAGTGGAATTTGTTTCCCTATTAAAATAAAGGACCTGGTCATTTGAATTCCTTAATAACCAATCTTAACAAACGGCTAATAATGCTTTAAAGGCAGTAGTATAATTCCCCTGAATCAACTAAACTCTAATTTTACTAAAAAAAAATCTAATAGGAATGAGAGGTAATAATATGTATAACATATCTTATAAATGGCATCTAAGACAAAACAAAATTACAATTATCTTCATTTCATGACGCAATAATTGTTGCCAGGAAAAGAAAATAAGGATGTGACAGCTTAAAAGTCTATCAAATGAAAATGTGTAATGACTGCTGCTGAGAAATTTCATAACACATATTCCACTCACCTTCCCAAACAAACAACCGACTACATTTCGAATGTGTTGCAAAACTATTAGAGAATTATTCTCTTTTGTTTTGATTTGTTTAAATCCAGTGGAGTTCAGTGACAAACATTCATCTTCTCTTTCTATATAACATCAGGGCAGGCTTTTTAGTTAAAAACAAAACAAAAAAACAAAAAGGAAAAGAAAACAAACTCGTATTTGTTAGGTTTAGGTGAACTAATTATGTAAAATAAAAACAGAGGCAAAATGTGCCTTTTTAGTACATTAATTATGATCTATCATTTACTCTATGTTTAGAACATACAGAGAAAAACAACATTTGTACCCATAGGTATTCTAATGAGATCAGACATGAAGCTTTTGAAATAAACCTCAAACAGCTTGGTAATCCAAGCCTTATTACTGTTTAGTAGCTTCGCTCACACAGTCATTTAGTCACAAATCTGTGGCTATAGACCAAATCCATACAGACTTCTAAAAGGACATAAACACCTCAAGGGACAAAAAAAGATGCCTGGAAAACCTTCCTTGAGCGAGAGTTCAACTACTTCCCGTGGCAGTTTGCACACGTTTTCCAGCATGAAGTTCACTTATTTAAACAGGTGAAAGTAATTAGATTTTTAAATGATTGTATTGTCAGTGGGTCTGCACTCTGACAGAAGAATTCATACTGACTGTAAAAACTCTAAAACTCATAAAAATAGGAATTTCGGGAAAAATGATTAGTAGCACATTCCTAAGTTTACACACACACACACACACACTGAAAAATTAAATATATTCCTTTTGTGTGTGTGGCATATCAAATAACCACAGAATGCAAGTATAGAATTGTTTTTTCAGAAATAAGGTATGAGAAGTACCAAGCACTTTCTATAGGGAAATTTTGATACTACATTAAGAATAAGAAACCTACACGACAGTTGCTATCAATTGTACCGTACTATAGCTTATTGTAAAAATTAGATTGAAACAACTTAAAATCTCAGTAAAGAGCTATTGTCAGATCCTAGTGGTCTGAAAATGGTCTTTTAGAGATCTAAAGAAATTAATCTTCTCTAAACACAGAAGTCATTTCAATGTAAAAAATTATGCAGTGAAAACCACAGAGCTTTAATTTTTGAAAAGCCCAGATAATTATATATTCCATGGCTCTCAGACTTCCTTACCAATAGTGGTACTCAGTTTTAACATTTATATTTTACATCTTGTATTAGAATCGAAACTCTGGACAGGTTTAAAAGAGCCATTTTGAGCCTAACAGGAATTCACTGTGTACACTCCATAAACTACTTGTTCTAAAACTAAGGTTTTGATATATGATGATTAATTAGGCTGAAAGAATAAAATAGGTTTTGGCTGTATTAAATTAAACTCACCAGTTTTAAAAGAGAATGCATACAATTATACTAAAGTTGCCTCTTATGCAATGTCTCAGATGACCAAATGAAATGTACACTGCTTTTAAAGGCAAAGTTAGACTTGGTTTGTTAAATTTTAATTTTTAAATATATGTAATGCTATTTTGGATGACAGCCTGCGGAAAGAAAAAAAATTAAAAGTGGATCCTAGCTATGTTCATATTAATTACATGATACAGCATGATTAGATGGGAGTAATTAGTGTATGCTGAAGTAAACTGAGTTTGAAAGCTTACTCAACATTATTAAGCACCCTTTTTGAAAGTAGTGAATAGCTTAATTTAATTTGTGCTGGTTAAAGCACACAGACTTCCAAATACCAAGACAGTACTAAATTTACTCTTTTACCCAAATCATACTAATAAATGCAGAGGAAGGGATGTCTGAATGGTACTAGCCAAAGATTATGTGCTTGATTAAACATTTTTTCACAACTGATATTCAGCACAGACTGACTTAGTCTCATCAAAACCATCAATGCTCATGTGATTTTTGCCCATGGTCTTAAAAACTAAACAAGACTGTTGCAAATCCAGAATGTCCTAAAAAGCTACGAAATTTTACACGTAAAAGAATGATATTGTGTGAAAACAAAATGTGAAATATCTGTCAAATATAGTTATAAAATTTTAATCCAAAAGAATTAAAGCAGGAAGGCATTTTATCTATTAAATATAAGTGAGATTTTCTGTAAGTAAGATTAATGACAAACTATATATCTACAGTTCAACTGAATATAAACAACCATGTGTTGTCCATTAGGGAGACATTCGCTCAGGGTTATTTTCCTAGCTATGGTGATGAATTTGCACCAATCCATCTACACAGTCTCACCCAGTTCTCCTTGTCACCAACTGCACACATTTGCCAGCCAGCTGGCTGGGGTGAGGGGTATATCCTCTGCCACATAACAAAGAGAAGCTTGCTGGCCTGCACCAGGATGAAACCCATGACTTCGCCTTCATTAACAACATGGGTAGCCCAGTGAGCTAACTGGTCACTGATTAAAATAAATGTATACCTTGAAGACCAGAAACACTAGCACCAAACTTCAATATACTGATATGAGAAACATTTTTTTTTGCTTTCTCAAGTACACTTTCTTAAACAATCAGTATGAGAAACAAATTTCATGAAATTAAACGCTACCGTGATTACCGTGAAACTATTATAAAATTGAAGGGGAAAATGAGCTTCAAAAAGACATTAAGTACTTAAGGCTAATTCAACTGAGGTGAATTCCACTGGTTAAAAGTCAACTTTAAATCGAAATGTCTCTTAAGAGGAAGGACCTGAATTAAATAAACTTCTAACAAAATAATTTTAATGAAAATAATTGAAGACATACAAGTAAGTATCCCTTATAAACAGGAATAATAAATCTATCCCTTAGCAATCACAAGTTTGCTCCTTTCTCTTATCATTGGCGTAAACTTTACTTTTGAAACACACACATACACATACACACACATCAGCAACAGGGGAAGGGATATGAAAGAAGGTAACTTCTAACCTAGAGGATGAATTATGATTAGATTATAAGCATCATTAATGAATAACCTTAAAAAAGATTGAGTAAGAATAAAAAATGTAACATGGAAAAATTGGACAGTCGTAGTTTAGTCAACTGTTAAGCTTTTTTCCTTATTAACACTAGAGATAGTTTATTTAGTTGGCATCTCCTCTTGGATCTGCATATCTGTGTTTGTATTCTTTCACTTCTAATCACATCCGTTTGAAAGGTGAGCACAGAACAGGATACAACAGTTTCTATTTACTTTGTTTAAACATTATACTTTTAATGCATTTACATTTTAAGGCACTGACATTATGTCACTGACACATTTTTTCCCCTCATAATGTTAAACTAAGCATGCCTACTATTTTGTAATTCATCCAAAAACCTGTATCTAGTATTTCCCACTCAATCCATTATTTATTCACAAACCTATGCTTCCATAACAAATGTATGTGCTTATAATATAGCAAGGCTTATATTTAATCACAATTATTTCTTAAAATGTCTTCTATACTTCTAAAACAGAGACATGTCTTATTCATCTTTGCCTCTTCAGCAACAAGCTAAGGGCTTTACGTATAAAAGGCACTTAATAAGTGAACACTGAATAGAAAAAATAATGAATGAATCCCTATTAAATTCTACTTTCTTTGTTTTGGTCTATGATCCTATTGAGACCTGCTTGAATAAGGATTATATTAACTCTGCCATCCAACCTTATATCGTCCTTAAATTTGATAGTGAGGTCTCTCCTACATTTTTCTCAAAGTCAATGATAAGAGTTGGAAATGACAGGGTCTCTGGCACGTCAATCATGGACCTCTCTTCTAGTTGTCATCCATCCATTAACAAGCAAACCTAGAGTATGATCATGCAGTATGGAGGCAACTATACTCCATTTAATTCTACAATCTATTTTTCTCTAACTTGTCCACACAAATATTTTCAAAGACTTTGTCAAAAGGCTTGCTATAATCAGGATTAATTATATCCACAGCTTTCACTAAGTATTCTATCAAAGAAGAAAACAAGTTGGATTTTATGTAGCATACCCTTAGTGAAAAATACATGGCTTTTAGTAATACCAACAATTCTAAACACTCACACACCTTCAACTTAACTATCAAAAATCACAAGACCAATTTGAACAGTTCTACTAATATCCAGCTTTTCTACTTTTAAAAATTTGTCCCTTGAGCTCACCTCAATTTGTCTAAATTCTTCCTGTTTTTGATATTTCAAGCATCACCCACTTTGGTTTTGTGATAAGCATAAGCTGTTTCAGTACTTGCATTCTGTATGACCCTAGACACTAAAGTAGCTAAGTATTCTCTCTCACTTAGCTTAGAATTCCTCTGCAATCTGTTTTTTCTACCCATTGCAAATCACTCTCCTTAAAAAAAAAGAAGCAAAGTAGGACTCGTGTTCTACTATCTTACCATAATCTTTTAACATCTCACCATTTATTCTAAGCAATAAATCTATGCATTGTTCTTTCTATTTGAACATGGCTCAAAAAAGACCTGCTTACAATTTTAATTTCCTTGCCATTTTTGTAAGCCTTATACCAATCTCGTTTATCTTGCCTGATGTTTTCTCATGGTTATGAATCCTAATTTTCTATTAACCATTTACCCTAAGTTCACAGATTTTTTTCTACTTGTCTTTTTTTCCCTTATATTCTGCCCCATCCCGCCCCACAGGTCATCATAGTTTCATCATATCAACACTGTTAGAATTTTAAGCCTCCCTTTTAGGATTTTGGGCTATGGACTCACCTAGATCTTCAGATATTCTTACTAAAGTAGATTTTAGTCACTAAAAAAAAATAATAGGGCTTTCCTGGTGGCGCAGTGGTTGAGAGTCCGCCTGCTGATGCAGGGGACACGGGTTCGTGCCCCGGTCCAGGAAGATCCCACATGCCGCGGAGCGGCTAGGCCCGTGAGCCATGGCCACTGAGCCTGCGCGTCCGGACCCTGTGCTCCGCAACTGGAGAGGCCGCAACAGTGAGAGGCCCGCATACCGCAAAAAAAAAAAAAAAAATAATAATAATAATAAATGACATAAATATTATTTGCATTATTCAGCCCATTCTAGGTTACCTTTCAATCTTCATCAAGAACTAGCAATCTAGTCTTGGAAAAAATGCATTCCATATGCAACCCAGCTGCTTATTTTGGGTGGGTTTTTACTTTTTCATAACACTTTGCAAAATTTTTTAATAATGTTTAAGATATTTTGAATTAATGACAATGCCAAAAGTAATGAGAAGATCCTTAGATGTCACGAAATGTTACATTTGCTGAATTGTGTGAATGCACACTTACTGCTATTTAAAAAATTGTTACTAAAATGTCTATGGAAAAAACAAATTGTTGTCAACTCTGTTGCTCCTAAAAGTTTTTTTCCATTGAAATAATTATTTTATATTTTGAGCTTTCTTTGGTATAGAACTATCATTATTATGGCTGAACAAATTATATTTGAAGTCTACTCTCCCTAAGGCATACAGTCTGCTTCCGACCATAACGAGGATTTTCTTCATTGGCCATTTCAAACTCTAATTTAATATGGCAACTATCTTAAACATTCTCTTTCCTTTTATACTGCCAACCATTCTTTTATATTGGTTAGAAAGAATGCAGCCCATTGAGGCATTTCCCTGTATGTTTTTCTCTATGTTCGTACAAGAGACTGAAATCAATTCTTAATTATCCTAGGCAAATTATGCTTTCAAGTTCTTATTGACATTTGACACCAAATATAATTCGTTATATAGTTTGATCATGATTTGAGTACTGTCCCTAATGTTTATTCATATTTCCCTAACATTTCTCTGATGGGAGATCATTTGAAGCCAAAGCACTGCTCTATTTAGAGGAAGAGAGAAGCCTCTGAAGAGAGAGGAAGGGCAGATCTATCTTAGCTGACAAGGATGGTGCCCTACTCCAAAAAGATGTACCTGCCCTTAAGAGACTAAACAAATTAGAAAATTACCAGCACTTCCTAAAAGAGATGAAGTATATCTTCACTGCTGTTTTAAGAGCACAAAGCATATCAGAGCCTTTGTGCATAGAACACCAACTATTACCCAAAGCCAAACTAAAATGACTTTTGAATGTTTTGCAAATTTAAATTACACATTATTCTCCTTGTCTTTATTAGCTTGGAAAATTAAGAGTTGATTATATTCTTCACAACGTAATCTGTACAGTAAATATTGTGGTAACGTTACAACATCGATTTTCATTTTCCTGATAACTGACATTTTGGCTTAAAAATTGCATTACTTACAATATTTTTGGCTATGAGCATTAGAAAACCTAATTTTCTGGCTTAAGGAAGAAGGAGTTTTATTTGCATATAATAGGAAACTCAGAAGTAGTTGGGTGGGTTTGATTTAGTGACTCAACAATGTCATGAAGGCTTCACAGCATTGGATTTATCCTATAGATGGTTATTCTCACAGTCAAAAGATGGCTACCAGGAGAAATAAAGGCAACATGTTTCTTTCCTTTTTTTCCACCAAAAGTGGTAGGAGGGAAGGAGAAAGGGAGAGAAGGTAGGAGTGAAAGAGAGGAACGTGGGGGTGGAGGCACATTTCTTGTCACTCTCTCTTAAGAGAAAGGTAGAACATTCCTAGTCACCTCCAGCCAACCTTTCCTCATTTATCAATGACAAAAATTGGGACAAATGACAATTTCTTAACTAGCTGTAAGCAAGAAGTTAATTAAACGTTAATTGTCCAAACTGCATTGCTGCTACTCAGAATATTCGGTGGAATAAATATTGAAAAAAAGTATGTTCAGGGTCGATATGTAAGTACCTGTAGATATAGACCCTATGAAATCAGTGTATTTGTAAACTAATTCCTGTGGGTGCTATATGACCCAGTTCTGCTCACTGAGACTGGAGAAGGCATTGACTGAAGACCTCTAAGACAGAAGCTCTCTAGTTTCTGAAAGAGCTATAGAAACCACTCCTTATTCCTCTTCTGAGACGTGGCTAGAGAACCTCGTAGTCCTTTGAGTAGTGGGCAGCCATCTTGCAACCACAAAAGGGAGACAGCTTAAGATAAGCCTTAGGATAAGGCTGATATTGTGAAGAGAAAGTAGATGTGGTAGACAAAGTAGACAGATGCTTAATGACATCACTGAACCAATAAAGCAAACCAATCTTGAAACCCAAACTAATTTCTGATTTCCAGTTAATTGAACTAATCAATCCTGGTTTCTGTTTTTGCCATCTGAAGTGGATTTCCTATCACTCTGAAATCTATCCCAGGTGATAGCAGTCTGCAATTATTTAACTTAGGGGCAGTATGTTTTCAAGACATGATGCTACTTTGTACTACTTAAGCACACCAAATATATGCAATTATATGTATTATTATAATAAGTTCCCAGCATAAGAGAATCTAGCCTTATAGTCTTATAAGGGTTTTCAAACAGCCAAGAAGGAACCTGAAAGTTAATCAAGTTATTATAAAAAAAGGGCAATAACCTAGATAGTCATCTGTACTTCTTCCAAGAAATTCTGTGAGCTAAGACTGGGGGCTTCTCAATTCTGATTCTTCTCTTACTGGCAAATGGTTGAAATATGCTCTTCACTGGCAAAAATTAACCCCTCCCCACATCATACAGATAAATATAATAATAATAAATAAAGAGACCTTCAGCTGAGGAAAATGTCTGAGTGACTACTATGGACTAGCCCCATTTCCCTTTGTTTTTAGATGGGTAATCATTCATTCAATCATGAATATAATTTAATAAGTCTATGTCTATATTATGCCAAAAAGTGTCCTGTCATTGTTTTGAATCACAACTATCATTATTCGGCTTTGACAAAAATATTAGAAGGATGCATCTGTTTTATTAGTTGAATTGATAACAAATGTTTCTCTACTGCTCTCAGTGACACCATTTAAGAAATCTGCAATAATAACATGTGGTACTCACAAAGCTTTCCTTGATTTTGAACCCAAGCTTCCAAGCTTGCCAATATTTACACATACGATGCTTGCATTAACAGCAACCGGGAATCATTCCTCACTCTCTGAGTAGGTGTTATTTCCTGGAAGTATTTCCTAGAGGTGCTATTTCCTGGAGTCCTCATTTAATTTCTCAACTGTACTTTTTCAAGTTTAGCCACATAGAGGCCACTTTCTTGCCTTACCTTCTGGCCTGACCCTGAATTAACAGAATGCCCTTTATATCGTGTAGCTTAAACAAGATGATTAGTCATTTCATGAAATTATTTTCCGAATTAATCACTCAGCCAACCTGTGTAGCACACAAAATTGACAGTATGCAGATATGTGGTAAGATTAAAATCAGTTACTTAACTGAAACTGGAAGCTGCTCCAAGTGCTAGAAGATACATTTTATTGATTTATTTACAGATTAATTTATTTATTGCAATGAGAGAGTAAGGCTACTTTTTATAGTTTGGGGCTTCTTAAACAGGAAAAGTCTTTAGTTCTGTAAAATTCATTGGAGGCACTTGGTTAGGTAATCACAGTGATAAAGATAACAATGGCACCAACTGACTAATTAAAAATGATAGCAAGAAAAAAGTCAGAAATTCATCAAATGAGGACAGAAGTGGTTTGAACAGAGTTAAATATCACTTGAAGATTTTGGCATCTGAAGTACCAAAATGTAAACAAAATGATTATCCATGTTAAAAGTTAATGGCCAAATGAGAGAAGCAGAGAGTCCAGGACGGTAGGAGAAGAGAGCTTTAAAGGGCATTTTTTTTGAAGGGTACAGAGGTACTTTTCTTATAGGTGTAAGAAACAATGCTATTCACCCCTTTCCTCAACCAGCCCTGGCCATCCCCTTCAACAGGCTATATAGCATTTGCTCCATAAAGACACACAAAGTCTAGTTTTTCTCCCAGCTGATACACAAGATCAAAGGTTAGTTATTTTTTAAAATGACATAAATGACTTGCTACAGATAAGAATCAGCTCTGTGGCATGTTTCAGTTCACTGAAAGACAGGCCCAAAATGCAGTCTTCATTACATTCCAAAAGAATCTCATCTGAGCCACAGAAAACAGGAAAACTCTTCAGAGAAATAACTCTGACCTAAGTGCATTATTAAAAATATGAATTCTTTATTTCCGTTCCTGCAGAACAAAGGTAAACACCACACATATGGTTACTGGATATTCTGGTACCTTTATAGAAAAGGCCCTAAGCCTAAAAGCCCAAAGTAGCTCTAGCCTCCCCATGGGACAGGTAAATCAAAGTAGAGTCAAGTTTGATCTCATTCCAGACTTGAACCACCTATGGAGGCCAAACTAACCTGGTACTTGTGGACTCCACAGAGGGGCCCACACAGGTCAGGCTAGATGCTCAGTTCCCCAGTAGTCTGGCTTGTTTCTGAAAGAGTGCCTATTATTTTTATTTCCCTAAATCCTAGAAGGGGAGGGAGGGCTGCTTCTGAGGACAAAAGAGTATTTTCTACCAGTGTAATACTCAAAAACACAGAGAACAAAAGTTAGAAGGTTAGTTACAGATATGTCATGTCTTATAATTATAGATGGATGACTTATTCATTTCCCCAAAGAATAAAATTCAGAATTGTAAACAGTGGTGGGAAAAGCAATAACAATGTTCATTTACAGATATGAAAATAATTTTAATTGCCATTAAATGTAAACATCAAAGCTGCAATTATACACACTCTCTCCACAACATAATGCCTTTAAAAAATATCCCATATAGGGGCTTCCCTGGTGGTGCAGCGGTTGAGAGTCCGCCTGCCGATGCTAGGGGACATGGGTTCGTGCCCCGGTCCGGGAAGATCCCACATGCCGCGGAGCGGCTGGGCCCGTGAGCCATGGCTGCTCAGCCTGCGCGTCTGGAGCCTGTGCTCCGCAACGGGAGAGGCCACAACAGTGAGAGGCCCGCGTACCGCAAAAAAAAAAAAAAAAAAAAAAAACCCATACATTAAAAAAATAACTATGAGATGTCATTTGTATATTTTTCATGAATATGCAATTTCAGAACTTTTAATGGATTAAAAATAACTGAGCAGGTATTCACAGAGATTCTTAACTCCTTTAACAAACTTATATGTTATAGAGGGGGAAAAAGAAGAAACAAAGCATTTAGAAACTTGGATTTGAAGGGAATAAAAGAGAACTGGGATATCATCTATAGGATCAGGGAGACCCTTGTTTTGTTTGTTTAACATCTTTATTGGAGTATAATTGCTTTACAATGGAGTGTTAGTTTCTGTTTTATAACAAAGTGAATCAGCTATACATATACATATATCCCCATATCTCCTCCCTCTTGTGTCTCCCTCCCTCCTACCCTCTCTATCCCACCCCTCTTGGTGGTCACAAAGCACTGAGCTGATCTCCCCGTGCTATGCGGCTGCTTCCCACTAGCTATCTACTTTACATTTGGTAGTGTATATATGTCCATGCCACTCTCTCACTTTGTCCCAGCTTACCCTTCCCCCACCCTGTGTCCTCAAGTCCATTGTCTAGTAGGTCTGCATCTTTATTCCCGTCCTGCCCCTAGGTTCTTCATGACCATTTTTTTTTTTTTTTAGATTCCATATATATGTGTTAGCATATGGTATTTGTTTTTCTCTTTCTGACTTACTTCACTCTGTATGACAGACTCTACGTCCATCCACCTCACTACAAATAACTCAATTTCATTTCTTTTTATGGCTGAGTAACATTCCATTGTATATATGTGCAACATCTTCTTTATCTATTCATTTGTCAGTGGACACTTAGGTTGTTTCCATGTCCTGGCTATTGTAAATAGAGCTGCAATGAACATTGTGGTACATGATTCTTTTTGAATTATGGTTTTCTCAGGGTATATGCCCAGTTGTGGGACTGCTGGGTCGTATGGTAGTTCTATTTTTAGTTTTTTAAGGAACCTCTATACTGTTCTCCATAGTGGCTGTATCAATTTACATTCCCATCAACAGTGCAAGAGGGTTCCCTTTTCATAGATCACAGTAAGATCCTTTTTGACCCACCTCCTAGAGAAATGGAAATAAAAACAAAAATAAACAAATGGGACCTAATGAAACTTAAAAGCTTTTGCACAGCAAAGGAAACCATAAACAAGACGAAAGGACAACCCTCAGAATGGGAGAACGTATTTTCAAATGAAGCAACTGACAAAGGATTAATCTCCAAAGTTTACAAGCAGCTCATGCAGCTCAATACCAAAAAAATAACCCAAATCAAAAATGGGCAGAAGACCTAAATAGACATTTCTCCAAAGAAGATATAGATTGCCAACAAACACATGAAAGAATGCTCAACATCATTAATCATTAGAGAAATGCAAATCAAAAGTACAATGAGATATCATCTCACAACAGTCAGAATGGCCACCACCAAAAAATCTACAAACAATAAATGCTGGAGACCCTTGTTTTTAAGACAAGAGCAATTTAAGCTTATTTGTTCCCCTTGACAGTCTGAGAGGGGGAATGCGGAGAAAGCACAGTCTTGGTAGGTGTAGCGTCAGTGTTGTTGGCATTTTGCCAATCAAGTATAGCAGAAGGGTGAATGAAATGTTAATATGAAAAAATGTTAATATGAAAAAAAAATGTTAATATGAAAAAAAAATGTTAATATGAAAAAAAATGTTAATATAAAAAAAAATGAAATGTTAATATGAAAAAATGTTAATATGAAAAAAAAGGCTGAGAGCAATTCATCGCCAGTGAATATATAGTGGGGGTAAGGAAGTAAAAGATTTGATGAGATACGGTAATGGCTAGAAAGTGAAATACTGGATTTTTGATTTGGAGAGTGAAGCTGTTTCAGATAATGACAAAGTTCAAGATGTGACAATAGGAGTGGGTTGCTAAAGTAAAGCAGAAATAAAGACCATGTGGACCAGTCAAGAGACTGTAAAACTACTGTATGAGATGGGTCACACATATTAGCTCAAAAATCACCAAGTGTAATATTGTAAATCAACTATACTTCAATTAAAAAAATAATAGTTAAAAATATCACCGAGTATGACGATGAGATATGGAATGGGGAGGAAGACTCTGAGTTCTGTGCCAAGTTATTCACTGAATGTGAGAAGTGACGTCGAGATCAGTAGATGACAATGGAGAGGAGAGGTAGAAGGTGACACAGTTGAATGACCCAAGCCTTAAAGGAGGAGTGGGTTTCATAAAAGTAGTTATCTCTTTAAAACAAAGTTTCAGAAGTAGTCTGATCACTTGTGAGGCCTACAGGGAGTAGAGTGTTACTAAAGAAAGTGTCAAAGCTTTCTGATTTCTTTTTTTTATATTGGAGTGTAGCTGATTTATAATGTTGTGTTAGTTTCAGGTATATAGCAAAGTGATTCAGTTATACATATACATATATCTATTCTTTTTCAAATTCTTTTCCCATTTACATTATCATAGAATATTGACTAGAGTTCCCTGTGCCACACAGAAGGTTCTTGTTGATTATCTATTTTATATATAGTAGTGTGTACTTGTTAATCCCAGACATCTAATTTATCCCTCTCCCTCCACCTTTCCCCTTTGATAACCGTTAAGTTTACTGGTTACCAAATTTCTTATTAAAAGAAGCTGGAATGGATTGAATGTTGTTTCATTCCATAATGACACCACTCTCATGTAAATTCCAATATGCTTTCATAATAGAAAAGGGGTTGGCATTACAGCTAGTATGTTCAGAATTGTGCTTGGAAGTGTGTGAATATCATCTTTCATTGAGCAATGATTTAAAAAGTGAGAGCTGGCTTGGGGGCCTAGGATGACAGTAAATCTGCCTCCAAACCCCGTGATAGATAGAGCTTCTGATAAAGCAAAGGCTCCTCTACAGATTCACAAATGGCAAAAGAAAAGATGATACCTGAAGAAAGGTTTGTGAAAGATGGAAATTCTGGAGGAGAAGATCATCTATACATAAATAAGGAAATAAGACTTCAGACAGTAAGAAGAACTTGTCTTTGGCAATGCTGTAAGATTTCTGTCATATCAGGATAGGATGAGATCTGTGGGGTTTTTGGTGTAGGGCTAAAGAACTCTCTTAACGACAGTTGGTGAGAAGCTGATGTGGAGTCTCTAAAGAGATCCTATCCCATGTGATATGGATTAGTTACTTCTCCAAAGCCTAACCTCTTTGCAAATACCGTAACAAAACCTCTTCTTCCTCTATATCTAGTAGGTTAAAGGATTCAGGAATATAGTTTCCTGGTCATTCAAATTAGACTTTGTGACTTCCAGTTTGAAAATCTCTCAAGAACACTGTAAATACAAATTTGGAACTATTAGAACAAAGGACCATTATCATGGGCTGAATTGTGTCCCCCTCAAAAGTCATATGTTCAAGTCCTAACCCCTTGTGCCTCACAATGTGACTGTATTTGGAGATAGGATCTTTATAGAGGTAATGAAGTTAGAATGAGGTCATAAGGGTGGGCCCTAATCCAAAATATGACTGTGTCCTTTAAAAAAGAGGAAATGTGGACACAGACATGTACAAAGGAAAGACAATGTGAAAGTGCGGGGAGAAGACAGACATCTTCACGCCAAGGAGAGAGGCCTGGAACAAATCCTTCCTTCCTTCTCAGCCCTCAGAAGGAGCCAACCTTGCCTACAACTTAATCTCAGACTTCTGGACTCCAAAATTGTGAGACAATACAGTCTGCTGTTTAAGCCATCCAATCTGTAGTACTCTGTTACAGAAATCCTAGAAAACTAACACAGAAATTTATGACATTGTTCTATGCTACTGATGCTGCCTTCTAGATTAATCACGAGTAAAATTCTAAAACAAGGCTGAAGCAAAAACTGTGTTAAGATCCTAAGGCCTGAAGTGCAGCAAATATGGCCCTTCTCATCTTCTAACTCAATGGACTTGAAATTTCACCCTGTTCAGACATGGTAATAACATCTGACATCTAATGAGTGAATGCTATACAATAGTTTCCTATATCCGATACTATAGTTAACATAGTGCTACAATGAAACAACTTGATTGACTTTTTTTAAAAACGTAGTTTTTATTTTTTGCCATATTGCTATTTGATACTTCTGATTATGATATTAATTTCAAGCACCTCCATAACAGTGAAGGAAAAGGTAATAAAAGTACTCATACAGAAATCTCCCATCTGTGCCATTACCATTTATTATATACTGTAAGATAAGATAATATAAAATATGTTATCTGTCTTAATGAGCTCAGTTTTACGTTTCATATTGTGACATTTGGGGAAACTAATTACTACTTTATATGATACTTTTTATGATGATAGAGAAGAATAAATATATTTGATAAAACTTAAAATATATTTAAAATAAAATATATTTGATAACACTTATGAAAATAAAGCAACTGAATTTGGATTGAGTTATAGTTTCATTTGGATTATCAAGTACCAATATTTTTAATATAATATTAAGGCACTACTCAAAGACTACTACTTATTGTAGACACATAATGCTTTATTCTTCTTTTTAAAGATGCTTTTGTCAGGGATTCATATGTAACACATAATGAGCTACTATGTTTTCAATTGATGTAATGTACACAACAAGTATACCATTAACATTCTATATATTTCTTGAAAATAACAATGGTGCAAATTGCCCTTTATTCTAAAAGTTTACTCTTTATATTTGCAAATAAACAAGTTTATTGTATTGATCAAATCTCACTGCCACAGACATAAACCACTCCAATCAAATCTCACTGCCACAGACATAAACCACTCCAGGCAATCAAATGTTATATACAGAATCATGGGAATAATTTTATGAATATTTTCAATACAATTAAGTAAGTTGTAGAGGATAACCCATACCAGCTCTCTAGACAAGAACTGTACCTATCAACAACACAAACTGTATCTTGCTGTTTTCCATAAATCCTTTCAAAAATGCGCAGGATGTTTGAGCAGACACTTCACCAAAGAAGTTGTATAGAAGAGAAATAAGCATATGAAAGATGCTCAATATCATTAGTCATAAAGAAACTGCAAATTAAAACCACAGTGAGATACTATTACACACATATTTAAATAGCTTCAATTAAATACTAACCATGCCAAGTTTTAGCAAGGATGAGAGCAACTTGAATTCCCATCCAATGCTGGAGGGAATATAAAACTGTATAACCACTTTGGAAAACAGTTTAGCAGTTTCTTAAAAAGTTAAATATACACTTACTATTTGACCCAGCCATTCCACCTCTAGATATTACCTAAGAGAAATGAAAATCTATGTCCACATAAAGACTTGTACATGAATGCTCAATAGCAGCTTAATATGTAACAGCCCAAACCTGGAAATAACCCAAATGTCCATTAACAAGTGAAATCATAAACTGTGCAATGCGTGCAATGGAATTTTACTCAGCAATAAAAAGGAATGAACTACTGATAAACACAACATCAATGAATCTCAAAATAATCTGGGTGAAAATGGCAGACAAAAAAGAGTACATAAGATAGGTTTCCATTTATTTAAAAATTCTAAAAATTTCTAACTAATATATAGAGACAAAGCAAATCAGTGGCTGCATGCAGATGGGGTAGAGACAGGGATGGCTGGGAGGGAGGGAACATAAAGGGGCAGGGAGAAATTTGGGGGTTGCCAGATGTGTTCATTATCTTGATTGTGATGATGTTTGCACAGACAATATACATATATCAAGATTTACCAAATTGTACAATTTAAATATACGCAGTTTGTGTCAGTTATCCCTCAAGAAAGCTGTGAAAAAATTCTTTTGCCTTCTTAGTTGCCCCTCGTTCTCTGGAATTAGAGGCAATTATATGTTGAGGGACTCCTGAACAGTGGCTGGGACTCTCGTGAGGAGGGTTTAATCAAGGACCATGGCCAGCTTCATTCTGAGTAGCATTAGCAGTACACTGTAAATGACGTTAAATGAGGCATAGACAGATTCATACAAGGAGAACGTTATAGGAGGGTATTAAAAAACAGCATCAGTAACTAGGTGTTTAAAGAAAACATAATACATCAGTTTTGAGTGGTGATTACTGTTCTTTTATTCATTCCAGACACACTTATGTGCAGCTAATTTTCAGACAAGCATTGTTTATTTCTTGATATAGAGTATTACATAGATCCTTAGTGATATTTTAAAGTCATTTTCTCTATGTATAAGTGGGGGGTTCTGTTTCAAAGAATTTCCTCAAGAGATACCCTACAAGTCCAACTATGGTTGTCCTTTGAAATCACTTTAATCAATGTGTAATTCATAATTATGCAATTATTTTATGATTCAGAAACATTATAAGTGTAACAAATCAGATTAACCTAGGATTTTAGACACTAATTGACTTCATTAATAAACTCCATCCATACCAGTATGCATCTCCATAAATATTATTTCTTCTATTCTCATATTTAATTGACTATAAAACATGCTAACTAATACACGAGTGAAGATGTAAGGCAAAAATAATTAACACTTCTTTTTGTAAAGTAAATGAAACAATCAAAATACGTATTAAGTAAAATTTCATTGTCCTTTAAACAGTAGAATCTTAGACAGTTTTATATTTTAAATATCACATACTCAAAATATATTCTACCAAAAAGGAAGATAGAATAAATGATAAACATGAAATTATTTGTTTTATGTAATGGAAAGATAGCACAGGAGTTAAGAATGTAGGCTCTAGAAGGTTTCCTGCCCCATCCTTCACTGGCTTGTGACCTTGGGCTCCTTACTCAACCCCTCTAAGCCTTGTCATCCTTATCACTAAAATGGAATGATAATAGTTTCTATCTCATAATATTATTAATATTTTATCCTTTGGGTTTTTTGTGTTTTTTTTTTTTTTTTGCGGAACGCGGGCCTCTCACTGCTGTGGCCTCTCCCGTTGTGGAGCACAGGCTCCGGACACACAGGCTCAGCAGCCATGGCTCACGGGCCCAGCCTCTCCGCGGCATGTGGGATCCTCCTGGACCAGGGCAGGAACCCGTGTCCCCTGCACCGGCAGGCGGACTCTCAACCACTGCGCCACCAGGGAAGCCCAATGCTTTATCCTTTGAATTTTACTACATAATCCTATACATTCCTACTATCAAAACAAATGACTTTCAGACATTAGAAGAACTTTTAGTGAAATGCCTTGGTTATTAAAAATCAGTTACCATTTGCTCCAAATCTCTGAGTTGCATCTGAGGTCTACAGTTAGTTGAAGGTACTTTCAAGGAATATAGAAAAACACTGTAAAGTGTCCCATCGTTGGGACAAGAGCAATGTCTGAAACTGCCTCTATAATAGTATTTTATGGTAAAATGCATTATTCAGACAGGAACAAGTGGGTCTCTCTAGAACTCTAGATCTACCCTGTATGATCTATGTCAGTGAATCTCTAGACATGGTTCACAGCTAAAATGTTAAAAGTCCAGCTGTGAAATATATTTGGGTCCTTATCCTGCTACAAGATTTTGGCCCTATCATGAGCCCATTCAGCTCATTTGACCTTCAGGGAAAACTGAGGCAAGGTGTTGGGTACCTATAAGTTGATGCCTGGATTGTTCTCTGACTTAGGGCTGGAGACTGCCCCAGGATAAGGTGCTGTCACATGATGTGTGATCTTGCTGTGATCCATCCTTCTCTCTTTCAAAGGTAAAAATCCCAGCCTTCCTGGCTCCACACACTTAAGAATACTTCACAGAATCTTAGAGCTGTAAGGAAATTCAGTCTGTTCTATTCTGATCTCATTTTATAGATAAGCAAGCTGGGGCCAGAATTGCATTCAACTCCATGTCTTTTGGATTCTGGCCATTATTCTTTCCATAAGACCAGGCTTTACAAGAGGAACCAGAAACAGCTGATACAAAGCTGCAGAACAGATATGTCAGAAATTTCCAAATAAGTTTTGACTTACTAAAGCTTCTAGCGGAACATAATGAGAGAGAGAGTGAGAACCAGAAGCAGAAATTAAAAAAAAAAAAGTAAAAAAGGAGAGAATACATGAAAAGTAAAAGAAGAAAATGTACAAGAACATCATTTTTAATGATATGAGGAAGCATGCCTTAAACATCTGGGGGAGAAAAACTATGAACAAAGTAGAGAAAAGGAGGAAATAAACCCTAAAAAGAAAAAGAGAAGCATGGGAAAGAAAGATAAACCAATTAATGAAGGTAACAGGAAAGGGAAGGGAGTAAAGCATAAAAAAGAAAAAGACAAAGAATGGTGAGTTTAGATGTCAACCATAAACAAAAAAGATACGAGACCTAATTTTTAAACTTTCACTGGCAGGTTTTGATTTACCAATGTTGCTAAAAGTAATTAGATATTCTTAATAATTCTTGCTATACAGCTCTTGTATTAACTGTCATAAACCACATAACCATTTAATAGAATGGTTATGTTAAGAATCTTGTACTATTAACCACATAAGAATAAAAAGAAAAATGGTAAAGGATTTTTAAAAATAGATTATCTAGAAATGTTTAAGTTTTTGATAAAATTGGTGGGGGTAAAATTGGTGGCAGTTAAATGACAGCATTTAACTACTAGTCGATTAGAAATAAAGTGGCACAGCAAATTTACCAAGAGAGTATAAAATGCAAAGAATGAGTGTGACTATGTCTCACATTTTTCCTACCATAAACAACTATATATACATATATGTATATATATTTTAATAAAAATAGTTAATATCTATAGATTAAAATAAATATGATATATATTAAAATATTTAATAAATATATAAATATATGTGTGTATGTGTATCTGTGTGTGTGTATATAAGAACAGCATATATACACACACATAAACATATATACATTTTGTTCTTCAAAGAAAGCCTCGTAGACACATCCAGAAAACAAAATTACTCTATAATTTGGTTATACATAAATTGTTAATAGGTCAGGGAGATCTTAATGTTATTTTCTATAATCAACACTTATAAACTATTATTACTTGGTTTAAATGGCTGTTAGCAAAGCAAGATCACAGTTTTATTACGACCTATGTAAGTCTTCTGATTTATTTTAAAATTGTTTGTTTTCTTTTATAATACCTGTAAATTAACTGATTTAAAAGTACTCAACATCAAATTAATTTTTTAAAACTAATACAAAATTTCTAATTTCTATGATTTTTACATGATTATAGTTGTTTAAAATTCCGTAATAGGAACATTATATAACCATAAGTTAACTTAAAAATCATTTAAAGTTTTATTATAAACCTATGGATGACCATTTTTTTCTGTTTCTTTGATCAACTTCAAGTTGGTATTTGTAACAATAATATAAAACCCATAATTATGCAGCCAAATGTTAAAAAGGTACATTGGGCTTCTAAGGCAAATACAACATAAGCGCATTACTCATCTTTATTTGAAACAAGGCTACTGATGAGAATATAATATTTTCGACATTTGTCTTAAGTCTACAGTAGTCCCACGTACATATGGTATAATACAGATATAAGCTTTACTTTAAGCAATTGAACTTTTCACACCCTCCAAAGCCACAAAATCAGATGGTTTGTGGTTTTTGCAGCTGGTGCACTATACTCATTTTGGGTAGTGTCATATGAAAAATATTTCACTCCCAAGCCTTAGACAGAATCAGTCATTAATGAAATGCAGGCATTACAATGAGATCATATGAAATACAGATTTCAACAGCCATACTAGTAACACTAAAGGAACTCAGAACATGAACACAAATCAAGTTCTTAATTCCAGCAAAGAAAGAAAGAAAAAGTATTAAGGAATGCCTCTGCAGACTTAGCATTTACTTTGAAAACAACTGTTAGCCACTACCTTGAAAGAGGTTTTAGTTTAAGCATTTGCAGACTAAATAATCATAAGTTGGATATAGAATAACAAAAAATAACTTCAGACATAATGGTACATTACACGATTATTCATCATAATATACAACTATCAAAATCAGAAAATGATTTGCCTAATGCGACATATGGAATCTGCTTACTTAATAAGATTGGCTGTCATCAGTCTATACAATTTTAAAATAATGTCTTATTTGGGACACATCCAATTTCACCATTGTTTATTTTTATTGAAATATTTTGAGAAAACTATACAATTTAATGGCAGTATTGCAACGCATTCTTTCAACTGGAAACTGGTACAAAAATAGTATTTTTAGTATTCCTATTTTTGAAAGAAGAAATTAAAAAAAACATTGTTTTATATTTCTTGTCACAACAAATTGTCTTCATTCTAAAGTAAAGCAACTTTAAATATTTCTACTTCCAATCCATTTCCCTGTTTATACAATTCTTTTAAAACACACTCCTTTTACGAATGGAGTAGATTCTTACAGAATAGAAAGGGAAACGGTGGTGAAACAAGAATGCACAATAAAACGGGAATATGTTTGTGCATTTGAGCTTGAGTTTGTGTATGTCCACTAGATTAATTTGTATCTTTTAATATCATTTCTTATTTCTCTTTACACAAGGCAATATAAAAGAAATTGGGAAAAATGATTATTTTACCTTTATTTTAAGCCCTAATGTAAACAGTTTCCATTTAGTTCGTAAAGATTCAATTGGAATTTGCAAGTCCTATATTTAGGTAACAATTTCATTATCTTTAGTACTGATTAACAGAATAAATATTCTGTGTATCTCTTAAGAAAATATGTCTACAGTAAATATGAGAAAGCCCTACATTTCTCTACGTCTGTTATCCATAAAATCTTTATTTGTCTCAGGCATGCCAGCCACCTGGCACTAAACCCCAGCCTACATTTGGAACACTGATTAACTGGAATAGTGCACAGTGCACTAATACAATATAAAAATGTCCCAAATGAAGAATAAAGTTGTACCATACTACGCTTTCCAAACAGTATGTTGGCATCCAATGGGGAATCATGGATTTTCTTCTTCTTGTGGGTGCTGTGCTAACGTTATTATCTTTGTAACATGACACTGGGTACGACAAAGTACAGACCACAGCTATGAAGCTTTTTAGTGGGCATAGGATTTCCCCACTACCCCCGTCTTTGACATAAACTTAGACATTCATGAGTATCACAGAACTTAAGCCAAAAATCACAGGTGTAGCAGGCTGAGAGTAGATTTTAAGTACCTTGGGAATTACCTTGTCTTAGAGTTCTTCTCTATTGATACTACACCCTGCACTCCAGTTCAACCTCATAAACAAGTAGTGACTGGGAATCACATACCAGGTATGTTTTAGACATTTAGACTATGTCAACAAATGAAACAGACAAAAATTCCTGTCATCATTAGCTTATACTCTGGGCAGAGATAGACAATAAAAAACAAATTTGCAAAAACCCCTGACCTCATGAGGCTTACATTCTAGCCAGGAATGATAGACAACAAACATAATAAATGAGAAAAGTGTATATATAGAATGTTCAGTGACAGATACAACAGATAGAGCAGATGAAGCTGGACAGAACCAGGGAAGGAAGAGTTTATTACATTTTTAAATAAAATGGTAAGGCAGTTGCATTAAGGCGACATATGGGTAAATATTTAAAGAAAGTAAACGAGTTAGCCATGCAGATATCTTGAGGAAGCACATTCAAGGCAACGAACAGCACAGAGGCCCTAAGGTGAGAGAAGTACATGTACAAATTACATGTCACCATTCAGTCAAGAACAATCTTTTTAAGCATGAATTGCCTGGTAGATATAAAAAAATGTTGTATAATACAAATCATTATTGGTCTCCTTTTCTATTTCCACATTTATTAGACAACCTCAGGGGTAGGCCACTTAATACTATAATGCTAACTCTAATTCTCTATTTTCTTCCATTCTTCCTCTACTCATTTTGTCCTCCCCCCCACCTTTATTTCACTTCTTCATCCCATATAAATGAGGAGTATTACAGACAGAAGGAAAAATGCACTGAACTTGGAATAAGAATGAATAAATTTTTATTAACAGTTCTGCTCTTAACTATCTGGGTTAATTAAGCAAGCTTCTTTGCTTATCTGAGAAAAAGTTCCATTAATACCATGAGGTGGTGGCAAGGAAAAAGGTGGACAGAATAATCCCTCAAAAATTGCTGAGAATAAAATGCGTTATAATTATGGGGAAGCGTTTGGTAAGCCACAAAGAACTGCACAAATAGACTACGTACGGACGATATTGGGTTCTAATGGTAACATTTAAAAAATGCTTGCTAATTCCCAAATTATGGTACAGGGATGATAAAGAAAAAAGTACAGAAGAGTTAGTGCTTGATAAATTATGTTTAATTTAAATAAATAAATTTAAATTTATTTATTATCTAGATCATCAAAATTCAGTTATTAGTACTTTAAGCATTTTATACTGCTGAACATTTTCTTCTCTAAAGAGTATAAGAATATAGTAAAATTCTCTTCAAATAAACTGGTCAGATATGAGAAGTTAAAATTAATAAAATATAGTGATTGCATAGTTCATTATTGTATAACGATTCATCATTTCTCTGGAAACCCTTTTTTTTTATTTCCTTAAAGTTTATCTTCAATGATGGCATAGAGAAGATGAACGGAGAACACAGTTACAGGCAGGGAACTGTTAGAAGACAAACTTTTGACAGGAATAGCCACAGCAGGTAGGAAGTAACTTTGAGGTGAAATATATACACGTTCATGATTCACATATCAATCAAGTTGTATGAGTGGGAAAATTTTTGAGGCCAGTTGACAATAGATATTCAAAGCCTTAAAAATGGTTATCGACCTTATAATTAACTTAGGTATTTATCTAACTTCTAGGTATTTACCTAGAGTCTTTTCTAAACTTTTCATAAGTAAAATGCTTTTATAAATGTGATAAGATAAACTATGAAAATATCCGATGATTAGGAAAGCCTGTATTCAAGACACTAAAATATAACAGGCTACGCTTAGAACTAAACTATATTGAACAGAATTTTATGTCGAGGTACGTAAGAATAATTACTTAAATACTACCACGTGTAATAATGTAATACTGTAGACAGTTTTGGAGATTTAGATGAAATTACTTGCATAATTTCAACTGAAAACTAGTGAAAGTTTATTGATTTGAATTTCAGAAAATAAAAGGAATAGTCAAAATGGAAGTATTTTGTTGGTGATTCTAAGTTCAAGATGGCTTTTTAACTTACAAAAGTAATAGCAATATCTTACAAAACTTCGTGAATCAATAAGCAGTGACACCTTGCACATACGTAAAGCCTCTGGCCAGGAATCTTATAGCCTCAAAGGACTTAGTTACCCATTTTATCAAGGTGCAAAATGAAGCGTAAAGGAGGTTAAGTCCCAGGACAGGAACAGAACCCTAAGTTCCTGATAATCAGCTTCCAAACTAGTAAGAATCTAGTAGACTTTGGCAGTGATTCCTTTGAGCAGTCAAAACTCCTGCCAGGTGGGTAAGTTTATGAGCCAACTATAAAATGTAGTGTTGGCCTGGCAGCTGATCCAGTCAGGGTGTAAACCATAAAGGTGAAGAATGGGAAAAGATTCCTGAAAAATGGCCTAGCAAACTAATGAGGGAGTGAACATTTTTCTTTAGTTCTTTGGGTTAGAAACTAAAAATGAGACCTGGAAAATAAAATACAAAGAAGCTCTCCTCTGAATCAGAGAAAAGGAATTAACTGATGGATAGATGGACTATTTTTTATGATTACCATAGTTGTTAGGGAACATCAATGCTTACTAGAATGATTTTCTTAGCAATGAACTATTTTTAAATATATGTGATGCTCAGAGTAATTATCCTCAGGGATAATTTCATAAATCCATAAAATCCTCATGGATCCCACAGCATATGGGATCTTAGTTCCCAGACCAGGGATGAACCCATACTCCCTGCAGTGGAAGCGTGGAGTCTTAACCACTGGGCTGCCAGGGAAGTCCCTGTTTTGTTTGTTTTTAACAATTCTGGAGATATCTATTTATCTATCTAAAGATGATATCTTGATTGAGTTAGAAAAAATTGAGTTTAGGCATATTTTATATCATATTCTAACTTTCAACCTCATCCTTGCCTATTGATATCTTGGCTGCTGCTAAAAACATGGAAGTTCTAACAATCTTTACTGATTTTAAGAATAAGGAATACATCCATAAAAATGGTGTACTTCCAGAAGATGTTGGATGTGATTAATTAATGTTAAGTAATTGTTTATACTTTCCTGATAGTTAAAAACAATTGAAGATATAATTTATTCTCTCGATCATGAGAAATTAAAAGATAGAAGTTTAAAATACAGTACATGAAGCATTTAGCTTTTTTCTTTGTATTAACATTTATTTTGTTACATATTATATATCTATTATATATTAACATATCATGTAATATAACATATTACATATTATTAACAAAATATCATTCAAAATACATGCATCTATGAAATCATTTTATCCTCAGGGCTTTTCATTACTCTCACCGTTACATCAACACAATTCTATAATATTTAATAATCATTTCTTAAGAATTCAGCATACAAGTACATTTACCGTGGTCTCTAAAACTTTTTTGTTTCTTTTTTATTTTTTTAAATTTTTATTGGAGTATAGTTGCTTTACAATGCTGTGTTAGTTTCTGCTGTACAGCAAAGTGAATCAGTTATATGTATACATATATCCCCTCTTTTTTAGATTTCCTTCCCATTTAGGTCACCACAGAGCACTGAGTAGAGTTCCCTATGCTATACAGTAGGTTCTCATTAGTTATCTATTTTACACATGGTATCAACAGTGTATATATGTCAATCCCAATCTCCCAATTCATCCCACCCTCTCTTCCCCCCTTGGTATCCATAAGTTTGTTCTCTACATCTGTGTCTCTATTTCTGCTTTGCAAATAAGTTCATCTGTACCATTTTTCTAGATTCCACATATAAGCAATATTATACCTTTTTTTTTTTTCTTTCTGACTTACTTCACTCTGTATGACTGTCACTAGGTCTATCCAAGTCTCTGCAAATGGCATCATTTCATTCCTTTATATGGCTGAGTAATACATTTTGCTTATCTTTAAGGATACTTTTGATGTTAAGTATGGGTGTTAATTAAAATTCAACTATTTGATGAAACAAGATAATCTATCCAAAACAGCATGTCTAAGAGATCCTTGAACCTCATATGATTTCATAGATATTTACAAGAGAAAGTTAAAATTGCAGAAGTTTAATTCTATAGGGTGGTGTTGCAAAACAGTGAGGGTACAAACACAAGGGAGTAACAATTGAGTTGCAAAATTAATGTTTCAAAAATCAACTTCTGTAACTGTAAACTTCAAAAAGTACTATCAACAAACGCTACCAACTACAGAATCACACCTCAGTGGTTAAGAGGAGCCTCTAAGTTTTACACTGTAGGAAGGCATGTGAGGCACTTAGCAGACTTATTTTCCTCAGAGGGTTGTAGAAGTCAACCCAGGATAGCAAATTTGAATTTAAAAAGAGTATATGCCTGGATTTGAAGTTCAAAATTAAACAGAACACATGATAAACATTCAACTGGGTGATACAGAGAGTAATCAAAGAAAATACATGTATCATCCATTTTGGCACTTCATTTTTTTTGTCACCACAACACAAGATCTATAATTTTCTATATGTTTCTTGGTGTGTTTATACATCATGGGTCACACTTTTTCGCAATTTTTCCCAGCAACACAGAGATACTGTCATAAAACATGCAACTCCGTCTCCAACATATGGAATCACCATCTTCACAATTCAAGTGAAACCAAGCAATTGTATAAAATGGCTTTGTGGGATCAGAAGAAATCATCATCATACAGTTTCCTCTAATAGCCCTAACACAAATAAAAAGGTTGTTTTGCTAGCATTTTTTAATGAAATTATTGGTTTTAAATGATTTTACTTAAATAGTATTGGGAATGAAGGAGCAATTTCTAGAGTTTCCTAGAATTTCTAGAGAGGCTAAACGCTACAAGTTGCTATTTAGATTCAGATGGCTAAAGTGGTTACTTTTTTTTTTTTTTAAATTGTGAACACGCTGCTGGAAAAATACCAAGGCTATAGATGTGAGGCAGAAACCAACTATTTCAGAAACATAAACTCAATAATATTCACATACTGCATAAGATATAAAAAAGTTTAAGAATTCTTATCTTGTAAAGCAGGTCTGTATAAATCAGGTAAATTCTATGTGGTCATAAAAAAAATAGCATCTTTCTCTGAAGACATTATAGAGCAATATATTCCCCCCAAAATGAAGAAAGGGTACCTTTTTTTTTTTTTTTGCGTTACACGGGGCTCTCACTGTTGTGGCCTCTCCCATTGCGGAGCACAGGCTCCGGACGTGCAGGCTCAGCGGCCATGGCTCACGGGCCCAGCCGCTCTGCAGCATGTGGGATCTTCCCTGACTGGGGCACGAACCCGTGTCCCCTCCATCGGCAGGTGGACTCTCAACCACTGCACCACCAGGGAAGCCCTAGGGTACCCTTTTTATACAGAGATGTGTAAATGAACACAATCACACAAATAACTTGACCTTTAGCTAAGCAAGGATTTGTTACTGGAGAATCAAGAAATCTTTCCCAGGTCTATCGCCTCAGAAGGGCTACCACTTGCTAACACTCACCCAACTAAGCCTGAAAGAAAGTAAAGCTTCTGGAAATGTTTTGCATTGGACCCATGATGGGGGATTGTGGCAACAAACCAAACCTAAAAGAAAAACTAAGCACATGCAAGAAACAGGGTAGTTCTCAGTGATCATTTTCTTCCTTAGTTATTTGTCTATAATTTTAAAAGCTCACAAAAAGAAAAAAAAAATCTATACTCATTATTATATTTCTGATGATCACGATAATATTTAAATTCTTAATACACTGAAGTTGAAAGAAGGAATCATTAAGATAAAGCTCATCTATCATATTGTCATATACCATGTGGCACTCTGTTTTGTTAAGTCAAAGTCATGCTCCTAGTTTCTAAACTTCAAACAACTGAAATACCACAACATTCATAAAACAGAACTGAGCTACTGGGAGTAGGAAAAAAACACAAAAAAGTAGCAGACCTCAACATCAGATAGTAAAATTAATATTTCCACAGCTCTTGCCTTTCATCTCAGTCTCTATAGCACATTTTTTTCTGGAAAAGGTACGATTTAGTTTAGAAAGATGCAGAATTACAAAAAAACATCTGGAATATGGGACAAGAAATACTGCCTTATTATCCCTTGTGGACCCTCTCTATGAAAAATTTAATAGATCTGTTTTGGTAGTTTTAATCTCCAGAGCACCTCAAGCTATGTTATGGAAACATCATCTTGGTCATTTATATTAGAAAGAACACCTGGTGATGAAAGAAAATATACTCTCTCTTAAACTGTGAGTGCTTTTTCTTTAATAATCAAACTTTTCATCAAATATGTATATAGATGTGTATGTGCGTGTCTGTAAACATCCTGCTTAGAATTTAGTTTTTTGCATTTTTGTGACTGAGGAGATTGTAAATCTTGAATTTACCAAAAATGCAGTCCTTGCTTATGTTCTACAAATTAATAATTTTGCCTTAACTCTGATATTTACTCATTGCATAATGCAGAGTAAGTTAGAGAAATTTCATGATGTGAACACTAAAATGCCATTCATATTGGTCCTGGAAACAAATAACACTGATGATTTTTAAAAGTTAAAAAATATTTTTTTGATTTTATACATTTTCTTATTCTATAATACTTTTTAAATGATAATTTTAATATTTACTGTTAATAATAAAATACTTCTTAGTTAATACTAAAATAATATGGCTGAAAATAGTTAATAACTTTCAGCATTAAATTTTGTTATTGAAAAGCTTATTGCTAGAAAAAATTTAACTTTGAGAATATGTGCATCTAAGGAAGATTGAATGATGAAGTCATTTGCCATGAAAATTTATAAAAAAAGTAATCTACAAAATTTCAGCATTACATTCTTTTACTGTAAAATCGTATTTTATGGCAAAATTGTAAAATTGAGTTTCAGTGTAAGTATTTGCATATTAAAATTAGAGAAAATTCACATAATTGAAAATATAATAAAACACTCATTTTTAAGTGATCTTTTAAAATTGGCACATTATACCATAGCTATGCCATCATTAATAACACTCAAAATATGTAATGGGCCTCTACATATTCCAATTAAAATTAGAAGTCCTTAAAATATTTGAGTATTTATAGTCTATAAAGATTTTCAGGGACATTTTTATTAATTTGACACAGATACGCCTTCATTTCAAATGTTACAAACCTGAATCATTTTAAATGCAATTAAAAGTGGTTATGAAAGAGTGCGGACTTCCTTGTGAAGTAGGAAATCACTCTTGTGATTAACATGCAAACGAGCTCATGCTGGCAGAATAGATTGGGGTTTTAAAACCCCAATTACTTTTGTATGATTATCTATTTACCAGTACACAGTCTATTTTCATTTTTCATCTAATACAAAATCGGCTTGCTTACATTTTTAGCACAGCAATTAATATTTACAATAATTATGACATCAAGCACTGCTGAGAACTCCAAGTAAATCATTTACCCCCATCTTTTTTATATATGATTAATATCCTTTCATAATTTAATGCTTTATATGAGGTTACCATTACATAAAAATCAGAATTAAAAACCACTCTCCTTTCTGATTTAAATTTAGTTAATAATACATATTTTTGGTATATTAGTAAGATGACTATTGTTATAAAATGAAAACCCAAATTTTTAAATGTGATGAGAATAATATGTAAAAACATTTAATTGCTCATAGTGAGAAAAATAAATATATATTGAGAACAATAAAATATGTCCTATGAATCTTTCCTTTTTCAAAGTACTAACACAGACAATTCTAAACTTTCACTAACACGCTTTGATTCATACCTGCTACGTACTACACACATACACATTTTTCCAGACTTCTAAAGAAAATTATAATGCATTAATGACAGGAACCATGGTAATGGAAAAAAGGTCACCCTCTCTTGAACACCTTCTGTTTTAAACCATTATATATAAAGACATTCGAGAAAGCAAAGAATTAAAAGCCAGCCTTTGTGCAACCCATTACTGAAATATTATAGAATAATCTATATCAAATGTAGAGGAACAGCAGATTCTTTTGGATCTAAATTAACTGAAGCCATAGAAACGCTTTTATGCTTATTATGTATCTGCATGTTGATTCAATTATTAAAAGAACACCTGACAGCATCAGACTTATTTAATTGAATTAATTAAACTGGATGAATAATCACTGAATTCCTTTTGTGTGAAATTTGTACTGAAAAGTAACACTGGCATTTGGAAATTGCAAGTAATTTGCATGGTGAAATACAGTGAACATGGAAATCTCCTATTTCAGTATGCTAGGGTTCCCCCCCACCTTCTCATGTAAAACAAATGAACAGATTCTTGCAGTGGATATTTTCCTTTTACAGTACAGATTTATAAATACGTTTTAGCAATATATCATTAAGCAATTTTTCAACAGTTTCCTCAATATCAAAATTTAAGTTTCCCTCCTATGGTGAAAAATATTATGCAAACTGTCACTTTTGCAAAAGAGATGATATGACGCCAACGTATCCTTGAACCTATAAGGTAAGAAACCCTTGTTTCAAGATGGTTTACTAAGATACTTATTTTCTCTATATAAAAATGTAACTACTTGTTTAGAATTAGAAGTGAAAACTAATTCAAAATAATAATAGAACAGTTAGTTATCTACCACACACAGTTTTTGTAGGAGGTATTTTTTTTATGATTAAAAGTTTAAGGCTTATGCCTAACATATATAAGATATTTGGCATTTTATTAAGATAAATATTTGTAGTTTGTTTACATGCATGATGATTTTAGATATTTATTTTCAAAAGAACAACATTAGGAAAACTTCCTATACGTATATTTTTTCCCAAGTCAAGTTCACAGATAAACTAAAAAGAGAACTGTACAAGGTCTGTTTTATTTGTCATATCAAAATAAAGAAAACTGACAACATTTCAAAATATTCTTAAGGCACTTGCTTGTTGCACTTGTAATTTCTGGCCATTAGGTTCTTCATCATCACCGGGGGAGGGGGGCATCATTTCATATCCTTATATATATATATACACACACACACACACACACACACACACATATATATAAATAATTATTTTAACCATACCTGCCACTGGGAAGATGCATCAATATCTGCTATTGTTAATTCAATATTAAGGATAAAACATGGTGAAATACTGATGCTTGGTTAATCTTTAAAGATACACATCCACGTATGTTGCACTTCAATATATCAATGTGTTTTGAGCAATCTTTTTTCCTTTTGGTTGTGAACAGAAAATGATTGTACTTGCATACTCGAAATGATAGTCACTCTATACCATTTTCGTCATGCCTATTATTTAGGAGAGACTGTTTACCATAATAAATTATGGTATTTGAAATCACACACCATTCAACACGTACATTCCTCAGATTAATGAACCTTTTAAATATTCAGGCTGACCATACTTGAAATTTGTTCACTTTAAAATTATGCTTGATCCCTTCAACCTTCGATCCATGTACCTTCTTCGTATTAGCCTCATTTCTACACTTCCTTGGCATTCCCCAGACATATTTCTGTGTGAGTGGTCATATTTAGCACAGTTAAATCTCGTGTGTGATACAGCATTATTCCTTCCAAAATAAAACTAAGTACAAAATATAGTATATTATTTATAAAAAATAATTCCTAAAAGAACTCAAGTATTGAAAGAAACTGCTTTCTGTCATATTAAAATTTCTAGAATTCCAGATAAATTGTTTCTTTGTGATCTAAATTACAGACATGATAAATATACAAACTTTTACAAAATACTTTGTAAAAAATCTATGCCTTCACTTTAGTACCCGGATTAATAACCTTAATGGTTAGATTTTTATTTTACATATATTGTACAAAATACATTGGCATTACACCCCATTCTTAATACCAGTTTATTATAGCTTTATTTCATAATATTGGATGTAGAAATGGAAACAGTGCCATCATGTGATACTTTTCAGGGTACTTCACTTCTTGTACTCTCTAAGTCTGAGCATATAGCTACTATACAAATAAGAGTTCATAGAAAAGCAGGGAATGGCAATATAATTCATCACCCAGTATTTTGCAACCACATCCTGTGTTCACGCTTTTGTGTAAAAAATTAGGAACAGCTTTTGAATCTTCAAAGATAAAGAAGTAAAAAGTCAGTACTTTTATTTGTGTATATACATACACAAACACACACAGAGACACCCTTTATTAAAAAAATCTACTAATTGTTTATTCTAGCTCTTAAAACCTTGTGCATTTACAATCAATTTCAATCTTGAAAATAAAAAAGTGTCACTTCAACAATGGAGTAAATTCATTATTTTAATTAGCAAAAACCAGTAGTTAGGAAGAAGGGAAATTCAGATGGCATGTAAATATCCACTCCAACCCCAAAAAGACTTATATCTAAAATTGAACCTAGTTTCTCCATAGTTTTTTTTTTTTTCCTTTAGTCAAGGGACACAGATATTTTCACACTAACTTAAGAAGAAATAAGCACCACGACTAAAATATTAGATTTGGCCCGAGTTATATTATTTATTTCAATTTCAAAATCAGCTTTGAAAACTGAGGCACTCAAAAATCTATAATAATCCTGCATAAATATGAAATTTATTTTGCACTACAAATGGTCCCTGCTCTATTTCTTATAATTACTCTGTTACTGTCATTCCATTAAAAAATAGCATCTTTTAGGGAGAGGTGTAAATTTGGGAGCTACTCTCTCTGTTACTTCCCAGACTTATTTTATACAAATATGGAATTGCATTTTAAGGACAGGTGTGTATTGTTCAAAGACTAATATACACAATGCTAACCCAGGTTAAAACTGAAAAGACAAATCAATTTTTATTTATTAATTTTAATGACTCATGGTTGATCTACAGTACATTTCATTTAGGTACATACACAATCCAAGGCATTTCAGTGCAGATTACCCAAAAGTGAGAAAAGTAAACTACTATGCAAGATTTAAAACTTCTGATGACTCTAAAACAGTAGTTTTTAAATAATTACCCTAAATCGAATTCTTTTGCATATCCTTTGTGACGTACTGTAGCACAACACTTAAAATTTCACACAAAATGGATATAATGAAAGAAGGGAAAAAAAGCTTGAGAAAACTTTTATTCACACAAGCATAAGTATAGCTGCTTGTTTTTTGAATGGTGAAAATAACCTCCAATCATAGAAGCCTGAAGCGAACTTAATTACTGTCACTGAAAAAATTAAGTGAGGAAAATTTTAGCAGTAGGAAAAAGGTAAAAGTAAACGTGATGTACTAAACTCTTTGGTTCTAAAAATTCCTCTCTTTCTAGACCAAACTAAAATGAAAGTTACCAATTGGTAAACTTATAACATCAAATGAATAATCTCTTCTAGGGGAATAGTGGGCTTGAGGATTACCCTGAAACCCTTTATTATTATCAGTATTACTCTTTCTCCAAATAACATGAGGCGTGGACTCACTGGCAGGTTTTTTATTTGGAAATAGCGCTGTTCCTCTGAGAAGAGACTATTTTCTTGTTCCAAAACTGGTCTGCAGACTTTTGTCTTGTGGTAGAGAGGAATCTAGAGAACCAGAACATTTCTTTTTTCTTCATGAAATATATCTTCCATAAATCCCTTAGTTCTCCCAACCTGCACTGATCCTGATCTTTCAATAGTTCTTTCAGAGAAGTAAGGGACAGAAGACTTTTTTTTTTTTTTAACATCTTTATCGGAGTATAATTGCTTTACAATGGTGTGTTAGTTTCTGCTGTGTAACAAAGTGAATCAGCTATACATATACATATATCCCCATATCTCCTCCCTCTTGCATCTCCCTCCCACCCTCCCTATTCCACCCCTCTAGGTGGTCACAAAGCACTGAGCTGATCTCCCTGTGCTATGTGGCTGCTTCCCTCTAGCTATCTATTTGATATTTGGTAGTGTATCTATGTCCATGCCACTCTCTTACTTCATCCCAGCTTACCCTTTCCCCTCCCTGTGAGGGACAGAAGACTTCTGAAGGTTTTCAATAATGTAACATGTTTTTCCTTCTAGGATAAGATTTACCATTGATACTTCTACATTTTCAGCTGTGGAAGAAGTCAACATCACCAACTCTTTTAAACTCAGTTCCTGACTGATGTTTCACAAACCACAGAACTCTATAAAACAGCATCCAGGGAATTATGAATGGGGCAATGAACGTCTTCACCCAACCCACCCTTATTTTTAATATTATATTTGAGTCTCAACTTTCCTTACTTCTAGAATGGCAGTATTTGGAGTTAGGAGAAGGAGAATAAAATGGAGTGGCTCAGAAAAGGCAAATAAAAATGTGTGAAAAATGCTGATTTGTGAAGCAGTTTTTTCTAATCACACTTCAATGTAGCAAGACATACTATCAGATAAAAAATTATAAATCAAGACCTAAATTCTAACATTAAGAGCAATATCCCCACCTGAAAATGAATGACAGAACCCTACAGAGCAGCATTTTTTTACTGATTGTCCAAATCACCAGTTTATTACACAATTATAAACGTATTTCATGATGGAAGAAAAAAAAAAACAAATTTTCCCTCAGTTAAGGTAATAAATTTTCTCTTCTAGAAGGGAAAAATAAGTAACTTTGTCTACTAAATTATTAAGTTATTTGAGTAACAGCATAAGTTGCATGTGTCCATATTCAGTTCATTAAACAGCTTTTACTTCCATCATTCACAATGCTTCTCTAACAGCTCCCCTACACACACACACACACACACACATACACACACACGTCTACACACACAGGCACAGACAGTGAACAATTTAGTGAACTTCACTGGGACTAATCAAAGTCTGCTGGCAATTTAGTGGGTGGGTATGCCTTCTGTTAGGTAATACGGAGTTGTTATTTGTTGCACATATGATATGTGACTGTTGAAAATGTCAGAAAAGGACTTGACGCCCTTATTCTAGCTAAGAATATTTGACATTTTATAAGAAAGTAATGTTAGTCCTTGGAGAAAATGAACAAAGCCTTCCTAGCCTGAGTAGAAGGTGACAAATTTTCTTCCACAGCCAACCCAATGACCAATACGCGTATTTCTTGACACGGTAGCCAAAAAATTAACTTTCATACATCAAGCTTCATCTTCGTGCTTCATCTTAGCTATTATTCCTGACACACTCTTTAATTCGTCTACAGTTACATATACATATTGAAAGATCCTCTTTATATTAGATTGTTATTATGTTTTTTCCTTTTTTAACCATTATTCTTGTCATTTTAGCCTGAAACATATGTTCAGTAAGGGAATTGAAAACACATTATTATAGGATATAATCATAGGTTCAGTATAAATATTTTGTATTCAATTAAATTATAATTCAAATGTTTATTTTTACAGTTTACAAATTATTTTTGAGCCTTAAGAGGTTTTCTTGTCTAAAGTGTTTCATAAGGTTATGTTCCACCAAGAACTATATTTCAATTATTTCAGTAACAGTTGATAATTTAATTAAGATATAATAAAGAAACTTCATCATGGGCTTTAGTGCCACCCAAGGACTTCAAAGGAAGAAAGGATGCAAAGACAATCTCATTCACAACAAATTATGGGAGAAATTGGTAAAATTTTATTAGATTCCTGGCATTCATACATCATATATCTAAGGTAGGTATATAAGGAGGTTGGGGTTGAGGGATAAGACATTTCGTAAATTTAAAATATTACCTTTCAAAGAACAATCATGGTAGATATAGAAGGCATTTGTAAAATTAGAAGGTAATTTAAAAACTTTAAAAACTTCATCCAATTCCTTTTTTCAACGTGCATCTACTCATAAACTGTCAAGTTTTTGTTTGTTTGTTTGTTTGTTTTCCCCACAACAGAATTACTTGACTTTAATATATCCAAAATTTTCACCAAACTGATCTTAACCCAGTAAATCTCTGGGTAGCCAGTTACTTCAATCTGTCCTCAACAATAACTTAATGAACTCCGAGGCCCATTTCTGTCCAGTGAGACATTAGTAGTTACAATCACAAAGGCACTGATTTCAAGGAGCCCATTAGTTTATAAGCTCATTCAGCCTCCTAGTAGACTATAGTTGTCTTTTTTTTTTAAATTATGTTCCCATAGTATGTCTTTTATAGGATGCAATCAAAGCCAAATTAAAATGTTAAATAATGCCAGTCCTATATCCTGAGTCTCTTTGGCTTGTGCTGTTTTAAAAAAAAAAATCTCAAAAATAAAGAAAAAAAATACAAAAAACTGCTCATACTCCCATTTAAAAAATAATTATGTACAAAGAAATGCCTCTGTACATCTAATTTGACCCTTTTGTCCCCCAGAGGTAACCACTATTAAAAATTTGAGTCATATTTTCCCCATCTTCTTAGATTTAAACAGCTGTCAGTTGCACCTATACCCCTGTAAAATATACTCACAAGACCACACATATATAATTTTGTTTTCTGAAATATAATCCTGCTTTTTTACTGGACAATGTAACATGTAATAGAAATACTACTCTTTTTTATTTTTTAAAAAGGCTGCCAGTTATTATTCACTGTTTATGCACATTTGGATGTTTTCTGTTTTTGTTATTATTATAAACAATGCTATACCCTTGCCTTAGTTTATTCTGGGGATAGGAGGTGCCTGGAGAATATCAACAGAAATTGTTGTCAAATTTATCATTTCTTCCTTATATAAAAGGCATATCTTTATTGACAATAAATAACTAAGATGAATGACTGTCCTCAAAGCTAATTTGTGTACCTCTCATAACTTCCCCTCCTACAGGTTATTTTACGATTCATATAAATCCCTTGACAGTTGCAAAATATTTCCTTCCACCAGTCTGCCAGTAATTCATGCACAGATATTCATTCAGACATATGTACATTCATATAATATTTCTCCTTCAGTTACAACCTTTCATTATCCTTGCCATGTTTCACACATGCCCCCTAAGTCAGAGTGAAACTTTATAATGGTAGACCATCAGTTGCTATACAAAGAAACAGGTGCACAAATGCCATCCTAGGCTAAAGTTTAAATCTAATGATGTTTTAAATGAGTAATATGAAAGCATAAACATCATGACATTGCAGTAATATTTACTTAAATATTATCAGAAAAAATAAATCTATAGGCTCAAATCAAATGTAACAAGAATTATTCCTTGTGGTGAATTAAACCAATCAAAATCAGTTAAACTGAAGCAGAGAAAAGTTTGCCATATATAACTATACTTGAAAGAAAAACTAAAGCAACTTGAAAGAAAGCAACCGTGAATGGCTTGAAAGAAAAACTGAAGGAACTAAAAAATATTAAACCCAAATAACGAAAAGTAGGGCATGTATCATTATCACATATTCATATAAAGTGAAAGAGCTTGGCCCCTGCTCATGAAATATATTTTCTCAGATAACTGACTTTTATTATCTAACCAAATGTTTTCATTTATCCATCATCATGGGGAATAAAGTGCTACAATTTATTTTTCCAAATAACTAAAGGCAAACACCATTCAATCAGCACACAATCCAGTTTTTTACATAGGCCCAAAATTTAATGTTTCTGTTTGTAAGAGTGTTGAAATCAAATGAAAGCTCATGATTTTAAAACAGTTTACTGATGTTCCTTTCTCTCTCAAGGTGTACACACACACACACACACACACACACACACACACACACACACACACACACACACAAACACACACACACACACAATTTCTTCCTACTATTTCATGGCCACCAGTACAATGTCCTAATGACTCTTCAGGGCCACTGATGTGCAGAGCCACTTGCCCTTCACTTCATGAATCCAGAGAGTGTATCATAGTTGTGCATTATTTCAAGGGATTTTTAAAATGCTAATTTCTCTTGATATGAGGCTATCACATTTTGCATGGAATTTGATGGGGTATCTGTCTAGGAAGTCAGCTAAACAAATGACGAGTAATAAAGAGGACCTCTTTTACTATAAAGGTAATGGCATGTTAAGACCTGAATTAGAGACTCTTTGCACTTTTGGCGAGTTTGTCTGCTTGCTTGCTTACTGAGTTCATATTTTTGTTCTAACTAGTTCAAGTGCCTTAAATTTTAACCTCCAGGTGTAAGTTATCATTTCACGTCCAAAAATAAAAACAGAACGTGACGAAAAGAAAAGAGAATACAAAGTAAAATAACCTGTAATAAAAGGTAGTATAAACCTACATAATATCAGGAAATACTTAACACTGCTTTTTATGTGCAATAACTCCAAGATTCAAAACACTTATTAAATGATGACTAAGTTTCACAATTAAATCAAAATTTGAGAATTTTAGTGGTACTTCATTTGTTCGTTCATTGATGTATTCATTTATTCATGCAACACATATCTGAGTAACTATGTGCCAACTACTGCCAAGTACCTGGATGACAGAAGGAAAAGAACAGACACATTCAGTACATTCATGAAGTATGTAGACAAAAGTTAATAATCACACAAATATATAATTGCAAACTGTGATACTGATGTGAAGGGAAAGTCCAGGATTCAATGAGATCGCTTATCAGGAAAACTTAATCAAGTCTGGGAAGTCAGAAGGTTTTCTTGAGGAAATGAATCTCTGAGCTCTGACCCCCAGGATGAAAGGTCATCACTAAGGCAGGTGAGGTGCAGGAGAGAGTAATCTATGATTACGTGGAGTAATCTATGTTTACATGAAGTCCCAGAGAAAAAAGAGAAAGGTAAGTCACCTGAAGGACTCTACACAGGTTAGCAAAAACTGCTAACCATATTACCTCTAACTTTTTTGGATCTATTAAAGACATGTGTCCTAACCTGTTCATTATGAAGATAACTGCTTGAAAGTAAACATTACTGAAACCTTTCCTCAAATTTTATCTGTGGTTATGGTAAGTGACCAGAGACAACTGCTTTGAATATTTTTGTGAGTTAATGATTATCATACCCAGGCTCAGAGAAGAATGCATGGTCTATCTTTAACTGGTAAAACACTGTAAAGAAGACATCATAGTGTGCCAACCTTTACTTTGGCTTTATTATTTACCTAAAGACATTGGAGAACAAATGGTTGGATTCACAAACTTGCAGTGAGACCATATTCCCTGTGCCCCCAAATGAGTATCAGCTGTCACATTAGGAGCTGCAAATTACATCATAGAGATCAACTTCAAGGTCTTAAATCCCTAATCACCTCCTTTGTTATTTTTAACATCTTTATTGGTGTATAATTACTTTACAATGGTGTGTTAGTTTCTGCTTTATAACAAAGTGAATCAGTTATACATATACATATGTTCCCATATCTCTTCCCTCTTGCGTCTCCCTCCCTCCCACCCTTCTAATCACCTCCTTTGGAGTGGATTCTGAAATGTTTTTGCAAAAGACTTTGCTCTTCCCATTCACCCTTTCTAAACCCATTCCCATGACTAGGTGGGATCGGGGGCCATCTATTCAAACAGAGCTCTGATTCAGGCACCTTAATTTACAGAAACCTCAACTTTACATTCTCTGTAGATAACCTGCCTAAGCCACAAATGACTTCTGAACCTCACGTTCTTGTAAAAGTGTACAAGGTTTGCACCCTTTGCTATCTAATCCTTTATCAAAATTCTAGTTGAAAGAAATAATATTCATGGAGGATTGCTTAAATGACACACAGAGCACCCATTACTCAGGCCAGAGAGTCTAAATGTTACATCTCAATCTGACCAGACCATGAATGAACTAATTCTAACTACAAAAGTAATGCTTCAGTATCTCTTAAAATTGCTTTTACTGAACTTCTTGTTGGAGTTATCTATTCGGCACACAGATATCATAAGAAATGGCTTTATTTTGTCTATTATGGGCCTCTTGCTCATTCACTATACTACACAGTGGGCCTTCATGAAACTGGGTATTTAAATTTTTTTTTTTTTTTTTTTTTGGCGGTATGCGGGCCTCTCACTGCTGTGGCCTCTCCTGTTGCGGGGCACAGGCTCCGGACGCGCAGGCTCTGCGGCCATGGCCCACGGGCCCAGCCGCTCCGCGGCATGTGGGATCCTCCTGGACCGGGGCACGAACCCGTGTCCCCTGTCTCGGCAGGAGGACTCTCAACCACTGCGCCACCAGGGAAGCCCTCCTACTACGTTTTTAAGTTTGATGTGTGACCCAGGACCAAAAAAGTCATTTTTCATACATTTTGTGCTTTCTGGAGAGCAAAAATGTTTAATTTGAAAGAAAAGATTCCAGAGACTACAATAAGATAAAAATGGGACTATATGGGAATTCATATACTAATCATCTTATAAACTTACGTTCTAGAGAGTGTGGCATTGTAAATGGTACCAGAAACAAGAACACTCAGAGATATCTGACTTCTCTTTGTCCAGTGTTCTGATGCTCCCTTAATACGAGGAACAAGTTTATACTGAGAACCTTTACAGACTGTTTGTCATAAGCATCAATATTAAATTTTTCAAGTATTAATTAAATTTATCAGTACATAATATTGAATAACTGGAAGTTTAATGTAGAAACATATAAATCCTCTGTTGCCAATGAATTTTATAATCTATTATAAATGATTACTAGCACAGATAAATAGCAAAGAGAAGATTTAAAAAAAAAAAAAAACTCTGGAGGATAAGGAGAAAGGAAAGATTCATCAATACCAGCAAGCAATAATTTATAAAAAGCTGGAAGAGAGAGCCCTGATGAATAGCAACAAATTTCCCTGAAAAAGAATAAGTAAGAAAGCTTGAAATGTGCAGATACCGCAGATAAATAGACAGTGAACACAGGCTAGTTCAAAGAGCACTGAGCATGGTATCTGAATATAAAGAAAGATGGAGATATGGTCAGGAAGTGAACAGAAGAAACACCTTTCAAAGGAATATTACCAAAAAGTGAAAGCAGGAGTTGTAGTGAGAGAATTGGAAGGATTTATGATGTTGAATTTTTTTTTAAAAACGAAGGTTCTAATGACAAAAAATTCCAACAACATATTCTCTGTGTAAAGATTGTGATGAGCCCAAAATCACAATCTCTCACTTTGAAAATCAGACATATGATAGAGAAAAAACCTTACTTCCAAAATATTGATAAGCATAAGGATTGATAGGATTTTTAGAATAAAAAGTATAGAGTTCTGCATCTTGAAGAATAATCCCAGCACTAACATATAACTTCTGGTTTGAATCTAGAAAAGAGATAGAACGTTTTAGTTGGTTTCCTAGTTATAATAGCTGTGAAGTCACTTGAGGTGGTAAAATACTAAACAAAGATAAATTCTAAAAATAAAAGCAGTATCAGAATTTTCATATTGTACTTGTTCTTTGGAGGAAAGTTATAAGTTATTTGCTGGTATCTCATATTGTTTACATAAAAGTGACTCAAAAATACTGACATGTAATTCTTTTTTGTATGGTCAGTTGATAGGAGAGTAATTATTTCTTCTAAAAATAAGTAACTGAATAAATTGGAAAATTGGAAGGCATTTCCTTTTTCAATGTCACATTTTTGGTGGCAAATCACTGTAACTCTTGCTTAGAATGATTACCTTTCCCTAGTGAGGAGAAGACCTTTCAGCGACCCATCCTCTCACTGGATACATATGTGTCATATATAAACCTATTATGCATCTCCCTCTCTCTTTTATACTTAAATAATAGAATTGAAATTCATGTCTTCTGTACTTGTAAAACGAATGATTTCTCTGTAAAGAAAACCAATGCGCAAGAAGATTTTACAACGTTTAACAGTATCACAAAGGCGATATACTGCTGTGCTGATTTTAGTCTGAAGCAGATAAACTCAAATTACAGTTTAACCTCTGGTAACAGGAACCATTCCATTTTGGAAATATTGGTTGTAAAATTAAGATAGATAATGGATTGTAATTGCATGAAGAGAGGCTCTGATGTGTTTATACTCACTAGGGAGTACACTCATAGATGGTGAAAACATGCCCCAAAATCACACACAGACACGCCTTGACATATACATATCAATACTCTACGTAAACTAATATATGCAGAAGTTAAATTTAACTGAATATAAAATGTGCAAGAAACTTAAACAAAAGACATTAATGACTTAGGTATAAATCTGCCAAAGAACTCATGCCTTTCAATACATACAAGTTCACTATGATATCCATGACAATAATAGTTAATTTTGCTTGAAGAAAAAAATCAGATGTGAAGAGCAGCCACACATATTCTAAAGCTTCCTCACACACAAATACATGTATGTCGTAACAAGAAAATAGTTTCGTATGAACACACAATGAAATCAGTACACGAAACATAACATAGCACAAACGTAATTAATTTACAATAAACCCTATATTTAACCATCTGATACTGACAAATGTGAATACTAGGTTTGTAAAGCCAGAGTCACCACATTCCTTAGAATGTGAACTCTATCCTTAGGAAAGGCTGGTTTCAAACACAGCTTCTGCCCTTAAAATTTGTAGATTTCTGACATTTTACTTAACCTCTCTTCGTCTCAGATATCTTGTCTATAAAATAGAAAAAATAATACACATCTCATAAGGTTATTGCTAAGATTCAGTGAGATCATATTTGCTTTAATGTTGTGTGCTATATATTGTTAAGGGCAAAGTAACCTAAGTTTTTTTAAAACTGAGACTTTGTATAGAGTAATTCTCTGAATTCTTACAGCATTTATTTTAAGCTCATAATAAAATCATCGACTTATAGTAGTAAAAATGCATGGGTCCACGGACTGTGGACCAATTACTTAACCTCTCTGAGTCTTAGTTTTCTCACGTGCAAATTGTGAATAAAAGTACTTATTTTGAAAATTGTTTGAGAAATTTAAAATGAAATAATGTAAACAAAAAAGTACCTAGAATGAATGGTCAGTATATTTTCACTTGCTTTGTGAATATTTCATTGCAACCCTACCAGCTTGCAAAAACAAGAGTTGAAATTACCTTTTACACATTTCTCCATTATCCACTGTATATACATTTTTGCTGAAAAGGGCAATGCAGAATAATGCTCAGCCATTATGAGATACTATTCCAAGGATTGATTTGTTGCAGAATTCCTCGTAAAGTACAATTAAAGTTATTTTTAATGAGAAAACTTACTTTAAAACTTACTAGATACTCATGGTTGCACCAATAGCAAGGCTCTTTGACCTCTACCCTCCTTTTTTTTTTTTTTTTTTTGGTGGAGGTAGAGAGATCATCAGCATATTCCTTTTGTCACACAAATGTAAAACAAATAGTCTTTCCTTGTCTGGAGAAGTTCAAACAGTAGAGAAATAATTCAAAACAAGTTGTTCATCTTAGGATTTTCAGTCTTATATTTAATAAAATAAATGGTGCCTTAAAAGCACAGTGACCTCCAGGAGTTGGAGGTCTTTAGATCATCAGTGAAGGCTGGGCTGGCTCTTCCTCCTTTCCTTCCTCCCCAGGCCTTCTGCTTCTTGCAGGTACCTAGTGTGCCAGGAGCTAGAAATGTTCTGATTTCTCAGGGTGGGGCTGGAAAAGCTGTGGCCTCGGAGCAGAGAGGCATCTCGTATTTTGTGTGAGTCTGACAAGATTGCTCATGATAACCTGAGAACAGGGGCTGGAAGGTGCCACAAGCAGCTACCAAAACAGATCTGTGGAACAGCTGAGTTGAGCACTCATAAGAGATGATGAGAATGACTCCTCAAATATTTTGAGGATATATTAAGTCCTTCCTGCTACACAAGATGGAGTGATTGAATAACCAGAAAATTTTGGGCCTCTAAATCTTTTAGCTTCCTGTGAATCAGTACTGAATGTGGTGCCAGGAATATAAAATTAAACAAAAAGAGTGGATATATGTATATGTATAACTGATTCACTTTGCTGTACCCTTGAAACTAACACATTATAAATCAGCTATACTCCAATAAAATTTTTTTAAAAAGTCACAATATGGTGACATGGGAGCGAGGAAATAGAAACAAAAACAGAATAAAGTGACTTAAATAATAAGTAGTTCTATGACAGTGGCAGCACATACAAAATACCACAAGAACACAGGTGTGGTAGGGATAAATTCTACCTAGCTTTAATCAGGGAAGACTTCAAAGAAGTGACGTTTAAGCAGTATTTTGAAAGCAGAAGTGATAAAGAGAAGGTGGAGAGAAGAGCCATGACCCCAGAGTATCAAGAATACATGAAAATTCATGGAATGGCATGAGGTATTGAGGAAATGATGAATAGCCCAGTGCAAGCAACAAATCACAGGTGGCATAACTTAAAGGGAGCAAAGTGCTAAAAAAACAGTGACTCAAGAAAGTATGTATTGTGAGACCTGGAGCCCATGATCAGACGCAAGTCTGGGACTCAAATTGCCCAAAACATCTAACAATCCTCTGAAGATCCGAACTTACACTTCTATTGAACAGGAAGAAGTAGGACGCTATTATCTAGAATTCCAATGTGACTCTAAATCTGAAATCTTCACTAGTGACAGAAACAGGCAGATTTTTCAGGGATATCTACCGAAATGTTCAAGATTCCAATTTTAGGCTCTGCAGTGCAATAAGTTAGCGAGTGAATAGTTACAAAACAGAAGTTAAAATGTACACACTAGAGTCATCTATACAACAATGCTCAATTAATTCAGTGTAAATCAAAATAAACTAGCTGCCAGGACCCGAAATAACGAATGCCCAGATTTTTCTTTATTGATCTTCCTATGAAAATGAGCGTATGTTTTGGTAGTACAAAGACAGTAACTGTGATAAGTTGAAGATAGGGTGTGAGAAAGAACTGCCAGGAATTCTTTACGTGAATACTTGAATTGGAACCTGAATTATAGGTAAGATTCAAATGCGTCTAGATCCAGGAAAAGCATTTTAAGAGGAAAAATAACCTTGAGTAAACCCTTCTCTTCCCCACTGCAAACAGCTTACTTTCCAAAGGGTGAAGAGAGTTACTCAAATTTAAAAATAGGAAATTCTATTGTATGTTAAAAGGTGATAAATGTTATAGGAAGAATCAGAGAAGGATGAGGGTGATTAGCCAATGTGGTTGTTGATCGGAAATTTAAATAGGATTGTCAGGGCGAACCTCATTGAGAAAGTGACATTTAAGCAAAGACCTGAAGGAGTTGATAAAGTTAGGTGCAGACATCTGGAGGAAGAGCCACTCAGGCAGAGGGAACAGCCACTGCAAAGGCCCTGAGGAGGGGGCATGCCTAGGATGTTTGAGAAACAGCAAGAAGGCTGATGCAGCGAGACCCGAATGAAGAAGAAAGAGGGTAGTAAGATATGAGATCAGATTGTATATGGTCTTGTAGACCATTTTAAGGTTTTTTCATTTTACTTTTAAGAAAATGGCAGCAGAGCCTGGGGCAAAGGGAGGGGGGAAGGAGGGTTTTGAATGGTGAAGTAACATGATCTGATTTAGGTTTTAAGTTCCTCTCTAACTGCTGTGCTGAAAACAGACTGTAGGTGATCAAGTATGTAGGAACTTAGACTAACTACAGGACAGTGGCAAAAATAAAGGCAGGAGATGATGGTGGCGTGGAACAGGGTGGCAGATGTGGAGACAGAACGAATTGAAATCCATATACATTTTAGTGGAGCTCACACACAGCCAAATCTACCTAATTGTTTATTTTTTAAAATTCATTCACTTCTATTCACTCAGTTAATTATCAAGCATTTACTGTGCATTTATTATGAGCAAAGCACTGTACAGGTTAAATATCATCCTACAATTTTAGACTGTCACTGTGTCTGTCATTTAACATCTCTACTTTCTCAAGTCCACCCACTGCAATAAAGTATCTCTAAACTGTTGGTCTCAATCTATTGCTTACATTCAGAAATGTCTGCTGTCAAGCCAGGATAAGATGAGCTATAATTCTAGTGACAGTCTTTCAACAGATAATACATTGGGACAACTACAAGAATTAGGAAAAGAGAAGGAGAAAACTCATTAGGCATCCAGATGCCAGGGGAAGATAAAGGACTGAGGTGGAGGGGGATGAGAGAATGCAAGTACAAGAAAACAATTATAATTTTAATTTAGAAATCATCAGAAAAAAAATTTTGAAAACTCATACTTTTACTTCCCCAGGAAAAAAGTAAACCAAACTTTAAGAAACTACTTGTCTTTGGCTCAGATTAAGAGGGAAACAGGTGCAGGAGAGTCCAGGGCAGTTCTGTGGGTAGATCTGGAAGGTACTCTGAAATGGGATCAAGTACTTAAACCAGCTGCTAATAACAAAGTGTTTATATCATTTTTAGGGCCATTTATTTCTTTAGAGGATAAAGGATAATAGTTTTAAATTAGGTATGTTTTATTAGAGAGGTTTGGGTATGGCTAGGCTCCATGGCCTTACCTACAAGACTCTAAAATAGCCCCCAGCTGACTTTCTGACCAAATCTCCTAAGGTCCAAGCTTACTCTATGCTTCAACACTGGCCTCTCTGCTCTTCTCAGACACCTTAAGTATGTAACTCTGCTAGTCTTTTCCACTTGCAGTTCCTTCTCTCTGGAATGCTCTTTCCTCAAATACAGTACATACAGGGCTCATTCCCTCATCTACCTCCGGTCTCTACTATATGGCCACCATATCAGTTAGGTCTTCCTTGACCACTTTATATAAAATAGCTCTCAACATTAGTCTCTATCCTTGGTCTCTGCCTTATTTTTCCTTGTGGTACTGATCATCATCTGACATAGTATTCTAAAAAAATATCCTTCAATGAAAGTAGGGACTTTATTTTATTCACTATTAAACCCACAGTGCCTAGAACAGTGCCTGTCACAATGTATATGCTCAGTATGTATGCTGAATAAACACGTCAGTCAAAAACATGATGTTGGAAAATGGGAGTAATATGTCCTTCAAAAAAGTATTTTTAGTAATTATATATATATATATATATATATATATATAAAATTCACAGTTATTCCTCAGTTTTCATAGATTCTACATTTGCAAATTCACCTATGTGCTAAAATTTATTTGTAACCCAAAATCAATACTCACAGCAATTTCATGATCCTTCACACACATGCACAGAGCAGCAAAACATTTGACTGGCCTGACATGCATATTCCTAGCTGAGGTCGAACAAGATGACACTCTGCCTTCTTGTTTCAGCTCTTGTACTATACACAAATGTCCTTTTAGTGGGCTATGCAGTGCCCTATTTGTGCTTTTTGTTGGTGATTACACTGTTTAAAATAGCCCTCAAGTGTACTGTTGAACTGCTGGCTAGTGGTCCTAACCCAAGAAGGCTGTGCTGTGCCTTATGAAGAACATACGTGTGTTAGTTACATAAGCTCTGTTCAGACATGAGCTAACAGTGATGTTGGTGATGAATTACATGTTGATGAATCAACAGCCTATATTCAATAAAGTGTTTTTAAACAGAATAGCGGATAAAACAAGGTTATGTATTGATCAGTTGATGAAAATGTTGTGAGCAGAGGCTCACAGGAACCTAGCCCTGCATTTCCTCTAGGAGCAATGATTTCAGCATTTGCTAATTCAGTGTTTGTAGTGACTTTAAAGAATATGGTTACTGTGAATAATGAGAATTGGCTATATTTATGTATATGTGCATAGTGACTTTTTATATACAAACTAAAGAAAGAAAAACTAAAAAATCTTCATAGCTGGTAGGAATGCACAGAACACTCTCTCTAGTCAAGAATATAATCCTTCATACAAACAGAATGGTTGACATCCATGTTAATCACATGGTTTCGTCAATTGAAAGTGTTGAATAACTGAGGCCTAGTGGAAAGAATAGAAGCTTAGGAACCAGATAATCCTAAATTTAAATATTAATTGAAAGACTTACTAGTTGTGTGGGCTTTGTTAGTACTTACCTTTATGCCCCTTTATAAAATGGTGTTCATGAATATTAAATTAGATAAACCGGTAAATGTGCTAAATACAATGCCCAAATCATTTCACTTGCTTAACGAACATAACTTTCTTTGTTCTCTGTTAAATACCCAGGAAATTGCCTATAAAATTCCCAGAGGGGAAATTTGGACAATTATACCTCTTGGAGTTTGGGAAAAAAGCCACTACAAAACAGGGATGATAATCTGGATTAATTTTGTTTAGTATTATGAACTCAAAGTATATGTACACTGCTGACAAAGATACTGTCAGATTTTTGTCGCAACTATTAGGATGCTTAATAATGCTTATTATTTTGTCAACACTTTTTTTTTCCTTCCAGGAGTAAGCAGTAATGCACGAGAGAAGTTAAACAAGTAGTCATCTACATAATCACTGCACATAGAACACGAAGAGCATCTTGACTTTATTCATTTTCCTAATTGTTGTAGTGGAAAATTGAAGCCAAGCCTCACAGAACACACAGCTGTTGATAATAATGGGGCAGATAGCACATTATTAATAAAATCATTCTCCTGATTTGATAGACATACCTTATCAATTGCCAACACAACCTCTTTCCAAATTTACAATGTGATCGCCTATTTATTCCTTTCTTCAGGAAGTGCTTATTAAGTACTTCCTATGTACCAGCACTAAACTAGGTACCAGGGATACAAAGATGAATAAGAAATAGCTCCCAGCCTTTGCATTTAGTCAAAGGGTCACAGTCATCTTATACAAAACTATATCTAGTTTTATAAAACAATATCATAGACTTGCACATCCAACTGGACTATGAGAAAACTGCCTAGCACTGATTGCTCAGGTGGTTCAGCACTGCTGGTCTATGGTCCACACCTTCCCCATGCTGTCTGAAAGAAACCAAGAAGCACTAAGGTGGGACCTGACAGGTCTCTCCAATCAAATGGAAATGGTATATTCAAGAGCCAGCTAGCCTGGTCCTAACTATATCTCAATTTTATATAAACAAGTGGCAGCTACTCCTTTCGGGGGAAACTATCTCCCCAACCTTCTACCCAAAGTAAAGCTGCTATCTAAATGAGTCCCTCAATTCACAGAGGTTCCTCTAAATGCATTGACTTGTTCCACTGATACTTTGGCTAAGTAGAAACCTGATGATGTTCCTTATGCTACTGCTGCTCACTCACTCTGCTCAGTGGGCAGGACTCAAGGCCGTCCTTCTAAACCCGACCAAAACTCCCCTTGATGAGCCATGCTACATTTTTTTTCTAATTCTTGGACTGTTGCCAACTGACCCAACTGTATGGTCTGCCACCTGAAAGACCACAGGTTGGTAGATTAAAGACACCTACCTCTAGGGCTTCAAACTCTGGGGAAAAAAATTGTGGCTGCTGATCAGATAGTCTGGGTCATTCCTATAGAGGCCCCCAATAAGAACCTGTTCTCTGAAGAGATCAACTGGAATCAAGATGCTGATCAATCCTGCACCAGCCAGATTACCACCATTGCCACCTGGATCCATCATCACACCAGGCACGGCACTGCATCCACCATCATAAACTGAACACACAATGAAGGACTCCATGTTTCCGATGCAGAAGTTACCACTTCATGCCAAACTTTCAACACGGGCCAGAAGTTGGCCCATTGGTGTGGTGGTACAGGAGGTCACGTTTCACTTGGTGTTTGTCAAGAACTGTGAAGGGCCTAACATGAAAACTAAAAGGTTAGCCAGTTTCCTGAGCTCCAATTTCCACCAAGTGATGCAAAGAGGGCCAAGTGACAACTGCATACACAGTGGTTCCTGTATAGGAGAAGATCACTAAGCTCCGGGAACCTGGATATTTTATAACGGGAAATAAGCTTATCCCATCTGTATCCCAGGGATACACTGTCTGTTGGTACTTCACTGCTGTTGACACTTACAGATTACAGTGGCACTGTTTCACTCCAACCTCAGCCAACTGATTAGGCTGATTAGTATACCTTCCAGGTGGCAACCCAGTTATGAGGGGAGCAAGAGAATCCCAAGTTAATTGTAGGTCAGTCTCCTGCAGGCTATAGTTGGATTAACATGGCCCTAGGTACAAATATAATGGCCACTGGGTTGAATATACTATTCACTCAGCTTCTTAGAGCGGCCTGCCCATCAGGGCACTGGGGAAGGAACACTTTAGATCCCTGGAGGTGGGAAAGGGGAGGAAAAATTAATGCCCCTTGATCCTTAAGCATTAGTTAAACCTTCCTGATATGAATTCATGTTTCTCCTGATGCCCACTGGCCTTGACTTATAGAGTGTACGGCAACCAAAGCCACAGCTAGTCAGCGACCCTGCCCATGTGACTGAATCAAACTAATGTGGAATGCTGATCCAGACAAAGCTTAGCAATACATCTCAAAAAGGAGGAACAGGACCCTTTCAGTCACATGTTTTTATGTGAGGGAGAATGGGCCATAGAAATATCTCTCCATTGGCCCTATTTCCCCCTGTAATAATTGGCAATGACACCAAAGATCAGAATGTCGGTCTAAACTCCCTTGTGTGGGTCATCCTGGGTAATTGACTGGCCTTACACTTATCTTGGCTGATTAAAATAAGACCTACTAGTCTTTCTTGGTGTTTATTCAAAATTGGCTGAGTCCAGGGCTCTGGGGGCACAAATAAGATCAATAGTGCGGGTTGTCCTTATCCCGCTGCTTAGAATCACATTAATAGTAGCTTTAATTACATGTTTTATGAGACAAGTTGAATGGTTTGGTCTCAACCTCTGTCAGATTAATCAGAGTGGCCAGCAAGGTAGCCAACTCATAAAAACTCACCAAAAGCCAAGACAGTGTATGTGGTAAGTAAAATAATGCCCTCCTCCAAAAGTTGTCCACGTCTTAACCCCTGGAACCTATTACATTATATTACAAAGGGGAATTAGGGTTATAGATGAAATTAAAGTTACTAATCAGCTGACCTTAAAATAGGGAGATTATCCTGGATTATACTGTAATCAGATAATCCTTAAATGTGAAAGAAAGAGGCAGATGAGGCAATGTCAGAATTTTGTGACATGAGAAAGACTCAACCACCCACTGCTGACTTTGAAGATGGAGAAGGCCCAAGAGCTAAGGAATGTAATAGCTTTTAGAAGCTGGAAAAGGCTAGAAAACAAGATCCTCCCCCTGAGCTTCCAGAAAGGAACACAGCCCTGCTGATAACTTGATTTCAGCCCAGCGAGATCCATTTCATACTGCTGACCTCCAGAACTATAAGATAATAAATTTGTGTTGTCTTAAGCCACAAAGTAATGATAAGAGTAATGATAAGACACTAACAGAAAGTAGGGCTCAGGGGTGGGAAAGACATTCCTCCACGAGCATCTTGCCCTCCTACAGCTCTTACAGAGGCACCAAGAATGCAAGACCCTATCCTGCCTTCACCTGGTCAGTTGCTCAGTGTTGTGTTTACAGTGAGGAACCTGGAGGGATGATGTATTAAATCTCAGGCTTGTTTACTGCTTTCTATAAATGTGGCAGATTTCCATAACTCAGTGTTCCTTACTTGTAACATATATGCACTATGTGCATAACATCTGTCTGGGCCCTATTGGCCTGCAGCACTTGGGAACAAGGAGAACCAATGCAAACATGCTGACTGATGTGCACGCTGCTTGCTGTGCTGTAACGAACACTTTCCTTTGTCTCTGATCCAGGAGTTTCATGTCTTCTGCCAGCATCCATGAAACAGCAATAGATTAATTTATTAGATTGAAAGCAGGATGAAATCTAATACCAGACCTGACACTCTGTGGCTAATCTAACAGAACACTGAGCATCCCATACTTTAATATGTAAATTTCATTCTCCAAATCGCCACAGATTAGGGGTATAGAGAAAAGCGATACAGCATTTTAAAATTCCAATAGCTGTTTTACTACTCTCCCCTTCTACCCAAGGAGCAGTATGTATAAGTGGGTAAGAGCCACTTACAAGTTCTTCTATTTATTAGCTGTGTGACCTTGGGTAAGTTATATAACTCATCTGTCAGAATGGGAATAGCAATAGCTACCTCACAAGGCTGCTGAGATATTAAATGAGTTAATACATGTGAACTGATTAGAAGGGGCTGGCACACAGTAGCACTCAATGAATTTTAAATGTTTTTATTACTAACTGCACTTCAGTGGGAATTGATCAGGACTGGTGAGCATCTAAGGGGTGGGAAAGAAGGAACAACTGCCCTTCTGGTCCCAAACCTCTCACTATAACAATTCCTTCATAACAAATAAGGACTGCACATAATATAAAATAATGCTTTTATATGAGTTATTTAAGGGGAAGATATAGAATACTGAGAATTGCATTTTAACTGGAAGTCATTCAAGATAAATCTCAAAAGCAGAATTTATTCAAGAAATCTGCCTCTGTATTTCTGTTATGTAGTTTTCAGTGCATTTGAGTAAAAGAAATCTGATTAACACTATAATTTAATTTAGTTAAAGGAGCTGTAATACTCTAAAACTATTGTTATAAGGAGATTTATTCACAGAAGTAAATAAAAAAAGTATGAAGCTGATAAAATGACTACATAAGCCATTTTACAAGAGGGATATATTTTTCCTTCTTTTCAATGAATGTTTAAAGCTCTCCTTCAAGCTCTTGGTAAATCTATTGATCTGTGAAACACAGTACACTCCAGGGAGGCAATTCAGTTGACATTATATATCAAATGATGAGATGAATAATGATCATACCATTTGGTAATTAAACGTCTTACAAACCTTTTAACTGATTGAACGTCAAAAAAGTCAAATGAGGTCAAACATATTGTATTTTTTCATTCTCATATTAATGATATAAACAATAGTGTTAAAAGATATACAGAATAAGAGGGCATAACAAAAATTACATTAAAATATTTCAAGATAAAATTTATATGAGGTATCTAGCTTACTATTGACTATATACGTATTGTGTCTTCTTTTTAGCTTGCAGAATTGTTTTTTATTCTTAAATGTTTTGCTTTTAAAGTCATTACTGAAACATTCCAAACCATTTCTTTAGATGTGCAAAGGAGAACATGTGGGAAATGTTAACTATAATCAGTAAAGACAAAGTATCACTGAGAGAACATGGATTTTAGAGAAAGAACAGAAATCCTCTGAATCTCAAATTACAAGATTTTCATGTACAAACTCTATTTTAAACATAACAAGAAAGGGTACTTTCAAGAAAATTTGCACATTTTATTTATTCTCCAGTCCAACATTGAGCCCCGCCGAAAAAGACACACACACTATCCTCCCAGTGGTTGATTACTGAAGAGTTAAAGATGTAAAAATTAGAAACCCATATTAATTCAAGACCTGTAGAAGCTAAAGTGTTTGTTAAAGGCTAATCTCTGTGGTCATAAATACTAGGTCACTTACATTACAGTATCATTAACCAACAATCCCATAGTGAGAGATTTTAAAAATTTAAAGTAAACCCATATGCCTCTTTGTTAACATACAAACTAAAATGTAGCTATTCACTGTATCTAGTTACATTTACCTAATAAAGTTATCTAATTACAATTGCATTTAAAGTACTTCTGTTTAATATCCAGCACCATATTTATTTTGATAACTTTAAAATTGTTAAGCAGAGTTTTATTAAGGTATTCAATACATTTATGATAAAAGCTATAGCTCTTGGAGAAAAGGGAACCCTCCTACACTGCTGGTGGGAATGTAAATTGATACAGCCACTATGGAGAACAGTATGGAGGTTCCTTGAAAAACTAAAAATAAAGCTACCATCTGATCCAGCAATCCCACTCCTGGGCATATATCCCAAGAAAACCATAATTCAAAAAGACACATGTACCCCAATGTTCATTGTAGCATTATTTACAATAGCCAAGACACAGAAGCAACCTAAATGTCCATTGACAAAGGAATGGATAAAGAAGATGTGGTACATACATACAATGGAATATTACTCAGCCATAAAAAAGAATGAAATAATGCCATTTGCAGCAACATGCATGGACCTACAGATTGTCATACTGAGTGAACTAAGTCAAACAGAGAAAGACAAATATCATATGATATCACTCACATGTGGAATCTAATAAAATGGTACAAATGAACCTATTTACAAAACAAATAAAGTCACAGATATAGAAGACAAACTTATGGTTACCAAGGGGGAAGGGGGGTGGGAAGGGATAAATTGGGAGATTGGGATTGACATATACACACTACTATATATAAAATAGGTAACTAATAAGAACCTACTGCATAGCACAGGGAACTCTACTCAATACTCTGTAATGACCTATAAGGGAATAGAATCTAAAAAAAGTGAATATATGTATGTGTATAATTGATTCACTTTGCTATACAGCAGAAACTAACACAGCATTGTAAATCAAGTATACAACAATAAAAATTAATTTAAAAAAAGAAATATTACAAAGGGTAAAAAGACTTAACATGGAAAGATCTCACAAAAATTCATAAAAATGCTATGGTTTCAAAATATAAATAAAAGTATGTACAACTAAAAATAAGAAAAAGAAATGCTTATTTGACACAAAAAAGCTGTAGCTCTAAAATACAAAATAAATAATTGAATAAAATACTGTATGCTTTCCTCATTCTTATAGCATCAATCTATTTATGCCATCAATGTTCTACTTTTACACGCTTTAATTAAAATTAGCTTATATTGTAAGTTATTGATCATAATGGTTCATAAAGTTTTCAACTGTTCAACATGGGCAGTTAAGAAACTAAATAATTTGTCCAAAATTTTGAGATGAAAAGTATACTTTCAAAAAGATAGAGAGATAATAGTTTCAGATTTCTAAGACATACAACAAATAGGAAAGGGTGCCCAGATTAAGGAAACATAAAAGAAAGATAAAAAAATGATCCAAAGGAAGAGAGAGAAGGGCGGCACATGGGATCCTCCCGGACCGCGGCACAAACCCGCGCCCCCTGCATCGGCAGGCGGACTCCCAACCACTGTGCCACCAGGGAAGCCCCAGGGAATACATTTCTACCACCAAAATTTTGTACATTGTGACTGTAAAAACGTATATTGTCATTTCTCTGAATGATTCACATTTGCATATGTGCAAATGTGTGCTCTACCAACCACTGTAACAACATGGAAATTCCTAAAGAGCATTTAAATTAGCTAACAAAGATCAAAATATGAAATAATGTGCAAAAGAGCAGTCAATAAATATGTTAAGTAATCATGATGGTAATTGAAATCCACAGTTACAATTCAGTAAGAGTAAGTTATGGATCAACTTCTGCTAATTACCAGCCTCAGAAACTTACCTCTGCTTTCCATCACACAATTCCCAAAAGCTTAACTTCTCAAATATTGCCATTTGGTGATGAGTGATACTTCCACCCTTTTAATTACCTTCCATGAGCTGACTAAAAAATCAGGCAGATGCCCACAGAGAATTACACAAATGCCAAGTGCTAGAGATCAGGGAAAATACCCATCCTTTGGGATGTTGATCAGAACTTGAGATGCAATGGACTCATCTACGAGGTAAGTCCTTCTGCACAAACACTCTTAGAGGGTTTCTCCAAGACAGGCTGACAAAAATAAGATGACTTTATTTTACAGAACTACAAAAGGTGATACTTAGAAGAGATCATAGAAGTCTAGTGCAGAATGCCTTTTTAGAAATCATTTTTCACCCATAAATCATAGATCTGAACTTCAGACAGATAAGCAGGCTGTTTAAGTTCATAAATAGCAGCAGAGACAAAGAACAACTCGGATCTTTCAACACTGAAACCAGAGCTGCCCAGCAGGGACCATATTGCTTTCTAAGGAGAGTTTTGGGAATTTGTGGGGGAACAAATTTTTCGTTGGAACAATTTGAGACATTGCTATCAAGTGTGGACAGGGGTTTTGTTAGTCATCCTGCAATAATGAAGAATGCTATTGCATCTTGCGAGACTTTCTAAAAATTCATAGAAATTAAAAACTAGTGACTAGATCTAATCTTATTTCATATATATAGTCTAAAATATTTTTTGTGGTTTTAATATATACTCAGCCAGGATACTGTATATCAAGGTAATATTTATTTTCTTCAGAACTTGTCTAATTTTTATCATTTGGGGAAACAGCACTAATAATGGCTCATGTATTACTATATTTTTAGCTGTCATATTTATAGTTAGTGTATAAGTAGGGCATTACATGATTACTTCATAAGATCTTCTAATTTAGTCATGTCGAATAATTTACATTTTATACTACATTGATTTTTAAAAATTATATATCAACATATCTAAGAATTTCATTTCATATTAATAAAGGGAAAACTACAAAATATTTGCTATAAACAGCGGACTTATGTCTCATGGGGCTAAGAAACACTCGGACTAGTCATTTCCTCTTAGGATTAATTCTAAATTAGCTTACACAGTGGAAGGAGGTGTATTTCAGGTTTTACAAATGACAGTTCTACAAGATAAGTCACTGAGTAGTTAACATCTAGGTTTTTTTGTAGAAGTGTACAGGTATCAAGGAAAAAAGTCTCGTAAAATTCCAATTTCTAAAAGGCTCTGGAGCCATGTGCTTCACAACATCATTGTCTTTAAAGGTGTTAAAATCCTGAGCAAAAATACAAACAAGGATATGTTAAATCTCTATTACTCAGAACTGTTGAGCAATGGGACACCTGGCTAATGGTATATAGCAGAAAATTATGCATTAATTAGAGAACTGCAACTGGTTGAGAATTTTAAAATTGTTTTTCTATTTTAAGGTTTTTATCTTATTTCAAGAAAAAATACATGCTCAATGAACAAAGTTTAAAACATACAAAAAAGTATAAATGAGAAAATGAAAATCTTATAACTAACTCCCGGAAATAACCACTGATAATATTTTGGGCTGTATATATATATATATATATATATATATATATTCAGATACATATGTACTATATAGAATATATACATATTTCTAGTAATTTTCCTGTGAAAAATTAAGGAGTTTAAGCAAAACTTACATGCTATTGAAACAGTGTTTTGTAACTTGCATTACTGACTTACCTAAATATTCTAGGTTATTCTGCTGTTTATTTATGCTATAATTTATTTAACCAGTTTCCTTTCCCATGGTTACTTAGGATGATTCCTCATCTGTGATGTGAGAAAACATAAGAATCTATATATCTAATCACCTAATTCATAATAGGACAACAATAAGTTGAACCAGAGAAGCAGCTATCTTCAGATGAGAAAAAAAAGGTAGTTTAAATCTCTTTTCCACTCCCTTCAAAATCCCACCAAAAGTGAAGTGTTACCTGTGTGTGCATGTGTATGTGTGTGTGTGTGTGTGGGGGGGTGTTTGCAGGGATAGATTCTAGAAAAATCGGAATAAGCCTTACTGTAAGAAAACTCCCCAGAAACTAGGAACATTTCTGTGCCAACTTAGAAGTGTAAATGGCTACTGTGTAATCCTTTGATTTTCTTAAATTATTTTTAGAAGACAAAAGACATAGAAACCACTTTTCTATTATTTTAATAACCTTTCTGAACTCTTGGGAGATAAACTTCCATCCCTGTTTTTCCCCTTACGCTCCTTAGTACTCTTGCCTAAGCCCACCCTGTATTATGCAAATAGATTCCTATAGAGTGAAAGTCCGGTTAGGGTCCAACTCCTCAAATAATGATTAAAATGAGTATATCAGAATATTTACAGCTTCAAGTAACAAAAAAACTAAACAATAAAGGATTAAGTAGAATAGAAAGTTACTATCTCACTTGGTCAAGAGGTAGAAAGGGCTCCAGATATAGTAAATTAATTAATCAAATATCAAATGCATTTATTTATATAAGTTTAATGAAGTTATTTAACATTATTTAATATTTTAATAATGTAATATAAATTAAAAATTCTTGGCTAGGGAATAGAATTATCATAATTGGCCTAAACTAGTCAGTATCCACACATGGGAACTGGGGATAGGGTCAGTTTCCCATGAAGTATATGCTATGCGGAGTAATGACGTATATCTCAACAACATCAGGGTTCTGGTAACAGAGAAAGGATGTTCAAGCAACAACCAGTAGCGTCTACTTCAAGCAAAGTGACTATACGTCTTCACCTAAGACAACTCCAAGGCACACCTGTTGTCTAGGGTAAATAATAATATTAATAATAATAATTCTCTCAAAAATGTCCTGGATGATGTATAATACAGCTGTCTAGCTACTAGTTGTATATTTTTAAGATTTCAGAATTAACTTCTAACATATCTTTGTTACAATTATAAAGGAAAATTGCTAAACCTACAGTGAAAATAAAAATAAGGTTTCAGGATGCATAGTCAGCCTAATAAAATTTTAGAGTAATTATGAAGCAATCCCTTTATATTGACTGAGACACTCATTACAACTCATTCTCACCAACTTCTTAAACAGATTTTATGGATTCTTACTAATATTTTCATACCTTAGTCCATGTTTTTCCATTTGAAAGAAGTGCTTTATTTAAAAATATATTCTACAATTCAGAAGTTAACTCATTTGGATTGTGCTAGCCTCCAAGCATTTAATATACAGAACTATAAACTACATCGGGCTTCCCTGGTGGCGCAGTGGTTGAGAGTCAGCCTGCCGATGCAGGGGACACGGGTTCGTGCCCCGGTCCGGGAGGATTCCACATACTGCGGAGGGGCTAGGCCCATGAGCCATGGCCGCTGAGCCTGCGCGTCTGGAGCCTGTGCTCCGCAACGGCAGAGGCCACAACAGTGAGAGGCCCGCGTACCAGAAAAAAACAAACAAACAAAAAAACTGCATCATAAACCTCTTTATGCTTAAATACACACTGCGTTTTGGGCCATAAGTAAGAACCACAAGAGAAGAAGGGCTATTCAACAGTCCTGGGCAACAGAGCATTAAAGGGCTTTGAACCTAGTCTGCCTTAGCTCATATCCTAGTTCTGCCACACATGAACTGTGCAACTCTCTGGGCCCCACTCCTTCACCTGTAAAATGGGGACAATAATGTTCTCTACCTCAGAAGTATCTAACTCATAGGTTGTGAGAATTAAAAGAGTTAATACTGGTGAATCTTAGAAGAGTACCAGTACTAAATAATTTAAATGCCAGCTATCATCATCATCATCATCATCATCATCATCATCATCATCATCATCCCCATCATCATCATGTGGAGCTCAGGCTGCTGTCTGAGGGACCAGATTCTAATGCTAGAAGGACACATACAATCTCAAAACTAGCAATGTAAAGAGACAATAAAGTATTATGAAAAGTAGAATTAAGTGCAAAGGAACAAGAGGTGACCAGAGAGAAAAAAAGTAGGGTATAAAGAAATCAAGGGTGGGATCAGAAACAGACACACTAAATGCACCTCTTTACTACAAGTTCCTCTCATTTTCAGTTTGGCATGTTGCTAAATGTCTAGAATATATTTATAAGGGACTAAGGCTTCTCAGAGTCTCAGTGTAATGCTCTCCTCATTTCAAGAAAACTTCTTTACACATGATTTTCTGAAGGCAAGTTCACAATGAAAACCAAAATGTCAAAGCAGATAAATGGTTTGAGTCCAGAGTAAATGAGATGCAGTTCTGGAGAGAGGAATGAACTTTAACATTTCTGGTTAATCAGAGAGAAATATGTACAGACTAGAACAATGAAGAAAACAAATATAAAATGTAAGGGCACTAGAACACTAGGAATATAAAATTATTTAATAAATATTGGGTAGCTGATTATACTTATAGCCTTGCTATATGAGGAAAACTGAAATGTAGTAACTTCTCTTTGAGTTCACTCACAAGAGAACATGAAGCATGTTTATTCCATTCAGGCTTGCATGCTCTCAGAGTCACCCTGAACCTTACTGAACCCTATGGAGGAAAAAGGGTCACATTTATGGTTGAGAATCAAGCAGTTATTAACTGGTAATATTACTTAAGAGGTCAAAAAAGAGTGTCAAAGATTCCTTTAAGATGGCTCATTGCTAATATGAGAGTGTCATCTTTACAGCTTTACAGCTTTACATCTAACTGATGACAGTTGAAATCATTATGGCATAAATAGTTCATAGTTGTGAGAACTGATAAAACTATTGGGTACCCAGAGACAAGAAAACATGTATTTAAGGACTATAACTAAAATTAAGCATGAATCATTACCTGAGAAATAAATGAATAAAATATATTAGCAGATTTTTTTTAAATGAACTAAATATTTAAGAGGGTATAAGCTGAAGTTATCTTGAATTTGGAGAAGCCACAAGAGAAATTACAGAAGAAATTATTAACGTGACAGATTCTTTATAACGTGGAAGAGAAATGCTGTCTTTAATTAGCAAGTTCAGAAACTTTTCTAACAAAACCCTTTTATTGATTTTTCTTCTATAAATATTTACTTTTAATCTGACCCAGGCAATCAAATAACAGATCTTCATTTCCCTGCATCAGTCTTTCCACACATTTTCACACAGGTGCTCAGATCCTTGTATTTTACAAATTAAATACGTCAATACATGTTATCATGGCATCATATGCTACTGTCACCAAAATCTCATAGAATTCCAGATGCTAAGGTCACTCTAACTTCTTTATTCCTCCTCAAGATTATTTCAGATGATAATATATACAAAATAAATATTTTAAAATTCTTCATATAAATCTAACACTTGTATTCAAAAAAGAAAAAAAAAATTACAGGACAGTGTCCAAAAAAGGGTGTTTTCATGTGAACACATATTTTTAATTAATGAATAAAACACTCAAGTTCGCGAGCATCTTTTAGTAGACTAAGGTTTACGGTTATTTTCCAACCTTATGAATCTAGAGTGCGCTTTGGCAAATCCATTCGTGTTGTTTATTAAACTCTCTGAGGCTACTGATCCATGCATTTAAGTGTCAGAAAAAGACAAAGAAAAAATCATCACAGTCTTGTAGTCTCAGAAGTTCTTATCCATATTACTTTCATGCAGAGGACCCACTGTTTAAGACCAAAAATAAAATGGCAATTGAGACTTATGCTTAACATTTAATTGTATGGACAAGAATGAATATTTAGGCCCAATATAACAAGAATATTTTTCCCTTGATATACTGAACATGAGAAGTATTCACATCTGTTTCACTGCTTTGCCTTCTTCATGGGCTTAAACCTGCCAAATTATTCCATTTGATTTCAGAGAATTCTCATACGGCAATCTATTTTATTTACTTTATCTTCAATAAAATGGTTCAGTGAGCATTAGCAACTCTGAAACACAGGTTTCAATCAGTCTTCAGGCAAAGGCGTCAATCTATATTAGACCTACTGTGCTCTGAGTTGCAGCTAGAAAGTTGGATAAGGCAGAGCAACGGCAAAAATGTGAGCGAGGCCTAATAAAGGCACAGTGAAGAGAAAGAAAGCTCTCCCCAGGCTATCACAAGCATCGCTTACACAATACCAGGTGCTGGGTTCAACACATGAAGAACTACTTCATAAGGCTGACAGCTAAAAGGAGGCTTCAGACTCTAGCTTTATTTTACATGACACCTACTATTACACCAGAGTAATAGTCCTCTGTACTCCAGCAGCCAGTAGTAAAAACTTGAAATGCCAACAGTTAAAAACGAAGTTTCATATTCACCCCTCGGATATTATAGAGGGGAAAAAAAACCTAAAAACACTCAAACTGCATAGCATTTCTTCTATAACATTTTTACGCAATCACTAATACAACAGTAGTTTCAGTGGACCCTTCCTTACAAATGTGTATGACATTTTAAATATAGCCGCTGGATTAGATTTTAACCACAAAACAGTCAGTACGTTTGAGCAACAACTCATTTTGGAAAATGATATCATTAAAGACTAATTCCAAGAAATGTGGGGCAGTCCTGTTAGATACCGTGAAAATGTCTCCCAAAGTACAAACTTTGTAATAAGTGATGCTGGTTCATATTTGATATGGGCTGTAAAAAGCAGATTATTGTAATGGTGTTCTTCCCAGCAAATAAGACCATTACAAAAGTACTTAATGTTCAGTTGAATTGAAAAGCAGGCCAGTTAAAAATCCATATTTTGCTATTTTGTATAATGGTATCAAAAATTTGACTAGTGGATCACTCCAACCCACAAATTTAAAACAATAAATGTAAACTCTCTTTTTTATAGGAACAAATTTCCATTTTTTTCCTTTTTTTTTAATATAATGCTGTATTTTTGCCCAGGTTCTATCATCACAGTATAATCAATAGGAGGAAAATTTGGAATGACGGTTTAATGTGAATTTATACAAGAATGTTGTTCTATTACTTGCTGATACATACTTCTCAACTCATTTTTCTGGAGACCAAATGTATTCTTCTTCTAATTTTACATTTCAAAGTACAGCACCCCAATTATGTGTACATATATCTAGATGCTTTCGTGTAATGCTATTCCTTACAACTCTATAAGGACATTAAAGGAGAAGAATGGAAAACTAGCATGACAGATTAGTAGAACAGATTCTTCGAACTCAGATTCTGTAAAGGTAAGAGTGTTTTTAACTATTCCAAACAGCTCTTCTGTAAGAAAACCAGTACCAGACCAGCACCCAGACCTACCCAGACCAACCCAGGAAGCATGACTCTCCAACACTAATGTGATCAATGAACAAGAGACTAAAAGTGGCCTCTGCGTATTATAAAATCAGTATTCCAGGTGAAACCTAAACATTTCACATTTTCTTCTCACTTGGCTCACTTTCTTATAAACATGCATGCCTACCCCATTACATTTACTTTAGAGACCACATATTCAGTATACCATTAATTCCCTGCAAAGTCCAGGCCAGTAATGAAATCAGTGGAAATAATTTTTAGGGGTAATATAATATTAAATGTATTAATTATCTACTGCTACATAACAAATTACCTCCAAATTTAGCAGGTTTTGACAAAAAAACACATTTATTATGTCACATTTTCTGAGGATCAGGAATCCAGGAGTAGTTCGGCTGGGTGGCTTAGGCTCAGGGTTCCTCAAGAAGATGCAGGGTATTGCCAGTTCCTCCATGTCTACTGGCAAGAGGGCATAGATCCTCACCACGTGAACCTCTCCAAGGCAACTAGCCTCCCCCAGAACAGGTCATGAGACTGAGAGTGAGAGACAGAGTGAAAGAAAGAGAGGGAGAAAGGGAAGGAGGGAGGAAGGAAGGGAAGAAGGAAAGGAGAGAGAGAGAGAGAAAGGGAAGGAGAGAGGGAGGGAAGGAGGAAGGGAGAGAGAGTGAAAGAGAGAGAAAGAGAGGAAGGGAGGGAAAGAGGGAGGAAGGGAAGGAAAGAGGAAGGAAGAGAGAGAAAGAGAGGGAGAAAGGGGAGGAGGAAGAAAGGGAGGGAAGGGGGAGAGAGAGGGAGGGAGGGAGGGAGGGAGGGGGAGAGAGAGAGAGAGAGAGAGAGAGAGCGAGGAAGAAACAGAGAGAAACAGAAACAAGTAAGAACACCCGAAACAGATGTCCTAATATCTTGTATAACCCAATCTGAAAAGCAAAATCCCATCACTTGTACCATATTCTATTCTATCAGCAAGAATGAGCAACTCTGGTAAATGTGGGAGGGAAAAATACAGTTGTATGAAAACTAGGAGAAGAGGATCATTAAGGTCCATTTTAGAGGCTGCCTACCACAGCCCACCCTCTGGACAATAATCATTCACATTCTTCCCATGTGCAATCAGTTCCAAATATGTAAGTTGTACTGGATTCCTAAAGGTCATTTAAGGGTTGATTGACGTACACTTCAGATTACTGAGTCAGTGTAAGAGTGGATAATTTATAAAGAACATCCTTTGAAATATGATTCTCAAATCAACCACTGTTCTGAATCAAGGAGGTATTTCATATATTTAGAGAATATTTTTTAAGATACTATTTTGTGCAAGGCTACAGGAAATACACACATGATATTATGCAGGAAAAGTCCTGGGTTGCCTAAAAAGGAGGAAAGAACAAGGAAGTATGTAATGGAAGAAGTAGAGATGTAAATGTGCTTTACAGGAATGGAGAAAGGGAAAGAAACAGTAGGGTATGCATTGCCAAAGATGTGGGCAAGTGTAAGGCACGTAGTTCAAGGTATACATATCAGTGTAATGGGGAGGAAATGTCGGATACTGGGGTTTTGTCAGATCCTGGAGAGTATTAAATACCAGGGCAGGCTGTTTTAGTCTGGTGGTTAGCCAGCTTAAAATAATGGATCAGTATTAGGCAGGGAGGAATGGCCTGTTAGGATTTATACTGTGAACATAACTGAGAATAAAATTTTACAGTTAGTGACAATATTCCTTTTCTATTAAATCTTACATAATTGTAAAAAACCCTAAAATAATAGGTTAAATGAATTTTAAATTAAGAAATTCAACATGCTGTGGCAGACAGACTCTAGTGTGGTCCCCACATTCATGCCCTGTATAATTTCCTCTCCTTGCATGTAGGCAGGACTGTGACTTGCTTCTAACTAATAGACTATGGCAAAGCTTATGGGATGTTATTTCAATGGTTAGGTTAAATACATATACACACACATACATATATGGCTCCATTTTGCTAGCATTTAGTAGGAACTCTCCTACTGACTTTAAAGAAGCAAGCAACTATGATGTGAACTGCATATGGAGCGGGCCACATGGCTGGGAACTGTGGATAACCTCTAGGACCTGAGGATCTCAGTCCTACAAATGCAATGAACTAGATTCGGCCAAAGCCCAGAAAGTTTGGAAGAGGATCCTGAACTCCAAATGAAAATGCAGCCTGGCCAATATTTTGAGTAGCCGTGTAAGATCCTGAGCTAAGCCATGCCTGGACTCCTGACCTGTGGAAACTGTTAAGATAATAAATGTATGTCGTTTTAAGCTTTAAAATATGTAACATCTTATATAGCAATAAAAAACGAATACACATGCTAATCAAATCACAGAATGTACATTTACAAATTAATTCCTTTTTACCATTTCATGGACCAAAGTTAGAATGGTATTCTGGGTATACTGACCAGGTGGCCTGGATAATACAGTCAAACTTTGAGATTAATATAATGGAGAACAAAACAACAGCTAACTTTAAAAAAAAAATGCTTACTATGGCCTTTATATGTATTCAAACATTTAGTCCTCAAATCGATTCTATAAAGTAGGTACTACTATCTCTTTTTTCCAGATTCAGAAATTAAGTGTTAGAGAGTTAAATGACTTGTCCAAGGTTTCACATACGGTAGGTTTGTTTTGGAACCATAATTCAAATCTAGGCAATCTGATTTCCAAGCTTACATTCTCAACAGCTACACTCTATAGCCTCTTCGTTTACAGTCTTATTCACTCTGTTTCATTTTGCCAAGAAATGTATGCACACCATGTATTTGAACACTTGCCCAGCCCCTCCTAGGCCAAATCATCTTCCTGTACAGTTCATTTACTTTTCAATAATTTGAAAATTAGAGCAAATATTTTGTCAGGTATGATGCCTAATTTTTAGCAAGTATTTATGAAACTTACAGCAATTTTCTATATGAAACTTATAGCAATTTTCTATAAGTATATGAATGAAGTTTATTTCTACTCCACTGAAATAACTAAAACTGATCTTTTATTTGGATTTAATATTCTTACAATAGAAACTCTGGAAATAATTGTAAATATCATGAAGTAAAATATACATATACACACTCAACTAACCATTTACCCATATACACAAACACTCTCAGTTGGAAGTTGTGCAAAATATTTTAGTTCCCGTTTCAGAAGTATAACCTAGGTCAGGTTCTGTAACCTCTCTGAGAGGTAAAATGGGGATAATTGTTCGAAAATAGGAAGATTCAACCGAGTATTTACTTTAGGGATTTCTGGGGGAAAGGAACAGAGGAGTGGTAAGGGAAGAAGAAAATTAGTATTTCTTGAAAATGGCTATGTATTTTCATACATACACAATTATGTACCCTTCTGGGAAAAAGACTCTCTATTTTCTAAAAGTCATTTCTTTCATGGTTCCATGATGTTCACTGTCAGGCAACTCCTACTTATAAACCTAAAATCCCCCGGCTATTACTAAAACAAATGTCCTGTTACTACTCAACAAATGAGAATTTAAATATAAAAGGTCTTACAAAGATGAGATATATCAACATAACCATTGTCTAAAGTAAGCATAAATCACTAACTCAGAAAAAAGAAAGATTGAGCATAAGCAGGTATGGGTTCTAATAACACGTAACAGTTCATTATTAGCTATAAGATCACAACAAGCTATACTACTTTTTCCAAGTCATTGAAATTCTTTGTCTTTTAGTTTCTCCACTTACTAAACAATGACTAATAATGTCAACCTTACTTACATCATAAGCAATGCAAGAGTAAAATTAATAAGTTTAATTAAAGAGCAAAATGAAGTAAAAAGTTGCCAAAGTGTTTCAAAAATCTTACATGCTAAATAAATGCGGAATCGTTTTGCTTGTATGTCTGACAAAATTATAAAGTTGGTACAAAACAAGAAAAATTCCATAGGCAAAACAGTACCTGAGAAATAATTGACTATACAATTCAAGCACATTGACAAAAATCTCTCAGGGAAGATATGGAGTCTCTATCTAGAGAAAGTTTTAGAAAAGGTTAGAGCAATGCAGTCATCACAGTGAGGATCCTGAGACCTGTCCTATGCTTATGGTGAACCCCTTGATAAAGAATTCTGGGGTGGAATGGGCAAGAAAAACAAAGAAATCTGAAGAAGTCAGGGCACCAGGGTTCCCCTCTCTTTGGGGGTAAAGACTAGAGAGAAAAATGATGTAAACTCATCTAGAATTTCTTTCAGTTTTCTTTTGATAAGTATATTATTACAGATTTGGCCACCTATAACACACTGCTTGATTGATACCATAGTCAAGAATGACACTGAACAACTAATTTCACAGAAACATTATAGAGTAAGAGTGGGAGATAAAAGTCTGCATTTCTTGGAAATGCAATTCATGCTGTCTTTGTGGTCCTTATTTTGTACCAAACAATGGATTTAAAGTTATCTAAGTTGACATTGTAAATACTAAGGAAAACTACCATTAGATTCAAAGAAGTATAACATTAAAAAGTAAACAAGTGCTTTCTAAACAGCTGACTTGCTAGGTCTCAAAAAGTTTATTTAAAAAAATCAAACTTTCAAGAAAAAATCATGACTAGTATTCTACTCTTTAGTTGCTGACATTTCTAGATCCTCCCAAAAACCTCAATATCACCTGGGCCTTAATAAAATAATATTGAAAACATCAGTATAAAAGGCCAGCAGAATGGTAACAGAAAATACTCCAAACACTTTTCTTGTCTAGTCATTTCCTTTCAGTATTTCAAAACCAGATTCACATTCCACGTAAATTTGTGTTAATTTTCAAAAACCAAAGTGAGACCAGTTTTAAAAGGAAGAAGGAGCACAGCAAGGCGTGAAACGAAAAACCCAAGAGAAGAGACAGTGGTAAAAACTCCTATTGCCATCCTTGATATGTCTCTACGGTTCACTGACAATTTTTTTAACCTTTGGGCAAAGATATTTAACCCAAAAATTAAAGGACAAAATAAGTATCAGAAAAACAAAAATGAGCACAACGAACAAAAGAGACTTATCACCGAAAGATCACTTACCTATTTCTTCCAGATCTTCCACAAGACTTTCGAGTCAACCTTGATATGGAGCCCTAGGTAAATTCAATCCCAGCATCACATTAGAGTAGCCCTGTTAACAGAGACAAATAATTGTCACTGCTTTGAAAATTAAGTTTGCATTTATGTCCCAATTAGTTCCATGACTTCATAGAACATAAAACACATTCAAGCATAATGCATTCACCGCTTTGTGAATCTTCAAACATGCATAAAATTACTTTTCTACATTTTAATTTAGAGAACTTTAAATCCATTGTTTGGTACAAGGCAAAGACCGCAGAAGCAGCACTAGATACATTTCTAAGAAATGCAGATTTTACTTCCGACTCTTACATTGATTTGCCAAGTTTAAACTTTTGATGATTAAATTTTGCAATTTATAGAATAAAATCATTTATGTCTCAAGGTTCCCAACTGAAAACATGGCTGATTTCAACTGCCTCTTCAGCACATACTTAATGAGCTTTGTAGGCCTTTCCACAATTAACCAATAAGCATTTTCTCCTTATAATCACAATGTAAGGGTTATTACACTAATACTTATTTGAATTTATATTTTCCATACCCATTTCCTATTTAACCACTCTCTTTTCTAGTCTCTTACTTCTTTAATCTGAATGATTTAGCTCATACATTTCTTAGGCTAAAATAAATGTTCTGAAGTTCCAACAACATGATAGGACTTAGTGTATAGATAGCAAATGGACTTCGACTCATAAAACAACTCTGACTGACTGGTAGGGACCACACGAAAAGCTGTAGGGAGACTAAATCTAAGTCTACTACAGGAAAGAGTACTGTGTTCAATTAGCAATGTCTGCCACAGGCATTGAAAATGATGAATGACATCATATGCCATATCTGTTGAACATTTAGGCATTTCAGTAATTTTATTTAAATCATGTCCAAACACTTTTGGCTAAAAATCCTTTCTTCCAATGCAATCTTAGTGAGAGATCAATTAATTAAACAGATAGAAACGAAACATTCTGGTTGAATCAGGACCCCAAATACTCAGTTCCACCACTATTCTCTCCCCAGTTTCCCTGGAGGTATTCCACGAAGCTTTAGTTATACTGCAAAGCATAACTTGAAATCACTGTTTTAGTTAATCTTAAGTATTAGGTAACTCAAAGTCACAGAAATGTAGGTAATTCAAACTCCTGTTGTTAACATTCTAGCATTCTTCCTCTATTGCTTCTGTTCTCTATATTTCTCTCAATGACAAAAGTTTGCCTAGGAGCAGGCTCCACCCTTGACTTTCCTTGTGTTAATCTTTCTTCCATAATTATTTCTTGCCTGCTATATGCCACCAAAAGATCTCTTATTAAAATATAGCTGTCTAAATTATTTCCTAACTCCATATTGGCTTATTTTCCCCCTTCCTGTATTCATGGATATCAATTTTTCCTAAATCAATCTATAAGTTCTAGATTTTTAAAGAAAACCTAAAAACACATTTTAAAGTATATGCTATAAAAGGTCTATCATTATCAAAGTTAAATTAAAAAATGAAGGGCAAAGAGAAGGAACCCACTCTACCAAACGTTAGGATACACTACAAGGCCGGAGACAGACACTGAGATATAGAGTTCAGAAATAAATCCACATATCAATGCTAACTTTATGTATGATAAGGATGATATCAAAAGTAAAAGAAAAGGTTGCTATTGACTTATTGTATGGAGAAAGAAAAATAGTCTCAGAATATGGCAAAAAGTAAACTTAGCTCCTTATTTCACACCATACACAAATTTGGATTCCACCTAGATTAAAGAGTTTTAAATGTGAAAGTTATCTTTTCAAAGCTAATAGAAAATATTTAGGCGAGTCTTTCTGAGAATTAGAAGTAAAAAGCAATTCTGAAACAAGACCCAAAAAGCATAAATAATGAGGCGTAAAATTGATGGATTTGGCTAAGTCAAAATGAGAATTTTTCAGTGAATAATACCATAGGTAAATTTCACAGATAAACTGAGAGAAGACCTAACACAAACAAGGAATCAATATTAGAATAAATACTCAGAAGAAGCTAATAGAAAACTAAGCACAGCACTTAAAACGGTATACTTTCTTAGAAGGGGAAGACAGAAGAGCTCTCAAGTATAGTTTAAAATGCTCAAAATCACTTGTTATCAAGAAGATGCAAATTAAAAACCAATGAGACACCACTTGTCATCAGAATAGCATAAATTTGAATGCTGGGTTCTACCCAGTGTTGGCAAGAATGCAGAAAGACGAGCACTCTTGTTTACTGCTGATGGAAGCATAAACAATACAGCTATTCTTAAAAGCAATCTGGAAAACCTAAAATGTCAACCTGTTTTTTATGGACCCAAAACACCCTGTGCTGAGCTCTAGTATAGCATATATCAGCTTAGTTTTAATTTCACTTTTGTATGGACATGCCTTTCTCTCCCACTAGTTTCTCCATTTTCATTAATCAAAATTAATGTTGAAAACTGATAAATCAAGAAATGGCAATAAGAATATCATTTAAAACTACGGATGTAAACACCAGAAACGTGTTGCTTCTGTATAGCTGGACTGGGCAGTGGGAAGGTACAAGGCAGAGGTCTTCTATTTTTCATTATAATAAGCCTTCTGTTTTATTTGATTTTTTTAACTCTGTGCATGTATTTCTTTGACCAAAGTCAATTTTAAATACAAAAGAAAAAGCAAGAAGCTAATTTTAAAAATAAACAAAGAACATATCATCATTGCAGCATACAGATTTTATTTTAATAAGCATATATTATTTTAGTAACTTAAACCTCGAGAAAAAAACAAAACATGTCACAGAATATTGATCACAGTGATCATAATGACCGCTTAATTATACACCAAATGATAACTTAAGAATCAAATGATCACTTAACTGGATAAGGGGGGAAAAGCTTAATTTAAAAAAACAAAGAAAAAAAAAAAACCTAAGCCAGTAAAGAAAACTAAGAAATTGGAAAAGGCAAAAGCAGAGCCAGAGAGGCAAATGAGGACTCTTACATTTACACATTCACATGCGTGTATTGGTTGCTGACTATATGCCAGGCACTGTCCGGGCTCTGAGATAAAGCCACAACCCTGCTCTCATGTAGTGTGCAGTACAATGAGGAATATGTAAAGGATGATGATTTCAGTGTGTTGAGAAATATGATGTGTGTATGTGTGTGTGTATGTATATACACACAGGGGCAGCATCCAATTTAAGCTAAGACACTCAAAGATGTCCTGGATAAAAGTTCACAATTACAAACGCTCCCTTTTCTAATTTTTTCTAGCCTTTTAAACGGGATTGCAAATTTATTTAAGGTTTGCTGTGGTAGGAGAGGACAGCATCACTCAAACATTCCCAGAGCGTTTGAACTGTCTTCTTTTAAGGAACTGTATTAGATGAAGTGAACAATTACTAGGTGGTTTAATTTTGCTGTATTTATATTTTCCTAGGAGCTCCTGGATACTCAAGAAAGAGATTTAGTTTTCTAATGTGTTACTTGGAACTCTTTGTTTCTACTCTCCTGTCTTTTAATTAATAAAAATGAAGATATGTCCTAAAAGAAATACTATCATTCAATTGTTTTCTAAACAAGAGAAAAAAATACACTGTGCAAACATTAAGTGTAAAAAAAAAGTGTCTTTTGAATTCTACTGCAAAACAGCATAATACAAAATCCTCTGTCTAGTGAACATCATGATTTGGAAAAATATACTCAAAATCTGAAGTAAATAAACAAAATGCATTTGTTATATAGGTCATAATGTGTAACTGACATTCAAAAGTAAAAATTACACTAACATTTTAGATACTGTTTTCACACAGATGTGGTTATAATTTTGAAAATTCAGCATAGGTCTTCTCAGAGAATGGTGAAACCTAAGAATTATTTTCTTATCTCAAAACAAACTAGTTAACTATAACCACATCTGAGAATGTAATAATTGACCATTGGTTACAAAGGCTGATAGTATAACCAATGTTTCAGGGAAGAGAAAATAAACAACCAAACCCCAGCAGAGCAATAAACTCATAGGTTTCATTCCAGTTGTTGGGCAATGTGGATATACACTAATAGCATAAAAGAAACAATCATAGGCTTTGGAGGAATGGGGAAAAGTTTTTTTAAAATTATTCAGAAGGGAGTCCATATTCTATATGAATAGTTATTCCACTCCTACAAAAATGTATGAAGGGTTTGGAAGGTGTTTTGCAACCGGCATTTTTTCTTTTTGCATCAGGCATTTACATGAGAGGAACATCATATCATTATCATTTTGTACAGATGTTGCAAATATCAAGAAAGGACATAACTAAAATTTTTTAAAGCTGGTTCCGCAAAGGCTAAACGCTATGAAACTGCCCACAGAACTATAGAGAGCTCACTACAATTAGCATTAATTAATTTAAAGGTAGAAGTAATGCTAGGTCAGTTACATAAAGGATTCTGCTCTCTTAGACTTCACTCAGAGCAAAAGTCAGAGCCGCCGGGTGGAACTGTGTAAAAATACATGACCATATTTACACAAATACGTAAAAACACTTTAAAATCAAATTTCATTTGTTTCTATTCTTCGTCGTAGTAAGAACATTTAACATGAGATCTTGGCTCAATAAATTTCTAAGTGCACAATACAGTACAGTTACCTGTAGGCATAATGCTGTACTGCAGCTCTCTAAAATCTATTTATCCTGCATAACCAAAACTTTATATCTGCTGAACAACAATGGTTAATTGCATAAAAGACTTTCTTCCTCTTCAATCATTGCAGTTACTGAACACCTCCTAAGTACCAGGTTTGCTATCTGCTGGAGACACAGAGATAAAAGATATTCTCTCTACTGACTGCTGAAGGACTGGTTAAACATGCAATAAATACGCTTCTGAATGAATGATATTCCCCGAAGCCAAAGATAGATCCTAAGTTAAAATGTGATACCGTGTAAGCAAAAGTAAGCATGGGGTGATACCAACTATAACAGCAATTCGTCTTGTGAAAATAATTATTTATGTGGCAGGAGCAGAAGGTGACACCTCTGTCTGAATTGGAACTAAATGCCCTTCTGAATTTCTCATGAAGTAACAAAAAGAATAATTCTTATATTCTAAAAGCTGGAGACTTTTGAGTATATTGAAATTTTTCTCTATGTTTTATAAAAAAATTACTGGAAATAAATAATTTTGATGACATTTAAAGTTAGAAAAAAGGTTCATCAAGTGAGCATAACTCACTTTTTACACAACACGTAACTTTCATAAAAAAAACTTTCAACCTTAGTGGAGCTATTTTATAATAATAATTGTCAGTTATTTGAATGAGAACTATTAAAGTCATATAAACCATAAACATTCAAATATATGCTTCTATAAATCAAACTGAATAATAAATTCCAAAATAACATAAATACTGTTTACTATTTCTAACAGGTTGTGGAAGAAAGAAAAACCACATAGTACTCTTGACACCATTACTAAGAGAGTAAAATATGGAAAATTGGAGAAGGGAAAAAAGCACTTCAGGCAATAAAAGTAAAGTATGAATTCTGACCCTAAATTCAAAAACTTTTACAACCATAGGTAATAGGTTGAAAACAAGCTCCTGGGTTCAAACACAGGCTAGAGGTGACTTTAATTAGTTCTACAGAGGCATGTGCTCAGTGGGAGCTCAAAAAACACAGCACTAAGTTAATAAAAGAGAATTTCTTCAAAAACCACTTTAGTTTTTATTGTTGTTTTTGACTGAGAGTATAAGACTAAATTAGAGGAAAATGGCAAAGAAAAATTCAAGAGTGCTACTAGTAGAATTAGTAAAGCAGGTTCAAACACTCATATTACAAAGAACACATAGATCAGATTTCCTTTCACATCCTTCACTGTAGTACGATGCCTAAGCCTTAAAAAAATGCATGAGACAAAAGTGCTTTCTTTCTCTGTTTCCTTTTATTCTCTTGCTCATCCCTTCCTATTATGGTAATTCCCTCCTTTCCGTTTTACTTGTATAAGAAAGTAAGTATGCTCATTCCTTTTGATGTTGACCAATAATTGTTTTTATTAATATCGATACCGAGTTTAATAGCAGATCAACACTGATGACCTTCAGAGCAAATCCCTGGATCTATAATTTTTTAATTTTCCTCTCCTATTTTCAGTGACAAGAAGGTCTCATTTTCAACAAAAATAACATAATGCTCAAGTCTGGAAACAGGGCTTGGAGAAGTAAGTGGACAACCTTAACGTGGATGAAAATGACTCTGCAGCTGCTTTCTTGATGCTGGAGATGCTTGGTCCATCTCTTTCGAACCAAAAGAAGCATGATGCAGGCAGTCTAGAGAACCAGAACTCCAACCTTAGGGAAAGCCTTTAAAAGGATGTAAGAAAGATTTAACGTATTGGGAGTTGTAGGATTTCCCAGTCCTTTGAGGGATCCACAGCCGCAACTATATAAGGAGTCTGATAACCCTGGATGACTTGGAAATTTCATGTTTTCTCAGCCACTTGTCAAATGATTCATCCCCAAATCCCTTCCTTGACAAATTCATAGTCCTAATCTTATACCAGTTCTCTTGGCTTCTACCACAATACAATTCATTTATCAGTAAGGAGAATCCTCTGCATATTGACGTTTGTCATAAAAATTTTTCAAGGGTAACACCAGCATATTGTCACCCAGGATACAGTATTTGTTTCATAAGTGCTAAATTAATATTAAAGCCACTTAAATTTACGAACCTCTTACTTCCTGCCTATCCACAGCTTTTTATTCAATACTTCTGTTTTCTCAAATTGAATATTCAGCGGAAGTTCCACCAACACTGAGCTACTTCTATCATCTAACCTAATCTACCCAGAACCCAAAATTTAAAAAAAAAAATTTTTCAGAAAATATAAGCTCTTGAATGAAATGCAACTTGAATTGAGCAATGTTTTTTTTTTTAACTTTTTATTTTATATTGGAGTATAGCCGATTAACAATGTTGTGATAGTTTCAAGTACACTGCAAAGCGACTCAGCCATACGTATACATGCATCCATTCTCCCCCAGGCTCCCCTCCCATCCAGGCTGCCACATAACATTGAGCTGAATTCCCTGTGCTATACAGTAGGTCCTTGTTGGTTATCCTTTTAAATACAGCAGTGTGTACATGTTGAGAGCAATGATTAAGAAAATCACTTCCACTGGAATGCACTGGGTCAAGCAATGGATTCTGAAGTCAATTTATTGTCAGTAAAGAAAATAAAGTCAGAATGTAGGTTCAAAGAAGCTAGATCAGGTGAAGAGGTATGCCCATTTTACAGTACTGAATCTCTCTTCAATTCTGCTTACTTCACAGGTGTACTTATTTCATCTGTTTACAGAAGCTATTCCATACATTTATTAAAGTAAAACAACACAGCTATGTAAGTTATGAAACAAAATGCTTTGATTGAATTTTCTTACATAATCTTGTATCTAATTCAATATAGGTTGTTCAAATTTCAGGCTGGCAGCTTTAATAAAAACATTACCTTCTCTTTCTTTTTTTCTTTCACTAAAAGAACAGTCATCGTTTATCTGATAGCTAACTCTTACGTTGTTTATGTATTGCTGACAATAATTCTTGATCATCATTTGATTCTGGGAGTTTATTTTATTCTATGCCCTGGGTGAATGCTTACAACTCTAAGATGAGATTCATATAAAGGCCCCCAATGCATTCAAATCACTAAGAAATAGTCCATTTCCTAGATAAAACTATCTATTACGCCAATTCTTCTTTCTATTTTTTTAATCAAAAATTGGTGGATATTTTACCACCATACAGTGTGAAATAAAGCAAATTATCAGGGTCAACAAGTGATAACATTTATGTGAGCTAAAAATCACAAAAGCATCATTAGTTTTAGAATTGAAAAAGAGATTGTGATTATATGAATATATTGCCAGAAACTTTAAAAAACAGTTTTTTCAAATATTCATGTAAACACGGCTTGAAAATTGACAGAGTAGAGCACCAATTTGACAGCGCTGTACCCTTTTCTGTGTATTTTTCTTTAGATGAGAATCTGTAGGGAACTGGATTCCAAGTATAATCTGGTGGGTTCTTTTCTAATGGTTTTTAGCCACAAAAACATATCTGTAGGCCAACATTTATTGAGGATTTATGATGTGTAAGCACTGCGCTTGGAGCTTCCCAGATACCAAACCAAACTGACAAGAAGCTCACCAGGAATTCACAACAGTTAAACATATATCCCTGAAGATTCAGCAGGAAATCTAAAATCCCATTCTCATACAGTTTTCTGAATTATCTTAAAGTACTCTTCACAGCATATCAAGCCTAACGTTTTACAAAACCATTTCAGGGGTACCATTTGAAGAGCCACAGAAGTATACCAAAGACAAGACAAAAATATTTGCAAGTATACTCACTTAGCTATTGAAAATGTTTCTCAATCAATTATTCAACCGTGCTAGATTCTTATTAACCAATAAGATAACCAACTTCCTTACAAAGAACTTCTTGTTGGTTCTTAATAACCAACTTCCTTACAAAGAACTTTCCTGATCAAGTGAATTATTTGTCAGTGTGTTCTAATTTCTAAGCACTTAGGTACCTATATGAAAGGGGAGAAAGTAGTTAAACTCTTTATACTTTCTTAACGTGGCTGTATCCATCATTTCAAATGTTAATTTTAGCAACTCCACTATTTAGTTTTATTTCCAAAACTTCCGTAGAATTATTGGATTCACAAAGATTTATTGAGATATCTGGATACAATGTGTTTTTGAAAACATAAATTGCTTTCTCATTTGGCCTATTTATCTACAAAATCTCAGAGAATGTATTTAAAGAGACATACCTTATACATGGTTAGAGAACTGCTACAGTTATTATTTGTGTGGGTCATGTTATATCATAGAATGAGAAAATTAATTTATCATTGAGTCAGTTATACAAACATGAAGCATTCTAGATAAGCTAGCTATTTCTGTATTACATAAATGAAAACTTATACTTGGTAGTATACAAATAAATATGGTTTACTTTCTGGAAAAATAAATAGTAACTTGAAAGTTTACTGAGATAGTCAACTACAGTATTTTAAAAATAAGTGGAGTTTCTGGCTGACTCTTCAAATACAACCCAGAAAATTCAACTTTACAGAATTATCTTTCCTTCCATTAAGACTGATCACAATTTTTTGTTTTCTTGAGTTTTTTATTTGTAAATAAAAGTATCTGCCATAAGTAAGCTCTAAATATTTGTCTGAAATTGAATGAATGAATGAATGATCATTACCTTAAAAACACATGGCTCTAGATTATAAAATGAAGTAATCTCTGATGGACAACCTTAAATGTATCCCTAATGCTGGTGGGGGGAAATATAATTCTGAAATGCCTGTTTTATTGACAGTCATGAACAACAGAAGGACCAAAAGGCTTTTAAAAATACATTAAAAAGAGCTGCATTAACTCATTTAAGAGATTCATATCAGTAGAATCACAATTTAATGGTATTAAAATAAATTCCGAAACAAACCCAATAGAATCATGTAATTTGCACATCAAATATAAACTGTTTAACTCAAGAATAATATGTACTAATAAATAAGGAAAAGGAGATCCTTAACTGTCACTTCTACTTTCTCATCCGGCATCTTTAATTTTCATTACAAATGTAAAACTCTTTCCTTTTTACAGTTAATTTTGTCTCAAATAATTATTTTCTCTCTTTCTATCCCTATTCAAAATATCAACAGCATGACCCTCTAAACAACTTACAACTATATACTGGTCTGCTTGTATACCCCTGGGCATACCTTAAGCTCTAAACCATATCAAGCTCAGCAACTTGTACATAAAGTATATGAATTATTTGTTTATTTACCTAGAATATCCACTGGTATTTAAGGTTCAGATAAACAGTTATAGGTCAATTATATCTAAATACAAAAGGTACAGATAAACACAATAAGCTAGTGTTATCTTTATATAGTATTTAATCATTGGTCTGATTGCTCCAAAATAAAGGGAGAATTATTTTGTCCTCAATTATTGATCATAATTCCTTTATAATACACATTCAATATAATACATACTCAACACAAGAAAATTTTACTTCCCCTAATTTATTTTTATGCCTCCCATAATTTAGCACTACTACTAATCTATAGCAGTGGATATCAAGAAACAAACACTGGAAAATAATCCCCTCACAGACACACATACACATAGTCCTGAGTAGTCCTACAAATGATTTTTCCAATTTTCTCTTTAACAGCAATAATAGGGCTACAGTATCACAGTACTGAAAATGAGTGACCTACTGACATAGAAGCTGTGCCTTCTGTGGATACTTTGTGAGTCTGAAATTGATTTTCTTCATTTTAGCCTGTGAGGGGTGTAGACATTACCCATCATCAGAGTGAGCAGTGGCACTAACAGAACACATTAAAGAAGCAACAACTGTAAGAAAGTCAGAAGCAATAGTTCTAGGATCGCTTCCCCAGCAAAAAAGAACTGGCTGTTTGCTCCCACTATGCTGTTTCTTAAAACACTACATCTATATTCTGACAGATGTTGTATTTTTGTTGACAAACAAAGTCTAATGCATAGCTTGCATAGAAACTTGAGTGGTAGTTTTCAAAATGTGAGTATGTTTGCACTCAATCTGAATTTTTAACCTGAATTTTTATTTGCCTAGGTTCTGGTCAAATAAATATGTTCTAATATTACCCTACATGTGAGCAGATTCCCTTTTACACAAATACCTATAATCACATAATGGCCTTAACTCCATGTCCTACCAGATAGTCTATAAATATAATGCTTTGTTGATTTGATTGTAATGAATTCCATACGTGAAAAGTAAAATCCCAGTTTACATATTCATGTTCATAAGTAGATGAATGAATAAACAAAATGTGATATATGTATACAATGGAATATTATTCATCCTTAAAAAAGGAAATAAATTCTGACAGATGTTACAAAATAAATGAACCTTGAAGACATCAGTGCTATGTAAAATATGCCAGTCACAAAAGGAAAAATATTGCATGATTCCACTTATATGATATATCTAGAGAAGTAAAATTCACAGAGACAGAAAGTGAAATGGTGGTTGCCAGGGGCTTGGAGAGGGGGAAGTAAGGAGTTATTATTTAATGGGTACAGAGTTTCAGTTTCACAAGTTGAAGAAACTTCTGGTGATGTTTGCACAAAAGTGAAAAGGTACTTCATGCCACTGAACCATATATTTTTAAATGGTTGAAATGGTAAATTTTATGTTAGGTATATGTAACTAAAATTTTAATTTATTATTAAAATTTGTAGAACTTCATGTAGGAGTAAATCTGTGAAGTACTACAGGTAGAGTTCATAAACAAGAATGATTATGTACTGTTTTGGGTGAAGGTGGAGATCAGGAAAGGCTGATGAAGGACTTAGCATCTCACTAAACATTAAAGATAGATGATATTTAAACAGGGTAAGGTAGGAAAATATGAGCATATTTGTGAAAAAATAACACTGGAATAGTCACATTAGGTTACAATGGAAGTTCTTAAAACTTTTTTCTCTCAGGTCACCTTTATACTTTTAAAAATTAACAAGAATCCTCTTCCCTCACAAAAAAAAGCTTCTGCTTAAGCGGATGATCTCTTTCTATGAGTACTTTATTAGCTATTAAACTGAAGGACTTTTAAATCACAAGAATAGACAAGTACATATTCCATTCCTTATCAGAACAATGACGTCGACTGTCATTTAGCCTCTAGAAAACTCTATTGCATATTCACAAGACAGAAAGAATGAAAAGAGTGAAAAAGACAAATGAGATCTTAATATTAGCATGAAAATAATTTTGATTTAACAGTCACCATAAAAGGTCTTAGATTCCCTAGACCATACTTTAAGAATTTCTCGGTTTCAGAATGGAGAAGATGGCAGAAGAATAAATACAGAGAGCCAGAATATGCCTGATTTTACTGAAGGCCAAGCTAGAGATTTTAAAACAGAAAAATATTAAAGATTTTTATACAAAGCAATCACTTGGTGGTGAGCTGACTTTATAAGGATTCATTCAGAAAGACAGAAATGGATACAGAGGTATGGGAAGGCAATCTAGAGTCTAGTTAAGAAACCTATAAAATAATTTACCTGGGGCAAGTAATTAGTACATGGGGACAGTGCTGGAAGAAAGAAGAAAACAAAAGCATCTTAAAGGAGCCACAGAAGTTACCAAAAACATCAAGAGATAATGTAGATGGTATAGTTTTAGACAGCCATACTGCCCAAAGCAATATACAGATTCAGTGTAATCCCTATCAAAATTACAAAGGTATTTTTCACATAAATATAACAAACAATCCAATATTTGTATGGAACCACAAAAGACCTTGAATAGCCAAAGCAACCTTCAGAAAAAAGAACAAAGCTGGAGACATCATGCTCCCTGATTTCAAACTATATTACAAAGCTACAGTAATTAAAACAGTATGGTATTGGCATAAAAATAGACACATAGGTCACTGGAAGTAAACAGAGAGCCTAGAAATAAACCCATACATATATGGCCAACTAATTTATGACAAAGGAGCCAAGAATATACAATGAGGAAAGGGCAGCCTCTTCAATAAATGGTGCTGGGAATATTGAACAGCCACATGCAAAAGAATGAAACTAAACCAACATTTTCTACCATACATAAAAATTAACTCAGAATGGATTAAAGGCTTGAATATAAGACCTGAAACCATAAAACTCCTAGAAGAAAATGTAAGCAGTAAGCTCCTTGACATAGTTCTTGGTCTTTATTTTTTCAATCTGACACCAAAAGCAAAAGCAACAAAGGCAAAAAAAAAAAAAAGTGGAACCACATCAAATTGAAAAGTTCCTGCATAGCAAAGGAAACCAACAACAAAATGAAAAGGAAACATACCAAATGGGAGAAAATAATTGCAAATCATATATCTGATAAGGAGCTAATATCCAAAATATACAAAGAACTCATATAACTCAAAAGCAAAAAAAAAATTTGATACCAAAAATGGTCAGAAGATCTGAATAGACATTTTTTTCCAAAGAACACATACAGATGGCCAACAGGTACATGAAAAAATGTTCAGCATCATTAATCATCAGGGAACTGCAAATCAAAACCACAATGTGATACCACCTCACACAAGTGTTGGCAACGATATGGAGAAAAGGGAACCCTTATGCACTGTTAATGAGAATGTAAATTGGTTCAACCACTGTGGAAAAGAGTATGGAGGTTCCTCAAAAAATTAAAAATAGAACCATATTATCCAGCAATTCCAATTCTAGGTATTTATCGAAGAAAATGAAAACATTAGTTTGAAAAGATATATGCACTCCATATCCACTGCAGCAATATATACAATAGCCAAGATATGGAAACAACCTAAGTGTCCACAGATGAATGAATGGATAAAGAAATTGTGGTATATAGACACTATGGAATATTACTCAGCCATAAAAAATGAAATCTTGCCATTTGTGAAAACATGGATAGACTTTGAGGGTATTATGCTTAGTGAAATAAGGCAGACATAGAAGGACAAATATTATATGATCTCTCTTCTATGTGAATCTTAAAAACAAGCAAACAAACAAAAATCCAAACTCAGACACAGATAACAGATTGGTGGTTGCAAAAGGCAGGGGTGGAAGGTGGGAAAAATGGGTAAACTGTTTTTTCAGTTTAAATAAGTTGAATTTGGGCTTCCCTGGTGGCGCAGTGGTTGAGAGTCTGCCTGCCGATGCAGGGGACACAGGTTCGTGCCCCGGTCCAGGAAGATCCCACATGCCGCGAAGCGGCTAGGCTCGTGAGCCATGGCCGCTGAGCCTGCGTGTCCAGAGCCTGTGCTCCACAACGGGAGAGGCCACAGCAGTGAGAGGCCCACGTACAGCAAGAAAAAAAAAAAAAAAGTTGAATTTATAAAAAAGCACACATAATAAATGTCAATATTAATGAATATTTTGATAAAAGAAATGAAACTAATGATTTCCTAATTTAGTTACAACTTTTGCTCTCTTCTTAAAAAGTCAAATTTTTCTTAATATTTCACAGACTCCCTACGTAAATTTAATAGAGATCAAGAATTGATCAATTTGAAAACCACTTATATTGTTCAATTACTTCTAAAATAGTAGGTAGGAAATCTGCAATTACTTTATGACTCAGTCTTCAAATATTACTTTAAAAAAAACAGGGAAGAGAAAATGACAGAGAATGAAACCCCGGGATTCCAACTGGAATGCTAATAAGATAGTTTCTCAGGGGGACAACAAATAAAGGTTTATACTAGATCCACATTATCCAATATAGGTAGTCTGTACCCACATGTGATTATTTAAATTTATTAAAATAAAATTTAAAATTCAGTTATTTAATGGCATTAACCAGAGTTCAAATGTTCAATGACCATGTGCGGCTAGTAGCAACCACACTGAATAATGTAATATTGAACACTTCCATCATAACAGTAAGTTCTATTGGACATAGAGATGCCCTAGATGCATTTATTAGAAGGGTGGGAAATAATGCATTATATAGTAGCTTGTTACTGTGTATTTACTAGGCATCAGACAGTGTACTAAATAAACACTTTACAATGATTGCATTCAGTCCTCACAATGATCTTTTGAGATAGGTTCTATTATATTTCCATTTTACAAATGACAAAACAGATTAAGAGAGACAAATAACCTGTTTCAGATCACTCTGTAGCGGAGAAAAGATTGAACCCCGGGACTTTCTGACCCCAAGGACAGAAAATGAGGAAAAAGAATAATCTTTTGAAAGTGATAATATCCTGGTAATCTGAAGATAAATTGTATTTACTTTGGATAATCAGAATACTATGAAATACACGAGAGTAACTAGAGTAGAAATACACAAGAGTAACTAGAGTGGAAGTAACTAGAGAGTAACTAGAGTAGAGTAACTAGAGTGGTAACTTGAAGATAAATCATATTTACTTTGGATAATCAGAATACTATGAAATACACGAGAGTAACTAGAGTGGAAGGCTATGTGAACAAATATAATTTATATTTAATGGAAATAAAATATCTATGTAACATTAAAGTACCAACTTGAAACGTTTTAAATTAGAAAGTGTTAAAAGTTATCATAGCAATTTTAACTCACCCACCTTACTTTGTGAGTTCCAATCAGGTGAGAAAGTTATTATTGCCATGGAAACCACCATAATACTACTACTTTACACTTATGTAACACCTTTCATCTGATGAGCTCAAAGAGACTTATAACATTAATTAATAGTTCTTTTATTGAAAGTGCATCAAAATTTAGCTAATAGCATACAACAACAATTGCAGATCAAACAAAAGGAAACTTCATTGCTCTCTAACGGATTCACATAGATTATACACCATCTCCTACTATTCAAAAAGAAAGACAGACAGTAATCTTACACAGATATTCACCTTCTTGTTTCTTCTACCAAGCTGAAAACCATCTCCTATTGTTTTATTGTCAAAAATATGCAGCTCTTCTTCCACCCACTCTTTAATTTCTTTCTTCGTGTGTTCAGCTAATTGCCTGGGAATGTCTTTTAAAATGCCATTACACAAACTAACCTGTGCAGCTCTAACCACTAAGATATTCACAAGTACAAATCTTGTTCTTTCTTTAAAAGATATACAACCTCATTTTAAATTAGGAGGAATAAAACTAAAATCTGAAGGTTTTGGGGTATGTAATTAAAAGTCTGAAAACTAAAAATAAAAAATCCTTAGCTGTTCATAGTGATTTTTGTTCTTAAGCTATTAAAAATAAAGCAAATATTTGTTTCAACGTTCTAAAAATATATAATAATACTAAGCTAGAAAATTTAGGTCAGTGAAATGGTCTGTTTGGCATAGTATTTTGTTTTTAATAGAGTTGTCAAAGGATATTTTATATGATTACAAGTTCTTAGATGATTTTATGAAGTTTGCTTCAAAGGTAAAGGTAACAACAACAACAACAAAAAGTAAAGGTAACTTGCCTCCATTAACTAACTAGGATCTGCCACTTACAAACGTAGGCAAACAGCTTTAGAACCTGTTTATATTCCACAAGACCATCCCTGATTCAAAAGAGCGGAGAAATAGACTTTTCATGGGAGAAGTTTTCAGGTCACATGGTAAAAAGACATTCATTCAAGAATGGGAGGAATCTGTGGCCATTTTTTTGTAACTTACCTTAAATGGAACTCTTTCTAAGATGGATTATGTTCAGACTTTTTATAAATGATAATTCAGAATCTGCTGACTCAAGATTATTGTTTGGAAAATCCAGCAATAACAAGGCCATCATTTTACAATTCAGCATTTTAAGCATCGTCCTTTTTCTCAATGTCAGGTTTCCAGCTATTATCAAACTGCTCCTGCCTTAATGATCCTATCCTTTTCTTCCCTAGTAATCCTATTCTCCCAACATTTACAAATTTAACTTGGTTTTCCTGGTGAAAATTTGTTTTATGACTGAGGAACCATACAGCACAAAAGCTGTTCATATCCTCTAAATGAAGGCTGAATTAAGAATTTAGTAGGTACCTCCGAGACTCAAACATCTTTCTCTGGTTACTATTATGTTCTGGCTATATCTTTCATTCCTAGTCAAAAAATCACTTTATATTAAGGTGATATGAAGAATTCCTCTAGAGATTTTTTCTTAACCTCAGAAACCAAACCTGTTTTAAAATGTTAGGTCACTGAATATGATTGACCCAAAACAGAATTTTTTAAATGGCCTGTTTTGGTGTAAACAGCTTTAATATACCTTGGGATAATTATTCTTTTTGTGAATGAGTTTGCCTAAAATACTTGTTAAACAGCTGTTGAGTTTTGAACTCTGTTGCTGTTCATCAATAACTTTTCACGCTCATTTGTATTCTTCCAGTTATTCTACTTCTACTGTTCATCGGGTGAAATGGTCATCAAAATGTAATAAGTTGATCGAAGAGTCTCAGGTATTACTTTAGAACAGGCTTATTCCTTTTTGTGAAAGACGCATCTGTATTTGACTTTGTAAAACAATAAACTCAGGAAAAACCCAACTGGGACCTCTAATATACTCCTCTACAATATATGAATTTTATACTAAATAAGACTATAATATTCTCCCCTTCAAATGGAAGCCACATTCCCATAGGAAATAAGATACTAAACTATTAATAGCTTAGCCAGGCTTTCTCTGCCTACTGTGGAACCACAGACTTCATCACAGTCTAAGCACTGTAAAACAATACAGTTTATATTCATATAAGTGAAACTCTCTAGGTGTTCTTCAGCTAGTCTACGACTCAATGTTTCTGATGTTTTTAAGACAGAAAACTTCTTCACATTCAACCTGAGAAAAAGACAATGTCAAACTCCACTTAAAAGTCAAAAAATATTGTCATAAGCACTGCCATAAGGTTTGTAATATTTTAAAATGTTATGGCAGGAAACTGAATAGTTATGATAAGTAAAACTACTGACAGCTTCTTTTTTTAATTTTGGAATGTGCACATTGACACCATCTTTTTTGCTATCTTGAGATCCTTTCTTTCATTGCCTCATACAGTTCTGGTCTATTTGGGCCATTATAGAACTCCAATACAGGCCTATGCAACTGCTGTTTCCCTATGCTCACTCTTGAAGAAATCGTTCTATAATACTGTATTTCTTTGTCAACAGATAATTGGCATAATTGGTCAATCCCTGGCCTTCTGTTCCAGCTTTGTATAAGGACATTAATTGATCATAAAATATCCACCAATCCACCAATAAGATGACTAAGACACATAAGACTCCAGCAAATTCTATTGTTTCTACCTTGAAAATGCAAGCTCTTGAATTACCATCCACCACTACCTCTACTACTACCATCTAGGTCCAAGCCACCATTATCTCTAATCTGGATTATTATGTTCCCTTCCCAAATAGTCTTTTTTTTTCCTCTCTCTTGCCCCTATTGACTACTCTGAACACAGCAGCTGATGTGATGGTATTAATGCAAAAGTTAAATCATGTTTCAAAACTCCTCTTCTCCAATTGAAACAACAGCTTTCGTTTTAAGGGGTTAAAAACCAAAGCACTTGCAATTGTCTAGAAATTCTCATAGGGTTTGGCTCTTCTCTTTCTCTGCCTTCATTTCCTACCACTCTTGTTTCTCTTATGCACTGGGCTCTAGCCATGCAGGCCTCCTTGTTGTTCTTTAAGCATAAAAAGCATGCTCCTACCTAAGAGAATCTGTTCTTGCTACTCTACTTCCCTGGAATATTTTTTCCCAAGATATCAGCGTATCTGGTTGGCTCACTTCCCTCATGACTCTGCTCAAACGTGACTCTATTAGAAGATCTTCTTTGGTTACTCCATATATAATGGTAAATACCACTCTTCTCCAACCCAGGCACTCCTTTCCCCCCGACCCCATATTACTATCTGACATCCTACACAAATACATAAGTCACATATTTAGCAGGAACTTTGTCTTGTTCACTGCTGTATCCCCAGTGGCAAGAAGAGTGCCTGGAACACAATAAATATTTTTGAGTGATGAACTGGATAAAGTTTGAATCCATCCTGTTTCAGCTGTTAGACTTTGGAAAAAACATTTAGCCCCTCTGTGGCTCAGTTTACTCACTGTAAATTGGAAATGTTAATAATAAGTAATAATAATAATATCAGCCCTGTTTAGCTGTTTTGAGGATAAAAACAGTTAATACGTATAACATGCTTAGAACATTGCCTGGCACAAAATAAGTGTTACATTAAGTTTTAGCTACTGCTAATTTTCATAAGCATATAAAGTCAAATCCACATAGCTGTAGTCTTTACTGGGGACAAGGATAGACTTGAAAAATAAGCTGATTCAATATTTTCCTTCTTTTATCCTTATATTTTTGTTGATATTTATTTTAAAAACCCACTTGTAACTAATAGTAAGCTGAAACTCACATGTTCTGAATTAAATGGCAACAAATTTTCCAGGCACAAAGAAACTATAATCTGAATGACCATGCATTGACTTTTCTTTCAGTTTTAATTTATTTTTATCCCAGGTACTTCCAAAAGTTTTAAGATAGACTCTTCATTCTTTCACTCCTTCCAACTATTATTATATCTCCTACATGCTAGGCACTATACAATGATTGGAAAGCCAAGATATCCCTCTATTCTCAAAGAGCTTCTAGCCTAGGAGTGAACTGAAAACATGGAAAACAAGTAAAACATCAATTGCAATGGGTACCATGTTAGAATCATGCTCAGTGGGCATGAGACCACCATTCATTCCGGGACTCAGGAAAGGTTTGTCAAGGAGGAGGCAAGGTGCCAGAGAGAAGAATACTGCTGAACAGAAGTGTGACTCACTCAGGCAGTAGCAAAAGAGATGGAGAGGAGAGGGAGGTGATACAAGAAGTTTTAAAGAAATAGAATAAATAAGACTTTGTCACTAACTGGGCATGTGGAAATAAAAGAAAAACAAAGACAGCTTAGCACGCATATGTCTGACTTGGGCAGATGATGTTGCCATTCCCAAGACAAGCATCAGAAGAGAAGAAGATCTGGGGTAAAAGATGATGGATTACCACTTTTACCAGGTTGAATTTTACATGTCTGTGAGATATTAAGGTATAAGAGATATGTTGGTAGACAATGAGATACTCTGATGGAGAGCTTTTTAAAAAGTTCTGGATTATAAATATAGATTTGCAAGTTTCTGAAATATAATCAGAGATAAAATAAGTATACTAAGAACAAAACCATATTACATAGAATATATGGAAGAAAACGATATCTCAAATCCTGTTTGAGCAAAGCTGTAGCTTTAGAATTTTGAAAGGAATTTATCATGAGATTATTTTATAAAACACAGTGATCAATAAAAACAAGATACCTTGAAGACAACGTTACACAAAAATTACACGATTCCAAATGTGCCTTTCAACAACACATGGAAAAAGCCATGTGTGAAATACTCAAGTAGAGTTCTGAAAAGACAGAACACACGATATGGTACAGTACACCATAATTTTAAAAAATAAAGTGTGGATAGCTTACTGAAAGTGTAATTAACATATCTACTGCACCTTACCTCTCAAGTATCTGGTACCACCGTCTACCTTTACAAAGTTACCTAATTATGAAGACAATTCATTCAACAAGGGTTCTAAAAGAAATCTTGCAAAAAGCACAAGTTTTAGGAGTAAGACAAGAATTTGAGTCCTGGCCTTGATGTTTATTAGCTGTGTGACCTGAATCCCCGATACTTAGAACTATGTCTAGTTATAAGGGCTCAATAAATATTTCTTAAATAAATTAAATGAATGAGTTAGGACTTCTTTGAACATTAGTTTCTTTAAACATAAAATGGACCTACTGGGGCTTCCCTGGTGGCACAGTGGTTAAGAATCTGCCTGCCAATGCAGGGGACATGGGCTCGAGCCCTGGTCCGGGAAGATCCCACATGCCACGGAGCAACTAAGCCCGTGCGCCACAACTATTAACCCTGCGCTCTACAGCCTGCGAGCCACAACTACTGAGCCAGCATGCCACAATTACTGAAGCCATGCGCCTAGAGCCTGTGCTCTGCAACAAGAGAAGCCACTGTAATGAGAAGCCTGCACACCACAATGAAGCCCCTGCTTGCTGCAACTAGAGAAAGCCTGTGTGCAGCAATGAAGACCCAATGCAGCCAAAAATAAATTAATTAATTAAATTAAATTTAAAAATACTTTAAAATAAAATGGACCCACTAACTCATAAGCCCCCAAATTCCTTAAGTTGTAGTAAAGTATAAATAATACATATAAAGCCCTGTAAAGTATCTGGACAATAAATTAATAAATTGTGTTTCTCTTTATGTTTCCTTGACTTTTTTTTTTTTTTTTTTGCTCTACACGGGCCTCTCACTGTTGTGGCCTCTCCCGTTGCGGAGCACAGGCTCCAGACACGCAAGCTCAGCGGCCATGGCTCACGGGCCCAGCCGATCAGCGGCATGTGGGATCTTCCTGGACTGGGGCACGAACCCATGTCCCCTGCATCGGCAGGCAGACTCTCAACCACCGCGCCACCAGGGAAGCCCTCCTTGACTTTTTTTAATGGTTTAAAGATAACACCTGAAGAAGAATCTAGGTGTGCTTTAATAAATGGAGAAGTACATTACTAAATGGAATAAGCCCAAGATTTTAAGATTGCTAAGGATAAGATCCTTTCTTGTTCACTACTTTACCCCTAGTATAAAGAGTCAATAAATTTTTGTTAAGTAAGTTGATTAAAAGATGCTTTGAAGACAAGTCTCACTTAAAGTGGTAATGTAGCTTGACTGGAAAAAAAAAAGCTTGTTTAACTTGAAGGATATACTTTGTAGTCAGTGGAAGCAACTTTGGCTTCTACTGTCTATTATTTCAAATCCATCATGTCACTGTACCTGTGTAGATATGTTCAATGAATCTTCAAACCATCTTTACACCTTTTTTAATGCCAGAGGGCAATCACTTTTATATTCTGCCTGTGAATAGCTCATATACGTGTTCTTGACTCATTCTTACAGTTCCTCTACAATAACCCTTTAGCACAGTTTTGTCCCAACGTGTTTCCGAATATGAAAATGAAATACTTCTACAGTGAGAGAAAAAAAAAAAAAGTTTAGAATGTTAAACGCTTTTTTCCTGTGTCCTTTTTAATAGAATAAATCTCATACACTAATAAAACTTTTAAGTGTATAAATATTATTCACCTATATATTTGTAGATCATTTTATAAAGATGAAACAGAAAATCTTTCAGTTACAAAACTCATGTGGCAGATTCAGTGTTATAAATAATATGCATTTTTATTTGTAAGATGGATTCGTTTGAAAAAGCAGTGAGGAAACTACTAAAATGTCAAGTAAATGAACCATCGGGAGACAACAGTCATATTTTAAGTGTCAAAAAAAGAGCTATGGTTAACCATTATTGTCCCTCTATTTCTTTTACGTAACATTGGCTATTGGCTATGTTTGGCTGGGTTTATGGATATTCACAGCTTCTTCAACTCTAAAAGTTTTAGAGGACAGGAAGAAAACATCAACATATTTCATACATGCTGAAATTGCCAGCTCTTCCATGGAAAAGTGCCCATGTATTTCCTGCACTCACCTTCTATTTTTCTCATTCTTTTTATAAAGAGGTATGAACACAGTATCCATATATTCATTCACACACTCCCCAAATATTTGAGCCTAAATGATGTTCAAGGCACTGTGGAATTCACTTTGCAGAGTGAAAGAAAACAGGAAGGCAATGTTAATGTCAGAGTAGAAATAAAGGCAAGGAAACAAACTAGACCAAGAGGGTAAATAAAAGGTACATTCCATAATGAAAAAATAATGATCATGTACCTTTATAAAATGAATAAAATAGAATGTATGTATATGGAAAACTGTCAGAAATGCAAAGAACAAATGACAGAAACACAAGGTTTTAGGAAGATTTTAACGTGCCTGTTTATCAGCTGTATTAGCATGAATAAAATCAAATGTATTAGCATGAATAAAAATATTTGATAAATAGAAATAAGAGTAAAAGGTATAACAGAATTGAATTTATGTGTATGCACATATACATAATCTATAACAAAAGTCCTGTCCCTTATGGAATATACTACACTGACTAGCATTCATACTTTTATAATATTGACCATATCATAGGACACTGAGAAAATTTCAACAAATTTCAAAAACTATATTGCATGGGCCAAATATATATATACCACAGGAAAAAAAAAAAAAGAAAATTGCTCAACCAGTTGAAAATTTTATTTTCCTAAATAATTTGGGGGTGTAAAAGGAAAGCAGAACGGTTCAGCCATCAGGAGCCTAAGGAAACATAATAACTAAATTTAGTGTGTTATTCTGGATGCGGTATCCAGAAAAATTACATTAGGCAAAAACTAAGGAAATATGTATAAAATATAAACTTTAGCTAATAATAATATATCAATATTAGTTCATGAATTGTGACAAATATACCATACTAATATCATACAATAATAATAGGGGAAATTTGAGTGTGTGTGGGGTTAGGGGGTATACAGAAACTATCTGTACAATTTCTCTATTTTTCAGCCAACTTAAAACAAAAAGTTTATTTCGAAAAGGAAATCAGGTGAGTTAGAACATAATGGAAATGAAAATGTTATGCATGAAACTTCCTAGAAACAGAAAATACCATTGCTATATTGAAAATGTTCTAGAGACTAAGAAAGGATGGCATATGGCCTAATTTATTATATGGAAAAAAACCTAAATACTGAAATTTGTCAATTATCCTCTCTCACCACCTCCTGCAAAAACAAACACAAAAGGCTCTTTATCCTGGTCTAGAAGGTCACACTTCATCTGTTTCATGGACTCCTCCTGGCTCACTAAACAGTTACCTTGGCCTTCTTATGGTTGTCCAAACATATCAAAAGAGCTTAATCTTTCCTCAGAACTTCTCTTTCACACACACACAGAGAAATTTCAAAGAAAAGAAGGAATAAATAATAAAACAGAACATTATTTTCTGTAGGTCCTTAGCAACACAACCTGAAAAGGGAAAGGAAATACTACTATTACTTTTATACAATATAATTTTTATTTGTAAATCTGAAGAGAATACACTGACAAAAACTTAGAACAAATATAAGATCAGTAGGTAGTAAGATAAACATATAAAGTCCTACAGCTTTTCTGAAAGCCAACAATTGGTTCAAAAACATAATGCAAAAAAGGTCCCAATCTTAACAACAACCTCTTCCTTACATTAAAAAAAAATACTCTCCCACTCCCACTCCAGGCACTAGCCAGAGCATGAAGGTGACCTATTGGACACACAAAGATGTTCAGGGTAATCACCCTGGTTGCTTATTTCAAACCTACACCTGCTTTAATCTGGTTTCTGTCCTGCCCCTGATTTGGAGCTCTGTCCCGCTTTACTATCCCTCTCCTTTCCCTTATACCTCACCTTCGTTTTTGTTTTCTCAAATGCTTTTATCATCAGTGTGTTGGGCTATCTCCTTCTAGTTTTGAATGTTTCACTGGGTCATGATGAACACCTTGAGACTAAACCCTTAGTCCTAGCCCCAGCCAGCACATACCTGGCCCACCTAACCCCTGAGGAAATCAAAGAATCACTACAGTGTGGTATAGATAAATATAAAAAGGACTGGCACAACGCCCAGCCAGTAATAAAATGTGCCTGACAAAAGTTAGTGGAATCTCAATCTGAATGACTTTCAAATTTCTGTACCCAGAACAGGATTCTCTTCTGAGTTTGACACCTGCAGTTTTACATAGGTGCTGGATATTCCCATCTAGGAGTCCTATCAGAACCACAAACTTGACAAGTCCAAGGTCAATTGTATTAGGCAGTACGTTTCTACTTATAAGTAGAAGAAACCAGCTTGAGCTAGTTTAAGTACAAAAGAGGACTTAATTATAGGAATTCAGAAACAGAAATGTAGCCACTCCTCAAGAAGTATGAGAGCAGAGAGTATGTTCCCTCTCTCTTTTCCTGTCTGTTTCTCTTTACACATCTGCTTCAATCTTCTTACTAAAGAGTAACTTTCTAGCAAGGTTATCAGTCCACAAAGTAAGTGGACTAAAGTATTAAAGGAGACTGTCAGCTCTCAAACGCACACTGTAAGGAAGGGTCCCAGCTATAAATATATTGACCCTGCTTGTGCCAATCTTAAATTCTGGAAGCTGACCTCTAGTCCAAACAAAATGGCCATGGGGATAGGGTCAAATTATAAATTTGACTTAAGATGCCACCTCTGTAGAAGTGAGGGTGTGTGGGTGACAGGGGCAAATTATAGAAGGGATTGTGAGCTGAGCAGACATCCTAATAGGTATACGGTGCCTAATCCCAAACTAAATCCCAAACTAAATGTTTGTATCTTAAACTAAACTACCCATCCCAAACTACTTCTCAAATTTTATTTATAAAACTTTCATTTTTTTCTGGTAACCTAGGTTTAAATATCTTTCCTATCAGGGAAATCATCTTTCATATCTTTCACTGTTCCTTCTAACCAACGACCTACAGAGGCTGGAATTTTCAAGTTACCTCCTTTCACCCTCATCCCCACTGCCCTGATTCCAGGATAGCCCCATTGTTTCTTCATCTAAATTTCTCCAATAGTCTTACCAAAGGTTCCCCTGACTCCATACTTTCTCTGCTCCACGACTGAAGCTTCGTGGGTCGAGAACAAGCTAAAAGATAGTACTGGAGAGCCACACAGGAGCCAAATCACCTATGAATTTGTGTAAATTGGAATAAGGACATTGTGTGTTGTATTAAATACACTGGGAGGCCACTGGAAGATTTCAGGCATGGGAGTGATTTTAGTTGTGGGGAAGGATGGAAGCAGGGAGAGCAGTACTGAGATTAACACTGGTAGCCTGGATTGGGCAGACAGTAATGGAGGTCATCTAATTATGTCATTCCCTATTTTAAGTCCTGTAATGGGTTCCCATTACCTACAGAATAAAATAAAAATTTGAACATGGCTCCAAATCTCCTTTTTCAGTTTCATTTCCTATCATGCCACTCTATATCATGCCCAACATTATAACCACACTAGATTTCTCATAAGCCTTGAGCTCACCATGTATTTTCACACATTTTTAGATGTGTGTTCACAACATTAACATAGCCTACAATGCCTTTCTCAACATTTTATGGCAGTAAAAATCCCACTCATATCAAGGCCAATACCTCTGTCACACCATCTGTGGAGCTTTCCACTACTCTGTCCAATAGAATTAATTCTTTAGCCTTCTGTAATCCCATAGCTTTGTATACATCTTAAGGGCAGTATTTTTAACATAGTAATAATTTGCATAGTTAATCCTTTACCTAATTTGATTTTGGCTCCTTGAGGGGAGACAGTAAGTATTATTCATCATCAGTAACCTGCCTGGCATACTTACAGTAGATATTCAAAAAATCTTTTACTCAATGAACATATGGAACAAAAATAAAGGACTATAAACATCTTTTCCTCCTAAATTAGAATGAAAGCTCTTAGAAGGCAGAGAATATCTTATATGCGTATTACTTTTGTATTTAAGTTAGTAAAAGTGGACATAAGAAATACTTGGTTGTAGTAATAAAATCTAAAAATTGAATTTGTTATCAACTCTATTCTATGATAAAAAGACAACCATTTGTGTCATCAGAATACCATAAATGCATTAGAAATTCAAGGAGAATTAATTCCAGATTCATGGATCACATTTTATCTAATTTCCATTACTTATTAACAAAATCATAAAATCCTATGGAAGGAGTTAAAAAGGTCCAATCTAGAAATATCTGAAATCTTTATATGATTAACGAAAAAACCTAAGAATTGCCAGTAACTTGCAGAAGAAAAATCAATAAGCATCTTAAATATTAAATGTAGAAATAAGACAAATACTGAAGTGGTGTTAACAGTGATATAAATAGTCATGCAACATATCTGTCTAGAAAATCCTGAATCATCAGTTATCCAAATAAAATTTAAAGAAAAAAATCAACTTTAAAGAAAGTGGAAATGAATAAGCTCAGTCTAAAAGTCATTACTCCCTGGGAAGAGCAGTTTAAACTTTGAAAGAAGGCTGTTTTTAAATAATTCTTTTTAGTAATATTTATAACAAAATTAGGTATAGTTCTGAGAGCTATCATGTAAACAATTTTCTTCTCTAACTAGAATAATAAATGATTAAAACAATTCCCATAACAACCCCTCATATAACGATGCATACAATACCCATGAAATAAATAATATGTCTTAAAAGAAACAAACAAAATATAATGAAACAATGCATGGTTTTTATAGTTTGAAGAAAATTCTCAAGGAAAAGACATTTCAGAGTGTGTATCCACATTTTGTGAATTTATTATTCTACTGATGAAAAGTCTGTACTTATAAAATGCAAATATTTCAGTACATGATATGAAACAAATATGAAGCAAATATAGTAAAATATGACTAATATAAGGAAATGAATGTACTTTAGAATTTGAAGGGAAGTTATCTGTAATCATAGGCTATACAGAAATGAAGTAGAGGTTTCCTACAAAAAAAAGTAAAACATATAATTCTTCTCAGTACTATTGTTTCCTTTCCTTTGCTTCTACAGAAACAAGGAAGACAATACATCTTTTAGCATTTACTAAGGTAATAAATAGGACAATCCCAACACTGATCATGTGAATATTTCATGAAGGAGGCTTGAGTATGGTAAAAGATTAAATGCTGCGTCTGTCTTCATACTAGATCGTTCTTTGAAGGTGAACAGTTGTTCTAAGCCCTTGCCTATTTTTGGCAAAACACACGTGAAGTACATTTTGTTTTCCAAATCAGGCATGCCATATACAGATGTAGACAGACATAAAAAGTTCCACGTGAATGTCACAAAATGCAGAATATGTTTTAAATACAACTTTTTACTTATTCCAGACCTTAGAACCCCATGCAGAAGAATGGTTCCTTGTAGAAGACTTCTGTAGAGATCTTTTCTTTTTTTTCTTTAATTTTTTTTGTTTTTACTTCTGAAACCAAAATGCTCATGTAACTATGGTAATATGATGAAATCTTTTAATTATTTTATTTATGCTTTTTTTGGCTGAGTAGGCAATCTCAGTTCCTGAAATTCCCGCTAGCATTTTACATTCACTGGTGTGGCACTGGGTGATGAAGACGGGGTCTAAAAGCAGCTGTCTTCCACCCACATTTCAACATAACCAAATACTCAGTTTCTTCTGCAGATGCTTTTTCCTAAACCAGTGTATATCAAAACTGACTGCCACCACATTTAATACATGAACATTTCCTACCAAAACAAATAAAAATACTATATATGCATAAGACACATAAAAAGGGAAGAGGAGCTCACAAAAGTTTTTGACATGAAGCAAAACCTTTAACACAAATTTGCAGGGACTTACAAAAACTAGCAATTAAAAAAACCCTGGTATCTACACATTTACTGCTTGAAACTCATGACATCTGTCCTTATGATAAAAGACGTCTCAAAGAAATTATTTGTTCTAATGCAAAATATTTTGCTACATTCCAAAGAAATATCTGGCTGAATTAGTAACAATATAATATGGCAATGTATTTACTAGATGTTAACACTTTTGAATGATAAAACAAATGAAATAGATGGAACTCCAAAAATATAGAACTTGATTCTCCCTCACTTTTAAAAAGTAAACAAAGAAAGAGCTGCTGTAATACTGTTTCATTTGTGATAGTAGATTAATCAGTCAATTCACCTAACCATTAGGAAATAGCCACTAAGTACTAATTTTTGCCCAGCATTTTTACAGAGTTAAAAGTTTGAAAACCTGCATTTTGGACCATAAATACTAAGTTTCTAAGGAATGCTATAAGACGATTTTTTAGAGCTTTTTTTTTTTTTTTTTTTTTTTTTTTGCGGTACGCGGGCCTTTCACTGCTGTGGCCTCTCCCATTGCGGAGCACAGGCTCCGGACGCGCAGGCTCAGCGGCCATGGCTCACGGGCCCAGCCGTTCCGCGGCATGTGGGATCTTCCCGGACCGGGGCACGAACCCGTGTCCCCTGCATCGGCAGGCAGACTCTCAACCACTGCGCCACCAGGGAAGCCCGAGAGCAGTTTTAAGGTACAGAGATTTCTCACATGCTCCCACACATGTATAGTCTCAACCATTATCAACACTCCAAACCAGAGTGGTATATTTGTTACAATAAAGGAACCTACATTGACACATCATTATCATGCGGAATCCACAGTTTACATTAGGGTTAGCTTACACTGTTGTTCATTCTAAGAGTTTGGACACATTTATAATAGCATGTATCTGTTATAGTATCAGACAGAGCAGTTACACTGCCCTAAAAATCCTCTGTGTTCTGCCTATTCATCTCTCTCCACCCACCAACCCCTGGTAATCACTAATCTTTTTAACTGTCTTCATGGTTTTACCTTTCCAGATCGTCATATAGTTGGAATCATATAGTTTACAGCCTTTTAAGATTGATTTCTTTTACTTAGTATAATGCATTTAAGTTTCTTTCATGTCTCCTCATGGCTTGAGAGCTCATTTCTTTTTAGCACTAATATTCCATCGATTGGATATACCACAGTTTATTTATCCACTCATCAAAAAAAAGACATCTTGATTGCTTCCAAGTTTGAGCAATTAAGAATGACACTTCCAAAAACATTTGTGTGCAAGTTTCTGTGCGGACATAAGTTTTCAACTCCTTTGGGTAAATACCAAAGAGAGCAATTTTTGGATCAAATGGTAAGTGTTATGTTTAGTATTGTGAGAAACCACCAAACTCTCTTTCAAAGTGGCTGTACCACTTTGCATTCCCAATAGCAATGAATGAGAGTTCAGCTTCTCCCTACCCTCATCAGCAGTTGGTGTTAGGACCACTTGTAGTGGTCCTAATAAGCTTGTAGTAGTATCTTTGTTTTAATTTGCATTTCCCTGATGACATTGGTGTGGAGCATTTTTTCATGCCATCGTCACTGGTGAGGTGTCTGTTAAGGTCTTTGGCCCATTTTTTAATTAGGCTCTTTGTTTTCATATTGTTGAGTTTTAAGGGTTCTTTATATGTTTTGGATAATAGTCCTTTCATCAGATATGTATTTGCAAGTCTGTGGCTTCTCTTTTCATTCTCTTGACAGTGTCTTTTATAGAGGAGAAAACTGTAATTTAAATTAATTCCAGCTTATCAATTCTTTCTTTCACAAATCATGCCTTTGGTTTTACATCTAAGAAGTCATTGTCAAACATATGGTCATTTAGATTTTCTCTGATGTTACTTTCTAGTTTTATAGTTTTATATTTTACATTTAGGTCTGTGATCCATTTTGAATTAAATTTTGTGAAGGATGTAAGAACTGTGTCTAGATGCACTTTTTTCTGACTGTGCATGTCCAGTTGTTCCAACACCATTTGTTGAAAAGACTATTTTTTCTCCACTCAATTGCTCCTTTGTCAAAATCAGTTGACTATATTTATATGGGCCAATTTCTGGGCTCTCTCTTCTGTTCCATTAATCGATTCCCCTATTCTTTTGGCAATACCACAATGTCTTCACTACTGCAGCTTTACTGTAGTAAATCTTGTAGTCGGGTAGTGTCAGTCCTCCAAATTTGTTTTCAATGCTGTATTGACTATTCTGGATCTTTTGCCTCTCTACATAAACTTTAGAATCAGTTTGTCAATATCCACAAAATAACTTGCTGTGATGTGTGATTGTGCACTGAATCTATGGATACATTTGGGAAGAACTGACATCTGACAGTACTGAGTCTTCTTATCCATGAACATGCAACACCTCTCCATTTATTCAGTTCTTTGATTAACTTCATCAAAGTTTTGTAGATTTCCTCATATAGAACCTATACCTATCTTGTTAGATTTATACCTAAGTGTTTCATTTGTGGGGTTCTAATATATATGGTATTGTGGTTTTTTTTAATTTCAAATTCCATGTGTTCACTGCTTGTATATAAGAATGCAATTAACATTTGTATATTAACCTTGTATCCTGCAACCTTGCTTTTAATTGTTAATTAGTTCTACGGGTTTTTTTAAGAAATTTATTCAGATATTCTATATAGATGATTCATGTCATCTGCAAACAAAAAAGTTTTATTTCCTCCTTCCCAGTCTATATATCTTTCATTTCCTCTTCTTGTTTTATTGCATGATCTAGGACTTCCAGCACAATGTTGAAAAGGAATGATGTCAGAAGTAACATCCTTGCCTTGTTCCTGATCTTAATGGGAAAGCTTTTAGCTTCTCACCATTAAGTATAATGTTACCTCTATGTTTTTTATAAATATTCTTTATCAAGATGAGGAAGTTCTTTTCTTATTGAGAGTTTTTATGATGAGCGGATGTTGGATTTTTCATGCTTTTTCATCTACTGATAGGATCATGTGATTTTTCTTCTTTAGCTTGTTGATGTGATGGACTACATTGACTGATTTTCAAATGGTGAACCAGCCTGGTATGCCTGGAGTAAATCCCACTTGGTCATGGTAAATAATTCTTTTCATACACTGAGGGATACAATTTGCTAATCTTTTGTGAGGACTTTTACACATATGTTCATGAGAAATACTGGTCTGTACTTTTCTTTTCCTGCAATATCTTTGTCTGCTTTTGTACTAGGTAATGGTGGCCTCATAGAGCAATTTGGGAAGTATTCCTTATGCTTCTATCTTGTGAAAAAAATTATAGAGAATTGGTATAATTTCCTCCTTAAATGTTTGATGTAATTCACTAGCAAATCCACCTAGGCCAGGTGTTTTTTTTTTAAGGTTATTAATTATGGATAAAAGGTATTCAATAGACACAGGCTTATTTAGAAATTCTCATTTTGTTCATGTATTGTTTTTCTGCGCTCAATGAGCATCTTTATGAAGGTTATTTTGAATACTTTGTCAGGTCATTCATATGCCTCCATTTCTTTAGGGTTGGTTTATGGAGATGTAGTTTGTTGCTTTGATTGGGCCATTTCCCCCTGTTTCTTCATGTTCTTTGTAACTTTGTATTGATATCTGTGCGTTTGGGGAAAAAAACTATATCTCCCAGTCTTTAATGACTGGTTTCATAGAGGGAAATCACCCATCAGCCCAGCCAAAGATTCTGGGAACCTTTCAAACCTGTTTTGTGGATATATCTTCTCTGCACTTGTGCCTACTAAGATTCCTAGAGGGATTTGCCAGTTTCCTTTTCTTCAGCAGGTTGTAATCTCTTGCTCCCTCTGGTGTCTTTCTGCTATACTGTGGGTCCTCAAGCAGCAGCATGCTGCCCAGCTCTTTTTTGTTCTCAGCAGCCTGTAGGCATCAAGAGTACGCCAGGTCGACCTAGAGGGGTGGGATAGGGAGGGTGGGAGGGAGACGCAAGAGGGAGGAGATATGGGGATATATGTGTATGTATAGCTGATTCACTTTGTTATAAAGCAGAAACACACGACTGTAAAGCAATTATATTCCAATAAAGATGTCAAAAAACAAACAAAAAAAAAAAAAACAGTACGCCAGGTCGCATCAGGACCCTGAATTGAGCTCGTCAGAAACTAATGCCTCAGACAGTCCCCTGAAAAGCTAGTACATTGGGCATATGCTCCACTCTTCTTTTTCTCTCTTAAGGGAGGGGCCCCAAAGCTGTATGGGCCCTCTGGAGCAGCAATATGGTGCCCAGTTCTTTTTTGTTGTCAGCTAGGATATGCCTTGTCCCATCAGCACTCTAATACAAGTGAGACGGAAGCTAGTCCATCAGGCAGCCCTCCCACACCTGTGAAAAGTCAGAATGCTGCATGCATGGTCCAGTCTTTTCCTCGCCAGGGAAAGCCTGGGAGCTGGGTGTTTCCTCCTGACCACAGCTGTGCCAAGGGTAGCAGCTACGTTGAGAGACACCACAAATTTCCCACCAGCTGCGCTGAAGCTGGTTTTATCCTTATTCAGGGTGCAGGAACCTTTTAAGTGGTTTCTGGATTTCTCGTAAAGGGAATTAGTCCATATACTGCTGTTCAATCTGGGTTTCTGGGCAAGGAAGGAGGGTCAGGGTCTTCCTGTTCTGCCATCTTGCTTATTACTTCATTCCAATCATGCTTTTGAATATCTTTACCTTAGCAACAACTAGAAGGTGTGGTTTTAAGGGTTTTTTTTTTAAATTTCACATTTTATTTCATATTTAGTTTCACAAGATGACCTAATTTCATAACAATAACTCACATGGATCAAAATGGAAATGCATCTTTGTCTGTTTACTAAATCACGGTATTATTTTCCAAACTCCTTCATCTGTTATAAAAGAGGGAGCCAGAGATTACAAGCTGCTGAAAAAAAGGAAACTGGCAAATCCCTCTAATTAGGAATCTTAGTAGGCACAAGTCTACCCACAGAAAAGGTCTGAAAGGCTCCCAGAATCTTGGGCCAGGCTGATGGGTGATTTCTCTGTACGAAACCAGTCAGTATATAAACATTTCATTTAGTAAATTTTCATATTCCCTACAGTCAGTTGTTTTTGCAAACTGACTGGAACTTTTACATTTTTGACAAACGGCTTCAAAGCTCATGAAAACATTTCATTTTGTAGGTTTTAAAAATAGATTAGAAAAGCTATTTCCAAATGTTTTAAGTGTACAAATGTGAGAGTTTTTGAAATGTGACACAATACTGTTTTCAGCAAAAAGAAAGCATTATAAATAATGATGAAACATTTCCAAAATCCATTTTCAGAATTCTCTTGCCATAGAATAAGTTTCTTTCAAGTTTTTTCCTTACTCATTAATTCAATCAAAATTTAGAAATAAAGTAAGCTGAGACAAATTAGAGACATCTGTAGCTTCATCCAATTATATGGCAAACTTCTTATGACAGGGAGAACAAGAGATTTCCCAGAGGATATGCGTTTTGTCTTTCACTATTAAGAATCACAAAGGGGACTTTTATTTATCATTGTGTTTAGTGAAATTTTGTAAAATACTTGGTTGAGTATCAACTGAATCTGAACTGCTGAAGAAAATGGGATTTGGCTTCATGTTCTGGATATTTAGTTCTAAACACGCCATATAACTTATAATAGGTTCATAGTACCTACTATTTCGAGGCACAATAGGTACATATTTAATGATAGTGCAAGTAAATCTTTATTTCGAATAGTCCTTCTAATAATCAAATATTTTTGGATGACTTCTTGTCAGAATTGTTTAGATTGTTTTAAAACTAGTTTTGTTAATGGCAAAGGGCTAAGAGTAGAAGTAGTAGCTCTTTTCTTCTTGCTGTTTGCCGGTTGACATTACTATTATTTTCACACTACAATTACTTTAAGTCACTTATTTCACAGGTAAAACAAAATTAAACATTCCAAAAAATCCGCTTAATCAGATATCATCTAAGTGTAATGAGCTAAACAGTGAAGGTACCACAATTAAACTCTGTGCCTCATGGGATACCTTCTCTCTTCTTCAAGATAGCTCTTGAAACTAAAAGGACATGTGACAATCTAACCAAGGCACTAACTGAGTACAACAGTCTCAATCTATAGAGTTAAGACTACTAAAGCTTAAAGTTTATTTTTCTTTTATTAAAGCTAAAACAAAATTAAAATGCAGAAAAAGTCTCGGTATGTCATTCCAACAACACTCAAAGATACTCTTGCGCATCCCATTCTGGAGACTACACAGTGGCATAATCTGAAACTTATCTGATTTGGTCACATGAGCAGATAGTATTGTACTACAGATGGTCCCTGACTTAAGATGGTTCGACTTACAATTTTTTGACTTTACAATGGCGTGAAAACAATATGCATTCCATAGAAACCGTACTTCAAATTTTGAAATTTGGTCTTTTCCCAGGCTAGTGATATGTGGTATGATACTCTCTTGTGATACTGGGCAGTGGCAGCAAGCTGTAGCTCCCAGTCAGCCATGTGATCATGAGGGTAAACAACCCATCCACTTACAACCATTTTTGCATCCATACAACCATTCTGGTTTTCACTTTCAGTACAGTATTCAATAAACTACATGAGATATCCAACGTGCTATTATAAAATAGGCTTTGTGTTACATGACTATGCCCAACTGTAAGCTAGGCTAAGCTATGATGTTTGGTATGTTAGGTGTATTAAATACATTTCCGATATACAATATTTTCAACCCAGGGATGGATTTATCTGGACATAATCCCACTGTAAATTGAGGAAGATCTGTCTAGTAGAATAGTTTGATCTTTCAAAGAACTAAATTTGTTGATATGAGCCTTTGCTGATATGCTATCAGAATAAATTAAGAAACGTATATGAAAAAGTCCCAGTGGAACGTATTATTGCATGGAAGGCAGTGGTATTATTGAAAGTTTTTATTTCACCATGCCCTCAATACCCTCGTAAGACTGGTTTGCTGTGATATAACAGATACTGTGTGAGTCACGTAAATTACCACATTTCTCTTTTGCCATCTGTGGTTAGGGAGAGCCCAGTTTGTGGCCCATCTCTTGCAAGTACATTAGACTTGATATTGTCCATGTATATATTAACTTTGCTCCTTGTTTCATTTTAAATTTCCCACTGATATTGTCCTTTTGCTCTGTTTCTTTGCTTCATCATTTTTGTTGCACTAAATGTTGTAAACCACCTCAAATATTTTTAGAAGGGTAGAAAATAGTTATTATAAGAGAAACAATAACGAACTCTACCTAAATAAATAAATTCCCTCTAACTCTGTAAAAATGAAGTTTCACAACATAAGTAAAATGCAGAAATCTAAGACAGATATTCAAGAAAGGCTTGCAACTCTCTGGTCCTTGTGTTGAATTACAATGGCAAGCAATATATTTTTTAAGTGTTTACTGAAGAAAAAGAAAGCACAAAGCTTTAGGAAAGTAAAAGCATTAGGGACTAGAAGATAGACAAATCAGAATGCTGTTTGGGTGTTTGGGGTCTTTGCTCTGAGCATAAAATGTGTTTTGCTTTGTTTTTTTTCCTCTAGAAACACTAAATAAATAAATAAATAAATAAATAAAGACTGGCATTTGAAATATAAAACCTCAGCTAGAAGGGAACTGAACCTCAACCCTGAAGTCAGGCCACAAACTTTTTGAATTTCTTCCATGCTCACAGTGATTCCACCATAACAAAATGATGGAAATCTTGTAGCCTGCCTATAAAATCTATAAGTGTCGAAACACTCTAAATAGTATTCCCTATTTTTACGAATGATTACAATTATGTAACTATTCCAAACCCGCGTACCAAAATTTGTTTGAACTTCATGAAATCTGACATAGAGCACTGGTTTAGTACACCACAGTTTCAGGGGAAGAAAATGATTCCCTTTTCTCTCTTGCAAAGATTTCAGTGGCTCAACATACTGGACTCTATAACTTCAAATAATCAAGAAGCCGTAGGTAAAATGGATTTCACTGAAGCCTGTGTTACTGCAGCTTAACACTAAAATAAGTAAGAATTTCAATCTAGGTTGACTCAAGCAGAAATCAATATTGGGAAAGACTGTAAGAGAAATATATACCCGCGATGTTGTTCCCTGCATAAAACCAAGAAATTAACAAAATAATAAAGAGAATGATTAAGGTAAATAAGACAGACATAATAATGATATTTCTACCACGTTATCTGACAAAAATGGAAAAGAGATAATGAAATGGCAAACTTTCAAAAGCTGAAAGCTTAAATGGCAACATTAATGTTTCCAAATATCCTGGAAAGCTGGAAATTCTCATTTTCTAATCTGCTAAACAAAGAAATTCTAAGAGCAAGCTATTCTTGCTGAAGCACATTAAAATAAAGAAAATGAGATGAAGTAAATATTTAGAGGAACATAAAACAGCCCAGCCATTGTACAAAAAGGTGCCAAATGTTACTGGACATATAAATAAAAAGTGGTGAAGAGTTTCAAGTTTCATATGAATTGTTCCATCTTCAAGGGAGTGGCTGAGAACAACCAATGACTATATTTGGAGGAAGAAAACCATCAGGTCATTGCACAAAGGCATCCCGAGTCACCACAATATGTTCCTGTGAGTCAAACAAATGATCTGAGGTTTTATTTAGTGTACAAAGGGAAAAGCTACAATAAGAATATTTCCATAATAACATTTTTTAAAAACTCAAAATAGAATCTATTAGGATTTTCAATAATGGATAAAAATGTAAACTGGAGTGCTTTAAAATGTGCTTCAAAGTCACAGATGGAAGGCAAAACATTTTATGAGTTGTTTTTTTTTCCCTCCAAGTTGACTCTTTCAGACAAATGTCATGGCTCACTTCCTTCAACTCAGGGATTAGAAAACAGACATTGTGTTCTACTGACAAGAGCCTGTGTGATCCATAAGGAAAACAAGTGCAATTCAGCTCCACCACCAACTATGTGACTTTGGGCCCGTTCTCCTCTCAGAGCCGCTCATAAATAAAATGGGAAAAAATAATGTAATAATTTTTGTAAGGATTTTTGGCAGACTGCCTGGCATATATGAAGCATTTACTAAAAGTCAGAGGGGAAAAGAGGGGGAAACAAGCAAACAAACAAAAAAAGCAACTCAGTGGGAAAATAACAGAATAATATGAACATTATGACAAAATACAGAAGAAAGTTAAAAATTGCTAGAAAAAAATATTTACTCAAGGAGAAGGAGCAGTTGAAAGGCAAAATAAGATGAACCAGTAACTTCTAAAAGAAAAAAAAAAAGAAAGATATTTCCTTAAAAAAGGGAAAGAAAAGAAAGAAAAGCCACAAAAGACCCAGATTAATTTATAAGCAAGAGGCAAAATTCTATCAAACTTTGAAGGAATTTATCTTTCCAATCTTACAAACATGCCACACAATACAAAACAAAAATAAAAACAAAATACTCCCATCCTAATAGCTCAGTCAGAAAAGTTCTATTTGAGAAAGACAAATAACAGGCCAAAATCCTAAACAAATATTAGCAAACCAAAGCCAGCAGGATATAAGAATAATAGGGAATCTATTGTGATCAAGTAGGGTTTAATCACAACATTCAGGAAAAGTTAACAACAGGAAAGCTATAATTTAAATTCAGTAGCTAATCGGGGAGAACCTCTTCTCGAAGGCAAAAAAAGCATGTGAGAGGGGTCACATCTATAAGAGTTTTTACATCTCTTAAAATCTATTAATATAACTTTTTTAATCTTATCAACTATCTTCCAAAAACAGTGGAAATACTTTCTTTAAAATAAGGAAAAAAACAAAGATGCCCACTGTGAGTGCTTCTTCCAACACTGTAAACTCTCCTCGAAGTTGTTGTCAGCTGAGAAATAAAGAAAAAAATAATAACAGGTAGAAGATTTTAAAAGGAAACAATAAAACTGGTGATTTACATATAATTGTTGACACAGGAAGTATATTTTGTATAATAACTAAAAAACATAATGTATAAAGATTCTAAAAATATAAATATTTAGAAATTTGTACATGTTCTTCATAAAGAAAACTGTAAAACTCTACTGAAAGAAGCTGAGAATACATAAATAGAGAGGAATAAAATGTTCATCAATAGGAAGACTCAGTATCACTCAGAGTTCTCCCATACAAATTTATGGAATCAATATTATTTCCATGAAAATCCCAAAGGCTTTTATGCAAACTACAAAGCTGACTGTAAAATTCATATGGAAAAGCAACAACCTATGAATAACCAAGGCATTTCTAAGAAAGCGGAAGTCTTAGGAAATATATAGTAATTAAGACAGTGAAGTTCAGAGATGGAGTAATTTACTAATAAAACAGAATAAAGCCCCCAAAATAGGATCATACATAAATGGCAACAGAATAGGACAGAGAAGGCATGGACTTGCCAAAAACAGTGCTAGAATTACCAGTTAGCTATAACGAATAAAATGAAATTGATCTCCATCATACCACACACAAAACACATATATATGTATTTTATATATATATATATATATATATATGTATATTCCCAATGGAAGGAAGACTTAAATGAAAAAGACAGACCTTTAAATTTCTAGAAGGAAACAAAGAAAAATAACTTTGTGGTTGCAAAATTGGAAATGTTTGCTTAAATAAGAAACAAAAAATCCTAACCATAACAGAAACATGGATAAATTAAATTAAAATTAAGACTTTCACTTCATCAAGTCACTTAAAGTAAAGAGATATACCATAAATTGGGATAATATATTCACTATGTATAATCACAAATTAAGAGACTGTTTTTGCCATCTATCTACCTATCTATCTATGTATCTATCAACTTATAAATACTATATATAAAGAATTCCTTCAAATCAATATGCAACAGATGCATAACCCAATAGAAAAATGGGAGATGGAAGAAGAAAAAAACATAAATGCCCAATGACCAATAAACAAATTAAAGGCTGATCAACCTGTTTAGTGATCCAGGAAATGCAAATTAAGAACATCATGATTTACCTTTTTTTTTATCCATTAGTTTGATCAAAAGAAAAAAAAAAGGGACTTGTCTGACAAATGCTGATGAGCATACACAGCACATAGAAGACTTATAGGTGCGGGCAGAAGTGTAAACTGACACATACATTTAGGAAAATAATTTGGCATTGTCTTTTTTTTTTTTTTTTGCGGTACACGGGCCTCTCAACATTGTGGCCTCTCCCGTTGCGGAGCACAGGCTCCGGACGCGCAGGCTCAGCGGCCATGGCTCACAGGCCCAGCCGGTCCGCGGCATGTGGGATCCTCCCGGACCGGGACACGGACCCGTGTCCCCTGCATTGGCAGGCGGACTCTCAACCACTGCACCACCAGGGAAGCCCTGGCATTGTCTTTTAAAGCCAAACATGCACATGTTATGGCTGAGCTATCCCACTCCTAAGGAAAGACCCTAGGGAAACTCTTGCATATATGTACTAACAAATATGTATGAAATGTACAAAAATGTTCTACTGTTGTTTGCAATAGCAAAAACAAACTAAAAATGTCTACAGACAATAAAATAGATAAGTAAAATATGGGATAATTATAAAATGGAATATTAAATAGTGAAAATGAATTAATGCATTTTATTGGTAATGTTCTAATTCTTTTATTGGGTGTGGATTCAGGATGTTTGTCTTATTACATTTCAGAACTTATGAAAACATTACATACATTCTTTTGTATGTATCAACTATTACATAATAAAGAGGGGGAAAGAAAGAAATCCAATAACCATAACTAAAGCAACTCCCTGGAATATAACAGTTACCCAAACCACCAGGGAAAATTTTTTCCAAATTTTTCACTGAAATTTTCTTGACTATAATAAAAAAAAACTGACAGCCTAATTTATTTGCCAGAGTATTTAATGCAGATACGGGAAGCCTTAGAGGATAAGAAAGCTGCACTAATTTGGGAAGAGTTAGAAAGATCAAGATAGAAATCCTAATCTGGATATGAAGAGTAAGAACAAATTTGGGGAAAGTAAGTTGCTGATAGTTGAGTGCCAGAGTAGAAGCACTCTTAACTCACTGATTGGATCAACAGTGTTCCTCATTCCTTTTACTAAATACACTGACTGATGCCCATATCACAGTGAATGTGAACACATATGATGTGTATGCAGTTCTCCATTATGCTAAATCAGGACTGACTGTGTTGGTTCATAAGTTTGCCAAATATTTTTCGCTTGCCTGTTCAGTGCCACTCTCCACTCTGCTCTTTCTCCCGTCTGTTCTATCAAAGTAAGCAATGCCATATACATGAATATATATCTTCAGCTTCCAGTCAGGTACAACCAGTGAGAAGTCAGAAGGAAGCACACAACTTTAGAATAACCATTCTTGGGTGTTGCATAATCCCTTATGATTTCCCTATACCCTGCCTACCCCTTTGTTATATAGGCCCTTTATTAAACTCTCTTTGAATTACTTGAGTATGCTATTTCCTACAGTTTGAACTTGTTCATTCCTATTGAAGTTGTCATTGTGATTCCATGATTAAATTAAACATTCATTAGGTAATGTAATAAAATATGAATTCAAAAATGAAAAAGCAGAATACTTTGAAAACTGAATTGAATGCTTTGGAAAAATCGCTAAAGATAAGTTGACTTAAAACAACTACTATTAAATTAGATATAGATGTAAACTGTAAAAAGCTGGGAAAATAGTAAAAATCTTTTACCCTCAGAAGAATTTTACCCTCAGATTGCTCTTCAAGGGTCTTTAGGTTCTAAAGCTCCAATTTAATGTAACTAGAAAGTACAGATAATGAATTATGGGTGTGACTAACATACAAAGACCCAACTGAATCAAACCTTTAAGCCATTTCTCAAAAAATAGGCCATGGCCCTATTATACTTAATAATGATGGTTAAAGAAACATATAATGGAAAAATGATATACACAAATCTGTAACATCTTAAGCTAAATCACATGAATATGCTTATGAACAGGCAAAAGATAATTTTACTACATTTCTAGTCAAAATACTAAATAGCAATAATTGAAAGAAATTTCTTTAATATGAAAAATATCTATTTTAAAGTACTTAAAGCACACAAAGAAAATAACTTACAGAAAAAAATAGAGTACTGTCTTTAATATTCAAAGAGATTATGCAAATTGAAACACAAAAATCCAAAAATGTACAAACCAAAACAGTACTGCTGGAAGACAACATGGAAAAAAAATATCCTCGCTAGCAAAGACATTTAAATTTGATATCATTAATAATTGATTTTTGTTTATTCAAGTACTAACAATATTATGGTAAATTACAATGCATTTGCTGGCAAACCTTCAGGAAAATTGGCACTCTCATTTTCATATATTACTGGTAAGAGTAATCCTTTTGTCCATTTATTCAATACTCTTTATAGGTCTCTGAGATTACACTATCTCCTGCCCTCATTCTCTTCTGGGATTCTTTTTCTCTTCATCTTGTAACTAATTTTTCCATGTTCTTCAAGACTCAACTCAAATGTGCCTTCTTCCAGAACCATCACATCCTTGGCATTGCTTTAAACACTACCATTATGCCATTTATGACAAAGCCACAGCTAACATCATACTCAACAGTGAAAAGCCAAAAGCTTTTCCTCTAAGATCAGAAACAAGACAAGGATTCCTACTCTTGTCACTCCTATTTAACATAGTATTAGGAGTCGTAGCCACAGCAATCAGACAGAAAAAGAAACAAAAGACATTCAGTTCAGAAGGAAAGAAGTAAAACTATCACTATTTGCAGATGACATGATACTATACATAGAAAATCCTAAAGACTCCAACATAAAAACTTAGAACTAATAAATGAATTCAGTACAGTTGCAGGATACAAGATTAAAATACAGAAATCTGTTGCACTTACCATACACTAATGATGAACTCTCAGAAAGAAAAATCAAGAAAACAATTCCATTTACAATCACATCAAAAAGGATAAAATACCAAAGGATAAATTTAACCAAGGAGGTGAAAGACCTGCACCCTGAAAACCATAAGACATTGATGAAGGAAACTGAAAACAATACAAATAAATGGAAATATATCTGGTGTTCATGGACTGCAAGAATTAATGTTGTTAAAATGTCCATACTACCCAAAACAATCTATAGATTTAATGCAATCCCTGTCAAAATACCCAAGACATTTTTCATAGAAAAAGGACAAATAACTCTAAAATTGGTTTGGAACCATGAAAGACCCCAAACAGCCAAAGCAACTTTGAGAAAAAAGAACAAACTAGAGGTATCATGCTCCCTGACTTCAGACTAAACTACAAAACTACAGTAATCAAAAGAGTATGGTATTGGCACAAAAACAGACACATAGATCACGTAGATCAATCAATGGAACAGAATAGAGAGCCCAGAAATAAACCCACACACACATGGTCAATTAATCTACAACAGAGAAAGCAAGAATATAAAATGGGAAAAAGACAGTCTCTTCAATAAGTGGTGTTGGGAAACTGGACAGCTACATGTAAAAGAATGAAACAAACATCTTCTCACACCATATACAAAAATAAACTCAAAATGGATTAAAGACCTAAATGTAAAACCCGAAGCCATAAAACTCCTAGAAGAAAACATGGGCAGTATGTTCTTTGACAAATGTCTTAGCAATTTTTTCTGGATCTGTCTCCTCAGGCAAGGGCAACAACAGCAAAGTTAAACAAACAGGACCTAATCAAACTTAAAAACTTTTGCACAGTAGAGGAACCATCAACAAAAGAAAAAGGCAACCTGCTCAGTGGGAGAAAATATTTTCAAACAAATATGTCCAAGAAGGAATTAATATCCAAAATATATTTTAAAAGACTCATATAACTCAATATCAGAAAACCAAACAACCCAATCAGAAAATGGGCAGAGGACCCAAATAGGCATTTTTTTTCTAAGAAGACATACATATGGACAACAGGCCCATGAAAAGATGTCCAACATCACTAATCATCAGGGAAATGAAAATCAAAACTATCATAAGATATCACCTCACACCTGTTAGAATGGCTACTGTCAAAAAGACAAGAAATAACAAGTGTTGGCAAGGATGTGGAGAAAAGGAAACCCTTGTACACTGTTGGTGAGAATGTATGTTGGTGCAGACACAATGGATAACAGTTTAGTGGCTGCTCAAAAAATTAAAAATAGAACCACCATATGATCCAGCAATTCCACTCCTGGGTATTTATCCAAAGAAAATGAAAACAATAATTTGAAAAGATACATGCAACCCAATGTGCATAGCAGCATTATTTACAATAGCCAAGATATGGAAGCAACCTAAGTGTTTATCAACAGATGAATGAATAAACAAGAAGTGGTATATATTGACAATGAAATACTACTCAGCCATAAAAAGGAATGAAATTTCACCATTTGCAACAACATGGATGGTCCTGGAGGGTATTATGCTTAGTGAAATAAGTGATACAGAGAAAGACAAATACTGTGTTTTCACGTACATGTGTAATCTAAAAAATAAAACAAATGAACGAATATAACAAAACAGAAATGAACTCACAGATACAGAGAACAAACTAGTGGTTACCAGAGGGGAGAGAGGTGGGAGGACAGGCAAACAGGTGAAGGGTATCAAGAGGCACAAACTACTAGGTACAAAATAAGTTATAAGGATGTAATGTACAACACAGGAAATGTAGTCAATATTTTATAATATAATAACTTTGTACGTAGTATTATCTATAAAAATACCAAATTACTATGTTGTACACCTGAAACCAATATAATATTGTAAATCAACTTTACTGCAATAAAAATTTTTAACTTATTAATTAATGAATTAATTATAATACTATCTTTATGCTCGCGAAGCAACTCATGGAAACCCCTTTTAATGTGAAACATATTTTATTATAAACATATTTCCTTCTCTGTTTTTCTTTCCATAGACCCTTATAGCCTAGTTACTCTACTAGACCATAAGCAAACTGCATAAGGTGAAGAGACCTGTTTCTCTCCGTAGCATGGTACCTAATACCTGCACACAGCAAATGCTGAATACATACATATACAAATGCAAATTAAAACAAATTAGTGAATGAATAAATGGATAAATTAACGAAGTATCAGAAACAATGTCAAGGATTACTCCTAAACCACCATGTTATGCTTGAAGATAAATTCTCTCAGAAGGGCCACCTGGGAGCAGCCCATTCTTGTCTTGGAAAATAGGGACTCGTCTGGTTCACATGACTAAATAGGTACATATACTTCTGCCATAAGTCCTTTCTATCTGCTGGAAAGTCAGCAGTATGTCCTTAAGGTGAGTGGAACTGGAGCAAGGCTTAGGAGAAGAGCATGAAGACTGAACCCAACAAGTCTTGAGAACAGTTATTTATCTTGGGTCATGGCCACAGTTGTATCTGTGGAGCCTAAAATCAGGAGCCCCACAGTATCAATAATCTATCAGATATTTCAAGTCATTCAGTTCAAAAAATTCCCATGATCATGACACACAAATTATGATCTAATTAGAGAAAGGAAGAAAGGAACAAAAGCATATAAAATTCCACTTCTGAAGAAGGATGATTTACTGCAGTGCACAGCCTTAAAGAGACAAGAGGGGCCGTAGATACCGTGTGGAGGAGTTAGAATAAATGCTACCCGATGGCTGGGAAAATAAAGGGGATAAACAGAAAATGGAGAGGATACACATGAAAAAAAAAGTTACTTGCCTGTTTTTCCTAGGACTGATGCTTATACCTTCTTTTCCCCTGGCTTTTTTGGCCCTAAGTAGAGTAAATCCAAATATTTCTTAGAAAAATATTGATATTACTTATTTGTTTCTAGGCCATAAATTTTAGGACATAGTGAAGTACAAAATAAATTGTCTTGGCAGTACCCATTTCCCCCCACAATTTCCTGGAAATTGTGTCATGAACCAGAAAACCACAAAGTGAACTGTTTTTACCCATGTGAAGGACATTATAATTCAGAGCTTAATACTGACTAAAGGGCTTAGTATCAAAATTATGAAAAATAATAACAGAAGAACTAAGCCAGTAAAACTAAAATCATAGTCATAAAATGAAGTCATTTAAATAATAAAATTAAACTTCAATAACCACAGACTGCTGACAGATATTTAAAATACTAATCATAAGACAATACTACAAGATGTATAACAATCAGCTGACACTGCAAATCTGCTGTATCATAAATTTGTCCTAAAACTAATATACTTCATGCTACTACTACTCCTACACTTAATAAGAATGATGGTGATAACCATACAATGCCACTTAATTGCAACTAAACTAATTTAGAATTGAGAAGAACTTAGAGTTTTCTTTTAATCAAAAGAAGTTTGAGTGGATGCCTTGTTCAGGTAACTCTTCAAGAAAAAATAGGCATTCAAAAAATTACATTTGTCCATTTACCTTAGGACTATGTCAATCAAGTGAATATTGAAAAATTTCTATTATTGTTGTGGTATTGGTGATGAAAGTGGTGGTATTTCTTTGACTAAAAACTTTTTGAAAAGTAAAGTCTGAACTGCCATTTTTTTCCCCTTTCCTTTTTCTCCTAAGCAGAGACCGCCTGAATTATATCAAATAAGGGCTACCACCAAAGGATAAGAAAAGCAACTTGAAATAATGTCCATTTGGGTAAATGATGCTACATGAATTAATGTTCATTTGAAGTAAGGAAATTCCCACTATGAATCAGAAGAAATAGTGCATATTCATTACAGGTAATAATTATCAAAATAATGTCATACTATGAAGTTAAGGAAGCAATTAGAATACAAAATGGTAAGGCTTCCCTGGTGGTGCAGTGGTTAAGAATCAGCCTGCTAACTCAGGGGACACGGGTTCAAGCCCTGGTCCAGGAAGATCCCCCATGCCGCGGAGCAACTTAGCCCACCCGCCACAACTACTGAGCCCATGCGCCGCATCTACTGAAGCCCGGGAGCTCTAGAGCCCATGTTCCGCAACAAGAGAAGCCACTTCAATGAGAAGCCCGCGCACCTCAATTTAGACTAGCCCCCACTCACTGCAACTAGAGAAAGCCCGCGTGAAGCAACGAAGACCCAACACTGCCAAAAGTGATAAATAAATAAATTTATTAAAAAACAAAGAATACAAAATGGTATATACACAATGACAGCAGTCATGAATCCATGTAAATATATGGACAACAGATACTGTTATATAATAATGTAGGCTTATCAATATTTTTCCTATATTTTCTTCTATATTGTAATATTTTTAGGAGAAGAAAAAAAAACAACTATCACCAAGTTCTACCATCAAACTTTATAAAAGACTTCTTAACACTCACAGCATTATGAAAACAGAAATCTCATGTCAGCTATGGCTACAATGTGATTATCCTGTGCTTGGACAACGAAACTAAATAAATGGGTGGAAAAAAAGGCAGAAATTATTTACCAAATAGCAATGAATGAAGGGGCAATACGTTGGAGATATAAAAAGGTATGACTGATTAAAATCATTTAAAATTTTATAAAGATATTTTATACAGGCAATATGTCTTGCTAATAATACCAAATAAATACAAATAGGTTTAAAAAATCATAGCCACAAAAAAAGGTGACTCAAAATTCCAAGTAAATATGGAGAAAGTTTTATCTAGTAAAGTAGGTGGTTCTAAAGTGATAACAAAGAAATATACCAAATATAGTTGTTACTACTGAAAAGAGAAACTCAAAAGCAGAGAAAAGAATATATTTTAGCATGACCAAACTAAGTATATTAAAATGTTAACAATCTTCTAAAAGGGAAAGGTAAACACTGTTCTAAAAGGGAAGGTCACATGTTATTTTACCCCTTTAAAATTGTATTCTTATCTAACTCTACTAAGTAATAAAGAATTACAGTTTTCATTTTTTTATTGTCATTGAAATCAACCTTATGTTCTTCTTATGATTGGATAATTAATTTTTATCATTAAAATGGCTATGGCTTAAATGATAATATAATTAAAATTTACATAATCTTTTGTATTTGGAAAATTTTATAAAATGAAAAATTTGACTACTATATAACCTACTTGTAAAAATTAGTACAATTAATCTATTTGAAAAACTAGCAGCTTTTAAACTAAAATAAAATGGGACTTCGGTTCTTTAGATTTAGTCTAACCACTGAATATCAAGTTGGCTTTCCACTTCATGTGTTACTTGCCCAGACTCAAGAAATAAGGGAGGCAGGGACTGCCATTAGGCAGTAAATATCATACAAAACTTGTATGAGTTTAGGACAGAAACTGGTACCAAAATATATCAAGCATGACTTGATATAATAATATATAATTGCATAAACCTGTATACTGTTGCTATAGCAACATGAATGGCTGGAGATAAATAATACTACCCTTAATGATTGACACTGCCCAATATAAGCAACTGAAATAGCACACAACAGAACCATATTACAATCCTGCCAGACAAGTGAAGATTATTCTTTCATAGCTAATATATTCAGTGCTTGACACTATTTCAGTTTTGCTTAGACTCTTTTTTTAATTGATTTTTATTCTCTCTTCTTTCCCATATCTACTCCATTGCTGCTTATTCTGTGCAGGAATAGAGAATGTGGCCTTCTTGAAGAGGCTCCTGTCTTTAAATACTACTCAACTCTGAAGAGTCACTCCCACTGCATGAAAAATATCATTTTCATACGGCCCGGGGGCATTTTCACACAGTCAACTGCTATAAGAAAGACCTACATTTAAGAGGTACCTTTTAATTCTTGCTGCTTGGTGAGCAAGGATGCAGTGGAGAGAATTCTTCTGGGGGAGAGGCTGAGGGCCATCTCTACTCTTCTAACAATACATGCATCTAACTCATAAATTTGGACAGAAAAATGTCACACTGCTTTCAGAGTGTAGAAGGTACTGTAACACAATTAGAGCAGGCTTTTCCATATGAAGGTCAAAAAATAAGCACTTTTATAATACACACTTAGAGTACATATGCATATTAATTCTTTCTAAGCTTAAGATCATTTCAGCCAACTTTTATGAGCCTAACATTTTCTGAAGCATTGGGGATAAAGCACTCGCTGTCTAGTGGAAAAAACAGGTAAAATAACAATTAATTGTAATATATGTAGTAAGGACATGCATATATGCACAAAGTATGATCTTAATATCATACAGATTTTAATAAAACTTACTATCACAGCATCCAGGCCTCAAATGAGAAGAGATGTTACTTGGAGAGGGACCTAGAATCAACACAGGCTAATACGTTTAAACTAATCTTCACACAGATAATGATAAAACTTTTCCTAAATTCTGGGAATTATTTTTTATAAAGGCAATGCTCTATAACTGCACTGAACAGCTTTTAAAGTTGTATTTTTAATGCCATTATTTGAGCATGAGGACTTTATGTCAAATGGTGTCCTCTACTCGTTTTCTTTTACTCCATTTAGTTCTTACAGCAACACTATGAATGTATCACTATTGACTCCCATTTGTTACTGGGAGGATTTCATGCCCATCACTTTGTGCAGTATGTATATTAATTTTCAATCACAATAATACTCCTGCTAAATTGATATCATCATCCCCATTATGCAAACCAAGACACTGAGGTTAAGAAATTTACCAGTGATTAAAAATATAGTAAATGACAGAAATGGAATCCAAATGTACGTGTCGGCGGGCTCCAACCTCAACTAGTTCCCCAACTCCATACTGACTGGTATTCAGATTCCAACCAGTCATTCCAGCCTCACATCTCTCCCCAGTCCTTGCCACCAAGCTTATAGCGTCCAGACAACTCACACCTCCTCACACTTTAGCATGCTGCTCTGTGTGCGTCTAGTGACCTTATTCGCCTTTACCAGTGGTTCCAAATTTACTCATCTGTCAAAACCCAGTTCAACCACCTTCCTCAACACCAAAAGAATTGATCATCTGGCTCCTGGAGTATTCTGTTTACACTTCTGTCACAGTACGTCCATGGTGAAATTTGTATTGTAGTATGTTATATCTATCTCAACCCTCGGGCTGACAACTCTTGGGAGGGCCAAGAACTACATTTGATTCATCTTTCTGGTGCCTAGCATGGATCAAGGTACCCAAGTATGTGATCAGCAAGCTCTATTAGTTTTATACTAGTTCACACGTAAGGTCTTCTGTATTGTGATCATGACTCTTTTGCCACTCTTCAAGTATCCTACTCTCCAGAGCCAACAGACCACTTGATGTTTCTCCCACATGTGACTCCAAAGTTTTGCTTTGCTCACGTTTTTCCCCTCTATACATTGTACCATTTCCTTCCCAACCCTATTTACCTATAAAATCCTGCCTACCTTTCAAGATTTAACTTTATTGCTGTCCCGTACAGGAAAAACCCGTGTAAGCCTAAGTATTATAAACTTTGCCTTGTTTCTTAATGCTCTCTAAGAGTATTTATCAAATACATCATGAGTGGCCTACACTGTGGTGATTATAAGCGTTCTAGAGAAAAAGAATCACATTATTCTTTTCATCCCCAGTTTTATCACAAAGCCTTGCTATAGTAAACATGTATTTGATAGTAACTTGATTTAACTTTAATCCCTGCATTATAAACTACAAATATAATAGAATAATGTGAAATAATTCTTCTGCCTGTTTTGCCTTTATTTTGCACTGGCATACACTCTGGTAAGAATTACATTGCACTGCGTTATAATCATGTGTATAAATCCTAAGGCAAGGAGGGGGCTGATCAACCTCAGGGGTTGACAATGTCCAATATATGCAATTGAAATATCACATAAGCATGCTGCAATTCTACCAGAGAAGCAAAGTGTATTCTTTTAAAGTTAATGTATTCACGCATTATACTATTTGGGTAATTCTGCTAAAATTAGGCTACTTTTTAATGTTTTTTGTTCCATCTCTTTTACTATACAGATCCCATTTCTATGCATGAAAGCATAGAAGAAAACAAGTCACAGAGATAACTGAAAATGTTCATCTAAGCACTATCTGGGGAGACGGTATTTTAGACTTCACATTTGGAATATTCCTCCCCTAATTGGTAGGCGTGATAGGTAGCCAATAGGCTTTATTATTCTAATTCTAGTAGCAAGACCACACATATGGCGGATATGGCTATATCAGATTGCCTGGGCCCAATACCATAAAACAGCTGATACGTGAACTTCCTTTCAATTCTGCTTCTACAATCCCCAAGCAATCTGGTGATTCTGTTGCTTTTCGGCTGCCAGTGCTGCTCTGCCTAAAGGAAAAGAAAGTTTCTAATGACCAAATTCCTCATTTTAAATTTTACATACACAGAACTCACGGATTCTTCCTATTCTAATTATTTTTGTCCTAGAAAATAATTTATCACCATAAATCAATCTTTTTAGTTTTAAACACTAATTTCATGAGCTTGCTTAACGTGAGTCTATCCTCAGAAATGTGAGTCTATTTTATAGGCCAGGGACTACATCCCAGACCATGAGAGGAAATGAATGCTAGTCTTCTGGTCCTACTAGACCTCTCTGCCAGTCCCCTCCCTTGATGACAATAAGATGACAGCATTAATTTCTACAAACCATATATTTTTCTTCCTTTATGGTTAATTCCAAAGGGTAGAATGGAAGACAATATCTCCTACAATAAACTAGCTCATAATTTTACCTTTTATATAGTTTTTTTTTTTTTTTTTTTTTTTTTTTCAGTACGCGGGCCTCTCACTGTTGTGGCCTCTCCCGTTGCGGAGCACAGGCTCTGGACGCGCAGGCTCAGTGGCCATGGCTCACGGGCCCAGCCGCTCCACGGCATGTGGGATCTTCCCGGACCGGGGCACGAACCCGTGTCCCCTGCATCGGCTGGCGGACTCTCAACCACTGTGCCACCAGGGAAGCCCTATATAGTTATTTTAAAACATTAAGTATCTGTCCTATTTGGTGATAAATAATGCCAAACTGTTGTTATCAATGTACTTGCCAATCAGTCAGAAGGACTTTAATGTTAAGAGGTTAAAATAATTATTTTATTATCTCTTATGTTATATTCACAAACCACAATACTCTTATTATTTTTAAAAATGATGACGCCTATGATTTCATTCTGTCAAGGATAATTTACTTAGACATTTGGATAAAGCCAGACTTTACTAATATATTCCATTTGCTTTATGATGTTTTATTTTGTTTCATTGTGTTTGAGATGGAAATTGGAAATAAGGAATGTAGAAGCTGCAAATATTTTATCTCACAATAACAATCCACAAAGTAGAATACCAACTTAGCCACCAGAAATCAGAGATGTGTACATATAAGATAAACCTGAAAGGTTTTTTTCACAATGTCAGCTATAAGAATGAAGCAAATACATTAAAAATTCTTTAGTAGAAACCAAGATCACAGTGAATGCATGTATCATATATATCGTATATAAAAATGGAAATATGAATATGCTTTTCTTACTCATTGTTTTACTCTTAAGCCTACTTTGTCCAAACCTCCACTGTTAGATTAGTTCAATGTCTACCTATGTTCACTACCATAAACAATATTCATTTTAATGATCTGAAAGTGTTGGCATATGTGACAGTAATTTAAATTGAATCTTATAAATGCCAAATAAAAACTGCAGAAAAAATTAATAGTATAATTGGTTGGAGGGATTTATGTTTAATTAGAGTATCTTGGGGAACAACAGGGAAAACTCTGTTTCTTTTTCCTCATATTTTCATGAGGAGACTTTTGATCAAGAAATGCAATTAGTTTTATTCTGTCCCTCACTTCTTACCATGAGAGTGGCAGAGACTCATCACACTGGTGAGTTTAAGAGAATATACGAACGGGCCCAGTTCAATTCCTTTTTCTCAGTTCAGTGCTACCTGTAGAGAAGACACATTCAGGCCTGTTTTTATCCATTCCTCAGTGACAGAGGACTGTGGATGTCCCACTGTGCCAGCAGCTGGGAGGGTACCACTGTCTAATTCAGAGCTGAAGCCAATTTCATATGGACACATAATGCATGTCCTCCAATTCAGCCTCTACCAGTAATAAAACTGGTACTTTGATCTCCATCTGCCTGGCACCTGTGTCTGTTTCTCTGAAGTTTCCAAAGTCTGGAGGGGACGTGATTAATGTGATTTATCCAACCTCTAAAACCCCAAACCAAGTCGACTGCTGACATAGAGATAGAGATCTACATAGACTGAATACTGTAAGATTGCCTATTCTTATTTATTCATTCAGTAAGTATTTACTGAACATTGAGTATGTGCCAGGTATTCTCTAGGTATGGGAATATGGCAGGCGAGAAAAACAAAAGCCAGTATCTTAGGAAACCAACTCTAAGCACACACCACCAGGCTGTTGAGTAAATCAGCAGGGAAATAGGAAGAGGAATACACCTGTGTTTTCTTTTTCATGGACTTCAGAGTATAAATTACAGTATTTCAACATATTAATTGCAACAAAAAATAATAATAGGCTGATATAAAACTGCAGATAGTCATCCATTTGACCTATAAAAATAGCAGTTATCTTACAATGGAGACTAATAATTTGACACTAAAGAATAAGTGAGCAAATTCTATCCTCTTGGAATGACACAAAAGACCATATAAATATCTAAAAATCTAAAATAAAACGAATTAATGATTATAAAGAGATATTTTAATTTAAAGTAGGGTTTAAATATATAAATAATGAATAGGGTTTGATGTGGGAAAACCACTTGTACAGATTGATTGAATCTTATCAGTTCTGGGTAATAATACCATATCCTATTCCATGACAAACTAACAGAAGCAGTATCAGTTTTCTTTTAATACATCTGAATATTAAAGATTAAATATTAAAAGTAGCACTGATTTTCTTTTAATGCAATTGAATATTAAGGATTCATATTAATAACAACACTTATCCCCGCTAATGTCTTTCTCATATTTAAAGTACTTTACAAATATTAATTCCAAAAAATCATTAATAGTGTCAATCCAAGATGGATAATATTCATATGTTTCCAAGATAGTCTATATCCAAAAAGCTTTATACGTATGAAAACAGAAGACTTTACAAAAACTCTGACAAATCGCTAATACCAGCTAACAAAGACACAAAATATAACACTTTTTTGTATTTATAGAAGATTATAATCACTATGATACTAACAGGGAAGAGGTGGCATTTTGCCAACTGGTATGAGAGCTGTTCTGCTCCCTAGAAAATTAAAATTCTTAAAAAATTCTATACTAAATACAGAATTATTTAAAGTTAGGAGTAAAGGAGAGCAGAGGGAAAAGAATGATTTTGTCAGTGGAACAAGGCAGAAAGGCAGTCAGTGAACGGTTACCCCAGCAGAGGCAGAGCCAGCCTGCAGTAGCAGTGTGCTCCAGGTCAGACTGAGGTGTCTCACCCAATGCCCATGTCTTGATGTTACTACATCTATCACAGTCTATATATGCTGAGAATAGGCGTGCTAGTTTATTGCAAGTCTCTGAACTTCAAGAGAGGACACGATATATAGGATAAAAGATGATTTCCTGAAAGGCAATAAGAAATTTTATGAAATACTATGCAGTTACTTTAGATTTTTCACCTCTGAAATCTCAATTGGAGATAGGATCTTGAAAACTCTAGCATGATGATAACATTTCAGAACAAAAATGATAGTCTTAAAATGAGCATACCCTACAGAAACTTATGGCATAGCTTACCCTCTCATTTTTCCTTTCTATACAAAATTAATTGAGATGATTTAAAAGTACATTTTCAGTATAATCTGTTGCAAGGTGAGAGCTCTGTAGTTCAAATACCTACAACTATGCTCATCAAGGATTGCTGAAGTTTTACTGGTTTTCCCTAAAGCCAATCCTTTCTAATTTTTGTAACATTAAATTAACTTTCAAAAATTAAAATATACCCTTTTATGTAGTTACTTTTCTGTTATTTTAAAACAGCATTGAGGGACTTCCCTGGTGGCACAGTGGTTAAGAATCCGCCTTCCAATGCAGGGGACACGGTTTGAGCCCTGGTCCGGGAAGATCCCACATGCTGCGGAGCAACTAAGCCCGCCCGCCACAACTACTGGGCCTGCACTCTAGAGCCCGTGAGCCACAACTACTGTGCCCATGCACCACAACTACTGAAGCCAGCGTGCCTAGAGCCCGTGCTCCGCAACAAGAGAAGGCACCACAATGAGAAGCCTGCGCGCAGCAACGAAGAGTAGCCCCTGCTTGCCATAACTAGAGAAGCCCGCATGCAGCAATGAAGACCCAACGCAGCCAAATAAAAAACCAAACAGAACTGAAGTGACACTTGAGTCAAAATAAATATTATGGTTCACGTAAACTAATAGTTGGGTCATATTTAAGAGTCATCTGAGGATAAACTCTTACAAAATACTTATTTTTTAAAATGACAAAATTAAGTTGCTATAAATCTTAATGTAGTTTTTAAAACTTTCTAGAAAAGATTTGAGTCTGGGAGATAAAGTCCAACCCATGGAAAGAAATTAATTACATATGTTTACAAAATAAGTAGGTCAAATAGGCATTATAGGTGATGTCAACAGGCATTATAAAATTATTCTGAGTATTATTTGAGTAAACATAGACTTACATCTCTGAGATGCTTATAAGCTGAAGTGCCTTATATTTATGAATTTTAAACTCTCCACATGTACAGTCTTTGTTTTAAAACCCAGAAAAGAGTTGAAATGGAAAAAAAAAAAAAAAGAGTTGAAATGGAGAGCACATAATCACAGTGAAACCTTCAGATGCACAAAACTTACATTCTCAACTACAAGAGCATATGTCTTTCTATAACACTCCTCAGATGAGGCAATTTCTGGATGTACTTATGTAAAAAAAGATGACTTATAAGCATTTCTGAAATAACATTTTCAAATTTAATGAAGATCAGGAAAACAATGAGATGGTGTTTACAACAAATAACACTGACAGAGAAATCTAAAATTCCTGACTATTCGACTTTTAATAAAATAAAAACCTTCTAACCAGCTTAGTAACAGGAATGCTGACAATAAAGTTCATTAGAGGATCAAGTTCAGCAATCACTCAGTAAGGGCTTACCACAGACAAGGCACTGTGCTCGGCACTTAGAGGAAGCAAAAGCAAACAAGACTTCACTTTCTCACTTATATTATGATTGGAGCAGACACCAAAGCTGACACCAAGTAAACCCATTTACTTCCACGTCCTTTTCCAGCTCAAATTTTTCCAGTCTCCCAGCAATATTCACTTACACGATGTTGTTGTTGTTGATTTTCTGGGAAAAGGACTTTCCCCACCCTTGCTTTTCTGTCTCATTTTATTCCTATTTTTAATTTATGCCATCTTGTTGTATTTTGCAACTCTAAGTTGCCTTAAGACCATTGTAGAATGCGGCAGGGTATAAAGAAACAAATAGAAGACAAACACAGAAGAAGAAAATCAAGTCAAGATATTCCAGGACACACTTGAAAATCAAATTTTAAATGTCCAACTCTTCTTTCTCAGCTGGCATATTGGCCTTGAAGTCAGAATATCAAGATTTTAATGCTACCTCAATATCTATAAAATTTTAGGCATGATTCTGATCCTTACTAAGCCTCAGTTTTATCATCTGTTTTATCATCTGTAAGTAAAGGTAAAAACAGCCATGTCACAGGATTTTGTCTGCATATTGCAGAGTAGTTGGTGTGGAAGAAATGTTCAACAAAAATCAATTTTATTTCCTTCCTTTACAAACTCATTAGCTGTCTGTTGCTCTAATATTGCAGTAAAATGTCAGTCAACAACATGGCATGTCTTGTTAGCAAAAACAGAACAAATGTAAAACCAGTATATGGATAAAACTATTAAGACAGTAAAACCAAAAATATCAAGATAAAAATTCATTTAAAAATTCTGCCCACATTTTCTTATAGTTACTACACCAAACTCAAATACTTTGCAGAATGAAACAGAGATATTTTTTAATGAAAAAAATGGTCCATTACTTCCTCTAAATTTCTGCTTCTTAGTCAGGGTACATATATGACCCCCAGAGTGTACATTAAGAAACCAAAGGATGAACATTTTGTCATATTAGTTTTGAAAAATTGTCAACAAACATTTTTGTATAAAATATAACTAGATGACAAAATAGGAATCAAGATTCCCTTGAATTTAGGGGCAGAGGAGGGGGAAGCTTGAGATATCAGTGATAATTTTCAATTGCAAAGTGATTTTTCAGTTAATTCTCCCCAAATTGATCTATATATTTAAAACAACCCCTCCTAAAATCTCAGCAGGCTTTTTGTTGTTGTTGTTGAAACTGACAGGCTGAACCTAAAATGTATATGAAAATTCAAAGAACTTAGATTATCCACAACAATTTTTAAAAGGAATTAAAAAGTTGGGGTACACACGCAATCTGGTTTCAAAGCTTGCTATAAAGCTGCAGTTATTAAAACAGTGGTACTGGTATAAAGATAGACCTAGAGATCATTAAAACAGATAAGAAAGTACAGAAATATGCCCTTAATATGTATGGTCATCAACTGATTTTTGACAATAGAGCCAAGACAATTTAAGGATAAAAGATGGTCTTTTCCACTAACGACCCCTTCATACCATATACAAAAATTAACACAGAATGGATCAAACCTAAATGTGAGAGCTAAAACTATAAAACTCGACAAAAAATAATAGAAAATCTTTACGATCTTAGATCAAGCAACAACTTCTTAGACATACACCAAAGGATAACCCATAAGGTAAAAAATAATAAATTGGGCTCAATCAAAATTAAAATATTTTGCTCCTCAAAATGCCATTAAGAAAATATCACTAATTAGGAGGAAAATTTTGGAAATCATATATCTGATATGGAACTTGTATCCAGAATATATAAAGAACCCTTACAACTCAATAATGAAAAGTCAAACAACCCAATCAAAAAATTGCCAAGAGATTGAATAGACAGTTCACCAAAGAAAATATACTAATGGCCACATGGATATCATTAGTTATTAATGAAATGCAAATTAAAACCACAATGAGATACCATTATATGCGCACCAGAATGGCTCTTATCAAAAGGACCCAAAATACCAGAAGTTGGCAAGGACAAGGAAAACTTGGGGTCCTCATACATTTCTGGTGGGGATGTAAAAAACAAAACAAACACCATTTTTGAAAGAAAGTTTCTGTTTAGTAGTTTCTTAGTGGATATACATAAACTTATCATTGAACCCTGCATTCATACCCCTAGAAAACTACCTAAGGGAATGAAAATATATGTCCACATGAAGACTTATACACAGAAGTTTACAGCAGCATTATTTAGAATAGCCAAAAAACAAGAAATCCAAATGTCTATAAACTGGTGAATTGATAAACAAAATTTGATCCATTCAATGGGATATTTCTTAGCAATAAAAGGAAAAAAAATTCTAAACATGCTACAGCATTGATGAATCTCAAAAGCATTATGCTAACTGAAAGTAGACAGACACAAAAGATTACATACTGTAAGATTCTATTTATAAAAAATTTCTAGGAAAGGCCAATCTGTGAACACCGAATACAAATCAGCAGTTGCCTAGGATGGGACTGGTAGCAGGGCTCGACTGCAAAGGAGCATGAGTGAGTATTCGGGGGGTAATAAAGAAATTATAGAACTGGATCTGGTGATGATTACGCAACTCTAAATATACTAAAATCATTGAATTCCATCAACTGCAATGAGTGAATTTTATGGTATGAAAATTATACCTCATTAACGCTGTTAAAATTAACACATTGTAAATCAACTATACTTCAATTTTTAAAAATCAAAAAATAAGAACAAATGAGTATGCAAAGTTCTAAACTAAAGCCATAGACTATTTTTGCAATGATTAATCAATCATTAGTTTAAGATGTTTAACCCAAAGAAGCGGACATAAAGTAGAAACATAACTGTTTTCAAATACCTGATGTATTTCTAACATACGATATATGAATGCATATGTACACATATGTAATGTGCTCTTCAAAGGACAACTAAGGCTAATGGGTCTTAATTAGAACAAATAAATTATAAGAATACAAATACAAATCAATACACTGAGAACTCTCTAAAATTAAGAGCCAAAGTTTCCAAAAAATGAGCTGTGAACATTTAACAGGATGCTCCATGAGTCAGTTTATTTCTTGTTACTGAAACTGTTTTAAATGGTTAATTGACTAGCTAGTATTGCTCAGAGCCAACTCCTACATGGAATGGAATTGAATAATAAATCAGATGACCCCCAAGATTCCTTTCATTTTTAGGATATTTTTATTATCTTTATTTCTGCCACTGAACTGACACATTAAAAATGAGGGTAGCCTTGAGACAAATGGGCACTCAAAGTCAAAATTACGGTCCAGTCCAGGGCCTAAAACAAAGCCTCTACTTGTCTGATGACCCTAATATATAATGGGTCTGAAAGTGAAGTTGTTAAGGTTCTGGATGAATACACTGAGTCTGGCCCAGGCAGCTACTGGGGATGCTTACTCTAACTGTAACAGCATAGAGGATCATCTTATAGCCAATAATAAACTGTCTTCTGATCTGATAAGTTTTGGAGTACATCTTTTCAAAAAAAATTATCAAATTTTTTTTAATATAAGGAGGTAAGGTACTGATATAAAAAGACTATTTTATTCATTTCTTTCTTAACAAAAATAACAATTTTCAGCAGGAGAAAAAAGAGTAGAATTATGTAACTATTGTGCTGTGTTATAAGTAATAGTTATTGTCAAAATAAATCTCTTCTTGCCTTGAAAAACATCTGACCTGAGCTCAAGTAAAACTATCATTTCAAGAATAATCTCTGTAGTGGAGAGGTGATGGGGGTTCATAGGATACATCAGCATCAACTAAAACAAAATAAGGTAGATGTTATATTATAGACAGAAACACATGCTTAAAATTTCAGTGAAACTTCTGAGACTATAGTTTTTGCCTTGGCGATTAAAACCTTGGAATTTTAATAAAGCAATACTTATTTGAATAAACTATTGCAAACAATACCCTTACTGCGACATTTTCTACCTCGTTCATAACCAGAGAATACTATACATATGCGTGCATACATATGTGTTTTAGGTTTATACTTTTCTAATTTCAAATTTTGTATTCATTAGGTCATTTTACTCTTTAAAGAGATGAGATTTTAAACATGGCAGGAAGATGTAGTTGAACTGGACAGCAAATAACAGCTACTGGCTTGCTCTTGGTTATCTATGAGCCTACTTCAGTGTGTTTCCTGTGTGTTCAATTAGCTCTTTTTTTTTTTTTTTAAACAAGTTAAGATGATCATCTCAACAGACAAAGAAAAAGCATTTAATAAAAACATTCAGAAACTAGGAATAGAAGAAAACTTCCTGGACCTGATAAAGGGCACTTACAAAACAAAACAAAACACATCTAACATCATATTTAGTGGTGAAAGATTAAATGCTTTCTCTCTAAGTTCAGAAAGAAGAAAAGAATGTCACTTGTTGTAACATCTATTTAACACTGTACTAGAGGAACTAGCTAGGGTAATTACATGAAAAAACATGAAAAGGCATCAACATTTTGGGAGGGAAATATTAAATGTATGTGGTTTTGTAAACAAAAACTGTGTATATAGGAAATCCTAAGGAATCCATACAAAAAGTCTGTTAGAACGAATAAATGAGTTCAGCAAGGTAGCAGGACACAGGATCGATATACAAAAGTGAATTGTATACTAGCAATGAACAATGTGAAAATAAAATTAAGAAAAAAATCAATTTACAATAGCATCAAAAAGAATAAAATACTTCAAAATAAACTCATGAAAATAAATGCAGAGCTTATACACTGAAAAATACTAAATATCATTGAAAACAATCACAGAAGACCTGAATAAATAGAAAAACATCTAATGTTCATGGATTTGAAGACTTAATATTAAGATGGCAATATTCCCAAAATAGATCTATAGATTCAAAACAATCTTTATCAAAGTCCCAGCTGTATTTTTTTGCAGAAATCGACCAGCTGATCCTAAAATTCACATGGAAATGCCAAAACAATATAGAAAAAGAAAAAAGTTAGAGGACTCGCACTTCCAGATTTCAAAACTTACTACAAAACTAGATAATCAAGACAACGCAGTACCAACAGAAGAACAGACATACAGATTAATGGAATAAAATTCAGAGTATAGAAATCAACACACTTATGGTCAATTGATTTTGGGCAAGGGAAGACAATTCAAGAACAGTATTTTCAACACAAGGTGCTGGAACTACTGGATAGCTAAATGCGAAAGAATGAACTTGGACTCCTATCTCACAAGATACGTAAAAATTACATCAAACTGAATCACAGACCTAAATGTAAAATCTAAAACTATAAAATTCTCAGAAGAACACATCTTTGTGACCCTAGATTAGGCAATGATTTACTTAGATGTGGCATCAAAAGCACAAGTGACATCAGAAAAAAACAAATCGGACTCTGTAAAAATTTAAAATTTTTGTGCTTCAAAGGACACCATAAAGAAACTGAAAAGATAATCCACAGAAATGGAGAAAATATTTGCAAATCATATACCTGAGATTAGTATCCAGAATGAGTTTAGTATCTAGAATGTATAAAAAAGTATTAAAACTCAACAATAAAAAGAAATATACCCAATTTTTTAAAAGAGGACAATATTTGGAATTATAAAATGGTGTATCCACTTTGAAAAAGTTTGTCAACTCCTCAAAATGTTAAGCATAGAGTTACCATATGACTCCTAAGTATATAACTAAGAGAACTGATAAGCATATGTCTAAATAAAAGCATAAGTGTTCATACCAGTATTATTCACAATAGCCGAAAAGTGGGAATAATCCAAATGGCCATCAACGAATGAATGGATAAACAAAATGTGGTATATCTATTACAATGGAATATCATTTGGCCCTAAAAAGGTATGAAGTATTGATGCATGCTACAACATGGATGAACCTTCAAAACATTATACCAAGTGAAAGAAGCCAGACATAAAACGCTGTGTGCCGCATGACTCTATGTATATGAAATGTACAGAATGGGAAAATAGAAGGTAGAACAGTCGTTTACAAGGGCTGGGGAGAGAGGGAGGTAGGGTTTCTTTCTGAAGTGAGGAAAATGTTCTAAAATTTGATAGTGGCCAACAGTTGCACAAATGTATGAAGAGTAAAATAACACTGAATTGTACACTTTAAAATGAAGGATTTAATAGTATGTGAATTATGTCTCAATAAAGCTGTAATTAGAAAAATAAGTCAAATCAGGTGGGCCACTTAAGATAGATCAGGACCATCATTCAGTAAGGAATAAAAAAACTTGTCAAGGACATGTTATAGGAAGAGGTGTAGATTGGGAAAATGACTCACAGAGCTTTAATTCCAACAGGGGAAGACAGAAAACATAGAAAAAAATTAAATAAACAAGACAATTACAGCTTACAATAAAGGCCATGAAGGAAAATATAGTGACCTGACAGAGAAAAATTATTGGAGGCCTACATTAAACAAGGTAGTCAGGGAAGGCCTCTATGGGGATTTGATCCAAAGAATAAGACAAAAATTATCACATAAAAGGTGTGGAGGGGTGCATGCCTGGTTGGGAAATGGGAAGTCCAAATGCCCTCAACTAGAAGACAGATTGGCATGTTCGAGAAATTGACAGAAGGCCAGTGTGTCTAAAACATAATATATGAGGGGGAAAAGTGGCACAAGAAAATGCTGCAGAAATAAACAAGAGTTAGATCAGGCAGAGCATGGAAGCTACAGTTACGAATTTAGATTTTATCCTTCCTTCAAGCGCAAGCCATGAGAAGATTTTAGGCAGAGTAGTGACACTGTCTGATTTACACGATCCAATTTTAAAAGCTTGTTTTGTCTGTCATGCAGAGAACAGACTGGAAGAGGGCAACAACGAAAACAGGAAGAGTAAATAAATGGCTCTAGCTGTCTTCCTGGAGAGATGGGTGGATTGGCCCAGACTGATGGAGTCTCTTTATGGAACTGCATCCAGCACTTCAGGTTCTAGCCTATTCTAAGTATAGTGGATACTGTGATATATTGCCCAAACTCACTTCTGGGATGAAGGAATTATTTCCCCAGCTACTGACTCAGCTGAAAACAGACTTCCTGGAGCAGCCTTCATCCAGTGATCAGCACAAAGGTAGAGAGGCCTGGCCCCTTACCTGAATGAGCCATCCAGCTTCAGACCTCCCCATGAGGTCCACGATGCCTTCACTGAAACTACATCCCTCTCCCCAGTTCTGTTTCCTTCCTTTCCCTCCCGAAACTACTGATCTCAAGAGTGTTCCTTAATCATTGTCCTCTATGATAATCTCCATCTCATAATCTGCTTCCCAGGAACTCAATCTGACACTGATTTCATAAATCTCAGTACATGGTCCTCAGTTTACCTTAATTTATAGATGGTCAATAATAATAAACTTGAAATGATAATACCATTTTTAAAAATCCTTAACAATACAGCGATACTTTGCAAATATGACTGACATTTGTACCATAACCCATTCATACTACCGGTATCCTAATTAAATCTTTTGTTTGTAAACACATTTGAATTCTATTTTAGCAAAAAGGCAATAGTAAAAAATAAAATAAATGGCAAAATAAATTGTACCATTAATCACTCTGAAGAAACTAGGAACAAAAGTATACAAGTTTTCTAAGTGTCTTTCACTGCTAGATAAGAAGATAAAGCATTATTTACAACTGCTGACCAGATCAATTAATGTGAACCATTATAATTGAAACATATTATCCCACTCCATACTAATCAAAAGTAAAAATTCAATGGAGTACGATGTTTCTATTAGCCCAGAACGTTATTTCCTACAATCAGAAAAACATGAAAAATTTACATATGCAATTCTATTCTTCCAAACTACAGTTACTCTCTATTATTTATAAGCAGTATAATTTATGAAACAATTTGAGGTACATAAGAACAACATATAATCAAATCTTGGTTATTTAGGGTGATAGAAGAAATATATCACTAAAATCTACCCCATTTAACTCATCACATACAATCTTCTTGCCTATCAAACAATTTTCCCAGACTGCTTGCCAGTAGCTAAATAATCTAATTTGAGTTTTACCCTTCTCTTATTTCATAAAGGTTCTACAACAGTGAAACGGCCAAAGGGCAGCAACATGAGGGAGTCAAGTCAGAAGTAGCAAAGTCCCTAAATAATCCTCAAAGTATTCTACATCTTAAATAACTTAGAGTTTACTGTTGGTTGTGTTGGCAAAGTATATATATATATATAGAAAGGATCTTTTCTCTGGAGTTTCAGCCCAGATCAGAATTTTACTGCCTTTTGCCCAAGTCCACTGCAAGACTTCCAGAGCAAAAAGAAGGTACAGTGTGATCCTTAACATGAGTTATGAAGATCCAAATAGAGCAAAGAGAGGATTTCAGAGATTTAAAAATCAGTAACAATTTTTACTGAAATTTGGAAATATGTCTCCATATTTTAACTCTATATTATAAAATAATTTTCACTCTGTTTTTGAAATAGCCAGGCAATAAGTTATGTATGACTGTGAGTTCCTTGAGGTGGGAAATACAACTGGATCATTCTATTTCCAATGTGTCATATGGAGCCTGGAACACAGCACTCAACAAAAGAAACCAAAAAGGAAGATCCTTTAGTTCTGTGCTTCCACATACACAGATTTCCTCAACTAAGACAGTGTATTTGAAAACCAAGTGTAAAGAAGTCAGTAAAAAGCAGATGACCATGTGGAAAAAAGTGTTTATTTTTCAGTCTTCACAACAGCTTATGAGATATCATCCCATGTTAAAAAATGGGGTGGGGGGGAGAGGGAAAGAAGTTCAGAGACCATAAATAACTTACCCAAGATAATGTAGCTAATAAGCTGCAGAGCTGTGAGTCAAAATGCTGCCTCACTAACTCAGTTCTCAGAGTTTTTCTCTGGCTGCACTGTCTAACACAAGTAGCCACCAGCCACGTGTTGCTGATGAGCACTTGAAATGTGGCAAGTCTGAGCTGAGTTGAGCTATAAGTGCAAAGTACACACTAGCTTTCAAAGGAAAATATTTTTAAAAATGAATGTAAAATTATTCACCAATATTTTTATATAAATTACATGTTAATAATATTTTGAAGTACTAGTTAAATAAAATGTATTATTAAAATTAATTTCACTGCTTCTTTTGCTTTTGCTAAAAAATGTGGTTACTTAAAAATGTTAAATGTAAATGCATATGTGGTGTGCATTACATTTCTATCAGGCACACTGATCAATAGGAAAAGGTAGACAAAGAAGAGAGACTTCCACTGGAGAATGAGATTGAGAGAAAGGAAGAAGTGATCTTTTACATTTTAATTTGTCATTATATTATCATATACTGTTTGACATTTTTAAACATGAATATATAAAATACAGCACAGATTCTATAAAAATACTGTGATGGCAGTGATTAGCCCTACCCATAATCTCAATGAAGTTTTACATTTAGGGTGTTAAGCTACATCTAAAGGAATGAAGAGAAACAAAGGAGAAATAAAGAAAATTTGGAAAGGTATTCCAGGTGGAGGAAAAGTGTACCCAGCAGCAATGGGACAGCTGAGTAAAATGTAGGAGGGAATAGAAGAAAACAAGGACATATGGGGCAGCTACATCAGGTCTGCAAGCCATGCAAAGACATTTTATCTTTATTCAAAAGATACTGGAGAGTGACCAAAGGGAAGGGACATAATTTGAACTGTAATTTATGAAGACAGCTCTCACTGTATAGAATATAGGTAGACTGGGGTGAAGAAAAACGGAGAATGGCAAGGAAGGAAACTAATGCTTCCTGAGTTCCATGCACTTGGCTAAGTGGTTTACCTATATTCTTTAATTTGGCATCATTGTTTATAGCTGAAAAAAACAAACAAAAAATTAAGAAACCTTCCATGACCACACAGATGGCAATTTATCCTCAGGAACTGTAGGGGATAATAGGGATGGGTCCTGATGCAGATAATTTGGGAAGGGGTGGTAGGAAAGTCTGGAGGCATCATACCTTTATTTTTATCTATAAATTAAGTGATGATATTTTGTTAAGTCTAAAGGACTGAAAATGGATGGGGACTTGAAAATAGTAAAAAGGAATCTGTAGTAGCACAGAAATGAAAGGAATGGAAGGAGCTAACCAAGAGGAAGTAGTAAAAGGAGTGGTAAGAGGTGTTGAACATCAATTAAACAGTAATAAAACTAGATAAAATTTATTGAGTTCTTATTATGTACCTGCCACTGGCTGAGCATTTTACATGCATTTTCTCATTTAATCCCCCAGACGTCTAATTAGATGAGTATAATTATTTATCCTTCTATTACATATGCAAATTAGAGATTAAATAATTTGAACTTTCATCACAGAGTCATGAGTCAAACCAACTTCTGTCTTTCTCAACCTACTTAACCAGGTCTCCAATAACACTGTAATCTTAAAAATCTGAAATTCCACTCTATTACAAGGGAAGAAAACCTCTCATTTTAGAAATGAAGCAATACTGAGGCCTAAAGAGCTTGAAGTGACCTATTTAAGAAGTCAAAGATAGTCAATGTCAGAACTAAAATCTGGGTTTCAAAATTTCAGATGCAGATAAACAAACTATGGTGTGTATGTATGTATGTATATATATATATATATATATATATATATATATATATATCTCCACACATATTGTATTACTTACGGCTAAAAAATTATGGGCCATCAATCTACGGAAAAAACACGGAAGAACCTTAAATGCATATTACTGAGTGAAAGAAAGCAATCTGAAAAGGCTACATAGGGAGACTGGTTCAAGATGGCGGAGTAGAAGGACGTGCGCTCACACCCTCTTGAGAGAGCACGGGAATCACAACTAACTGCCGAACAATCATCAACAGGAAGACACTGGAACTCACCAAAAAAGATACCCCACATCCAAAGACAAAGGAGAAGCCACAATGAGATGGTAGGAGGGGCGCAATCACAATAAAATCAAATCCCATAACTGCTGGGTGGGTGACTCACAAACTGGAGAACACTTATACCAAAGAAGTCCACGTACTGGAGTGAAAGTTCTGAGCCCCATGTCAGGCTTCTCAACCTGTGGGTCTGGCAACAGCTAGCAAGATTTGATTGCAGGACTTTGACAGGACTGGGGCAAACAGAGGCTCCACTCTAGGAGGGCACACACAAAGTAGTGTGTGCACTGGGACCCAGGGGAAGGAGCAGTGACCCCGTAGGAGACTGAACCAAACCTACCTGCTAGTGTTGGAGGGTCTCCTGCAGAGGCAGGGGGTGGCTGTGTCTCACCGTGAGGACAAGGACACTGGCAGCAGAACTTTGGGAAGCACTCCTTGGTGTGAGCCCTCTGAGAGTCCACCATTAGCCCCACCAAAGAGCCCGGGTAGGCTCCAGTGTTGGGTCGCCTTAGGCCAAACAACCAACAGGGAGGGAACCCAGCCCCACCCATCAGGAGACAAGTGGATTAAAGTTTTACTGAGCTCTGCCCACCACAGCAACAGCCAGATATACCAACCACCAGTCCCTCCCATCAGGAAAGTTGCACAAGCCTCTTAGATAACCTCATCCACCAGAGGGCAGACAGAAGAAACAAGAAGAACAATCCTACAGCCTGTGGAACAAAAAACCACATTCTCAGAAAGACAGACAAGATGAAAAGGCAGAGAGCTATGTACCAGATGAAGGAACAAGATAAAACCCCAGAAAAACAACTAAATGAAGTGGAGATAGGCAACCTTCCAGAGCAAGAATTCAGAATGATAGTGAAGATGATCCAGGACCTCAGAAAAAGAATGGAGGCAAAGATTGAGAAGATGAAAGAAATGTTTAACAAAGACCTAGAAGAATTAAAGAACAAACAAACAGAGATGAACAATACAATAACTGAAATGAAAAATACACTAGAAGGAATCAATAGCAGAATAACTGAGGCAGAAGAACGGATAACTGACCTGGAAGACAGAATGGTGGAATTCACCGTTGTGGAACAGAATAAAGAAAAATGAATGAAAGAAATGAAGACAGCCTAAGAGACCTCTGGGACAACATTAAGTGCAACAACATTCACATTATAGGGGTCCCAGAAGGAGAAGAGAGAGAGAAAGGACCCGAGAAAACATCTGAAAAGATTATAGTCAAAAACTTCCCTAACATGGGAAAGAAAATAGCCACCCAAGGCCAGGTAGCGTGGAGAGTCCCATACAGGATAAACCCAAGGATAAACACGCCGAGACACATAGTAATCAAACTGGCAAAAATTAAAGACAGAAAAATTACTGAAAGAAGCAAGGGAAAAATGACAAATAACATACAAGTGAACCTCCATAAGGTTAAGAGCTGATTTCGCAGCAGAAACTCTACAAGCCAGAAGGGAGTGGCATGATATACTTAAAGTGATGAAAGGGAAGAAACTACAACCAAGATAACTTTACTCGGCAAGGATCTCATTCAGATTCCATGAAGAAATCAAAAGCTTTACAGATAAGCAAAAGCTAAGAGAATTCAGCACCACCAAACCAGCTCTACAACAAATGCTAAAGGAACTTCTCTAAGTGGGAAACACAAGAGAAGAGAAGGACCTACAAAAACAAACCCAAAACAATTAAGAAAATGGTCATAGGAACATACATATTGATAATTACCTTAAACGTGAATGCATTAAATGCTCCAACCAAAAGACACAGGCTTGCTGAATGGATACAAAAACAAGACCCATATATATGCTGTCTACAAGAGACCCACTTCAGACCTAGGGACACACACAGAGGTGGAAAAAGATATTCTATGCAAATGGAAATCAAAAGAAAGCTGGAGCAGCAAAGAAAGCTGGAGTAACAATTCTCATAACAGATAAAATAGACTTTAAAATAAAGAATGTTACAAGAGACAAGGAAGGACACTACATAATGATCAAGGGATCAATTCAAGAAAAAGATATAACAATTATAAATATATATGCACCCAACATAGGAGCACCACAATGCATAAAGCAAGTGCTAACAGCTATAAAAGCGGAAATCGACAGTAACACAATAATAGTGGGGGACTTTAACACCTCACTTACACCAATGGACAGATCATCCAAACAGAAAATTAATTAGAAACACAAGCTTTAAATGACATAATAGACCAGATATATTTAAATGATATTTATAGGGCATTCTATCCGAAAACAGCAGATTACATTTTCTTCTCAAGTACACATGGAACATTCTCAAGGATCGATCACATCGTGGATGACAAATCAAGCCTCAGTTAATTTAAGAAAACTGAAATCATATCAAGCATCTTTTCTGACCACAGTGCTATGAGATTAGAAATGAATTACAGAGAAAGAAATGTAAAAAACACAAACACATGGAGGCTAAGCAATATGTTACTAAACAACCAAGAGATCACTGAAGAAATCAAAAAGGAAATCAAAAAATACCTAGAGATAAATGACAATGAAAACACAACGACCCAAAACCTACGGGATGCAGAAAAGCAGTTCTAAGAGGGAAGTTTATGGCAATACAAGCCTACATCAACAAACAAGAAAAATCGCAAATGAACAATCGAAACTTACACCTAAAGGAACTAGAGAAGGAAGAACAAACAAAACCCAAAGTTAGCAAGAAGGAAAGAAATCATAAGGATCAGAGCAGAAATAAATGAAATAGAGACAAAGAAAACAATGCAAAGATCAATAAAACTAAAAGCTGGTTCTTTGAGAAGATAAACAAAATTGATAAACCATTAGCCAGACACATGAAGAAAAATAGGGAGGGCTTCCCTGGTGGCACAGTGGTTGAGAGTCCACCTGCCAATGCAGGAGACACAGGTTCATGCCCCGGTCCGGGAGGATCCCACATGCCACGGAGCGGCTGAGCCCGTGGGCCATGGCCGCTGAGCCTGCACGTCCGGAGCCTGTGCTCCACAGCAGGAGAGGCCATGGCAGTGAGAGGCCCGCGTACTGCATAAAAGAAAAAAAAAAAAAAAAAACAGGGAGAGGACTCAAATCAATAAAATTAGAAATGAAAAAGGAGAAGTCACAACAGATACTGCAGAAATCCAAAACATCCTAAGAGACTACTACAAGCAACTCTATGCCAATAAAATGGACAACCTGGAAGAAATGGACAAATTCTTAGAAAGGTATAACCTTCCAAGACTGAACCAGGAAGAAATAGAAATTATGAATAGACCAATCACAAGTAATGAAATTGAAACTGTGATTAGAAATCTTCCAACAAACAAAAGTCCAGGACCAGATGGCTTCACAGGTGAATTCTATCAAACATTTAGAAAAGAGCTAACACCAATCCTTCTCAAATGCTTCCAAAAAACTACAGAGGAAGGAACACTCCCAAACTAATTCTATGAGGCCACCATCACCCTGATAACAAAACCAGACACAGATACTACAAAAAAAGAGAATTACAGACCAATATCACTGATGAATATAGATGCAAAAATCCTCAACAAAATACAAGCAAACAGAATCCAACAACACATTAAAAGGATTATACACCATGATCAAGTGGGATTTATCCCAGGGATGCAAGGATTCTTTAATATACGCAAATCAAACAATGTGATACACCATATTAACAAACTGAAGAATAAAAACCATATGATCATCTGAATAGATGAAGAAAAAGCTTTTGACGAAATTCAACACCCATTTATGATAAAAACTCTCCAAAAAGTGGGCATAGAGGGAACCTACCTCAACATCATAAAGGCCGTATATGACAAACCCACAGCCAACATCATTCTCAGTGGCGAAAAACTGAAAGCATTTCCTCTAAGATGAGGAACAAGACAAGGATGTCCAGTGTCACCACTATTATTGAACATAGTTTTGCAAGTCCTAGCCATGGCAATCAGAGAAGAAAAAGAAATAAAAGGAATACAAATTGGAAAAGAAGAAGTAAAACTGTCACTGTTTGCAGATGACATGCTACTATACATAGAGAATCCTAAAGATGCCACCAGAAAACTACTAGAGCTAATCAATGAATTTGCTAAAGTTGCAGGATACAAAATTAATGCACAGAAATCTCTGGCATTCCTATACACTAATAAGGAAAAATCTGAAAGAGAAAATAAGGAAACACTCCCATTTACCACTGCAACAAAAAGAACAAAATACGTAGGAATAACCCTACATAGGGAGACAGAAGACCTGTATGCAGAAAACTATAAGACACTGATGAAAGAAATTAAAGATGATACCAACAGATGGAGAGATATACCACGTTCTTGGATTGGAAGTATCAATATTGTGAAAATGACTATACTACCCAAAACAATCTACAGATTCAGTGCAATCCCTATCAAATTACCAATGACATATTTTACAGAACTAGAACAAAAAAACTTAAAATTTGTATAGAGACACAAAAGACCCCGAATAGCCAAAGCAGTCTTGAGAGAAAAAAATGGAGCTGGAGGAATCAGGCTCCCTGACTTCAGACTATACTACAAAGCTACAGTAATCAAGACAATATGGTACTGGCACAAAAACAGAAATATAGATCAATGGAACAGGATAGAAAGCCCAGAGATAAACCCACGCACCTATGGTCAACTAATCTATGACAAAGGAGGCAAAGATATACAATGGAGAAAAGACAGTCTCTTCAATAAGTGGTGCTGGGAAACCTGGACAACTACATGTAGAAGAATGAAATTAGAACACTCCCTAACACCATACACAAAAATAAACTCAAAATGGATTAGAGACCTAAATGTTAAGACTGGACAGTATAAAACTCTTAGAGGAAAACATAGGAAGAACATTCTTTGACATAAATCACAGGAAGATCTTTTTTGATCCACCTATTAGAGTAATGGAAATAAAAACAAAAATAAACAAATGGTACCCAATGAAACTTAAAAGCTTTTGAAAACCAAAGGAAACTACCAATAAGACCAAAAGACAAACCTCAGAACGGGAGAAAATATTCGCAAACGAATCAACGGACAAAGGATTACTCTCCAAAATATATAAACAGCTCATGCAGCTCAGTATTAAAAAAACAAACAACCCAATTCAAAAATGGGCAGAATGGGCTTCCCTGGTGGCGCAGTGGTTGAGAGTCCGCCTGCCGATGCAGGGGACACAGGTTCGTGCCCCGGTCCGGGAAGATCCCACATGCCACGGAGCGGCTAGGCCCGTGAGCCATGGCCACTGAGCCTGCGCGTCCGGAGCCTGTGCTCCGCAACGGGAGAGGCCACAACAGTGAGAGGACCACATACCACACACACACAAAAAAAATGGGCAGAAGACCTAAATAGACATTTCTCCAAAGAAGACATAAAGATAGTCAAGAAGAACATGAAAAGCTGCTCAACATCACTAATTATCAGAGAAATGCAAATCAAAACTACAATGAGGTATCACCTCACACCATTTAGAATAGGCATCATCAGAAAGTCTACAAACAACAAATGCTGGAGAGGGTGTGGAGAAAAGGGAACCCTCTTGCACTGTTGGTGGGAATGTAAATTGATACAGCCACTACGGAGAACAGTATGGAGGTTCCTTAAAAAACTAAAAATAGTATTACCATATGACCCAGCAATCCCACTACTGGGCGTATACCCAGAGAAAACCATAATTCAAAAAGACACATGCACCCCAATGTTCATTGCAGCACTATTTACAATAACCAGGACATGGAAGCAACCAAAATGCCCATCGACAGACGAATGGGTAAAGAAGATGTGGTACATAATACAATGGAATATTACTCTGCCATAAAAAGGAACAAAATTGGGTCATTTGTAGAGATGTGGATGAATCTAGAGACTGTCATACAGAGTGAAGTAAGTCAGAAAGAGAAAAACAAATATCGTATATTAATGCATATATGTGGAACCTAGAAAATGGTACAGATGAAACTGTTTGCAGGGTAGAGATTGAGACACAGATGTAGAGAACAAACGTATGGACACCAAGGGGGGAAAGTGGCGGGGGGTGGGGGTGGGAGTGGGATGAATTGGGTGATTGGGATTGACATGTATACACTGATGTGTATAAAATGGATAACTAATAAGAACCTGCTGTATAAAAAAATAAATAAAATAAAATTCAAAAAAGGAAAAAGGAAAAGGCTACATACTCTACGATTCCAACTATGTGACATTCTGGAGAAGACAAAACTATGGAGACAATAAAAAGATCAGTGGTTGCCAAGGCTTCGGGGGGAAGTAAGCAGGAGGAACACAGGCGATTTTTAGGGCAATGAAACAACTCTGTATGATACCATGACGACAGATAGATGTCATTATATACTTATTCAAACCCATAACGTACAATACCAAAAGTGAAGCCTAATGTTAGCTATGGACTTTGGATGATTATGATGTGTCAACATAGGTTCATCAAGTGTAACAAATGTTACAATTTGTTCTAACTCTGGTGGAGAATGTCAATAATGGGGAGACTATGAATGCTTGGCAACAGGGAGTATACAGGAAATCTCTGTACCGTCCTCTCAATTTAGCAGTGAACCTAAAACTGCTCTAATACTTAGTCTTAATTAAAAAAAAAAAAAAAGATTAAGAGACAATAAAAGGTGACAAATACAATGGAGAAAAAGGTTTTTTTTTAATTTCAAGCACAATGTTCAGGTGTGAGTATGAAATAAACCGGCTCTTTAAAAAAATTATCTGCGTGGTTGTAATAGACCTGAAACAGGTAACGGCATTGATGAATCCATGTCTTATAACCCTGTAGGATGCACATGTTAGGACAGTGTCTTGCACAAAGAAGGAACTAAATAAATATTTCTTAAAGAAAAATAGAAAGGTGGATGAATGGAAGGAAAGGGAAAAAGGAAGGAGGAGAGAAAGACATAGAGAAAGAGAGATAAGAGAGAGAACAGTTTTCAGGGGAGATGTTTCATTTCCTAAAAAGTTTGATTGTGACCAAATTCTTTGAAATTCGTTGACTCAGAATTGACAAGGCACTAGAATCCAAATTTTTGACTGCTTTAGGGTACTATCAAGTATGGTTTCAGATTTATAACAAGTTAATTGCCCTACTTCCATACTCTCGCTACTTAGGGAATTTTCAGCCATTGCTTAACTACAGAATTTTCATGCTGGATAAAGTAGATGGGTCACTTTTTATTCCAATAAAATTTAATATGGTTGTAACCTTTTTAGTGACTCTATTATCTATACTATATTATCAGGTCTATGGTTCCAGAAATGCCTTTAATGAAAATAAATCCGTAGATTGTATACATTCTGCAGAAAACAACTATAATTATTTTATGAACAAGGTAAGGTATAACTAAATAAAAATACATCAGTAAAATTATCAGTTCAAAGTAGCTATGTTTCTTTTCAAATTCCTTCAATTAAGTTATCCATTAATTATGAAGGACACCTCTTAGAAATGGTCAGTATTTGGAAAAAGCATCTTAAGCAGGAAAGTCAAATCATTGTATCAACACAGAGGAAAAAAGTGACTTATAAAAGCAAATTGAAGGAAAAATCCAAGGTGCATAATCTTTAAGTTACAATAATTTAAGTGAAGTCAGAAGAAATGTGGGCTAAAACATAACATTGCTTCATAGTTCTTGGTCACATGACATCAGCTCTGAAATTCCTATTTTGTACTAGTAAGTAGCAATGATATGTCTATCAATATTGGTATTAGCTAAGCTGTTCCACACCTGGATTTTACAGAAGTTGTAGGAACTGTGAGATCTATAAATGTCACTTTTGCAAAAGAATAGATCTAGGTTTAATAAATAGTGTATCTGTTTTACAGTGTTTCCTGTACTCCTATTCACCATATGGGAAATCGTCAGACATCTCACTACAGTGTGTTCTCCAATCACACTCAGTATAGTGGACATAATAGGGGGTTCAGAATAAATTGGATAAATTGGATAAATTGCTCAAGAAGTCGAATATTACATCTGTGTCAGGATCAAAACTCAGAGACATACAGAAGCAGATTTAAGAAAACTTTAAACTTTACAGGTTGATCAGGATTCTACACGTAGCACCCTATCAGAAAACTCTCCCTCAATGACCTGTTTGCTAGTTCACACTTCTGCTAGTTATCAGTTAATTTAGCATTAGCGAATATCACTTGAAGGTATTACTCCCAAAGCTATTTGGCGATGCCTACTTTTAAGTCAGTGGAACTAAGATTAATTGAGGGTTGATTTTGCGTGTATGGGACTAACTAGAGGATAAATTCATAGTCTAAAGTAAAAGAAAATTTATTATAATTTTCAGCTTATTAGTTATAAGGCAGAATATGAGTTAAGTGACATAATCTTCTATACTGCCTTATTTATGACAATATTTGTTTGATTTTAAAAAGTTTTATAAGTATAGATTATAATGTGACAAATTTCTCTTTTACCCCATATTAGGCAACAGCTGTGTTGAATGTACAATCTGTTTTACCAATTCCTATAATCTTCTGTGGTATTTTGAGCTGGTGTATTTCTAAGTGTCATTTTCATCCATACTTATACAACTTTCTTGAAACTTTAGAACAAGATTTTATATTCATTCCATTAATTTTCATCTTGCTATTCTCAGACCACTGTGCCAAAATCCTTGTTGGATCTCAATTCGGACGTTCAACACAGTAGCTACACTTCCTTAGTTCACGTATTTTGCTCACTGTGATAACCTTACCAGGTAAGGCCAAGCAAAGAGCTCTGTGATTCATTACTGTGTTAGTGAATCAATGTGCTCTACACACACTTCTGTTAGCTGCTCCATTTCTAAAGTTTCCACAAAGTTGAGAGGGCACTGAATCTTATTAAGTAATAAGGTAATACATATGGTATTGATCAGCATTATCTATTCATTCATTTACATATACATCTACTTATTTTATGTTATTTTCAGATCATTTCCAAATTAGAAGGATTACATAATATTTTAAAAGTAGAACTGACCTTAAATATTAAGTGATGCTGTGATGGCTAATTTTGTGTCAACTGTGCTAGGCCATGGTACTCAGATATTTAGTCACACACCAGTCTAGATGTCAATGGGGAAGTCATTTTTAGATGGGATTAACATCTGAGTAAAGCAGATTACCCTCTATAATGTGAGTGGGCCTCATTCACTCTACTGAAAGCCATAGTAGAGAAAAAAAAGAGAGATCTCCCAAGGAAGAGGGAATTCTGCCTCCAAACTGCCTTTGGACTTGAACTACAACATCAACTCTTCTGAGGATCTCCAGCCTGCAAGCCTGTCCTGAAGATTTCAGACTTGCCAGACCCCAATTCCTTAAATCAGTCTCTCTCTGTCCATCTCTCTCTCTCTCTCTCCATACAAATACGACACACATTCTATAGGTTCTGTTTCTCTGGAGAATTCTGACTATTATAGGGACCTTCAGCATTATTCCCAAGCCAAGGTTGGGATGCTCTAGAGGGGGCTTTTGTAACAGAGAGAAGATAGTCTGGATTATTTCTATGATCATTTTCATATTCAGTGTTCCTTCATGACTGCTAGTGACCTGTTCTTTCTAATCAGTACGATCTTTGGGTGTCACACAGCTCACTGCTTAGATGGACCTATAGCTGAAACACAGGCAGCTGACAAATGAAATAAAGAATACTGATCAAAAATTATAATGAACTTTATTACAGTTATACTATGCTGTAATCTATACACCATTCTTTCACATACCTACTACATTTGAATTTCCCAACAATCCACGCCACATATAGCTTATATTTTTATCATAATTTCAAACAAAGAAACGACTGTCAAAAAGATACACTCTTACTTAGGGAAAGAATTAGGACTAGACTCTGGAAGTCTTTTTAAATACTTCAGCATCACCTCTTGTTTAATATAAGAAATAAATCCATGGAAATTGGACTGCTGTGGATTGAACTGTGTCCTCTCAAAATTCACATGTTGAAGCCCTAACCCCCAATGTGATGGTTTTTTGGAAATGGGGCCTTTGACAGGTACTTAGGTTTAGATAAGGCCATGAAGGTGAGGCTCTAATGATGGGACTAGTACCCCTATAAGAAGATCCATCTCTCTCTCTACCACGTGAGGACACAGTGAGAAGACAAGCCAGGAAGAAAGCTCTCACCAGAACTCAACCATGCTAGCACCCTGATCTCGGACTTCTGGCTTCCAGACCTGTAAGAAATAAATTTCTGTTGTTTAAGCCACAGAGTCTATGGCAGCCAGTGCTAACACATAGACTTGCAAATTCTGAGTGTTACTGAATACTACAACCCATTCAAAGATTATATATTAAGAAGATTTTAAAAAAGAAACAAGTAAAATTATACTAATCAATGATAAAGATCACATAAATAAGTGGAACTCAGACTCTAGGTACAGCAGAATCCCTCGCAAAGATTACTAAAGTATAATACTGCTGACCCCACACCCGTAGCGTGTAATTCAACAAGTCCGGGTTGTGGCCCCAAATTCTGCATTTCTAACAACAGTTCCCAGGTGATAGTGATGCTGAACCGTATTTTGTAAATGACTGATATAGGTTGATAAAAGGTGTAAATCACAGTCTATTAAGAGCACTAAGAGTGCATTTTAAACACACACATATACACAGAACACCAAACTGGATTTCTAAGCATTTAACCCTGGGTACCTTGAGTGGGGCATGTTTTCAAAAGGAAGTTTTAAAAATTTCTCCAGTTTGTTTTAATAATCACCAGGTTTGAAGAATTAATAGTCTAAGATTATCATATTAGAAAAGAAGTACGTTTCATTCCTTTAATTATCTACCGTAAGAAAACTAGGTTAAGAAGATAATATTTAGTAAAAAAATTCTTTCAAAATTTTCTTAATATAAAATATAAAGTTAAAATACCAAGTCTTTATTTATAAAGTACACTGTCAGAAAATAGTTTGTTATTTTGAATATGTTTGAAATGTATCATTAAAATCCTGTGGCCATTACTCATTTACTTAAGCCCTTTCATCCTGGGCAGGATAAATGTAAACTAGTCTAAACTCAACCAGAGGGAAATCAACAGATACAGCAACAACACTCTCAAAGAAAGCACAAAATCATTTAAAAATGATCATCAGACACAGAAAAACATCTCCAGCAGTTAGTTTTAACAACAGTAAGCTTCAGTAATATTTGTTCAATGAAATTAATGAATGAAAGAATTATTGTTTAAAATATCAATAATGAGTTTTATCTAATAAATAATATATATATAACTTATAAATATATAAATGACAAATTGATATATTTTATATAAATATTATATAGATAAAAATCTATCATAAGCAGCAATGAAAAGATGCTTGAGAATACTATGTCCACTGAATGAACTACAAAGTAAAATGAAGCTTGAGTATGGGTCAGAATTGTAATCAACAGAATGTATAGATATATAAGATAAATGTGAAGCAAGACGATCAATAAAGTAAATCTGAACTCAATTCCCAGCTGCCACTTTCTGTGTGAACTAAGGCAAGTCACTTGATTTCTCTTGGTCTCTCTTTCTTCAATTACAGAATGTCCCTCAAGATAGTTCTTGCTTGAAGCAGAAATGTTACACCCAAGATTTCATGCACTTCTGCTTTTCCTTAGAATACTTAGCTGCTCTTCTCTCCCTCTGTGAAAAGTGAGTATCTGGAGCTCTACCGCACAGTTTTATTTCTTAGAATGCCTAAGGACAGACTCATAAACCAACAACCAACCCAGTTTAGTAGAGTTTGGTTAATATATTTGCTATGGATCTTTCTTAAGTCCCAAGAAAATAAGTTATGAAATTAATATTTAAGAATGAGCATATATTAAACCAAATGTATAGACTGCTGGGACAGTTAAAGAAATTCTGTGAAAGGATAACAATTTCATTATACTCTCTTATTTTTTTATTATACCCTTGATCTGCACTCATAATAGTATTATAAATGTATTCCATCTAATCCCAAAGATTTAATGAAAGGCAAAATTACTTGTAGTCTAGCTACAAACAAATGTTTATGTCTCAAAAGTATATTTTGTATACAGTTAAATTAGGGTATTAGAAAAATGGAAAATAACCGAATTTGCTATATATTAGCACATCAATTATTTGGGCTTTAATTCAAAAACAAAGAAGAAGAAAAAAAAAGAGGAGAAAATGTGTCATATAAATCTTTCAGTATCCACACAATAAGGCTGAATAAGCACTGTTGGTTTTTTTTCCATGTAGTATGGAGGATTTAGTAGTATTCTCTCTCTTTAATTCAATATGTGTAGGCAGAGTAGGTTTTCCTTATATACAAAGGAAAACGTAAAATTAAAAAGATAAAACAAAAGGAAAAAAAATCAATGAAATAGCACAATGTTAAGAAGAAGTAACGTTTAAGAGGAAATCAAAGGAAGGGAGAGCAGCTAAAAAGACCAAAAGAAAGATAAAGGGCAAAGGATTTAAAAATTAAACAGAAGAGAAAAGATTAAAGAAGGAAAGGCAAAAAGCAATGCAGCAGGATTTAAGAAGCCAGTAAGAAGAAAAGACAGGCAGTAATGACAAAGGGATAGCAAGTGCTAAAGAAAAGATACTTGAAGTAATGAAAAGAAGAGAGAAAAAAGAAAGTAAAATAAAAGCAGTTGTAAATTAATTTTAAACACAGTATAGATACAATGTTAATGGGCTTTCAATTTTTTTTTTCATCTTCTTGGCTCTGTTATTGATAAAAAGAAGAAAATCAGTCTTCAGGCACAGGAGATTTAGAACAGTATTTCCAATGTACAGGGATGCAGCATGGGTTAGTAAAAAGTGCGCTGCCACCAGCAGGCTCTGTGGTGTTTCATAAGGAACTTACCTTCTCTGCCCCACACTACATCTCACAATTTTCTAATTTACATATTGAAGCCACTCTCACCTTATCTCTGATGTCCTTAGCTGACTAAATGTTGTGACTTTACATACAACCCATCACTGGCTCTGACTCTGAAGTCACTAACTTATTTTACAGTGAAATAAAATGTATCATAAATGACAAACTGAATTACAAATAGACTTACTTTTAAATAATCAATCGTTCCCAGCAACAGTAGTGCCACTGAGAATTTCAAAAATTATTTGAGGGGGTATTTTAAGTTGTCATAATAATTGATGGGAACAGCTAGTATTTAATAGGTAAGGGTGAGGGAGACTAGACATGTTCCAATTTCCTGCAGGACATTCTTTTAGGTAAAAACATATTTATAATTATTTAGGCCTCTTTAAGATTAGGGACCATAGGTGCTCAATGAATGTTTACTGAATGAGTAAACGAAGTATAAAGCAAATAAAACACCATCATTCCAACGCAGTCCATAGTTCTCTTCTTATGTACGTTTATGTCTATTAAGGGGTAGAGAATATTTTCAGTATGTGGAAAATAAAGTATGTTGATATGATTACTTTAAATTTATATAGCACCTTCTTCTAATTAGAATCTCTCTTCTGGCAATGTTAGGGTCAATGCAACATCAAACAGTAATGTAGCAGTAACTACTGAAATCATAAAATCTTTATAATGAATTTTTACTTGTATAAACAATGACAAGTGAAATACAAATTACTATTTACTGTCATGTACATTGCTCTATAAGACAATCTAGATTATTTCCAAAATATAAAAGCAAGTTAATCTATAGCCACTTTGGAAGACAGTTCGGTAGTTTATTACAAAGCTAAATATAGTTTTATCACAAAACCCAGAAATTATGCTCTAGATTTCACCAAATGAGCTGAAAACTATATCCACACAAAAACCTGCATATGAATGTTTATAGCAGCTTTACTTATAATTGCCAAAACTAGGAAGCAACCAATATGTGCTTCAATAGGTCAATGAATAAACAAACTGTGATAAATCCATGTAAGAGAAGGTTATTCAACAATAAAAAGAAATGAGCAACCATATCAAGCCATGAAAAGACATGGAGAAACCTTAACTGTAGATTCCCAAGTCGAAGAAGGCAGTCTGAAAATGCTACATATTGCATGGTTTCAACTACATGATGCTCTGGAAAAGGTAAAACTATAGACAGTAAAAAGATAAGTTCTTGCCAGAGGCTTGAAGGGGAAGGAGGGGGAGAGCAATGAATAGGTGGAACATGGGATTTCTTAGGGCAGTGATATTATTCTTTATGATACTGTCATGGTGAATACATGACACAATGTATTTGTCAAAACCCACAGACCTGTACAACACAAAAAACGAGCCCTGGGCTTCCCTGGTGGCGCAGTGGTTGAGAGTCCGCCTGCCGATGCAGGGGACACGGGTTCGTGCCCCGGTCCGGGAAGATCCCACATGCCGCGGAGCGGCTGGGCCCGTGAGCCATGGCCGCTGAGCCTGCGCGTCCAGAGCCTGTGCTCCGCAACGGGAGAGGCCACAACAGTGAGAGGCCCGCGTACCGCAAAAACAAACAAACAAAAAAACGAGCCCTAATGTAAACTCTTCAATTTAGTTAATAATAATGTGTCAAGTTTGGTTCATCAATTATATCAAATGAACCACACTAATGTAAGATGTTAATAATAAGGGAAATTACTTTGAGGATGAGGGTCATTACAGAAACTCTCTGTACTTATTGCTCATTTTTTCTGTAAATTTAAGAATTCTCTAAAAAAGAAAGTCTATTAAAAATAGTTAATAAATCAGGCTATATGTTCACAAAACTTCAGTGGAAATTTGGGTGGACTGACACCATATGCCCTCTAAGAATTTGAGCTTAACTGTTCGGCTGCATATGTGCCTCTAGTTACAGCTCAGTTTTTAATCCCCACCCTCACCCCAAATCACACTCTAGGGCACGGGTATATAAAGAATAAACACTTTTAGGCATGGGTGAAGTTAAACATTTTTATTGGGCCACAAGACATGGTTTCTCTGAGGATTTTTAAATTATTTAAGAGTATTTCTTTCTCTCCTTCCATGTGTAACCAGATTCCTCACCTATCTTTGTCGAACATGACATGAGACCTTCCGGTTCAAAACAGAATGGACCACCTCCCTTCTCCCTCCATAATAAACCATACAAACATGACAGCTAAAGGCTGTTCAATAAAGGAATAAACCTACAAGGATAGAAAGTTCAAGAGAGAAGGCAATAGCAACAAAATTCTGGAAGCTGGCAAGCTAACACGTGAGTTATAGTTGATTTAACAAACCTCAAAAAACTGAATCCTTGGCTAACACTGGGGACAAACCAAGAAGCTACCTGATCCATAGCAGAAGCCCCAAACTTGGTAGCATGAGGCACCTCTGGAATAAGACTGAAGACATTTAAGAAGGAATCAGACTCTCCTGCTTCCCCTCCCCTATTCCACAGAGCCAGGCAACAACCCTTCCTCACTCCCATGCAGAAGCTCAGTTTACTATCTAACACCAATTTTTCTTTCTACATTGATTGATTTGCTTGTTTTCTTATATTTCCTAATATCAAATGCATTGCTTTTACATATTTTTTGGAAGAAGGATAGGAATGGAGGGGGGAAGAGGAGGAGAGGAAGGCAAGGAGGAAGAGATAGAAGGGAGGGAGGAGGGAAATCAAGAAGACATAAAAATATTAAAAATTGGGATCAGACATAACTTCGGTGCATCAAATGATGAGGAGAGAAACAGTAGTAGGAGATGGCACTTAACATTTAGTAACAGCGTACTAACAATGCCCTTGTGTTCTCGGGGGTGTATCAAATGAGTACACAGGGCTTCTTTTTCCTTCCTGTTATATCTTAACACACTTTTTTTTTTTTTTTTTTTTTTTTTTTGCGGTACGCGGGCCTCTCACTGCTGTGGCCTCTCCCGCCGCGGAGCACAGGCTCCGGACGCACAGGCTCAGCGGCCATGGCTCACAGGCCCAGCCACTCCGCGGCATGTGGGATCTTCCCGGACCGGGGCACGAACCCGTGTCCCCTGCATCGGCAGGCGGACTCCCAACCACTGCGCCACCAGGGAAGCCCCTTCCTGTTATATCGTAACTGACCTAAAGCAAAACTTCCTCAAAAAATAAGCATTTGTAAACATACATTTATCTGTGTGAATTTCTCTACGAAGACTCAAGGAAAGGACAAGCAATCAATCATGTTGAGCCACAGGTGAAATAAGGAAAAAGAATCTCTTCAATCATTTAGTGAGCTCGAAAGAATTAAAGGATCAAAAGTAATACAGTCAAAAACAATCACTTTTTCTTCAAGAAGAAAATTATCTACTTCTTTGGCCCACAAAAGTCCTCTAAATAATGATCAAAGTATAAACTAAATTTTATGATTTTCTTCATTTTTATAGATAACAAGGTCATGTAGAATAAGATGATACTGGTTATTTAGGATAATAAGAAAAATATTCTCAGGTTATCACTGACCTAGTCAGAGAAAGAAAACACTGTACACAAGCCTTTCTCCAACGCTACTGAATACGTTTCCCTCAAAAAAGAGGTGGGAGAGATTATACCTTCGTGGGATTTATTTCCACATATAATATAAAAGGGTGACTGTTTAAATCTATGCATCACTGAGATGTATCTTCCATTTTTATGAAGAATCAGCTCAATAAACATACTTTAATTTAGAGAATAATAATAAAAGGTAATTAATTGCCTTACTCTGTAACAGGATAAAAAGTATTTCATTATCATAATTTTGAGATATAACTTTTTATACAAATGATAAAATATTTTTAAAAGCAAATGTTATATATGACAGGAAAGCAGTTTCAATGGCTGCACACACGATTTTGGTGTATGGTAATCAAGTGAATCAATCATAAGACAAAGTTCTCATGAAATAGAGTTAATTAGGTATAGGCTTGAGGTATGGCAGATGGAAGGTGTAACATATGAAAGGAAGTTAAGCACACTTTTTGAATTCTGATTTTCTGGGTGGTTCCCCTTGTCATATAATGAACTATTACATTTCATTTCTGAATAACTGAGGAGATTAAAGCATTCAACTGTAGCTCATGAATTACTCTGAAAGCTATTCAGAATTTAAATGTAATAGCTGGTCTCTCATTTTTCATTGTCTAGTAAATGAGTTTATGAATAAACAAATGAATTTATATATTCCAAACAGCAGACCAGTCATGTACCCCCAATTCATTCATTCATTCATTCATTCATTCAATAGATACTTATTGATCTATAAAGGGTCAGGCCCTACCCTAAATGATAGCCTAAGACAAACATTCTATGCCCCCACAGAATTCACAAGTTAAAATGAAAACAGACATTAAACAAATGTATTTATGTGTTACCAGTAACGAAGTAGATGAAATGAGCTGTGGAAAAGAACAAAAGCATAGAGGAATGGGGAGTTAATTTAGAGAGGGAGGTCAGCAAAAGCTCCCAGAGAAGGCACCATTTAAACTGAGACCCAAAGGCTAAGAAGGGGCAGGCCAGGCATGGAGAGGAGCATTCCAAACAGTGGAAACAGCAAGTGCAAATGCCCTGAGTCAGGCAGGGCTGCAAGAACTAACAGAAAGCCAGTGACACCAGGGAGAATGAGCAAGGGAAAAGGAGGCAATAGATGAGGTAGGAAAGCTAGGCAGGAGCCGTTACCGAGAGCCTTTCGAAGCCAAGGTAAGAAGTTTACATTTTATGCCAAGTACACGTAAAGGCTTTAACGCCGAGAAGTGACATGACCCAATTAACATTGTTAGTACAGCACCATCACTGCGCTCTGTAGAAAATAAATTAGATTTCTCGTGGGGATTCTTAGCTGTTTTGGGCACCATGAGACCTTCCATCAGTCCCCTGAAGCCTATAAATCCCTCCTCAGAATAATATTTATAGATGCATAAAACAGAATACATATAGTTACAAAGGAAACTAATTATATTGAAATTTATTTCTATCAGGGACCCTTGGAGGCAAAGAACCCAGGGTGAAGAATACCTGCTAGTGAACATAAGTGAAAGTAGAGTTAGAAGGCAATGGCGGTGGATGTGGACAGGAATGGATGACTCCAAGAAAAAATTAGCATTTTTGGATTCTTTGCTTATTACGTAGGTCCAGATTTTTGAGCATGGATAAAAATGTGTGTCTGTTTTCTTTTTAATCAAACTCCTCTATATTTGTGTATTTTAAAGGACATTTTCTCTCATGTAGAACCAGAAAGTTTATATTGGAGAATTTTTCTAATAGAAGTTGTCCTATAGGCAATCCTTCACTCTGTGAGCATTGATTGATTATAATGATAAGCACTGATGACAAGAGCTAGCATTTATTGAGCACTTACTATGTTCCAGGTACTAAGCAAAGTGCTTTGTAGTGCAATGTCTGGTTTAATTCTCGTAACAACCCTTTGAGGTAGAGGCTTTATTGTTACCCCCTTTTTTACAATGAGAAAATTAAAGCTCAGAGATATTAAGTAATTTGCCCAATACCACACAGCTGGTAATTGTCAGTACTGGGAATGGAGGCCTGGACTAAATCCAGAGTGAGGGATTACTGAGCATCTACTAAGTGCTCAGTATTGGGTTGGCAATAATTAGAACCCAAAAAATGTATAAGCCAGGGTCCAGATCTTAGGGCACCAATAAAACAGTTTATAAGTATAACAAACACACATATGTATATATCATTAGTGGAATATGGGAGACCATAAAAATATGTACTTACTTTAGTATCACTAGCACTAAGTATTCAGCAAAAGGAGAGCTCTGAATTTGTGGGGAATGTTTTAGGGCAAGTATAAGACTTGAACTGTTTCTTTAAAAAATTCGGTACCCTTTAGATAAGCTTAAAGGTGGAGGAAGTAATTTTGGTAACGAAAGCAATGAATCATATGAAGTATTAGGGTATAGTCAAAAGATAAACTTAATGGCAGAACGTCTAGATTTTTAACCTCCTAGAAGTGACATTTTAGAAAGTTACTTAACTCCCTTGATACTCAATATTCTCATTGGCAAAATGTGTTTAATAACCTCTGCTTGTGAAAGTATGAGTGTATGTGGCAAACTGAAAAGCAACTTCCCTTAGCAGTTTTACACATATAGTAAACATTTCATTTGGCCAAAAGGCAGGGACCTCATATAATGTTGTTTTTGTTTCTCTTTTCCGACCTAGCCCCAGTGAAGAATGCTGTGACACATTATATGATTCTTTGCTGCGTTTCATTTGGAACTTCTTATTTCTACACATCTAGGAAACGCTAAAGGCAAACCTAACCCGAAGCACCTCCTTCCTCCCAGTCACCCTCTTCTTGGAATTCAGTTCCATCAGACCAGCTTCTGAGTGATGAGGATAATGGCTAATAATGGCTTAATGTGTTATTCCTTTCATAAAGCATTTACGTTTAATAATAGTCCCCAAAGTCCTATAGCTAAAAATTGGAAAATAAAATAATTTCAGATCTTATAGAAATAATGAGAAGGAAAGCTGAAATTCTGGGACAGAAGGGCCACTGGGTCTTCTTTAAGTCACACTGCTCAGGAGTTGCAGCCTTTCTGAGGAAGCTACATTAACCAGTAGTATAATAACCAATATTAAAATCAGAAAGAAATATCAGTTAAGAGCCTTAGGATGTTGCTGTCAAATAACCAGTTCAGAAATGAGCATTTCAAGACTAAAAAGGAAGGCTTTGATCTTTTAAGATTTCTTAATAAAGAGACCTAATATTAAAATGGCAAAATAGCAACATTTATGAAATCTGAATGGTGGGTGCATGGATTCTGCTAAGTTGGTTTATGTATGTTTCTGTATGTGTTAAGCATTTCTTAACCTGAAAGTAACAAATCATATAAAGCAAGAATAAAGAAGTTCTTATTACAATGGACACAGAAATAGGTTCAACAGCTAATTCCAATTTTAATGTTTCTCTTGTTTTGTACCACACTACTACGCTACACTAGTACACTACTGTACTACACCACTAATCCTCTGGCAATTGGGTATGACAGGCTGGATAAAACACACCTGGATGCAACAAAACACTTTATCCCAAATTCTTATGAATTTAACACTAGGTCAAGATAAGGCTTTGCAGACTTTTCCTAAAACCAAATATTATAACAGAGTATCACTAATTAGTGGTTTTTTTAAATCTAATAATATAGCCAACAAAATTATGCTGATACGATTTGCCAAAACTCGAAATAAATAATGTAAAGTACACAAATAATATCAAGTAAACCAGATAGTTCAAGAAATGTAAAAAAGCTAATTTATATCTACGCTACAATTTACAGTTTTCAGAGAACTTACAGCTATATTATTTCACTTAACTGTAGAAACTATAACTTGTATATTCTGCAGGGGAATGATACAAGTGTTAATTCAGCACAAGTCTTGACATGCCAGGTGATAACGCTAGCCTTTGGCATATTTTCAGTTAAAGAAGGCATTCCTAAGAGTCTTAACTTGTTGAAATTGCTTAATATGCTAACTGTATAGATGACGGTTGAATATATGAGTGTGAAATATAATTTATTTATATTTTTCTACAAAGTTTGACAGTTTAATGGTCAACAGTTCTATGCTTCCACATTTGAACATGTAAACCTGAATCTGATAACAAATGATTAAAGAACAAGAGGCAGTAAAGGCTAAACAAGAATGTCATCTGATTACTGTACAGATTAAAACTGGATGCAAAAGTGCTATATGTAAAATATACTTAAATGATACAAGGATAATTTCCAAACAACTTTTCAAAAAGGCGCAAATATTTTTTTAAAAACAAATACAGCCCAACAGCCTGGACTTTTGTGATACAGACCTCTTCCACCACCCCCAATTCTGACAATCCCTGCAGGCAACCAACTGCTGTAACTGTGGAATGTGCTCTTTGAACTGTACAAAAGCCTTCAGCCTTTCCTGCATTCTGCAAACAAAAACTGCCAAGTACAATTATTTCTCTGATTTAACATAATACAAGTGCTACTTCTCCCCCCTCAACTTCCCTAGTGCCAGCAATGGCCTATAATGTCTACATTTATAAATGCACAGAAAAACAATCATTTTTCATAATCAAAATTAAATTTGTTTTAGAAGTATAACAGTTCAACTGAACATAATATAAATTCAACAGGCACCATATTCCCTTTTGTGTATATGTTTTAAGAATTCTATTTCTATAGATGGATTCAGGATTGAATGGGATTAGTCCTTTTAATTATATGACTAGGATCTTCAGCTTGAAATCTTTCTTACCAAAAAAAAAAAAAAAGACAAACACAATAGTTGTTTATATTCAATTCATTTACCAAAACAACTCATTAAAGCTAATAAGAATATGTCCTTCCGAATGTGAATGTCTCTTGATGTTCAAAAGAAAATGAAAAGTAAAAGGCAAAATAAGTCCTAAGATAGAGTTGCACAGATATTTGAACTTACCTACTAGTTAAATGTTAGAATAGAGAATTCTTCTAGCCTAGATCCAACACAAACTGCTTTTCTTCACTGAGTATGTCCTTGACATTATGCATACCTGAGTATTTTTCTTTTTAAAAAGATAATATTAAACCCAGTACTGAAGAGTTAGTTCCATTTTTCATGTACATTAATGCTTCCAGCTGTTGGTATGTATAAACTAATTATCAGCTGCATGATTTTTATTTTCTTCTTAAAATTTTGCATTTGTTTTCCCTTGAACTTAGGGTAAGACCCAAACTAACTCTTCACAGTGATCTATAAGTCCCTGCAGAAACTGGACCATGCCTGCTGCTCTAGCCTACCTGAAAATATTTGAAGTTTTATAAAATTAAGTTATGAACAGATAAGACACCATCATTTATTTAACACACACAAAAAAAATTATCAAGTAGAACCAACCATTATAGGAGATGCTAAGAAAAGATAAGGCATGCTTTTGTTCAAAAGAAGCTAACAATCAAGTTGAGGGAGCAAGACACATGCATAAAGCAATGAAAGTTTAAGAAAATATAAACATGATATATATTTGCCACTATTAATTTAAAGGAATTTGTTCATTTCATGGCTTATTTAAATAAAGTTCAACCTCATTCCTTTTTTGAGAACCAGAGACATCTCAGGTTGTTACAAACAAGGCTGAAGTAAACTGGCTTAGAAGTTGAACCATCCTACAGATAAGGATTTCTTTTCTCTTTCTATCAAACGTTTTATTTTCTAGGTCAGTCAAATCACTTCTCACTGATGCCATAAAAGTTTTTTCAGCTAATTAGTTCATACAGTATTTTATCTTTTTATTGATGCCTATATTTAATAAGTACTTATTAAATACTGACTGTGTCTAGCAAAGGATAGTTAAAGACTGATGCTTCCAAGTCTGACATGTGAAGGTTCAAATTCTGGCTCTGTCACTTAGTAACTGGAGAAACTAACTTTTCCAAGTCTCAGGTTCATCATCTGCAAAATATACATAAGTAACATAAAGGAAGCTGTCATCGACAACTCTGACAGCTCATAGCCTCCCAGAGAATCTGTGCTTGAACTGGGTTGTGAAGGACAGTAGGGGGTTCATCTACCACAAAAGCAGTGGAGGACTTTCCATACAAAGAGAACAGAACATGCAAAGAGGTATGGAGTGCAAGATATCTTTGGAGAATCACTGTATGAAGTTCTGAAATATTTTAGGTTGCAGAAGGTTAGGCTAGAGAGGGCTTATATGTACGTTATACTTCGATGCTTAGATTGTATATATGGCAATTTACTAGGGTAAAGTCTATGACAAAAGAAAATAGAATTACTAAGTTTGAAATCTTAGGATCATCCTGATCTTTTGCCCCATGCATCCATTATCAAGTCCTAGAGAAGGAACAACATGCACAAAAGCCACAAGGCACAAAAGAACTTGAAGCCATCAATTAATGAAATTAGGCCAGAGTAAGTGGAGCAAGAAAGAAGAGTCTAAAATGTGCTGAGTAGAGAAAGATGATGCTAGAGCAGCAGGCATGGTCCAATTTCTGCAGGGACTTATAGAGCACTGTGAAGAGTCAGTTTGGGTCTTACCCTAAGTTCAAGGGAAAACAAATGCAAAATTTTAAGAAGAAAATAAAAATCATCCAATCTTTATCTTTAAATGAAAATTGCTCCCTAGTGAGTTAGAAGGGATAAAGGGTACAAAGAACTGAGTAAAACAGGTAGTCACTGCAGTGGTCCAAGTGAACATTTTAAAACAGGGTAGTGTCAGTGGGATGTGGAGAAAGAAACACATTTTGATCAAATCTGGAGGTTGAATTAATGAGAGTAGGAGAGCGGACATGAGAGAAGAGAGATGTCCAGGTGGCCCAAAATTGGTGACCCGACATTTCTGACTTAGGCAACTGGGTATATAATGGTGCTTGCCATTCACTAAGACAGAAAACAGCATAAAAGAAGCATGTTTTCTATCCTATTTTGATACGTGAGACAGGAGCTGGCAATGAGCTTATTTTAGATGGATTCCTGTGGGACATTTAAGTAGAGATATCAAGAAGACAGTTGTAAATGCAGATCTTGAACTCAGAGGAGGAATACGAGCTAGAGGTACAAAAGAGGGAGCCCCGACACTAAAAGTGGTAGTCAGAGCTTTGGAAGTAAGGGAGCTCATCTAGAATAATGTACATACAGAGTGAGAAGATAAAGCTGGAGGAGAAAGACAGAGCACAGGAAAAGACCTAAATTTATGAGGTGGGCAAAGAAAAGACTCATAAAGGAGACTTAGGACGGAGAGTAAGCGGGAGGACACGCCACAGAGAGAACATGAGATGATAAAAGGAGGAAGCAGTCAGCAGTGTTAAAGACTTCACAGAAGGCGAGTGATGGAAACTGTCCTAAGATTTAGCAACGATAATAACATTGAGGGACTTCTGGTTAAGCATAGCAGTCTAAACACATGCAATTACATCCAGTGCTTTCCAAAATACTAATACAGTGGCAATACAAGAATAAAAAGTTATGAACCCATGAAAAAGATCATAGCCGAAGGGGTGACACCCAACAAGACATGACAACACATCTCTGTATGCACTACATGGTCTAACACAGATCCTCAAAGAAAGTTGTTGAAGGAATCAATCAGTACTTTACTCAATCATTCAATCCTCATCTTGTAGAAAAGGAAACTGTTCCGGGAGTCAAAAAATGCAGAGGAGAAATTATACATGAGTTACACCCCAGGAAAAATTCTCAGAGCTGATGAAAATGTCCCTGTCTCCCTCTGAGTGAACTTAAACTAGATATATTTACATTTGTAGATTTTTTAAGGTAGATAAGAACCTACTGTAATACAGCATAGTTTTTTGGTTTGCTCTTTTTTTTTTTCTTAACTCAAAGGTTCTGCTTGAAGAAAACGATCTTATTAATTAAGCCAAATATAGTTCCTCTGAGTTAAAAAAAAAAGAGTAAACAAAAAACTAAGCTGTATTACAGTAGGGTCATTGTCATCAGTTTTGAGAATTTTTTCTGGTGTGTAACTCCTGTTACACATCAGGATGTTAACTGATCAGCCATTATAATTCATATTCATTTCATTTCAACATGGTATTCCAAAGGATTACACTTCAAGGCAAAAGACTAACATTCACCTTGTATCACAGCATAAAGAGGCAATGTCCTTTTCTGAGAGAGAACATCAAAATCAATTCATTCACCAAATATGTATTAAATGTGGACTGTGTACCAGTACTATTCTGGGCAGTGGGGACATAGGGTTGAATGAGGCATAAAGGAGTTTATACAACACTGTATGGAAAGGATAAGAGTGGGAAATAGGATGGTACCTTATGACACTGATTCTTAAAATCTAGTGGAAAACAAAAATTATTATTTTCAGTATTTCCATATAAACATCATATCTATTAGCATTCATCTCTATAATGAAACTATTGAGAAATTATACCACCTCAAATCATGATCTGTATAAATCCAAATATAACTAGATTTAAAATAATAAAAACAAATTCAATCTCAGATCACTTTAACCATAAGAAAACAGGAACACAATAGAAATACTATTTTAAAACTGCACAACAAAGCCAAAATTGTCTTTTGCACAAGCCTTCTAAGAACCAGTTAAGTGTAAAGGATTTTGAAAAATTAAGAAGGTGGCAATAATTGAGGACTCAGTTAAAATTTACTGGTACAAGTTTGCTCTGAAAAATCAACCTGAAATTTTGAGTTGATATTTGGTTTGCTAATTCAAAACACACTTGGTAGAGAGATATCAACAATGAAGAAGAAGGGGAGAGAGAGTGACTGAAACATATTCTGTGTAGCAACATGCATTTCTCATCTGAAGAGAGAAACTAGGGGTTGACTAGATCAAGACTAATTAAGGATCCTGTTTCTGACTTACTTCACTCTGTATGACAGACTCTAGGTCCATCCACCTCACTACAAATAACTCAATTTCGTTTCTTTTTATGGCTGAGTAATATTCCACTGTATATGTGTGCCACATCTTCTTTATCCATTCATCTGTCGATGGACACTTAGGTTGCTTCCATGTCCTGGCGATTGTAAACAGTGCTGCAATGAACATTGTGGTATATGACTCTTTTTGAATTATGGTTTTCTCAGGGTATATGCCCAGTAGTGGGATTGCTGGTAGAGGGGTGGGATAGGGAGGGTGAGAGGGAGGGAGACGCAAGAGGGAAGAAATATGGGGATATATGTATAGCTGATTCACTCTGTTATAAAGCAGACACTAACACACCATTGTAAAGCAATTATACTCCAATAAAGACGTTAAAACAAAATACTTCCTGGGGGTGGGGGGGAAGTATCCTGGAAGGGGGGAAGGGCAATGAGAGAAATGGAGATTATTTTTTAAAGTAATGGTAACAAACTAATTACATTCCTTCTTTGAGACAAATGCTGACCCACCTCACTGATAGGGTCAAACCTAAGAATTGAGATTAAAAGTCTTGCTTTGGTCACCCTACCAACACTAACTATTCTTATGTCGAACAGAAAAGATAAATACCTTCGTATTACTGACTAAAAACTATAAAATAAAAGTACATGCCGGGGCTTCCCTGGTGGCGCAGTGGTTGAGAGTCCGCCTGCCGATGCAGGGGACACGGGTTCGTGCCCCGGTCCGGGAGGATCCCACGTGCCGCGGAGCGGCTGGGCCCGTGAGCCGTGGCCGCTGAGCCTGCGAGTCCGGAGCCTGTGCCAGGAGAGGCCACAGCAATGAGAGGCCCGCGTACCGCAAAAAAAAAAAAAAAAGTACATGCCATTTTCATAAAACTCAGTGGGAGCTGGCAAAGCAAATGTTGGCTCCCCTTCACCATTTTGCTTAGGATCAAATCTCCAATAAGAATGTCACGAAGGTATAAGTCTATTAATCAAATCATATAAACTTTCCAAACCATCTCCATATATAATGTCCCTGGGTGATCGAAAATCAAGATCAAATATATGCAATGACTCTGTTATGCAGGGAAAAACAGACTTTAGTAAAGAAAGAAATTTCAAAGATTGGAAGAAGCTACCTTAAATGGATCGTGGGAGAATTCACATGAATTGTAAGGACTCTAGAATAAGCATTGTACAGCAATATAATGATGAGTAATCCAACAGTGAAAACAATAATAATGGAAGCTTTACATAATCTATATGCCAGGAGCTGTGCAGGCTGTTTCATCTCTCCCCACTAAATTTTCCCCAAATCATCTGGTACTAAGCTTTATATAATGCCTTTAAAAAAGCAACATTTATACTCTGTACTTGAAGAGTATGATTTATAATAAAACAAAACTTACCACTTTGTGATATAACCCCATTAGAGAGACATTTAGCAATATATTATAAAAATAAAGATGTAGTATTCTAAAACTCAGACATTCTACTACAAGTTATAACTTTAGAAAAACTCTCAAACATGCACACAAAAAGATATATACAGATATGCTCACTGCTATTAGTGTGTGGAATAGTAAAAAATGGAAAACAGCCAAATTGTTCATTTACTGAGGAAGGAATTTTAAAATAACTACGCTTTATTCAAACCATGGAATGTTACAGAGCAATTAAAACCTAATTATTACCCACAACAATGGCAAAATGAAAAAAGACAATCTCAGTTTTGGAAAGCTGTGGAACAACTTGAACTCACATGCATTGATGGTGGGACGGTCAACTAGGATAACCACTTTAGAAGACTGCTTGGCAATGTCTACTAATGTTGACACTGACACTAATTACAGATAAGCTAGGATACAGACACTAAGTTGATACAATGATGCAGATATCTTATCATAAAAAATTTCTCTTCCTAGCTATACAGATACGCATAATATGTAACGGATGTGCACAAGAATCTTCAGAGTAGTATTATGCCTAATAGTCAAAACAAGAAAACAACACAAATGTCCCAAAACTGAATGGAAATAAACAGTGGTATATTCATGTAATGGAATACTAGCTAGCACTCACGATAGACATTTAACTACACACAATAACATGGAGGAAGCATGTAAACCTAATAGTAAGAAACAGCAGCCAGATACACACAAAAGACTATGTACTAAATGATTCCATTTATATAAAGTTCAAAAACACAAAACTAATCTATGTCGTTAGAGGTCAGAATATGGTTTCCCCAGTGGGGGGTGGGGAGAGACAGTAACTAAAAGGTGGAAAAAGGGTGGGAAGGCTTCTGAAGCACTGGTAGCATGCTACTTCTTGAGCTGGGTACTGATTACACAGATGTGTTCATTCTGTGAAAATTCATCAAGATGTACAAATATAATTTTAGCAGTTTTCAGTATACAACTGCAAAACTCATAAATGCACAATATATACTTAATAAAAGCTTACTTAAAAAAAAAACCTAAGAAATCAGACCTGTATGTATCACCATGGATAGGTCCCCTAAACATAATTTTTGAAAGCAGAAATTTTTCAGAAGGGCAAATTTAATATGATGTCACTCACATAAATTTTAAAATCACAAAAAAAGTGTAAGAATACAGATAAAAACCACCTTCAGTATAGTAAATACCTCTAGAGAGAGAAAAAGGAACAGGATGAGAGCACACAGCTTTTGCTATATTCATGGTATTGTATTTCTTAAAAAGAGAGAGATCTGAATATAACAAAATATTCACGTATGTCAAATTTGAATATGTGAGTGCCTATTGTGTTATCTTCTGTATATCTACAATATTTTAAAATGAAAATCTTAAAGAAAGCTATGACTTTGTATTCTAGAATGAAGAGAATCTTTAAAATAATTTTCAGTGAAAAACATTCTTAACCATTTGCCCAGATCAGCTGATTAACAAATGCTTTTATATATAGCTTAAGTATCTGAGATGGCTGATGGGTGTTTATTTTAGGTAAAATGTTTACTAAAATACACTCTATATATAGAAAAACAGTACACTCTTATTTGCAAAAAGATAATTTGGGCCTTTTAAGCTGTACAGTAATAAAAATCATTCAACATTTGAGAGAGTTCAGCAGAAATGGTCTTTAGGAGAAAATATACCTTCAAACTAATTCTTTAAAACCCAAGGCAACTTTGTTGCTCCTTTATGCATTCCACTGGGCTATAATCAAAATGAAGTATTTAAGTAATAATGGTTGCATGGGTAGAATCGTCAACTCCACAAAACTAGATCATCGAGACACCCACTAAAAAGAGTTATTCATTCCAGGAATACTCAGTCCCTTTTCCCAGATATCACTTTGCGTCATTAACTTGGAAGTGGACTCAGTGGTTAGCTAACTGGTCCTTCAAATGGATTTGGAGGTTACCATCCATTTTGTGTTTAATAAGAAGTTTTGTCTTTACTGTCTTGTCTTAAAATCGAAGAGGTATAGGGAATAAATAGAGACACATAAATGGGTAGAGAGAGAAAAAGACAGAAACACAGAGATAAATACACATACATGTATATATAAACACATACATATATGCAAACATACACACACTTATGTGTACACACACATTTCTACATACATAGGTAGGGCAAGAGAGACTACTACCATTAAGTGTCTACTCTGTGCCAGGTATTTTTAAGTTTGATCTTTTAATCTTCACAAAACCCTATAAGAAAGTTATTATTATTTTTTGCACATGCAAAACTTACCCAAGATCAATATAAAAAGAATACGTGGCAGAGCAAACCCGGGTCTGTCAAATGCAAAAATGAGCCTCTTTCCTCCATAGTATGCTTAAAATAAGTTTTAGGTCGATTGTAAGTATTGCTTTGTATCACTTTAACATAGAAAAAAATTCATTTTGGCACTATGAAGAAACATAGCTGGTTTTTAAAACAAAATCTGATTTTATTCCCAAAATTTCAATATGGCAAAGGAAAAGTTGCTACAAAGATAATTCTTAGTTGAATATGTTCAAAATTTAATTCCCTGGTAATCTGGGTTTTGGCCAAGACAAATCAAAATCATAGATATTTTACAAATGCCAAGTTTTCAGAGAAACAAAAAAAATGTAATAGCAACAGATGCATTCTCCATAGACATTTGTGTTGAGCCTAGCTATATCCAGAGTCTGAAGAAAAGGGGGATCTTTAAATTTCATTTTAATGAATAATAAATTCCTGATTTCTGTTCATGTCAACCACTTAAATAAGATCATATTCACTCCTTGGAAAATTAGATGGTAGGATATACTGAGAAAGAAAAAAGAAAATAAGGAGGAAAAAGAGGATGGGAGGGAGAAAAAAGAAAAGCGAGAAAAATTTTAAAGAGACTAGAAAGAAAACTATATCTGGTACTTCTTGAACTAAAACTATATTTGAAAATTTCTATTCAAAGAAAGAATACATAGTGCATTTGTTTTTCATTTCTTTTACAATATACTAATATTAACATCAACAAATTAAAGTCCCACTTGTGTAAAAGCAAGTGTGTCTGAGGATGACCGACCATTGCATAAAATGCATTAAAATTTAAGGAAAGAAGCTACAAACAACTCAGTAAAGATCAGTAGTTCATTACTATAGAATGGGTTTTGGTTATACTGTAAAACAAATATCCATTTTTAAATTCAAAATTGAAATATCTATCTTAAGACAAGTTTATACTACATAAATAAATTGTCATTAAAAGTTACTAAATATATGCAAGCAGAGGTTCCCCTCTATGGATCTTAGCAATTTCTCCAAGTAAAACACACTACTTTATAATATCACAAAATATTGATTTTAAGACCCTATCTTTTAAAAAAAATTTGAATATTCAGAGTAGACAGATCAAATATGAAATTATCTCACCTTTTCTCAAACTCTACTTAACAGAATCATTGAGATTGCTTTTTTAATTCTTTTTTTCAGTTATATTAGACATGCAGAAACATATCTAAAATAAAGCCTTAATTTTTTAGAACAGTTTTACTTTTACAGGAAAATTGAACAGGAAGTACAGAGTTCCCATATATATCTTCTTCCCCATTCCCAATAGACATAAAGTTTCTACTGTTATTAACATTTGGATGACTGTGGTACATTTGCTACAACTGATGAACCATATTAAAACATAGTTATGAATTAAAGTCTAGAGTTCCCATTACGGTTTATTGTTTGTGTTGTATAGTTCTACAGTTGTACAGCTGGCAAATACATAATGCTATGTATCCATCATTAAAGTACCATACAGAATAGTTTCACCACCCTAAAGATCCCCTGTGCTCTGTCTATTCGTCCTTCCCTCTCCTCAACCCCTGGCAACCACTGAGCTTTTTACTGTCTCCATAGTTTTGCCTTTTCCAGAATGTCATATAGTTGGAATCACAGGATGTAGCCTTTTCAAATGACTTCATTCACTCAGTGATATTCATTTAAGGCTCCTCCATGTCTTTTTGTAGCTTAATAGGTCATTTCTTTTCATCAACTGAATAACAGTCAATTGTATAACTATATCACAGTTTGTTTTTCCATTTATCTATTGAAGGGCATCCTGGTTGCTTCCAAGTCTTGGCAATTATGCATAAAGCTTATATAAACATTCTTGTGCAAACTTTTCATAGACATAAGTTTTCAACTCATCTGGGTAACTACCCAGGAATGCAATTACTAGGTTGTATAATAGTGAATACTGTATGCATGTTTAGCTTCATAATAAACTGCCAAACTATTTTCCAAAGAAGCTACATCCATTCCACCACCAGTGAATCACTGTCCTTGCTGCTTGCTCCACATCCTTGGCAGCATTTGGTGTTGTCAGTGTTGTGAATTTTAGCCATTCTAATAGGTGTGTAGTGGTATCTTTTTTTTTTTTTTTTTTTTTTTTGCGGTACGCGGGCCTCTCACTGTTGCGGCCTCTCCCACTGCGGAGCACAGGCTCCGGACGCGCAGGCTCAGCGGCCATGGCTCACGGGCCCAGCCGCTCCGCGACATGTGGGATCTTCCCGGACCGGGGCACGAACCCGTGTCCCCTGCATCGGCAGGCGGACTCGCAACCACTGCGCCACCAGGGAAGCCCATGTAGTGGTATCTTGTTGTTTTAATTTGCAATTCCCTTATGAAATAAATACCAAGCATCTTTTCATAAGCTTATCTGCCATCTGTATATCTTCTTTGGTGAGATCCATTTCTTATAGTTGAGTTCTTTGTATATTTTGGATACAACTCCTTTATCAGATATGTGTTTTACAAACACTTTCTTCCAGTCTGACTTATCTTTTCATTTTCTTAACAGTGTCTTTCTCAGAATAGAAGTTTTTCATTTTAATAAAGTGCAACTTATCCAACTTATCAATTTTTTCTTTCATGGATTGTGCTTTTGGTGTTTTATCTAAAAAAATCAACTTCTAGATTTTCTCCTATGTTACCTTCCAGCTGTTTTATAGTTTTACATTTTACACTTAGCTCTATGATTCATTTTTAATTCATTTTTGTAAAAAGTATAAATTTTGTGTCTAAATTTCTTTTTTTTTTGCATATGGATGTCCAGTTAGCTGTTCCAGTGCCACTTTTTGAAGCCACTGTCATTTTTCAACTGAGCTGTCTTCACTCCTTTGTCAAAGATCAGTTGCCTATGCTTGTGTGGGTCTATTTCCAGATTCTCTATTCTGTTACAAAGATCTGTCTATTATTTCATCAATATCATACTGTCTTGATTACTGTAACTTTAAAAAATGTCTTGAAGTCAGGTAGTGTCAGTCTTCTGACATTGTTCTTCTTCATCAATATTGTGTTGTCTATTCTGGGTCTTTTGCCTTTCCATATAAACTTAAGATCAGTTTATCAATATTCACAAAATAACTTACAGGGATTTGATCGGGATTTTGTTGAATCTATAATCTTCAAGTTAAGAAGACCTGACATCATAACCATATTTGAGTATGCCTAGCCAAGAACATGGACTATCTCTCCATTTATTTAGATCTTTGATTTTCTTTCATCAGAATTTTGTAGCTTTCCTAATATTGTTGTTGTACATATTTTGTTAAAGTTATTCCTGTGTTTCTTTCTTTGATGCTAATACAATGGTATTGTATTTTTAATTTCAAAATTCCAGTTGTTCATTGTTCACATATAGGAAAGCAACTGACTTCTGTATATTAATCTTGTTTTCTGCTACCCTGCTATAATTGTTTATTAATTCCAGGAGCTTTCCTTGGTTGATTCTTTTGGATTTTCTACATAGACAATCATGTCATCTGCAAATAGACAATTGCATTTCTTGCTTCCCAATCTGTATGCCTTTTATTTCCCTTTCTTATCTTACTACCTTGGCTAGGATTTCCAGTATGATACTGAATAGGATTGGTAAGAGGGGACATTCTACTTTGCTCCTGATCTTAGTAGAGAAGCACGTAATTTCTCATTGATGGTTTTTCATAAAGCAAATGTCCATGCAACCACCAGCCTAGTGAATAAATAAAATGTTGCTGATACGCCAGAAGCTCCTGGAACCTCCACCCCAATTTCTACCACCTATATACAACTTAACCATTATCTTTAGTTTTGTTGTAATCTCTTCTTGCATCCCTAAACACTAACGTCTAGTTTTGGAACTTCATATAAAATAAATCATACAGTATTATTCTTTTGGGTCTAGGTGTTTTTTATCAACATTATGCTTAGGAGATTCGACCATGTTATTGTTGCCATACTTTATCCAATTTCATTGCTGTAGAGCAGAAGATGAGAAAATTTTTTCTGTGAATGACAATATTTTCCAATTTGTCATCAAACTCAAACCAGTAAATAAGAGTTCACTACTGACCTATCAAATTTAAATAACTCTTTAAAGTTTCATCACACTTCTCAATAATAAAAATTAATGTTTTAAGTGAAAAGCAACTGTTTCATGTCATGAAAGCAATACTAATGTCTGTAGTCTTTCTCCAAGTTGTCTATTCTAGTTCAATGATAGAAAAATTTTGAACTGAACTGCTAAAACCAAAAAAGTTTCTTTTTTATGCATAGTTTCTGCTAAATTCAAGATTCCTAACTCACAATTACAGATTGTCAGGAATGGCAACAGTGTTTCCTGGCTCTATCAGATGTTCCAACCAACAAGATTAAACATGAACCTAGTAATTTTGAAGAATTCTCACTGTAGACTACTTTGACAGCTTTGTCAGATACTATGTGATTAAGAATATCACATTCAAAACCTGTAAAGGTTCATATTTCAGCTCTGGAAATAATTGGGAGAATGTATAATTTGGTTTTATTCAACTCTAATAAGCATTCATTTTCTATTGCATAATTTGGACCTTTTAAAACCAAAACAATACTCTATCACTGAGTTCTTTCACTGATGAATGAAAAGTGTTATCAATTATAAGCAAAAGTCAAATTTCTGGCAGTTAAGCCATTACCTCACATATCAAGTGCCTTATCACAAGGATGATGCACGAGGTAACTTTCCAGATAAAGGTGGTGATGATAAGAAATTTCTTCCCAAATAACTTTCCTAAAACAAGCGTTGCCTTTAGTCATCATTCTTTCTACCAGTTTCTGAACAGCAACTGAATTCTATGTTTCTATAAAATCATTAACAGACATCTTTTAAGTTCTTCCTGACAAAATAGGAAATCAGTCTTTCCAATACACTGAGCTGACAGAAGTTATATATATTTTATAGTAGATTATGGATACAAATTCAGTCAAATTCATTTTCACCATGCAAAGTGAAAAAAGGACTTAACGTCTCTCTTACTGGAAGGTGTACTTAAATAGATATGTTAAGATAGCCTTATTCTCAGATATGAAGAAATATAAAAGAAAAAGAGAGAATCAAAGTTTAGCGCATAAAGGGATTATGATGGCACAATTGCACATATTAAATCAAATGAAGTTACCTTCTTTTCATCAGAATACTCTCAAAATTCTTAACAGTTCTCTGCCAGAAGGTAAAATTAAAACTAATCCATTTTGCATTAAATGTTATTATTGTACGGCATCACCCTATGTTATTAGTTAGAAAATGTTAACACAAATAGAAATTTAATTTACCTACCAAAACACCCGTATATTTTGTAGAGAAAAAAAATCCAAAGAATATTGTCATCGCATAGTTTTCTATTACTAACACCTGAATAGCCACAAAAACTGAGAGATGGAAAATATAGAGTGCAGATGACTTACATATGGAGGGTTAGCCTTTAATTCTCTCTCCCAGGATTGAGGAGTTTTATTCTTTGTGCTTACAATGCTCCTTTCTCCAGGGTATTCTTCTACTTCCAGAATAGGTCAGGACAAAGCTTCAACAGACTTCTATTATTTGTTTGATCTAGGGGGAAATTATACTTTTAATCAATTATTACAAAATGCATCAAACTTTTTTCTCACTGTGCTGGGGGGTGGCGGTTTCTCATTATTTTCTCTTGGATCTGAGGTGAACAGAGAAAATAGGAATTGCCATTGTTGCATATTACAATAAATAAATCAAGTAGTTTAAATTAACACCACTAAAAGAAACCCACATCTATCTTCTTTTTCATTTTTATGGCTAAGCAGCACAGCAAGAGAAAATTAATATTCAAAACCCAAATGACTACAAAAGCCTACTCAAATGTATTTTTAAAAGACTTTAACATAATTTTGCAAATCCATGAGTTTGAATGGACTGGCAGAGATGATTAGGTATCAAATATTTTTACTCATTCATTTTAATGTCTTAGGGCTAAAGAATTACAGGATGATTAGAAAAGTGTAAAGGGAAATCCATTTAAAAAATTTTTAATGGAATAATAAAAAAGATGATTTCAAGAGCATGAGACAGACCAGAAACAGATAGCAAAGGGCCTGTAGGCAGGGCAAGAAATCTAGAGTAAGAATTTTGGAGATGGTACAAAAGTGGGGAACTGCTATTCAAACAGAGCATGTTGGTCAAATTAAAGCATATAACATGAGTACATTTTTAATATGGTTTGATGTTAACTTTCTGAGAAATCTATAAATGTAAAAATGCAACACATCCTACCTTCACAAGAACACAGAAACATAATACATGATTATTTGATCTTTGGTGGTATGAACATTCATAACTTTAAAGGAGTTAATTGTATTCTACAAACTTCATCAAATTGTAGTTTTCTAATAACGGATATTTTCTGCCTCATTAAAATGAAATATCAAGATAAATGTCTTCAACTTGTGCCATACCCTGGATCACACTCTCTTGCCTTATCTTTAAGTCATTCATATTGCTTTCCATTAAATAATAAATTAGAATGTAGGGGGAACATTTAGAGAAATTTGGAAATAAAATACAGATGGGGGAAATGTGTCTGTTAGCACTTTAAAGCCAGTTTTCGTTCAGAAATTTAAAACTATTACACTTGTGATTACTATTCCAAAAAAACTATAGTGGCAATATAGTAAACAAATGAAGCCAATTAATAGCTGTATCAGAATAGCTAAATACAAAAACCAAAATGTATGTGGGCAGAAGAATGTCTCTTTAAGCCATCCATCTGGTCACAAACTGATACTTACGTGAGCCCCTTCTGATTTTAATCAGAGTCAGGGGTACTTGTAAGTATCTACCTGGAACACCTCAAAATTATTTCAAAGTGAAACGAACAGAAATTTGACTATCAAAAATTAAAGCTATTGAAGGAGAAAACTCACTCAAGACTAGATTTTAGGATTACAGAAAACTGGTATATTTTCTTTTAGAAAGATACAACTAATCCTGGCCTAAATATAATAAGATTTAGTAGTCTTACTACTAAAACTTATCAACATGCATTCTATATGAATATTTCCATATGGCTTTCAAACATAGGTAGTTCTACCTTAGTTTCAAGAACACAGAAATGATTTTGCTATATTTTGGATCAGTGCAGATCAATGCACATTCCTTTAGGGAAGCCTTTTGAACTGACAAAGGGTGAATGATTGACATCAGTAACAAATACTTTTTGTTGTCCTGGACTGACATGTCATTTATAGCAATACCTATGCTAATTAATGCCATACATATCTACCAGATGTGTCAGAGAAATATGCCAGACCCTTCACAGAATATTCCGTTTGAGTGCGGCTAAAATTACATTATAGATATGGAAATGCATCCCTTTGTGATAAAGAACTGATCGCTCTCTCTCTCTCTCTCTCTCCCTCCCCCCATGTATCACACACACACATATATACATATACATAGAATATACTTTCTGTGATAGGGAAAAACCCACTTATATGTACAATTAGCTATACCTTGTCTATTCCATTGGTAAAACTTTTTACAAAGAGCAAACTCTACCTTGCCATGTTCAAATACACTATAATCTTAAGCTTAAAAAAATACAGAACAGGGCTTCCCTGGTGGCGCAGTGGTTGAGAGTCCGCCTGCCGATGCAGGGGATGCGGGTTCGTGCCCCGGTCCAGGAAGATCCCACATGCCGCGGAGCAGCTGGGCCCGTGAGCCATGGCCGCTGAGCCTGCCCGTCCGGAGCCTGTGCTCCACAACGGGAGAGGCCACAACAGTGAGAGGCCCACGTACCGCAAAAAAAAAAATAATAATAATACAGAACATACTGTACTAAAATACTAGTCAGGGTCTTCAGAAACTACACTATCATCATGACACTTTACATTGAAGTGTGTTCCCAGATTCTCTCAACTCCACTGGTAGACTGTTAACAATGGGAACTATGCATTAATCACCTTCATCTCCCCATTCCCTAGGACACAGTTTGGTATATAGTGGGTACCAGTTTTTTTTAAAAAAAATAGAGTTAAGGTCAGTAAAGACATCAAAATTATGTATCACATTTTTGTCAGTGAATTCAGTATACACAAAGAAATAATTGTTAGTGTTGGCAACTGAAACCCTTACTCATTAAATCAAATAAACTGGTAAAGAACTCATCTCAGTGTCTGGTACAGAGCTAGCACTCAAAAAACTGTGAACTATATAATCAGATTGAACATTCATCCTGCATTGCCTGGAATAGAAGGGGTTTGTACTTACTGCAATTATTAACAGCTACCACTTTTCTTCTCAAAAGTGTCCCAGTTTAGATGGCAACTTTATTCCTCCAAAGTATCATTAATTTATTATAATTCATTTATATGATTATTTCTTTTTATCAACAAGTTATTCTTTTTCTTGTTTTCTATGATGCTGTTACATGACAAAACTATTTTATTGGGATTGGGATGAACAACATTCCATTCTTTTAACATCAGTACATTCACAGAGAAGGTCAAGGGTTTATTAAATCCTCACATCCTTTTTTTTTTTTTGCGGTACGCAGGCCTCTCACTGCTGTGGCCTCTCCCATTGCGGAGCACAGGCTCCGGACGCGCAGGCTCAGCGGCCATGGCTCACGGGCCCAGCCGCTCCGCCGCATGTGGGATCTTCCCGGACCGGGGCACGAACCCGTGTCTCCTGCATCGGCAGGCAGACTCTCAACCACTGCGCCACCAGGGAAGCCCTCACATCCTTGAAGCTAAACATTTCATCATCAACAAAGGAATTACCTCCTAGCTGACCAATCCAATGTGACTTCTTAATTCTTGGTTTGCTTAACTTCGCTAATTCATTTAGCTTAGTTTTCATTCTTTCCTTCATAAAACTCTACCTCTGGCCTACATGACACCCCTCTTTCTTGATTCCCCTCCCACCTCTGAGACCTCCTTTTTTCAGTGTCTGCTAGTTCCTATTCTTACATGTATTTCCTCAATGTCAGTTTTCTCAAGACTTCATTCTAGTCCTCTTCTTTTCCTAATCTGCACTCCAGTTCTTGCAATAACCACAATTTTTTGCAAATGATTCCCAAGTGTGTATATCCAGTCCACACCTCTCTCCTGACCTGCAGATCGTTCCTACTGAATATACAATCTCCTATCTGTCTCCACTTCCTCCAGTCTTAACTCCAAGACCAAGGAAGCAACCAACAGTTAAGGAGAAAGTGAAGTCCTGCAAGAATTCACAGGCAACGGAAGACAAGGCAGGGAAATCCAAACCCACTAGAGTGAGAGGCAACCTGTTCCTGGTATCTCATTTGTAATCCAAGCATATTTCACTTATAAAAATTGTTGCATGTAGTGGATAGGTTTCAAGGCAAATATTACTAGAAAGAATAATATGATAAACGTCAAATATATCATGAGGATCACAAAATAAAATACCCAAAGATAAAAGTGTAAAGCAGCTAGGCGCAAGATAAAAGAAAGTTGTAGGGTACTGTGGCAAAGTCTCTAAAGAGGTGTTTTTTAACCCCCATCAGATTACTGCATATGCTCCTGCATTTGCTCCATAGGAATGCAGTCTTAGCCCTGCCAAATGTGAGTTTTCAAGAGAAGTTAGAAAAGCTGTGCACGTGTGTGTGTGTGTGTGTGTGTGTGTGTATGTGAGAGAGAGAGAGAGAGGGAGAGAAACAGAAACAGAGAGACAAATCCAATTTTTAAGATTTAGTAACGAATTTCATATTTTAAAAAATAATAAATATAATAATATTTGCAAGCTAAGGACATAAAGCACTCCTTTTTGACCTCAAGGTTAAATTGAAGGGCTAGCCTTTGACTTAAAAGCCATGTGTATATAACATGGCTTCTTAAGGAAAGTGTGGTCTGAGTTCTGAGCAACCAACACAACACAAAATCTTTTGTTATACAATCCATTTACATTTTGCGAAAAGCCTGCTATTTAATTGTATTGCCTAAAACATCCTATGAATGCAATTTTCCACCTTCTCTTTTGCTCAGCTCTTTATCCTCTACTGCCTCTTAAACATCTTCACTTGAATATTACGGTTCTGACCCTTCTTCAAATTAATCATGGTTTATATCTCTTCAGAATTTTATCTCAAACCTTCTCTCTACTCAAGAACACTCAAGTTTTCTTAAATATATACCAAAATATTTATTTATTTATTGGATCTTCTAACAGGGAAAATTTTGTGTGCCTCTGGCTTTCCCTCCAGTTTACAGGAGAGATTTACAGAAGAGAGAAATTTATCCAAGATCTCAGAGGGTGTGAGTGGCAGAGACGGAACTTGAGCTCACTTTCCTTTTGAAACCAATGCAAGCCAAATTTACCCAAAATTTAATTGATAGGTAAATATACACATATAATATTTAATTTCTCTAACTGTATTTGAAAATAACTAATTTCCGTTAAATAACATACACTATAATCAAAATTAGAAAATACCAATATTTGTGTATGTCACCTCAAAGTATGCTTATTACAACACTTTAACTTTCACAATAAACATATTTCACTTACGTATTATACATGTTTATAACTGCAGAGTCAAATGAGGATATCAGACTTCCAAAACTAATAATCATCCACTCTCAACAGGGCACAACCAGTATCAGCATCACTAGGTTCACATTTAAAAGAGATCGACTCATTCTGTACACAATTTCTGAGTAGTTGATTGTATATTAGCTTACTTATGAAGTGGAAAAAATCTCAGAACAAACGAGCACGCAATGGGGGGGAAAAAAAAACTACCTTATCTATATTGCCCTGACAATTGAGTCTGGACAACAGTATTTTCTAAATGTACCCTATTCAGGGCTGGATATGTAATTACCTTCAGTTCATAGTCTAGACATTAATGCTTTCATAGTATTTAAGACTCCTTGTAACATGCTTGCAGCTTTAAGTAAGCAAGGCTAAATCTTGACCAGATAAATTAGCAAAGAATGCAATAAAGGCTGCAATAAAAGAACTTTATCCTACAAACCTTCAAGTTGCTGCTAAATGAGATTTCTTTGAAATGCAGATCAGTTGAACTAGATTAGTGAATTTTAGCTCCTGTCAACATCATAACAAAATACAAATACAATTGTTCACTGGCCTTATCTCCATGCTTCCATCTGCTGCCTTGTTATTTACTTTCCTTGATTTACTATGCAGATCTAAATAAGGCACATCAAGGAGGGCTTACAACACAATGGCTTCTTAAGCTTTACATCAAGGTATTTGAAACTGAAGCCAGGAAAGGGCTGCCATCAAAGACATATCTCTAATGAACTTCCATATCAGAGAAGGTTTGGTATTTAATACTGCTGTGAAAAGAAAGAGCTACAAATCAGAATGGCCTATGAAAGAAAATGCCCACAAATCTTGATGAGATTAGCACCTCTGAGAATTAATATCCCAATAAAAATGATGTCTGGTACCTTGAAGAGTTAACTTCCAACCTTTGCAAATATAATGCACTGTGTCAAGAGCAGGGAAATCATTTGACAAGGTTAAAAGGTCAGGGAAGAATTTTTAATTTTTCTCCCAAAGCTAGAAAATTATATTTTTTATACCTGCTTATCGTAAATCCATGTCAGAATAAACAAACTTCAACATAATTAACACAATTAACAAATTTATAACATTACTTTCTATGGTATACGCATTCTGCACTATTTTTTCAAAAATGAAAATTAGGAACAACTTCACAGTAAAATATGTAATATAAAATGACAGCATGCAACATTTGTTCATCAATTCTAGTATTTCCTTTTTCTGCCCCACAGCCATCTATGGCAACACAGTAAAATCTTCAGTCATTTTGCAAATCTTGAGGTGCCATTTTTATTACATGCTGCTCACCTTTTAAAGAGACACAGTAAATAAGAATTTCTTTTCACCCTCTCTTCCTCCCTAATTGTGTTTTCCCACTTTTATTTATGTCAAAGTTGAACAAGACAATAATTCACAAACATTAGTGAAAGTTTCCAGCAAACTCTACTTGCATTACTATTTCTTCCCCATAAGCAGTTAAGGTCCATAAACAAATGATAATTTTGTTTTTCCTAAAGAAAGCATTTCAATCATTTATGTCGTTCTATAGCAAGGGAAGATCCCACAAGCAAGTTCTGCTCCGTGGATCAATCAGCTCCAAACCAAAGTAGACATGTTGTCGACTCCAGTGCCTGGAAATCCTGCTGCGGGCTCACCAGATGATGAAAACCGAGGTATGCAGCAGGGGGCCCCCACGTGGCATTTGGTAGCTTCTGGGCATGTCAAACTTCACAACAACCCCACAGTCAATGACAGCAAACACCTTCCCTCTTCTTGCCTCCAAACATAAACTTGCCTCTCTACCCTCCCTCCGAATTACGGGCAGTCTTCCAGAAACAAAGCCCCAAACAGAAGAAACCTCCCATGACTACACAACAGAAATCACAGTTGTCTTTTTGCGGGATTTCATTTCATGTAGGCAATGTTCCAGACTTATTTACAACCACAAGAGACTGTTACCTCTTCTTGTTTAACACAATGACAAAACAACAGATTTACATATGCAAAAGCAGGTGCTGTAACAGGTTTGACTACTCTTGACCTAAAGCATGTAAAAGAGGTTTATCTGCAACAGCTGTCTCAAAGGTATTGGTGCTATGTTGGGCAGTCAAAACTCCACCATCTGTAGAAGCATGTGCTCAAAATGACAATATGAATTAAACAGTGATCAATAGGCCTTCCCTCATCTTTATCCATACATTGAAATCCCAAGATGTGTATATATTGGGCTATTTTACCTATCAGTCCTAAGATAAGGAAAATAGAAATGTTGACATGCAAAAGTAATGTGTTCGGGCTTCCCTGGTGGCGCAGTGGTTGAGAGTCCGCCTGCCGATGCAGGGGACGTGGGTTCGTGCACCAGTCCGGGAGGATCCCACATGCCGCAGAGCAGCTGGGCCCGTGAGCCATGGCCGCTGAGCCTGCGTGTCCGGAGCCTGTGCTCCGCAACGGGAGAGGCCACAACAGTGAGAGGCCCGCATACTGCAAAAAAAAAAAAAAAAAAAAAAAAAAAAAGTAATGTGTTCAATTGATCATTTCAGAACAGTTCTTTTCACCATGCTGACACACTGTGAGATGCCAGGTACTGAATTTTAATCACAGTATTAGTTTCGAGCAAAATTTTCACAGGATTAATAATTCTAGTTGCTGTAATAATAACCTGAATAACTACTCTGTTGGAGTTCTACTACCGTAATTGTTTTCCTTAACTATTTTTACATTCAAGTTGTAATTTTAGATCTTAAAAATAATGAAATTGTAGGCATGGGTATCTTAATCTCTCTTACTTTGAGCTTCAATTTAGAGAGGCACATTTTTCTGACATTCTGAGATTACAATTTTCTTTAAGAGGCTACTTTTTCCCTTGCACACCAAGGTAAAGAACCCGAGTCTGAACATGACCCCTTACTGAACAGAATAACTTGTTTTTGAGTTATATTTGCAGAAGGTAGCACCATATGCCCCAAGCTCCAAGTTGGATGCTCTTTCTATGGTCTAATTTGCTTGTCAAAAGATGTTACAATCACAAACCTACAATGTCTAGATAAACTTAATATCGAAAGGAAAAAAAAACTATTTTCCTCACTTTCTTTAGAAATAACAAATTAAGCTCAAATAAATGCAAAAGGTTTGTAAAGTTCAAGCAACCTCTGAATTATAAATAAATAAAAGAACCTGGTGCCACATGATTGAAAAAAGAAAATCACACACACGTACATAAGTTTAAATTAATTATTAAGAACAAAAACCTCGTCTCCTTTTTGAAAGAACAGAAGCAGCATGAAGTGCACAATTTTCAAGCTGACTTAGAAATAAACTACTTTTTAAACAGAAGTTTCACAAAAGACATTTAAATCAAACCACAGTTCATTATAAAAATTAACCTTTCAAATTTGAGTGAAATACATCCACTTATTTTAAATGTTTTTGCAATTTCCATTGTACATCTTTGGAATTTTGTTTTAGCCTCCAAGAACCTTTAAACTCTGCTGCAATATTCTTTTGTTTGTTTGACTTGATTTTGTCTGTTTTTTCATAATGGAGAGATAGTATCATGGGGAAGGAAGAAAGAAAGACTATATCTGTAGACAATTTGTTTCAATTTTTTCTTTTTTTTTTCCTGTCTTGTTGCTTAAACACTAAAGAATTAAAATACCATTTAAAGAAAAAAGCAAGGGTATTCAGTGGCTGTTTCTCACAACTGAGATGAGACATTATTATGACCCTTTCAAAGCCCTTCCAAATGTTTAAAAACTAAAATTATTTACTCAATAGGTCGTAACTGCCTTTTGTGAGCCACAGTAATCCATCATGTGAATAAATATTTAGACAATATTTTAAATGTGTGTGATATACTTGACAGAATGCTGCAGTTCCAGGCTGTCCTGTAAATACAATCTGATCAAAAACATTCTGCTTGTACAATAAAAAAAAAAACCCAGCTAGAAACACCATAGTCCAGCCAAGGAGAGAAAATTGATATCTAGGAAAAGCTCAACAGTGAGAGCGACCATCAGTGACATAAACCACTGCAATTTTAAGAAGTTTGAAAAGCTGTTCTTGCTGAGGTAGATATCATATAAAGAATATACACCTATCTTAGGCAGATATTAACAAAGCTTCTTAAAAATGTACCACTTGTAAATAAAGATAATATATCTATTTAATAAGCAACATTATGCAGCAGAAAAAAAAACAACAGAGCAGCACTATACATACTGATGTACTGACAGAGAGAAATTTCCAAGGTACACTGTTAAGTGAAAAAAGTAGGATACATCAAAGTGTATATGTTTATATTACCATCTGTGAAAAAGTGACATATAGAGATACATATATGTTTATATATACATCACTATTTCTAGAAGAACACTAAGAAACTGGTTGGTGTGACTGATTCTTGAAAAGGGAAAATGGATACTTAAGGCACTGCTTCTCAAACTTTTTCATAACTACATACACATAAAAACCAGTACCAATTATGTGGCCCACTGGGACAAACGAAGGGCCATCTGTCACAGGTCCCACCTTGCTTAGTTGGGGGTTAAAAACATAACTATCTCTTCATACCCTTAAAGTGGCTGACACACAGTAAGCTATGAGGTATTACGTCTTACCTGTTTTTAATAATTAAATTAAAGTTGAACAAGCCAAACTGACCATTTAAAGCTTATCAGTGGAGAATAAACTAGAAATATCTACTCCATCTTTTTACAGTTTAAATTTCTTTAAACTAGCACCTGCTAGAAAATCTCACTGTACATTAGATGGTACTCCAATAATCTCTCCATTTTTCTAATTTTAAAATGCTGCTGATTACGATATTTATAGAGTACACACCGAGTCTTCAAACCAGAGTTGCTTGCACAATGTTGCACTATGATACGTTTACCACATCCTTAGCATTTCGAAAATTTAAACGGAAATTATTTTTTCACTCAAGATAAGGGTTCTGAAAATTAAGTCAAATTTTATCCATTACTCTGCTATATTTTATTTTTAATTTATTTTTAACACGTATAAAGCAGAGAAGTCAAAAGTCTCACTTGTTAGCTTAAGAAGCTCCAGTTGACATTTATTTTTATTTGATTGACAAAGGTGGAAACAATTTATTATTTTATTACTTTAATGAATGCAATTTGTTACACAGATAAAAAATACTCGAAGCATAGTGGGAATTAATAATAAAAGAAATTTTGGGTGGTAGTTAAACGGCTACTGCTGCTGATACTACTTATAACCTCAGCAAATAGCAGATGTGTGCTAGAAAGCACTTTTTTGTAAAGAAAGTATGATTTGCACCTTTCAGAAGGACATTTTAGTTGGTTTTCACAGTGAAATTATATAATAGCTTTTTTATTACTTTGTATAAAAAAGCTTATGCGAAGAATCACACATCTATACATTTGGCAATTTTGTATTTATGATAATATGTCAGATTATGGAGGTGTTCCAAGGAGAAAGAAGTCAAGATCACTTTCAAAAAATCACAGGTAAAAGATGAGGACTCAGGAAAAAAGACAAGAAGCAGCTATGTGTGATTAGGAAAAAAGATGGATTCAACACTTTTCCCAACGGAAGAAAGAGCCAATATTCCAGGATAAAATAAGGAGGATTCATTGGCATTGGGATATTTAAGGAGTTTTTAATACTGACTCCCATTCTGCCTCTAACGCCTAATCACTCAGTCAAAAATATCTGTACGTACACCATCTCCAGATGTTGTGTTTAGCACCAGAAATTCAATGATGTAGCCCCACAAGCTGTATAAAAGCCTGGGATAGAAGGTGGAACTGGGGAACAGTTGGTGTCAAATATTTTGCACAGAAAGAGGAACTGAAGGAACTATAGGCATAAGAATGAATAAAAAGTAGTAATCCAAATAAGAAGGAATGAAAATCTGAAGGAGGACCATACCAAAGGAGATGAAGCAAAGAGGCCATATTTGATAGACATTTATATTAGTGTCCATTTCACTTTGTGATTGACTAAGAGAGGGAAAATTGAAAATGACTTTCAGATTTTTTTGGCTTGGTTATATGTCGTAGATACCGCAAGGAAAGCAGTCTAGTGGGATTTATACTGTGATAGCAGCCTCAAAGATTCCCAATGATCCCAGTCTCTGCTACCTCTGTCCCATGCAATTCCCCTCTTCTGGAGTGTGGGCTGGATCTAGTGCCTTGATTCTAATCAGCAGAATATGGCAAAATGATGGCATCTCATTTCTATGATTAGGTTTCAAAATAACTCTTGACTTCTGTCTTTTCACTCTCACGTGCTCACTCTGATGGAAGCCAGTTGCCACGTTGTGAGTTTTCCTATAATTAGGCCCAGGTGAATGCCCAAGTGACAGGCCCACATCTTTTATGTGAATAGCACAAAAAAACTGAGGAAATGTTCTCCCAATATTCAAAAACTATTATCTGGTTCAGCAAAGGAGTTACTCACACAAATGATAAATTATTAAGTTCATCTCATTATTATTATTATATTATGATTAAGTTTCAATATACAACTTTGTTATTTCACTCATATCTTTCTCCTTAATATATGCAAAATATTAACCAACATTCATACTAGAACTAAACTCATTCATTCATCAATTGCAAACATAAGTTGACTGTAGATATAAGAGTTCAGCAAAAGTCAATGAAAGCATTCAAAACCTTCGACAAGGGACTTGAGTTTTCTTGAGCTAAGAATAAAGTATTTTATAGTTGCAAAAGATCATCCTTTATGTGTATGTGTTTCTGCCTTTGTATGTATTTATGTCTGACACTGGATAGCTTCTGTAGAGTGGTGAGTTTCATTTGCTTTATAGCCAAAGAGTAAGATAAAGTAAACCTTGTACCTCCTAGAGTTAGTCAATTTATCTGGATTCAGAAACCAACTCATTCATTTTTGGTGGTGGATCTGATTCAGATACTATGTAACCTTACTGTTTGTTGCCTAATAAATACATGTTGAATTGACATGAATTGATTCCTCTGCTTTACCACCCTGATAGCTAGTAAGATTCTAAATCTTGTCTTGTATTTTCTTAACTACAAAGAGTGCTCTGCTCATAGATTCAATGAATGTCTACAGAATGAGTGGATGAATGAATGAGTCATTTTATTAATCAGTACAGGCAACGGTAGATTGAGGAGGGTGTGAATGATGAAGCTTGAAAGCAAAAGAAAGGGGAAGGAATCAGGGATATTGCTTTAGGGTATGTCATCCATCAAAGGAATTTTATTTGCACACCTTTTAAAATGAAATTTTGGGCAGCATTTTTAGAATAGATTTGAACATTATAAAGGTAAGAAACTTTGGGAATGCTAATTGCTAATAGGACACTATGATATAAATTTGTCATGGCATATAAGGAAAACGATATTTATTGTCACTGCTGTGTGTGACAGGCAGAAAAAACAATAGACATGTTACTTGGCAACACGCTGAAACAGCATCATTATCACCATAGAGTCATGGAATCTCCGAATTGGAAAGGATATTAAAGGTCATCCAGTCCAACAGCAAGCTCGACAGATGGCCATCTAGCCTCTGCCTAACCATTTCTAATCATCGTTGCTTTCTGTGGTAGCCAGTTATACAGTTGAATAGTCTTAGCACTTAAAGGCGCCTTAAAGCCAGCAAAATCTAGCTATTTGAAACTTGTCATTGTCCCTGATTGAATACTTGGCATTTACATAAATGACATCTGTTTCTTAGGTGGAAAAGTATAGAGGGAATGGCACTGGACATAACATGTGAGGATCTGGATCTGTCTCACAAATCAGCCACTTGTTATTCTTGGTCAAGTCATTTAACCTCTGAGCTTTACACATATATATATATATATATATATATACACACACACACACACACATACATATATTACATATATATACACACACATATATATGTATATATATGTATATATATACATACACACACACATATATAAGATAGGGTTGTTATGGGGAATCACAAAGTTAATATATATGATAGGGCTTTGCAAACTATAAAATGCTAAAGGTACTGTATTTCATTTTGACAGCCTTTGTATATTGGATATAGTTACTGTTTCCCTTCTCTAGGTGTAACCACAGTTATCTTTTGTAGTGTCATATGGTTTTGTGCAGAGGCCAGGAGACATACCTAACCTGTCCTGACCAATACACTAAAGCACTTCCTTTTTAGGAGCAAGGGCAAACTGTGAAAGAAAACTAAATCTCAAGAGAATCTAATCACAGTGCTTTATAATATTACTCTGATAAATTATGCCTTTTAAAGTAGTACTAGAAAGTATATTTTCAAATGTTAAAAAGATTGTCAATCATTTTGGGGATATTGTGGGACATAGCTTAATTTCTCTAAGTTGAAAGTGGGCTTTTAAAAAATAATATTTTAATTTTTCTTTCAGTATGCTTTCTCAAGGATACATAACAGTTACATTTAATTTTATCTTTCATTAACAGCAATACTTGCCTAGTAGTTCAGCCTATAAATGATTCACAAACCAACATGGAGAAAGGAAAAGAGGGAAACACCATTTGCTGACACCTGACCATATGGCAGAAGATAGACGGAGAGCCTTGAGTTAAGGTGGAACTAATATAGCAAATGCCATCCAATTCCTTTTGAAGAGATTTTTTTAGATTAACATAAATGGTATAATAGCATCTATAAGTTAAGCTCTTACTTTTCCAGACTATTCTACTTGAAATGGATCTTCTGGAAATTATTCTAAATGTTCCTGGATACTTGAAATTTTAATCCACCCCCTCATTTAAAATTCATAGCTTATACACTTTTTAAGTTCTAGTGATTCTTTGGAATTTATAATAGTAAGAAAACTGATATTTACCTATAAACAATACTGTACCTGAAATATCTGTGCTTTCTAAGCTTACTGTCAACCAAAAATAGAAGAAGAATCTGATTTTTTTATGATTTTATAAAATACTGATGAATTTCCTAAGTCATTAGCTGGAAAAACTGCAGTATGAAGTACTCTTTCAGGATATATAAGAGAGGCTCTAGTAAGAGCCCCTTATAAGGCTCTATTTTCTCTACTGGTATGTAAAGCGTTTTACTTTTCACAGCTCTCCACAATTAATGATGGCCAATCACTTAATGGTACTGGTGATTTTCTTCCCCACTCATGCTGTTTCCTGAGAGTCTGTAGAGAGCTTACTCACACAACCCCTGCAAGTTCTTGGTCTTCTCTCAGTCTCTCGGTCTTCCACCTCTTGCCAGGGAAGGAAGGGTAATCTTATTGGGAAACATGGGCCTCTCTTTTATTTCTCATTTAATTCAGAACATAGATGGGAAAGAAGAATGATCTATTGGGCCACATAAGACACGCTCCCCACCCAGAATCATGAAACTGTCCATGGAAATTGTGAAGGGCAAGATTCAAATCCGTCTCAGAAATTATAATGTTATCTGTCCTCCATATAATCCAGGCTTCAGTGTAACTATTTTTGTAAAAAATCTTAAACAACGTGGTGTGGAAACTAAGTACACAGGGGGAAAACACACCAGTGCATGTCATAGAAGAGTGCTAAAGCACCTGATATGTCACAGATATGTTACAGGGATGCCAAGATGCTGATCCCTTCTGCCCTCAGGGTGGCAAGAGGAGCCTGGGGCAGCCAGAGCCCTCAGGCCAATCACCCCTGGCCACAAGTTAACCCAAGGCACTCTCCAAATACCGTCACTTTCTATGTGTGTGAGGCATGAATAAAATCAGGAGGCACGACCACAGAAGTAGTAGCTAAATAAAGGTTAAGTGGGACAGCTTAGTTACCTGCCAGTGGCATGGCGATCTCTAGTCAGAATGTAATGGGCTGCAGGTATAAAAGGATGGACTGCTTTACTGTAGGTTAAATTACAGAATTTTATTACAGTTCACCAAAAAGAAAATACTCTGGCAATTTTTCTGTGTCCGATAATAAATAAGTCTCACTAGGCCCTCACTACTCACGATGTGTAAATTAAGAAACTGGATTGTGAGGCATCCTAAAGATTTAAGCCAAGGGCAAACAGTTCACCTCAAGGGACAGAAAAGATTCTTCTGCGCAGATATTCCTCTCTGCCTATTAGCGTCACCTCTACTTAGATTGCAATTATGTGAATATTAAATAATTTTTATAAAAATAATAAAGCTGAGCTCATTGTCAGCTGCACTCTAGAAAACTGAGAATTGTTGGGGACTAACTTTATACTATTTCCATGTCACAGAAAAGCACAATAGAAGTGTGCAGGATTACACGTTTTGGAGCTCTTCATACATAAAGTTGTCCAACAAGCTTGATTTAATGTTCTTAGGCCTCAGTTACTTTATCTGTTATTTGAAGATTACAAAGTCAACAAAACCCAAATGCTGTTGTAAGAAAGGATGTAGTAAAAAAAGAGGAGAAATACTTTAAAATACTGTAATACAACGGCAATGCTAAATAATGATTATTTTGCCTAAGGTATTATTGTCAGAGAGTATTTGCTCAGTTACTGAAATACTAGTGAGTTGGGGACTCCAGCGATTTGTAGAATTTCAGTATACCTGACATATAAAAGGACAAAAAGTATCAGGAAAATGAACATGAAATAATCACACACCATAATCTAAAGGAGTAAACCTTCTATTGTGTTTCATTTTATATATATACATATATATGTATATACATGTGTGTGTGTATGTGTGTATGTATGTATATATATATATATATATATATATATATATATGTAAAGTCTTCTTATTATGTTTTATCACCTACACATACATATCTACTAACCCTGGTGACAGAGGGGAACTATTTTCTGCAGCTACACCCAAAACAGCCATTCTCAGCAAAGCTTAATAGTTAAGAGAAGAGGATCTAGAGCCTGGGTATTAATGCTTAGTCTTGGGCAAGCCATTTAACAGTTCATTTCTTCAGCTCTAACAAAAGAATAACACTACCTGCCAAAGAGTTGTTTTAAAAAAATTAAGACATGTAAAATGTTTAAAGAATTCCTGGCCTACAGTAAACTCTAAATAGTGTTAGCTATTTTTATTATTCAATCCTACCGCAAGTCCTCACCCCCCAATCTCCCACCATACCCATTTTAGCCACACTAAGCCCACAGATGCAGAAATGCCAATATTAAATTTTTTTTGAACATTAACTGAAGTCCACATCATGCTCATATTTCCATAGTTTTTACTTAATGTTATTTTCCTGTTTCAGGATCCCATCCAGGATACCATATTGTATTTTGTCATTATATCTCCTTAGGCTCCCTCCCCTTGGCTGTGACAGTTTCTCAAACTGTATTTTGTAAAATGTCCCTAGGCTGGGATCTGTCAGATGTTCTTCTAATGATTAGATTAAGCTTATAGATTTTGGGGGGCAGAGGACCATAGTAGAAAATTGCCATTTTCATCACATCATATCGTTTATATACTATGAACATGATACACCACTGTTGCTGTTTACCTTGATGAGCTGGCTGAGGATAGGTTGGTCAGGTTTCTCTAATGGAGTTACCCTTTTTCCTTTTTTCCATACTGTACTCTTTGGAAGAAAATCACCATGCGCAGCCCACAATTAAGTCAGGAGTTATGCTCCACTTTCTTGAAGGTGAAGCACCTACATAAATTATCTGAAATTCTTCTCTTCTGGAAATGTCTGTTCTCCCACTTATCTACTGAACGCTTTATCTATATAAGTATGGTACGGATTCATGGAGATACATTTTACATATTGTGCTTTTTTGAACATTTTCTTATTTTCTGGCATTACAAGAGTTCCAGCTGCATCTTGTGTATTTTCTGCCCCAATCTGAGAATAAGCCCCATTTCTCCAAGGATCCCTGGTTCTTTTTTTTTGGAGAATGGTGTTAGAAACCAAGATACAGGCACTAAGTATGCTTGTCGCTTTTAGGTCCTCTCAGTTGACAGAGCAAGGAAATAAGTGTGTATACAAACCAGTGTATCTGCAAATATCTATAAACACTTCTACTTGTAATCATCAATATGTACATTAAGCTAAAGTTTTTACTAAGCTAAACCTGAAGTCTACTTCTCCAGCTCTAATCTATTACCACATGGTAATAGATTATTATTAGTAATAGTAATAATATTAATTAATATTATTATCATTATTAATATTATTTTCTTCCTCCTCCCCTTGCTTAGCCATAAACCCTAAAATAAACTTTTGATTAACACCTTGTCCCATTAAAATACTTCATAAATAAGGTATTTTTTCACTAAAGCTTCTTGAACTTCTCCAAGTGAAACTAAACTTTTCAGCCAGGGTATAACTTAAACAGAACTGAACAAAACTCAAAAAGTGTACAATTTAATGTGTCCAATAGTGATACAGAAAGCACCTCTCAATTACCGGTCTATGTAAGCATTTCATGTACAGAAGTTTATTGAAAATATGTCTCTAATCATCTAAAATTATGTAAAGAAAACATCTGTTTACTTATAATACTTGTCACAGATAGACCAACATGTATCCTCTGAGATGGTAAATAAGTAAACCGAAGAAACTTTCTCTATATGTAAATGTCAGTCATTCACTTATAGACTCACAGTAATGAATTAACCCAATACTTGTTCAATCTACCTTCAACTATCTTAATCTTTATTTCCTTATCTTTAAAACTTAATACATCATACCCTCTGCTATCCTCCTTAGCACAGAAATATATCCCTAACAAATGTAGACGTTGAGTATCAAAAAACAAATACTTCAGTACAAGACTACTCAATAATTCAAGCTGGTGTTATTTTATTAATTTTTGGAATAAAGCATGATAAATCTTGATGAAAGGCAAACTCATAACTCATTAAGTTTTTGTAGTACTATTTTATTTTAAAATCATTAATTTAAAATTTATAAATGAGGTTCACATCCCTCAGCATTTTCAGCAAACATCAGTCTCTTGTTTGGATTTTTAAGGATGTTGCTGTATACAATCTTTAAAGAATCACAGTAGCTCTGACTCACTAAGGAATAATACTGGCTTATTATTGTTGATGCTATGGTGTTGGAGAATATGTCTAAAGATAATAGTCTCTAGCCTCTACTGCAGTAATAAAGGTATAGCCAAATTAGAATGAATTTTTAGAATGCACGAATAATTCATTATTAACAGGTTTGATTTTGCTGTTATATCTAGTGTTAAGTTTAAATTTGCTTTTTTTTCCTGATGCCTAGCTTAGACTCATTTTCCTAAGTGTCCTTACAATTCTTGGAAGACAATCTGAGGCCAATTTTTTCAAAAAGGGAAACTATATCCTCAAAAGGCTATTGCCCATTTTTGGAAAGCAACAGAATTCATAGTCTTGCAAACTTTTTATTAAAGAAAAGCTAGGGACTCCCCTGGTGGCCCAGTCGTTAAGAATCTGCCTGCCAATTCAGGGGACATGGGTTCGAGCCCTGGTCCGGAAAGATCCCACATGCTGCAGAGCAACTAAGCCTATGCGCCACGACTACTGAGCCTGCGCTCTAGAGCCCGCAAGCCACAACTACTGAGTCCACGTGCCACAACTACTGAAGCCCGCGTGCCTAGAGTCCGTGCTCCGCAACAAGAGAAGCCATCGCAATGAGAAGCCCACACACCGCAACGAAGAGTAGCCCCTACTCGCCACAACTAGAGAAAGCCCGCGCACAGCAACAAAGACCCAATGCAGTCAAATAAATAAATAAATTTATTTATTTATTTATTTTAAAAAGCTAACTTTTATTATATAACTATAATCTTTTACAACATAAAAATATTTTGCTAACTTTTACTGTGTAAACATCATCAAATTTTAGGTTACATCATACTACCTTCTGTTCAAACTCTGTCAAATCCTGAAATTTGAATTCTGTCAATAAAATGAAGCTAAAAATCGACACTGTAAGTTAATCAATTCAAGCTAGCATATCTTAAATGGCAAAGTGCAGTTAACCAAAGGGGGAAGCTAGAGCTGACATCGGTATTTAATAAAAGTTTTTCAGAAATAAAAAAAACAGAGGACAAGATAAAAGTACCTGTTCTACGATACTGAGAGTGGAGGACAGATGGAAGTATCATGAAAGTTGCAGTGTAATACATGGATTAAGGTCCACAGTTGCAGAATGACATATACACACTACTATATTTAAAACAGATAACCAACAAGGATCTACTGTATAGCTCAGGGAACTCTACTCAATATTCTGTAATAACCTAAATGGGAAAAGAATTTGGAAAAGAGTAGATATATGTATATGTATAACTGAGTCACTGTGCTGTGTACCTGAAACTAATACAACATTGTTAATCAACCATACTCCAATATAAAATAAAAATTTTAAAATAAAAAGGTACACAGTTGCAGAAACCAAATCTCTAGCAGCAAGGAGAGAATGTCAAGGGCCAGACTCTAGCTAAACCTTGCTGTTCCAGTTTCTTCTACCACTCCTGAATGGTGTATGTCACTGACAGGTATATCTTTGTTTGGTTTTATATTGAAAACGAAGGGGGAATATTAGGTACATGGAAGACATTCACGTAGTGTTGTAAGAAAGTCATGATTACCTATAAAATGTCTTAAATACATGTGAAGCATATCTTTCTCTAATTATCAGTGATTTGAGCAGAGACTTAGAAAGGAATTATTTTGTGGGGAATGGCACATCAAATCTACGGGCACTGCCAGCATTTTGTAGATGAAATAATGTAGACTTTGCAGATAATCAACTTTTTCAAAATCAAAGAGAAATTTAAAACATCACAGATTTCTCTTTGATCTAATACGTAACACTACGTGGGCCACTGAATCTACTGCTATATATATTTTAAATTTCAAAGCTACTCTCGATTTACATTTACCAACAAGCTATATATTATTAGATCATCTTTAAATTTCTTTTACATATTTTTCATATAAGCAAGTAAAAGTTTATTTCTCCCTCTGAGACTTTACTTTTAGAAAGTGAAAGTGTGAAAGAAGCTGAACAGGAAGTGAATATATGTTCTAAAACCTATACTGTTCATCAAAACTAAGAAAAAAATCTATAGCACGCCTGGCATAGCCAACAGCAATGAAAACAGCACCTTTGGTTTGTTATTCTGGTTCCACTCGGATTTTCCTTGTCTATTTTCTTTTTTTTTAATTTTGCCTTTTCCTACAAAACAGGCTTTAGTGCTAAATTAAAAAATTTAGCTGAAGATCAAGAGCACAAGATTAAAATCATTTTATCATAAGTTAAATTTCCAGTTGGTCATCAAATCAGCAGCAAGGTTAAAAACAATAGTATCTGATTCAGTGAAAATCAATAAAAGATGTATCTATTTCTAGAGGGATTAGAAATAACTCATCTGGGAAGAAATCTGGCAATGTTCCCCATGTTCTGCTCCATAATTCTACCTCTAGAAATACACACTAATGAAATACTCAAAACCTGGACAAAAATATATGCACAAAAACTGTTAATAATAGCTTTATTAACAACAGTGAAGAACCGAAAGTAATCTAACATTATGGAGAGAATCTGGTAACTGTGGTATATATTTACTGGTATTTATGGTATGTTATATATGCTCTACTGACCATACGATGGTCATAAATGATACTCAGAGTTTATTTGATCTCAGAAAATATTTATGACATGTTAAGTTTATATATATATATACTAGGAGAGATATCTATTAAGCTGATCAAAATGAACAAAGACAATGATTAAAAGTCTCTGGAGAAGAATAAAAAGATGTATAACAACCAAATCTACCAGAACTCAGTAAGAACACTGGAGAGTCGTGGAGTTCCAGCCAGGGACGGCTCCCATCCCGGATGAGCTGGCAGCCAGTAACAGTATCCATCTCCCCCAGCTTCTAGGTGGGGTTAGACATTGGCGACTTTTGGCAATCTCATTTCCACAGCTCTGTGCTGCAGAAAACCTACACCAAGCACATGGAAGCAGCTGGGTGGAGGTGCCTATTCACTCGCCCCCAATTCCCACTAGGCAGGGAAGATGCTTTGGGAGGGGCAGTAGTAAGCAGTGCAGTCCCCCAGCCCCACACAGCTCCATACTACAGGAAAGCAGCCTCGGGGGACTTAGCACCTGAGTGGCAGCTCCCAAATAGCAGTAAAAAATTCCTCATTTCTAAGGGGCTAGATAAGGAGGAAATGGCAAAAGGAAGGGCTGGACAGAGAGGCAAGAATAAGATAACAAAGAATTTTGAAATTTCATATTATAGAATCTGTTTTGCTCCTCAGACATTAGAAGCCATAAAAAAAGCCTAGCAAGGGGAATGGCATTATTAGGTTTATGTGTGGAGTGATTATTCTGGAAACAGAGTAAAGGTTGGTGGGAAAAGGTGGAGATAGAGAGAAGGTAAGAAATCTGGTGAGAGGCCATTGGATTAATGAACTAGAGGAAAGGCAGTGAATATGAAGAAGAGTAGAGACAAAAGATATTCACTGTGTGATCATGTAATTTATTGTCCAAAGAGGTTCTCTGTAGAGGGAGAAGGGGGCACTCTTAGTTACGCTGGGGCCAGGTATAATCTGGGACTGTTCTGGCCACACTGAGGTACTCGCCCTGCCAGAGCTTGGGTAAGAGAACACATTGGCCTGTTTCTCTCGAGGAGCCCTCTTTTGGTTATCTTTCCTAGCTTCACATGGTTTCAAATAACATCTACGTACTAACTTACAATTGTTTCCCTACAGCTCACATCTCTGCTCCAAACTCCAGGTTCCTATATCCAATCGTCTATTTACTATCTACAATCGGATATCTAATAGAGCTCTCAAACACGTCCGAAATTGAATTTTTAATGTTCCTCCACAAAACCCATTCCCTCTATGGTCTTCCCCAACTCAGAAAAAGGAAATATCATCCTGTCAGTTTTCAGGCAGAAACCTTGGGTCAACTTTAACGTTTGAGGCTCTCTTTGCCTCAAACACCATGTTCAATCTGTCAGGGAATCTTGTTGGCTAAATCTTCAACATACATCCAGAATTTGATCCCTTTCCTCACCTACACTATGATTTCACTCTTGTTCAAGCTACTACCATCTCTTGTTTGGATTCCTGCAATAAATTCCTAACTGGTTTCATCTTTGCTCCCTTCCTTGTCTTCATCCCTACCTCTCTACAGGTTATTTTCAACACAGCAGCCAGAGTGATTTTGTCAAGAGGTAAATAATATTGTGCTGCTCGTCTATTCAATGGTCTAGAGTAGCCCACAAGGCCCTATGTTCTCTATCCCTTAATCCCCAATTCTAGCTCCTACTATCTCTGCCATTGCTTATTCTGCAGGAGCTGCACTGCCCGCTCGCCGTTTCTCAAACTTCAAGACCGTTACATTTGCTTTCCCTCTGCTTTAGCATGCTTTCCTTTCAGGTACCAACATAGCTCTTGCTTTCACCTCTTTCAGATCTTTGCATAAATGTCAACTTTTCAATGAAGACTTCCTTGACCATCCCATTTAAAATTGCAAACCCCATTCCATCTCTTCTTTTGTTTTATTTTTCTCCACGGCACTCACCATCATCTCATATTCTTTACCTTTTACTGATTTATTTTATCGTTGACTTCTCCTCATGAGACAACAGCCTACATGAGAGAAGGGATTTTTGTGTTTATTTTGTGCTCTACCTCAGTGCCTAGAGTGCATGAGAAGAAACAAGTGAATGAATGATTGAATGAAAGAAGTAGGTTTCAAGGTCATTTCCAAGCTTCTGGCTTCTAAGACAGAATGGACGATGATGTCAAGACAAAGACTGAAGAAAAAAAAATTGGAAAATCAGAATTATGTTCTTTAAACTAAGATAAAACCATATATTACTTTATAGAAATATCTTCATTGATGTTAATACATTTAAATAGGTAATTTTAAAGAAAGCAAGGATAATTTTTGGTCACAGAAAGTTATGATTTAATATTACTTTAACAAAGTTGATGAAAACTAAACTATTTCCTTTTCTGAGAAGACATGTGATAAAGCCTAACATCTACATAGTCATACTATCCGAGAAAATTGTCAAGCTTTATTTTAGAAAGTATTTACTTTAGAAAGTAATGAGGTTTTTTCCACATATAAATCATATATTTAATATGCCTTGCCGCCTTCAGGTATTAGACAATGCTGACAAGTGATCACGAGGACAGTTACAGAAGAGGACAAGTACACCATCCCTGAGTGAATATCTTTCCTCTCTTGTGGAGCTCACACAGCTCTGGAGAAACTTCACAACTCCAGTCCTCTTTATAAGAACATATACACAGATGCTTATTTCGAGAATCTAAAAGTAGGAAAAGTTTTTAATGTGCCTCTATTTTAAGAGTAAACAGGGGGAAGTCCTTAGTTCCCCGATCAGCTTGGCAATTCCTGTTTGAAACTGCAAAATTACCTTTCCTCTTTTTGCACATCTTTGGTAGCAGACTCTACTGATGTAGTTACAATATTCTAGGGGAGTGAGTGATTTAAGGAAAATCCCTAAAACTGCCCCAATAACCTTTTCCAAAGAGGTCACTTAAATGTTGTTTTTTGAAACGTACGTGTGTGTGTGCGTGTGTGTGCGTGTGTGTGTGTGTGTGTGTGTGTATGCATGTGCATGGGATTTTTCGGGGGTGAAGGTGGCATTCGTTAAGAAGTAAACTTAAAAGGAATTTCAGTTTTTATATGGTCAAACAAAATCAAGATCCTCCCAATTTTACTCAGCATAATACTTGGTCTTAATAAAGTGTAATTTGTAGCGTACTGAAGCAAATGGACTCTTCTATACTGACGGGGATAATTAGAGTATAAGAGCTTCACAGACCAGAAATTCTAATGCAGCCTTTTATCAAAAGCAGTAACTCTACCTCAGTCTGACAGTTAACAACATATGATCTGATAAACAAATACTTTCACACAGAACAAAAGTGCCATTAAAGGCCAAAACTGTCAACACAAATTCCATTCTTACAAGAGAAAAAAAATACGTAAACTGTTGATCACCTCTGGTTGTCTTAACTAGCATGGAGGTTGTCATGGAAACATTTCTGCGAAGTTCACAGTGATGAAATACAAACACTTCCAGTTTAATTGCTATTAGGTTTAGCATACCAGAGTTTTATTTATACTCAGTGTGCATTATGATAAAATGTAGTAGAAATAAAGCTTATAATGATCTAGCATAACAAAGCCAACATTTCCTTTTAAAAAATTAAAGGAAAATGAAATTCAATGGCAGTTTAAATTTTTTCCCAGAAAAAAATAATAAATTCCCAATTTTCTAAAATACCTACTCTGATGTCTTTGTACTTTTTTCTGCAGTACATGATTTATAAAAATATTTTTGTATTTTTACTTCTATAGCATGTGATTTACCAAAATGCCTACTTCACACACTAAAAATTAACACACAAAATATGTTAAAATAAAAATCCCAGAATGGCAGAAATTTAAATATTCTAAGTTACTTTTTCATATCAATAGTATGCAATTATTAACATTTAACAGGGCATTTGTTTCATTTGTGGTGATAAAATACTAGGAATGGTTTGCCTAGAAATTTTCTTTTTCTTAATTGCTTCCTCACCAAAAAAAAAAAGAAATCTACAAAAATACTGAGGAAACATAACATTATAGGCATGTATACAAAAAAATACGTTCATGGAATCCAATTAATGACATGCTTAATTGTGTGGAATTTTTAATAGCAAATCTTTCTGATGTGTTCTAGAGATAGATTTTTTTGCTAAAAGTTTGAACAAAGTTTTTCTTTTTCCCTCAAGAGAAGTATTTAGGTTTCTTTTTACTACATTTTAATGACATTCAAAGAATATACTTTAAGACTTAAAAATAATTTTAATTTTTTTAATTAAATGCCTAATATGTGCCCAAAAGTAAGGTAATTACTACATACAATACAAGAGAACAATAAGACAGTTCCTGTCTTGGCAAAACTACAATTCTAGTTAATGAGAGAAAAAATAAAGATATAGAAAGCAATTACAGAACAACACAAAGCAAAATACAGTTAGGGTTAAATTATGAAGTTCAGCCTACACTCTAGTGCTAATCAGTAGTAAAAGTGAAATGAACTGGCATAGGCTTCCAAGTTTTCACAAAAAAGGTAAGATCACATGACTTGCAGTAATCAAACATCAAATTAAAGGATACTTACTTGAAATATCCCCAAAACATACATAAGAGTAGTAAAAGTGCAATTTTATTATAATTCTCTAAAACCACATTTTTTTAGTTTCAAGTTACTTGCCAGTCAAAATAAGACCTGCCACCCGGCATTGACTCAAAATTGTCCAGTGGCTAACGTACTAAATATCTACAATATCACTCAATAGCCAATAATCAATGTGTGTCATTATGGCAAAGATGCATGAACAAGTTAGTATCAATTGTGTCACCAGGTCTCACTAAACTACAAGCAACACATACAAGATAATAATATTATCCTGGTTTACTAACAAAAAAATATAGAGCTTGCAGTTCAAACATTTGGATTTTAGTCAGGGGTTTTCCACTAAATATCTAGGCTCAGTTAAGAATGCTAGACAGTGTAATTCCTAAGGTACCTTCTTGCTTCATAACTCTAACGGAGTACTCAACTTCCTCCCCACATTCCTGAATGGATAGGACAAATGAGAGTGGAAGATGTGATATCTCCAACATAACCAAGTCAAAAGGAAAAGGTTCTGGCAGCCAGAGATCTATGGTATTTCAGATAAAAGAAGCACAAAGAGTGCTTTGTTTTGTTTGTTTTAATGTCTTAATAAGACATGGAGAGGATGAAAAGGGACATAGGCTAAGTAGCTATGAAGAAAGAAGTCATTTCAGAATACTGGAGAATCTTTACATTATTATGACTCTGTATTTGGTTGTTTAAAAATTCTGGATTTCCTCAGAAGACTTTTAACTGGGTTACCATCATCAGAAAGCATTTATTGAATGCCTAATGGCATGAAGTTCTACACAAAGATATTTACATAGTGACAGTCTTTGAGTTCCTGGGCTTTTTAAATCTAGGTCAAATAACACTAAAATGGGCATGTTCAGGACAATACAGATAATATACTAAATATATTTTATCAATAAATTTTTTAAAATTCAACTTTTTGAGTGTTTGGATCCCGGACTATGAGTAGTTTGAGGGTAAAAAGAAACTTTCAGAACTAAATAGAAATTAAGTTTTAAAAATACATTAATAATAGAATATCTATACTGAAAATGTAATAAGAAAGGCCAAGGCTAAGAATCTGCTTCTTAAACAAGAAATGAGTCATTTTAGGGGGAGAAAGGACCCTTGCAAGAGTTTAGTAGTTTATATTTGGATAAGAGGTAGTGACCTGAAGTTGAATTCCCTGCTTTTGATGACTATATTTCTTTCATTTCAGGGTAATACTGGGCCATGATCAACCACAGATGATCTTGTTAACTAAAGCAGGAGAAATGCATTGATTAGGAGTTGGAGAAAATCCCCTGGGTTTGGCCGCACATTAAAACCGAGGTCTTTTACTAACTCTGATCGTGAAACAGCAATGATCATTGGAATATTCTTAAAATTTTAAAGGCATTAAGAAGCAAACAAAGCACAAGAGAATTTACCACATACAATTCTCTGATCATCATTCAATCCAATGTAATCATTAACCCAGTGGCCTGTCCCTAATATTTCAACATATGCAAATAACTATGTCATGCACCTGTCAATTTTCAAAACCAGCTATAAGTTTTATATCATTACTATTTTGTTACTCATAAAATATTTAACAAGGAATATGTTCATTTTATTTCCCTATTTATTTTATTTATTTTTATTTTCTAGAACTGACTACAAACACATGCAGCTACTGTGATACGTCAAATAAGGAGTACTCTGGAAAAGGGAAGAGGGAAAGGAATGGTAGGGGAAGTCATGATTTCAAATTGTTTTCTAATAACAATAAAGTTATAATTATAAGTAGTCACAGGCTAGAACATCTCTGAGTACAGCCTCCACTTATCTCTATGTAGCTGAAGAAAGCAATAAATGTTTTAGATAAAGATAAAATTCATAAACTGAAAAAAAATCTGTCCTTTTCTTTGAATGTTCTAGCTTAATGCAATCATTTCTTTCTAACTCATCAATCCAATGCCTTCTTAGTCTCTTTATATTCTCTGGACATTAAAAAAGGGAAAACCCTGGGCTTCCCTGGTGGCACAGTGGTTGAGAGTCCGCCTGCCGATGCAGGGGACATGGGTTCGTGCCCCGGTCTAGGAAGATCCCACATGCCATGGAGCGGCTGGGCCCGTGAGCCATGGCCATTGGGCCTGTGCGTCTGGAGCCTGTGCTCCGCAACGGGAGAGGCCACAACAGTGAGAGGCCTGCATACAGAAAAAAAAAAAAAAAAGGGAAAACTCTGACATCATTTGCAATTATTCACTGACAAGTGAAATTAACTATTGATGAGTTTCACCCTTCTGAATTCTACATCTTTTATATATCATTATAGAAAAGGTCTATCCCACCCAAAATAAATTTTAGGCATTGTAGCAGACAGACTCTAAGGTGGCCCACAGTGATCTCCACTGCCTGGTATTTATGCCTATAAGGCATACTTAATCCCTTCCCCTTGAGTGTGGGAAAGACCGGCGACTTACTTTTAACCAAGCAGGTACACCAAAAGTGATGGGATAACACTTCCATGATTGTGTTACATAAGACTGTAACTCCCATCTTGCTTGTAGACTCTATTGACCCTCTCCCTCGTTGACTCTGATAAAGCAGACTTTCATATGCAGAGACCTACATGGCAAGAAACTGAGGGCTGTCTCCAGTCAAAGGCCAGCAAGGACCTGAGGCCCTCGGTCCAACAACCATGAGGAACTGGATCTTGCCAAACCACATGGATTAGAATTGGATCCTTTCCCAGTTGAACCTTCAGATGAGACTTCAGCTGTGATTGGCACTGTGACCGCAGCTTGTGAGGGTCACTAAAGCAGAGTACCCAGCTAAGCCACACCCAGATTCCTGACTCAAAGAAACTATGAGATGATAAATGTGTTCTCCTAAGCTACTGATTTTTGGTAATTTGTTATGAAACAATAGATAACTCATATAGGTATCAACAAAAAAGTAAAGAGATTTGGGAAGAGGGAACTAGAAGCATGTAAAAGACCTACTTTAAGGGTAAACCAAAGAATTACTTTGGTTTAATCATTTCAAGATGACATGGGTAGGAATACACGATCTATAATGTCTTCCTCCATGTAGCTTCCTACTTATCCAGGCTAATCTAAGTTAACACAATTATTGTCTGAATACTACAGAGCTGCCAAAGTGCTGGACTTAGGAGCTTTCCCAACAAAATTATGTATGTCCCTTCATGACCACGTTATTCTTAAAATCTATCAGTTATTTCACCTTGGCACATAGCCATATGTTGCTATAAGAACTGTACAGGTTACTATACTATTTAATAATGACTCCCAAGAGTTTTAGTTGCTAAACTCAAGATCTAAGTCAAAATAATATTCCAATAACATCAACTAAGGGAGAGAGATTTTATATATCCTTCAATAGAGTCACATTTCATGAAAAAAAAGTATTTAAGAGGAGTACATGCTAATCTCACCATGACTATGCATTTGCACACACACATACACGCATCTGTACAGAGCACAAATATATCAACATATATTCATACTGAGAATGTGTGCTATTATATGCTTGAATATTTACATAAATAAACCTATTAAGCATCTAGTTTTGCATTATTCAAAACTCAGGTCAAGTGTCATCTCCTCCATATTTTTTTCCTGAAGTTCGTATTAGAATAGAACATTCCCATAGTTTGTTCTGCATTATACTTACATAGATACACTCACACTCACACACACACACATGCACACATATATCTCCCACTATATTTTAAGCTCCTTGAGAGCAATACTAGGTACTCTTCAACTTTAAATTCCCAAAGACCTAGCACAGTACCTTCCTTGCACTCAGAGGTTTTTTTAGAGAAATCCATATGAAGTTCAAATGAATTGTTACTTCTTCTTCTTAATCTCACTAAAGAAAGGTAACATTATTCACTAAAACCAAGTATCTTTTTCTTGATATGCACAATTTTCATAGTACATATAAATGAGTGTTTTGTGAAATAAACATGTGATGGGCATGTGCCCAAACTGGCATGTTATCAACCTAAGACCAAGAGAGGGAATCCCTTAGCTGGACAACCTGCTCTAAAATTAAACAGTGGTTAGGCTTTCTTTGTGTAGGGGGACTGTCTAGTGGGGAGGAAGGGCAGGAATTCCGATTCACTGAACACCAGGGACCCAAGCTATGGTGAGGTTTTATAGTCTACAGCAACATTAGATAACACAGAAAAGATTTCTGGAGAATCAGGTTTCTCAAAGGACTTTCAAGGTCTCTGAATTCTCCACAGTCATCATTATTATTATCTCTCCTGGAAACTTCTAGGCCTAGAAGTCCAGGTTCCTTTGCTGCCACTATGGGTTCATATTTTAGATTAACATAATATGCATGAGCTACAATCCAAGTCCAAAAGAGAAGATTCACACTTAAGTATGCAGTTACTTAAGAAGATGCAAGAATACTTTATAGTCATTAACTTACTATTGATTCTGCATACTGGCTAGGAGAAAACACTCATTTCTTACATTTTAATACTGAATGAATTAAACGATCTTTCACTATATAATAGGTTATATAATAAAATGCAAATATGAGAGCCATTTATTCATTCATCACTCACTTATTCTAACTTTTATTTAGTGTAAGATATAAGGCCATGTGAAAGATGGTTTTAAAAAATTTAAATACTAGATCATGCATATTTAGTGACAGAAATCCACAAATTGGCAAAGGCTGAGTCTATGATTCCTTGAAGTCAGTAGTGGTTATGAGCACAGACCTAGGGAACAGACCTGGGTCTGAGTTCTGACTTCACTACTTATTAGTTGGGTATCACTAGGAGAGATATCTTAACGTTTATATCCTTGTTTCCTCATTCATAATATATATGCCTCATAGAGTTGGGGTAAGAATTAAAGTAATCATGAATTCCAGCAATTATCATAGTTTCTTGCATATGCTCTATAAGATAAAGATGACAATGATAATGGTGATGGTGATGATGATGATGTAGGAGAAGACAGAGAAGGAAGAGTAGAGGAGGAGGAAGAAGGAAGAGAAGAAGAGGAGACGACAACGAGGAAGAAGAAAACATATCCTATTTTGAAGCTGTCTTTAACAGGACAGCCATACTCTTACCTCACTGCCTCTTAATATACTACCACTCGGCCTTGGACAAAGAAAGATGAAACATAGTCCCTGACCACAAAATCTCAAAGTCTACTGGAAAGCAGATCTATAACAACAGATTGTGTCACGTTATAATATAGATAAAAACAAGAGTCCTTTGGGAACTTAGAAATGGCAACACACTATTACAACCAAATAAATCAATCTCCAGATATTACAAGAAATTCCAGGAACCTTGGAAATCCACCCTAAAAAATAATTTAAATTTTAAAACTAAATTATAGAATGATTTTAACAAAATCATCATGATTTGATCTTCATGATTAGAATAAAAGTCAATTGCTTTCAATAGGCTAGTTATTATTATATTATCACTTTTCAAATCCAGGCGTGGATAGCATTTAACATGAGAATGACCCTAGGTTTATTAGAATTGCACAATTATGTTTGTAGTTAGGAGTGAGGGAGGATAGACGGTGTTACACAATACCCAGTATTCTTTTCCTTATAAACCTACCTACTCCCCAGGGCCAAATAATATGTCTCCAAATAACCACTTTGACTGTGGTTGGAAGGTATGCCTCCATTATGCAAATTTTCTAGGCAAACACACACACACACACACACACACACACACACACACACACACACAAGATGGGATAAAAATGGAAGAGAAGTCCATAAAAGGAAAATCAAGTCAAAAATATTTTGATAAATCAGCTCCTAAGAATGTATGCTCATTTTGTAAATTCTCCCATAATTTCATACAGAAGACTAATTTCATCTTGTCAAAAAGTCTTTTAATGTATGTAAACTTCCCAGAAGCATGGATTCTGTTATAGCTTAACATAATGTCAAAAATCTGTTTAATAAGAAAATGCTGTATATGGTAGAAAACTCAAATACTTACTTTACAAGGCTTTTAAAAATATTCTACAAACATTTATGTACTTCAGAATAAACACAAGACCTTTATCAAACTTTTATATTCCACACTGAATATTTTGTTTGTACACAAAGCTGAGAGAAGTAGTAAAGTTGTCCATCTAACATTTATAAATGTGTAATATGTAGCTAGACACAGAGAACCAGATTATGTTCGAACAAGCTACTGACACATTAGCAAATATCATGCTATAAAAAAATCAATCTATGATGATAAAAGATCTTTATAATTAAAATATATTTTACTAAATAAGTGATAAACTTATAACAGTTGGCTTTTCCGTATTGGTACTTTCATTAATTTTTTTAAAAAACAACACTTCTATTGCTATGAAATATATGGAGCTGACCACACAAGAAGTGGCAAAACCTCAAAAATATCTGTTTATTTTAAAATTTCTAGTGATTTATTAATTTCTTATTTTGACTGTAAACTGTACTTTACCTCAGTTCAATACTAATTGTCAGCTTCAAAATAAATCCGAGTAAGAACAGGCAAACAAACTTGTGGAAAAAAAATCAAGAAACCTAAAACATTAGTTACAATATTGTTCATTACACTTTCTGGAAACATACAAATGAGTCATTTCTGTATCAAATTGATAACTGATGAGTACTTTACCACTCTTAAAAATTGTGTATATTCAAATGCTACCTATCCTATAGCATATAAAAAGCCTCAGATCTACTAAGCTTTCAGGCTGATCCATCTGCTTAGGAAATGTTTGCAAAATTTTTTAAAATGCAGTGTAAACATTTCAGCCCTGAACCTTCTTTCTATGCCTTTGAACCTTCTCTTTCATGTGCAATACCTGAAGGCCCACTGAGAATAGCTGCTGAAAGCCCCAAAGATGGGTAAAACAGAATTTCTGACTCAGGAAATAAAGATCAGCTGAATAGGATTCCCATACGGCAATCCAGATCAATGGAAAAGCAAGGCCAGAATTTTACAGTATCTATCCTATACAGTACAACATGAAGGTTGTATTTCATTGCCGGTAACAAAACTCCCAGTTGCCAAGAAAAAAAAAGGAGATACAAAGATTGTAAATCCAGTAATGAGAAACTACACTTTATTTTGACATTTTGCTCTAAGTGGAATTAAAAACTCCACTACCTTTACTTGCAATCACTGATATGGTAAACAATTTCTGCAACCAAACAACTGCATTCTGCTAAAAAGAACTGAAGCAGTAATGAGAAGTGGATTAATATTTAGGGAAAATCCTTACACATTTCCAGCAGCTATCATCTTAGATGGTAATGGTTTAATGTGCTTTATGCCAAGAAAAATAATGATTTACTTTGCTTTCAAGTTTTGTGAAGAAAAACTCAGAATAGACCTATTAGTAATCTATAATCAAATTATAACACAACCCAAAACATTTTATTACAATGCTGTTAAGTTCTGATGGACTCAACAATCCGTGCGGAACAGGAATTACCTCTACAATACCCCTACTGTGTGGCACTCCAGTTGGTATTTCAATATTTCCTTACATAGGCACTACCGCACGAGGCAATCCTTTCCCGTTTCAGACATGTTTTTATTCTCAGCATATCTATAACTGAATAACTTTCATCTATTTGGTCCTATTCTCACTACTAAGGCTACATAAATTCCCTGTTCTACATAACTATTCTTTAAAATATTGTGCACTGGGCTTCCCTGGTGGCGCAGTGGTTGAGAGTCCACCTGCCGATGCAGGGGACACGGGTTCATGTCCCGGTCCGGGAAGATCCCACATCCCGCGGAGCGGCTGGGCCCGTGAGCCATGGCCGCTGAGCCTGCGCGTCCAGAGCCTGTGCTCCGCAACGGGAGAGACCACAACAGTGAGAGGCCCGCGTACCGCAAAAAAAAAAAAAAAAAAAAAATATTGTGCACTATCAAACCTCCCCAAGCCTCCTTAACTCTGTACTAAACAGCCCAGTTCTTCATCCCAGTCTTCTTACATTGCTTCCCAATCCTTTGAAACCATGTTTACCTCCAGATAAACTTCAGTTTCAATTAAAGTGACTTTCAAAACTGAATACAGTACTACACACACGGTTTATCACACACCCCCTGCATCTAATCTAGCCACCAAGTTCTTAAGAGTTTGCATTAGATTTTTACCATCAAGATCCAGATATTCACTGACCAGTAGATCTCTTCTCTTGGATTTCCTACAGATTTCTCAAACTCAAAATGTCCAAAACTGAATTTATCCTCTCCCTTGCCCTTCACTTCTCTACTTCATCACACTCCTAACACACTTCTCCTCCTAATTTTCCTATATCAATGTCTAGACCACCTCCTTCACCTCGTATCTATCACCCAATTCCACAAATCTACCATGCAGTTTAAGAGTTTGGGCTCTAAGCCAAACTGCTAGCGTCTAAATTATTGCTCTGCCCTAACCGGTTGTGGCCTTAACAAGTAACTGAGGCTCTCTGTGACTCAGTTTCCTCATTTGTAAAATGGAATTAAAAATAACATTTTCCTCATGAGGCTGCTGTAAGGACTACATTCATATACACAGTGTGCTTGGCAGAGTCATCAGCCCACAGCCCGTAGCCCATAGTGAGTGCACAGTAAATGTTAGCTGCTATTATAATCATTATTACCACTGCCTTAGTATCTCTCACATCTGTTTATCATTCTCATCACTGCTTATTATTTAGTTCAGGTCCTTCATTGCTTTTCACCCGGATTATTGTTGCAGCTTCAAAACTGTTGTCTCTGCTTCCCTTCTTGCCACACTCTTGTTTTTATAACTTTGATCACGCCATCCCCCAGTTGCAAATGCCTTGATGGTTTACTACTGTTCTTAGGATAAATGTAAATTAGTGAGTATGGTATACAAAACCCTAGATAATCTGGTAAATTTCTCTAGCCACATTGATCCCCTCTGTTCTCCTAGCACATGATGCTTGAGTCACACTGATTTATCTCCTGTTTTTCTAGCATGTGATGTTTGAGCCACATTTGATCAACTTTAATTTGTTCACAGAGACTCTCAATGTTTTTCTTTTTTTTTTTTTTTGGTGAGTTACTGAAATTGCCCAAAATACTCTGAGACTCTGCTACCCACCCACCTACTCATCCCATCTTATGAATGCTTACCTTCCAGTAGAAAAGGACTAAATGACAGGAGATGCCATTACCCTGGAATGTTTTCATGGGTTGTCTGTTCATCTGCTTTAGCAAGGATGATACAGATCGGTTTTATTCAAAGTATGGCTGAAAAATCAGCAGCATCAGAATCACCTGGGAGCTTGTTAGAAATGTTAATTATCAGGCTCCACACAGACTACTGAATTAGAATTTCTGGGTGTGGGGCCCAGGAATCTCTTTTGTAACAAGCTCTCTGGGTGACTCCTACTCATGCCAATATTTGAGAAGCTCTAATGAAAATGATTCATGGTTAATTTTTCACTCATGATTTACCACCTGTAAGACATGCAAGAGCCAAAAACTACTATTGATACAAATACAAATTAACACATTAAGTAAAGGATACAATTCTGAGAAAAATATGATGATGAATCTACATTAATCATTTATAATTCACAAGCAAATCAGCAGCATTTAAACACCATGACCAATTTACGACAGCCCACCTGATACACTGATAACAAAACATTCTGTGAGAAAACACTGGTAATTCCAGCCACCTGTTTCTTGGGCGTGAGCAGCTGGAGTTCTACAACTTACCAAGTATTTCATCGCACTTCCACTTCTGATAAATTACTAGTATCTTCAGTAGACTCTAGTAATGAGTTTTATTTTGGCAATGCTGTATTTCAGTAAACTTTCATATCCAACTTAGGTTTACTAGTAAGTAGTCCTTAGTTGTTCATGGAAGCAAAAACCTGTGCAAACCTGTGCAAAATTTTTTCACTCGTGAAAATGAAAGAATGGATTTGCATTTGGGATTAATTTAATTCTAAAATGGACTGTCTCCCCAATCAGGAGGTGGCCAACCACTTTGACAATCATTGCTTGAAAGAGCCAGAAAAACCTTCATTTCCAGCACTGGTACATGAATCAGCCTGCCTGTAACAATTCAGGGTTTTCTTCTGGGAAGCCTCTCCTCTCCCCATACACCCATTCTGTGGTAGTTGTCCCTTCTCTGTCTATCTTTAGCATGCTGTGCAAACCTCTGTAACTGTACTCACGGGGTAGTGAAAAATCTGTTAACTTTTGTGTCTGTCAAGATCTTTTCAAAGCTTGATTCTGCCTATGTAAAGAAAGAAGTAGTCAAAAAAATTCTGGGCTGATATATAACCAGTCATTTACTATACCTGTCTATTCTTAGCTTCATCACATACTTTTTTCTATCTTCAGTCATTTTGAAAACCATTAATTTTTCCCATTTTGAAAATCATGCTTTAATGATGACAAATTTCACAGAGAGTAAGAAATTATGCATAAGGACAGTATGAGTGGCATAAATTCTCTATTAATTCATTCATAATTTGGAATGAGAACACAGTTTCTATTAAAACTTCACATTCTTTTTTGCCATTCTTATTCATAAATGTTACAAAACATTAAACCACTGTGAACCCAAGAAACAGTAAGTGGAAATACAGTAAAAGGCTATGGTAGAAACACAACTATACAGGGAATCAAAAGATCCAGGTGTTAACCTCAGCTTGACTAATAAACATTAAACTATCTTATCAAGACCTCAGATTCTCCAACTCTAAAATACAAGTTTAAAGTAATTAATGGGAAATAATGAAGGTACTTGTCCCAGAGGTAGCTATCAAGATCAAATAAAGTAATGCAAATAATGTATATTGTGAACATTCATACATGCATTCACTATTATAATTATATAACAATAAATAAGGGAATATAGGGTGACCCAAAGTAGAATCACTTGTAGACCAAAGTAAAAATTTTCTCTTGAAATAGCAAAATTATTTTCACCAGCCAGGTTTAGAGAGTTATATAGATGCAGCTTCTTGTTAAAGCTTCTGCAATTGACTCTGAGCCCGTGTCATGTAAAAAAACTGGGGTGGGTCGGCGCTGTCCCAGCTTCCACAGGTATCCGCCAAAGGATAATCTTAGATTGAGACATGGGGAAGGCATGAGTGCCCTTGAAGGATGGGAGACAAAAGGTCCAAAGCTTTAGTAAGAGGTAATTCTCTTGTGAAGACGACTCGTCTCCAAGCTCCTCACAATTGCCTCTAATCACTCTTCTTCCACGTGCATTCTTAATCAAAATCACCCTATTTAAAATTTTAATCTTACATACTTTACTGTTATTTTTGCTTATTGTATACTATACTTCCTTATCCAACTTTCAGCTTCTAATTTTTGTGTCACATTTTTATTCTATTAACTCTCACCCCTATTTTCTGGAATTGTAGTTCTAATCTTTTTTTTCCCCTATTGTTCTCATTTATAGCTACCATTTTAAACGCGTTAAATGTTTTCAAATGTTTAATTCAATTTCTGATTTTTATAATATTCTAGTCTTCTTAAACTTTTTCCCTTTGTCACTTCTGCATTCTATTTATTATTTTTTTTTATGATATGTGTTTTTGGGGGAGCAAAAAGTCCGGAAAAGAGCTAAAAGTAAAGAAAGTCATTATAAACCAGAAGGGATGGTAGTTTCCTTCCTTGCAACTGCTTTTGCTGCCACTCTGATTCCCCAAAAGATTCCCTGGCCTAGTCCTGGATGGCTCTCCAAAATATCTTTAGCTCCCAGGGGACAAAGCCAACTAATTCCCTCCCCCAGGACCATAAGGCTCATTCTGCAAATGGCATCTGGTTTTGCTCCAGTGGTGTCATTTGTTAACTTCTCACGTTATCCAGGCTTTATACTAGCCTTCTGTCTATTTTAAAATTCGTAATTCCAAAATATAACCCCAATAGACTTGGGGTCGTTATGACCTAAATGACCTAAAGGAAATGAGGAGACCTTATAACCAGAGGGATGATATAAAAATAAGTGTTTTATAAGTATCATTCCAGTTGCTATGTTATAGAACTTACTAGAGAGGTATAAAAGTGTCCATGAAGAACTCAATCATTCATTCAACAAATATGTATTAAGCAACTACCATGTGCCTGTACTCTGGTAGGCACTGATATAGCAAGGGGAAAAAATAAGAAAAACCACATACCAGAAATATGTACACTTAATACTTATTTCAGAAGACTATATTGCATTAGCCAAGCAAGAGCTGGGAGTGCCTTAGACACTGACAATGGTTCTGGACATGGAGAAAAGTAGATTCACTAAGGTGATACTCAGAAAGTCAAATGGACGCTTAGTAATCACTGATTCAAAACAGAACAAAACAGTTGTATGTTATGTTCTGTTCTGTTTCACACAAGGTTTATAAATTTTCAATTGCTTAAAGTAGAGAACTCTATTTCTTTTCTTTATTTCAGTTCTTCCATGAATTCAGTCCTTCTATTTGGTTACTGTATTCAATCTCTGATTTCTCTAATATAAGTCAGAATTTTAGAATGATATAACTTTAGTATTTTCAGGCAATCAGGCTCTAAAATCCACCAGCCATCACTATTAGGTTCATTCTGAAATCTGAACATCAATAACTCTAAGACACTGTGGCATTAGAAATAACACAATTTAACCTTCTTGAAGGAAAGCAATATTTTACATTCCAACCAAGAAACTCAAAGAAGAACGATTATCCAGGAAGAGATGCAGAGTACACTGTTGAAAGCATTCAAATCTGTAGCACAGCACAAGGAGAAATTAGGGATTTAAAAACATATATTTGGAGCTGTTGTATCAAAGGATTTAACTGAAGTTGTGGAAATGAATAAAGTCAAATGGGAAACTGTATAATAATAAAATAAAGAGTACTATATATTTCAGTCCTTCTCATAATCAAACTCACAGAGTTGTACTTTGATGACATATCTTTAGGCTTTACAGAAATACACAAAAGAGCCCCTTCAGAAAATCTATTGCTGGAATGTGGTCGAGGACATAGCCCCTTACACAGCACTCATTACTCTCATGTAAGGCCTGACATGAGAAATCTCTTTTAGAATTTAGGCCAAGGAATGGCATTCCCTCTCCTGAAAAAATGGTATTCTTCCTTGTTTTTCAAAATGGATATTCTAAAACTAACTACATTCCACTTTAACTGACGGGAACCTCAGAAGCAAATCAGGAGCTTAAGTATAGGTCTCTACGTCTTTGCTTTCGGTAGACATCTGTCATTGTAGTGACTTTCTGTGCTGCATCCTGTATCTGCATGAATTCCTGTATCCTTTTATCAACTGCTGCCTAACAAACAACTCCCGAACTCAGTAGCTTAAAACAACTATTTCTCATGATTCTGTGAGTAAGCTGTGTGGTTCTTATATGGATCTGACACAGGCTCACTCATGCAGCTGCATTCACCTGGTAGGTCAGCCCTGGGCAGAGTTCCCTTGGGCCTATTGGGCCTTGAACAAGCCAGATCTCTCCATGTGGCCTTTCATCTTCAGGAGGCTAGACCAGACTTCTTTATGTGGTGACAACGACATTCCAAGAAGGCAAGCTCCAACGTGCAAGCTCTTATCAACTGTCTACTTGAATCATATCTGCTTATGTCCCACTGGCCAAAGTAAGTCACATACACAAGCCAGAGTCACTGTGGGAGGGTGTGGATACTGGAAGGCGTGACTCATTGCAGACCACTAGTGTAACTATCTACCACAGCAGCTTCCTAATAAGGCTGTTACTTATTCTTCTTCCAATCCTTCTAATACTTGAATGTTATTCTTTAACAAAGTTTATTTCCTCTCCGCTCCATATCTTATCTTTTTCAGAGCTAAAATATCCCTTATGGGTGTTCTAAGCTCATACTAGTCCAACATATCAGTGAATGAATGCTTATGTAGGATTCAAGAGTATTTTAAAATTTTAAATGCACCATATGCCACAGCAAATGCTCACTCCTAAATTCTTAAAGCTCTCATAAAAGGAATAAAAATTCCTTTGAATTTAAGTTGCAAAAGCCTTTACAAACATCAGGGCCAATTAGTTCCCCCACCAGGAAGAAATGCATCATTCCACTGGTGATGTCCCACACTCAAGCTCTTGAGGTACTTTGTATCTCTAATCAATATTGAATGTATTATCGAAAAGTGTCCAAAATGCCTGAAATCTTAAAGTCAGAAAAAGAACCATTATCTACACTGAGTACTTTTACACAAAGTACTCCAATTAGCAAGACAAGAAGATGCTGAAAAAATATAAAAATGTTAATCTGAAGAACAGTAAATAATATAAACAAAATGGCAAAAAAAAAAATCACCAAAGAAAAGGTGTAAAGATGAAAAGAATTCATTAAACTTGTTTCATCTTACAAGCTGTTACTATTTTTAAGATGCCCTATGATAATTTAAAGATAAGTTGAATAGGCATTAAAAAAATTAAACTCTTAAGGACATGACTATACTTCTTGTGATTTGTTTTAATATGCACTTTTTATCCCATTGGCTTTTTTAAAACACCAACTGCAAATTCAATTAAAGACTGTAAGTTTTTGTGAAAATGAATGTGCTTTGGAAAAAGGTGTGTGCATATGTGACTTGAAGGGTAACTAGACTGATATCAGGTAAGGTAGGTCTCTTTGGACTGCCGAGGTTTGCACTATGACTGGGGCACACATAACTAAAAAAAGTCAAAACAGACCTTCTGGCTGCAATTATGATGCCAAACAACATGTTGTTCTGTGAATAGGTGGCAAAACGCTTCAGAGATTTTCCACCAGGGGAGACAAAATGTGGAACTTTACTTATGCACAGAAGACTTTTTTTGTTGTTGTTAAATTAGGCCAACAGCAGAGTTATTTTTAGATTACTTACTTCACTTTCTCTTCTTAATGGGCTGGTATACAAAATAGGACAGAAAACGCACCATATGCCACAGCAAATGCTCAAATCCTAAATTCTTAAAGCTCTCATGGAAATAAAAGATATCTCTATCTTAAAGTATGAGGTTTGCATTCAGATGCAATTAAGACTATAACTAATCTGACAGATCTTTATCAGTTAACAACAAATAAATCATATATATCTATTTTAAAAAACAATATTTTGGAGTTTTTTTCCTTTAATCATTCTTAGTAAAATAAATAAGTTGTAAGGGAAGAGATAAAGTGTGAATGAATGTGTCGACTTACATTTATGATTAAAAGTTAACATTTAAATCATACAGCATTTTCAAAGTCTACAGTGACTAACGTAGTTCTTGATTTCCTAAAGTTACAAAATTTAGATGACTCAGCCACTTGCTCTTTCATAAAATCAACCTAAAGTCTCTTCAGGCAGGCTCAATTTTAGAGAAAGTTAAACTTCCAAAATTTACTCTTTGTATTTCAACATGATGCATTCTCATTTTATGACTGCACTCATGGCTCCACAAAACTATACTATTATTTTGATTTATACTATTACAATTATGAAGATGACACAGAATGCATAACATTAAAGACATAGATATGTACATAATATATGCTATTGGAATAAAAAAATAACTGATTTAAAAAGAAATTCTCCCCACCTTTATTAATGACATACATAATTCAAACTATATTATGAAATATGAAAAATTATTTTAAAAGAGATTAATAAAGTCAACAAATATCCTTAATATAGCAGAACATTCACCATGTTCTTTGAAATGCCCTGATTTTATTGAAGCAATAAAACTGCAGGACAACAAAAGATCTGACACCTTTTTGGTGTCTAACCCACCGTACATAGTGTACAATTAGGAGGAGAAAACAAAGTGCTTATTCCCTTTAAAAAAATCAAGTAAAATATCTAAAGTTTTGACATTATTTTATTATTTTGTTAAATTATAGTATTGTGAGTTCTTCATACGTTAAATGTATAAGTCTATTTTTTCCCTAAAAACAGGGCAGACAAATATTGCTAGATATAGTTCACCATTCTAAGTAACCTAGTTTTAAAAAGATTAAATATAGCAATTAAATGAAACATGTTCAAACCAATATAGATATTTAGGCATATAAAAATTAATTTCTAAATAACACTGGTATGCTGATAAGTTGGAATTTGCCAACAAAACAATTTTAACATATAGCCTAAAGAGACAAATATATGATGCAAAACTAGGAAACTAAAGAATATTATGATTGTTTTAAATGTTGCTAAACTAATAGTACTAATGAAATTCCATTTATAAAGACTAACTTATACATACATAATTTTTACATTTAAAAATACACTTAGATAATTTGCATTTTGATATAATCCTAAACACCTTAATTCTGACATGTAACCTCTAATAATTATCAGGTCTAATGGCAGGAAGAAAAATACTAGGTTGGACACAAAAAAATAGTTCTTAAAACTTTAAAGAAATCATAATACCTTGCCAATAAAATTATTAACAAAAGCAAAATACTAAATAACTAAAATTTTAAAAGGCTGCTTTTAGAGAAGAGTAGACTTTGATTGGGAAAGAGAAAGAGGTATATGCATTCAGAACCTCTCCACACTTTGTGGCACACACTGGTCTTGGGCCTGAAATAAATTCCATGTCTAAACTGCTGTTAAGTAATTCTTCATATGGTCGGGTCAATTAATTTTAAAGAGACCAACCCTGAAGATAAGAAACAAGGAAGAGGCTATGTCCTCTAAATAAAATTATAATGCTAGACTTTTATTGAACATTAAACCTGCTTCATATGCTTTTTTTTCCCCTCAAGTAAATAATCAAGTTGGCAGGTATATGGAAGAAAACTTTAAAGTAGCAGCAAAATATACTGACATTCTTATCAGGTGATATGACTATGTCTAAGCAGTTTAGTTTTATTTTTATCTTTCTCGGGTTGCTAAATTCACATTTAAATTACTTAACACCAATTTCACGATATATTTACTTTAGACTTTCACTAACGTTGACCTCTAAGAAAGTACAACGGAAGCCCAATTTTCTATATTTTATGGATAGATATTTCTAGGGCTGGACTAGATCTTGAAAACTACCATTACAGAACTTGTGTATTGGTTTCAATTCATCCATTATTCCCACTCAAAATGAGGCCCCTCCCATAACACAATATTGTTAGAAGAGTTACCAAGCACACACAGTAAGCACCTTTTCAGCACGTGCTTTTTATTACGGGATCACTAACATATGCTCCCAACATCCACGAGCTAAGGAATATGTACCACTTGCCAAACCTTTCTTCCACTGAGCACATATCTACTCAGTAAATAATGATTTCCAGACAAATGGGAAAGGAAATTGTGCTTCTTTGACTAAATTATCTATTGTATTTTCCTAGTACTGAAGGAGAGGGAAGAGACATAAATGTGAAACATCTTCAAAATATTCTTCCTAGTGCTTCCTTAGTGCCTGAAACCTATAAGGAAAAGTCCAATATTTTCAACCTCATTTCCTCAGTGTGCACATGTAAAATGGTGGTCAACAGTATACACAGGATAGTGTATTACAGGATACAGCAGTACTCTGTGAAGAGCTCACATCATAGAAAACAATGGTCTGAGCCATGAGACACAAAGGAGAGGATCCCAATTCCAACAGAAACTAGTAATTAATTAGCCTTATTATAAAAATAGAAAATTACTCCATTTCAGAACCAGAAAAACTGGCTTCCTAAATTGAAAACACAGCCAAGTTAAGAGCAAACTTAGCTTAGCTGTAGGCTCAGGAAGAGGTCCTCAGAACAAGAGAGCAGCGACTCAGTGAAAGTACCTATGATTCCAAATTAAATGATATGCAGATCATGTTAACCATATACATTACTGAAATACAAGAAAAATATTAACAGGGGAGTCAGACTGATACCCAGAAAGGAGGAATCTTTTAAATTTATTACATAAGACTGCTTACAAAACATATTTCTCCAGAAAATGGGAATTTGTTTAAATGATGAATTTAATTTAAAAAATCATGTTTAAAGCCATATATATCAAAGCTTTATACCTTATTGATTATATATATATGATATATATATGAAAAAAATACTGTAAAACTGAGACAATCTTAAAATAGGGCAACATCTAGTTTTGCCACATCTAATAGCTTCAAAGAACTTCATGAATAAACAATTGTAGCTTCACTTACAAATACCACAAACAAAATTCAAAATTAATTTTTAAGTTTCAGGTTTCAAGTTTCCAAGGATATACTGGTTCAGGCAGAGACAATATTTGACTTCTGAGCACATCCACAAAAATCAGATTTTCCTCTAAAGACTATTCCTGGACCAGCTGTTTGTAACGTAACTGCCTAACCAAAGGGGGCAAGAAATGAGGAACAGGATATATTTGTTTCTGGTAAACTGCCTATTTCCCTTTCTTCCAGGTCCTCAGAATTCATGGAGTCTGGTATGAGGGATGCTCCCTTAGCAGAACGGGTGGCTCCATCCTATACCCTGGTACTGTTTTTTAAGATGAAAAACATACAAAACAAAGCCAACAAACAAAACACCCCTGCAGGAAAAAAAAAAAAAAAAAAAGTGGAGGAAGGAGCTAGGAAAAAGCACAGTCATAAGACCCATAGTTACCGTTGAAGGAAGGGCATCTACTATCTGGCAGCTACCGTGTAGGGAATCTTACAAACGTTATTTTTAATTCATACACCAAAAAACCCACTATATAGAATTTTCCTCCATATTTTACAGATGAGAAAATCAAGTTCAGAGATCAAATAACTTGCCCAAGTTCACACAGTCAGCATATGGCCGAGCCTCGGATTTGCTCTCCATCTGTCTAATGCCAAGCCCTCCTCTTGCCATGATGTCAAGCCCACATCTAAGTTAACAAATACTCCTGCTGGGCTTCCACTGTGTGTACCCATGCTACAAAGAACTACAAAAGAAACAGAGGACATCGCCTTTGCCCTCCATGCGGTTAACATCTAAGAGGCATTCTGAAGATTCAGGTGCCCAATTCATGATAGGCAGTGTGGTTACAGACAGGGAAGAGCACTAGACCAGGGAGAGGAAGATGACTCACTCTGGGCTGTGCTACTTACTAGCCGTACAACCTTGGGTAAATAAGCATTTCTATTATTTCCTCATCTGCAGAGAGGAGACACTATAACATCTGCCTTAGTTATCTCACAATTAGTTCAAAGATTCAATTAGATAATAAACCTGTGGAATGGGAGCGACTGACAAGGGCTTAATTTCCAAAATATACACACAGTTCATACAGCCCAATCTGAAAAAAACCCAAACAAACAACCCAATCAAAAAATGGGCAGAAAACCAAAATGGGCAGAAAACCTAAATAGACGTTCCTCCAGAGAAGACATACAAATGGCCAACAGGCACATGAAAAGATGCTCAACATCCCTAATTATTAGAGCAAGCCAAAACTACAGTGAGGTTTCACTTCACACTGGTCAGAATGGCCATCATTAAAAAGTCTACAACTAATAAATGCTGGAGAGGTGTGGAGAAAAAGGAACCCTCCTACACTGTTGGTGGGAATGTAAATTGTTACAGCCACTATGGAGAACAGTACAGAGGTTCCTTAAAAAACTAAAAATAGAGCTACCATATGATCCAGCAATCCCACCCCCCTGAGCATATATCCGGAGAAAAATGTGGTTTGAAAGGATACATGCACCCTGCATGCACTGTTCACTGCAGCATTGTTTACAACAGCCAAGACATGGAAGCAACCTAAGTGTCCATTGACAGATGAATGGATAAAGGTATGGTATATATATATACAATAGAATATTACTCAGCCATAAAAAATCAATGAAATGATGCCATTTGCAGCAACATGGATGGACCCAGAGATTATCATACTAAGTGAAGTAAGTCAGACAGAGAAACACAAATATCATATGATATCACTTATATGCAGAATCTAAAAAAAAGTGATACAAAATGAACTTATTTACAAAACAGAAATAGATTCACAGACATAAGAAACAAACTTATGGTTACCAAAGGGGAAAGGTGGGGGGAGGGATAAATTAGGAGTTTGGTATGTATTAAAATACATACTACTATATATCAACAAGGATTTACTGTATAGAACAGGGAACTATACTCAATATCGTATAATAACCTATAATGGAAAAGAATCTAAAAATGTGTGTGTGTGTGTATATATATATACCCAGTCATATATATATAAACATATATATATATGACTGAATCACTTTGCTGTACACCTGAGACAAGCACAACATTGTACATCAACTATATTTCAATAAAAATTTTTTTACAAAGAGCCTTATTAGCTACTAAATATTTTAGAAATATGAAATGCTAATACTGCTTTGCAAGTGTCCATGTCTTGTCATTACAGAACTTTGGACAGATATCTGAATTCAGCAATAAAAGGATTAGCTGACTCACTTTTGTGTCCCCTCCTTTTTGTTTTGCTTTAGTTTGTCTTGTTTAGAGTTAGTGCTGTAAGGGTGAAGGATTAACCAACTGGTGCTGGTTCTGGTTCTGGCTCTTGCTCCCTGCACGGTTCTGAAGGTGGGACCCATGACGAAACCACTTTTCCTCGCTACAGCTGCACCCAAGCCCGTCCAGGTGCAAGCTCACTGTTAGCCGAAAGGTAAGGTAGCCCTATTTCCCTCTCTTCTCTCCTTCATTTCCTTTTCTCCCTTCTTCATAAGCTATCTTATAAAATTAGAACTCCATGCTCAAGTGTCCATCCACTCTCTAACCCAAAGCTGTACCTCAAATGATAAATTCCTTCTTTCTGTCAACTCAAAGAAAAGTATGAGAGACCCATTCCCTGAGAGAGACTGGAGGAACTAGGTTCAGAAACCAGGTGATGAAGAGATTCTCTGAGGAGGTGGAGAATTTGCAAAACAAGAAACAGTCTTTTGCTGACTGGAAAGTTTCCCTTTAAACTAGGCTGTACCAACCACAAGCATTTAAAATAAATGAACTAATTTTCTGTCTTACATGCTAGTATTCAAACATAATTTCCTATCAACTTTTTCACTGAAAATTAATCAATATTTAGAACATTCTTTTTCAATGGGAAGAATTATTCCCAATTTCAAACAGCCAATTGACAAGCTTTAGAAGGCTATCTAGATTCCAAATACGTTTGATGGAAAAAGAGTTACTGTAATTCTTCAGATAACTCCCAAATCTTCATTTTATTTTGTGTAATTTTAATCCAACCATTATGATACAGCATAAATGTAGCTCAATGAAGACAAAACAAAAAATTTCATTTTAACTGAAATGTCACAGGAGAAATATACACACAACTTGACAACCTTAAATGTCTCAGGCTTTAAACACACACACACACAACTACCTCTACCTATCTCTCTCTCTCTCTTTCCCTCTCTTTCTCTCTCTCTCTTTCTGCTCCCCCCACCCTTCCACCCCCAAACCTCCTCCCTTCTGTCTCTGTCTTATTTAAAGGAAGCTAACAGTATTCTCTCCTTTCTATAATTTCTTTTCTACATGTGAAACTGTAGACTCCTATTAGATTATAACAGAAACTCAAAATGCTCACTGGATCAATAAAAAAATGGAAGTGAAAACCGTTAGACCTTTAGAGGTTATGAATTTATTCTTACAGGAGTAGTTATGAATTTTATATTCTAAATCACAATTTTATTTCTGATAACCAGTGAAATCTGGGTTCTATTTCAACTCCCTATTTTCTGGGGGGAAAAAAAGCTTTAGAAATGCCATGTAATATTTTACTCTGGTGTTTCTAAAGCATGGTCTTCACACCACCTTACCTGAATCATGTAGAACATCTTCTAAAAAGGCAAATTCCTGATCCCTCTCCAGAATTACTAATGAATCAGATAATCAAAGTCAGATTGGTCAGCACTGTGACAATTTTCCCCAAGTGATTCTTATGACCAGCAAGATTATCACAAATGAGTTTTTTCACTTATTTATATTATGTTTAGGACATTTCCTCAACAGCACCATCTATAACATTTTATAACCTTACTATGTTAAAACATATTAGCTCTCTTTATTTGAATAAGTGTTATTTTCTAACAATAAAAGATTATTTCTTCAACTAATAATATATTTAGTTTGGTTTGTTATAATTTATTTATGCACTTTCCAAGGAGAATTCGACTGCCACATCAAAAGACACACTAAATTTACTTTAACTTTTATCATGACATATTGAAATGTAAATTAAGAACTAGTTAAAATGATTAAATATTATTGTTGGAAAATGTGATTAGAAAACAGAAATAATGGTATAGCTCTTCATGAAAATAAAGACTATAAATACACATATTCATAGTTTTTCAATTAACTCTTTTTAAAATTTCTATCACTATGTCATCAAACAATATTTTTTAACCTCTCATTGTATTTCTTCATACTCTATTAACATTTTCAAAAAAATAAAGAGAACTTCACTCTCTGAGGAAGACCATAATAGTTCATTAGCCCTACAGACCTCAGCAGCCCCACACCTGACTGCATTAGGTCTCTTTGCACTTCTCATTTTTTAGGTCACAGAAATACTGTAAGTAATGTAATGAAACCACAGGCTTGCCTGTATTTTCTCATACAGCCAAGCCCTGACTCATAAATATTTCATTTATTGTTGTCTTAACTCTAAGAGAGATTTGTCTGTATTTTTCAAGCTCTGTTTTGAAACCTCTCTCTTCTGAAAGTGATTCTGACCACGACTTTGGTAAACTAATACACACTACCTCATAGAAAGAACTCTGATTCAACACAATGGCAACTACCCAGACCAATGAACCAAAAATTTTTAAGACACAGAACTATAAAATTCACATAATTCTGAAATAAGTTATTTCACAAGGAAATTCAATATTATATGATTGAAGTATGTTTTCTGAGCCTTAAAATGGTAAGAATACTGTTCACATAAGCGCCTTTAGGTCAAAGAAAGCAAGGAAAATACAAGATGAGTTCAGAGAGGGAGTTTCGGGAGAATGGGTATTATGGGTTAGTTGAGAATTAAAAATCACAAGTCGCTTATTCAAGAAGTTGAACAGTGGAAGCAAAAAAGATTAAAATGCCAAGAAAGAAACAGAACTGATATTGTTCAATTTACAACTCTTTCATATGATAAAGTAACAAATGTTACCTCTAAATCAGGCCTCCTGCTGAAAAGAGAGATATGTATTCTGAAGGAAAAAAAAAAAAAGTCAAATAGTTTACTAAGCTAGCTGAGTATTGTGGATTTGCTCATAGCAAGGAAGAAAAACATCAAGGGAAAGAACTTTACTATTCCTCATTCTTAGTATTTTTCATCCGTCTTCCCATCTCCTCCAGCTGAGATTGTATAATCTACAAAGTTTACATCAAATATAAGAACAGAAACATTCCCTAAAACAGACTCTGCAAGGTTGGCTATCTTAAAAATATAAATAAAGAAATACCAGAACACATAAAAAACCTAAAGAGCCACCATGAGTAAACACAGTAGGAGATCCTCCTTACCCAAAAGCACAGAAGCAAACCTAGTTACACAGTCCTTCTGGCTGATTGAGAGCCCTTATGTGAGAAGTTTTCAAATTTCTGATTCCAGCCAGATACTCACTCATCAAATCATACCCTAGGCGCCTGATCTACCCATACCCTCACTTACCAAGGGGTATATTAAAAGCTCTGGGTCGTGCCAAAGCTTCGTCTCATACTTAAAGTTGCCTCTGCTCGTCATGATGCTTCACGACTCTTCTACCTGTCTGGGGACCTTCAGTACATTTTTGTTTTGCCCTGACCACGGAGAAAATGATGTGAATCTTGTTCTTGGTTCACTACCTAGACCACTGATGACTCAGCTGGTCACTGCACTTTATGATCCAGATTGACACCTAATACTGATAATGACAAAAATTGAGCATCTAATGAATTATTGGCTTACTAATAATTTCTTCTCTCTGAAGGCTTAAGAAGCAATAAGGAAAAAAAAAAAGAAAAGAAAAAGAAGCAGTAAGGAGAACTACTACTTAACAGCAGTGAAAAGGGAAGAACCAAGATGAAAAATTTTGTCACAGAATTCTTAGAAGTCCATGTCAACTTTAAGCTCATAATTCCAAGCCAGTGAACAAAATGTGGCATGGATTTTAGAAACAGAAATTTTAAAAAGATATGTCTATATTTATATGAATAACTCTGTGTGTGTGTGTGTGTGTGTGTGTGTGTGTGCGCGCGCGCATGCGCATGCGTGCGTGCACTGGGCAAAATATAGTCCATGGGCTAAAACTGGCTCACCACCTGATTTTGGATGGTCTGTGAGGTAAGAACAGTTTTTACAGTTTTAAGTGGCTGAATCAAAATCAAAAGAAGAATATCTTGTGAAACATAAAAATTATATGAAATTCAAACTTTAGTGTCCATAAATAAAAGTACTGGCACACAGCCACATTCATGCATTTAGGTGTTGTCCATAGCTTCTTTTACACTACAATGGACGAGTCAAATATTTGTAAAGGGACCAATGGCCCGCAACCTGTATTTACTATCTAGCCCTTTACAGAAAAAAATTACCAAGCCCTGCTTATATACAATGGCTTGACATGAAACTCTAAAATAAAAAATGGTTTGGGATAAATATCATATCAATAGAAATTATGAAATCTTGAAAGTGAAATTACAAGCTTCCAGTATCAGAAAACACTAACAAAAAAAAGAAATTAGAAAATATCTTAAGAAAACACAGCGTTACACAGGGATTATTCAACCTCAGAAGTGATATTACATGGCAAGAAATAGTACAGAAACATGACTCAAAGCTTCAATAAATGCTTGAAATGGGCTGAAGAAAATCCCGCCCCCCCCCAAAAAAAAGCTAGGAACATTTCAAGATATTATTTAGGTATGGGGAAAATATTAAAGGTATAAGCCCACTGTTTGGGGACAATGGCATGTTATCAGATAACTGAGATATGCCAAACTTCTTGATTCTTGGGTGGTTTTTACCTTCTGCACCAGAAAGAAGTGATGAAACTAAAACGGAAAAATCAAATATGATTAACAAGAAAATCAAAGCTCAGGAATTAGTAAGAGGACTCTGAGTCACTTTAAATAAGTTTACATATATAGGACCAATAGATTACAATTTCAAGATATTTTTAAAAAGTGGCTTGTATATGTTATCACAGAACTACAGTTGATAACCTTGACAGTTACAAACAACAGAAGAGCAGATGTAATACATAAGAGGGACAAATGTTATTTTATTTTTTGAAGGTAAAATGATTCTAGGAAATGAAGATCAGTGATCTTGACACTATTCCCCAACATTCTAGAACAGGTTACTAAACAGATGGTTTGTGAGCACTTAAATTTTTTTTTAAAACCTGCCATGGATTTGTTAAAAATAAGCCATGCTAAACCTCGTTTCCTTCTCTGACATGTTATTAGATGAGTGGATGAGAGAAATGCATTGGCTGTATAATGCCTGGACCAAGAAAAGTATGGAGTAAGTCTCTCGTGGCCAACTGGGGTAAGTCCACTCACTATCTGTGTAACTTTGGGGAAGTTTCTTATTATCTGGGATTAAGAGGCAAATGTCACAGATCTGTCAAGTTTCTGCACGTTTTGTGAGCAGAGGCACTGGAAGCCTTTGTTCTAGACTGTCTTTTCATGGATGTTTGTATAGCAAATAGCATTTGAAGACCGACAGTATCTCCCTCTGGAACAAAGGGAAGGTTTGCTTATAGCCCATTATAAAAGATCAGGGTTCCTAAACTTGGAGTTCCTTAGGTGTGATACACAGTGTGCAACGTGGACTTGAGCCACCCTGTGGAGCCTCTGTGGGCCTGGGGTACAAGGAACCAAAAAACACATGAGGCTCATGCTGCTGCTGTACCAGGAGCAATACAGTCCTTTGTCTCTGACCTGGAAGTCTTCTGTCTTCTATAATCATCCACAAACCAGTGGCTGGCTAATCTGTCAGCATACAAGTAGGGTGAAATCTCAGATACTTCACAGTGCTTGACAACCTGTGACTCAGCTTTGCCATTGGTAAAATGGGGAAATAACAGTAAGTCCTCATAAAGGTAGTATGAAGAATAAATTAATTCATACACAAATTGCTTAGAAAAGTACCTACTTAAGCTAACTGCTCAACAAATGTCAGCTATTATTATAATGATAGTTATGATTCATTTCAAATGTATATAGGTAGGTAAATAATCCCATCCAAAGGAGTAATGACAAGTCAAAAAGTCCATACTCACTACGTTCAGAAAAGGCTCTATTCTTAACCCTGTTCTGCTCAATATTTTCATAATTAATTAAGTAGCGCTATAAAAATGTATTAATCAAAATTATGGATGACACAATTGCTAACACAGATAATAGAATCAGGATATTTAAAAAATCTTGACATGCTGAATACACTAAACTATAAAGAAACAAATTTAACAGACATACAAATAAAGTATTCAAGTTGTATATTAATTGCAACCTACATGAAATGAATTACAATTCTAATAACAATGTAACACGACTGAAAAAAAAAACAAATTTGCCATTATGTTAGAGAAGAATGGAGATAAATTTTCATTGTGTTCTGTGTTGGTTAGGCTACATTCATGATATGATATTTAGCTCTGGATATACTTTAAAGGGAAACTCCAGCAAAGAGAAGCATACCCAGAGGAGAGTGATCAGAGCCGTGAAGGGTGAAATAAATCCATATAGTATATATAAAGTATAACTGAAGAAATTTGACTACTTTATCCTGAGAAAGGAAAGGTTTATTGAGGATGAAAATTTTTCAGACATCTGCAAAATTATCTGTGTGAAACAGTCTGTGTAAAGCCAAAGGGTGGAGTTAGAAAAATGGCTAATTGATTTCAATTCAGTGTAAAGAAGAACTTTCTATCAATTAAAGTTTTCAAAGATAAGTTCTTCATTCATGGAAGTTTCTGAAAGCCACTAGCCAGGACTATGAAAATGGGGATTGCCTCTTTCACGTACAGATGTCTTTAAACTGCTCACTTCTTATCTGTAAAAAAAGGCAACCCACAGGGAGTTTGTCCAGGCCTCTTGTGTATTTTCACTCCTGTCTTGCCTCCCTGGTTTCTGTTCCATTTCAGCCTAGCTGGCCTCTTCAAACCGATGATTTGTTCTCAGCTGCCCACCTGGCTTTTTGATTTACCTCTCTGATTATTTCCTTTTTCCATACACTGCAGCCCATAGGCCATCTCACAGTAGCACCTGGGTAACAGACCCTGGCCCCATCTCCCGTCTGCTTTGGAAGGGAGAATAAAAAATTAATTTCATGATCTCAAAGGTTTCTTTCAATTCTAGGATTCTTGGATCCTTCTTACTTCTTTTGCCACATACACAGATTGGTGGATGAGCAGTAATTGACGAATAAATGAATAAGTGAATGAATAAATGAGTATTATTAAGAAATTGATAATGAGCTTCTTTCTTCTTTAAAAACTAGGTACCTGCTCTACTACCCAAAGCAATCTATAGATTCAATGCAATCCCTATCAAACTACCACTGGCATTTTTCACAGAACTAGAACAAAAAATTTCACAATTTGTATGGAAACACAAAAGACCCCGAATAGCCAAAGCAATCTTGAGAACGAAAGAAGGAACTGGAGGAATCAGGCTCCCTGACTTCAGACTATACTACAAAGCTACAGTTATCAAGACGGTATGGTACTGGCACAAAAACAGAAATATAGATCAATGGAACAGGATAGAAAGCCCAGAGATAAACCCATGCACATATGGACACCTTATCTTTGATAAAGGTGGCAGTAATGTACAATGGAGAAAGGACAGCCTCTTCAATAAGTGGTGCTGGGAAAACTGGACAGGTACATGTAAAAGTATGAGATTAGATCACTCCTTAACACCATACACAAAAATAAGCTCAAAATGGATTAAAGACCTAAATGTAAGGCCAGAAACTATCAAACTCTTAGAGGAAAACATAGGCAGAACACTCTATGACATAAATCACAGCAAGATCCTTTCTGACCCACCTCCTAGAGTAATGGAAATAAAAACAAAAATAAACAAATGGGACCTAATGAAACTTCAAAGCTTTTGCACAGCAAAGGAAACCATAAACAGGACCAAAAGACAACCCTCAGAATGGGAGAAAATATTTGCAAATGAAGCAACCGACAAAGGATTAATCTCCAAAATTTACAAGCAGCTCATGCAGCTCAATAACAAGAAAACAAACAACCCAATCCAAAAATGGGCAGAAGACCTAAATAGACATTTCTCCAAAGAAGATATACAGACTGCCAACAAACACATGAAAGAATGCTCAACATCATTAATCATTAGAGAAATGCAAATCAAAACTACAATGAGATATCATCTCACACCAGTCAGAATGGCCATCGTCAAAAAATCTAGAAACAATAAATGCTGGAGAGGGTGTGGAGAAAAGGGAACACTCTTGCACTGCTGGTGGGAATGTGAATTGGTTCAGCCACTATGGAGAACAGTATGGAGGTTCCTTAAAAAACTACAAATAGAACTACCATATGACCCAGCAATCCCACTACTGGGCATATACCCTGAGAAAACCAAAATTCAAAAAGAGTCATGTACCAAAATGTTCATTGCAGCTCTATTTACAATAGCCCGGAGATGGAAACAACCTAAGTGCCCGTCATCGGATGAATGGATAAAGAAGATGTGGCACATAAATACAATGGAATATTACTCAGCCATAAAAAGAAATGAAATTGAGCTATTTGTAATGAGGTGGATAGACCTAGAGTCTGTCATACAGAGTGAAGTAAGTCAGAAAGAAAAAGACAAATACCGTATGCTAACACATATATATGGAATTTAAGAAAAAAAATGTCATGAAGAACCTAGGGGTAAAGCAGGAATAAAGACGCAGACCTCCTAGAGAACGGACTTGAGGTTATGGGGAGGGGGAAGGGTGAGCTGTGACAGGGCGAGAGAGAGTCATGGGCATATACACACTAACAAACGTAGTAAGGTAGATAGCTAGTGGGAAGCAGCCGCATGGCACAGGGATATTGACTCGGTGCTTTGTGACAGCCTGGAGGGGTGGGATAGGGAGGGTGGGAGGGAGGGAGACGCAACAGGGAAGACATATGGGAACATATGTTTATGTATGACTGATTCACTTTGTTATAAAGCAGAAACTAGCACACCATTGTAAAGCAATTATACCCCAATAAAGATGTTAAAAACAAACAAACAAACAAACAAAAAAAAAAACTAGGTACCTGAATGGGTCTCACATCTTTCAACCAGTCAAACAGATGACAAGGAGTGAAAAGACAAGAAGAGCAAACACTGTGGAAACGAAGGAATGAAGTATGAGAGCAAGAGAAAGATTAGGGGTGGAAACAGAAATGAGGGTAGACAGCTATGGAGAAGACCACAAAATTAACTCTCAGAAATGATTAACTAGTAAAGTCTCTAGTTCATAAGCCAAAATAAAATTTAAGGATATATTAAATTAACATATATTTGAATAATAAAGGGAGAGGAGAATTCTAAACTCCTCAGAAATTATGACAGGAGCAAGCAACTACATTCTTGCAAAGGCAAAAATGTTATACACAACAATATTGGTGAATCTCATGCATTAAGCCAGGTGAAAGAAGCCTGCCTCAGAAGGCTACATACTGCGTGATGTATAAATATAAGCCAGAGTTGAATGTAATACACACACACATATATATATATATATATAAATAAAATACATATATATACATACACAATGTAATATTATTCAACCTTGAGAAAGGAGTATATCCTGCCATTCGCAACAACATGGATGGACCCTGAGCACATTATGCTGAGACAAGTCAGAGAGAGGAAGACATGTACTGTATGACACCACATATAAATATGGAATCTAATAAAGTCAAACGTGTAAAAAACAGAGAGCGAAATGGTGGTTACCAAGAGATGGGGATGGGGGATAAGACTGATGTTGTTTAAGGGTACAAACTTGGAAGCAGTAGTAAATAAGCCACAGAGATCTAATACACAGTATAATGAATATAGACAACAATATTGCACTATAATTTTGTGATGTGATAGATATGGCTACAATACCAATCATCTACAATATATAACATGCTGGACAACTTAAATGTAAACAGTGTTACATATGAAATTCATTCAATTAAAAAAAACTGTTCCCCTCCCCCAAAAAACAGACTTGAAAAAAACAAAACTCTAGGGATAGAAAATAGATCAGTGGTTACTAGATACTACAGGATGAGAGGAGGGGTTGACTAAAAACCATATGAAAACATTTTGGAGCATGATGGAACTGTTCCTAATCTTAATTGTGGTAGTGATTACACAACTATATATGTTTGTCAAAATATATAGAACTGTACGTTAAAAAGAAGCAAATTTTTCTGTATGTAAATTATCTTTAAAAATGGAAAAAAATTAAAGAGCTTAAAACAACTCTTAAAGATGAGCAATTAAAACATGGTTTGTGTTATTAATAAATCACAATAAAATCATAGCAATATTTTCTTAGATCAGTCTCCCAAGGCAAAAGAAATAAAAGCAAAAATAAACAAATGGGACCTAATCAAACTTACAAGCTTTTGCACAGCACAGGAAACCATCAACAAAATGAAAAGCCAACCTATGGACTGGGAGAAAATATTTGCAAATCATGTGACTGACAAGGGCTTAATTTCCAAATTATACAAACAGCTCATACAATTCAATATCAAAAAAACGCCAAACAACCCAATGAAACAATGGGCAGAAAACCTAAATACACATTTCTCAAAGAAGACATACAGATGGCCAACAGGCACATGAAAACATGCTCAAGGTCACTAATTATTAGAGAAATGCAAATCAAAACTACAATGAGGTATCACCTCACACTGGTCAGAATGGCCATCATCAAAAAGTCTACAAATAATAGGGAGTTCCCTGTTTGCCTAATGGTTAGCATTCCAGGCTTTCACTGCTGTGTGGCCCAGGTTCAATCCCTGGTCAGGGAACCGAGATCCTGCAAGCCATGCAAGGGGTGACCATATTAAAAAAAATAAAAGTCTACAAACAATAAATAAGATATGGAGAAAAGGGAACCCTCCTTCACTATCAGTGGGAATGTAAATTGGTGCAGTCACTTTGGAAAACTGCAGGGAGTTCCCTTAAAAAACTAAAAATAGAACTACCATATGATCCAGCAATCCCATTCCTGGACATGTATCCAGAAAAGACAAAAACCCTAATTCAAAAGGATACATGCACCCCAATGTTCATAGCAGTGCTATTTACAACAGCCAAGACACGGAAGCAACCTAAGCGTCCATCAACAGATGAGTGAAGATGTGGTGTTTTTAAACACACACACACATACAATGGAATATTCCTCAGCCATAAAAAGAATGAAATATTGCCATTTGCAGCAACATGGATGGACCTAGAAATTATCATACTAAGTGAAGTAAGGCAGAGAAAGACAAGTATCATATGACATCACTTATATATGGAATCTAAAAAATAATGCAAATGAGCTCATTTACAAAACAGAAACAGACTCACAGACATAGAAAACAAACTATGGTTACCAAAGGGTAAAGGGGGAGGCAGGGATAAATTAGGAGTATGGAATTAACAGATACATACCACTATACATAAAATAAACAACAAGGATTTACTGTATAGCATAGGGAACTATATCCAATATTTTGTAATAACCTATAATGGAAAAGAATCTGAACATATAACTGAATCACTTTGCTATACACCTGAAACACAATATTGTACATCAACCACAGTTCAATTGAAAAATGGAAAAAATTAAAGGTATTAAAACAACTTGGTAAAGATGAGCAATTAAAATATCATTTGTATCATTAATAAATCACAGTGAAGGTAACAATTTTGATAGAAACTTGTCAGGATCATTTCTACAATACAGTGACCAATATCTTATTTAAAAATGAAATATCGAATGTATAGCCAAAGAGCTTTTTTAAAATAAATACATTTTCACTGTCTTATAAATAGGTAACATGTAAAAATAAAATTAATCATTCACATTCTATTTTTAAATGTCCTCTCATAAAAATGTAATTCTAGTAATAAGAAAATAAACATTAAATATTTTATTAATTATGTATTCATATCTTGTTACCATATATTCTCTATTACTGTACATTTGCTCTTAAAATTTGATCTTATATAGTCAGAAAAACAAGTTGTCTCTCAAAATAAAAAAAAAACTTCTAATAACAATGTTCCTTTAATCTAGTTATATGAGTAAGCATGTACTTGGTCATATTTCAGAATCTGGCATCGTCTCAGCCCAGTGGGAACGAGATATTTCTAGGGCACCATCAGAGAGATATCCAGGAGAACAGATATGTAAAATCAAATAACTATTAGAAATGACAAGCTGCATTGCCTTTCTTCTATTTGTGGAACAGTCTGAGCAACAGACATGTGGGACTAGAGGTAGTTTGAAATTACTGAAAATTACGAAAGAGCAAAGAGTTGGAAGTGATAAGAGGGCAACTTAAAAGCATACGTTTCTGGAAGTAGAGAAATATTATAAATAGATCAAAGAAAATACATATTTAAAATTATTATATTTGGGACAGCACAAAGTGAGCCTGCCAAATGAATTTTATTTTTAGTTACAGGAGTATACATTCTCTGTAACATACAACAAGGTAAAATGTATTGAAAAGTGAACATCTGCAAGCTTACATCACTGCTAAAAACGACCACAGTTTATAATTCCCTGCCTTCTGAGAAGCAATCTGTAGCTACACTCCTGATTTGTCTACATAGTAGGCTGATGGTCAGAATGAGAAAAGAGACAACACCATGCATGGGACGGCACACTTCACGGGGTATGTGCACTTGGTGTAACTTGCACGCATTGCGTGATTGGGGGACGGGACAGCAAAACAGTGAAGGAATAACCTAGACGAGGCTCTAAAGACTTTTCAGCATTTCCCAGGAGAAGAAAAAAAAAATGTCTCAAGAAACGTGGGACCAAGCTTCCTATGCGGTACGCTGTATAAAACCTCGGGTCACACCCTTTAAGCCAAACTACAGCCAAGACACGCAGCACCCCTACAGCTGGGAGTTATGTTTCCTTTTAACGTAGCACAATGCACAGACTGGACCATGAGGTGACCCAACGTTTCAGGTGTGTGTGTAAGGTCCATTAAAAAGGAGAGCTCTAATTTTAGAAAGACAAAGTTTATCAAACAGCTCATCCAACTCCACATTTTATTTCTGGATTGGTGCCACCAACAGCTAAATATATAACTGAGCACAGGACCGAGGCAAAATTGTGAAGAAATTAATATTTATGGGATGTTAATGGTATGCGCTTCAGGGAAGAGGATGCCAGGCGGTTATTTATTTTTCTCAACCCTAACATGACCAACTCCACATGCACTCACTTCTCCTCTCCTTGTTTCATCATCCTGGTTAAATAAGGGGCGGCTCCATTCCTGACTCAGAAGGAGGGGAGGGATGTGAAAATCCCACGCGGGCTAAGACCACTGAAGAAAAATACTCTCACATTTTAACGGAGCCTCCTGAGCTTCGTAAACAAAGTTATCTGCGGTAATTTTTTGCTGGTTTTAATTGTTTTTATTTTAGGAATTATCTTTTTCTCCCAGTCACTCTTACATGTGTGTTTACATGGTAGTAAGAGAGAAACCTGTTCACAGCTTCAAATTTGATTCCATGTATTTCATAAAAGGTTTCAGTTGAAAGCAACCTAAAAACGAATCCAGTCTCTTTTTAATTTTGGAGGAAATGACTCACCCAATATTGCACAATAATTAAAGTCAGACCAAGGACCAGAATGCAGGTCTCCTGGCACTTAATGTGGAACTCTGAACAGTAAACCAAGCGGGCTGTTTTACTATCTGAGATAATAATTATGCTTTCCAGAAGGAGTCATTTTCGTTCACATTCTAATATGCATTATTATTATCAGACAAGGCCTTTAATACAAAATGTCCTACTTGGAACAAGGAAAGGAGAATACACTGGGACTTGGAATAGCTAGATGGCAACACAGAGGGCACTGGGTACCTAAGGACCAGGATAAAACAGGTAGAAAGCATAGGTTAGTAATTTTTTAAAAAGGGAAAAGTGGGGTAATTATGTAATAAAGCCCCACTTTGCCTTGCTTCAGCTTCCCAAGGACCACACATTCACTCGTGATATAATAAGAGATCAGAAGTATTCTGAAAGATCTCATAATTCAGTCAGGAGGAGGGAAGAAAAAGAGAAAAATGAGATGAAGTAGGCAAAGACAGACCTCCTTCATTACCAATAGAAGAGATTATAGACTCCTTTCTCTTTCTCAAGGTATTTAGAACAAAACTGCTGAGCAAGCCAATGCAGATTTTAAATATGGACATAGTGTGTGAGAGAGGGCCCTGTAGGACATTAGGTTTATGAGAACATGATCTGTGTATGTGGGTGGTGTTACATGGAGAGTTGTATCACTTATTGAGGCCTTAGCCGAAGATGTCCCAAAGCAATGTGAGCAAACTAAAGAGTGGGACCTTAAATTTGGAAAGATGGACTTTCCAGCAAATCATAAAGCCACAACCTGCTCTGTTTAAAGATAGATACTGAAAGGATGAAAGGCAAGACACGTTGTAAACTATGATGTGTGTGCCAATGCAAAAAAAGTAAAGCTACCTAAATCTAAAGGTTTCACAACAGACCTTGACTTAACCCATTTTCCTCCCTCTTTCCTCACAGAAGATCCCCAGAATTACTTGGAATGCCCGTGTTGTACTCATAGTGTAGCCATTAGAAACATCTATATACGTGACTTATGCTAGTCATATTAAGATATAATGATGAGGCATATGATTAAATGTCAGTTAAACAGTGCTAAGCATTATTATATTGAAGCACTCAACTACTGAGCGTTTGTCATACAAAAGCACGAACATCCACTCACAACTTTCAAGTTAAATGTCATATTGTTTCTCAGATCAAGAGTAGTTTGAGAGCTCCTACCAAGTACAAGGCATGTTCTAAGCACTGGGTTAGAACAGTGCCCAAAAGAAAATCTTTGGATCCATGGAATATACAATCTCATTGAGGGAACAGATGATAAATAAACAATCTTTTTAAAGTCAGCTGATAGTGCTATGGGGGAAAATAACGTATAGTAAAGGTGACAGTGCACGATCAATGAGGATTTGTTATTTTATATAGGGCGGTCAGAGAAGGCTTCTTTTATAAGGATACGTTTGAGCAGAGACCTGAAGTTAGTGAAGATACCTGAGGGTAGAGCACTCCAGACAGAGAGAACAGAGAGGAAAACTCTGAGGTGGGAATCAGCTGATCCCATTTTGAGGAATATCAAGGAAGTCAGTGTCTAGAGTTGACTGAATAAGAGGAAAATGATAGAAAATACTGTCAGGTAGCAGGTGTCAAATAATATGGACTTACGTAAGGTCTTTGTCTTTTATTCTGAGACACAGAGAAGCTGTTGGAAGGTTTATACAAAAGAGTGACATAATCAAACAGATATATCTTCAAAAGATCACTCTGCTACATGGAGAATAAACTGTGATGCCTGGAGGGAGAAGAAAGGGGATAAATAAGCAGCTGCTGCCACAATTCAAGGAGTTGCTGATGGTCTATCTGATCAGACTGGTTGGGGGTGTACTAACTAGATGTATAAAACAAGATTTGGGGGGACCATTTAGCTCAACTAAAGACAGACTGAGAAAGGGGAAAAAATGAAGACAAAAAGGAAGTGAAGAGTTAGCTGCAGGCACACAGATATAGCTCAACCAAATCCTGGAACATAAATTTGGGTGAAGTAATGGTGAGGAATAGCTTTTAAGGATGTTGGGGATCTTTTTTTTTTAAATGAGATGATTTTATGACAGTCTACATATGCTAAGATGTTAAGATATTTGGATTAATGTACTATAAGTTTCTCCACACTATCTGCCAGCAAGACATTTTATAAACGCTTTCTCTGAAATACGCCTACCACAGATTTTTTTCTTACCCCCTAAAATACACTTTAAGAAACTTTTTTTTTTCTTAAACGGAGAAAAAGTTGCAAAATGATGGTTGTGGTTCTGTATGTGTACCAAAACAAAAATAATGCAAAAAAAAATATTTCACAGAAAATGCCATCATAGAAGTTGAGAAGAAAAGAAATAAATGAATACCAGGAAAACTTTAGGTTCTTTGTAGTAGCATCCTTTCTTTAAGGAATTTAAAGTTAATTTCCTTAACCTGGTTTTTTTCTTTAATTTTATGATATTCTCATGGTACAAATCTTTTAGACTTATGTTAGAAAGAGCTTTAAAAAGAAACACTAAAAACTTAAATAAATTTCAAATCAACGTTATCTTCCGCGAAGTATATTTTAAGGTTTCCAAGATAGAAATCAAACGAAATTGAGGAACATTAATAAACTAAAAATGCTGAGAGCCTTTAAACCCCTGGGGACTCATCTGCTTCACAGCAATGTGCTTTTTCAACATTTAAATTTTATTGGCTCCTGCTAATGAAAATAATTTGCCACAGCAGAAAGGAATGAAGATGTCAGCTCCATATGACATATTTATCAATATAATGGTAAGGTATGTTCTCGAGACCCTTGGTGGATTGTAGAAAGAAAGAAGTGTACAACTGACTGGGAAGCTGAATTCAATCAACAGAGTATATTAAAGTTAAAGAACACATATCTCAAATATCAAGGAATTCAAAAGGTTGAACCTGCACTCCACAGATAATTTGTGGAGAAAATGGATTTTTAATAAAATTTTACACAAATCATATAAATTGAGGGAATTTTAGAATTCAAATTGTTCGTGTTAAGGAAGCTAAACAAATGAACGAATACAAGTCAATTTAGAGAAAGTGAACCAAGTTCACAATCACAAAATGAAAAAGTATTAGGATTCAGTGTGAACTGTAAGCTATAAACTGTTAAAATATAATGTTGCTTTAAAATGAAATAGGGGTGATACAAGTATACCTCACTTCAGAGCACAGGTATATTCTGTTAATTTGGCTGCTGGGCAAAATTCTGTATAGATAAACACAAATTCCTAGTCACTCCAATTATAAAATTGAGATTATGCTCCTAAAAATAATTAGGTCAATACTTAACAATATCACGTTTGAGAAAACAGCAAATCACTGAAGCATCTATTTAGAGAAAAAATAGTTTAAATGAATACCATTACTGAAAATAAGTCACCACACACACATAGGTTTACTTTTTCATTTTAACATTAATAGTGTTGGAACATAACAAATCTAAATATTCTCTAAGGACCTCTCTCCAGCAACTCAATATTCTAATGTTAACCTCTTAGCTATAATATCTCTTTATATTTCAGCAAAGTTACTCTCTTTTTTTGTTCATTTTGTTTGGAAAATTGCAGACAGGGGATAGATGAAAACACTGTGCAGAGCAAAAGAGTATATACAAAAATACATCAAAGGTAATGACAGGGCAAAAGGAAATAAGCAAGTGGAAGTAAGTACCATTTATTTTAGTAGGTAGGAACACCTACAAGGAAAGGCTATTCTACTTATTAGTATTTATGAAATTCAATAGTAGTGAATTTTCATATAACCAATGCTGGACTTAAAAACAAAGTAATGTTATTTTTAATCAACCCTCCTAACTATTCTTAGTTAAGGTGTTAAAAAACAAAATAGTTATGGGACAAATGAAGAAGCTAAAGTTTGGAACAACTCCATAAGAAAGCACTGAAAATGACCTAAGCCTCATGAAAAAAACAAATAAACCTAAAGAACTTAAATTATTTTTACCTTTAAATTATTTTTACCTTTACCTGTAAAGGTAAAGTGTTACCTTTACAGATAACACTCTGTAAGTGATATGACTGGAGTCCAAGTATATTAAGAGATAAGTAGTTGGACCTAAGCAAATATTCATGTCATCTAAAAAAAAGAAGAGATGTAAACTATGGCATATAAAACTCAAATTAGGCAGTAGGTTATTTGTGGATCATAAGCACTGGAATATGTTTAAGGAAAGTTTCAAGCACCTTTCAGAAGGCTTAAGAAGATAAACAACAATCTTTCTGGGTTGGATTTGACCAAGTTTGTTAGAACTCTATGAATTAAGCACTACATAAACAAGGTCACTTTCAAAATCTATGCAAATCTTAAAATACACTAATTAGGGGGCCTAATTTAAGAAATAAACGTTCTTTTATCAAAGGGCAGTATGAATCTGGGCACTGGTTAGAACATTTTAGATCCATTCATTTATCATTAAGATCACTACCATCTGTCACAAAGTTAAAGAAAAAAACAAACAAACAAACAAACAAACTGTGCCGTGAATTAGTATTCAGTGACTGTAATGCAACTGATATTATTTTGGAATTCAACTGTGATTTGCAATTTTATTTAGCAACACTCATGCCAAGAGAACTTCTTAGTGATATTCTCTTACAAGTCAATGGTCTCTTTTTTTTTTTAATTTTTATTGGAGTATAGTTGCTTTACAATATTCTGTTAGTTTCTGCTGTATAGCAAAGTGAATCAGCTATACGTATACATATATCCCCTCTTTTTTGGATTTCCTTCCCATTTAAGTCACCACAGAGTGATGAGTAGAGTTCCCTGTGCTATACAGTAGGTTCTCATTAGTTATCTATTTTATACATAGTATCAACAGTTTATACATGTCAATCCCAATCTCCCAATTCATCCCACCCTGCCATTTCCCCCTTGGTTTCTTTTTATTTTAATTGAGAGAGACAGAAAATACATAACCACTTCCAACATTCAGTTTTCTATCAGTATTATAACTAATAGTTGACACAACATGAGACTGTCCACACAGAAACAGACAAGGGTGATGAGGCAGAGCAGCTATAAATCTTTAAATATAACACAAACAATATCTCTTTTATGTAATGAAGTACCGTAACCCTCACATTTTCTCTTGAAATAAAAATGTCTGGTAAATTTGGCTATGTTCAATATATTATTATATGCTCGAAAAGTCTCAATCAAGCCATGAAGGTATTTTCACATATTTAAATATACTTTTCATAAAGTACAATTTTAATAGTCATGCAAAGAGAGTTGTTTTGTGTTTCTGAGTTTTTGCTTGTACAAAAGGAATATAATTTCTCATTACAGGTTTTCTGTAATTTTAATGTTCACATTTTTTCCTATTTTTTGGTGTGTCACATACAACAATTTCCCCTATTTTAGGATTCTAGAATATCACAACGATTTATTTTATTTTATTTTTAAAGCAAAACCACTGTACTACCATCAATGCAAAGAAATAAAACTCTAATGACAGTTTACTCAGATATAACTATTCATAAATCTATTCCTATCATAATGTAATTATAGGTCTCTTTTCACTTGAAAACAATATTCAGTTCTAGAATTTCCATCATCTGAATCCTAATGTATAAGTTGAGGAATTTTGAAAGATAGTTTAAAATAGCTCGTAACTGTTATTTGCATACATTTCCCTTTGATTGCTCTATTTTAATATTCATCATAGTGTAATAGTAACATTTAATAAACTATGTATTAAAAAAAACTTGTACTCACATTTAAATTGAATGTTAAAAATTACTCCCTTAATTTTTTTTTTGTATTCTTGTACTTAAAAGTGAAATTTAAGATGATCTTTTAAAATTGAGTGTCTTCTGTCACTTACCAACAGGGATGTATCATCAGGTTTCTAGTCTCCTCTTTAAAAGTCAGTAACTTTATCACAGTTAAACCTTTCTTTCACTTAAGTTTTAGATAACAATGAAATAGTGGGTTTCTTAGAGAAGAACTGAACTGAACAACTACTGAACGTGGGTGTAGTTTAGTAATAAAAATGGAAGGATGGATGGAAGGAAAGAAACAACTTTTAAAAGCTCTAAAGATGAAATGAAATTTTATGACCCTAATGACCATAGTGTATATAACTTTATACCCACTTTATTAATACATATACAACTAAATCGAAATTGTAAATTATTGGTTAGCAGTATTAAACAAACACTACACTTTAAAATTCCAGGACACTGAGAATATACTTATCTATAACTCACAATGACAGAAAAGATAAACAGGCCTTTTGACAACATAAAACATTTCCTGAGGTACACCACAATGCAAAATTGAAGACGAAAATATCTGAAAGCTCATCTTTGAGTTTTGACCTCTAGCATAGACGTGCTATTAAACACACCCCTCCTGTCTCCACTGAAGCCTAACCAAACTATTTGAGTTAGGAGAGTGTGCAAAGATGTGCCTTCCAGGCAAACTTTTGTTTTCTAAAAGTTAATCTCCCGAAATACTTCCAGTTGGAAATCGTCCACTTGAGCTACTTGACACCAGGGCGTCACTTTCTCCCCTTGGCTTACCTGCTACTACTTAATTATTCTTCTAAGCAGGCTCTGGACAAGTTGGGGAGGTAGCTCTTTCAGCACTTCTGAATCCATGACGACTACAAATGTACACACCTAACACACTCCCACAGGTCTTTCACACGTCGCGAAAGCCTGACCACCTGGGAGCAGACAGGACTCGAGGAACAATCCTCAAGATCAAGAAACTGTCTGGATTTCAACATGTGGTGAGAGAAAATGGGCGGGGCGGGGGGGATAGGAGCACTACAGACAGCAGCTGTCCATTAAGTGGTTTAAAACTGTTGGTTACAAAGCTGAATAAACAAATACACAGATGGGTCTAGTTCCTTGGGGAACTAGAGGAGTTCCTCTAGTTCCTTGGGGAACTAGAGGAGTTCCTCCGGAGTCTGAGGAGCTCCCCCCGAGCGGTGTCCAGTTGGGCCTCTCTTGCCTAGTCCGCGTGCAAAGCGCGCACTGGTTCCGCTCTCAAATGCCCGAGACTCGCACGTGCCTTTCCCTCCCGTTACTCCTAATGAGTTTCACCCGCGCGCCAGGTGCCCTGAGAGACTTACCTAAGATATCTCAGGGTCTGAGGATAGGAGGGCAACTTTCCCTCCCTGCTCTAGGCCGACCCGAATGCCCGGGGCAAGCGAGGGTCCACGCAGACGCTAGTCCCTAGGTCCGGGTGCCCGGGCGTCCGGGCGCTTTGCGGCCCGAGGGGCGGGGAGAGGCGCGCGGGAGACGTGCGGACGGCGGGCGCGGCCACCTAGCGGGTCCAGCCCGCGCCGCCGCCGCACGTGCGCCGCCGCGAGCGCTACGGGACGTCGGGACCCGCGCTCCCCCGGGGTCAAAGTCAACCCTGCGCGCCCGCCCTCCGCTCGCCCGGGGCCTCCGCGGATTTACAGGTAAAAGCCAACCGAGAACACTCCCTTTCTCCGAAAGGTGTCTGCGCCCCTCCCTCGTGCCCTCCCTGAAGAACCGGGAAGAGGGATTTCACCCCCAAACCCACCCTCAGAGTGGGGAGACCTTTCCAAAGCTGAATGAAAATAAGAGTAGGACAGACCCCGGGTGAAGCGGCTCCTGCTAACCGTGGACAGGGGAAAGAGCGCGATCGGGGGCAGCAGTCGAGATGCACGATCATCCTGAAGCGTCACTAGGGGCCAGGAGTTTCTTCGCTGGAGAAGCAGGACTGTCCCCTCTCCGCCTCCCATTCCAGAGAAGTACTTGTGAATTGTACGCTGAAGTGTCTAACTTTGAGACCAGAAGCGTGCACTTGCCCCATTGAATAAATAAAGGTCAGCAGTTGGATCAGTAAAGTTGGTCCAACCGCCAGATGTTCTTACTCTCGTTTCTCCTCTCGGGGAGGGGGGGGCGGGAGGAGGGGTAGGAAGGAAGAGGAAGAGACAACAAACAAGAGAAATAAAAGAGTAAACGAACACAACTGGCGTCTCAACACACATATTCCTCCAGCCGCGGTGTCGCCAGACAAGGCAACACTTGGCACATACAAAACTAAAAATCGTCCGTGAGGCAACAGCAACCTCCCCTCTCTCGACTCCCCCTTCCCCACATCACAAAGCAAAATGAAAAAGCACAAGCGGTGATGTTGGGTCCGGAACGCGACCCGGATGCCGAGCCGAAATTTGACACATGTCACACCCGCCCCGCCGCGCCGCGCCGCACCGAGCGCAGCGACTGGGGCGAAACTTTGCCGCCGCCGCCGCCGCCGCCGCCGCCGCCCTGGGAGGAGCGCGGAGCAGAGTAAAGGCGCACGCAGCCCGGCCCTGGGTGGAGGTGGCTGGGACGGGCTGGGGGGCGGAGGTGAAGCGCGCCACAGTGAGGGCAAAGAAACTTACCGCGACCGAAGACGCCTGGGCAGCGTCCCGGGAGGTGGCACCCGCGGCGCCGAGGCAGAAGCTCCCAAACAACACACCCACGCGCGATTCCTGGCAGCTGCTGCCGCGAGTGGGGGCGCGCCCGGGGTGGGGGCTGGAGGAAGCCGCAGCTGGCGGACGCGGCCGCCGCATAAATAACCCGGACCGGCGCTCAAGGGCGGGCTGCGCTGGGCTCAAGCCGGGGCGCTGCGGCCGCCGCAGAGCTGCACGCGCCGGCGTGTCTCGCGCTTTCTCGGAGGCTCGCGCTGTCTCGCGCTGCCGCTCCCCCCACCCGGATCTGTGTGTGTGTGTGTGTATGTGTGTGTGTATGTGTGTATGTGTGTGAGTGTGCTCTGGCGGGCGCGCGCACCCGGCCGCGCGCGCGTGTTGTTGGCAATGCAAACTGTACACACGCTGCGCGCCGAGCCGCCTCTTCTCGGAGGGGCGGGCGGAGGGAAGGGACGCCTCCGAGGATTCTGAAGTACTGTTGGGCCACTTGTTTATTTTTGTTTTACTTTGCGTTGTTAACGTTGACTGTTGTTGTTGATCCCCAAAGTGGTTTGGAACCAGCTGGTTAGAATGCCTGTCACCCCCATCCACCTATCTCCTCCCCCGGCTCCCCCAACTTCTTTAAGGGAGGGGGAAGCGCGGAGTAGACTTGTTCCGATTTGCAGGGGAGCCTCCTGGCTGACGTCAGGTCCACCTGCTCTGTAAACAACTCGCCGGAGAACTTGTTTGTTCTGCCCCGGTTCCTCCCCCACCCCCACCCTTCTCCCCACCTCCTGCTCCGCCTCCTCCCGCTCGGCCCAGACAGCGAGTCGAGGAAGGGGGTTGGGGAGGGAGGAGAGAACAAAACCGTATGCTGTATTGGCAAAGCCGAGTTGTGTCTGCTGCTCCTTGGCAGTCCCCAAAGTACGTCCTCTCAGCAGACGGAGCTGCTGGCAAATGAAACAGGGGATTCCAAGCGAAGTACAGGAAGCCTCGAAGGGATGCGAAGCCCTCGGTGGCAAGGAGTGAAAGTACTCGATAGTCAGAAAGGGAGACCCAAGCGTGCGTTAAAACGCTGATTGGCCTTTCTTTTCACGGTGTGTGCCTCCGCGGCCTGGGGTGGAGAGAGGCCGAGTGTCTTTCTCACTCTTCATTGTTGTCGTGGCTCCTGTCTCACTTGGGCCCGGGAGTTCTCGGGCTTCCTCGTGGTCGCACAGCCCTGGTCACGGGCTTGGGGCCGGGCTGCGGGCCGGCCGGGGCGGAGCTTGGAAGGAAGGGGCCGCCGAGCTAGGACTCTTAGGGTCTGCGGCTTTCGAGACGGGCCCTATCAGTGGCTGAGGGGAGCAAAGTAACCGGAATGAAAGGAAGGAAGAAACTGCCGGAACTGCCGTGCGCACTTCAAAGCCGAGGCGCCGGCGTGGGGAGTGCGCAGGCCTAGCTTCCAGAGCCCGGGTCTCCGCTCCTGTCCGTGGGGTGTGACTCGGCCAGGTCCCACGCGGGACCGAGGGGATGACAAGGGAAAGGCCGAGGGAGGACGAGACGGGCCCGGGTGGGACATGTGACCCGAGGGGAGGGGTGTACCGTAGCCCCTATTCCACCGCCGCTCCTGGCAGGCCGTTCCTCCCCGCAGGCCCCCACCAGCCCCTCCCTCGCCCGCGGGCCGCGCGACCCTCCACTGGCCGCGTCCCCCTCGCGCCGCGGCGGAGCCGGCCGCTCTGCCAGCAAATCCGTCGTGAAGTGTGGTGTTCCGAAAGGTGCTGAAACTTTCCTCCAAATAGCTGCAGACGAGAGGCCGTGGCGAACAGACCCCGGCCCCCGGCTTCTTCCCTGCCAACTTTAACATCTCTAGCGGCAGAAGAGGGGAGGGGGTGACTGGGGAGACGGGCAAGCAGGACCAACTTACGCCTTTGAGTCTTTCTTTTCCTCAAAGAGCAGCGCGCCCTTTCTCTAAAGGGCAGAAGCGAACTCACACACACACACTTGGCACCAACTCTTCCCTCCAGAACCCGCAGTTCTCCCGCGGAGGAAGCAGCCCTGGCACCCACATCTATAAACACACCGTCGGGTTTTCTAGTGAAACCAATTAAGTCAATAAGCCACGGGGCTGGTCCTGGGAAGACGGCCCCTGCCAGGAGGACAAGGGAAGAGGTAGAGTTGGGCTTTGAATTGCGGTGCTTTCTGTGAGCTTTCAAAACTCCAGGCAGTCCGTAAGTGCTCTGCCAGTGGATTGTGTCCTCGCTCTTTTTTAAATTGTCTTTTTTCGAAATGCTGTCTGAATAGTGGACAAATAAACCGAATTTTTTTAAAGATGGGAGCGAGGAGAGAAGGAGGGAGCAGTCATTTAAATTATAATACAAAACGCCAGATGTAAATGACCACACCTCGCCCTTCTGAAAGGTGGAGATCATTTTATGATAAGTAATTTGCGTTTATACTTCACAAGCAACCCTAAATAAAAAGCGGATTTTCTGAATTAACCTGAAACCATTTTGGAAAAGAGAAGAACAAACGGCGTCGAAATCCTTGGAGATCCGAGGATGTATCTTTCCACTGGGTTTGTGAATAAAGGCAACAGAACAGTCTAAAGGTCTACAGCTCCTCACTTTTTTTCCTTCTTCTTCCTCCCCCACATACACCGACCCCACTTACTTCCCTTTCTCTCTAGGGGTCCGACGGAGGAAGTGAGCGGGAAAGGTTTATTATAAATGAGTCTGGGCAACTTGGAAGAGAAGTTCAAGTTCCCAACGAGGAGAAAAGAAAGAGGGTTATGCTCTCGAGGCTTGGAGAGGAGCGGATTTAGTTAGCCTTTCACTTTTCTGTACACAAAGACACGTTTTGGTGAAATTCACAGCCACTGACGTTTCTTTCCTGTGAGTACAAATAGCCAGGCGCCAAGAGGTGCAAACGGATATCTCAGTTGGAGGAGCATATCTTTCTCTACCGGCCGCGTACCCTGGCAGGGATCTTTCTAAGCGGGGCTGAGCCCGCAGCCCCCTTGGGCGCCCTGCCTAGCTTCGCCCCTGTTATCTATCTCCTCTTCGCCTGCTGCCATTCCCGGGCCACCCACTCTTCCCCCAGGGAAGACGCCCCGGGAGTTGAGAAAGAAGATCCTGCTAGGAGCGGCTGCCCTCGGCGGACCCCTCGCCCGCAGCCAATGGGCTGGGCCCGGGTTCGAGAGGTGAAAGTTCAGGCCCGGGGCTTGCGGCTCGCTCCCCCTCTGCCGTCGCCTCCCTCCCAGCCAGCGCCCCGGGCCACACTGCAGACCCAGCCCTGCTACCAGGGGCTGCCATGGTGGCATGTAGTTTGTTGATGGGTGGTCATAAAATATATTTATTTGCAATTCCTTTCCCTCGCCCACCACCCCCGCCCCGACATGGCCCCGAACACTGCAGGCTTTGTTCGCCTCGCTGCTGCTGGAGCCGGCCGGGGTTTAGCGCTCTATGCTAAGAGACTCAAAAAAAAGTTGAAGTATAATAATAGGAAAACCGGGTTTCCGCAGCCTAGGGAAATGCTGAAAGGGCAAACAGCGAACGAATAGTTTTCTTTTGCACAAGTCACTGGTCAGCCCACTGGATCAAGGCAGCCTTGAAACGGAACACTGCATATCAGAGAGAGGAGGGAAGCCAAATTCTGTCCCTGTAGTCGCTACGCAGGGTCGTAGCCACAGTTCAAGTCTCCTTTGCAGCACGTGGGTCTGCAGAAGTCATTTAAAGAGGTTCCAGGGGAAAGTTAAACAGGGCTACTGGGTAATTGAGGAGTTTCACCAAGTGGCCCTCGAAGTTCTCTCACTAAAATTTATTTGATTTCAAGTTTATTGTACGATGGAACCGCAAATCAACAAATTCCGAGCCATTGCTCTATTACGGTCCAAGCAAAAGATAAATTCGTTTGAAATGGTCCCAGCCAGCGCATCTTCAGCGAACTAAACCACCCCAAACGAGACTAAAGCCAGGATGAAGGGAAGCAACTGACGCGAATGACATGTATTAGAAACGTTGGTTAATGCTTCTCCGAGTGAACCCCTCGGATTTTTAGTTATTTGCTATAAGAATATAATTATTCACACATTTAGGTCTGTTTTCTCCAGAACTTTCAGTTAAACAACAATTACATTTTTCTTCTTCAGAGTCGGTTTATTGGTGTAATTGTGACTAATACTTAAAAATGTAACTGCAAAGAGATTGCTAGCAGAGAGGGAAAGGGGAATGGTTTTTTAAATCATTTTTTTCTATTAGAGAGATCATCTTCAAAGTTGTATTACTCACTTCAAATAGACTAACAAAAGTCTTCTTTAAATGCAAGGTAAAACTTTTTTTTTTCACGTAGAAGAACAGGCACATATCAGGTTCCTATTTTTCACATCCATTACAGTTTTCTGAAGATAAGCAACTAAACAGACTTTTAGACATTCTCCTATCCTTACTCTCCTCCCAGACACATTTTTAGGAAAAAAGAGAACATTCCAGTTTCACCGAAGTCAAATCAAGGATAATCTATGTTACGACGTTAAATTGAATGTAGAGGTTGCAAAATTGGTGGAGTTACACCACCATCTGTCGTTAAGCTTCGGGACTACAAAATTTGGGACCTATAATAAATCTTAATGAGCTTTCCCAACTTTTTTTTTTTCTTTAATCGCAGACTACTCTTTCCGTTTGTGTTTTTATAACACATGCCCTAAAATTACCTTGATCCTGAATGAACGAATATGTCTTCATAAGCCCAATGCTTCTACCTGGGTTCTCTAGTCATCTCATCTTCAGAAAAAGAAACAAAAAACAAAACAAAAATTAAAATAACAAAACCAAAAACCCTTCATCTGCCAACCTCCAGATACAGATTTTTCAAATCAGTTGTGGGACTGCACATTTTCACCCCTCCCGCCTTCCTTGCTTCTAATAGACTGCTGACAGGAAAAATGGAGCCTAAACTGCAGGGTCCACCCTTGTCCTGGAGTGAATAATACGCTCTTAATTCTCTCTTGAATGTAACCTAGTTCTCTGGTAGTATATCTAATCTTGAAACGTGTAAACACAGCATATCTCTGCTAAGAGGCTGACTGTGAGTGTCTTTAAAAACTGATTGAAAGGCAGTTAATATCAGGTTCCAGTTCTGGTTGACCTTGCTGTGGAGACAAAGATCAATTGCTCTGGGCTAGAATCTTACCAAGGAAGCCTTTATCCAAATGAACACAGAAAGGGGAAAATTCCTGGATAAAGAATTCCATTGCTGACTCAAAAGCCTCCATTAAGCAATGAAAACTTTTTCCCACAACACTTCAATGGCACATATTTATATATTACATCTATTTTTTTAAGGCTCTTCAAATATCTCAGTATCTATAATATTGCACCCGTTTCCATGTTAGGGACTTGATTATCAAATTTCTATTTTCCAGAAAAGAATTTAAAATAAAATGTAAATGTACTTCACTAGAAATAATAGTATGAAGCTAAATCATACTAAATTGTCTATATTTGACCAAATTTGACCCACACAAATGAAAATTTCATATGCTTAAATTAACAGAACCCAGATTTTTTCTGAGACATATTCTGTCTCTGTAAGAGTAAGCATTAGTTAAATTGCCCAATCCCCAATATTTACTTCCTGCCACATTGATTCAAATATGTTGAATTGCCTGGTGCAGGGGCCCTTTGCTTGTTGATGTTTCTACAATTAAATTAGCCTTAGAGTTTGTATGTCTCTGAGTTACTGTGAAATTTTAGAGCTGAAGAAAACTTCAAGATATTCTAGTATACTCTCTTCATTTTAAAAATCATAAAGCAAAGGTCCAGAGGTGACAGCAGGATCAAACAGCTAGTTAATAAAACTCTGATTACTATTATTTAACTATTTCATGTTTCTAAACATTCAATGACCCTCCTTCCTTACTCCACAAAAGACATTTTTGCCACACACCCCCATCTTTTTATGTTTCCTTCATATGCATCAAAACTGACATGGCTCAGTGGTACCTTTATTTGGATATCAGTACAGTATTACAGATGGTTAGTTGTCATGTCACGTCCACTGTAATACACAGGAAAAAAAAAGTCTGATGACTTGTTTCTCTTGAAAGTCAGAGTCTATAAGATTTCTTCAATAATGTAAAGAGGTTCATCATTGTTGATTGCAAGTGTTCATCATAGAAAAAATGATGGCAGGAGGTGCTAACACAAACCACAGTTTATGATGTTTTTCAGGGTTAATAATCTTCAGGAACTCCTAGGGGAGCAAAAACCACTCCTAGGGGGCTTTCACTATATTCTTAAGAAATAAAGCTATGAGACAAAATATAACCTTGATTTTTTTTAAGTTATGAGCAAAAGTCACTATATCAAGATCCTGCGTCACTGCAGACTTTTATTCAGTTTAACAACTACATGGCTCCGATAACCATCATAGCTTACCCAAACAATGTACTGAAGTGGGTAATTGTCACAAATCATATAAAAGTTCAGCCATTTGTTCTCTCCTCCTTCCCCTTCTGCTCCTCCTTTGGGTTCTCCTTCTGTATATCCCCCTCCTTTTCCTCCTTCATTTTCTTCCCTCTGCTGTGATCTTTGTTACCACCCTCACAATAACAACTTCCAAAATTCCCCATAGATGTTTCTCTTCTAAGCTCTAGGTTTATTCAGTTGCTTAATGATAGCGCCATTTGAATTGTGAAAAGCTACCAACTTGCCCTCTTCACTCCTTGCCCAGCTACTCCTTATGCTGTCTGATTAATGGTTAATGACACCTTAATCCACCCAGTTCCCAAAGCCAGAAAATGCCACTTCCTCCATCTTCTTATATCCAAGCAGCGTTAGGTTTTGTTCACTGTTACCTATTTAATCTTCCATTGTCCTCTTCCATCGATTCCCATTTCTTACCTGGTCATTCTTTATAACTTTCTCATCACCTTCCTGCTTTCAGTTGCTCTTTCAGTTCATCCTCCTCACTTCTTTCTAAAACATACCTAATATGTATATGTATAGCTGATTCACTTTGTTATACAGCAGAAACTAACACATCATTGTAAAGCAATTATACTCCAATTAAGATGTTAAAAAAAAAACTATAAGAAAAACAACAAAACAAAAAAACATACCTAAAACACATGTCACTTAGAATTATGCCAAGCTTCTCTATAGCTAATGGAATTTAATCTTAAATTCTATAGTCTGACAGAGCAAATATGTCTGGCAAGTATGAGATAGCTAATACTCTTTTTTTGGAATGGATGAATGAATGAATGCCCCAGACAAATATATTTTAGATGTTAAGTATATTCTGTCAGACGTTGTCAGATATATTTTTAGCTGTGTATTATTTTCAGCAAATTTTAAGTCTACTTTGCTACCCAATCATTTGGCTAAAATAGTAAAGTAATAACAAAAGATTTTCATTATTTTTATATGAAAGAACTTACCAGACAGATATAAAAGTATATTCAACCTTGTATTCAAATTCCCAACTGTACTGTTTAATGGCTCAACAAATATTTACATACTAAGCACTGTGGTAGGTATTCTGAGATCTAAAGACATATGAGATTAGGTCTCTGCCCAGAGCTTATATTCTAGTAAGAGATATAAGATATATAAAAGTTTATTTCAATAAAACATAAATTTCAATACAGCATAACACAGAGGTATATACAGGATACAATGAAACCAGGGAAAATACTTCTTAAGGCTATTTTTTTGTTTGTGATGAAAACTTAAGAAATAAATATATCTTTTAATCAAAAATTTATAATCAAATAGCAGCTTCAGAAAACATAATTTTTGGATAAAATTGCAAAGCTATGGTAAGAACATGGTTAAATCAAAGACAATGGAGGGTCTAACAATTGTGAAGAGGTATCAGGCAATCCCTTGAATTATCTCATAGTACTCTTAAATACAGAATGCACTTTTATGGAAAGACTACTTCTAATTTGTCATGATTTCACTCCAGGAAAAGAGTTTTGTAATAGATAGAAAAGAAAGAAAAAGCAAAAGAAAGTAAAAAGAACTGAAAAAAAAGTAAGAGAACATAAATATTTGGAGTTTAGAAGGGATTCACGTGTTTACCTCTCTTATCAGCCTCTAACTCTGAGGTGAGGAAAGCACCTGATCCTGGGCCAATATGGTTCCCTGGGGACAGTCATAGGAAATTGCTGATTGGTGGGGGAAATCTGTTTCCCCCACCAATCACCTTTTTCTGCCTCATCAAGGTGCATGCTGGTTTCCTTATGTCCCTCTTTTTTTAACCCCACTCTCACCTCATTAAATATAGTATTAGGCAATACTTTCACAGTTATATACTACCTCCTCTCTAAGTTCTTCCCTCCACCCACACATTTCTGATTCTTTTTCATTTTAACTCAGGAAAACATTTCTCACTAATTCTGTCTCTATCTTTTTTTTCTTTCTCCCTCTCTTCCAAGAAAACACACACGTGCACATACATACATACACACACACACACAATCACGGTAACATGCTTAAAAGCAGAACTAGTGATACAAGAAATCAAAGAACAGGAAAATTAACATGAAAATAGAAAAAAACCCCTAAAAACTAGTACTATTAGCTTCTAAAACCTTGAAAGTCCCCATATAAAGGAGCAGTGAAACAGACACTGTTATACCCCTCTGTGAGTTAAATCAATACAATCCAATTGGAAAGCAATTTGGCAACTTGTGTTGAGGCTTTTTAAACTAGTCCCATAGCTAGACAGCAATCCAAAAGAAATGATCTGAAATACAGATGGAAAAGCTTCATGCAAAAGCTGTTTATCACAGAATTATTTACAATAGTGCATATTTGGAAACAATACAAAAAGTCAACAATATATAATGTAGTCTAACCACTAAAACAATATTATGAGATGTTTTAACAACACATAAAATGTTTTACTTGTATCATTTGGTGGAACAATAGTATATAAAAATACAAAAAAAGGCCAGAAAGAAACATACCATTTTGATACTGCTAAGGCGGCCCACAATGACCCCTACCATCCTGAGGGTCACACTCTCTGTAGTCCCCTCCCACATTGCTTCAGGCTCCATCTATTTGGTATAAGTGATGGTATGTCACAGTTGAGCCTGGGTTATAAAAGACTATGTGACTTCTGTCTAGGGCTCTGGATCTGTCCCTTAGGTCACTTGCTCAGGCAAGCCGCCATGCTGCCAGCAGCTCTGTAGAGAGGCCTATATGGTGAGCAAGTGCTGTCTTCGGCCAACAGCCAGGGATGAAGTGAGCCTGCCAAGAACCATGAGAGTGAACTTGGAAGCAGATTCTTCCTTCCCAATTAGGACTTCTTGAAATGACTGCAACCCTGGCCAACAACTTGATTACAACCTCATGAGTGAAACTGAACAAGAACCACTCAGTTAAACCACTCCTGGATTCCTGACCTTCAAAAACTATGAGCTAAAAAAATGTTTGTCGACATAAAACTGTTAAGTTTTTTTTTTTGGGTGGGGGGATTTGTTACACAGTAATAGATGGCTAATATAAACAAGATAAGAAAGGTTATATTTAAATAATAGAATTTCAGGTGATTTTTTTTTCCTTTCTATTTTTCATATTTTCAAATCCTCTGCAATGAAGATTTATTACTTTATAATTGGGAAAAATACTTTATTAAATAACTGTTTTAAAAATTATGTTTGAAAAGACAGTGCCCTAAAGTACTTTTTAGAATTGCTACAAATTTAGTTCCCCCAATCAACATTCTCTAAGAAAACTGGATTTATCTCAAACATAGGACATAAATATAAAATTACATTTCAATTTTCCTTTGTACTTTATTTACTGAAGCGAGATACAGAGTAGTATTTTACATTTTGTTAATACAAATAAACAGCATATCCACATATGATAAGCATCTTTCATGAATTAGCAGGGTATCTGAACACCATTCACAACACTGTTTCTGAGAAAATGCATTCCAAGTTTTATACAACTCACTTACAACGTAATCTATTTTAACTATCTTCCTATAGAGTTGGTTCTTCATAAGTAACCTTGGGTTCCACATCCTCAGCTTTAACCAACCGTGGATTGAAAATATTTGAAAAAAAATTCCAGAAAGTTTCAAAAAGCAAAACTTGAACTTGCCTCTCAACTATTTACATAGCATTTACACTGTATTTACAACTATTTACATAGCATTTACATTGTATTAAGTAATACAGAGATGATTTAAAGTATACTAGAGAATTGCGTAGGTTATATGCTAATATTACACCATTTTATATAACGAACTTGAGCACCCTTGGATATTGGTATGTGCAAGCAGTCCTGAAATCAATTCCCCTCAGGGACTGAGGGACATCTGTACATGCCAATCAAAAAATCACACAGGTAAAAGACCCGTTAAGCTTTGATTATAGTGAACAGCATAAATGTTAAAGTACTTTCAGTCTTATTCCAGGTAAATGAATAAAAACAAACTGTGAACTGATAAAGACTAGATTTTCACTTCATATTTAATCATAAGAAACAATGATTGTCTCTTGAGGTTTTCCTAATTAGGTTATAGCACAGTTACAGCAGTTGAGTAGAGAAGGTCAATGCAAGCTTTAAATTAGTTTAGCAAAAATTAGCAAGTCAATAAGCATGTTTTTTCAAATTACAATAAACATGCTAAAACAAATGGATTGCCTAACCTGTTAATAATTATGCCTTTTCTCTTCATATTATAAAAACCTCAAATAACAATTTTATGCTCAGTTGATTTCTCAAAAAGTTTAAGTCATTAAAAACCATAAAAGTCATTTTTGGATTTTTATAATATTTTTATATAATCAATTTTTGATTATATCTAGATTGTCTTACGGATTTAAATGTTGATAAAATAGGTACATTAAATAATGTTCATAACATTGGAATATGCAGTGTGGGTATATTATTTAGTTATGTTGATAATAACTACGAACATCAAGTACATTGTTGAGTTTACTTCAGGAAACTATTATACAGAATATTATCATTGTGTTCATGATCATAAATACATATAGTTCCTCCCATAAGAATATATCATAAGTATTAGACAGATAATTTTCTGCTAAAGCAAGATTTCATTTCCTTATCCAAAGATTCTCACATTTTCTGCCTTATTTTTTGAAGTTAAAATATCTTTTCATTACTTCTATGATCCTTTGTCCATCATGTTGTTGATTCATCTTCTATAACAATTCTCTTTTCCACCTCTTCACTAAATTCTGTGAATCAGGATCAAAGACAAAGATGTCTGAACTGGTGAAAGAAATGTATGATATTTTAACCAATTGAAGAAAACTCCTTGATACCATCCATGTTTTTTTTCAAATAACTAGGTCATTAAGGATCATAAATCATAAAGGATCTTTGCTAGAAAAAAATCGAGTATCCATTAAGCAAAAAGTCCATGCCCATTAGTCTATGATCCTATATGGAATCAAATTCAGGTAATTTATTTTCAGATAAGAGATATGAAAACTCTATGTTGGGACATAATACTGAGGAAAAGACACAAAAATGAACCACCAAAGGCCAACTTGACCTCTAAAATAGGGTTAGTAAGATGAGCTCTACCTCACAGATTTTAGCAGGGAAATGTGGTGAGCAAATGTAAGACTTTCAAAGAAAAGGAAGTTCATACAGCTGTTTGTGAGAATTAGATAAACTGTGGTCATAAAATATAGACCCTTTTACTTCCTGAATTCAACTCAGTTCATTTCAGCAAATATTTATTGAGTCTACATTATTTGTCTGTCAATATTAACATCTTAGAATCATAATCTTTAGGTTAGATAAGGGCTTAGAGGTCACCTAATCCAAGATTCTTCCCAAGGAAGGAATTTGGATTTGGATTTTTGTAACGAAGTGATATTTCTTGGAGACTTTTTATTAAGAATAGCCAGGAAATAGAGTCCAGAGGTGGCTGGCTTCCCAAGATTTTTCCAAAAATTCTTGCATTTCAATGAGTAAATGTCTTCAGTGCATTTCTTGATTGCATGTTGAACAATTTACCTCTTGACATTTGTAGCCTAAACTGAAGCTGAACATACTTATTTCTTGGAAATAAGTATGCTTCCTGCTTCCCCCAGGCAAACCTAGACTCCCTCCTGTCAGTTTCCTAAAGGTTTACTTCTTCCTAGAGGTTTATCCTGGAGCTAACTCTTCATCCTTCTAAAATAAAGTCTGGAGTCAGACTCCCCTTAGGTGATCTTGCTTTTGCATTGCTTCTTCATTGTTGGCTTTGGATATAGCATAGGATACATATTTTGGTTGCCATCCTTAACTTTACACTGATTATTTGAGGGCAGTCCTTAATTCCACAATAATCAAGTTCACCAAGGATTCGATATCTCATCTTTGACGAGGAATCATCAAAGATGCTTCTAATGTCAAGAGCTGACTCAGCTGGAAGAGAAGACAAATGCTGAGCACATTTGTTGGAACAGGCCTACTAGTCCAGTTCTTTCCTACAGCAGAACCTCAAGAAGTGCTTCCCTGAAAATATTCTGGGCTGCAGACCTTTGCAGTGGATGCTTAAGTTTCCTTACCTTGCTCATTCTAAAGCAGTGCTTCTCCTAAGGTACTCACTGGCAAGAGCAAATCATCTTGAGGTGGATATACAGAACAATCAGGTACATTTGCTTCTCCACATATTAGTTGCTAAACATAAGATGAAATCTAAGGGGCTTGTAAGATGCATGATCTGAGTGGAGATTTGGTGGGGCAGCCTCAGTTAAAAGTGTTTTAGGGAATTCCCCGGCAGGCCAGTGGTTAGGAATCTCCCCCCTCACTGTAAGGGGCAGGGTTCAATCCCTGTTGGGGAACTAAAATCCCGCAAGCCACGCAGCATGGCCAATAAAAAAGTGTTTTACACAAATCCTGTCTTTACCATTCATAACCATTAAACAGAATAGGTGACACTATTATTTTGCCAACTACAGTCAGCCCTCCCAACCTGCGGATGTGGTGGGCTGACTGTACTATGCTACTTTATGTAAGTGACTTGAGCATCCTTGGATTTTGGTATCTGCTGCGTCCTGGAACCAAACTTCCCTGGGTACAATATTGAGAGATGACTGTGTAGACTTAGATTTCTAATATACAAACTGAGAAAAACATGTAAAAAGAGAGATGACTGAACATATTGAATCTTGAATATTGTTTTTATAATAATGATAGAAACAAAAAGAAAAATCACCACGAAAAATAGTTCACCTCAATTAGAGAGATTTGAGATTAACATATAATAGGCATAAAAAATGCACTGAAGGGCTTCCCTGGTGGCGCAGTGGTTGAGAGTCCGCCTGCCGATGCAGGGGACACGGGTTCGTGCCCCGGTCCGGGAAGACCCCACATGCCGCGGAGCGACTGGGCCCGTGAGCTATGGCCGCTGAGCCTGCGCGTCCGGAGCCTGTGCTCCGCAACGGGAGAGGCCACAACAGTGAGAGGCCCGCGTACGGCAAAAAAAAAAAAAAAAAAAAAAAAAAAAAAAAAAAAAGCACTTAAGTATTAATCAATTGATTTTATGTTGCAAATTTTAAAATCACATAAGGAAAGTATATTACTAATACATTTTCATTTTTCTTCTGTGTATTCTGACATTTTCTACAAACTAAATCTTTCTATTTTCAGTTTTTGATTATTGATTCTGGTTTTGGTAGATTTCTGACTTTCATGAAAGGTAATAAATTTATGGGTGTTTATTGATGTTTAAATGATAACACAGCTAACTTTTGTAATACTTATTTAAAGTAACCCGGTTACTTATTAGATTGGCCTTTCTTAGGATAGGTTTAAATTTTTTTTTGGTTTTTTTTTTTTAATCGAAGTATAGTTGATTTACAATGTTGTATTAGTTTCAGGGGTACAGCAGAGTGATTCAATTATACATATATATCTATCCATTCTTTTTCAGATTTTTTTCCCTTATAGGTTATTACAAAATATTGAGTATAGTTCCCTGTGCGATACAGTAGGTCCTTGCTGGTTATCTGTTTTATACATAGCAGTGTGTACACGTTAATCCCAAACTCCTAATTTATCCCTCCCCCCCTTTCCCCTTTGGTAACCATAAGTTTGTTTTCTATGTCTTGTTTTTTATATCTCTTTTGTATATAAATTCATTTGTTATCATTCTTTTTTGTTTTAGATTCCATATATAAGTGATATCGTATGATATTTGTCTTTGTCTGGCTTATTTCACTTAGCATGATAATCTCTAGGTCCATCCATGTTGCTGCAAATGGTATTATTTCATTCATTTTTATGGATAAGTAACATTCCATTGTATATATGTACCATATCTTCTGTATTCATTCATCTGTTGATTGACGTTTAGGCTGCTTCCATGTCTTGGCTGTGGTAAATAGCGTTGTAATGAACAATGGGCTGCATGTATCTTTCCGAATTATGGTTTTCTGCAGATACACCCAGGAATGGGATTGCTGGATCATACAGTAGATTTGATTTTAGATTTTAAGGAACCCCCATACTGTTCTCCATAGTGGCTGTACCAATTTACATCCCCACCAAGTATGTAGGAAGGTTCCCTTTTCTCCACATCCTCTCCAGCATTTATTATTTGTAGATATTTTGATGATGGCCATTCTGACCGGTGCGAGGTCATACCTCATTGTAGCTTTGGCTTCAATTTCTCTAATAATTAGGGATGTTGAGCATCTTTTCATGTGCTTGTTGGCCATTTGTATATCTTCTTTGGAGAAATATCTATTTAGGTTTTCTGCCCATTTTTTGGTTGGGTTGTCTTTTTTTTTTTTTTTTAAATGTCGGTTCGTTGGTTTATTTATTTTTGGCTGTGTTGGGTCTTCGTTTCTGTGCGAGGTCTTTCTCCAGTTGCGGCAAGCGGGGGCCACTCTTCATTGCAGTGCGCGGGCCTCTCACTATCGTGGCCTCTCTTGTTGCAGAGCACAGGCTCCAGACGCGCAGGCTCAGTAGTTGTGGCTCACGGGCCTAGTTGCTCTGTGGCATGTGGGATCTTCCCAGACCAGGGCTCGAACCCTTGTCCCCTGCATCGGCAGGCGGATTCTCAACCACTGCGCCACAAGGGAAGCCCGGGTTGTTTGTCTTTTTTTTTTTTTTTTTTTTTTTTTTCGCGGTACACGGGCCTCTCACTGTTGTGGCCTCTCCCATTGCGAGGCACAGGATCCAGACGCATAGGCTCAGCGGCCATGGCTCACGGGCCTAGCCGCTCCGCGGCATGTGGGATCTTCCCGGACCGGGGCATGAACCTGTGTCCCCTGCATCAGCAGGCGGACTCTCAACCACTGCGCCACCAGGGAAGCCCTGTTTGTCTTTTTGATTTGGGTTGTTGTATTGAGCTATATGAGCTGTCTGTATATTTTGGAGCTTAAACCCTGGTCAGTCCCATTGTTTGCAAATATTTTCTCCCATTCTGTAGGCTGTCTTTTCATTTTGTTTAGTTTCCTTTCAAAAGCAAAAGCTTTTAAGTTTAATTAAGTAAATAATTTTAAGTTTAATTAAGTTTAATTTTGCAAGTTCCTTGCAAAAGCTTTTAAGTTTAATTAGGCCCCATGTGTTTATTTTTGTTTTTATTTTCATTACTCTAGGAGATGGATCCAAAGAGATATTTATTTACTAGGTAGACATTTGAAGAATACCTCGAAAATGGAAGAGAGCTATTTCTTGGACAGAAGCACCCATATAAACCAAAATGATAGCTTATTATACTAAAAATAAATGTGTAAATTGGACTTCCTCAAAACTTAAAGAAAACCTTTGTTCTTCAAAAAACCTGTCAGAAAGGCATGAAAAGATAAGCTATAAACTGGGAGGAAGTATTGGCAACCACATATCTGAAAAGAGATTTGTATCTAGAGCATATAAACTATCCTCAAAAATTAAAAGCAAAAAAAAGAAAGGGAGGGAGGAAGGAAGGAAGGGAAAAAGAAATAAATACAAAAAGAAACAAAGGAAGAAAGCAAGCAACAATTCAACTAGAAAACTGACAAAAGACATGAGGAGACAATTTATCAGAGAGGATATACAAATGACAAATAAGCACATGAAAAGATGTTTAACATCTACATCTGTAGATGGCTATTACACACCTTTTAGGACTGATAAAAAATTTAAAAATAGTGGCAATGTCAAATGCTGGCAAGGATGTGAAGAAACAGGATTTCTCAAACATTGCTGGTGGGAATGTAAAATGGTACAGCCACCCTGGAAAATAGTTTCTTAAAAAAGTAAACATAAACTTATCACACAACCCAGCAATTGCACTAGTGGGCATTTATCCCAGAGAAATGAACATTTAGGTCCACCAAAAACCTGTACAAGAATGTTTATAGCAGCTTTATTTGTAATATCCCCAAACTTGGAACAATCAAAATATCCATCAATAACTGAATGGCTAAACAAACTGTTACACTGATACCATGGGGTGCATGGAATTAAAAGGAAGAACTATTGATGCACACAACTTGGGTAGATCAAGGGCATTTTGCTGAGTGAAAAAGAGTCACATAGTGTATGATTCCATTTATGTAACACTCTCAGAATAACCAAATTATAGAAATGGAAAACAGATTAGTAGTTAACAGGGCTTAGGGACCATGGGGTGAGGGGCGTGGTTATGATTATAGAGGGGTAGCACGAGAGGTCACTGTGATGGAACAGTACTGTATCTTGATTGCTGTGGTGGTTACACAAATATATATGTGATAAAATGTCATAGAACTATACACATACACTGTACCAATGTCAGTTTCCTACTTTTAATGTTACACTATAGTTATATAAGATGTAACCATTGGGGGAAACTGGGTGAAGAGAACACAGAACCTCTCTGTAATGTTTAAAAATCTTCCTGTAACTACTTCAAAACAAAACGTTTTTAAAAAGTAAATATGTAGAACCGATAAAGAAAGCCAAGAATTAAAGGGGAAGACAATGGATTGTATTAATAACAAAGCCACAGCATGAAACCAGTCTATTTGTTTATGTTCGTGAATAGTATTTAAGAAAAACAAATCCTCATTCTTTTATTAAACACAGTTATGCCTATTTCTTCATGCCTAAATAGGTAATAGGTTAGGTTCGATTTTCCTGTTATAGAACTTCATATGAGCTGACTCATATAATAGTGTTTGTGTCTGTTTTCTTTCACTAGAATAATGATTTTGAGGTTCATCCACGTTACGTGTGTCAATAGTTCATTTCTGTTCATTGCTGAGCGGTATTCTATTGAAGATATATACTACAATTTCTTACTCATGCATTTTTTGATGACTGTGTGGGTTGCTTCCAATAACAGTAACAGCAACAACTATAGTTACAAACCCCCAAACAAAAAGAAAACCCTTGTGTCATTTAGGAATTCTTTTGCCTTTAAGTAATAGCATATTTAATCAACATATGGACATTTATTGTGCCCTAACCAAAAAAAAAAAAAAAAAACTCTGAAGATGCATACTTTCAGGGTTGGTCTAGCAGCTTAAACATGTTACAAGTGACTAGATTATTTTAATTTTTTGTTCTATCATCCTTGGTGTGTTGATTCTTCTCCATATGCTTGTGACCTTATGCTTGCAAGTTGACTTAAATTCCTGTTCACAGCAAGAAAGAGAGGAACAGGGCAGTTCCAGCATATTCTCTCCTATGTCTTTCTATAAGAAAGAAAAACTTTGCCAAAGCTCCCCAGCAGACTTCCCCTCATGTCTCACAGCTCTGAACTGTTACATCACTGGCTCAAGAACAGCTGGGAAAGAGGGCAAAATTCTAATGATCAGCTTCCCTGAAACAATCATATTTCATCACTTGGGATGGAGTCCATTGTCAACCCAGACAAATTAGGGTTCTGTTAGCAGAGAGACAGAGGAATGGCTGATAGATATGGATCTAATAGTGTCTGCCATAGTACCTTCCCTTGATCTCTTTTTACTAATTTATATTTTGTTTCCTCAGGTAAGAGTTCTTCTTAACTTCTATCACCTCAAATATTTTTAAAGAAATGCAATTCTTCCAATGGCACTTGTATAGATATATACTATAAAATTTTTATTTGTTTGTTTTAAAAGAGACTGTAGATGAACAAAAGTCTACATTTAGGGCAAAATATAGTCACCAAAATATTTGTCTCTAATTGTGATATCCTGTTCATATTGAAGAGATGCTCTAGAAATACGATGATACCATTCCAATTTTACCATGTCCATGTCCCAGGAGGAAATGTTCCCAATTTTCTGTTCAACTTTTCCATACTTAGACCAACCATTTGTATATGAACCAAATATTATATTTAATATATACCAGCTGTATAAAAGTAACCTTGAATTTAAGATATGATAAGACTAAAAAGAAAAGCTTTTATCACAACTTCCTATGTACATTTTCATCAACTCATATGGTGCACATCTGGGTCTTTGATAGCTATGTGTTTAAAAAAAAAAACCTAACAGATTCAAAATTAATTTTAAAATCCTGTGTTTTTCTCTAGTCAGTCATTTAAAAATATTAATATTATTAGCATAATCATAAAGCTATCTATGAAAATAATTTGAAGATAGAGATAAAAGTGTATTCTTAAAATCTAAATGTTTTACATTAAAAAAATAATAATCTCATTGAAAAAGAAAACATAAAGAAGCTAATAATTATTGAACACTTAAGATATTCCAAGCAATAAACCTGGTGCTTTGTACACTGCCTGTGATTTAGTCCTCTCCAAATATCGTGAGAAAACTAAGAGGCAGAGGAGTTAAGTAATTTGTCCTAGGTCACATTAAAAAAATAAATCCAGTTCTGTGGATTTATCATCCAGATTTTTAAAATTAATGAAGAACGAACAACCAACCAACCAAACATCCCAAGAAGCCAAATGAGTGCAAACCTTGATAATATTAGAGAACTCTTTATTTATGTTGGATAAAATAGAATCTAGGAAACCCAAGAAAACATAAAATTTAAATGTGGTGTATTTCTCCCACTTTATCATTATTGCCATCAGCAGTTTCTAATGATCTAACCTCTAGCAATGCTCACCTTCTCTTCCACCAAAGGCACATGCCAGATGAATTCAGAAAGGTTTAATTGAAGAAGATTTGTTCAAAAATCAAGCAATTAAAATGGGCAGGAAAAACACAGAGTACTAGAAAAGCAATGTGAAAAATTCACTAGACTTTGAATCCAGTGAAAATGTAAAACTAACCTAAAACAAAAATGTCATACAATTTGGGCAGAGAAAGCACTTGAAGAATCATCAAAGGATTTAACCCCAGTGAATTTTATGAGGCACTGTCAGGCAAAAAGGAACTATGATAAAAGAATAGACAATAAGAGTGAGAAAAAGGGTGAGGGGGAGTGAAAGTATATGCTGAAAGAAAAAAAAGAATAAAGGGACTGGACTATGTGTATAATAATGGGAAAATGAGGCTCTTTTCATACAGATGGCGATCAGTGGCCAGAGCTTTGAATACAAAGAAAAGAAGTGTGATGATGTAATTATAAAAGAAAGTTAATGGATAGATGAGAAAAGCCTTACCATGGTCAGAGTAACAGGAGGACAAAGCCACCTTGGAGGAGGCCTTTAGGCCAAGTGCATAGCCAAGGAGCAGGTCTGTGCTGTGCAAACTGAACAGCAAGTAACCTCTGAGGCAGAAGTCAGTGTTCGTGTGAGTATGTGTGTGTGTGTGTTTGTGCGTGTGCGTGTGTGTGTGTGTGTGTGTGTGTTTTGGGGTGGCGGATGGGGGTGTCTTAAGGCATAAGAGAAACAGAACACATTTTCCTGGAACCTCAATTTTACTTTCTGGTAATCAAAATATCATTGCTAATTATCCTATGGTATAGAATGTCAAATTCACAAGAATTTTTAAGATAAATTATTTTTCCCAACTTTATTTAGATATAATTGACATATGACATTGGGTAAGTTTAAGGTATATAATTTTGATTTGATACACTTACATATTGCCAAATGCTTACCATAGTAGGGTTAGTTAACACTTCCATCACTTTAAATAATTACCATTTCTTTTTTGTGGCGAGAACATTTAAGATTCACTCTTCTAGCAACTTTCAAATATGCAATACAGTATTATTAACTATAGTCACCATGTTGTACATTAGATCCTCATGACTTACTTGATAACTGGAAGTTTGTACCTTTTGATCCCCTTCACCCATTTCACCCACCCTTCCACTGCCCACTCCCTTCCTATCTGGCAGCCACCAATCTGTTCTCTTTATGACTCTGTTTTGTTATGTTTGTTCATTTGTTTTGTTTTTTAGATTCCACATATAAATGAAATGATATGGTATTTGTCTTCCTCTGTCTAACTTATTTCACTTAGCATAATACCATCTAGGTCCATCTATGTTATCACGGACGGGAAGATTTCATTCTTTCTTTTATGGCTGCATAATATTCTTTAACCATTCATTTATCAATGCCCACTTAGGTTGCCTCCATAGCTTGGCTATTGTGAATAATGCTGCAATGAACATACGGGTGCAAATATCTTTGTGAATTACTCTTTTAGTTTTCTTCAGATAAATACCCAGAAGTGGAGTTGCGGATCGTATGGTAGTTCTATTTTAAATTTTTGAGGGACCTCCATACTATTTTCCATAGCAGCTGTACTAATTTACATTCCCACCAATAGTGCACTAAGGTTCCCCTTTCTCCACATCCTTGCCAGAACTTGTTACGTGTTGTCTTTTTGGTGACGGCCATTATGACAGGTGTGAGGTGACATCTCATTGTGGTTTTGATTAGCGTTTTCCTGATGATTAGTGAACATATAGTTTTTTGATTGAAAAGAAATATGATCTCACAGATAAGACACTGATTCACATTATGCATTTTAAAACCCAAAGAGGCTGGGACGGAATCACTATCACATTCAAAATTCTTCAACAGCTCTGCACAGATGCAGAATGAAATTAAAAATCCTTTTCTTAGCACAAAAAGCCATTGTGCCTGCTTTTTACCCTTGTCTACTCTTGTCCCTTCTCCTTACTTGCCCCCTGAGACTTTCCTTTTTCAAAATTACAGTCTTGGGGTTTCCAGAATTTGTCATGCCCATAGTGTCTCCTCTGCCTAGACTTGTTAACCTGGGGGAAGTTTTACTTGTTCCTTCCAAGCTCTCACTGCACTTTGCCTATATCCCATTAAGGAAAATATCTCCATGTATTTCTCTGAATAGTTTTCTCTTCATGAGATTCTAAGCTCCTAGAGAGTAGGGACCAATTCTTTTCTTTCACTAGAGGCCTCACAGAAAGTATATCACATATGGACAGAACCTAATAAATATGTATGGAATACACGTACTTTACTAAGTGAATTAGGCCATCTAATACAATATTTGAATATAGGTATGGGATAAAACTTATTAAATAAAACTTTACTACAAACAAAAGCCACAATTCATTGAAGTAATATGCTGGAAGAAAGGGATATAGAGTTAAAAGAAAATGACATAAGTACTAATCATATGTCACATTTTTTCCCAGAATGCTTTAGGGAAATGTTTTAAAAACTTTAAAGGAGCCCTTCCCTTCAAATCAAATCCCACTGAGAAGTGTAAATGAATGAAACTGAACAATACAAATTTTCTCCAATGCATGTGGGTGAGGCAGTTTTAGGGTTGTAGCGAGAAAAGCAAATGAGAGACGCACTGTCAAAGACACAGAAATATAGTAACTTACTTTTACATGGGACTTTTCAGCTTATAGATTGGTTTGACATTGTGTCATTTGAGCCTCACGCACAGTGTTAAAGTTGGCAGGGTAGATACTATCCCAATTAACTAAGTCAAGGAAAGCTTAAGTGACTTGCCCAAGTCTTGCCAAGAATTGCTCTCACTGCAGTTATATACTGTAGCTACTCATTAAAACCAGGTCCCTAGGATATACAGCTGATCCTCTCGTGTAGAGTTGCCATTTGAATACACAAATACACACACACACGCACACACATATATGTCATGGTAACCCTGGAAAGCTCCCAGTGGCATTCCTCAAGCATAGTAATTGCATATCCCCTGGGCGCCCAGCTCTTTCTTCTTTGCCCTACTGCTATGGAATATGCCCAGACAAGCTGTTTCCCAGTCTTGCTGATTCTAGGGCAACAGAATTTTTAGTTTCTTTTTTTTTTTTTTAATGTAAGGTCTACACAATCCAGATATCCCTCTATAAATGCCTAGATGGAATCTTTCACTTGGAGTTTTATACATATAAGAAACTGTTTGTTCAAAACCACAGGTCTTACAATGTAACATGGGAATTTCACACATTTAAAAAATATAGAAATTCATAAACAATAAAAAAATTAAGAATTCCAAGGAATTAGGGCCAACTACACAATTGGAGGGTGCCACCTCTAAGACCACCCTCATTTCTGACACCAATTACAAGATCAGGGTGTTCCCCAAACCACTCTCAAGTTTGATAATTCTCTAAAAGTACTCATAGAACTCACAGAAAACTATTACACTCACAGTTACAGTTCATCACAGGAAAAGGATATGAATTAACTGGATTAAAATCAGCCAAAGGAAGGGACACACAGAGCAGAGTCCAGTAAGGTTCCAAACATGAAGCTTGCATTGTCCGCTCCCCATGGAGGAGGATGTGTTACTTTCTCAGCGTTGATGTGTGACAATATGCATGAATACTGCCAACCAGGAAAGCTCAGCCAAGTTTGGGAATTCAAAATTTGTCTTAGGACTTCATTCTGTAGGCATTATGGATTGACCGACGTCCCACATGGTTACTCTCATTCTCCCGGTTGACTGACACTGGATGATCCAAAGTCCTCACCCTAAGTGACACTGCTGGCCTGTCTGGCATGTCCAGCCTGTTTCCTAGGACAGCTGAGTGTGGCTGGTCACACCCTAAGTCTAGTGTGACCAGTCCCCACACTCAACAAGGACACTTCTATCGTGTATGACATAGATTACTTCCTAGAAACTGAAGGCTAAATCCAGACCTCTCCTTGGGCAAGACCAAATTCTTTACTACCTAGGCCACAACCAGTCTTTGGTCAAGGCTCTCCTACAGCAAAACAATCAAGTTTGAGCATCTCCACTTAATATAGCATTTATGACAGACAGAGAAATAGTATCATTATAAATATGCCTAACATTTGGAGGAGACAGTGTAGGGGCAGCAATAGATTTTAAGAAAAAACTAATCCATCTTATAAAGCCATCACATTCATTTTCATATTTTTGTCTTTTGATCTACCACTGTTTGTATCTTGTGATAAATTTGTGTAGAACTACTTAGCATATAGATTAGCTGATGGTTAACTAAATGTGGTTCTTTATCAGGCCAGTCATTTTCCAGCCATATTATACCCTGAGGAGGTTCTAACTTAGTTTCCCAATATATTTGATCATCAATATCATATTATAATCCTACCAACAGTGCTAGTGTTAAAACATATCACATTATGGCAGTAGATATAACCTGAAAAGAATAGTAAAAAGATATTGGCATATTACTATATTCTCACTTGTCATTAACAGTTAGTCCAGTCTATAATTATACTATGTGACCAAACATCTCCCAGAGTGATGCTACTCAGGTTTGTAGGCTTCTAGTCAACCTTGTAAGTTTCCAAAATAGTTTCCAAAAGCAGGAGTAGCTTCATTCTTTCAGATACGTGGCATAATTAAACTAAGACAGTATCATCTCTTGCTATGGGTCTCTTGAGTAGGCAATATAATATTGGATTTTCCTCATTGTAAAACCCACTTATTCCTTCTCTTATCATTAGCTACTATTCCTCCTTCTCTACATTTATACCTACACTTCTTCATCTTTGGAAGGGATGTTAGGTTGAGACACTGTGCTGGTTCAGATTGCAGTAGCAATACTAGTCAAGCCAATGCCTCCTGTTCAGTCCACTTCTGTTCATATAGAGTTGCACAGGTAGAGAACTAGTGTGCTGTCTTGACCACTAGGCAATATAACTGCATTGACTGTCAACCTAATTTTGCCAGATTGGATGAAGGCACATTTCACCCCATCAGACCCTAGTCCCATTGTCAGGAAAAGTCTTATCCCACCAGAGGAAGGAACTGAAAATGGATCATCATTTTCTGAGAGACCTGACGCTTCCTGTGTAATACCATTAAAGGTCCCCTAAGCAACTGCATCTCTAGTCGTGTATTTTACTCACTTTGGATTACTTAAAATTATAGTACAGTGGTTCTCAAAACTTTATCAAAATCATCTGGAGAGAGTCTGATTCAGTGGGTCTGTAGTGCAAACCGGGAATTTTCACGTCTAAGTTCCCAGGAGTCACTAATGCTACTGGTCTGCAAACCACTCTTTGAGAATAACTGTTAAACCCCATGATTTTAGAAATCATCTGTTTATTTCTGTTTCCTTTCAGGAATATAAGCTTTTTAATTACAGGAAAAGTTTTATTCATCAATATGTTCCCATGACCTAGCAGAGCATTTAGTAAAGAATCAATAAATATTTGTTGATTAAATGAATGATAATGCTGTTTCTAGCTTCATGCTACTTATATTGATACTGCTTCTACTGGTGAAATCATTTGCATATTTGAGGACAGCAACATGACTTTATTTTTCATACATGTAGTTTAGTGTTTTAATATATAAATATCAATAATAAAACATTATTTATTATACTTTAATAACATCAGCATGATATATTGCTAATGATCTTTGCAGAAATATTTTGTTACTAAATCACTACGTATATATGTCTGTGTATGTGTGTCCACTTGCTGGGTTTATAAGAATACTAGTTTTCTTTTATTATATGTGAATTGATAGCATAAAATTGTTACATGAAATATGTGGCAGCTGTATACCTTGCAGGCAAAGTTAATGAAAAAGAAAAAATTATAGAATCTAGGCTAATTTGAAAGTGTGATGAAACATGTCCTCACAAATTAAAGTTTGGAGAATGGTAGAAAGTACAAAAATCATTGATAGTCTTTCTGAAGATTGTTCCCCATTCTGTCTTCTGCTCATTAATTGTTAATATTCATTTAGATTCTAGTTGGCCTCTTTAATGCCAGGTTCCCAAACTCAAGTGGAACTAAAGGCAAACTACCTTAATTTTCTCTCTTTTACATCCCTCTTAAAGTTTTTAAACAAGTACTACTAATTTTAAGAAATTAGCAAACCAAGTACCCTGGGGGCCATGATTTAGTCCAATCTCATTAGCTAAGTGAGGCCTAACCTCAGTGTCGCCCATCTTACTTAGGAGATGTAATTAAGAGGCCAAGAACAGTGTGGTTGAAGCTATGCCAGAACTTACAAATGAAATGATGAGAAACTACAGCAACTGGGATCACTTAAAGTTGCAGAAGAGAAGGTAAGTAAATAAAATTAATGCTATAAATGATGTAGCAAAAGCTGATGAGTCTCTTCTTTGAATCAATCCAATGACATGTCAAAACTAGTCACTGGTTGTTATTAGTGGCATATAAATGTAAAACCAATAAAAAGAGGTACTTCATCATCCAGCACAAAACCAAACTATGAAATACTTAACCACTAAAAATTTAGTGTTAAATTCCACAGTTAGATTTTTTTAAATGACTTAAAAATTCATTTTAGTTTGATTTAAAAACTCATAACAGACATAAAACTAAGGTTTAAGGGCATGTGTTAAGTTTTATCAACTGAAAAGAACCACTTATTCAACTGAAGATGTGCAGCTTTTTGATAATTTTACCTAATGTGGAAACACCAGGCATTACTGATAGATAAAAGCAATGTGAAATGCGAAATATCCTGTTTGTGTCCTGTTTGAGGAGATATTTACAAAATGAGTCAAAACAAAAATCCCTGTTATTGCAAGAGATTTTTTTTCAACCTTGCTGAGCCTAAAATATTAGTCTTGATTTCATTTTGGAAAATGAAAACTACACCAAATGTATTCAGTTGCAATCTGGTCCTAGTCAAAGCTGTGAACTAGGTGAAGTTTTCCTTTGAGGCTAGCTCACTTCCCTTTGGTGTCTAATGCAGTACTCTCATTCTATTTCAGGGTTGCCCATTTATGGAACAGGCTTCCAAATCCTGCAGGGTCCAGATCTCTAATAGGTGATGACTTGCTAATCCTATGAAGTAAACTGTGCTAATAATTGGGTAGGGTGCCATAGACTAAGACTTCCTAATTCAGTTAGTGAAAATTGCAGTCTCTTAGGATTATAGGAGACCTTAGAGGTTACACTCCACACAGTGCAAGAATCCCACCTAAGGGACCTCTTCAGTAACAGTTCCTATTATAGGAAGTACACTACTTCACCAGGTAAGGCAGTTTTAGATGTTAAAAAGTTACGTTTTATATTAAGCTAAAATCAAGAGGTATCAGGATGTAGAGAAAAGAACATTTGCTATGGAGAAGGCCCAAGGCCAAGTTCCAGCTTCACCATTCACTATCTGTATGAATCCGAGCATGTTTTTGTTTTTGACTTCACTGACATAAGTGTCCTGATAAAGAGGTATAAAAGAAAAATCTCAAAGAATCATGATAATATTAATTACTAATTATTTGTAAGGCATCATCTAGTGCTGCGTACAAAGTGATGATCCAATAAATCATACACTAATTTTATCTTTTCTCCTATTATCCCTAGTCTAGGTCTTCCTATATGAAACAAAATTGTTCTGTTCCTTTTATTTCATGACAACTTTCAAAATGTCTAAACCTAAGTGTCGTATTTCTTCTTTTACTCTTTTCTTTTTCAGTCTAAATATCACCATTTCCTTCAGCCATTCCTTGTATGGCCATGTTCTTCCAATCCCTCACTATTCTATTTCCTTCATGTAAGTGCATATTGTACTTTATAAATATCTTTATGGAATGATGGTACCTGTAATCGGGGACGGTTCTCTAGAGATGGGTTATATAAAATAATTTTTGAGATGTTTATTCTCCATTCCCTACACCAACTTATCTTTATCAGTCCCTTTGCCCTGCTTCATAGCACCTTATCCTTATTGGGAATATATTCTTTATTAATGAGCTGACTAATTAATTCAATAAGTATATGTTTGTTTATTATTTCTCCCTCTTACCTGAACATGTCATATGATGGCAGGAATCTAGTCTTTTTGTTCACCCTTTTATAACTGGTACTTAGTACAGTCTCTGGCACATCAAAGATGCTAATGAATATTTGAGAAATAATAAATTCAAAAGCAGTTTGAGAAATTATTCTAGGTAGAGATGATGGTAACTGTATACATGGAATTGACAACTCACAAATCTTGCATAAAAAAGTAATTGCTTAGAATTTAAAAAAATTTTATGGCAAAAATGCATATATGATAGGAAAAAGAGAACAATAGAGGGAAATGATTCTGTCCTTGATTCCACTGATCAGGCCTTCCTTTTGGTTAGGTTCCAAGCGGCTGCTCCCCAGGCATGGAGACTACCCTCCACCTAGAGACAGAGGAATTCCCTCTGCAAACAGAGCAGTATACTTGCCTACAACTGAGGGAATCCTCCTCCAAACGCCAACTTTGGTTGGCAGATAAAAAGGAAATTCTTGTGCCCTGGCATGCCTTAGGTAAGCAGAGTTGTGGCCATATGTCCTTTGTGAAATGAAGATTGCAATAAAAAGTACTGTAGAGAGGTACTTTGTAGTTTAACGAGGTAATTGTTCAGGTACTATTTAAGGGGCTAATTTAATACATAATAGTCTATGAGTACTTAAACTATCAGAGAAAATCATTTTTTGGTATCTCATTTTAAAATGAGCGTCAAGCTTAAAATATTACATCGACTCAGTGAAAATGTCTAATTCAAATGTATTCAGTTGCATCTGGTATTAGTCTATTCTTTTGTTACATATAGAAATAGGAGCTTCTTTCAAATATTATTTAGTAATATATTAAAACAATTTGTATCATCAAAAAAAACCCAAAGGGGTGGTTCTAAACTATTTATAGAAAAATATATTGATATTTTTGGAAGGAAACATTTGACAATGCCTTGTTTTCCATTTATATTTTGCAAATGAAGTAGGCTTGGTGATTCATTGGGTTAATAACGAAAGCAAATAAAAGGTTAACTTTTAATTTTAACAAATTATGTCAAAATTTTATATGCTTAAGGAATAGTTAGTTCAGGTGTAGCCAAGTCAAATTGTCTAAGGACTTTGGAGGAAATAAAGCTGAGAAACTCAGGCCACCTTAGGGCAATTGGGAGAAGGCTCACCCCATCTAGGTGATATAGCCGCTGCTTGGTGTCAATGCATTGTGCCACTAAGAAATAGAGGCTTAGCATTGCCAGATCTTACGATTTTTTAAAGAAAAGCTGTAAATCTGTATTTTTACCTAAACTCCTTAATACTTAAACATTGGTAAAATATATGAAATGTAAAAGAAATCACTATATTACCTGAATATGTTATGTCTGGGTCATATCTAGTAATGTATGAAGCTAGAGAATGATAAAGTTTCTATTTTACCAATAAACAGAAATTTTCTCTCCAGTATTCAGAAATAGGGAAAATAAAACAATCAAATATAATTTCCCACCAGATCAGCAAAAGAAAAAAAAACACCACAAACCTGAAATTGATAAATTAATTTTAGTGTTTGTAAGCACACAGAAAACTATGCATTTTCATTACAGTGTTGTTGAGAGTATAAAAGGTAAAAATCTTTTGGAAGACCAGTTGAGTGGTAGCTATCAAAAATATTTAAATTATGTATATGTGTATATATGCGTATGTGTGTATACATATACATACATATATTTTATATATACTCTTGGACTAAGCAAGTCCATTTCTAGGAATCTATTTTAAAGACAGACTCACGTATGTGTACAGTAGTAATATGTACAAGGATGTCACTTTCAGAATTGTTTATAATAGCAAAAGTGAAGATATCCTATATATTTGTTGAGCAGGTGAGGGATTCAATAAATGTGGTGTATCTAAATTATGAAATATTGGACAACAGTTAAAAAAAGCCAAAGACCCATATCTACTTATAAGGAAAGCATAAGATATATAATTATTAAAAAAATTGGAAGAATGGGTATAGAATAATTATGATTATATGAAAATAATATTTCTATGTGTATATATACATGTGTGTTAGATATTTAAAAGAGTACTGGAAGAACTGGCATAGTATAATTATGTTTTCATAAGATATTTGTATGTGTATTTGTGTTAGTTCTTAGCAAAAGGACTGAAAGGCCATAAAGCAGAATTTTAACATACGTTGCCTTTCAGACAAGACATTGGAATGGAGAGGCGAGAGGGAACTTTGATCTTTTATAGCTATTGCTTAAATCTTTTCCAATAAGGATATATTCATGAATTGTTACCTAAATAAAAGGAATAGTAAAGACAAAACAAAATTAAGCCAGTAAAATGGGATTATCATAGTGATGAAAGATAATAATATGAAAAATAAATCATTGCTTATTGGTTAAAACTATTAATTAAGAGGATATGGAAGCTATGCTATGCTATGTTATCATATACTGAAATGATTTAAAACACAGGTTCTTTCATGTGACTGGGTTCAAATCTAAGCCAGTCAGCTGAGTGAGATTGCCCAAGATTTGTGTATATAACAAATTCCTACTTATAGCACCTTACCAATAATAATTGGTAATGGATATAAAATACTTAGCATAGTTCCTACTACATTGAGTAAATTCTCCAAAAATAATGGCCATTATTATTCATTGGAGATTAATGTTATGAAACTAAATCCAGAGGATTTACTTAAAAATCTCTGGATACATTTTTCAGAGGTACTGGTCAGCTATTGCGATCTTGTTAGCTGTAATGCCTCCACCCTTTATTGAATCAAAATAATTGGGTTTTTTTCTTAGTTTCTTTTGAAATTAACTAAGTTTCAGGTGTACAACATTATAATTCAATATCTGTATACACTACTAAGTGATCACCACCACGAGTCTAGCTGACCTCCATGTCCGCGCAGTTGGCCCCCTTCATCCATTTCACCCACATACCAACCCCTTTCCCTTCTGGTAACCACTAATCAGATCTTTGTACCTACAAGTTTGTTTTTCTTTTATTTGTTCATTTGTTTTACTTTGGTGGATTCTGCACGAGTGAAATGATACGGTATTTGTCTTTCTCATTCTGACTTATTTTACTTAGCATAATACCTTCAAAGTCCATCCATGTTGTCTCAAATGGCAACATTTTTTTTGGCTGAGTAGTATTTCATTGTACATATGTACCACATCTTCTTTGCCCATTCATTTGAAAACATTTTAATGGTATATTTTTAATCAGAAATCCATGCTATTTTTGTAGTGGGTCAATAGCAGTACATAGGTATCTGGCTATGGGAAAGTTATGTATTCAAGATGATGTATTTGTGAAATTCTCCTTCCCTCTTTTAGCTGCTGTTTTGGTATTAGATAATTCTATACATTATACGCAAAATATGGTAGCAAAATATAGTCTACCTCTGAGACCGCTGACTTTGCAACAGAACAAATTTCATCAGCTACTTCCATGCATCCTTATAAACATGCAAGGTCATAATGCCACCTCCAATAAGGCAGCTCTAGAGAGAAGTCGTTGTTTGGCCACTGAAACCAATAGTGAATATTAGTCAGTTTTTCTGTCAGTGTCAGGGTCAGCCTTATGTGGAAAATGGGTGACACCCAAACTGAAACTTAACTGGATAGCCTAAAAAACGTTAGGCAGAAGTGTTCAAGGGTGTATTTTGTCAATACAACATTTCCATCATTTCTGGAGAAGCATATGCCGAAAGATTATTCTGGCTGAAGATAATCAGAAAACCAAATATAAAACTATTTTTGGTTCAGAAAAGAGAAAACCACAAGTAATGACAGATACTGAAAGGAGAGATAATAAAAGCGACCAAAACGGGAGGGACCTCAGAGTAGATCTGGCGCTCTTTTGTTGTACAATAACTTAAGAGCCTTTTAATAAATGCAATTTATTAAAATAAACATTGCTTTTATTTATACAAAAGTATATTTTCCATTTTAAAGTGATAATCTTTCCAAAAGTCATCTCACTGACAGTTTAAAAATTCTGTTTACTATTCCTACTTCTGATGAGAACAGAGTGTTATCATTCAAATCAAGAAATGTGTAGGTATTAACATTTCATTTCTCCCACTGCAGTTTCCCCAGCCATTTTTTTTAACCTACTTTTTTACCGACAAATGTAGAACCTTTAAATTAACTAATTTTTGGAAGTAGGCAATCACAAGTCCCATATATGCTAGACTCTGGTCAGGTAAATATAATCTTTAATTTACCCACTTTTCTTTTGCAGGTCATGGAAGAATTTGACATGCATGCCTCTGGAAAAGGCACAGATTTGAAATAGAATACCTGCTAAGCCCTTGTTTTCTTCTAATCAGTAGTTTCTGATTGAGAAAATTAGACATGCACACAATATATGTGTGTTACATGTTAAGCATACTCAAGCTAATTTATTTCTGTTATTCATATTGAATTTAGTTCCCAGATCTCTCAGTTGCTTAAAACCCAGGCAAGTTTGTAATCTTGAGACACTTACATCTGTCTTTATTTTATATTCTACTAAAGCAACAACTTATTTGGAGAGATACTGTATAATTCCAATGTAAAACTAGTAATTCAATATTACTGTTTTATATTTGCTACAATTATCCACTTTATAACAGTATAGCTTTTTATAATTGGCTACAGTGTCTTGCAGTTTATAACATAGTATCTTAATCATACTCAACATTCAAGAAATGTCTGCTAAATGTAACCATAATGAACTGTGGTACATTTAAGCTAGTTTTGCTATTCTGTTAATTTCATTTTTTTTTTTTAGTAATTTTTGTTATAGATATCTATTACTGAAAGATTATTTCTGCTAGTTGTGAAAACTGAAAGAACCCTGTGTTTTGGTAGTCTCTATCTTTTTCTCCACAAATAAACACTATTTATAGACTCTAAATTAAGGACCCACATTTTCAAGGAAATTCTGTATTGTGCAAAATGAGTTCTTTTAAAGCCAGAAAATGACATTGAGTGTAGAATCCAGGACCTCTAACTTTGAGTTCATCATCGCATCTTAGGAACTACCTGGTAAAATGCCTTAACTGCCAGGATAGGAAATGAGGATGTCATATAACTTACTTATAAGTCCTAGGCCATGGAGAGCTTTATAAATTAAAATGAACACCCAGAATGACTGTTGGAAGCCAGAGCTATGCACAGAGCATCCGTATAATGTGCTCTGTGTGGTTGGCATTGCTAAACAGACAAGCTGTCACATTCTGTACTAGCTGAATATTCCAGGGCTCTTCCTCTGTCAACCAAGGTAGAGGACATGGCAGTAGTCAAACCTCGAGGTGACAAAAACCTAAAGTAGTGTGGTGAGCCCTGTATTACAGAGAGAAATTTACAAGTGTAGATGGGAAGAAGCATCTCTTGCCACAGCACCTATATCATAATCCAAACTCTTCCTTGGACTGAGAACATCACTATTAAAATAAAGGCATGTTGTGTAATGACAGGAAAAGAGATCTCAGTAAAGGAGATCTTAAAAAACAAAAATAAAACCTATAAAAAGGATCATCTTACATGCTTTTAAGCAGATATAAAAAAATATATTTATAATACTGCAATAATTTAATGGGAGAAAAGAGTAACATATTTTGAAATTCAACAAAGAATTTTACCATGAATTTATTAACAGACTACACGAATATACTTCAACTTATTTTTTAAATTACATTCTATTTACTTAGGGAAAAAACTGTGCTGTATTTCTTATTCTATAAAATCCCAAATTATTTGTATTTAAAATTTTTAAAATATTGTCTTCATAAGCAAAGAAAGAATGATAATCCTTTAATGGCCTGTGTATGGTTTTAGGATACAATCTATGAATTATGGCTATTTGGTGCCACCTAGTGGTAGACGGCTTTTAAAATCAGTTTAAGTTTAAATTTAGAAAATTTGTAATGAAAAATAATTCACAGATGGCTAGACTGTCTCCTTAAAGAGATAAAAGTTAAGACAAAGTATATTTGGCATTCATAGACATTAACTGAGATTGTCTCTTACCCTCAACACTGGAGAAACATTTGATTTGACTGATTCAGAATGTTTTCTGACTAAAAAGAGATTTGGGGTTGACAGGTTTTTACGTTATTTTTATTGTTTTATTCTTTGTTGCTCGGTTGACTGGTTGGTTTCTAAGGTCAAGGATAGATCTAGGATTGATATAAACTTAGAGATGGTGTATCATCTCAGATTTAATTATTATTAATTAAACATTATCAATATAGGAAATGACATAATCATACCATTCTGTGGACAAACTGAAAATAACATATGCCTGTAGCATACAGAACGTATAAAAGTGCCAGATTGTTTTTCACAATTCGGGAATAATAGGCATTCCCATTATTTTAGTGGTCACATAGACATACCTCCTGCCCAAGTACCCTCCTCTCTAGAGAAGCTGATCTACTCACAGCATCCAGAAGGAGAGGATGCACACGTGCCCATCCCTGGGGCACAGTTGATTGGCCTGAGTGGATACTGGGAAAAAACTGAAATAACTGAATTCTTTCTTCCGACCTTTGGGATGGGGACACTGAGAGGCTACATCAAATGAATGAAAGTAAGCGTTTAATGTGAAAATTCCTCATAAACCAAGGATGAGACTACTACAAGTCATTTTCCTCATAAACCAAGGATGAGACTACTACAAGTCATTTTCAAGTTACAGAATCCACAAAGAAACAGAATAGGCCAGTCTTCAGAGAAATTAGAGTAGTCAAGCCATATAGAGGGGAAAACAAAGATGAGGAAGGACTATAATTTATGAAAGAAAGGAGCAGTCTCATTCTTGACTTTCAGTTCCTGTGCTCAAGCTTTTAGCTTGTGTCTTGTCCTTGTTGCCCCTGACGACACCTTCACATAACTTGCTTCTTACTTGATCTAGGAATTTTTGATCCTTTCAACCAAATGATCCCACATTACAGAGTGGGATATTTCAATTCTGAAACACTTCAAATTTGGTGAAATATATTTCACCAGATGGGAATGATGCCTTTCCCAAAATGGCTGTGAATATTGGCTGTCACCAGGAAATTACAGAATATTTGACTGAAATTTTAATTTTATACTGAATTTCCAGATCTTTAATTGTGGCTTTGATAATATGTTAAGACATGTGTTTTTTTCTCCTGTATTTCCCTTTCCTTTCCTCCTGTTTAGCAAATACCTAACTTGTTGCCTCATAGGAGAGGTATTTGGGTGTATGGTGTGTGTGTAAACATTGATGTTCCTGGCTTAGGTTTCCAGAAGCTCTAGGCTGGGGCTGTGTTTGTTAAGGGGGTTTGGATTTAGGATTGTTATATGGCATAAGCCCATGTCTTGGAGAAGCAGAAGTGAGAAAGAATTTCTCTAGTCTCTAAATACAAAAGATATACAGTCTTGATGAATCTAATTCCCTAACTATTTTGATTTTTCAGAGAGAACTACTAATAAAAATCTAAGAAGATGTGTCCTGCTGTGACAATTTCTTTATTGCCTGGGGCTGTTTTACTGAGGGGTGGAGGTGAGTGGGTGGGGTAGGGATTTCCTGCTTACATTTGCTGGGGATGGAGCAGAACCTAACGACTGATACTGCGAAGTGGAAAAGAAAGAGGTTTGTAGGACTAGAAAACAGAGGGGCAGTTAAGCCCTATTTCTTGAAAACATTGCTGAGGGAGGGGATGGGGTAAGGTGACAAGACCCCAGGAAGGAAATGGCTGTATATTTGGTCTAGGCAGAAGGAACCATAAACAGCCACAAAAAATCCTTCCTGTCTCCATAATACCTCAAAAGGAGCAGCAAAGAGCTCTGGGATGTGCAGGGCCATGTGGCAGAGAGACCTGTAGTGATGACCAAGACCAGTTGGTCCCTTTTACCCCATCCTTGACCCTGTGTAAGATCCTAGAAGTGGATCCAGATCCTAGAAGTGGATTCTGGAATCCTAGGAGGATTCCAGAGAGGGCTGAGGTTAAGTCTTCAAGATCCAAGCAGAACAGTGGCTAGAAGCTAAAATGAAGTTGTTCCATAAACAATAGTCCTTGTACTCCTCGTGCATGAGTTGAGATTCCACTACGTAACGCTAGAATATAAAGTGTTCCGCTGCTCTTTCATATCAACCAGTATTTACATTAGTTTTACAAACATGTTAAGAAAGGTTTTATTTTCTACTTTAGTGGTATCTCCAAAAATTGTCTGCTTCAGTATCACTCAAGTGCTTATGAAAACAAATACAGACTCCCAGGCTGCACCCCAGATGCCCTCACCCTCTGCCCCGCCAGGGTCAGGGCTTAGGGGAAACTTTTTGAAAAAGGGCCCCAGGTCCTTCTGATTTGTAACCAACTTGGGAACCAACACTCTAGCTGATTAAATTGTTAAAAAGCACTCCATGGTTAAATCAGTCTTTATTACTCAAACCTCTTTTGGTTAACTACAATTAATTTGGAGGACTTTTATACTGGAGAAAAATTTGTTATCTTCACTAAATTTACTTTAAAATCACTGTGTAAATGATGTATGCATAATTTAAATGTTCAAGATAACTGTTATATGGTTATATGGACTTCTCTGACATAAATCACTTTCTGGACAAGAGAAACGCTATTTGAAATACCTAAATAGAGCAGATGTGGATTTCTCGTTAGTTGTGAGCTCCTCTTTTTAACCTAAAATTGACCATGTCCCAACCTTGAGATCTGAAGGGCAGGAAAGATGGAGTGTTACCAGTGGCCCCAGCCCTTCCCACTACTTACCTTTCAGTGCTACGGGTACGAATTGAACCACAAAAATGATTTTAGGGGTACTATTGGATCAAGCGTATCTTTGGCACTAAAATGTCACCATACATTCCTGAATTTTTCACCATAAATTGCTAATTTAAGATAAATTTTTTTCCCAGAAGAGTACAAGTTAGGAAGAGAAAAAAGGTGGAGAGAACAGATAACCTAACACCCCCAAGCCCTCACAATTAGCACAGTGATAGAGATTCATTTTTGAACAGAACTATTCAAGTCATGGGGTATAAAGTAAAAACTAGAATATAAGAATATTTCTCAGACCAAAGTAAAGGGGTAAGTGGGTCCTACTATAAGCCACTGCCCTGGCAGAGTGGGAGGGTAGTACTGTCAGCGTTTGCACAGCTCAGGCACAACACTAGGCTAACAGGATAGGACAGAGATGACAAACAGGGCAGAACTAAGTCTTTCAAAGCTTTGCTTCCAACCACAGGGCCTGAGTCTTCTCATGCTTGTATTTAGAATATATACAAGGTGCCCAATGTAAATCTACTGAATTAAATTGGATGTAGGAACTCCCAGGAGAGCTCACCTCCCTGTGCCTGAGGTAAACAGAAAGTATCAGAAGTTCTGGGACTCTGCCCCTGGCTTCCAATACTCATCCAACAGCCTTTGCTTGCTTTTATGTGGCAGTGTAGTTCATGTTCACATCCTTTCACTGAGAATCTAGTCATCATCTAAGCACTTGAGATACAAAAATGAAAAATCCAGTTAAAGCAAGCACAACTAAAAAAGCCCAATATAACTTCATACACACCATGCCAGAGGGGTACACAAAGTACTCTGGGTGCATAATGAAAAGACACTAAGCCAATCTGAGATTTGGGGGAAATTCCCCAGAGAAGATGTCAAAAAGAGTTAATTTTGGTTGATCTGGTAAAGAATGGGAGAAGGGCATTCTAGGAGACGGACCTCTATGACTCTGTGGGTAGAAATACAACACTGTATGGTGTATATAAGGAACACTCAATCTAACACAGATGACAAGCATTGAGGGCTCAAGGCACTGGTGATAAGGGTAGAGAAGATGCATTTGAGAAAAATTTAGAAGGTAGAATTGAAAGGCTTTCGCCTATCACTGGATATTGGGGGGAGGGGAACTCAAGATGTCTCATGATTCTGCCTTTACTGATCGGGTAGAAGGTGGTCTCACAGAGACAGGAAATATGTTACAACAAAAGGGAGATTTAAGGCAAAGATAATAAGGCATATTAGATGAATTGCACTTGAGGTTCCTGTAGGACATTTATTTGACTACAGAAAAACAAGCAATTGAATATGCAGGTCTGAAGTTCCAAAGAGATGTCAGGGCTTCAGACACACATTTGGAGAATTTAAACATACAAATTTTAAAGGTATTTAAAAACATGAGAAAGAATGAGTTCATTCAAAGAGGTTTAGAAAGAGAAGAACAGGGCAAAGTGGAAACATCTCTGTTTATGGGAGAGTGGCTGCAGGGTGAGAGGTCACAGACTGCTTGCAAGTTAACTCTTGATTCATTTGGTCACTGTTGCCTTGGTTGACTCCATCTTGGTCTGTACTTGGTAATTGTCTGCCTGCTTCTCCTGAACTCACTGGCCTCCCAGACGCTGGGTATAACCCAGGCATCCTCTTGTTGCTCCTGTTCATTAGGGATGTCCTGACATCCCTAATGAACAAAGAAGCTGACAGAATCTCAGCTTCTTTGGCTCCATACTACTTGTAAAGTCTTTATTTATCAAACCACTGGCTTCAATCTGTTGACTTCCTATACTTGTACCATCTTCCAGGTGCCTAGGCCTCCCTGACAAACACAGGGAAATACACACGGTAGAATGCAGTGGTCTGTAAATTTTTTTTTTTTTAATCAGTGGGATCAATGTTTCAAATGAGCTCTAATAGATGAGAGATAAATCAGGGTTGTTCTAATTAAAGCTGAGTGTATGTCCCAGAACAAGGCTCACTCAGATCCCATTTTATTTCTATAGTAGCCCCTTAGGCATCTCCTTAGGACCCTAGGGTTTTATAGGACACAGAAAATCACTGTTATAGGTAAACAGTATGCACTTTATGAAACAAATTTATGAACAAACTGCTTAGGCTTTCTCAGTCTTATGTTCCTCAGCTATAAAATATAATTACTTCATGGGCTTGTTAGCATCAGATGAGATAATGTGTCAGTGCAAAGCTCAAAGGGCATGGGAGCCTCAATAAATGTTAATTTTCTTGCTTTCACCATATCTTGGCCCTAGTGGACAATTTATGGAATCAAAATAAAATGATAGAGTCTCACAGTGGGAAGGGGTTGAAAGCTATCTAGTCCAGCCACCCTGGGGAGTTCCTTTCAAAATGTCCACATCAGATGGTCATTTAGTAACTGCCTGAAGATTGCTCAGAGACTGCAAATTTATTTTTTTTAGTGATGGATTCTCCTTCACTGATGTACACCTGAGTCAAATATGTGACCCATTCTTTTAAATGTTGTTCTTTAGAACTGCACATATAATGGTAGTCATTCAAGTTTTAAAGCCAGATTATCAAGTATTATGTAAATTGTGATGCTGTTTTGGTTAAAAGATATATAAACATACTCACATATGTATATATGTATGTGTACAGACATCTGCTAGATTTATATAAAATTTTAATAGCTGTTAACTGTGCGTTGGTATTATAGAAACATTTCTTCCTAATAAAAACTCTATACTACATCATTTTACTCTTTCATTAGCACACATTTTCAAATATAATATAGTCTTTTATCTATTTATTTGGTCTTTTTTTTGGTTTCTTTTTTTTTTTGGTTGCATTGGGTCTTCACTGCTGCGCGCAGGCTTTCTCTAGTTGTGGTGAGGGGGGCTACTCTTCATTGCGGTGCATGGGCTTCTCATTGTGGTGGCTTCTCTTGTTGCGGAGCATGGGCTCTAGGCACGCAAGCTTCAGTAGTTGTGGCATGTGAGCTCAGTAGTTGTGGCTCGCGGGCTCTGGAGCGCAGGCTCAGTAGTTGTGGTACACGAGCTTAGTTGCTCCATGGCATTATTTATTTGGTCTTGATCTTCAAAACAATTTTTAATGAAAGACAGGGGAGATGTTATTTTTGTTCTGTACACACACACATACCTGGAACCCAGAAGAATGAAATGATTTTATGAGAGTGATTTTCTGAGGTTTGTTGAGAATGGTGGAACAAAATTTAAGCTCAGATTTTCTAACTATTATTCTTCCCACCACACCTTTTGTTTTGGCTTGGTCTTTTTTTCATCTAAATGTCTCAGTTTCCTCAGCTCTGTCACTTCTGACATAACTCTCAGACTTCCTATAATTCAGGTCATTCTTCCCTGAATGCGTTCCCGCCTGTTAATTTTCTAATTAAGATGTGTATTTGGAAGTGTGTGTAATATTCAAGAGTAATCTGAAAAAACACATAATAGACTGGATTACCTTCCTTGCTTAGCACATCACACATGGATTAAATTAAGATACAATACTTTTATTAAATATGCATGCCTTTCAGCAAATTTTAACATAACATTTTATATTTCCATTATGAATGTCATATATATTCACTGTACGATGTTTGCTAAGTACAGAAAAAGCAAGAAATCACTCATATATCACCCAGTTCGTCTATCCCAAAATAACTTCTCTAAACATTCTGTGTCTTTTCCCACCAGAAAGGAGGAGCTTTGTGGGCAGAACTTTGATTTATTTTGTTCAGTGTTTACTCTGTGCCTAGAGTAATGCCTGACATATATTATTAGGCATTCAATTAAAATTTGTTGAATGAATAAAATATTGAAGTGTATACATTATTTTTGAGTACATATTAGGATCCACTAAGTTTTGTATCCTAACGTTTTTCAGTTCATATTAAGTTATTAATAATACTAGTATTTTTATGTCATCATAAATTCCAACTCTCACCATAATGACTGCATAATACTCTATTGAGTGAATATTCTGTCCTTATTTTGGACACTTAGAGTGTTTTTAATATTTTGCTGCAATGACAACATTATCACAAACATCTCTTCGTGCATATTTTTATAATTTTTGAGAAATCTTTTGCAGGTATTTCCAAAGTGAAATTATTCATCCAAAGGTGTGAGAAGTTCAAAACAAACATTCTTCTTCCCTCCCCAAGGTTATACAAAATCTGAGTACATACTGAATTTATGGTCATCTACTGTCATTGGGCTCCCCGCTCTTTTCCAATTCACAATCTACATAGACACTAACCGACAAGTTTTAGGAGTGTTGCTGACGCAGGTATGAATTCACGTTACTGTAACATCCTTGTCTATATCTCCTCTCACTTCTCAATACCAACCACTTCTTCCCTTCTGGTCAGAATAAAGTAGCAGTTCCACCTTTTGCTTCTACTACCTTCTGAGAGATGAAATTGTCAGCAAGACAAGTCAAGAATTTGTCTGATTCTCAGCTTTTTAGTCTAATGAGATTTCTAGCAGATGTCTTTATAGTGGAAGTGCCCCATTACTGTTATATCTTTTCTCTGTGACAGATTTTTAATCTGTGTTAAGAAAGCGATGCCCATATCTTTTGTCAGGCTGGGCAGACTATTGTAGGCTCTTCTAGTGTATTCCTTTAGTTTCTCTTTCTTCATGAGGCTTTCATCTTTACCAGTCCACACACTTCCATCTAGAAGCTATCTTTGTAAAAATCAAAACATAAAAATGTTTCATTAAAAAAAACCATAATGCATATTTAGGCTTCAATTTTAGAGGTCACACTCGTCAATTGTAAAAAGCCTAGGAAATGCTGAAAAGTACAAAGAAGAAATCCCCAAATAACTCGTAATCCCACAACTTTAAAGAGAGTATTTGTTAACATTTTGCCATATTTTTTTCTAAATTTGTTTTTTCTGTGTAGGAGTGTATAAGTGTGTGTGTGTTAGATGTAATTGGAGTAAGAGTATGTGCAACTCTTGAGATTATATTTGATATCATATTATAAGCATTTTCTTATGGCTTTAAAAACTTTTGGAAAAAAAGGTTACTTTAATAATTACAGAAATTTTTCATGGAAACCATCTATAGCTAATTTAATCATGTTCCTGTACTTCTCATTTGCTTCAATCTATCCCTAATATAGATAATTCTTCCACAAACACCTTGGTAAGTAAATCTTTACATACTCCTGCAGTGATTTCTCCCAGCTGGGTTCCTAGATGTGGATTTGCCCGAGAACATGCTGAGTGCAGCATGTTTAGGCTTTAGGCTGTATCTATGTGCTCCTGTATTCATGCACCCTTCCCAACACTGAGCTTCCGTAGTCTTGCCTAATTTTATAGGTGAAATTGAAGTCTTCTAGTTTCAATACTCATTAGATTATTAGTGAGGATAAACTTTCTCACATATAGGCCATTTATCTTTTTTTTAATTTGAGCTTTGTTACCTTTACTGTGCTGCTTCTTCCCATGCAGGAACTTGCTGTATCTGTTATTCGTATTTTTCAATAACTTGACAGTTTTTAACTTAACTTTTATTTTATCATATGAATTGATGCATAATTTTAAAAGTCACATTGTATTGTAAGGTTTCTCACCAACAACAGCAGTCCTCGGCTCACTCCTACCTACCACCAATCCTACTTTTTCAGAGGCATCCACTGTCATCTCTCTTAGCTGTGTTATCTGCTACTTTGTTCCACATTTCTGAATAATGTGCCAGGACATCTATTTAAAATATTTTAAATTCAGATTGACTTCCTGTTATGAAATTAGCTATCTTATGCACTCCCCATCTCCACTGATATGTAATTCCTCTCCACTCCACCTCTCAAGTATAATTATAACATGATTTTTGGCTAGAATCAGTAGCTGATATTTTCACTAGTATGTCTATGTAACTGTTATTCATAGTTAATTATATTCTTGTACATGTTATATTGTCCCCTTTTGTTGTGTGTTTAGTTTTACATCATTAATCACTAACTTATCCTCAAACCATTTGGAGCTATAAAAGTTGTCTATATGATCAAACACACCAGATAGACTTTCTTCTTCCTTCCCTTGGCGGCATCCCTCGTGGGGACCCTCTAGCCTCCTGCCGCAGTCTAAACTATTCACTTGCTAGTCTTGCTTCACATCTGTCACCCAGAGCTGCCTTTGCCCCTCTCTTGCCTAGAATTCCATGTGTTTTTTTTTCTTCTTGAATTACTCCTTTCATCAGTTTCCTAGAAGAGGGTGTACAGTATAGGAAGTTTTTGTGATCCTGCATATTGTTTAACTGACCCTTATACTTGATAAATGGTTTAGCTTCTTACATAATGCTCTATTGGAAATAACATCCTCTCAGGATTTTTTAAATGGCTCCATTGTGATCCAGTTCCAGGGTTGCTACTGAGAAATCTAACATATTTCTCTTCCTACCCTCTGTATTTGTCCTGTATTTTCTCTCTCCATGCAAGGTCTAAAATCTTTATTTTACTTCTAGTGTTCGGACATTTCATCCTTTTTGGTATGGCAAGTCAGCCACCCGCTCAGCTGCTTCTGGCACTCTGCATCTTTAATGCCCCCAGAAGGTAAACCTCCTGTATTCTGGGTGGGGAAGGAGCAGTCATCTAGCTTGAGAAACAAGCATGGGGGCGGGGTGTATGGAGGAGAAGGATGGTTTCCTTTAATTTGATTCATTCATTTGTTGATTCATTCTTTTTCTGTTTGTTCAGTTATTCTTTATGCACTCAACAAACACTTATTAAATAATAAAAATGTGTGAAGCATGGGGCCTGGCAATGCTGATACAGGGGAACATGCTTTCTCCTCTCAAAGAGTTTATAGCCTTGGTCCTTTTACCTCTAATTAGCATCCTGATTGTGATGTTTTTCTGTTCTTTCAGTTGAATATTACATCTTAATACATACCTATGTTTTAACAGTAGTTTTGACTTTCCTCCAACCAATTAGTGTATCTTTTTGTCCCCCATAATGTTATTCAACAAACATTTATTGGTAGCCCACTCTGGGCACACTCGGTGCTCGGGGCCAGGGATACACAGGTGGGTAAGGATGGAGTCTCTGCCTGTACATTACTCTTCTGCTCTCTCTCTGCCTCTCTTGTGCCCCAGAGGCCGAGAGAACACTATGAGAGATTTCCTTTCCTCAGAGCTCCTGAAAGTAAGTAGAGAACACATCTTTTCTCTTAGATTCATAAGCTTAGGTGGAATTTTATTATCTCACTCCAATCCCAGTAACTCCATCTGAGGGAGTCTCTCTCTTCCTTCTCTGATCAGATGTGTATGAAGTTTGGTGGTTGCACTCATAAGGTGGAAGGCAGGATTGATGCTACTGGAAAGAAATCTCAGACAGTTTTATTAAACTTAAAAAGACAAAAATTTGATAACTTAGCTCTCTGTTACCCCTTGACATAATGGAGGTTGGGTTCAACCATGAGAATGGGCAATGTCCCAGGGCAAAAATGAAGTGTGGAAAGGAACATTCAATTAGTAACATTCCATGTTTTTCTTCTCACAATCACTCTCTCCATTTCTTTGGTAGTAGGATTGACAAATGTCTTGTCAGTTGCTTTACCAGCTCTGACCTTTATGATTAAACAACAAGACAAAATTTTCCCTGACTCTTGCATTTTCATGCTCTGTTACATGCACATAAGTTTTGGGGATTCCTGAATTCTTCTACTTGTCTATTAAAATTTAGAAAGCTTTCTCAAAGAATTTTCTTAATGTCTTTCAAAGGAATATTTGAGATAGGATGATATCATACCACATTTAAAATTATTTACTGTATCTGCCAACATCTGTATTTCTTGTAGTGTTTCTTTTTTATAGGACTAACAGTTCAGAAAATTTATAATTTCATCCTTGTGTGTAAATAAATTATAATTTGAAAGTAAATAATTAAAATGATTTAATATATGTTAGGCACGTAGAATAATGCCTGACACATGGGAAGCACTATACAAGTGTTTGCTCTTATTCTTATATTCATTTATTCATTCTGCGTCTTTTATATGCTAGGAATTATACTAAATGTTGGGGATACAGAGTTGCATAAGACTCTATCTTTTCTACCTCCAAGGAGTTCAGTTTAAAATAGATGTAGGAACATGGCAATTAAGCTTTTGCAACAAGAGATTTAAGTAAAATACTCCATACTTTATAATTGATGACAGATATATTATTTACAATGTAAGATGTGACTAAGCATTGTAAATTAAGCAAAATTTATCTCTAATATTTCTCACATCATCTTTCTGCTTGCTGCTTTCCTTTCACATCCTTCTTCTCAACTCTCAACACTAAGTGTTTTTTGAGTCCAAATTTGCAACACATGGGAAACTGTCTTCGGCCTAGCCCTTCGGGATTTGAACCTTTTCAGAAAGATTCTCTTTTTCCTGTAGATCTTACGTTTAATTTTCTAATTGCCTGGACAAATCACTGGCTAAATAGAAAAAAATATTGTGAATTTTAAAAGGCTGGGGTCCACTGCCGCCTCCCCCACGTATCGGACCTGGCGGTATACAAGGAGAAGGAGAAGAGGGGTCAAAGAGCAGCCGTCTGAGAACAGACGATGTCAGAGAGCGGAAATCAGAAGCCCAAATGGTGAACTTGAGAGAGGAAAAACTGAGGCATATCAAATTCACGGGCTGGAACAAGGTGGTGAATGGAACACCGTTACAGAGGACAGCCCACAAGCAGGAGTTCAATGTCCTAAACAATTCAAACGAAGATGAATATGGGATGAAGTAGGAGAGAGAGTGGGATGAGTGCAAGGACTGGATTCATGCCCGCACGAGCCTGAACGGAAATGCTCCCCATGCCCTTTCTCTTTCCCCTTAAGATGTGGTGATACTTCGCTTACCAAGTGGCTATACTTCCTGAATTTGAACACGCAAAAGGACAAGAAGCAGCCTATACTTCAGTCCTTTGCTTAGCAGTGGATGTGATAGTGTGCAAGAGGACCCTGATTCTGGGAAAAAAGTTTGTTAATAGGGCAGCTAGAATTGGCTTGTTTCCTAATGCATGAGGAGTTATCTACCTGGAACTTCCAATCCATGATTATTCTTTCCATGATCTTGTCTCATGATTTAACTAATCCTTCTCTCAACTTTGCCTGTTTTTAGAAAATGCTCATGTTCAGTCTGTTTCTAACTCTATATGCTTTCATTAGAACTTCTCAAGACTTACATACCTCCATAAACTGATGATACCTGTATACATATTTCCATCACTGAACCAATTTTTAAGTTTGAGTCCTACATTGATTTGACTGCCTGACATATCTACTTAAATATTCCCCAGGCACCTCAAATATAATATGTGTAAAAGTGAATATATTTAATCCATTTCAGACCTTCCACTTTCAGCCACATCTCAGTCAACTAACCAACCAAATATCAAAAGTTGGAAGAGACTGGCGCCCGTGGGAGGGAGCTGTAAAAGAGGAAAGGTGCCCTCACCCTGGGAACTCCCTTCACCAGCTGAGAGGTCCGCCAGGACAGATAGCGGAGCTGGAGGGGCCTGAACTCTGTCCATGAGGAGTGCACCTGTGCTGGCTTGCTAGCCATCAGGGCGGAGGGGGGACAGCAGCGCTGACCGCTGCCGTGTCACAGTACTTCCGAGGCTGGGAAGGGCTGCTTCTGCACACAGCGGCAGGGCGCTACAACTCAGGCTCCAGCAGGTGGACCCCGGAGAGGACTCAGTCTAGCTGCGCAGAGACAGCTGGAAGGATCACACTCCAGGCCGCCACTGTTAGCATGTGCAGGGTGGCGCGTGGGCCCGCCACAAGAGCCCCATCGGCAGCCTGGCTACGGCAGGGCCAGGGCTTGGGGAGCACACACACGGTGGGGGCCAGGGCTGACATTACAGCCCATTATCAGCACTCCCACAGCAGGTGCAGGCCAGAGGGCAGTTCTAGCAGCTGCAGACTTTGTTGGCATGCACACGGGCCTGGGCAGGCAGCCCCTGGGGAGGCAGGCAGCCCCTGGGGATCACACGGCCTGGGCAGGCAGCCCCTGGGGAGGAGTACTCAGTGGTTCCTTTCCTGGCAGGAGTGCTCCATTCCACCTACCTCACACCGCAGCTTGGAGCCAGATTTGGGGCAGACAGGCCCTGGGAGCGCCCTCCCATGTAGGCAGCCCAGGTCTCAGGTGGCAGCACAACCACTTCGATCCTCGAAGCCACAACACCCTGGCCCCCAGTGTCATCCTAGTACCAGGTCTGGGACAAACACAACGGAGAAAGGGTCACAACCTTGGGCTGCTTCTCGGCAGAACCTCAGACGCCTGCACAGGTGGCGCATAGGTTTGCTGTGACCACACAGCCCTCACTCGCTTCAGTGCTCATCTCCTTGATGACTCCAGAGCACACACTGAAGGGCAACAGAGCCTTATCAAACCCAACCCTCAAGGCTTCCACTCCAACAGCTGGGGAGCAGACCCTGCCCCTGACAGAACTGTGACAGCACAGAGCAAAGAGGAGGCCCCACCCAACATCCAGCGTAGGCTCTGGTCACCACCCCAATCACAACCCCATCAAGGGGATAATGGCCAGCACACTCTGAGGAAAGACATGGCAGGCATCCATACCAAAAACAGCCCTTGCACCAAAAATACTGGACTCACACAGTCTCCCCAGGGATGTTCCCACATAAAAACAGTGCTTCGAGACCACAGTAGATATTCATAGAAAAAGAGAAATTTAGGGAAAATGAAAAAGCAGAGGAACCACTCCAAATTAAGAGAAGAGAAATCCCCTGAAAGAACCACCAATGAAATAGACATCTCCAGTCTACTACACCCCGAGCTCAAAAAGGAGATAATAAAAATGCTAAAGGAATTAAGAAAGATTATTGATAGAAATGCAGGTCACTGTAACAAGGAACTAGAAACTATAAAGAGGAACCAATCAAAATTAGACCACTCAATTGCTGAGATAAACACTGATCTAAAAACAACGAATAGCAGACTAACTAATGCAGAAGAATGAATAAGTGATATGGAAGACAGAATAATGGAAATCACCCAATCAGAACAGCAGACAGAAAGACAAAAAACATGAAAGTGACATGGCAAAAAGAAAATTACAGGGCAATATCTCTGATGAATATAGATGCAAAAATCCTCAAGAAAATATTAGCAAACTGAATCTAACAACACATAAAAAGGATTATAATATATGTGAAACGAAATATATATATTTGGGTTTTCCATAACCTTGTATGGAAAAACGAGAACGAACTTTCTGGCCAACTCAATATTACTCAGCCATAAAAAATAATAAAATATTACCATTTTCAGCAACCTGGATGGACCTAGAGAATACCATACTGAGCAAAATAGGTCAGACAGAGAAAAACAAACATTATATATCACTTATATGTCGATTCTAAAACAGAGTACAAATGAATATATATACAAAACAGAAACAGACTCACAGACATAGAAAACAAACCTATGGTTACCAAAGGGGAAAGCAGTGCGGGAGGGATAAATTAGGAGTATGGGATTAACAGATAAACACTACTATAGATAAAATAGATAAACAACAGGATTTACTGTATAACACAGGAACAATATTCAATATCTTTTAATAATCTACAATGGAAAATAATCTGAATATATATATATATATATATAACTGAATCGCTTTTCTGTACACCTGAAACTAACACAATATTGTAATCAACTATACATCAATAAAAAAATAAATAAAATTGCATGTGTCCCTTTCATTAAGCTAAGAAATTAACATAACAAATATACTTGTAAGTCCTCTGTGGAATCTTCTCTGATCATACACCCTTACTCACTGTGCCATCCATTCTCCTATCTCTCCTTGTTACCAATATACTGAATTTCATGTTTATTTCTGTGCCTATATTTATTTCACTAGATTGTATGAGTCACCAAATCAAAATGTAATAGTATTTAGCTTTATTGATAACTGATATCATATGATATATATATATTTTTTGCAACTTGCTTTTCTCCCTTAACATCTTGCTTGGTAGATTTATTCCTGTTGATACTTATAGCTCTAGTTTACTTCACTTCTGTGCAATAGATAAATATACTACACTTTATTCATCTGTCCTCCCTTGATAGGCTTTTTACTAACTTTTTACTTTTACAAATAATACTATTAGAAACATTCTCATATAGTTTCCTTGCGTTCTTTTGTAAGAGTTTCTCTAGAATGCATGCCTAGGAATGGAATTTCTGGGTTCTGGGTTTTATTATGTATCTTCAACTCTATCAGGTATTGTCAAATTTCCCTCCAAAATTCGTATACCTATTTAACATTCTGATAGCATAGAAGAGTTCCCACGGCTCCACAACCTTTCTGGTTCTTATTATTGCCACATTGTTTGCCAATCTGATGGGTATGAAATGGTGTCTCATTGAGGTTTAACTTTGCATTTTCTTCAGACTGAGCTTCCTTTCATGTATCTATTGACTATTTGAGTTTCTGCTTATGTTTATTTTCTTATTTTTATACTATAACACATACTACTTTCTTAAAAATAACAGTAGAGGAAAAAATGGAAATGTAATACTGTTAACTTGCTCCACGACCCCCAAACTCTCTCCCCATCACCCCCAAATCCATGGCCTTATCAAAACAGACCTGTCCTGTCTTCTGCCTGACATTCATTTGGGCCTCTGGGCATGCACTTCCCTCTGCTTGACTGAGCCTCCACAAACTCTCCTGAAGTATCCTTTCCTGATGCTCCTGCAGTACTGCTCTATTAATATATGAGGCACATTATATTTGAATGACTTATTTTTATGTTTATTCCATTCCTGCCTTTCCCACCTCCCTGCAACTGGACCTTAATCTCCTGAAGACCAGGGGTCAAATATAACTAGTTTTTGCTTTCCCAGAGCTCATCATATTGCCAGATATGAGACGAGTTTAACCTTATGGAGAGTTTACTAAGATCTGGGAAGAAAGTGTGCCAGCCCCACAGCTGCTCCTTGGTGGCCCAATAAGAAATCTGTGAGTAGATGCTATCTAGTTATGCTACTAAAAGGGTGATGCTGAGCAGGCAAGCTATTCACAGAACTAAGACTGTTCTAGAGTAGTGGTTCGCAGCCTTGGCTTCTCATTAAAATCACCTGGGGAGCTTTAAAAAATACTAATATCTGGCTTCTGCCTCCAGAGATTCACATTTAACTGGTCAAGGATACACACTTAGAACTGGGATAGTTAAGAGTGCCAGGTGATCCTAATGTGACCACAGGTTTTAAAAATGCTATTGTTCTAAGGATGCACTATTAGAATTGGCTACAGGAGGAGCTCTTTGTAGCTTTAATATCAAGAAATGGCCTCCGTGACAGACGAGGGAAACATCTCAGATTGCTTGCAGGTGTGAACTGCTGCCCTTCTCATAATGACCATCATTAGCGAGCCACTGCTATCATAGGAAGGGGCTGCCACGAGGTGATGAGAAGATGCTATTCACATAGTATCACCTCTAGTTGCCGCTATAAATATAAGGCTGGGGAGACCTCAATGCACCGAGGTTTCTTTTCCTCCTTTCTATTCTAATGAACAACACGTAGCAATGAGGGAAGACCAGAAATCATATGCCTTCTCTGGTGGCAACTTTTCCTGAATAACCCTATCTAAACGGTTATCTGAAATAGTAGAAAAGACTTTGAATCATAAGACAACCTTCAGCTTTTCAAAGAAAGTGGATGACTTTGAAAAAAGTGAAGTACATAGAGTGTAGATTAAATTTAATGTTTAACACAATTCTTCAGTATAGTTATGATAAAATTCTCAAAGAAAAGCTTTGTTACAGGACCCACGATAAAGTTAAACATGAACTATCCTATTCTCTAATGTCTACGTCATGTTTTATTTCCTCATTGACTTTTTCCGTTTCTTCACCTAACAGATGGAGCAAGAAAGAGGTGTGTTACAGGACGAGTAAAGTGGCAGTCATATTAAGTCCTGGTTATATATTGCTGCATAGCAACCTACTCCAAACATTTAACGGCTAAAAACAGCAGCTTATTATTATCTCACGGTTCTACGTGTTGACTGAGTTTACCTGGGTGGTTCTCACTTGGTGTCTCCTGGGTTTCAGTCAGTTGGAAGCTGAGGCTGGAGTCTCTGAAGGTTGGACTGGGCTGGCTATTTAGACTCACGCACAGGCCGGCGCGCTGCCGCGGACAGTCTGTGCGCGGAACTCAGCGGCGCGGGCTGTTGACGGAAATGCCCACGGCTACGCGGCCCCTCCACGTGACTTGGTTTTCTCACAACATGGCGGCTGAGTCCTGAGAGCGAGTGTCCTTGGAGGGAGCGTTCTAAGAGGCCGGGGATAGAAGCTGCCGGTACTTTTTAGACCTAGGCCCAGAGTTCCCAGAATGTCACTTTTGCCTCAGTATACCGGTCAAAGCAGTCACAGTGTCCACGCAGTTTAAAGGGTGTAGAAAATAGTCTTCATCCCTTGATGGGGGGGGGTGTCAAGGTCACATTGGAAGCAAGCAAGGGACCATCTTACGAAGCATAATCTATCACCAACAGCTGTTTTTAAATTTTTATTGCTGTTAATAATTTGACCAGAGAAATGTCTCAGTTACTAAACAGTTCACTATAAATGGTGAAAACCCGTACGTCGTTAAGACTATGTAAATTGTGACATGATGAGCTGCCTTCATGTTGTTATGAAATCAGAAACAGTAACCTCAGAGTTACATCTTGAGACTAGTTTTGATAAGTGAACCTCAAATGTTTTGTTTATTTAATGAAATAATTTAGAAATTATTTGGTCTTTTCAATAACATCATTAACAAAAGTTATGATTATTAGCCTTTAAATGTTCAGTATGATATTTAGCACATTATGATGACTGCATTATCTTTTTTGTGGGAAGGGGAAGTATGGAATGTTTGGTGGAAAATTCAATTTACTACAAATATATTATTTTCAAAGATGAAATAGTAATTGTAAACTATTCTTATATCTTTAGAATCTTATAAAGTGAAGTTATGGAATGGCCTCAGATATATCTTTTTTTGTATGAAACATGTATACACACATATATTATTGGAGGTATGTCTTCTTGGTATGTAAGAACAAATTTGTTGGATTTATTAGAACGATAATTGCTCCATGTAGTCAACTGACTAGTGCTTTGGTATTTTATAATTGATGGGGAGCTACAAAATTCCCACATAACTTTATGCTGTGATAAGACTGTAGAAGGAAATATGTAATTATTCAATGGGCATTCATACTTGCTACATTTTTCTGTCAAAAGAAAAAAAATAATGTAACTAAAGTCTATGCTCTCTTTTTCCCACACCATCTCTATTTTGTTAATCCCTCTGACAAGCTGTGCACATTTTTGTCAGTATATGAAGGGATGGAAATAGCATTTTGGCTATAAATGTGTCAAAATGATTGTGGTTAAAAAATGGCAGTTTGTGGGACAAGGGGTTATTTTCTGAAGTAGTATTTAGAATAATCTGGGAATTGGGAATAGATACGTCAAGAAGTCTTTTGATGTATTGCAAAAAGAGAGTCATTTTAAAAATACATTGATTTGTAAGGTCTAGAAAGTCACTGTGGGAACTGGGGAGCTCAATCATAAAAACAACAAAGTGGGAAATACTTTGGCTTTCACACCCTCTTTTATTCAACTCATATCTCATTTCTTCCTCCAGCATAAACAGGCTTCAAACTTCAGTGAAGCACTTTTGTTATCATACCATGCATCAGATTTCCCTTTATGGGACACCCTTGGGAATACCTGAAAGTGAGACGCTGTATAGATGCACAAATTCAAAGGCGCCACTGCCTTCTCAGAAGAGAAGAGACAGAAACAAACTTATTAGCAATATACAACATCCAAATAGCTAATACGAAAAATTAATGCTATTAAAAGCTTTGATAAAAAAAATAATGAATTGGCAGAGATGAACATTTCCTAATCAAATTGGGCTAAACTGGTTAGAAAAAATATTTACCTTTTTAAATTTCTAACTTTTTCAGGAGAATATCAAGGTGAATTTTGTACCTTATTCAAGAGTATAGAGGTAGTCAGTCCATAATTCATGAAGGAAAATTCTGGAACTGAAATTATTTCTTCTGGCTAAATCTTAACCACATGCATCAGTAGACAAGAGTTTTTTTCCTTTGGGAGCATGAGAAAAGTATGAGGCTTTTATGTCCACACAACTATAGGGCAAATGTCAAGGCTCATTTTAAAAAGCAACTTCATGTATTCATTTGTTCATTCATTCATTCATTTACTCGTCTATATATTCTTGAGCACTTATTAATGGTAAGCCCTTTTCTGGATGATTGGATACATCACTGACCAAAACAGATAAACATTCCTGCCCTCATGGAGTTTACATCCTAGCAGGGACTGAAGTAAGTGTTATAACCTCATTCTTCCAAAATGATAGGTTGGAACAGACGTGGTTTATGCTGATTAAGGTAAAGATATTTGCAGTAAAAACAAACAAGCAAAAAAGCCTCTAACTAAATATTAGTTGTGTATTAGAAACTAAAAGTGTCCCATTCATCTGACCTTCGCCTGCTATTCTACTGCATTCCTCAGTGATGTTTGCTTCTGTAAATTTTATATGGCTTTATAACTATGAACCAGTTTTCCTTGGTTTTAAGAGGTCACCAATTGTAAGAGGCTCCATTCAAATAAAATATTTTAGCAAAAATATATCAATAAAAGACACTACCAATAGTGAGTAGACACTACTACTGATTGCAAGACACATTTCAGGGAAAAAAGCGAGCTTTAGTTTTAATAAATGCTGTATGTGTAACCTGAGTAACCTCATGGTCTTCACCGTTATTTTGTGTCGTATAGGGAAGTCCCGTCCCCTTGCTGGAGTCACTCGGAACTCTTTTTCCATATTTCATTGTTAAGTGCCTCAAGCAATCTTGGCCTCCCCTCTGTTAGTAATGATGTAGTTAAGGCTTTCGGCTACTTCCTGCCAGAAGCAATGGCTTTCCAACTGTCTTTAAAGGCTGGCAGCTCGGACCTACTAACTTCCTCTAGAAAGTTTTTTTTTATCTCCTTGGTTTTCTGAGTCTCAGCACCCCGGCTCTTGCTACTTTGTAATATAGTTTAAGACCTTTCCTTGACTCAAATTTATCATATTAGGGCCTAGAAGAAGTCCAAATGTAGTTAGCTTTTAAAATACGAATTTTTCTGATTTCCATATATAAAGGATTATATTTATTAAGAACAAATGGAATCATGTTACATATTCTGTTCTAATGCACACACATATGTGTATATGTGTGTATGTGTGAATGTTTGTATATTTTGTGTAACTAAATATTATAGGTAATTACCTTATTCATTTTACTGGGTTGTATAGTGTTCTACTATATGAATATATAAAACACTAATTAATAAATATGTTGCTTCTATTTGTTATTACAATATTGCTACAATGAATATCTTTTACACACACATATATGTGAAGATGTATATGTGTGTGTATATGTGTGTATCTTTGAACACTAATGTGAGTATATATATATATATATATATATATCTCTTAAATAAATAAATGAATTTATTTGTTAAATAAATTCCTAGAGCTAGATCTTGCGGGTCAATTAATATTGCTATTTGAAATTTTGATTTTTTTGCCTAAATTGTCTATCGTATAACCTTGATAGCAATTCTAAAGTCCTAGGATGGAAGTCACAGAGGAAGCAAAGCCTCCTGCTTTGCAATATTTGTCATGGACACTGCATAACATGAAGAAAACATTTACATCTGCTTTTCTTGGAATAGTAGTATATTGATTAAAAATCATACTGAATAGAATAATTTTGGTTTAGTGGTTTGGGACATCAAATTTTTGGGGACATCAATTTTTTGAGACATCAAAAAATTCTATTGGAATAGTTTCCTATATGTCTGTCTTTTAAGGCTAAAGGGATGTTACTGTCATTGGAAGTATTTGATAGATGCTGATAAAATCTAAATGGTGATTTGAGGCGTGTCAGTAACAATCATGAATAAAGATTTAGAGGCCACTCCCACTTATTGAACCTATTTTTATTGTATTTGCTGTATTGTATGTACTTATACAAAACTTATTAATTCTATTTTTTTTCTACTTTCAAGTAACTCTCTAAATGTGCAGATAATGGCAGAAAATCAGCTTGACACAGACAACGGTGCTTTTGCAGTGCAGCGTACTCATCAAGCTGACTGGTGAATTATTTCATGATAAGATAATTTTCCTTCAAATCTTAATACCATAGAGGTCACGTGGTCTGGTGATATTCATGAGGAAACTGTCACTTTCAGGCTCCTAATATCAGTCACTCTTCTATCTATATTTGGTCTATGGATTCAGGAAAGTGTGATAGCAGTTATTAGCTGCTCTCAGAAAATCCTCTTCCAAGATAGATTTATTTCCTGATTAATGATGGGAATGATCCCATATTAATTTCAGTTTTTGATATCAACAATTTTATGTTAACATCATTCTTGTTATGTTCACCTTTCAAATTACTATGATCATTCTAATGATTAAAAAGCTATCATTTGACTTAGATTCACTCCATAATTATCGATCATAGCATTTCTGACATTTCTTACTAAATTGGGGTTCAGGAGGTTGTACTCCAACTAAAAAAAGCTTTTCCTAAAGAAACTTTTTTTTAAAAAATATGCATATTCAGGTAAATTTAAAGCATAGAAAACCAGGGAAGTAATATTAGTCATACATTCTATCCTGAGTATGATTTTTGATAGATGCAGTGAAATTTGTTTTACTGCTTTTTATTCTTGAAATTAGGATACCTTCTGCAATCTTGTGTTTGCAGTCATAGTTTTCTCAACATTTATGTTATAACAACATCAAATTGCTTTTTCCATTATTCTATTTTTAAAGTTGCATTCTTAGACCGTTCTAACTATATTCTACATAATTCACTATGATTAATGAGTTAGGGCTTTTAATTGGAGCATAAGAAAACTACTCTCAGTTAGTACCTAAAGAATATAATAATTCCCTTAATACTTCTCCCTTTTGGACATGTTCTTATGAAGTAAATCTATGAAGGCAGCAAACAATTTAAAAACTAGGAAGTACTATACAAAATTTTATATTCCCTTTTTCTTAGTCAATTCTGTAAGTGTGAATGACAAATGTTTGTAAAAATTTTTCAGTTATATACAAATCTTTACTTACTGGATTTCCTGTTGTTTATCTATTGCCAGTTTTGTTTTGTTTTCGAATACCATAATATCTTCTCCAATAAAGTATCTCTTCTTTATTCGTTGTTTTGTTACGGTGGATTCAAGTAAAATATATGTCTCTTTTGTTCTAAAAATCTGAAGACTGCAAATAATAAGACTACATCTTATTGATATCCTTTGGTCATTTACACTTACCAATATTTTAATATTGGAGTTACAGCTTTTGAATTTTCATACTCTGCTTTTAATGCATTAAATATAACATCTACAGTGGATCTTCATTATGGAAACATCTGTGTAAATTTTAACAGTTACTCTTCTTTACACATTGGACAATCATTGAAGTGAGATCTTGAAGGTCAATCAAGTTCCTTTGACATCTGCCTGAGTCTTGTGATTAGATGTCGTTAAAGAAGCAAGGAACTAGATAAGGAATTGCAATGGCATTGAAATTTAAAAGCAGAAAATATATTTTGGGAAGTTTGTTCCTAATGTTATTCTGCACAGCAACGAATGAGTGTGACATCAATAATTATCCTTGGTTTTACTCAATGGGATTAGAGCCACTGGTTGGTAACACCTGAAATGTTTTCTGAATATTATTACCATGAGAAATAATTTTTTAAGATGGAAATTGGTCTTCACACTGGATCAAAACTTTATTTTTAAAAAAACTGTTATACTAAAGAGACTTTTCCATTCAAGAGCAGTAAAGGAAAGACCAAACTTATATTCTGCCTTACTTGGATATACTTTTAATCCCTATATAGATTTAAAAAGAAAGTGAAAATAGTAATTTAGATCACACCATAGAGGACAATTTAGGAAAAAATGCTTATTTAGTAAAGACACAATTTAATGGTCAGAATTCTCTTTAGAGTTGATTGATTTCTAAAGTTCAGATCCAGAAGACATTATCCATCCTCTTACATTATACTCAGTTTATTGACTCAAAAGAATGGAACTGGAAATGACTGCAAAAGGTTCATAAACTTTAATAGATAACAAGCTACATAGTGTTAGAGGCAACTCTGAGAATCAGTTTCCAGGTTCTTAGTCAAGTGTTCTATTACAATACGCTGCTTTGACTCCTTGTAACCCATCTCTCACATAAACCTTCCTTGCTTATTTAACATAGACCCCTGAATATCCCTTTAATTGTGTTTTTTAGCCATTATCATCTGTTAGAAAATACAATTAACATTAAATTCCTCATGATGCAACCTATGCTTATTTTGTTCTTTTTTAAAAAAAACTTTAGACATACTGACAAGTAGCATAAACTTAAATATCTTCTTTTATTCCTTTAATCTAAGTGATATTCTAGTTTATGATACTAAACTTGCTTCACACTTCTTTTACTTTGTAAGATCTTGAAATCAATACAGAAATGTTATTTAATGATTTTCAGTGTAAAGTATGTGACTCTTTTTCTGTCTTTGTAAAATATATGTAATATAGGTAATAGCATCCCTGTTTGTAATGCTTATGGTAACAAATGTTATATATAAAGTATTTTTATCTAATCTCTAGAGTATACTCTGGTTGACAGATTTTCTTTTTAATTTTGCCATCTTCTATTGACAACAATATGTCACAGATTTTTTTATTCATTTCAAATAAATCATTTCTTCCCACCAAAATTTTCATTTTGTCCTGACTTCGTGCTTTTTTAGATTAACATTCTACCTAGAAAGCATTCCATCTACTTTATATATTCCTGGTATATAACTGCAGGTTAGAAAAAATTTTTTTGAGTGAAATAAGAAAAAGAGGAAGGGATATAACATTTATTTAGTGTCATTGTATCAGGCACCACCATGCTTTATTACCACCTTGTTACAAACTAGGCAGATTCCCAGGTAAAATAATTTGTACATGACAACAGTTAAGAAGCAGCAGATCCAAGATTTTAACTCCAGCCTTTCTGACTCTAAAGCTGCTTTCTACTTCACCAACCTGCCTTGGTAGAAGTACGTAATCTACAAATCTTTTGCAGTGATTTCTTAATATTAAAATAAATAAAATAGATCTGGTAGTACTATGCATGGTGATTCTATTTCTGCACCAAATCTTGCATTTAACCTATTCTTATCATACCTCCCACTATTTTTCTATTTCAGGCATTTGTTACACCCCATTTAGATTTCCATAATAACCCCTTAATTTCTCCTCTCTCTCTGGTTCCCTTCTATACTGAAGTAATGTTCCCAAAGCATATCTTTTATCATGTCATTCTTCTGTTTGAAAGTGTTTCAAGGTTTCTAATTATCTACATGACAAACTTTAGTTTATGCTCTTAATTGACGTGGTCTCACTGTGCTCCCTCAAACACCTCTGCTGAACTCTTTACATCTTTGGGAGTTAACCATCCCTTTTCCAAATTCATACTTTGCTTTCTCTGCTCACTCCACCTGGAATAATCCCTCCTTTTCCCATCATTTATAGAAATGCTTTTCACCCGAAAGTGAAATGCTTCTTATTCAATAAATACAGCTCAGGACCCCACCTGGAAGTATTCTCTCCTGCCTCTGTTTCCATAGAGCTTTGTAGCTAGGTGACAACTAAAGTTATTGAGGATGTTTAGACTCTACAAGAATTTGCTGTGACAACTGTCTTCAGATATTAGAAGAGCACTCAGCTGGAAGAAGGGTAGGCTCTGGGAAGAAGAAGAACCAGATGGATATATTATGGTGGGATAGGTTGCAGCAACTTTAGTATCTGCTTCAAGAAACAGTGAATTATTTCTTCAAAGGAAGCATTTCAGCAAACTCTGGATGTTCCCTGAGTGTGGATATTATAGGATTTATGATTCAATCACCATTATTTATCTTATAGTAGTTTGTGTTCATGGTATTTTCCCTACTAGACTTGAGCTCTTTAAGAGTAAGGACTTTAAAAAAAAATGAATCAGGACTTTTGATTATAGGTGTGTCTCTCATCGTGTTTATTGGTTTGGCTTTGTTACGCCAAGAAAAGATGAGCACATACCCCTAGTACCACATGGTGTAAATATAAAATAGATTTTATTAGGAGAAAAACTTTCAAGCAAAGAAATAGCAAAGTGTACCATCTTTAAAGTCTCACAATCCCCAGTAGAAGTGAGGTTATAGTGTGCCTAGCTTGGCTGTGTGCACCTTGCAAAGTGCTCAGCTGAAGAGGCTTCAGTGGTAAGATAAATCTAGGCAAGCATTACTTCCCTGCTGGAGGAACTGGCCTTGTTAGAAAGGAGGAGACTCTGGATCACAGCCTCTAATATCAATCTATTCTTCTCTTGAGCTAAGACCTCCTGAGCTAATTTCTCGCTAAATTATCCAAAGCGAGGTAATGAGTCACCCAGGTCTGTTTCTTCATATACTTGCAATGCCTTTGCATGAAAACAAGTACTCCTTAACAGCAGTACTGAAAGAGAAAGAAGGTAAATAGATCTCTATCATGTTCATATTTTTATTTGACACAAGAAAAAAGAGTAGAAAATGGAAATAAACCTTTGGACTTTTGTATCCATTTAGAAACTAATAATTAATGTGCCCAGTAAGGAAGTGTGCCAATTCATCATCAGTTGTAAGAAACAGAAACCAGTTTGCAGATGACATGATACTATACATAGAGAATCCTAAAGATGCTACCAGAAAACTACTAGAGCTAATCAATGAATTTGGTAAAGCAGCAGGATACAAAATTAATGCACAGAAATCTCTTGCATTCCTATACACTAATGATGAAAAATCTGAAAGAGAAATTAAGGAAATACTCACATTTACCACTGCAACCAAAAGAATATAATACCTAGGAATAAACCTACCAAGGGAGACAAAAGACCTGTATGCAGAAAATTATAAGACATTGATGAAAGAAATTAAAGATGATACAAATAGATGGAGAGATATACCATGTTCTTGGATTGGAAGAATCGACATTGTGAAAATGATTATACTACCCAAAGCAATCTACAGATTCAATGCAATCCCTATCAAACTACCAATGGCATTCTTCACAGAGCTAGAACAAAAAATTTCACAATTTGTATGGAAACACAAAAGACCCCTAATAGCCAAAGCAATCTTGAGAAAGAAAAATGGAGCTGGAGGAATCAGGCTCCCCAACTTCAAACTATACTACAAAGTTACGCTAATCAAAACAGTATGGAACTGGCACAAAAACAGAAATATAGATCTATGGTACAGGATAGAAAGCCCAGAGACAAACCCATGCACATGTGGTCACCTAATTTATGACAAAGGAGGCAAGAACATACAATGGAGAAAAGACAGTCTCTTCAATAAATGGTGCTGGGAAAACTGGACAGCTACATATAGAAGAAGGAAATTAGAACACTCCCTAACACCATACACAAAAATAAACTCAAAATGGATTAGAGACCTAAATGTAAGACCGGACACTATAAAACTCTTAGAGGAAAACAGGAAAAACACTCTGACATAAACCACAGCAAGATCTTTTTTGACCCACCTCCTAGAGTAATGAAAATAAAAACAAAAGTAAACAAATGGGACCTATTGAACTTAAAACATTTTGAAGAGCAAAGGAAACCATAAACAAGACAAAAAGACAACCCTCAGAATGGGAGAAAATATTTGCAAATGAAGCAACGGACAAAGGATTAATCCCAAAATATACAAACAGCTCATGGAGCTCAGTATCAAAAAAAAACAAACAACCCAACTAAAGAAATGGGTGAAAGAACTAAATAGACGTTTCACCAAAGAAGACATACAGATGGCCAAGAGGCACATGAAAAGATGCTCAACGTCACTAATTATTAGAGAAATGCAAGTCAAAACTACAATGATGTATCACCTCACACTGGTTAGAATGGCCATCATCAAAAAGCTACAAACAATAAATGCTGGAGAGGGTGTGGAGAAAAGGGAACCCTCTTACACTGTTGGTGGGAATGTAAATTGATACAGCCACTATGGAGAACAGTATGGAGGTTCCTTAAAAAACTAAAAGTAGAACTACCATATGACTCAGCAATTCCACTACTGGGCATATACCCTGAGAAAACCATAATTCAAAAAGAGTCATGTACCACAATGTTCATTGCAGCACTATTTACAATAGCCAGGACATGGATACAACCTAAATGTCCAACGATAGATGAATGGATAAAGAAGATGTGGTACATATATACAATGGAATATTACTCAGACATAAAAAGGAACAAAATTGGGTCATTTGTAGAGATGTGGATGGACCTAGAGTCTGTCATACAGAGTGAAGTAAGTCAGAAAGAGACAACAAATATTGTATATTAACGCATACATGTGGAATCTAGAAAAATGGTACAGATGAACCTATTTGTAGGGCAGGAATAGAGACATAGACGTAGAGAATGGACATGTGGACATGGCGGGGAGGGGAGGGTGGGATGAATTGGGAGATTAAATTTGACATAAATACACTACCATGTATAAAATAGATAGCTAGTGGGAACCTGCCGTGTAGCACAGGAAGCTCAGCTCTGTGATGACCTAGATGGGTGGGATGGGGGGTGTGTGGGAGGGAGGTCCAAGGGGGAGGGGATATATGTATACATAGAGCTGATTCACTTCATTGTACAGCAGAAACTAATACAACATTGTAAAGCAGTTTTACTCCAAAAAAAAAAAAAGACCTGGGTTTGAGAGTTGAATGTGACTTTCTTTGCAAACTGAGGCAGGTCGTCTGAATTTTCTGTAACTTAGTTTCCTGCCTCACAGTGATATTGTGCAGAGACTCATACAAGTATGTTATGATATACTTTCTGTTTTTTGTTTTATGGAATCTTCCTCAAGAGACAACTCTATTTTCTCAAAATACTGCTCATGGTTTTAATGTTGTTTGAGGTAAAATAAGGAAATATAGGAGCCAGTTAGTGGCACAAGTTACCTATTCTAAGAACAAGCTTATTCTGAAAATTGCTGTCCTTCCATTGGCAAAATCACACATTTGCTTCTGTTGTGGGGTTGAGGTTAATCCACGAACCAGTAAATTTCGACTGTGGCTGCCACTTACTGCCAGCCTTCATCTCTTACTGCCTCCTAAACACATGCTTCACTCACAGTAAGGCTATTTGACACCGGTTCTTAGTTTTGCCAAGTGATCTTCAGTGACACAATTCCTGACAATAAAATAAAATAGAAGCCAAAAGACAAAACCAGCATGAAATCTGTAGGTACCACGATACAACACTAGGACAATGGGGATGGGACTGGTAAAGGTCATTCTCTGGCTACACTATCAGTTGAAAATATATGGGAATGGTAATAGTAAATTACAGCTGGAGAGGAGTTGGCCTTCACTTATTCTATGTCGTGGTGGGAAATGGGGTGGGAATTGACAGGTGAGTAGTAGAGGGAGGGGAAGAACAGTAAAGGAGACTAGAGAGACTGGGCGGAACATGAGGAATGGGAGGACAAACAGTATAGGCATCCAAGCGCAACTGAGATTTAATTAGATTCTATTTTAGATTATGTCAAATAACACTTTTACCCATGTAGCAATTGGGAACTGACATTTAATTAGTGAATGACAAGCAAGATATAGCAAGGTGACATGGAACCACTAAAGAATAAAGCCATCATTATTTCTCTCGCAGTTTATACTTGCAAAAGTTTTGTATTGTCCTTTATTAAACCTTTGAAATATTACTGTGAGAAAGATGGATAACGAGAACTAGCTATTGACTCTCTCTTGTGGGCTAAACAAAAGGAAATTGGCTTAATTGTAGTCAAGTAAAAATGTCTTGGCTAAAAAGCCCATATCTGTGCTAAAAAGTATTCCTAAATGAATTGCCCTTTCAGTAAACAGCTATTGAACCTACTAATTTTTATCTTTACAATACATCAGCTTTAAGCCAGGGTGATTACATTGGAAGACCCAGGGTTGAACACAGACGTAGAAGGCAAAAGCAGCTTTCTACACTGTATGTTTAACACTCGCTTGCCCTCAAATTTTTCCCAAAAGACTGCCACATTTCCTGAAATTTTCACATTTTTGACTCTTTGGGATGAGTCACTGAGGACCCCCACTGTGGAAAATTGTATCTGGACTACACTGTACTTAATTTTAGCCATCTGCATTCACCTAATTTTTTTAAGAATAATTCCCAATCATCTAAAAAAATTCCAAGAGAATGGAACGTGGGAGTGGGGAAGTGAATGAAGAATTGTTTAAGACAAAAGTTACCAGGTAAAATTCCCCAGTGGTGGCTTGTGAGCATGGAAATCCCTAGAGAAGGAGGCCATCCATTTGAGATTACAAAGAACATGTCCAGTAATTGAATTATTCACTCAACAAATATTTATTGAGCCCATATAATAATGCAGAAGACACTGTCCTTGGTGCTGGGGCTAGGGTAGTTAATAAAACAGACAAAAATCCCTGTGTTCATGGACCTTTCATTCTAATGGGGAAGACAGACAAAAAACAATGATAAATGAGCCAACTATATATATAGAGAGAGAGAGAGAGAGACAGAGAGACAGAGAGAGACACAGAGACACAGATAGAATGTGTGTTAAATATTGACATGGGTTAAGGAGAAAAAGAAAGCAGGGAAAGGGGACAAGAAGTTGTGTGTATGTGTGCTTCCCAGAGAGGAGCTTATAATTTTAGAGAAGAAAGTTGTTGTTGATTTTTTTTTTTTTTTTTTGTGGTATGCGGGCCTCTCACTGTCGTGGCCTCTCCCGTTGCAGAGCATAGGCTCCGGACGCGCAGGCTCAGCGGCCATGGCTCACGGGCCCAGCCGCTCCGCGGCATGTGGGATCCTCCCGGACCGGGGCACGAACCCGTGTCCCCTGCATCGGCAGGCGGACTCTCAACCACTGCGCCACCAGGGAAGCCCCAAGAGAAGAAAGTTGTTTTATAGTTAAGGTTAAAGGAAGCCAGGGAATGAGCCATCAGATATCTGGGGAGAAGATCCTTCAAACAGAGGAAACAGCCAAAGGCATTGGATAATCTCATGAGGGTAAAAGGAAAGAGGAATTCCAAAAGGAATCAGGAATGCTGAGTTAGGACTGGTTCCAGAATATGATACCTATCTGGGTGGAAACCCCTCAAAGGAAGGTCATCTTTCATTTTAAAATTCTCAAGTAATTTTTCCTTAGGTAATGGGCTGCTTTCCTGCTTTACTAAGGATGCTACCCACAGGGACTCCATGGTGACTTGTCCCCTAAGGGAGGTTCTAGGTAGGAGGACTTGTTCAAGGATACAAAGGTCATTCTCCGGCTACACTATCAGCTGAAAAAATATGAGAAACATCCTCCTCATCACCCTCCCACAACGTATCAATTTCATCTCTCCTGGGGTGCCCAGCCTCACAACAGTAAAAAGGAGAATTGTTCTAAATTTTTAAGGAGTTTACAATCTAGTTGAGAAGACTAAGGTTAACTTACCTTAAGGGGAGGAACGCTGTCTTTCTTCGCAGTCTTTTCAACCAAAGTTCTCAATTACTTGCTGAGGCTATTGCCACATAAAGTAAATAAGAGAAGATAATGTATTCAGTTTCAGATTTGTAAAATGTATCAAAGGCCATTCAAGTGGAGACATCCAAATAAATAATGAAGATAAGCAAGGCATAGGCGAGCTTTATGACCTGAAATGAGGACTAGAGTGTCATCAATATAGTGATGAGAAGAAAAAAGGAGTAGAGTGTTATGCTAAAGGAAGTTAGTTGTAGTTAAAGATTACACTGCAAGAGGTTTCAATATGTAATAATAAACTGTTTATTTTATCCCCTGGCGTTATCTCACTTAAACCTCTCAAGTCTTACGGGGTAGATGGTATTATAATCCCTGTTTCACAGATGAAGCTCAGAGTATGTAGGTTACTTCTCCAAGACCATACAGTATATGGCAGAGATTAAGCTAGAACCTAAGAATTTGAGCTTCAGAGCTGCACTGAAAAAGACTAATGACTTGATGGCTTCTGCAGTTTTGTATATTGCCCTATACTGTGAATATTTTTGTTTTATATTTATGTGTATGTATGTGTATATGTATGGATGTATAGGTGTTTGGTTCTGCCTCTGATCCTTAAACTAATCTTGTCTCTAATCAGAGGAAATGTATAAGATCCTAGACTCGTAGCACAGAGCCTTAAACTTGTCTTCTATTCTTGACACCTTCAGGTCTCATACCTAATTTTAGGGATGGAGTTTTTGTCTCGTGATCTACTTCCAGGACCTTCTTGTCCCTTTTTATTTCCATTTTGGCTACATGGGCAGCATTCCAGTTCTGCCTTTTGCATAGTCTTCTGCTGTGAAGTTAAAGTATTCAAGTGTGTGAACTCGAATCTTAAATATGTGAATCTTCCAAGTATTCAAGTTTACACAAAGCTCAGTTTGATCAACCGCTCTATCATGTGAGAGAATAAATCTAAGAAACTTTTCCGATGGTAAGATCTACCAGCTTTGGTGACTGATTGCATTGGGTGGGGAGAAAGTACTATCTACATTGCTACTATCACTTTCTCTCTAGCTAGATAGATGGGATATTGACATGAGCCTGCTCCACATTTCTGGCCTGAATTGTTGGATGAACGTTGATGCCTCCATTTGAGATACAGACGGAATAAATAATAGACAATGAGGCCAAGAAAAGGACTAAGAATGAAGCCAGTCTGCTGACTGGCTGGCTGGTCGTGCCATCAACTAACTAAAATAGAAAATCTGAAAGAGAGAAATGTTTGGGGAGACTGTAGTAAATTATGAACATAATTTTGCACATAAGTTTAATATGCCTTTGAGAATGAAGGTAAATATATAACTCTTGACTTTAGGAGAGGGTTAGTATTAGAAAGATATGGGAGTTATTCACACATGATTTTATGTGTCTACAGTGGCAGTACCACTGAATGGCTTGAGGGAGGGAGAACATATTAATTCCCAATAATATTTTAAACTGTCTCTTACATAAAAATATGGTTGACTCTCTGCATCCATGAGATGTAGAAACTGTTGATACATAAAGCCGACTCTAGTATGCCATACGAAACTCCAGTATCGTCGGATTTTGGTATCTTCGAGGGGGTCCTGGAACCAATCCCTTGCAGTTATCGAGGGACAACTGTAATGATAATATTTTTCATGTGAAGATTTGTGTTTTCTTAAACTTATGTAAGAGCCAAATAAAATTTTATAAAATATTGATGTTTTTATCCACTATAATTAACAACCCAAATAAAAGTAGTGTACTTGCTCTGCAAATGGAACTTCAACACAAGATCCTTGGCTTAACCAGATTTCTGTCCTAAAGCCCCACTTATGTAGAATTTCAAAGCCAACATTGATTGTGTTACATATAAATTTCTGGGCTTCATTTTCTTCAAGATATTCAAGACTTTGCTGGTTACAAATTCAGTATAATTTTTTTTTTTTTCGCGGTGCGCGGGCCTCTCACTGTTGAGGCCTCTCCCGTTGCGGAGCACAGGCTCCGGACGCGCAGGCTCAGCGGCCATGGCTCAAGGGCCTAGCCGCTCCTCGGGATCTTCCCGGACCAGGGCACGAACCTGTGTCCCCTGCATCGGCAGGTGGACTCTCAACCACTGCGCCACCAGGGAAGCCCTAAATTCAGTATTTTTTAAGAGGAGGTTCTACTTTTATTTGCTGTTGAACAGTATATGAGATAATTCATGAGGACGGTAATTTCTCCCTAAAAGTATGGAGTCAATACAAGCAGAATACAAGTACAGCATTATTTGTTTCTGAAACCCAATCTTGTTCCCACCAGTTGCAGTAATGATGAAAGTTATAGAATGTCATTGATTTAAAAATACTTATAGATGATAATTTTAATACTTTATTGGTTGGTTAATCAGACAATATTTGTTTTCAGTCATAACACTATTACTCTATAAGCTAGTTTTTCTACCTGCCTCATTTCCATTTATATCCTGTTACTTTGTATTCAATAAAATACATTTTACATAAAAAATAGTATTATAGGTTAAGAGAATTTTTACTCAATAAATGGAAAATGATTATTTACATATTATACCTTCAGAATTGTATTTTGTGAACTTTTCTTACAATGTTATGAAATTAAAGAATAATGAGTGCAAACTTATAAACTTAAAAATACCTATTGGACAGGTGATTAAAAGTCTTAGTGATTATTGTAAATAGAATTTCAATAATAAACATGTGTGCCAAAATATACCCTATTCTACCTATAATCTTTCAATAAACTTTCCTATACTGGTCATAATCTTTCAGCATGTTTCTTCTCATGGAATGCAAGGGAGGTACCATCTGTGACTCTCTGAACAACTGGATAGATGGGACTCTGATAAAAGGATTAGTCCTGATTTTACTATGAAATACTTGACTTTCATCATTTGGAAAATTATTTTTTAACCCTACTCAGTGATTACAACTCTTCTTCCCTTCTAAAATGTGTGTGCTGCACTGCAAGCTAAGCATTTTCAATAGTATGCTTGTATGTTGCCTGAGAATAGGAAGTGTGTCTTTTCCATTTTGGGTAACACCTGGCACAATTCATAGATGTAATAGGTGCCTTATAGTGCCTGTCAACTAATGGAAGAGTTTTTTTTTTTTTTTTTTTCAGATTTATTGAGTTTGATCCGTAATTGTCAAGTGTTCTTGTTGCTGTTGCTGCCTATTCTCTGGTGATATAAAAATGTGCCCAGTTTAGACAAAACCCATGGTTGTGCATTTTTAAACTGAGCCGATCCTAAAAATATTTTAACAAATATTCCTTTCTTCCTTCTACATTCGGCACAAAGGTTATCTCTTCTGGGAAACATTTTTAAGTCAGAATCAATCATTCACTTCTAGCTACTCAGCAAGAGTATAATAGGATCTATATGTTGAACATTATTTACGTGGCTTACTCTTTTGCCTTTCTGAACTATATTCCACCAAAGAGATCCTTCTGCTTTGATTTGGTTAAGGTTTCTTCCAAAAGGAATGAAAAGATACAGTTTGAGGTAGTAATAAAGGTTCAAGAATAGAATTTGTAGCAAGGCCATAGTCTGGAGCTCAGTGATTGAGAACTGGACTGTCCAAATTTCATTATTTATTATTAGCATAGACTTAGGAACTTCGTCCATAGATATTTACATAAGCATTCTAGACAGGAAGAGGATGGAAAAGAAGCCTGTCCCTTTCAAATCTTGGAGAAATGTGTCAAGGAAAGAGAGATGTGGGAGAATATGATGAACAGATCTATCCTTTCTATGAATGAATATCACTGGAAGCAGAGTGAGGCCTCGCCCCCATCCCCGTTTGGGACTTTGGGTGGAGGCCCCCCTCATACTTTTCTTTGTACCATCCTGTCGGGGACTCAGCCATAACAGAATTATTTTAAAGGCACAACTTGATATTTTATTTTTCCAATTCACTTTTACTCTTTCCTGTGTAGCACAGGCCCTTGGATGGCTAAGAGAAGTGTACTTCTGTGAGTGGACCACCTAGGCTTGTATTGAATGCGACATTCAGCTTACTGTTTATATCAGCAATATGGGCAAAACTGAGGCTGAACCCACTAAGGGAGCAATCTGTACATTGTAGATGCCAAAAGAATGGTTCACAATTTTCTTGCTCACATTTTAGCACTGGAGGCCCATAGAGCATCCATAAACTGGGCACTCAAGGAACACCACCAGGAGGCTGGAAGAGCCAGACTACTTCACCAAAAGAACTTCCCACCCCTGCCACCCTTACGCCACACCCAGATGCCCTGTTGGAGGTGAACCTGAGAGGCAGAACAAAGAGTAATAAGTCTGAGAGACTGATAACAGTTTCTTGGAGTTCCTGAATAGTACCCCACTGTATTACTTCAATTGTTGGATTAAGTTTTAGACTGGATTAGACAATGAGTTAACGCCTCTCTCAATAAACCAGAGGGGGGGCCTCTTGAAGAAGACCATATCAGCTATAGACAAAAGTAAAAAACTGCATGCTCTCTAGGGATTAAATTCTGTAACCCATCTTCATATTTTTATTAGAAAAAAATTAAATTTATTCTTTCCAGATATTTGATTTATACATCTATTCTTTTCATATTCTTTTATAGAAAATGATACATGTATCTGTCTTTGCATTAGTCTTCAAAGCTGCCCTAAAGAATACCACAGACTGGGTGCCTTCAACAACAGAAATTTACTTTTGCACAGTTCTGGAGCCTGGAAATCCAAAATCAAGGTGTTAGAATTGGTTTCTGGTGAGACCTCTCTCCTTGGTTCCTTCTCACTGTATTCTCAGATGACCTTTTCTCCATGCATGGACCCTCCTGGTGTCTCTTCCTTTTCTAATAAGGACACCAGTTGTATTGGATGAGGGCCCCACCCTTATGATCTCATTTAACCTTAATTACCTCCTTAAAGACCCTATCTCCAATACAATCACACTGAAGAATAGGGCTTCAGCATAGGAATTTGGCAGGGGGTGGGGGGAACACATTCAGTCCATAGCAGTCTCCATTACTATGTTAGTTATCTGAAGACAGGAACCTTATCATTATATCCCTAATCCCTAGCTGACACATTTTAAGTGCTTAATAAATAATGAATAGACACAAAGGAAAGTAATACATGCAAAATGCAGTATAACGTGGTGATTAAGGACACAGACTTTTGAGGCTTTTCTTCAAGTTCCAGCTATACCTCTTATACAAACCCAGTTTTTAAATCTGTAAAATAGGCATATATAATGCCTCTCTTTTTTAATTGTTAGAAGATTAAAGGAGTGTGTCTGGTAAATTACAAATGCTCAATAAATGTTAGTTGTGATTGTTATCATTTAACTGTGCTTCATTTGATCAGCCTATTTTCATTTGCATGTCAGCTAAAACCAACATCGTTCTTGTCTGAAAAGCAGGATCAGAGCACCCTAGGTTGTAATCAAGGGCTGCAGACAGCAGAGTAGAGTGAGCATGTCACAGAGCCATCATCCTGGGCAGTCATTCTCCAGGGATTGTTTCTGTCTGCTTGGGGGCGATACTTCAGCTCTTGTGATGGGTAATATTCTTAGTGTTTTCAGGCAAAGTTAGGCTGCATTAATTTTAGAACTGACCCACTTACATATTTTTAAACTTTGGGCTACGGCAGCTGAACAGCTAAGTTGGACAATTTACAAACTGTATTATGGCTTATATGGGGCAGGCCACTCTCAAAATAGGACCAAGAGGCTCGGGAGTCCAAGTGAGTGTGGTTCTTGACCAATTCAAAATATCAATTAAATACTTAACCCTTAGTTGTCTGCTGGAAATCTAACACTTTGGAGGAGGAAGTAAACATGCTATAGGCTGTTTGAGGAATAAAAAACAAAAAAAAATCAAATCTAGAATGTCACAGAATTGTTATCAAATAAATATAAATTTGGGCAAGTTTCAATTACACTGAACTATATTCACTTGCCAAATTTTGATTTTAAAATTTGAATTAACGTTGTAAACCTGCAGGCTCTTCAAGTGTTCAGGGAATGATATAAGACTGATTGTCAATGTGAAAATAGTACTATTTCTTCAAAGAGCTGAGACTTATATAGAAAGTTTTATCCATTTTTCTTAGAAAATATATTACAAAACACATAACCATACAAACTTTACATGTCTAATATCACAAAGGACTACTATATTTAGAAGGAAATTTAAAGATATTAGAATTTTGTCTCATCAATCAAACTAAAGAATAAATTTACCTCATATGCTAGGATTTATTTAATGGCAAATAGTTTCTTCCTGTCAAAATTCTATTAGGATCTGATTTTCTAAGGCTATTAAAAATAATAGGTAAATCAATAATAATTTAGTGAACAACTTCTTTCCACTTCAACATTCTTCACATGAAATGAATAAGAACATTCCATTTGACCACTTATTGAAAGAGGGATAAAATCATAATCTATTGACATAGAATCAATGTCTCCTGTTTGCCTTGGACTTGCTATTTTACCTAAAGCAAGGAAAATATTTTGAAAATATTTTGAAATATTTTGAAAATATTTTGGTTTAAGTACATGCATTTTTTAATTAATTGGTAAGCCTTTCTAGTCAACTAAAGAAAGTCATAAAAGGGACACTTTAATGATGCCAACATTTTGCTAATAGTGAATACTGTTGTCAAAATTCCTAAAGTTCTCAGTGTTTATCAATGGCATTGGATTAATATCTGATTATGGATCACATTTTGATAGTATGTTACTAGTAACAGCTGTACATAGTTCTTCTAATACAGGGAAAGAACAAATTGCTTCAAAGACATGTTCATAGTTATTGGAATTTATTGATAGGTATTATCTATATCGTGTGAGAAACACTTCCCAAATACTTACCAATACAGACTAAAACCATTAATCACTAATGACTGATGGAGCAGATTGCCTAAAAGCACTTTTCAGTGACAATACAAAAAGTCTATAATTAATAAATGGAAGTATAAATGCCATTCAAATTTAAAATTACTGACAAAGTAATACAAACCCTTCTGCATGTGGAGGCTGTTTTCATTCTTAATGGAGAAATCATGGGATAATAATTCACTTCTTCATTAAAATATCAGTATACCACAACTTTTATCTCCTTTAGAAAAATAACTTTGAAAACTAAAATCACATCCATTCTCAACTTTGTGTTTTTATTACTGTTAAAAAGGAAAAGTGCTATATTACTTGGAAGCTTGATGAAAATTTTAATCTATACCAGCTGTAAAGTTGTAGATGATATTTTTATATTTTTTTTAGGTAAATGAATTAAGTGTATAAAAGACAGAAAGATACCAAAGGACTCTAGAACATCAACATTCAACTCTCCTCTGCCTTGAGCCCTGCCTTGTTTTTAGTCCCAAATCTGTTTTCAGTTCTTTCGCTCTTAGGACATATTTTGAACTCCATATGAAGACCTTACAGGGAGTCCAGGCATGGATCATGACTGCCACATGCTGGGCAGATAGAACCCACTGTAATTATCTCTATTTTATAATGGATGAAACTGAGATGCAGAAAGGTTAAGCCATTTGTGAGAAACCACATATAAGTAAGCATTCTTTGAGATGGAGATAGAAACCTTTAATCAAGAAGAGGTTAAATGTCACGATTCCAAATCTGAAATAGATGGTCTGAAATGGCAGATTCTTAAGAGAGAATAATTAAAGGAGTTGATGCCTCATTGTCTTTAACGATATTCCTTGCTGTTCCATCAAACCATTGAACAGATAAGAGGTGAGCAATAGGTTTCAAGCTGATCTTTTGTGTCGCTAGATAATTTAGACAAAAGCTCATAGGGATGGTGTAGAAAGTAAATTCACTGCCTGGCCTCCAAACTCCTCAACTTTCAGTAGAGGGTGAATGAGTGACACCTGGACACATAGAGGAGCCTAAAATGACTCTAGATTTTTATTTCCTTTTTGGTATTTGCAGTGTTAGGCCACAGACCATGTATGCTGATTGTAGTAACTTGAATCCTGGAAACCGAGATTGCTATGCCACTTCTGAAATTTAGACTGGGCAAATGAACTTTATTCATATTCTATTTTCACTTCACCTATGCTCAGAAGACTTAACCTATAATTATATAAGATGGTTAATCCTTATTCTTTGCTGCAGTAATTATAATTTCTGGTGTTTAAGGATGGAAAAAAATATTGCCTTCCAAGTAAGCTAGGACTTTTTTTTTTACCCTTCATGTCTGGGAAAGTTCTGGATCAGAAACCTTGTAAACCTTCCCACCTCCAATTTAAGTTTTGATTAGTCTCCTGGGGAAAGGAAATGGCCAGACCTAAATTTAAAACTTTTACAATCAGGCGGAAGTAGTGACAGTATGTATTTATCACATCTTCTCTAACGATTCTAATTCCCTAATATCACTTTTTAATGGATCATTTCCCTCACATCTTTATATTTTATTTAAAACTATACTTGAAAATGATCTAATGTTAGTCAGCTTGTCCATGTATTCATAACTCTGTTTTCTACTCTACTCTTTAAAGTTTCTTTTATCTTTTGCGAAGTCTATATACTACATGATGCAAATTTATCCCATAGGGCTTCTTATATAAATGAGTACGGTAAATAGCTTCATATTACATTAACACATGCTTATTGTTCTTTTAAAAGGATTTCTTCAGAAAGATAAAAAGCACTCTCCTTTAGACTCCAGATAGGCAGTGGAGAAATTGCCTCCAAGTGAGGATAAGCAGAAAAATGATGACATATCAGTGTTGTAGGAATCCTTTATCAATTGAGGAATCATCTTTGTACTTTCTCACTGCACTGGAATTTGATAATTATCCCAGTGTGGTTTACTTTGATTAAGAGGATAGATACCACTTCCATTAAGGGGACTTGATTGATTCTCAGAGTTCCATTTTATAGACCATCCCTGTCTCAAGTATGGATACAATAAAAATATCTAGAAAAGAAGGGTTCAGCTGCTACTGATCTGGAGGACTCCTTCAGGAAAGGCACAGGGACACATTTCAAGCAGTCCTCTTAATTATTAAACAAGATCTGCTTAATGAGTTTGAGGGAAAGACCATTGAATTGTGAGCCAGCTGACGATGTGCTGGCTTTGCCTATGCTGCTAGTGCACTCATAAAAGGAGGGGGGAAAGTCCCTTCTCTCCTATAGACCTGCTTCTTTCCACAATAAAATGAAGCAGAGGATCAAAATGCTCTCTAGAATCCCTTCCAGTTTAAACATGTTCTAGTACACAAACATCTTCTAGTAAGGCTGTGTACTTGGAGCTGTGGGAGACATGATATCATACAAATGCTTTTCCAGCCCTTCAATAGCTAGCTCTCACTTCATCATATGTGAAAATGATGGAGATGAACTGAAATTTTGAGCCAATCCTATAATACTATGCAAGTAATGGAAAAGAGCTCATAATGTTGTCTGATCTGAACCTAGTGACAACTATGATACTATCTTCATAGTCTGTTTCTTGGATATGCAGATCTCCTAATAAGAATAAACACCATTCACCACAGCAATCCAGTGTGCTTCAACCTGATGAATATTTGATGTAGGCAACTTACCTAAATAACGTGTGGAAAGCTATGCACTAACATTTTAAAAATTAAAAGAAAGTCACAGGCTGATAAACTTTTAAGGAAGTAAAAGCATGAACTCTAATGATTGCATACAAAAATATTTGTCTAATTCACAATGGAGAAGTTATTTAAGTTACATTTTCTGTGATAAACTGTGGTGCCCTTGAAGGCAAGGGCATGTTCTTATTCACCCTTTCACGAGGTTAGAGTATCAATAAATATTTACTGAAGTGAATCTTATAAAATGGAAGTCCTGGGGGTCAATCAATAGTGCCTGTCCCAGCACATACATGTACACACACAATCAACAAATTGGCAAAATTCAGTATACACGTTTAAGCACATTGCAATAAATTTCATGGGGCAGAGAGTCAGAATCAGAAAATTAAAAAGGACCTTGGAGATCAACTAATTGTTTTATGATAGTGAAATTTTGTTTTAATGAGAGAACATGATGAGGAATCACATTCTCTTTCTGTGGGAGCTGGGGATGAGAAAGAATTTATATTTATCCTTTCTGAGGGAATTATCAAATTGAAATAAGTTTAAATTCCAGAAGCGTAAAAAGGGTAGTATCAGAGCCTTCCTATCCCCACCTCTTTACACTTTAGGCCTGTAGGAAGTTCTTGTGTTCTGTTAGGCTATTTTGGTGTGGTTTGAGAGTATAGGTGGGTGTTTTTCAGATGGGCTGATGGGATTTGGGAGTGGAGATAGGAAGATTGGGACTTAACATCTTCAATGAAACAAGATACAATAATTAGGACTCTTCTTCTATGGTTGTTCAAGTGCAAACTAAGCACTACAAGTTACTGTCTTTAAACGAAAGCTACACAGACAGAAACAGAATAAAATGTTATAAAAGTGATAATATGTAATGAATATTGTGCTTTAAAAAATGTAATATTTTTACACGAGTTTAAGGCAATGGACTACCTTATTTTTATTTTTATTTATTTATTTTTTGCGCGGGCCTCTCACTGTGTGGCCTCTCCCGGTGTGGAGCACAGGCTCGGATGCGCAGGCTCAGCGGCCATGGCTCACAGGCCCAGCCACTCCGCAGCATGTGGGATCTTCCCGGACCGGGGCACAAACCCGCGTCCCCTGCATCGGCAGGCGGACTCTCAACCACTGCGCCACCAGGGAAGCCCAAAATTACCTTATTTTTAATTTCCTGTACATGATTGCTAACTGAACACCTGCTATGTGCTAGGCACTGCGCTTGACCTTTAAAAAAAACACCTCATTTAACATTCATAACAGTATCGTTATCATCTTTGTTTTACATATGTAAAGAAAATGAGAATCTTTAGAAAAGTTAAATACTTGCCCAAGTTCACATGACTGGTAATATATGAACCATAGTTTGAACAGAACTTTCCAGACTCTAATGCTCTTTTCATAATATGCTGCCCTCTCCCCAGTGGATTTCAGCTGAATTGAATTTATTGTAAAGCGGTGAGCAGATAAAAAGTACTAGCTCTGGGACTAATGCCATCCTTTTACTAACTAGCTGTGATGGGGTCAAGATATGCCGTGTACCTGCCCTTTAATATCTACATCTCTAAAAAAGAAGGGTTTTAGCTAAAGTTCTTTATTGCTCTAGAAATATGTTCTATTTAATTTTTTTCAAAGACTTTCTTGCTGGAGACCATCTAAAAAACATGGAAATAGCTTTTAAGTTTTTTCTTTTTATCAGAACAATCTCATAGATCATCATTACTAGTTTACTGGAAGTTTGTACTTGTATGGGTGAGGAAGTTTGGAAATATTGCACCTATAAATCTATAGAGAATATAGATGTTAGAAAATTATATCCTACCTAGGAATGCTTGTTGTAACAAAGCTGAATGCTATAACTAATACGAAAGCTGGATGCTATAGCAGATGAAAGAAGCTGTCAAGAATAATATTATCTTACATTTAGGTTCATAAAATCAATTACACTAATACACATTGAGGAAGAATTGGTATATTTAAAAGACAGAAAAATTAATTTCCCTTTCTGTTACGATGCCATATATCTTGTGGCAGACTAATTATCCTGCCAGGACCAATGAGAAAGAAAGAAAAATGGTTATCAGACATGGATTTTAAAAACGCTGTGAACATAGTGTGAGAAAATAGGGCAAGATGGAGAATTTCACCAGAGAATTGTATCTTTAAAAATTGAGACATAATTCACATATCTTCAAATTCACTCTTTAAAGTATACAGGTTAGCGAGTTTTTAGTATTTTCACAGATATGTGCAACATCAGTATTATATAATATTTTCATCACTGCAAAAAGAAACCCAGTGCCCATGAACGGTTACTTCCCATTCCCCTTACCCTCAGCCTCTGACAACCACTAATCTACTTTCCCTCTCAACGGATTTGCCTATTCTGGACATTTCGTGTAAATGGAATTACACAATATGTGGCCTTTTCTGTCTGCCTTCTTTAACTTAGCATAATGTTTTCAAGGTTCATCCATGCTGTAACATGAACTTCATTATTTTCTATTGCCGAATGGCATTTCATTGTATATACCACAGTTTCATTGTATATACTACACTTCATTGATAACACTGCAGTTTGTTTATCCATTCATCTGCTGATGAATATTTGGGTTTTTTTTTCACTTTTGGGCTATCATTTATGAGTTTTTGTGTACATAGATGTTTTCATTTCTCTTGGGCATATACCTAGGAGTGAAATTGCTGATTCATATGGCAACTCATATTTAACCATGTGAGAAACTGCCAAGCTGTTTTCCAAAATGGCTATAACATTTTACATTCCCACAAGAAATGCAGGAGACTTCGTATTTCTCCAAATCCTCAACAACACCTGTTATTGTCTGCTTTCTGATTATAGCCATGCTTGTGGGTATGGAGTGGAATCACATCGTGGTTTTGATCCGTATTTCCTTAATTACTAAGGAGGTTAAGCATATTTTCATGTGCTTATTGACCATTCATAAATCTTCTTTGGATAAATGCCTATTCAAATCCTTTGCCCATTTTTGAATGCGGTTATTTGTCTTTTTATTGTTGAATTGTAAGGGCTCTTTATATATTTTACATATGAGATCTTTATCATATATTATTTGCAAATATTTTTCTCTCATTCTGTAGGTAGTCTTTGCATTTTCTTGATAGTGTCTTTTGGACACAAAAGTCTTTAATTTTGATGAAGTCCAGTTTATTTTTTTCTTTTATCATTTGTGCTTTTGGTATCATGTCTAAGAAACTATTGTCTAATCCAAGCTCATAAATATTTATGCCTATGCTTTTGTGTAAAAGTTTTCTAGTCTAAGCTCTTAAAATGTAAGTCTTTTTGAATTAATTTGTGTTTATTGGGAGGTGGGGTCCAACTTAATTCTTCTGCATGTGGATATCTACTTTAACCAAGGTTAAATTTCATACTTGATGGTGAAATATTGTAATCTTTACCATATAGATGAGACTTACACAAGGATGCTAGTTACAGCCACTACTATTGAACATTGTACTAGATTTTTCTTTTTTCCTAGTGCAATAAATCAAGAAAGTAAAGCAACAGATAAAAATATAAGAAACTAAGAAATAAACTTCCAGTATTCACAGATGATGTGACATTGTACACATAAAACACAAAATAAACTAAATAAACTACTACAATGAATAAATGAATTTAGTGAGGTCACTAGCTACAAGGTCAGCTTACCAAAGTCAATTGCATTTCTATATACCAACAAAAGGGAAAATAGAAAATAGAAATGGAAAAATAGAAAATTAAATACTTAGAATGACATTATATACACTAGCACAGCAAATTAAATGCCAAGAAATGAATCTAATGATATATGTGAAAGGACTCCTCACTGAAAACTATCAAGTATTATTAAGAGAAATTTTAAAAGAGCTAAAAATATAGGCCACACAATGTTTACAGTTTGGAAAACTCAGTATTGTAAAAGTGTCATTTCTCTTCAAATTCTCTTCAAGTAACCTATAGGCTCAATGCATTCCAAATAAAATCCTAGCAGACAGGATTTTTTGTAGAAATTAACAAACTGATTTTAAGGTTTAAATGGAGTTACAAAGCATCAAGAAAATTTTGAAAAAGAACAAGTTTGGATTCACTTTAGAGAATATGAAGACATTATGAAGCTACAATAATTAAAATGTGATATCAGCACAAAAATAGTAAGATAGAACAGTTTTCTTTTTTTTAAAGATTTATTTATTATTTATTTTTGGCTGCATCAGGTCTTAGCTGCGGCACTCAGGATCTTCGTTGAGGTATACGGGCTCTTCTCTGCGGCGTGCGGGCTTCTCTCTAGTTGTGGCGTGTGGGTTTTCTCTTTCTAGTTGTGGTGCACAGGCTCCAGGGCACATGGGCTCTGTAGCTGTAGCGTGCGGGGTCCAGAGGCAGTGAGCTCTGTAGCTTGTGACACACGGGCTCTAGTTGAGGCACGCGAGCTCAGTAGTTGTGGTGCACGGGCTTAGTTGCCCCACGGCATATGGGATCTTAGTTCTCTGACCAGGGGTGGAACCCACGTCCCCTGCATTGGAAGGTGGATTCCTTACCACTGGACCACCAGGGAAGTCCCTAGAACAATTTTCTAGATTAGAGAGTACAGAAACAGACTCTCACACATATGGTCACTAATTTTATTACAAAAGTGACACCATGGTGTAGGGAGAAAGAACAATCTTTTCAATAAGTTATGCTGCACACACTGGATATTTTTGTGCAACAAAAATAAATCTTGATTCTCCTACCTCATATTGTATCCATAAATCAATTCCAGATGGACTGTAGATTTAAATGTGAAAGGTAAATCATAAAGAATTCACCTCAAGGACTGGCAAATGAATTCTACTTAAAATAAATTCCATGTATCAAAAGACACCACTAGGGCTTCCCTGGTGGCGCAGTGGTTGAGAGTCTGCCTGCCGATGCAGGGGACACGGGTTCGTGCCCCGGTCCGGGAAGATCCCACATGCCGCGGAGCGGCTGGGCCCGTGAGCCATGGCCGCTGAGCCTGCGCGTCCGGAGCCTGTGCTCCGCAGTGGGAGAGGCCACAACAGTGAAAGGCCCATGTACCGCAAAAAATCAAAAACAAACAACAACAACAACAAAAAAAGACACCATTAAGAGTGAAAAGATAGGTCACATAACAGGAGAAATAATACACATATAGACATGCACACATGTATTTATGACAAAAAAACAATATCTATCTATCGATCGATCGATCTATTTATCTGACTTGAACAGTCACTTCACAAAAGAAGACATCCAAATGTTCAAAAAATGAAAAGATGCTTTACTTCATTAGACATCAGGGAACAACAGTAAGATACCATTTTATAACTACCAGGGTGACAAAGAAAACTGTTGACAATACCAAGGGCTTGCAAGGACTTCAAGTAACTCAAACCCTCATACATTGCTGTTGGGAGTGTATATTTGTCCCACTGCTTTGATAAACTGCTTGGTAGTAGCTATTAAAGGTAAATGTACACATACCTTAAGATCCAGCAAATGCACTCCTGGGTATATACCTAACAGGGGTGCATACACCTGTGCACCAAATGACATATACAAGAATGTTTACAGGATAACTGTCTTTAGTGGTTCATCTATTAACAAACCCTTGTCTTTCAACGGTAGAATGAATAATAAGTTATGATCTATTCATAAAATAGAAGAGTATACAACAGAGAGAATGGATGAATCTCAAACATATAATATTAAGCAAAAGACAGTAGGCCAAAGAGTTTGGTTCCAGAAAAATTAAGCTTAAAAACAAGAAAAACTCATCAGTGGTGATTGGAAGTCAAGATAGTGGTTACCTTTACAGGCAGCTATTGGGAGTAAGTATGAGATGGATTTCTTGCTGGAGTTGGTAATCTATTTTTCAAACTAGTTGGTTAAATGGCTAAGATCACTTTAGGAAAAATTCAGTGGGCTGCACACTAATGATTTGTGAAGTTTTAGAATAAATGTAGTATTTTTAAAAGTTTTGCTTCAGTTGACACAAATTTTTATGAAGACTTTGGTTAAGGCAGTAAGTTCTTATGAGGATATCAAATCCTGCTTCTGAGATAAAAATAGAACACAAAAACTAATATAAATTAAACTGTAGCACAAAGTAATAGAACTTTTATTAATTTCTTAAAGTAGAACGTGATGCCTCATGAAGCAGTGAGTTTATCACTGGATTTATACAAGGTAAAGATAGAAGCATTCCTATTAAATAATCTTAAAAGGGAGTCTTTAAAGGGTGGACTTTGGATAAAATGATTTCCAAGGATCTTTTCAACTCTAAGACAAAATAATGTCAACCTTACAATGAACAAACACAACCTCCCAAGTGGGTCATACCAAACAATTTGCCAAACACTGTTCATCAGTGAGCAAATCATTTAAACTATCAAGCTGATTCCACTTAAAAGAAAATATATTTCTCACTTCCTTATATGTTTGACAACTTTTAGTTACATAATTTAAAATATATATATTAAACTACTGAGTTAAGCAATACATTAAATTATGCCTAGATTTTTTTTAATGTTCTTAACAAAAACCTAAAATAATCTAGTGACAGTTGACTGCTCTATTGGTCAAAGATGTTTTGCCATGGGAAAATTTAGAATGTTGCTAACTATATCTATTCACTGTACCAGGACTGCCTTATGAAAAATTAAGCAAGTTCTATTTATCGCTCACCTAAATAGTCAGATTAGATATGCATAATGTGTATATGTGTTGATATAAACACCATCGTGTATTTTTCACACTACATAGCAAAGAGATATTTATAATGGATACTGATTCAGTTTGGGCTGAACTTTAGGTGCATTAAAGGCAGAGACTGGCACATATTCTACTTTTAATTCATAGGACCAACTGCTCCTGGTTGTCAAACAATTATTTGCAGATATCAATAATTCTTAAATTTTTTGGCTCAGGACCTGGAATAAAAATTGTGTATGGTCAGCACAGTAAAATGTAGACATGAATAAATTTAAAATATAATTTTAGAGACTTTTCAGACCCTTTGTTTTCTACCCACGTATCTGGCAGTGTCCTGTACACATATATCACAGGTCCTGGCCTGGTTAACTAAAATAATGTATAGTTGGCACAAACACTGACAATGTTGCTGGCTTTGTTATAATATTAAATACTATTAGGCATCCTACCCTGCATGGTAAATTCAGTTTGAGATTCTTTAAGTTGTTGTGGAAGCATTAAGTATTTATCATCACCCAAAATTGCGCCAAGCATTGAATAAAGCATTTACCTGTCTTTGAAATTTTGAAACAAATCCACAGTTAATGCTGAATTTTTGCCTATATTAACCAACTCAAATGACATAAGACATAAAAATGTAAGTCACATATATTACAATACTACCTTGTAAGTAGATTGGAAAAAAATGTAGTTACCTACATGCTTACTTCTGTAGGCTCCCATAGTAAAATCCCAGAAACTCTTAATTTCCTTCCATGTCCTATGTTGTTTCATTCTATCTTAAACAATTTATTGAATTCAATGACTACAAGGAAGAACTAGTATGAAGTGGAGAAGAAGGCAAAAGTCTTCTAGTGGTTTGAACCTATGGTGACACAGTGGAAAGAAAATATATACCTCTAAAATAATGTAGTAGAAAATGAATCTGAAACAACTAATGCAATTCTTTCTTCTGCTTTTATCTGGATGTGCACATAATAAAACGTCACCAACCGCATGCATTGGTATTTACATTCTGTATACTATGGGAAGTATCCAGCCTGAACAAAGAATAGAGTACTCTGCTTAACAAATTATTTTGGCAGATGGAGAACAGCCACATATTCCACTTATGAATAATTATTTTTAATAATTTAGGAGTTACTTCAGGACCTTACATTATAAACATTGATTTTTACTACATTGCAGAAGTACAGAAATAGTAATAAAAGGTATACTTGAATTCCAGGAAGATGATGGCTTATGTTGAAGTCATTCATTCTGCCTACCACCCATCCACCCATCCATCCAGCTATCCATCTGTCTTTCTATCCATCCATGCATACACCCACTCATCCATTTTACATAATATGGGATATATGGAAATACAGTGGTACACAAAATGGATAATTTTTCTTATGAAACTGTCATGAATAAAAATGTAAGAAAAATACACAATGACTATACTAGATGATTGGATTTTTAAAAATTTAGTGAGATATAATTGACATATAACATTGTTCAAGTTTAAGGTGTACATATTGATTTGATAAATTTATATTTTGCAATATGATTACCACCATAGCGTTAGCTAACACTTATGTCATGTCACATAATTTAGATGATGAGATTTCAAGTGATCTTTTTCCTTGTAAATTTTAACCACCATAATTGTATATTTTTTATTGCTTCATAAGCTTTCCATTCATTAACTATTTGATCCTTGTAACAACTCTTGGAGGTAGGAACTATTAGTATTACTTATTGCACAGATGCAGAAATAAAAGCACAGAAAGGTAAATAATTACCTAAAGTCACTCAGCTAATAAATAGAAGCAGGATTTGAACATATGCAGTGCATCTCCATACACTGTGTTCTCAAATCCCACAGTTGTATTATCTCTCAAGAATGGAGGTATGTTAATATGATCAACAATATTGCAATATTAGCATCAGCAAGAATAACAATGATATACACAATTTTTATTGTTTATATAGACTTGTCACTGTTGACAACTGCTTATACAGAAGTTCTAGTTTAATCTTTACAACAACCCAGTGACTTAAGCATTATTGTGCTCCATTCACAGAATGAAAAATGAGGCACAGAGTAGTTGAACATCCTGCCCCAAAGCAAAAAGCTTATAAGAAAAACAGCAGGCATTTGAACCAGGTTTGTTTGACTCCAAAACTTACTCTTAACCACTTTATCAAACTTCCACCATTAAATATGTTCAATGAAATAATGTGTCAGAGTGAATCTAGATAAACATTATCTAAAATTTAACTACTAGAATTTATAACTTTAAGTATTAGGTTAATATTTAAAATAATTTTTTGATAATTCATATTAATATAATTAGGGGGAAAAAAACCTTTGAATTTGCTTTTCTTAATTGTGTAAAGCAGCAATTCTAGGCTAGGGCTATCTATATCATACCAAGGGATATTGCGCTCTCAGGTGGACTCCTAAGTATTTCTTAGCTGGTTCCCTCACCTACAGGAAAAATGTGGGGCGAAAATTGAGCAGAGCAGGTTCGGTTAACATTCTAACACTAGAGTCTCTGAAAAAATAGTCAATAAAATTAACAAAGTAAATAGCAGCCACAAGAATCAGTATTTTGTAGGATGTGGAGTCTGAACTTCTTTTAAAAAAGGGATAGATCAGTCCTGGCTGCAGATGAAAGAATTTAAAAACCTGTCTACGAGACAAGAGTCCAATTCTAACCCAATATACTTCTAACACAATAAAGAGAAGAATATTGTAAGCCAAGTTCCCCAAATTTTCCAATCAATGACTAAGGATGTTAGGGCAAGAAAGTGAGCTATATTATGATGAAGGGTATCTATTGTTGCCTATCTCTCCACCAGATGCTAGGCTATTGAGAAAAGATTGCATATTTTATATTTAACTTTGTAGCCTTAGGTTCTAGCACAGTATGTGGCACAGAGAAGGAAGTCACTGTATGTTTGTTTCACATACAAATGGCAACTTGCAAAATAAAAGGCTCAAGGGTTTGCAGATTCCCAAGTTTGGAGGAGATCTTAAATAAATATCTGGGTATTTATACAAAGCAGGTAAATAATTTCCAATGTTATACAATTTCCTAGTGATAAACGTGACTCCAGAATTCAGGCCTACTTACTCCTAGTGCAGTGTGCCTAGCTGTACTTTTTAATATCAAAACACATACACTATGAGCATGCTTTTTATGGGTCAATCAGCAATTTACTAAGATATTATCAGATGGTATCTGTCTTTCAGAAGTTTACAATATGATTTCCTTCTAAGGTTAATGCTGAAATCACCCACAACCCAAGGTAAGGATCCAGTTGACCACTTAGATTTCAATTTTCTTATATGTAAAATGAAGGGGGTAGCCCTGATGCTTGCTTGCTAACTGTCCTTAAAACTCTAGATTTCTATAACTACTCTATGCTTACATGCCTTTATTTTGATCAAAGGAGATTAAAGCATATTATACAATACATATAAAATAAGCACTTGGTGCTTGAGTATGTTACTAGTTTTTCTTTTATAAATTAAGCTAAAGAATCTAGATGCTGCCTTTGGTGGCAAAGCCTTCTGTTGTAACATGATCAATTACCTATACTGAATTATTCACCTCTCCACGGAATAAATGACACATCCCTTTAAACATTTACCTGCACACGGCAAAGTTTTCATTTTCTGCTGACTTATCTGGGTATGCTTTATTGGTAGATGTGTACATTTTCAAAGGATTTTTTTTTCCAGTGACTGGGATCTGATGAACAAATCTGCGTCTCAAGCTATGTTTGAAGTAGGACCCTTTAAGAGTCCTTTAAAATAATAAATATCAATATTAGTTCTAAAGAGATCATATAATTCATTTTTATAACTGAGACCAGTAATTACCAAATAGGAGTATAGCAAAGTCTCTGAGGGAGCAAGAGAAAACAGTGTAAGATATTATATTTACCAAAGGAGCATAGGTTAAAAAAGGTTGAGAGACTCTGCCACAAATAAAAACTATCTGGACACCTCTGGAGATATTTCAACAAATGGAAAAAAGAAAGTTCACAAAAGTTAATTGATTAAAAAAATAAACTAGATCTAGAACAAAACAAATTTTAATGACTATTTTTCAAAGAATGATTAATTTGTTAATTATGAATTGGTGTATGGATGGTATAATGTGGAAAATACAGCACTGAAAGCAAGAGAGAGCTGAGTTCAAGTCCCAGCTCTGTTATCAAATGATGGGGTCCTTCATTGCTCTGGATTTCAGTTTCCTTATGTGAAAATGAAGGGACTAGACTAGATGACTGCTAAATGCCTTAAAGTTCTGATACTCTGAAACTCAACTAAATTTTTATGTCATTTTTTTGGTAAAAGTATTTTATAGCCTCTGTATAAAAAAAAGCATGTGGTACTTGAGGTATGATAGCTACATCTCTTTCTAACTAGAACCTAAGTCCTGGACCCTATGGGGATCATGCCTTGTAACCAGTCTGTATACCAGAATCACTTGCGGGGCATCATCAACCTGGAAGCTCACATTCAGTAGACCTGATAGTGCACCTGAGCCTGTGGAGTCTGAACATCTCACTCAGTGATTTTTACTATGTATCTCTTGTTAAGAATCACTGTTCCAGGTTCTCTTTTGACAAAATTTTCTTGAGTTTAGGTTGCAGACAAAGACATGCTAACAAGGGAAACAAATGCAACGTTATAATTAATCTCAAAAAGATCATTTCTTTCTTAGTCATCCATGGATAAGCTCAATATTTCTTATGTGGCTGGATCAGAGCTTAAAGATCTTAGATATTTGAACATTTTTTGCTAGGATAATAAAAGATCAGGTAATAGAAACTCAGTTGGCATTGAGATGGAATATGTATGAAGAAAGAGCAACACGTACATATGCTTAAATATAACGCATAAGCAGATAAAGATAAGTAAATACAAAATCTTAATCTCCAATATCTTTTGTTTGCTCTTCCAAACCCACTCACCACTTTTTTCACCCTTTTCCACCCTGCTCTCTGCTCTGGGAGATTGACCTGAATGAACTGTAATAGAACCCATAGCCTCTGGCCAATGGGTAGCACCGGCAGGATAGTGTAGGAAAGAAGAGTGAATTCAGTGTATTTTTGTCCATGGATCACTCCTGGCAAGGTCATCTTCAGCTGGCTGTGTCCCTTGACCAAAGATCACTGATCCCCTGCAGGCCGGTATATAGTTTATGGCACTCTGTGCTTTCAAGTTTTGATGATTGTCCCCTTTCCTCTTCCCTTGAGGAATGTAACAGCTCTGATGCGATTGGCCCCAGTTTACTGCACCAACCCTTGTGGCTTTTCTGCATTTACATGTTATAAATAGACCCTTGTAAATAAGCCCTCCTGGAATTATCTTATTTTGAGCATGACATCTACTTCCTGTTTACAGGGATCCTTATTGAAAGAGCCTTTTATGTTAAAGGTAACGTTGAGAATGTTTGATTAATACAAAGGAAGTGGAATGTGTGGAAACTTGAGCTGCCGTTTGGTAAATGAACAAATAAATAAATTTTTTAAACAGTCATAACTCTGATAAAACCGGTATACCTAAGGTATTGAGGAAGAGTGTGGTAAAAGTCACGTTAAAACTGAGGTAGTAGTGAGTATGAGAAAATGAGATGTTGGTTTGATCTATGATATGGAAAAAAAGCAAGGAGATGTGAATTTTAACTGATACAAACACCAAGTCACAAGGCTGAAATTGGCAGAGTTTCTTTACATGCCCCAGAGACACTCGATCTGTGCTACTGCATTCATCTGGGGGCAGCTCATTAACAGAATAATATAGGCAAGCTGGAAGGAGTTCACAGAGGAGTAACAAAACGATAAGAAGTGCCAAAGGACTGACATGTGAGAAGAGACTGAAAAGATGAAATCACTCTGCTTTAGCTAAGTGGTGACTAAGGGGGAACATGTCAACCGTCTACAATTACGCAAAGGTTATACACTCCAAAAGATAGGCAGTGATTATTACAAATCAAGGGAGTATTGCTCTGTGGGAAGAGAAATTAAGAACAGGAAAGTTAAGCTCAAATACAGGACCATTTTCTAATGTAGAGCTATTTTATGTCTTGTAAAGCTAAATGTTATATACTATAGCCTTTAAAAAAAGACAAAAATGACGCAAATTATAAACCATTACTTAATATTGTATAGGTAGATTCTCTATGTCTGTCCGTCTATCTATCTATCTATCTATCTATCTATCTATCTATCTATCTATCTATCTGATCTACCGGTGTATCTTAAAATCAACCTTTCACAAACATACATAGAAATAAAAATAATGATTGCTTCTATTACTATAAGTTTTGTGCTAAACATTTTAGCAAGCATCTCATTTAATTGTTAACATTGCATTTTAGCAATCAGGGAAACTTAGGGTAAGAAAATTTGAGCAACATTTGAAGGTCACCCAGCTAGTAAGTGTCACAGCCAGTGTACAAACCCAGGGGTCTTTATCTCCATGTCTCTGCTTATAATCCCTGGATGTACTACTTTAGTACATTATTCTACCTGCAAATTTTCATTATTCTATTGTTTATATGACTGTATGGATTATTTACAAATTCTATGGAGTACTTTGTTATGAATTTCCTTGACTAGCTAATGACATATTTTAGGTACCTTGGAATATGGCTACTCATGGCTCATGGGCATTACATTTGCAAGGCACAGTCATTTCCACAGCCATTTTCCATTCTTGAACAATCCATGTGGTCATCACCCATTCTAGCTATGTGGTAAAGCCTAAATAATTTTATTCCCTTATCCTAGACACTATTTATTTTTAATTTCAAAAATAATTTCTTGATCCACTACTGTATGCAATTCAAACTATTCAGTAAGTTATAATGTATTTATAAAGCAGTAATTTTAAACAAATTATGCTATTGAGTTCTCTTTTTAAAAAAAAAAAATCACCTCACACTTGTTAATTTGAGTTGAAGATACATTGAAAGAAAACCTTTCTCATGGCTAATATTTCAAACAGTACAGAGACCATAAACTGAAGTGAATGGGTCCTTTTCCCTTAGAAGCTTCAGCCTCTGTGGTTAGAGATAACCACTGCTAATAGTTTCTTTTGTGTCTTTCCAGAAATTTTCTATGCACATATTTGTTCACACTTTCCTTTCTTCACTTAGCCATTTATTTTGGTTGCCTTTCCATATCAACACATAAAGTGGTATTTTATCCTTTGTAATGACTATAGAACATTCTACTGAATGGGTGTAACATTATTTGTTCATTTCCCTGTTGATGGATAATTTAGATAGTTTCTAGAATTTTAGAAATAATCCAATCCTATTATGAACATACATCTACATTTATCTTTGCATACTTATCCCTACTGATAGGGCAAATTCATAGCTGGAGCATTTTCTGGGTCAAAGCATATGTATGTTTAAATCTTTTAAGGTTTTTCCCAATTGCCAATTCCAAAGTGGGTTTTACATTAATACAAAAAAATACGAGAGTCTAAACAGGCTGCTCACACTTCAAAACTCACATAGAACCCCAACATGTCATGGTATTAACTTCTGCTCTGTGGGCATAAAATGGCAATTTGCCAAAGAAGAACATTTTATTCTACATAAATATTTTACTCCTGGGCCAGGTTTACCATTGCCCACTTATATTTTCAAGTTAATTAAACATTACTTGTTTGTATTTTTCCATGGCTTAATTGACAGAAACAATAATGTTTAAAATAACAGATTTGACTAATTATTTGTTCTAGGCCTTGGCTTACGCTATTTCTTCCACCTGGAAAATCCACCTCATTCCAACCCTGGATGTATACATTCTACCTACCCTTCACGGTTTATTTCAAATGATACCTTCTCCACCTAAATCATGTTTATTTCCTCAGAACTCCCAGCAACTCTATTTAACCCTTTAGAGTTCACATTATATATAAGTCCATGATAAACGGTAGCTATCATTATTATTAGACACTGGATCTTTCCAGTTCTATAAATGTTCTCATTCTCTCCTGTCTTCCCTTGCCTGCTCCAATGGATGGATTTAGCTCAAACTACATATTTAGTATTGTGATATTAATTTTATTGTCTTTTAAAATAAATGTTTCAAGTTTTCATTTTTAATACCAACTGGTTAAAATAATATTTTTATTCTAAAGTTTCAGATTGTTGAACACAGCAGAAAATGATTTAAGATGTCTCTTTGGAACTCATAAACATATGCAACTTTAAAAACTGAGAGTTAAACCTGAAACATGCTGGTGAGAGTAACATGGATGCTATCATATTAAAGGCCTTTGGAGGCAAGCGAGCATAGTTTACACGCCATCAGACCTATTTATAGAGCTGACTCCTTTCTGCAATGTCAACTGTAACCTTATACTTATTTTAAGCCTCAGTGTCTCAAGTATCAGCCTCTACTAGTCGTACAGTTCTCTCTTATTTGATATCAGAGAGCCCAATGGAGCCTTCTGAAGAACCTAGTCAGATTAGCAAAGATAACTTTTTAGAAGTTCCTAATGTACCTGATTCTCTTTCTGAAGATGAAGAAGTTAAAGCTACCTTCAGACCTGGCTTCTCCCCTCAACCTAGCAGACGAGGTTCTGATTCATCTGAAGACAGTTACCTGGACAATCCACCTTCAGGTGCAAGAAGAGTTTCATTTGCTGACAACTTTGGGTTCAATCTTGTGTCTGTTAAAGAATTTGATTCCTGGGAATTTCCGAGTGGTTCAACCGATTTTGACTTAATGAAGGACATTTTCCACACAGAAGAATATGTTTTATCTCCACAATTTGACTTGCCTTCTTCAAAAGAAGACCTTATGCAACAACTTCAAGTACAGAAAGCAATACTGGAATCAACTGAGTATCTTCATGGATCTACAAGTATGAAGGGCATTATTCGAGTTTTGAATATTTCTTTTGAGAAGTTAGTATATGTGAGAATGTCCTTAGATGACTGGCAGACATATTATGACATATTAGCAGAATATGTCCCAAATTCATGTGATGGTGAAACTGACCAATTCTCCTTTAAAATTTTATTGGTTCCTCCTTATCAAAAAGATGGCAGTAAAGTTGAGTTTTGTATACGTTATGAAACTTCTGTTGGTACATTTTGGTCAAATAATAATGGCACAAATTATATACTGGTTTGTCAAAAGAAAGAGCAAGAGCTGGAGCCTGGAAAACTACAGGAAGAAGTTCCTAACAGACAAATAAAAGGCTGCTTAAAGGTAAAATCAAGGTGAGGATATATCTTACATTCCTTACTTTTTTATAATCTTAAGGTTATTTAAGGTCATTCTTTATTTCACTGGTTGTAAGAAACAGCCATTCTGTTTAAAAATATATTTTTGTTATGTATAAAACAATGGTGCTAGGCTTTAATAAGGTCAGTGCTATTCAAATAAAAGCACTGTGTTATCTATCCTCCAAATGTAAGGAAAATATGGGTATAATGTAACAGATGGCAGGGGGACTGCAATGTGTATGTTGCCTACCTAGCGAGTTATAAATTGCTTAAATGCAAACCACAGAATCTAGATTCTTAACATATAAAACTATTTATTTTGTCATTTAATGTATATTTATTTTCAGTGGTTTTTAAATACTTTTGCCGTACTTCAAAACATTTCTGATTAACATAAAACTGTATTTCAGTATGTATCTAGTGCTCAGAAATTCACAGACTTCCCCCCAAAGCTGTAACGAACTTTTTAACGACTGGTTGAGTCATACAGGGATGTTTGGATGTTTAAGTTAAATCGGAAGAGCTATGACTCTAATGATAAGCTAAGAGAAAGACAGAAGTATATGAGTGATGGATGAATTACACATAAAAGTTTATAATTATAACCAAATGTAACATTATAGAACACAAAGTAGTATAATTTAGTAAAAGTAAATGGAGCAGAATAAAAAAATGACCCAAATAGAAATAAGGATATTAGCTTTATAGATTAGAGATTTGGGATATGACCCCTCATTAGTAACCTTGCTCTCTTGTTAATGTAAAAAATAAAGAAAACTGAGTCTTCAATTCTATCTCTCGTAGAGTTGGCTAATTTCCATGACAGTCGGCGAGTAGATAAAACATCCAAGAGGAGACGGATGTCTCCTGTTCCTCCGAATCCACATGCTCTACCAGCCACAGGCAAATGTTTGATTATCCTCTGGATGGTCCACCATAACTGTCACTGGACCCAAGGATTCTAGTAACTGCACCAGAAATAGTGTAAGATGATGAAAAGGGAACTGTATTAAGAATCAAGACACCCAGATTCCAAGTGGAATTAAATAAAAACATAAAGAATTACATTGGGAAGGGTCTAACCTCTTATGCTTTAATGCCTTGATCTCTTATACAGCAATAAATAATAACTACTAAATGTGTTATTCTAATGCATTAATGAACTAAATATAATGTAGGTGAAGCAATTCAATCATATAAAATATTTCTGTTTTCATTATCCTTTAAAGCCATTTGAAAGATTGGTTTATCTGACTTTGTGAGATATGCTACATTTCTTAGTCCAAACAAAAGTTTCTCAGGTTTTAACTGATACTATTGAGAGATAATATAATCATAATCTCTATGTGCTAAAGTAATAGTTTATTAGTTTATGAAATTATTCAGCAACATGTTAGCTATATAGATAAAATAAGTTCAACACTATTTAATAAACTATTTATATACATAAACATACACATATTAAATACTTTACAAATAAGATCATCATCTGTGAATATCTAATATACATGCTGCAAGTTGCCCTATATATTAGAGAAAAGTGAAACTTAAAAAAGGCATAGCCTTATTGTCAAAGACCTCATAAAAGAAGCAGCGTTTAACTCTGGATTTTTCTGCAAGTTAAGAAATACAGCTTTAAAATTACAAGCATTACATGCTGAACTATGGTAAAGATAGAGGATTCCTTTGATAGAGCAAACTTGACTTGATAGCAAGAACAAAAAAGGATAACTGCTAGGCCTAATCTATCCCAGTCATGATATTATTGAAACTTCTCCTAGTCTAAGATATGTATAACTGGATATATATCAATACCCACATTTGTATTCAGAACAGTAACCATTGGATTCATGGCGGACACCATTCAAGTTTTAATATTGCTTTGGGGAAAAACTTGAGAAGAGCTAAACCACAAAATGGTCTAAAGGCCTGTAAAGTTTCCTAATGAGTTATAAAAATGGAAAAAATCTCTCTCCTTCAAAACCACAAATACATTTTCTGCACTTCTATAACTTAAAAATGACCAACATAATTCAAACCACATTTTGAAAACAAGCATTTGCCTCTGGAGGAGGCCTTTTGTGCTGAATTTCAGTCCAACGTGAATTTTTACATCTGATTTATATACCACTCAAAATGGAGTGTATAAAGGAAATCCTGACAGATCCTTAGAACAGCATGTGCCTTAATAGAATATTTATACAGCTTTTCCATGATATAATTTATATGCAATGGGGTTTCAAATATTCCTAAAACTCACACAAGAGAGCATTATCAAATTTCTAAATGAATATTGCAGTTGGATTTCATTGTGAAGAATTTGGTTAGGGAAAAACAGCACACCTTATTAGTGTTCTTTTACAAAATGTGTACTTGGCTAAAGCAAAAATGGACTAATACTTGTTTGATCAAAAAAGTTATAGCTTCTAAAATATCTTCCTCCCATCAAAAGTTACAGAATCTAAATGGGTCTGTTTTGAGCATTTCCACACTTCCTATGTAACTTAATTTGGAGGTCACTTCTTTGAGAAGGTAAATGCAGAAGAGAAATGTATGTGAATTTTTACTTCACACGTGCAAGTAGATTAATAGTAGTGTGTAACAAAAGTCAGAGTTAAACTGAAAATAAGTCTGTCTTAATGTAGAGAGTAACAACTAACTTGAATTCCTCTTGATACCAAAGTTAATTTGCTATCAGGGTCTCAGAGATTGTATCTTCTAGAAGTGTCAATAATCCCTTCTAATAAGTACAGAATGAACTGTGGGAACACACTGAGTGAGGTAGGATTTCTGTTATGTTTTCTCCACGGAGATTTTTTTCAGGTCAGAGTTTGCAAACCTCCACATCGATGTGGTTGTCTCTTTTCTTTGATTCTTATTAATCTATCCACTTTGGACAGAAAGAAATATCTAGAGGGAGAGGGAAACAGTTTGTAACGCATAGGCATATGACTGAGAGTGACCCAAAGGTATTTAATTGCACTGAAAGGCACGCATCATGAAATACTTGGTAAGTGTCACCACATATGTGGCACTGGTGTATGTGTTAGCAAACAAACTAAGCAGATTTCTGATCTACATCTCAGGGCCATTATTTCAAAATAAACGACCAGGGGCTTCCCTGGTGGCGCAGTGGTTGGGAGTCCGCCTGCCGATGCAGGGGACACGGGTTCGTGCCCCGGTCCGGGGGGAATCCCACATGCCGCGGAGCGGCTGGGCCGGTGAGCCATGGCCGCTGAGCCTGCGCGTCTGGAGCCTGTGCTCCGCGACGGGACAGGCCACAGCAGTGAGAGGCCTGCGTACCGGAAAAAAAAAAAAAAAAAAAAGACCAAAAGAATTAAATGACATTGATATAAATAATATTAAATGTACATAGATAAATAAACTAAAAATAGCATGCATAAGTAGTATAACTTCAAAGTTAAAATTTGGGGCTTCAGAATTAAACATGTCTGGGTTTGAGTCCAAGATGCACCACATGCTAGCTGTGTGACTTTATGCAAGTTAAACTTGGTACCCCTTCTGTTAATTGTGAATAACAATAGTACTATCTCATAGACATTGTTAGAGATTTCCATAAAATAATACATATAAAGTTTTGGCATAGTGTCTGGAACATAGTAAGTTATCAGTAAATAATAAATCCTGCAAAAAGACAAGGCTAACTCTAGCTTTAGGTGGATCTGAAAAACCCTAGAAAAGCCCAAACTGCCCAAAAGTTCCTTTTCTCTTTCCTCTCATGGGTTCTAAATTTTTACCTTTAGAGAGCCATTTCTTTGTCTTTTGCAGGCTTTTAATCAACAAGGGAAACTCATTGAATTCTAAATTTTCTTGAGATGTAGTCACCTGATATCTAGAACATCTTAAAGTTGGAAGAGATCTTAATGACTATTAAAATTTCCATGTTTAATAGATGAAAAAATGGAGGACCAGATCAAAAGGGTTAAAAAAGGCATTGGTTATGGCATTGAACAGACACACATATTAATCCCAGGTAATATACATTTAACTATGTGGCCATGGACATATTACTTTACGTCTCACAGCCTCAGTTTATTCATCTGTAAATAGGGGTAATAGTGCCTGCCTAATGTTGTGATGATTAAGCTAAAATAAAATGAGATTATATTTTAAAAACTTCTAGTAAAGTGTTGGGCACCTATAAAGTAGTCATTAAAACCCAAATATAATTGCCGTCATTATTACCAAATTGTGTTCACCTAACTAATTTCTTGGTTCTTGGACTTGTGTTTTTTCTCCTGACATCATAGTCTTCCTTGTTCAGGTTTCAAAATTCATTCCACAGGTGTTTATTAAGGGCCTGTGTGTCAGGTACTGTGTTGTTAGGCATATGGCTGGAAACATGACCCCGTGAAGACCAGAGGCCCCAAGGGAACAGGCCTCACAGGGGCAGAGAGCAGTTGGGGTGAGGGGGGAAGAACACCAAAACAAAGCTCAGATTCTCTGGGTATACCAGGGAAGCCATGGATGAAAAAGAACTATTTACATTACATTTCAGGTGTTCTCGGATCTGTGATCTATAACTGATCTTGTGTTCTGGACAGCAGACTGACCTTTTCAGCATCTCTTTTTTCCTCCCAACAGCTGCTAAATGTTCCTAACCATTGGGTACACAGACTGACTTCATATGGTTTTGTATTTTGTTAAGTGAAACCAATTTATTATTTTAAGTAATGAAATGGCATGATATAGGTGTTGGATGGTATTTATAACTTGGCCAAGTGAATGCAAATAAATGCCCAAAAGATTTCAATGCCAAAGGAAAAAAACTGACCAGTCTTCAATTTTTGTCCTTGAGGAACAGAACCAGGTACATTCAAGAATGGGAAAGAGAGAGATACTTTCTAAAGCATGACTTTAAGATTAGAGAGAGTTTATCTTTCAGGGTGGGAAAATCATTAAAATGAAGCCAAGAAAAGCACTGGAAAATGGTGCCTAAGATATGGTCCTGTTGCATGTTCCAGTCAGAGCTTTAGGATTGTGAGACTTCCTTAATTTTCACTTACAGTATAACCTGGGGTCCTGGAAGTAGTGCAAAGTGTCAATAGCCCCATGAGGCCTTTAGGACTTAATGTATTCCATAACTAACCTGTTCTGAGCACACGCTAATTGTGGAAGCCGGGTCTGTTTAAGGGAGGGACCTCTGGCAGGGCCATATGGAAACCCAGAACACAGCTGCACAGGACCCATCAGGAGGACTGTTTGGAAGCTGCCAGATGGTTGACAGCAAGGAACCAGCTAGTTTAGAGTTTCCTTGGAGATCTACCAGGGCTTTGTGGCTTCCTGGTCTTGTGGGAAATCCATACCCCTACAAGCCTAGACTTTCCCTAGAGTAGTTCTGAATCTTTTCTGAGAGAAGAGGAAGAAGAGGGTCTCACCACTCAGGGTTTCTCTCAAGCCCTAGCGGAAGGGAATCACTACGGATGCCAGGCCTCACATGGATCCTCTGGGATCTCTACGAGCCTAACTTCCCACCTGAAGCCCATCTGCAGCCTGTAAAAATGGAGCAGGGACCAAGAACTCTGAGCCAATAACGCTCCAGGCAAAAGATGACTGTGAAGTGGGACACTTCAGTTTTTCAGCTTCTTCCAATTCTGCTCACTGTGACTCTTGTCCTTGTTCCAAGGTTTTACCCCAGCACCCCAACAGGAATAGTATAAGAGAAGTTACCTCAGGGGCAGTCACCTGAAGTGGGCCTGATTGTCTACTGCATTGTCAGACTTAAAAGATCATACATATATAAGTGTGTGTGTGTGTGTGTGTGTGTTTATATGTGTAAGCACATATTTATATAATACACACACACATAGAAATTCCTTTCCTTAAATGCAGACCTCTAGGCTGGCAGGGACTATCACTATCTTACACCCAATTAAAGTCAGCTGCACAAATGGGCTTTGAGTTTGGATTGAGACAGTGGAAATGGATAATTTTAGAGCAGGGAGCACTATGGTGTACAAGGCAGATTTGAATACAGAGTTTTGGTAGGAGACCCACAGAAGCAGGAGGACCCTGGGGGTCTGGAGTGTGTGTGTGTATTTGGGAGGGAAGGAGGATTCCAAAAACAACAAGGCATATTGGAAACAGCATGGGCTTTAAAGTAGGGCAGATTTGGGCTTTCATTCTAACTAATTAGTAGCTGTATGAACTTGGATAAATTACGCTTTGTATCCATTTTATTCAGGTATAAAATAGGGATAATAATCTCCACTTGGAAGAGTTGCTATGACAAATACATTAGCTAACATATATAAACATCTATCCCAGTTGCTGACACTTAGTAGATACTCAAAATGGCATTGGTGATAAATTCCATATTTTAAAATCTTGTACATGGCTAGTCTTATGCCCAGGATTAATGGAGAGATGATTTTTCCCCTCAGTATCATTCCTGCTGCCTGGATCCAGGTTAGTACAAATACATAGTTTCAAAATTATGGGTTCAATAAGCTTTTGGGCACTAACCAGGGAAGCTAATATTTTATGGCATTGCTACTATGGGGAAAAATGATTCCTAAATTCCAGCAACTTCTGGGTTACAAAAAAATTTTGGAACATCGACTGGATTTTTTAGGTATTTTTTTAATGAAGTACAACATGTTTTTTCTTATGGTAGTTCTTCTTAAGATGGTTCTTTTGGAGTAAAAAACTGAGTTGGCTATACACAGTTTCACCTTATCATCCCTGTATACATATGAATAGAAATTGAATTTTTTTATTATATCTCTATTGGAGTATAATTGCTGTACAATGTTGTGTTAGTTGCTGCTGTATAACAAAGTAAATCAGCTATAAGTATACATATATCCCCATATCCCCTCCGTCTTGAGCCTCCCTCCCACCCTCCATACCCCACCCCTCTAGGTTGTCACAAAGCATTGAGCTGATCTCCCTGTGCCATGCAGCAACTTCCCACTAGCCATCCATTTTACATTTGGTAGTGCATATATGTCAATGCTACACTCTTACTCAGTCTCAGCTTCCCCTTCCCCTTCTGTGTCCTCAAGTCCGTTCTCTACGTCTGTGTCTTTATTCCTGCCCTGCCCCTAGGTTCATCAGTACTGATTTTTTAGATTCCATATATGTGTGTTAGCATATGGTATTTGTTTTTTTCTTTCTGACTTACTTCACTCTGTATGACAGACTCTAGGTCCATCTACCTCATTACAAATAACTCAGTTAATGAAACTGGATTTGATATAATTATTTCCTCTAAGAAGATCTATTATACACCATTGAATTTTGGTCATTTCTCTGCTTTTGAAGCATTTTCTGTACCCCACCACCACTATATAAAAAGAAAAAGCTCCTCAGGGCATAACTCTCCAATCTCTTCTGGTTTTTATTCTGCTTCCCTAATAGCTTTACTTGGGTAACTGGCATGGTAGTGTTATTATCTATTATATAAATAATAACTGGTTTTTAACCTCAGTTTATAACCTCAGTCATACTATCCTGCTGTTTAGAGATTTTATGACAAATAGAAATAGATTGCTAAATTGGACTGTTATACAGCATTGTTTAGTGACAGAGACCAATTGTACATTAAACAAACCTGCTTTAGGAAATTTTACTGTTCCCTCCCCCTCTAGTTATTCTGAAAATGGTCTGTCTGTGCTGTACATCAGTGTTATTCAAGTCACAACTACAAATGGGATTCTAATATCATAAGACAATGATTGTCCTGGGTGTGGTTGTAGATTTGAATTTCATTCACCCCTTTTGAAGTCTGCAGTAGTAAAAAAGATCAAAATATCCCCCAAATTTAAATCTGTAAAGCATTCCAAATTGTAGATGCTTTTCCTAATTATGTGAAACAGATTTTATACCCATTCAACACTGATGGTACTCTGCTTGTTTTACAGAATTAAACCATGATACAACGCTAACCTATTGACTCTAAAGCTGTGATAAAAACCCTAAGCTGATTTTCATTCTTAAAAATTACTCTGGATGTATTCACACAATTACAAATTACATAGAACTGCTCAGGTAACTTTCAGCTTCATAAGCCACATATGATATAAAGCTGAGTATTTTCACATTTTACTAATATCTCCTTCTGAGGATTAATGTTTATAAATAATTTTATAATAATATATTGTTACAACTTAAATCTCTTGAGTATTTGCCAATGGAAAAATCTCACCGAATTTTAAAATCACATTCAGGCACAAGCAGAAGAAAATATGATCTTCACATATAATCTTGAGTCAGTGTATAAGACTACTGTGCTTAGTGTAAATAAAGTTATAATCATTTTTTTCCAATGCTAATACAGCACTTGATTTCTGAAGAGTCTTCCTTGAATTGTATTGTAGAAGAGACCATCTAATTCTATCCTTTGCTTTCAGGCAGAATTATTCTGAAAACTACCCAAGCCAAATGCTTATAATATTCTCTTTTTAAACATCTCCTGGGAAGACTGTGTTCTTTAGTAAAGTATTCGATCAGGAAATTCTATGTTTTTCATGTAGCCATTCATGTTGTTATATACCTTTAATCTTGTCATTTGTTTACTTCGATTCTCAACTGAATTAAATGTTGGAGTTCCTATACTTATACTTTAAAATTAAAGTATTTAATTTCTATTTTCCATGTCAAATAAGCTCAACAACATTAGATTTCCCCCCTGAGTTCCTAATGATCAAACTAATAAACTAGTTTGTAGTATTTCAATGCAAAAGTCAGAGAAGAAAAAAATCATCACCAACCAGTGAATGATAGCACTGTTACAAGGACTGTGTGCTGCCGCAACCAAGGTATCAGGGCAGCTGGATAGGTTAATAGGCTAGCTAAGAAGCTTTCCCAATCCTGCCCTCTTGAGCTCTGAATCCTGAGTATTGGACTCCTGTGAGAGTCAGAGAAGGGAAAGAGGCTTTATTTTACTAAATCACAAAATTAGAAGTACTTCAGAAGACCATGTCATTTATTTCTCAATCCTACCTAAAAAGATAGCTGCATTAGAATTGTTGAAACTCTCTTAGACAAATAATGACTAATTTTGAATAATGGCTACACCCTTTTCTAGAAAGCTCATTTTTAATACAATTTCATTCAATAATATAATTTTGTAAGTACATTGAAAAGAAATTTTGAATAGATTTGTAAAAACCAACTGTAACACTGACCAGCTGAAATTTAAACTGTTGTAAGTGTACCTTTTTGTAGAAAGATTAATACTGTGTTCACAAGCAGAAGTCATTTGAATATATGTTAAAATTATTGATTCTGTGTGTATGTGTCTATGTGTGTGTACAGTTTTAACTAAAAGGCATTGTTTGAAGCAATGAATGTGTACAGAGGACTGGTACAGTCAATCGAGCTGATAATTTATTTAGTAAATTGAACATAGGGAGCAGTATAAGTAATATTGCCCACCTCCATTCAAGTTATCCTTGATGCACTGCTTTTTTGTGTGGAAAGCACACATGCATATGTATATATGAGCTTTTCGCTTTTCACAAAGATAGTTCATAATTTTCTAGTATTTTATATTGTTTGTATTAGTAATACCTCATTCAAAGTTACCTTTGGCAAACCAAGTTAAGCTTTAGACAATGGCAGTTATGTGAATATTCAAGGCACTTGTTTACAAATCTCATAAAACTCGTGTAGTTCACCAGGGCTACTCCTACTGTCGATTTATCCATGTTACGGAACTTGCTTTTGCCCTTTCATAGCTTCACTATACTGCCTTAAAATTACCAGCGTTTCTGGGAATATTTTCCCATGGAGTAGCTACTCCTATGATGCAAAATAAAACAACTTTCCTTAAATGAAAGGGTTGCTGTTTGCCATGTTTGCATCTGATGCAATTTATAAGCAAAGAAATTAACATTCAGTGAAACTTACTGTTTATCAGATATTTTTATTTGGAAGAAGAGGACTTTTGTCATATGTCCCTCTATATCTGTTTAGTCAGAATTCTTCCAATGGTGGCCTTTCAAATGGTGGCCTTTTCCTGCACTTTTAAAAACTTTTATGTGTGTGCCATCCTCTCAAATGGATTGCAAGATCCTTGAGGTCAGCAGTGGTATATTAGTTTAAGCATTATTCCCCACTGTGACTAACAAAGGGTTTTGTGTGGAAAAGCTCTGAAAAAATATTGATTAAACCTGATAACCATAGAGCCTGGTAAAATCCTAAAGTATTCATTCTGAATACTTAAAGAATGAATTATGCTTTTTATAATTTTAATGATGAGTGCTTTTATTGTTTCCACAATCTTTAAAAATCAGGGTCCTACTTGTCATCTCCATCTGGATATCCATGTGGCAAATTAATCCCCTTACGTCCCAAACCAAAGTTACATTTCCCTTTCAATCCTAATCCTTCTTCCTCTATCCTGTACTTCGTTTAAAGTCATAATTATCATTCCAGTCATGCAAATAAGAAACGTCAACATAAGAACTGATTTCCCTTTTGCCAACTCCTATTAATTCTACACTCATATTCGATTCCATTGCCACATAAGTAATGATTGTTCATTTGAATAAAAATAAACATTGTTTCTGGGGCTTCCCTGCTGGCGCAGTGGTTAAGAATCCACCTGCCAATGCAGGGGACATGGGTTCGAGCCCTGGTCCAGGAAGATCCCACATGCCACAGAGCAACTGAGCCCTTGTGCCACAACTACTGAGCCTGCGTTCCAGAGCCCTCGAGCCACAACTACTGAGCCCGCATGCCACAACTATTGAAGCCCGCATGCCTAGAGCCCATGTCCTGCAACAAGAGAAGCCACCACAATAAGAAGTCCATGCACCGCAACGAGGAGTAGCCCCTGCTCGCTGCAACTAGAGAAAGCCCGCACGTAGCAAGGAAGACCCAACGCAGCCAAAAATAAATTAATTAATTAAATAAATTAATTAAAAAAACACATTATTTTAAAAATAAAGAACAGAGTATACAAAAAACATACACATTATAAAAACAACAGCTAAGAGGGAAATTTATTTCTTCAGTAACCACATATTTGTTGTCTAAATTGACTCAAAATTAAATAGAGAATTGAACATATTAACCATATTAACATCTTGTAGTAGTCTAAATTTACTTGCAGTTACCAGGGTATCAAAGAAAGATCAAATTGAGAAATAAGTTAATATAGTTGACACTTTATTTAGTCTTTCCTTCTTTCCTGTCTTCTAATGAGCTGATTCATTGAGTCAGTACAATGTTACTATTCTGTAATATCAAGTAATCTTAACATCCCAAATAAAAGAAATACTCATTGGTCAGCTTTTGGCTTCCTTCATATCACAATCCAGACTAGTGGGACAAGAGAAAAATCCAACAGGCTGAATAATAAAAGACCAAAGGCAGATATTGAATGTCCACTGATCAGAATTGAGTCATTCATTCTTTCTCTTTGCCAGGGCCAGGACCAGGGCCAGTACTCATGTTAGTTCTGCTGCCGCTGCTTGTGGCACTCACTGATTCTGACACCTGTGGATTCTGGGTCTGGCTGTTGTTCTGTCTGCTTTTCTTTACCTTAATGACTTCCTTTGACTGGGCCTTTTGCCTCTACCAGATTCCTCCCCTGTACCTAAACCTAAACACCTAAACCACGTCCTCTCTGTCTTGAGATTGCAGATTCTTGGCCTTTGCTTATATGAAACCATAAAAACAAAAACAATTAAAGAGAAAAAATGCAGTGCATGTAAATGTTTAACCTTAAAACCTACAAAAAGGTAGTATGATGAATCTGCTACATTCTGTTGAGTACTTTTTTAAAAAAATATTTCTTTATTTAGCTGTGCTGGGTCTTAGTTGTGGCATGTGGGATCTAGCTCCCTGACCAGGGATTAAACCTGGGTCTCCTGCATTGGGAGCGCAGAGTCCTAGCCACTGCAGGGAACTCCCTATTGAGTACTTTTTCAAAAAATTACTTTAATATAATTTTAGATTTAAAGAAATTTATAGAAATAATATGAAGATTTCCCATATGCTTGTATATAAATGTTTTAAAACTATATAAGAGGAGTCCAGTTACATTGATTCTTATAGGCAAAAGCTTTTACCTTTGAAAACCATAAGCAATGGTGACTTTCTAGTTTGTAGCTAACTGCTGATTTTTGCAGAATATAAACTACAATTAAAATGTTTTGTGAAAATATTAACAAACTCAGATGGAAATAGTACTGTTATTATATTATAATGCTTTAAATTTTAAAATTATATTTTTCTTTTTATGATATAAGAATTGGGAAACAAATATATGTTTTTAGGAAATTAGCATAAATAATTACATATTTTATATGGCAAAATAATAATATACCCCATCTATAATGACACATCAATTAACTCTTACATCACTACCCTCAACTATCATCTCATAGTTTTCATTAAGAGTTTTACTATAATTTTCCTAATATCCTAAAGAGCTTTATTGTATAAAACCTGAAGTTTCCACCCAAAGTATAAAAGTATTATTGAGGTAGGTAATGCATAGCATTTGTAAATAGTTATGTTTCACTTTCTCAGAAGAAGTGTTTTAATGAAACTTGCTGAAAATTAAAGTTTTATCATTTACGTTTGTTGTTGTCCAATTAACTTTTAGTATACAAATATGGATGGGTTCCTACTGAAAATGGCATTTTTGAGACTGAGTTAAACAATTTCTGGGGAAAGCTTAGCTATTGACTGAGCATCCTGGAGGAGTATTCTTATTAGTACAACAGAATACTCCTGTCTGTGACTAATTGAGGCAATTAATTTTTTTGAAAACCCTCAAAATTATGTTGGTGTGATTATAAGAGTCTTTTTTTTTCTGTGTTATTCTTCAATTCCTGGGGAATTCCTTGACCACTTATGGTAATTTTGGAACAGTTTGCTTTCATTCTTTTAATTTTTATCTGAGCATCTGTAACATTTATTAGAACTTGTCTACAAAACCAGGTGGGACTCTCATCTTGTGCATGGATTGTAGCCCATTGACAACTTTAAATTTATGATATTTTACTACTTTAACAAGTTAACTTGTTCTTTGGTTTAGAAATTTCTAATTATATAAACTTAAGGAATACATACTTTAAATGTCTCTATCATTATTTCTTAAGTGATATAAAATTACCTCCTACTAGATCACTTTTATACATTGTAGTCAAGAGGCCAGTCCTATTTACATAAGAAGAAATTTAGGCAAAAGGGATTTATTTGATCAAGGCCAGGAAATATATAAGAGGAAAAGCTCTTTTTGTGATTTAAGGTCTCTAATTCCCTGTGGCTTTGAACCATAGTGCCCCAATCAGCCAATTAACCATAAAGAAATTACAGAGTCCTTAATTTATGTAGGATTCTTCTAGTTAGCTTCTATTTTCAAGCATTAACTTGATAAATGGATAACATTTATGCACATGAGAAGTTACTTATCAACATAAATGGAAAGACACAGACTTAGAGGAGAGCATAGGAGATGCAGGGCAACAGGCTTTAGAGAAATGATTTACTGCAGGCGGACCTGATCAGAAACAGCATCACAGAGGAACTGAACTTGATCTGGAAATGGTAAAACTTGGGTAGGTGGAGAAGAGTTAGGAGACTGTTTACATAGAATAAAAAATACTTGTGGACACGGCAGCAAAAAAGATAAGTCGGAGATTTTGTTGTCAATTTGACTGCCTGGAATGGAAAGAATTGTAAGAGTCAAACTTGAAGAAAAAGGTTGAAAAAGAATTGCACTGTCTTGCTAGACCAAGGATTTTGAACTTTAGTTCCTATGCTCAAGGATAAAGTATTACTTTAGTTATATCAATCCAGTAAGCACATGCAGAATAGAGTGAAAAGTATGAACTAGGTCACTGTCCATAAGAAGGGATATTGATTTTCTATGTTCATAACTGTTTTTTACTTATTGTTTCTGTATGTTAGAATGTTTAAAACATAGGTTTTATCCTTTTCTCATTATCAATATTAACTGAATTCTGCTATAGGTCATCTTTAACGTAAATAAACACATATATATATTATGGCACTAATTTTTAGGTATTTCTATACTATTTCATGGGTGATTTATTTTACTACTCTGGTGACACTTAGGGGAAATTTATTTCTATAATTGTTTCTCACCCAAATTCTTCCTTCAAAATCTAAGGTTTACGTTTTAATTTAGTGAAAAAGATTAGTCCAGGCATCTCAGTCTTTATCTTCTTGGATGGATACATGGAAATTACACTAGTATATTTTTTTCTATAGTACCAATGACCTCAAGATTAAGAGGGTATGAATCTTGGTTCACATGAAAAAAAAATCAAAATATTAGTATCAAAGTTCTAACTATGCTTTTCAGCTTGTGTATTAAAAGAGAATAAAAAAAAAGATCGATGACTAGAAGAAATGAATACAGGATCTTCATACATTCAACAAATCTTTGTTGAACACATACTATGTGTCAGGTACTGTTCTCAGTACTAGAGATACATCATGAAAGAAATGACAATCCCTGTCCTCATGTAGCTTACATTCTAATGGAAGGAAAACTAATAAGTAATAAACAAAAAGAATAAGTAAGTTATTTTAGAAGATGACATATGCCATTGAGAATATAAAAAACAGAGCAGCATAAAAAGAATAAGGAATAAAGACTACTTCATTGAGAAGATGACAATTGATCAGAGACTTGAAGAAAGTCAGTCATGAAGAAATCTGGGGGAAGCAAGTTCCATGCAGAGCAAAGCAACCAGTGCAAATATTCTAAGTAAGTACAAGTGATGGATCTCCCCTTCTGTTTACATTAGGTTCTCATGCTCTTTAGGTCGCCTGTACATTCTTGGGCTTATTTCCCACAGGACTCATCACTACCCACAGGGTCTCTGAGAGAAAGGGGCAGGGTAGCAAAAGTACAGATGAAAATATGTCATCAGCAGTTTGTCTTTGACTCTAAAGTCTTTTAGGGTCCCTTTCTGCTTTCTCTGGCTGCCCAAATCCCTATATCCAATCTTTTAGATTCATCTTTGCAACTGAAGGACTGAGTTGCAATTTTGTCTTGGTGAAGGTGCAGTTGTGTTACAGGTAATCTAATCAAAGAAGAAATTCCACATTTGAGTTATCTTAAAAAGCACTGAAAAATTCTATCTATTATTATTTTATTTCAATTTTTTTTGATTATCCTGACAATAGACTATAAGTACTGTAGATACTGGATAAGTTTATGTAAATTGATACCTGTAAGAAGAAAACATTTTTCATAAATTAACACTATATATGTAAAATAAATCAAGCAAACCATTGTAAAATGATGATTTGGAAGGAAAGCAAGTGTAATCTTGCAAGTGCCTTTACTTATGTAGCAAATGAGGAAAAAAGAAGACCGGAATATAAGCAGTTTTGATCTTTTTATATGAAACATTATTTTACATATTATAAACTCCAAACACATTAAACTATCAGCATTATCCACAACTTACATTTAAGCCACTACCTTGCGTGTTCTGCTTTTTTAATAACTGTCACCTCATCGCTACCATTTTCATCTCAAGACTAATTGTCTCTTTTATGGGATCTAACGAACTAGTGTCCTTGGCAATACACTTTACGGTGCTTGCATTTACAATAATCGTTTGGGCAATTTGCCATAGTACAACTGGAAAACATTTTACCATCCCAGGTCTAAATCTTAACAAACATGATCAGTGTTAGGGTAGAAAAGATTAATGTCTCTTACCCTAAACAGCATCTAGATTTCATTTCAGTTAAAAAAAATCAGTAAATTTAAATTCACTGATGTATGGATTGGTAATTCCCATGATGAATAAAAATTAATTGTGGGCTTCCCTGGTGGCGCAGTGGTTGAGAGTCCGCCTGCTGATGCAGGGGACACGGGTTCGTGCCCCGGTCCGGGAAGATCCCACATGCCACGGAGCGGCTAGGCCCCTGAGCCATGGCCACTGACCCTGCGCGTCCGGAGCCTGTGCTCCGCAACGGGAGAGGCCACAACAGTGAGAGGCCCGCGTACCGTAAAAAAGAAAAAAAAAAAAAATTAATTGTTTAATAGACCTAACAGTAGCAGAAGTAAAATCCCTAAAGAATTTACATTATTGCTAACCTGCTTGATTATGTATACCCTCTCCTCCCACCCCATAGAAAATCTTAAGAGCAGAGTATTTTCACTGAAGGATTTATTTTCCCACTAACCATACTTTGATATAGTAAAAGCCAGGGTAGAATAGTAGTGTAAACCAGTGTTTCTTAAACTTGGGTGTGCATAGGAAGGGGAAAAATAAGGCACCCACACCTAGATCCTCCTATAAGACCCCAATTTCATTGGTTGGGGTCAGGTTGCAGGCACTGGTATTTTTAAAAAGCTCCCCAGCTGATTCTGATATGCACCAGGGTTGAGAATGATATAAACAAAAGACTAAACACATGTGTTTTGAGTTGTAACTTTTTTTTAAATTTGAAAATCAATTAGTCTCAGTATCCACCAAAAGAATAATGCTATTAAACAAAGAAAAATTAGCAAATAAAATAATGCTTTTGCAAATATGGCCTGAGGGATTTTTAAGCATTAATAGCAACATTAAGTACTGTGGGAATTACGATACAAAAGATAAGCTTTTTAAATAGGGCATCTATTAAAGAAATTTTGCCCCATCATTTGTGATGACTTGGGGAAGGCGAAAAAGACACTTTAAATAGCATGGTAAAGTTAATTTCCATTTAGAATGAAGTAAACTTTCAGAAAGTATTTACTTTTCTTTTTGAAAAGTATATATTTTACAGTTCAGAAAAGTCAAACTTTTAAATATGATTTGTAATCATATTAAAGGATATGATCTTCCTTCAGTCTGCTCTCTTTACAAGCCCATGTATATACACAGTTGCTACTGCCTTCCCTGAGTTTGACTTATGGATTTTATTACAGTTGACCCTGTATGGATCCTGTATGGACCCTGTTATGGATCTTATTACAACAGGGATATCAGGGGTGCTGACCCTCTTTGTAGTTGAAAATCTGAGTATAACTTATAGTTGGTCCTCCATATACTCAGTTCCTCTGTATCCATGGTTCTGCATCATCAGATTTAACCAACTGCAGGCCACGTAGTACTGTAGCATTTACTATTGAAAAAAAAATCTGCATATAAGTGGACCCACGCAGTTCAAACCTGTGTTTTTCAAGAGTCGACTGTATTTTCTTCTATAGCACTCCATGCTTCCCCAATCATGAAATGTACAGCTGTGATTTTATACTGCCAGTTTTCATTTATCATTCTTTAGACTGTAAGCTCTATGAAGTCAGAGTTGGTTCAATCTCAGGTTGTGCTAGTAGTTTAACGTCTAGCATGATGCCTAGCACAGATTAACTACTTGCTGAATGAATACATACTAAATTTTGTCCAACATTATTCTGACTTAGCATGATGTCCAGTAGAAGGACTGAATCCTTTTAAAGCCACTTGATAGCTGTATTCTTCAGAATGTTGACTGTAAAGTCTTGTGCTGCCTTGTTAAAAGTGTGGCAGAGATCCCCATCTTTGGCAACATAATTGCATCCCTTCAGGATTCAGCCCTTGCATTTGACTCCTTCAGCAATCCCAGCCTGTGGCCCAACTTCTTCAGTCGCCTGTTCCTTGCCTTTTAGTTCATACTGGTTCTCAACTTGTCCTTCCCAAGCATCGTATTGCTCTTCTATTAATCTCTAACCATAGTCTGTCTTAGTGAGACCTTCACACTTCATCTTCTTAGGTTTGCTGGCAATGAATTTTGCTTTACTTAATCAGGGATCCAAAAGTCTTCAACTGGGAGAGCCATCTTGGTACCTACCTATTCCATCTCTTCCAGTGAAAGGCACCAACCAGAGGAGTAAGGTGGTGTTTGTACTGTAAGCTTCTTAAATCAGTTGGACTTCTTTTCTTGACTCTATAGGTTCAATTGCATCATCCCTGAATCTGCTTACATCTTCTCCAGTCTAGAACTTGGCTAGGACCAATAACTGGTGGACATTTTCTAGCATTTTAGTATTGAAATTAACATGACCAAGAATATGAAATGTAGTTGGTTGCATGTGATAACTACACTAATAAAGATTATTTATGTTAAAAGTAATATTGCCTCTTATTTAAAGAGTTTTAATCAAATAGATTCTATGAAGGATCTCTGCAAGTTAGCAAAGACCTTAAAGCTAATTTAAAAATTCTATTACTTGGACATCATCCAGATTAAGAACTCTTGCACCCAAAGACACAGTCAAGACAGTGAAAATGGGAGAAAACATTTACAAATATATCTAATAAGTGACTTATCCAGAAGAACTCTTACAACTCAATAATAAAAAGAGCCTAATTTTAAAATGAGCAAAGGATTTAAATAGATATTTCTCCAGAGAAGATATATTAATGACCAATAAGCACATGAAAAAGTATTCAATATCATTAGTTACTATGAAAATGCTAATCAAAACCACAATGTGATGTCACTTCACGCCCACTATAATGACAACAATTAATAAGACAGATAATAAGTGTTGGTGAAGATGTGGAGAAACAAATTATAGGATTATCATAAACCCAGCAATTTCACTTCTAGGTATCTACCCAGGGGAAATGAAAACATGTCCATGCAAACACTGGTATGTAAATGTTCATAGAAGCACTGTCCACAAGAGCCAAACGGTGGAAACAATTCAAATACCCATCAACTGGTTAATGCGTAAAGTGAGTGTATCTATACAATGGAATACTATTCATCAATAAAAATGAAATATTGATACATCCTACAACACTGATGAACCTCAGAAACATTTTCCTCCATGAAAGAGGCCAGACACAAAGAATGCATATTGTATGATTCTCCTAATATGAAATATCTAGAATAGGCAAATATCTCAAAACAGAAAGAAGATTAGTGGTTGCCTAGGACTGGGAGTAAAGAGTGACTCTAACAGGCTTATTCTTTTGGCGGTGCTGGAAATGTTCTAAAATTAGATTTGGTGACAACTGAACAACTCTGTAAATATATTAAATATACTAAATGTCACTGAATTGAACACTTAAAATGGGTGGATTTTGTGGTATGCAAATGATACCTCAGTAAAGCTGTTAACTTAAAAAATTATTTTACGGGGCTCTCCTGGTGGCGCAGTGGTTGAGACTCCGCCTGCCGATGCAGGGGACGCGGGTTCGTGCCCCGGTCCGGGAGGATCCCGCATGCCGCGGAGCGGCTGGGCCCATGAGCCATGGCCGCTGAGCCTGCGCGTCCGGAGCCTGTGCTCCGCGACGGGAGAGGCCACAGCAGTGAGAGGCCCGCGTACCGCAGAAAAATAAAAAAAAATTATTTTACTAATTTTGTATGGGGATACTAATATTTTATGATAAACAGATATAAATTTCTATAGACGGACTGTAGAATTTAGGGTTTATAAGTTTAGGGTCTGAAATTTCTCCTGAAATTTAGTAGAGAAATAGTAGTAAAAGATTGTTTTGTATTTTAGATGAGGCTAGAATAAAATGGCAAGAAAATGAATACAGGTTGCATACATAGTCCCAGATGAAAAATTATATTTCCCATACATGGTATGTGTATAAGCTTTGAAAGATACTTGAGTACCTTTCCATGAATTCTGTAGATAATTCTGCTGCAGGAATAAGGACTATAAGTTTGATCCCCTTCTTCAGAGTATGTTAATTCAAGGACTGAACAACTTTCACTCCGTAACATTTTTCTTATTGTTTCAACAGGGAATGTGATATTAATTTTATCTTTTTGCAAAGTGTCGATGTAATAATAATAGGTAATGTTTATTGATTGCTTGCTGTATGCCAGACACTGAGCAGTTTAAATCCATTTCCTCATTTAATGTGTTACATTGGTACAAACACCTACTCTTCTTAGTTTAATTAAACTTTTCTTTCTTGTGTCCTCTTTCATGGCCTTTCTCTGCTCTCATTTTCTTTTTTCTATTCTACTACTCTTTCCCTACCCACCTTCAGAGCAAATTATTCAACTGCTGGTTACACTATTCATGTTTCAGAATCTCATTTTTTAAAAACAAGTGATTCGTTCACATTGTTCTGCCTTTAGCCAAAAAGCAATTTGACATTGCAGAAAAATATCAAATCAGATTTTGTGCTGAATTTTGACTGATTTAGTCAAAATGTTCAAGTGGTTTGTATATATAAACCTGCCTTAAATCAAAGAAATGTGGGCTGAAGGGGAGGAGGTCTTTGAATATGAAGTGGTAGATTCCACAGGAGTGCAGAATCTTTTGTGAAGAAATCCGCAAGAGGACAGAAAGAAAATACTAATTCACAAAAGGTGTGGGTGAAGGGCTGGCAAAGAAAACCTGTAACACAAGATGTGGACATTTGTGAGTATGCCTCAGTGCATTGCATTAATAATTTGCATATTAAGAAGTCACGAGTCTTCACGTTAATGAATCCCTAACTAGTCTCTGACACAATAGAATGAGTGTCCCTGGAGGAGTCATTATGGCCTATCATGTCAATGATCCGCATATTAATGACTCTCTTACAGGCTCATCAACAGGTAGCCTAATAGGCTTCCATTGAGTTCTTTTTCATTTGCTTTTTAAATGTATCCTCTCCTCCCTTCCTTTTGTAATCCTATTGTGAAGATTCGACAAAAAGGTGCATTAAGATGATTTTAATGTGTGACGTAAGTTCACAAAAGCATTAAATTTAGAAATAATGCTTTAAGACTTCCTGAGTCTGCCTAGAAAACTTTTCAAATGCAGTTAAATACAAATCCAGTTCGATAATAGGGTTCTTATTTGGAATTTAACACAAACCATCCAACCCAATTTACCATATTTCTCTTTTCCCTGATATATCAATTTATGCTGTGATTAGCATAAGTAGAGTAGGTAGTTTAAAAATGTTTGTGAAACTGAATTTCTTGAAAATGGAAATGAATTCCAATGGATTTCACATGATAGAGGTTACTAAACACTTATTAAAACTAAAAAGCAGTAGCTGATAATATTAAAAAATTTTAAATATAAAAGAATTTTAAATTTAGAGAAAATACATTTATTAATTGCATAGCCATAAATAAAAGGCCCTAGGATTTTGAAAAAATGATTTCATAACTTTAAAATTTAACATTTAATTAAAAGCAATAACAGGAAGGCAGTACTTTAACATTTCTAACTTGATTTGGCATGCCCTGACTTTTGTTGGCCCTAATTATTATATTTAAGATAGTTGGTGATTTTTCTTATGAACATAAAACCTACCATCTCCCATACGAAATACTGAAGAACTGCTTTACCAATATTTTACTGAATTATACATCATTTCACCTGATTTACTCTCCAGATAAGGGGAAGAGTATTGATACATGCTTGAGATTCTCTGTCAAGAGCCAGGAAGAGGAGAAAAGCTGGGGAAAGAGTTGGAGAAGTTTGGCACTTTGTTCCCCATTAAAGAAAAAACAAAACGAACAACCCCATGTAAACTTTACTATCTTGGGGAACAATAGAGGGCACAGGTGCTCAGGGGAGTGGCTGCCACCCTCAGCTGGGCAACAGATCCTTTTGAGAAGTGTCACTTCGGAATGATTTGATTTCAGTTTGTAAGTCTCATGCTCCTTTGTTTTCCTTCCCGCTCCTAGCCCTTCCAAATACAACCTTTCCACACATACACTGGGAATATCAATTTACATTTTAAATTACCTTTTCTTAAAACAGTTTTCAAAACAATATTTAATACAAATTCTGTAGAGCTTGGATGTCAAATCTCAGTATTTAACAGACCAAATATCTTAGGTGATACTTACATGTAGATTTCACAGAGAAAACATGTTTAATCAGGATTTCCTTAATTGCAGTTAGTTAGCTCATAGTCATGATTTTGTGATAATGACTTTTTACACGAACACAGACAAATCAATATCTTTATGAAGGAAATAATGCCTGAAAATTAGTATCCTTAGGAAAAAATAGATATTAACAATTCTCTGATAATTTTCAAAAGATGGATGCTGTATAAAGTTCTTAGAAATCACTTTGTAGGGGAATTGTGGAGAATCAGAATGTCAGAATTCTGAAGTAGTAAGAGTCTCAGCTGGACAATGACTAATTTTTCTGTCACCCACATGCTCCACGGATAACAATTACTTCCATTAAGAACTCAGGTAAAATAAGGACTTTAGACCAATAAAGTTAAGAATTCTTTTCTGATATCTGTCTGATGTATATTCTTTAGTTTTTCCAGTATCCATCAGTTAAAAACATTTACATTTCTCTCTTGGTAGAATATAATTGGCAGATTGTGGCAGAGAAGTCCTTTGGGCCAGGTTTACCTATAACTCTTCTTTCACTGAAAATTCATGGATTCTGCTTGTAATTACATCTCTCCCAAAGCAACCTACAATTTTTGTTGTTGTTCATACGTGAACCTCCAAGGTTTGACTTAATTAAGCACTAGATTCTCGTAATTTAGTACTCCTTTAGAAGACACTCTAAGGAGATCCCATCTCTACAAAATTGCACATGATGCCCAGATTCAATCACAGAACTAAATCCAAATAATGTTTTCTCCCTGATTTCTGTGGGGTGGGTGAGCAAGAAAAAATAGCACCCACTGCTTTGACATGACAAAGCAGATTTGAAAACAGCAATCCTTGGCAGAAGACAAAGAGTTAGGAAATGAAGCAACTTTGGAAAAGAAACTTACCAAAGAATTCTTCAACAAGGTTATGCCTTTTTTTTTTTTTTTTTTTTGCGGTACGCGGGCCTCTCACTGCTGTGGCCTCTCCCGTTGCGGAGCACAGGCTCCGGACGCGCAGGCTCAGCGGCCATGGCTCCCGGGCCCAGCCGTTCTGCGGCATGTGGGATCTTCCGGACCGCGGCACGAACCCGTGTCCCCTGCATCGGCAGGCAGACTCTCAACCACTGCGCCTGGGAAGCCCAGGTTATGCTTTTTAGTTGCTTCTTTCTCTGCTATTGAAATTTCCTGCATCAAGAAGGCATCATAACATCGTTTTCAATATATTTTCAAGATCAAGCACTGAGGCAATAGGGAATGTTCTAATTTAGTAAAAGAAATAGAGAAGATTTTTAGGAACATAGCAATTCAGGTTTGTGGAAAACAGGAAAGTGACTCAATAAAACCATCTGGTCACTAATGTGGTGATATGTTCTTAGTTACTTGAATACTTGAGCAGTTCACTAGACTTTACTCAAGGGGCTTGTGGTTTGCCGTGGTTTATGCTTACATTTTAAAAGTAATAAATTAACTTATATCATATGTATTATCCAATATATTCATTTATCCCAATCATTTGTAGATATTGATAATGTTCCACTATTTGAAAAGTTTTATCTGGACATAGTAAAATAATTTGGGAATAAATCATTGTATAATCTGCATTATAAATAATGTAAGTCTAGCTCACAAACTGTGTGGGTAGGATTTCTGTAGGTATTAAATTTGAAATGCTGACCATAAGATTTAATTGAGAATTTATCTTTGTATTGCAAAGTTAATGGTTATTTCTATTGATCCTACTAGCATTTATATCTTTTGAAAACAAATTTAAGAAACTTCCAAATTACATTTCAAAATTATATTTATGGAATATTATTAGTTACATAAATATGGAACTCCTAAAACTGGAAAGCATGTTATTTAATGTCAAAATTGAGAAAGGCAAATTGTTTCCATTTTGAGCAACAAAGGGGTTGAGAAATAAAGGGGTAGTGGCTGCCTGATTGTATAGAGAAGGATCACAGTGCTCAATCTGGTCTCAGCTAGGAAGTCCCTTGATGTGTTATCAGTGCTTGCCATGGGTGCGAGAGAAAGAGGCCAGCATGAGAGCATTGTATTTGATATCCCTAATCTAATCCAGAGCTTTCACTTTGAAGATGAGGAATCCCACAAAAACCATGTTCTTTACCATATTAGTTATTAGTCTCCAGATACAGCATCTAAAGGAAATAGAAGCCATTTAAAATATTTGATGTTTTTTTCTTTGAGATTATTTCTTGCTTCTTTCAATCCCCGTTATTAATGCAGAACTGTCTTCATTTTGTTTTCCTCTGGAATTATTATCAAGGAACTGAATTTTAATTCACCTTTTCATCCTAGATTCCCTCTTGCATTATGCCTTTAAACTTTTTCCTTAGACACTTCTGTTCACAATTAGACATTTATTGCTCTAATTGTCTCTCTTTTGATCAAATATTTCTCTTCTGTTCTGGTTTTATTCCTGATCAAAAGACTATTGGTACTGTAACACCAAAGGAATAGATACTAAGCCCTAGTAGTTGGTTAATGTATTATGAACTTTACCTCTCATTAAGTACAAGTTTCTGCTTTCCTCCCTCCTCCAATTCATGGCTATAAAATGTCAGAATACTAGAAAGTCCATTTTTAGAGAAATATCACCATAAAATTATGAAAATAAACAGTACACAATATGTAATTATTTATTCCAGGAAAACCTTTTCAGTATTTCTGTAAGTATCCACTTAGCAATGCCAATCCTGATATATTCTTCTTAAGTGTCTTTAAAAAAATTTCAAGTGAGGTACATAATATTTTTAACTTAAAATCTCTCCATTCATTTAGGGAGAGTGGGTAGAGGAAATCAAATGAGAGCACAAGCTTCGAAGTAAGAAGGCACACTTAACGTCTTCTTGAAGAGTTCAATATTGACTTTTTAGCTGTTTATCAGAGTGAGAGGTGATGCCTAAGAATTCCAAGTTGGTTTTCTTTAGGCAATGCTGAGTACTTTCAAGCAGAGTGTTAAAGAGACACAAACGCAATATTCATGACTCATTTTGGAAATGATCCTTTTTTTATGCCAACTTTTTGATTCCTCTTGGAACAGAGTTACATTTCTGCCACCTACAACCTAATCCTCACATTTACCCTGACTAGTTGGGTAATTCCACCACTTCAGACTTAGACTGGGTGGAACAGGTTTTACTCATATTTTAAGAGACATATGGGCTTTTAGCACAATAGCATTACAGAAACCCAGGAAAAATGATATTATTACTTATACTAAAACTACTATATTTTGACAGTGTTAAAATTAACCATAACTCCAAAAGCATAAGTGCCACATACCCAGAAACTGCAAGAATATTAACAGGGTGCCTAAATTCTGACAGTGAATAAATCAATTGGGTAATAGCAGAAAGTGTGAATTTGCATTCACATGCACACTGTATTTGTATTTTAAATAAAAAGTTACTTTCACTGATGATCAAGTGATCTTTCTTTGGAGGGTGGTCCTGATAATAAGAGTATACTTTAGAAAGACTAATAAGCTAGTATGTCATCATGGGCTGCAAATTTTACTCCTGAAAGTAACTTGTGGAAAAGTAAGTAATTTGTGAATTAAAGATATGAGAGAATGGAGTAAACTTTAAAAAAATATACATAATTCCAAGTAAAAGGAGAAGCACGGGAATTGGGTACTGTGGCAGTATAGAACTAATGATCAGTGCGGTATTTACTACATGTCACTAATAATAATGGTAATAACAGTAGTGATAATACATTTATTAAACACTTCCGCATATTGAGAATTATGATAAATAATTGCCCTGTGTAAGGACTAGGCAATATTTTGGAGAAAAATGAGATACAGAGAGGTTAAGTATCTTGTTGGAGGTTACATGGCTAGTAAGTGACTTAGTAAGGTAAATAACAGGAAAGACTGTGATTTGAATCCAGGTCTTTCTGCTCTTTTTCGCTATGAATTGACTAGAATAAAAGCCAGGAAACTAGGTATAACTTGCTGATGCACTGTCCAGGCACACGTACCAGAGATTAGAGAAAAAGGCTGAAAGGTGTCTACATGGGCACCGGAGAAGCAGATTACCCAGTGTGCAAGACATCAGAAACCAGCCAGCAGACTAATTCAAGACCTTACCGACTTAACAGTGAAGGAGCAGTGGTTAACCACCAGACTTAACTCTCTCTTGCTTAGGTCTTGGAAAGGGCAATACTTGATTTCTAAATCTCATGAACACAGCCAAGGTCAGGCAGAAAGAAGGCATTTTTAAAATCTACATTCAGGGAATTGATCAACAAATCGCATTGATGCTACATCAAAAGTTTAACTCAAATTTGATTCCTTTTCTCTTTCCTCATTGCCATCACCTTTAACAGTCATTATTTGTGCCTGAAATATTGAAGGAGCCTCCTGACTTGTCGTCCTGCTTCACTATGGCTCATCCCATCCAGGCTCTCCTAAAATAGATCCTTAAATGTACTTCCAGAGATTGGTCCCTAAATGTAAATCTGATGGTGTCTCTCTCCCATTTAACTCCTCCACTCCCCTCCCCCGCAACGGGAGCACTGGTTTAAAAGTACAGAAAGAATTCAGTCCCACATTTCCTGGCATGCTAAGCTGTTTAAACCTGGCTTAAACCAACCCCAGTTCTATTCTTTGGCATTCTTTCCTCAAAACACAGTCCAAGCCCTCTGAACATCTCATTGTTCCTGGATGGTTCTCTTCTTTTTGTGCTTTCTTACCTGTACTTCTTTGAGCACTTCTTATTCTCTCTGCCTGAAATGACCTTACCATTCTCTATTTGAGGAACTCCTATTTCCCCTAAAACCTAATTAGAATGTTACTTCCTTTGTGAAAAATTCCCTGATTCTTCCAACTGAGTGCTCTCCTCATTTCTGTTATTTTTTCTCTAGAGAATATCATATCCCATTATTATAATATTTATCACATTATAATAATTGCCTGTTGATGTGTCTATTTCCATCGTTACATTATAGCTTCCTTGAGGTAAGAGGCTACATATATATTATTCATCTTTGATTTCCCAGTGTTTATTAGAACTTATGGCATATAGTGGATATTCAAAATATCTATTAGAAGAATGAATGACCCCTCTTATGATTAAATAATACTAGTGACTATATTATATGATTTAAGGTGCACTAGAAATGAACTCTCCCTCCACAAACTACATACCTTTTTGACTTTTTAATTTCTAACTTTATATTAGAAGATTTTAAATTTTTTGTTTAGCTATTTAAACCCATAATTAAAAGCACTGTTTTTAGCTTTAGAGTGGGAGGTAAACATTATAAGACACACAAAAACATGCACGTTTTAATTTATTAGAATCTTTTATGAAAATAAATTTTAATGAGGAAAGAAAAGAAGAATAATGTTATGATAATTTTTTTTTTTTTTTGCGGTACGCGGGCCTCTCACTGTTGTGGCCTCTCCCATTGTGGAGCACAGGCTCTGGACGCGCAGGCTCCGCGGCACTTGGGATCTTCCCGGACCGGGGCACGAACCCGCGTCCCCTGCATCGGCAGGCGGACTCTCAACCACTGCGCCACCAGGGAAGCTCTGTTATGATAATTTTGACAAGAGGTGGACAGAAGGGAAGAGTAGAAAGGACACTGTGCATTTATTCAGCAGCATTTATTATGCCACTACTATGTGTCAGGTAATGTATTAGCCACTGGGAATACAGATCAATAAGAAACTCCCCTACTCCAAAAGGACTCAGGGAATATAAAGGGGAGACTAGAAATATTCACTAACATATTTCACTTATACCACAATTGTATATAGTTGTGGGTCCTATCTTCATCAACCATCAAGTTCTTTGCCTTTTTCCTCAAATTTTCTGAAGTGGTTTTAATTAAACCCTTTAAATGTAATTGGTCATATAACAGACACTTTGGGTTTTGGAGTGGGATTTTATCTATAAACATTCTGTAATTTTGGCCAGACAGCAACCCATTTGTCTTAATAAATTATCTAAAACTAGAATTTAACCATTTAGATATTTTAAATAATAAACACCTGCAAAACTACCACTCAAAACAATCGATTTCTCACCATTTCCTTTGCTCATTCCTTTCCTCTGACTCACCCCACTTGATGTAACCATAATCTTGAAAATCAACCTTTCTTGTTATATTCTATATATTATATTATACGTATTCCTTGATAAATATATTTAAATTATTTTAGTAGGTTTTAGCTCAATAAAAAAGAACCTCCTCTGATGTAATGTTTTAGCACTGTTCATTCAATATTATGTTGCTAAGATTTATCCATATTGTTGTATGTTTTGTAGTTTATTAATTTTTAGTGCTTTATAAGATTTCTTTTGTGGTATTCCAAGTTTTGTATCTATTCTTCTGTTGATAGGCATTTGGATTGGTTCAATTTATGCAGTTGACAGCAATTTTTACCAATTAAATAAGTATAAGATAGCATCTCCTTGTGATCTTGATTTGCATTTCTCTGTTTTCTAATAATGCTGACCATCCTTTATGTGCTTATGGGCCATATGTATTTTCTCTTCTGTGAAATGTCTGCTCCTCTCCCCTGATTCTATTGAAATGTTTGTGCTTTCTTACTGATTTGTAGAAGTTCTTTATATATTCTTGATATTTATTTTGTGTTGATTTTGTATAACATAAGCATCTTCTTCCAGTTTATGTTTTTCTATTATAAAGATGTCTTTCAATGAACAAAAATTTTTAATTTTAATAGAGCTAAACTGACAATCTTTCTTATAGTCACCTTTTTTTTTCTTATTTAAGAAAACATTTTCTACTCTGAGGTCTGAAAGATATTTACATATTCTACTAAGAATTTCAAGGTTTTTGACATTTAAGATCTTAATCCATGTGGCACTGATTACCAAATGTATGTTTTACCTATTTCGTATTTTTTCCATGAGGGTAGCCACTTTCCCCATCTCCATTTACTGAAAAGTCCCTTATTTCCCTGCTTGGTGACATGCTATATTTGTCATATACCAAAGTTCTATATAAGTAGGGATCTGTTACTAAGCGCTCAATACTTGCCTGTCTCTGTACCAATATAACTGTCCTAATAACTATATCCTCATAAGAACTATTGAAACTAGGTAGAGCAGTTTCCTCTACCCTTCTATTTCTCTGTAGTCTAGCTATTTTCAGTCCTTTATTCTTCTCTTTAGAATCATATTTTCAAATTTTGTGAAAACATGTTTTGAAATTTTGATTAGAATTGAATTGAATCTGTAGATCAAATTGGGAGATAATATCTTCACCATCTTCTTCCTATCTATGAACATGGTATATCTCTCAATAATTTCTAGGTCTTTAATATTTATTGATACAATTTTATTCTTTTCCCTGTAGAAGTCTTACACATTTTCTATTCATTTTTTAATATATATTTGATATAACATTTAAATATCATCTATTTCAGGTTCTCTTTCTTGTATTTACCCCTGAATCTAAGATTTCCTTCCTATATTCTGTATTTATATGTTTTTGTAAGAAGTCAATATAATAATACATGGTTTGATACCTAATTATTTGTCCCCAAAGTGAGCTAAAAGCAGGTTTCTTTCCTTTTGATGCAATCACTTTAAAAATTAAAGCATTTTAGAGAATTTAATAAGAAAAATAATTAATAGCACTTTGCTTAGGCAAAAACAAAAAGCTTTAAATGGTTATGATCTTTCCCTCTACAAATGAGATTTTCAGCATTGCTATGGGACTAAAGATAAAGAAGGGATAATTAAATGCTGTTTAATGGTTTATATATTTTTAAGAGTACACAGATTTTCTATGTACTCTATGAAAGAAAAATGTGTCAGCTTGCAGTTGGATTCCACAAAAATTGAATCTTTGCATAATTATAGGCCTCATAAACAATATAGATTTATAGATTAAAGCAGTATCACTTATTGGAAGTACAATATTTTTCTAATAAAATTATACTTAGGTAAAAACATTATTTTCATTTCTGGGCCCACTTCAAGGTATCAAATAGTACCTTAGTAAAGCTAAAATTAAGCATCATAAAATGTACACAAAGCTGAATTACTTCTTACATGGTCAAGATGGAAGAATTTGCAATTTTCTTGTGATTTGCTGAAACAAGATTAGCCTTCCGGGGATTTGAATCAACATTGTCCATGCGACGAAAACTAGGCTCTATTACACAAATTTATCAGCCATTGTGAACTCTCTGTATTTCTTTTATTGCAGAAAAAAGTCATTGAGAAAAGTCACTAGGAGAAAATTCAGCTGAGACAGTACAAGAAAATGGGGAGACTGGGCCAATCATTTCTGATAGACTGACTTGTGACATAACTATACACAAAATGAGCTCTTCACTAACTCTTTTCTTGCTGAGTGTCATGGACAAATCTAAATTCTTATAATTCCACAAATACACCTACAAACATTACATTTGGAGGAAAAAGTATTTATCTTTCTCAATAAGCATGCAGAATATGAGAGAAAAGCTAGTATAATCTGAATTATTTTAAAGAAAGAAAATGTATGCTTCCATATGAATGATCTAAAGCCTTGGTTGTAAAATTGGCCTTTGGCGATACATGAAGTCTTTAAACTGGATATAAATTTAGCTGCCTTTCAGTTTCTAGTAAGTTTGTTTTTTTTCTCCTTTTCTAGAGAGAGAGAGTTAATAATATGTCAGTTCAACTGGAAGAATTTTGAGTAAAATGGAACACAAAAAAATAACTGGAACGTTAGAAAGTAATTTCAATGACCACAAATGGACTGTCAGTTCATAAAACTTCATAATTTAAAAGAAGAGAAAAATGTTTTCACTTGCAAAGATTAAATTCATGAATGATGGAATAATCTACACTTACATATATATTTTCCTTTGGTTATGTGTTTTAATATGAGTAAAATAATTTTATTTAGAATTATGGAATTGTGTAAATAATTTTTACATTTTTCTACAACTAATATATATTATTGCATCATTCTAAGAGATCAATTTAATTTAAAAATATACAAAGTAATGCAAGAAAATGTGAAAGGTTATATAATATTTGTTTGGCTTGTAATTGGTTTGAATTTCCTCCTCTATAAAAATACTTAGAAATATAGTCCCAGAAAAAAGTATAACATTTTGTTTTAAACTTAACAGTAAAGAAGAATCATTGGTAACATCAGATGAGAATAACTCTGAGAATTCAAAGATTACAGGTAATATTTCTTTAATTTTTAAACAGAATATATTTATTTTGTTAAAGCCTACAATTATAACAATCTTACATAGGTGCAATTATCTTAACTTTTCAGACACCTATGTCCCAACAATTGTTTTTTCTCATGAGGACAAGCAAGACTTGGAAACCAGTAATCAGAATGTAAAAGATGTAAACACGGAACATGATGAACATAATGAAAAAGAATTAGATTTGATGGTAAGTGTTCTGTTTGCCTCGGTATTAGAGAAGATGAATACATTTATGCTTCAAAGATGCTGCAATGCCTGCCTTTCAATAGCTTCAATTAATAAGTAATTTGCAAATGTGAAAGTGCAGCCTATTCTGTCCTTGCATCTCTAGCTTGATCAACAAGGCACTTTGATTTCAGTATGTTGCTTCTGGTCTCTGCAATGGTAAATTAATGACATTCATTTCTTACCTATTTACCAGTGGCTCTGAGTAATAGTTTGTAGGAATTACAGAAGAGGTAGTACTATCCTGATGTGCATTTCTAATCTTTGTGACAAGTGTACACTTATCATAAACTCGTCTATAAAATGAGAGGGCTGGGCTAGATGATTGTTAGGGTTCTGTACAGCTCTACAAGTCTTATTCTTGCATTTAGCAGCATTTTTTTTTTTTTTTTACTTACTTACATCTGTGAGAATCTCTAAGCTCTATATCATTGGAAAGTATTAAATTACCAAATGAGGATAACATAGCCTGTGCCATATTTTTCAAACAGGAAACAAATTCAGAACTGTACAATTCAGTATTAAATTTGTTATCATAAATTTCACACTTGGTGAACATTCAGTCTATTTGGGATTTTTAGGGGGATGGTTTAGATAGCATTTTTATCACAAAGGAAGAAATAGGAGTAAATGAGTCACATAATGCAATTTATCCTTTACTGTATTTGGTTGGAGCTCATATCATTAGGATACATGGATTCATAATCATCTAAGATTAAAATGACATTTGCCTCTTCAAGTGTCAGTGCTGAAACAGAAAAGAAATGGAGCTCACCTCTTTCCCCACACATTCCACCCTTTCTATAGTGATATGGAAGCTGCATCACTAAAGTATGCAATTTACTTTGCTCCAACTTTAAGAAACTACAAAGTTGTCATCCATTGTGAGAATTCTCACCAGCTGAAAGTTAACATCGCCATCTTTTTCAAACCACAGAATATAATGAAAGGGCCCTGAAAAATCACATACTTCACCAATATACCTCATTACAATCAGCAGGCTCAAATATAAAAGTTTGTTTAGAAGTTACTGAGATTGTACATCCAATAAATGAATAGGGAGCTGTAATTTAGATGCTAATTTGCTCCATGCTGATGTTAATGCATAAAACAATGAAGCTCTATAATAGATGGAAATACAACCAAATCTGTGGAACCCACAGGCATTGGCTTACAAGACAGCTGTGCAGTTGACAAGTAACATGAGCCTTATGTGAGAAGAAGGGGAAAACGTAAGATTTGCATATAATTATTGAGATCATGCAAATGTCAGTTATGAGGAAAAAAAAAAAACACAGGCATCTCACTGTTAAATCCTGACAGTTGGCATCACTGAAGAGCTCAAATACATTTGAGCACCAGTTGGCAGAGGGTCATTAAAACAGAATTTGCAGAGACATTAACTCCCTCACTTTTCTTTGAGTGACGTTTTGCTATTAATAGTTTGCAGAGGCTTTGCAGAAAACATATTAATAAGAGAAACTGTAATAGGGGCACCTACAGCAAGTGTAAATGCAGAAAGGGGCATCTAGGAAGCTGCTCTCTAATTGATTAGCATGGAGCTATCAATGTGTATATCCTAAGTGAGGAGAAAGTGCAATGACAAGCAAGAATAGTTGAATAATACAATGTGATATTTGGAAGCTAGGAAAGAGAGTGATTAATTTTGGCCCCTTTTCTGATTAATCTCATTCCCAAGTCATAGCCTACATGGATCCCCCCAAAACATCCAGCTTCCACAATCTGTGCAAAACCCACAAATGAAATGAATCAAGGATATATACCAGATAATTACTAGCCAAGTTAATGAAACCTATCTAATTTGCTTTGTATATTTAAAATCATTTGATCATTATTTTTTGTGTTTTTATCCCTTAAGATAAATCAACATTTAATAAGAAGTACTGCTTCCAGAGATGAAAAGAATACAGTCAATTTTCCAAATAAAGCTGAGGGGTTACAGAAGAAGCAAATCCATGATGAAGTATACACTGACTTGTTTAACAGGCCTTTGTCTTCAAGTTCATCAGCAGAAAGATCCTTAAAGGGAGAGTTTTACCACAATGAAAAATATTCCTCAGGAAATAAGTGTAGTTATCAACCTTCAGAGGAAATTACTTCAGATATGGGAGAAATCAAGCCATCATTGGGAAATACTAGTAGTGATGAATTAGTGCAAGTACATATTGGTAGCAAAGAAGTACTGGATAATAATGCTAATCCAGCCCAAGGGAGAGGCAGAGTGCAAATATCTTGTCCCTCTGCAGATCAACTAATGGCAGACAACCTTAATCAAAAACTTGAAGGAGAAGCTAAACAAACTGAAGTAAAAGATTGGGAATGTTTAAGAAGTGATTTCCGTTTGGATTTCCATTCAGAAGAGTCTATAGAAAAAGGATCTTCCAAGAAAGCTTATGGCAATGGTAAGAATGAGGAGGGGCAAAGAATATGTTTAGGTGTTAATGAAAAACACAGCAAAGATTTACAGTCAGTCTTACATGACCAAGAAAGGAAGATGAGCCACTCTGAAATAAGTGTGGAAGGGATGGGAGCCAGTAACAGAGACCTAACTGCTCTGCCAAGTAAGGATACCCCAATTCATGATCAGTCAATCAGAGCAGATATATTTCATTCACCGAGGACAAATCTAAGCTGGGAGGAAGCTGTGTTAACAACCTCAGACCTTGATCTCTCGACTAGTGAAGGCACTATTTTAGGAGGGATGCCTGGTCAAGCTTGTTTACCAAGAAATAGAAATGTTTTGAGGAATGAGTATCTTTTCCAAGTTGAAGAAGAAAAATCAGCTTGGATTAATCCCGAAGATCAAAATAAGAACACCCAGCATAAACAAAGTTGGAATGTTCTGGAAAGTCAGGGAAGAGCAAGAGAGAGTAAGACAAATATAACAGAGCAGACCAAAGAACAAGCAGATTGTGGAGACATGTGGGAAAAAAGAGATAATACAAGGAATCTGAAAGCTAATCCTACAGAAGAATTGTTTACCTGCCAAGAGACAGCGAGCTGTGAACTGTCTTCTCTAGCTGATCATGGTATTACTGAGAAAGCAGAAGCAGGTACAGCTTATATAATTAAGACAACATCAGAAAGTACTCTAGAAAGCATGTCTGCTAGAGAAAAAGCAATAATTGCTAAGCTACCTCAAGAGGCAGCACGAAGTGACAGGCCCATCGAGGTAAAGGAAACAGCGTTTGATCCACGTGAAGGGAGAAATGATGATTCACATGATACCCTTTGTCAACGAGATACAGTAGGTATAATCTATGACAATGATTTTGAAAAGGAATCATGTTTAGGTATTTGTAATGTACATGTAGATGAAATAGAGAAGGAAGAAACCATATCTATTTACAATCCTGGGGAGACACATGACAGGAAGAAATGTGTCATTGGAAATACAACATCTGTAGAAGAATCCTCACAGGTCATTACAGACTATCAAAAAGCAGCCTCAAAACTAGATTTACATTTGGGAATGTTACCAACAGACAAAAAAATATTTCCAGAAAATAGAGATCACGGGCAGATCCAAGAATTATCAAAGAAAACGAATATAGATGCCATTATTCATTCTGCTTTAAACTCAGACACTAATAGAGCTTCTCAGAATGGCTCTCACATTTCTAATCACCATGTTAAAACTTCACTGCCATCTCATGAACAGGCCACTGCTATAGAGAATGCAATTACTACCAAAACTCTCCAATCTATTTCTTCTAAATCAAAATATAATTGTAATCCAACAAGTGAAATCCAGGGTGCTGAGAATCACCATCATCCTGTGTCTACACCTGAAGAAGTTTCCAAAAGTTCAAGAATAGTGACATCAGGTAGTAGGAGGGAAAGGTGTATAGGCCAGATTGTCCAACAAGGAGAATGCAGTGTGGAGAAATCTCTAGGGCCAACAATTTTACTCAGTGAAGCTTTTGAGAACATGGAAGAGGCAAGGAATGAAAAAGAAGGATTAATAAACTCTGGACAATCACTGCGCTCTTCAGGAGACAAGGAATCTGAGAGCCCTGATTCTGACAATCTCCCTGCCCAGGAAAGTCAAGCTCAAAGGGAATCTCTGCTTTCAAAATACACCAACTCTAAAATACCTTATTTCCTTTTGTTTCTGATATTTCTTGTAACCATCTATCAGTATGACTTAATGACCGGCTTGGCATTCTACGTTTTTTCATTGTACTGGCTGTGCTGGGAAGGGGGAAGACAGAAAGAGTCTGTCAAAAAGAAGTAACCTCAGCACTATTATTATTCTCTCTTAAAAGATAAGCTATTTAGCCCCAAACATTTGGATTGGTTAAAGAGACTACTCGTTGTTCAAAGAGCCAGCGCAGTTTTTCTCTTGAAGGATCATTTAGAAAGGAATGCGTATGAAGTTTGCTCCTTCATATAAGTAATTATTCTATATAGGACCATTATGTTTGGATCATTAAATACCTATATGAATATGAGATCTGAAGCACGTCAAGTTGAAATTAGGTACAGCTGTTGCTCCTTAGCAGGCTATGAAGTTTCAATGCTTCATGTCTCTTCACTACTTAAAGTGCCATTTCTTGCATTCATTTCTTTTGCAGTAAAGCTTCATTTTTTTTTTCCTGAGTGTATTTTTCCCTCTACTGTTTCTAAAAATAGATAAAACATGGACAATGGCAGAGGACTTTTTTTTTGTCTTTTAATACTGACAATGAAATTTGCATTTACCACTGTATCATTTATCAGCACATTTTGATAAATCGAATCTTTCAACTTTGATTACATATTTTTAAGAACAACACCCATGCATATTGAAATGTGTAGATTTAACCTGAAGAAACACATTATGTACTTGAATAACACTTAATACACATACACATGTTTTATATCCTGCATACCTACAAAGTCAGGGCATTCGTAACCCAAATTTGACAAAGACTGAAACAATCAAGAGATGATCTTTCAGTTCTACAAAATTTGGGGGATGGCCTGTCTTTAAGCAATATTTTTCTCCTTTACAGGGAGACTGTATAACACAGCTGAACAATTTTGATGCCAACTATTATTCAGTTGGAAATTTAAATTAAAAGTTCCAGAAGCATTGCTTCAGAATGAATTTGTACCTATAAAGCATAAAGCATTAAATGATAACAATAATTAAAAAAAGATTTCCTAATGAACTATTTTACTTGGTAGTATTTTTTGTCTTCAAACAAATTTTTAACTTTTCTCATTATAAAACAATAAATTATTCCCCAAGGTGCATTTAGAGAACAAACAACTAATCATTGGTGATATTTATTATATAGCTATCAGGTTGTTAAATGACAACTCAAATTTTTAAGGAGACAAATAGGTAGATATGGAGATCTACTGAGAGAGAAATGAATATCCAGTACAGCAGTGACTTCAGTTACTGTTATTATCTATGGCTAAGTATGTGAAATAATGGAACTAATCATTTTAGCCACATAGTGGTAATGCAAATAATCTTACACAATTGATTTCAACAACTATTTATTGAATGACTAATATGTGCAAAACCTTGTGCTCTGTTCTATGGCAGAGCACTTCCTTTGATACCCTGAATGGCTAGTCCTCAGGAAGGAGGCATCGATATGTATTTTGATGCTTTTGACTTGGCCAGAAATATGGGAGAAAGTCACATTGAGGGAGCCCACTTGGGTGATTTCTTTTTAACAGGAACTTCTTTTATGGAGAATATAACATTGATCTTCAGAGAGAAAAAGTAATCTATTTATTAACCTGTAAAGGTAAATTCAATGACTAACACTTGTATATATTATCCTACACTCCTAAGAAACATGCATGCATGGGAAGACAACATGAGAATGAAGCATTTAAACTGACTTTCATGTGGTAGTAAATGATTTCCTTAATTTTCATTAGGTACACAACTATTTCCAAATCCCCTAATTGCATGCTTGTCTTAAGTCCCATTGAAATTGAATGCTTGACTTTAACTTTTTAGTTGAACAAATACAAACATCCTGAAGTAGAACTTAGGGCAAATATTTGATTGTTTGAGAGAGCATATTTTCATTTAATACAAGTGGGATACTGTAGGCTGTACCTAGAATATTATCTCTAAAATTGCTATCTTGATAATTTTGTTGACAGGTCTAGATTACTACGAAGTTAGGGTTAGCATTTCTTCAGTTCCTAATGGCTTGGTTTTTGCATTCTACCTTTAAGAGTTTCAGTCAATATGCCATATCTTATTAATGCAAAGAACACTATATTACTTTATGAACACAGGTGCACAAAGTGTAATTGTTCCCTTATACATAAAAGAATGTACCTTTTTTTATCTCTTTTATTTGACTTTTGGTAACATTAACTTACTATACCTTCTCATGCATATTTGTAATGTGACAATAGAAGTTTCAAAGGATTTAAAATACTCCATTGCGTACTTTTCTGCAGGCAAAGAAGAAATAATTGGTGATTTAACTGACTTTCCAAACATTACTTATGAAGAATTAGAAATAAAGTCATAAGAGCTATGAAACTATTGCCAGGTGGAGAGGTAGATTTTTGCAACCTGTTTTGGTCACATCACTATGTTGAACAAGAAAAGTGGATCTCAGGAAGAACTGGCAGCCCCTGGTTAATAAAGATTTGACTGTGAATCATCATGACAAGGGTCAACTTTATAAGCAAAGCTGCCTTCATCGTGTCCCCTCAAGTATTGGTTAAGGGCCAAAAGGGTGTGGCATAAGAATAAACAAAAAGAAGTATATTGTACATCTGCTTCTATAGTGGGTAAGAAATGTGATGTAATAACCATCATCTTTTTATCTTGCTGGGCTTCTGACTATTAGAAACAAAGTTCTAAAAATTAATTGATGAGTCAAGCAAGTGTAGGTAGTAAAATCAACTATCTCAAAAAATCACATCTGTATAAGCCACCAATATCTCAACAGATTTTTCAATGTAAGAGTAAACAGGTCAATGAGATGACATTCACCTCTCAATATTCAAGAACATTGGCTTAATGCAATTGTGTTTCCTTGCTGAGTTCCAATATTTTGAGAGTGAATTTTTTTCAAAGAATATATATATATTCTGCACCATTTTGTGAGAGAAACAGGATCATCTTTTGTCATCTTAAACCAGTCTTCTGGTTAAATGGAAAACTTAAAAATATCCAGACCAAATTTGGGGAAATAAGTATTTTTCCCAAATAGCATTCATGATACTTTCTTAATAATTTTTTTCAGTCATGAATATTATTTTATCTCACTAGGCCTGTTGTCTTCTTTATTAGTCTCAATTTTTACATATAAATTTTTGCAAAAAAGCAAACAAAGCAAAACAAAAAACTAGCAGGAAAACTAGTAAAGGTGCAGGCAGGAAAGCTGTCATCCCCAGAGCCAGTACATCTACTGATTTCTGATGTCATGATCTCTGACTTTTTAAAATTTCACTGAGTGAATACAGAAATTGAACGATGCAGTAAAGATCATGGTTTGTTCATTTAAGTCCTGTCTTAGCCAATTCCATGGAACTGAGGAATAGGACTGACTCTGATTCTGAAACAAGGTATGAAAGGACTATGACAGGCCATGCTCCTCCAGCATCTCCACAGTTGTACTCCTACATAAAGAGAACAACTAAAAAAGTTACTTTTATTTATTGGATTAAATTAATTTGCTTAATTTTTTTCTACTTAATTTTTTTCTACTTTCAGAAATAATTCATAATAAAACTCATGGCAACATAAGTTACTTTTCATCTTTTAAAAATAGATTCAGTCATTAATACATTTCCATAATTTTACCCAAACCTCTTTAAATAGTTAATCAAATTTTCACTAGAATTTCAGCCTAGTTTGAACATGTTTTATAAAAAATATTATTACAGTGTGTTAAAACCTTATTAAACAAACAGCTCTTTAAAAAGTTCAGCATTTTTATTTTGTGTCATTTCTATATTTGTTAGATACATACATACTACCTTCATTCATCAAATATGAAGCAATGTAGTATGTGAAAATTTAAGGAAAAATTCCCTAAGTCTTTTCTTAATATATTCAGCTCTTTGTATTCATAATAGTAAAGTAAAGAGTATCATGGGTAAATCAATAGTGGATCACCAAGAAATCACTTTTATTTGTCTGAGACGATGCAAAGATCTGATTTTGCAGCATATTTCAATGCCTAATTAAGTTACTGGTCTTGGTTGGAGTCAGTGCATCGTCCTTCTTATCACCCCATCTGAACCACGCAGCCCTAATTCCCACTGCTCTTTGCTTCAAGTCCTCTGTCAGTCAAGCAAGTCACGCTGTCCCTAGAACATGCCATGCTCATCCATTCCTCTGTGACTGCTCGTGTACGCCCCTCTGTCTAGAAATCACTTTCAGTTATCTTTCCTCCTCTCTTCCTACCCAACTCTGTACATTTTTCTATGTACTGTTTTAGTCCCCATCCTTTTGAAGTCTCTTAATATTTCTGTTGGTGGGATCTCTTCATTTTCAGGTCTCTTATGACACTAACCATCTTGCATGTGCTAGGTATTTGACTGATTATACTAACTGGACCATCTGCTTGTTCAAGACAGGAATGTGGCTTCTTCCCTCCAATCACCTCACAAGGTCTAGTTTATAGGAATCCTCAGTCAATACTTGTGGATAGAATTGAATTGCAGTGATGTCTCCTTCCTATGCTGTCCCTGAAACGTGGACAGGATACTTTGAGGTCTGATTTTAAAATGAATAAAGTTAATCAAAGCAAAGATGGAATGTTTTCATAAACTACCAAAGACAATGTAGAAAAAGGCAAAGAGAATGTAGCTACAAGACAGAGTGGTGCAGTGGATCTGGGATGTGGGAAAGAAAGAAAAAAATCCTTCCTCTCCATTCTTCTTAACAATTAAATTAGCTTTCTATATATATTAATTCTTCCTAGCACAGGCAACATTCCCTTCATTCTATTTCATGGGAAATACTATACAGATTATATATTAAAAGAATAATAACGCATAACTTAATTTGCTGGCTAATGTGAAAATTAAGAGAATAAGGCATGTCTTCAGATAAAGAAGCTTAGTAGATTAAAAACCAACAAACATCACAAGATATAAAGTGTAAGAAACTCAATCTTCCCAACTGCTGCCATGCCCTTTGAAAATGGCTGATCTCTGAATTTCACACCTGTTCTGCATGTCAACTTTTAGGATAAGCAAACAGAACAACTAGCAAAAATAGTAAGTGGATTTTTAAAAAGGAAACATTTGCCTGATTAGCCTATATATACTGAAACACACACACATATACATGCACACATACACACAAAGGCACACACATACATACATGTATTCCAAGAGCTGATAAATGACAATATGGCAGTAAACAGTCTACTAATACTATGCATAGTGAATATATATAATGTAATATATAAAGGGTTTATCCTTTCTTTGAAGAGATTCATTCTATTATATTTAGATATGAAATTAAAATGATAACACAAAGATAGCCTGCTTGGGGGGCAGAGTCTAAACGAAAGCAGTATATGGCCTAGAGATGTAGTAGCATGCCATATAACAGCTTAAGACCATTAGCAATTAGTCTCTTAAGACTTAAAGAAAAGCCAGATACATGTCTAGTCTATTGTAGAATTCATCAGTATCATGCATCGGTTGAGTTGGTTCTGAGTGGAAACATTTAAAATTTCCTAAAGACACACTCTATAAAACATAATAGCAGAGAGAAAGTTTAAAAATCACTATACGAGGTTAGAAATTCTCTTTGTAAACACTTAAATAACCCATAACCTACTTTTAATAATTAATTCTATGTAGGTTTTAGTGTACAGTTTATAAAATTTTTTAGTGTGGGGTATTTATGAATATATCACACATGTAAATCATTTTTACACATACATTCTACAAATGATATTGATATTTTGTTACTACACATTAAGTGTCTCTTCCCAGTTAATCCATAAATCTTTGGGAAAATTCAATTGTCATTTTTTATTATGCACATAAACTTTCCCTGTGTTTCTCACTTCTCAGTCCTGCCTAAGAAAGAGAATAAAGGTTAAAGAAAGGATAATTTATTTCCTACCTTCACAGATATGAGTGGGTATATTTTAAATACATTTCTACACTTTGAAAGTTGGAAAGGAAAATGAGATAAGAGATTATAAATGTCCTTCATATTTATTTCATAGTCTTTAATATTTGGGATCAGGCATATAGACTTCAATTTAAGTCAGTTGTCTTCTCCCATATAAATTCTTTGGCCTACATGATCTTACTCCCATGCTTAAATTAATATTTAAGTGCAACATGTTGATTTTTCATTATGTGAATAAGTAAGGAAACCAGTTGCAGCCTGAATCTTTGAGTATAACAGCTACATCTGTATCTTTATTGATCTATGCATGTGAGGTTCAACCTTTAATAATAATAATAGTAGTTATAATAATTATTATTGTTATAAAAACATAATTGCCAACTTTTGAGTGTTTACAATAATTGGGCACTGTTTTAAACTCTTTGTGTGAAAAACTCATTTATGTTTTATGACTTCATGAGAGAAGTGTTATTACTTTCCCATTTTACAGATAGATGCACAAAGGCTGGTTTTCCCAAGGTCACATGCTAGTCTAGATTCAGACTCCACCAGTCTTTCCCCAGAGCTGATCCTCTTAAACTCTGTACCATGTTGTTCCTTCAGTTCAGATATACTAAGTTATCTTACAAATTGCAGTTATATATTAGCATGCTGCATGGTGCTATACTAATATATAAGTACATTACATACTATGAGATATGAGTATACCACTATATCTTGCACAGATAATCCTATCTTTATTAATGCTCCTAAAAAAAGAAAGCTCCTAAAAGAATTCTGTTCTTTTCAATTTATTCAAATGACCTCAAAAAATACACTTTGACTTCCTTCCAGGACACAAACATTGCACTAGTCCCAAATCTTGCCTAGCTTAAGTATAGCGAAGGAGTTAAAGACCAGTAATTGCAATATCTTGTGACCAGTTCAACAATAGAGGTAAGATCTAAGCACAGAAGTGGCACAAAGAAAGGAATGTTTGGTCCTGTAAGCACTTTGCTTCTTATATTTCATAAATGTGCCATCTTTTTAGCACAATAATTTTAGGTATCAAGGAAATCAGAATAAAACCCTCCAAATGCCTCATTACTACTGGTGTTTTACAGACATAATAACTACAATGAGAATACATCTTGATGTGACTGGTACAGTATTTATTTATGCCTGATGTCCCAGTGTAATTATTAATAGCACTCCTTTCACTTTCAAAAGTAAAATGATTTGGATGAAAAATGCTAAGGTCAGCCTAAAAGTCCAAGAAAATATCTTAGCCAGCAGGTGTATATCACTCTGTGTCACAAGAATAAAAGGGGAAACTTCCAATATGAATGCCATCTATAACCTACCGGCAGAATTCTTGTCCTTAGGGTTGTAGAATATAGCTCAGATGTACCAGTCCCTGGTCAGCCTAAGTAAAGAAGAGCAACATTTTTGCAGATTCAGTATTGCAGAGGGCAATGATTTTTTAAAAAAGTAGGGACATTTTGTAAAGAATGTGCTGGTCAAAATCCATTAGAAAGAAGTCATTTACATTACTGACACTGGATAACCGTAACTTTGTGGAACCTGATACTATAGCCTATAGCCTATTCAGAGGGCACAGGACATGATACTTCCACCATCCAGGATAGTCAAAGTGGAACAAGATGGAAGAAACTTTAGCAAAAGTTGTGGAAGCCACTGTGTGTTACTCAAAATTATAATGGCGTTATGTTTCTGGAAGCTGTATTATGAGTGTACATGCTGCTCATCATTTGTAAGAGAAACAAATATTTTTGGAAATTAAGCTACATATTACTGGCATTTAACAATCATGAGACAAGCTAATAGTATTTCAGTAGCAAAAATAAATTAAAATATAAACAAATGACCCAAGATTTCAATAAGAGACAAGGACATTTTAAGGCAGAACCAGTGTCACTCCATCTAGTTTTGGCCTTTGCAATAACCATTACTTTTGGCCTCACTTCACACAGGTGTGCTGTGCTGACACTGTGAATGACGATGGATCAGCATTCCCTTCACTTCTGCTTAAGGGATATGTGCACTGGAACCTTATCGAAAGAACTACTACCATAATTTAAGACCACAAAATATGTTCATACTGAATGAATGGCAAAAGGCTAGCATAGTTGCTCTAAAAGTGTTGTGCCTCTGGTGACTTCAACCCAGCCTTACACTTACAGGGTGTAGAAGAACAGTTTTTAAATAGTGGTCTTTCTCTATGTACTCTTTGTTCATTTAAAAAATGTCACTGGGGTCACTTTTATGTACCTATAAAGCTGTCCTATCACTGAAGGTGTAGAGCTCATGATATTTTATAAAGTTGCATATTATCATTTTTAATTGTTAGGGACAAGGGAATTTTGATAATAATCAATGTGCATTACTCAAAGCCCTTCGGTTGGAAATAACCAAAACCTTTCAAAGTAGTTTAAGCAAAACAGAACAAAACACACAGAAAAAAACATATCTTAAGGAAACAAGACCACTACCCCAGGGCTAGATGTGAAAACAGGCATCAGTAGGGACAGAAGCCAGGTCATGAAAAGCCATCAGAAATGGAATCTCTCCCGACTTTCCTGTTTTCCCATCTTTTTTTCCCTTTTCTGAGTCTACTTTATTTTTCTGTTTTTTGCCAGTGGATTTTCTCTTTCAACTTACTCTTCAAGATGCATGGTCCCTAAAGTAGAATTTTCCAATGGCAATCTTGCATCTTGATTATATATGTCCAAAGGTTAACTGCTTAGAGATACCTGGATCTCAGTTCTAAACTCCTAGAAGACAGAAATTTATTCAGTTGTTCGTTCTACATGCAATCCATTGTTTCCCGTAACTGGAGGCACAGGGTGATAGAAGGACTCACTGTAACGGAAATGTTTGTAGGTTCTCGAAGGGTAGGTGGGAATATGGAATTGTAATGTGTATCTCTAACGTGCCAATTGTCATATATTTATGGATATATTTCTGCTTCTCTTTTTCCTTTTGTAGATCTACATGGCCCAAATTTCTGTAGATTTATAGTAGATCTTGATATTAGGTGAGGCAAGTTCCTATACATTTTTCTTTAAAACTCTGTAACTCTTGGTCCCTTGCTGTTCCATATGAATTGTAGGATCAGCTTACCAAGTTTCATGAAAAAACTTGATTTTTAATGGAATTTTACTTAATGTGTACATTAATTTGAGGAGAACTGACATTTAAAAATATTGAGTCTTTCCACCCATGAGAATAGTATATTTCTTATTCATTTTTTGTTCCTTCAATTATGATTTATAATATTCTCCATGAATACATTGCATATTTACTATCAGATATACTCCTAAGTACCTCATGGATTTTGTTACTATTTTGAATGAATCACTTTTTCCTATTATATTTTCTTTAGGGAAATTATTGATATTTCATAACACTTGATTTTTATTTGTCACTTATTCAACTATTTTGCCAAAGTTTCTCATTAGTCCTACTAGTTATTAGTTTGATATTTTGGTCATTATGCCAATAATGTATAAGAACAGTATTGATTTTTGTATGTTCTTTTATGCATCTTGACAAATTCTATCATTAATACAACTAGTTGGTATTATTTTTAATTCACTTGCTTCTATTTTCTTTTTCTTGTCTTCTTGAGGTAAATGTATATATTATTTATTTTTAATCCTTTCCCTTAAAAAAGTTCATATAATACTATAAAATAAACCAAATATTTTTAACTACATTGAATTGATTTTGAGATAATTACCTGTAACTCAAAAATATATGTGTGAATACATATATATAACATTTTAAACATTTTTATTCCCTTTTATTTCCTGTTTCCCTCTATAATTCCCACTGTAATTTAACACATGAGTTATTTAACAGGACATTTAATTTTTTATGATCTTTAATAATTGGTACAAATTACATTAGACTATTGTCATAGAATGTGGTTGACTGCCAATTATTTGAAATGTGATAATACTTCCTTTGTGATCCACTGCACTGTCAATGTAATTATTATTCTATGTATTCATTCTTTTGGGGGGTACAGAATTCTTTATGTATTTATTAGGTCATGCTTCATAAGTCTGTTGTTTAAAATTATATTCTAAGTCCAGAGGTAATCCCACGCACCTGTGGTCACCTACTCTATGGCAAAGGAGGCAAGAATATACAATGGAGGAAAGACAGTCTCTTCAATAAGTGGTGCTGGGAAAACTAGACAGCTCCATGTAAAAGAATGAAATTAGAACACTCCCTAACACCATACACAAAAATAAACTCAAAATGGATTAAAGACCTAAATGTAAGACTGGACACTATAAAACTCTTAGAGAAAAATGAAGGAAGAACACTCTTTGACATAAATCACAGCAAGATCCTTTTTGACCCACCTCCTAGAGAAATGGAAATAAAAACAAAAATAAACAAATGGGACCTAACAAAAAGTAAAAGCTTTTGCACAGCAAAGGAAACCATAAACAGAATGAAAAGACAACCCACAGAATGGGAGAAAATATTTGCAAATGAAGCAAATGACAAGGGATTAATCTCCAAAATATACAAACAGCTCATGCAGCTCAATATCAAAAAAACAAACAACCCAATCCAAAAATGGGTGGAAGACCTAAATAGACATTTCTCCAAAAAGGACATATAGATGGACAACAGGCACATGAAAAGCTACTCAACATCACTAATTATTAAAGAAATGTAAATCAAAACTACAATGAGGTATCACCTCACATCAGTCAGAATGGCCATCATCAAAATATCTACAAACAATAAATGCTGGAGAGGGTGTGGAGAAAGGGAACCCTCCTGCACTGTTACTGGGAATGTAAATTGGTACAGCCACTATGGAGAACAGTATGGAGTTTCCACAAAAACCTAAAAATAGAGCTACCATATGATCCAACAATCCCACTCCTGGGCATATATCCAGAGAAAACCATAATTTGAAAAGATACATGTACCCCAATGTTCATTGTAGCATTATTTACAATAGCCAGGACATGGAAGCAAACTAAATGTCCATCGACAGGAATGGATAAAGAAGATGTGGTACATATATATGATGGAATATTACTCAGCCATAAAAAGAACGAAATAATTCCATTTGCAGTGACATGGATGAACCTAGAAATTGTCATACTGAGTGAAGTAAGTTAGACAGAGAGAGACAAATATCATATGATACTGCTTACCTGTGGAATCTATAAAAATACATTCATTTAACCTATTTACAAAACAGAAATAGAGTCACAGATGTAGAAAACAAACTTATGGTTACCAAGGGGGAAAAGGCAGGGAGGGATAAATTGGGACATTGGGATTGACATATACACACTACTATATATATAAAATAGATAACTAATAAGAACCTACTTTATAGCACAGGGAATTCTACTCAATACTCTGTAACGATCTAAATGGGAATAGAATCTAAAAAAGAGTGGATATATGTATATGTATAACAGATTCACTTTGCTGTTCAGCAGAAACTAACACAACACTGTAAATCAACTATACTCCAATAAAAATTAATTAATAAAAATCCTGTATTCTAACTAATATTTAGTGTGCTTTGACTACCATTACTTGAAATCTCCTAATATTATGAAAGTATCCATTTCTTCTTGTAATTGTGTCAGTTTTGCTTTAAATATTTAAGACTCTTAATTCTTAGTTGCAAATAAGCTCATTGTTACCATTTCTTAGTGAATTTGTCCTTTATTATTGTACATGATATTCTTATTAATATTCACCTTAAATTATATGCCATCAGATATTAATATTGCTGCACTAGTTTTCTCATGATTAATATTGACATAACATAGCTTTCCTCATAACTTTATCATATCTCTTGCCAGAAACTTATAGTTATATTTAAAAAAATTCAACCTATAGTCTGTCCTTTAATAGAGGAGTTTGAGCCATTCATGGTATTTCGATCAGCTAATACATTTGGACTTATTTTTACCATGTTATTTTGAGTTTCTATTTTATATTTTTCTCTCCTTGTTCTCTGTCCTTCATTCGTAATTTCTTGAATTATCTTTCCAATTTACTAGTTCTCTACTTTGTCTAATATAGAATTATTTTTCATTTCAATAACGATGACTTTTATTTAAATATATAGAATTTGTTCTTTTTCACACCTAGCCGTTTTTTTCTTCTTTAAAAAAATAATTCCATATACCTGAAACTAACACAATATTGTAAATCAAGTATACTTCAATAAAAAAAATTCCTTCCCATTTAAAAAATAAAAGTTATTCCTCCATTTATCACTTTGAGTATCTTAAATGTAGATATTTAAAATCTTTAGTGGAATATCCCATTAGTTTGAAGTGAATGTGCCAATTCTTGATTTGGTTTTAGCTGTATTTGGTATTTGATTCCTTCACGTGTTTTAGAATTTTTGTTTATAAATTCATTGTCTCTCTCCTTCTCTGAGTTTATTTCTCCCTGTCTCAACTCTGTTCATCATTGTCTTCACCTGGCTTCTTGATCCTCACATGTGGAGCCTAATAATATTACCAGAAGTGGGGGCTTCTATACTATGGGGAAAATAGAAATACTGCAAATTCTGTCAATTGCAAAGTCAGCTGGTTGTTTTGTGCTATTCTTAGTAGGGAGGATATGATATGTCTGTATTCTCCTTAGGTCTGGAGCTTGTTAAAGTTACATTTTAGGTTTTAGTTTATTCATGAAAAGGAGAGACCACTTTAATCCATGGTTTCAAATTGAACATGCCTTCTGTACAGCAGAAACTAACACAACACTGTAAAGCAAATATACTCCAATAAAAATTAATTTAAAAAAATTAACATGCCTTGAGTCACATTGTCAAATGTTTTTAGTTATTGTAATTTTGTATGTGTCATATCCTAGGACATGGCAGGAGTGAGAATTAGGAGGGAGAGAAATTCAGCCCTGTGTATAAGCTAAAAAGGATGTTAAAGGGATATGAAGACATTAGGTGCACTGGCTGTCTCTGTTTCAATACTGTATATTTAGGATTACCTTATAGCCCAGTTTACTCCAAAGAAAGAATCTGTTTAGAAGGCTTAATTGATCAATGCCAATTTTAACAGTAGTAAGAGACAGTGGTTGAGTGTGTTGTCTCTTATTCTCTTTGACAGGTGCTAAGAGTATCCTAAAATTAATAAGAATTTAGAATTAGATCAAAGATGATATGTGAAATTAACTTCTCAAATATTTATGATGTATCCATAAATCATACCACTACATGTCCTTTTATGGATTGCAAAACATGTAGAGCTTATATTTGAAAATCATTATGTTTGAAAGAGAAGGAAATGACCTATTATTAGGGGCTCTTAGACACTTGATAAAACGCTTGTTTCATTGTGATCCACGGATTCTCTAGGGCTTGAAAGGTATATGTCTGAATTACTGGTGGAATCAAACACCCTTTTGTCATGAATTCCAGGTACATGAATTTGAAGTAATTGACATGATTTTTCTCATATTCCTCACACTTGTAGCAGGGAAACTGAAAGTGGCCTGTGCAAGAGAAAACAATTTCATTGAGAAACCTGAGAGAAAACTCAGCTTTTGGATTTTTAGGCTTTATCTTTTCCACTTTCATTTTACATCCAACTCTCCTCTTTTTTCTTTCTGTCTTTGCCACTATGAGTATTTTACAAGTCAAGATGATCTCAGACATTAAATATATATATGTGTATATGTATACACACAAATATATATATATATACACACACACAATCTCACAAGATTTAGGACTGAGTCAAGAAAGATTTGTGTTTGCTATGGTGCAACTAAAGTATGCTCTCACTAAAATATGAAATAATACCTAATATTATATAGATTATTCTCATTAAATAACTAGAGAAAAGAGATGAAAAATTATTTCAGTGCTAAAAACCACATTAGCCAATGATTGACTTAGATTACTCTTATGTTTCAGTTTCAAAAGGCATCACCAAATCTAGCAACATCAAAATACTTCATTGCAACCTCACTGCTGATTATTTGTGCCACTCTCCTGAACCACATCATGGAGCATGGCTGAACTAATAAGCTATCAAGTCCTGACAATTGTAAAATCCCTTTCATCTTATTCAGGGAAAATGCCTGGTATATATTTACTTTTCATTATAGGAAAATACATTTTTATGGATTACCTCATCAAAAACATGCCTTAATATTACCTAGAAAATTGAGTATGGTTCCTCAGATACCAAAACAATTCCTGCATGGGAAAAGATTGAATTAAATTGGGATTTTACTAGAGTATTGAGTAAACACTTCATCTTTGATATGTTAATGCTACCTGGGTACCTTGAGAGATTTTTTTCCTTCCAATTTATAAATTAAAATTCTGCTGTAGTTGTGACAAAGTATAGAGTTTTGTATATTCCCACTCAGGTTTTTCAGAGTATCCTACCTACCACAAGAACAGTTTTTAGAATAACTTAGGCAAGTCAGTAGAAAGATTGAATTCAAAACACAAGAGTTTAGACAATAATGTTTTTTTATAATGAGAAAAAGTTGATAACTCTATAGCAATTTCTTACATTATTGCAACTATAGTTGACCATAACTATTTCCTGAAGTAACTTTTTTTTTTTTTTTTTTTGCGGTACACGGGTCTCTCGCTGTTATGGCCTCTCCCGCTGCAAAGCACAGGCTCCGGACGCGCAGGCTCAGCGGCCATGGCTCACGGGCCCAGCTGCTCCGCGGCATGTGGGATCTTCCCGGACTGGGGCATGAGCCCGTGTCCCCTGCATCGGCAGGCGGACTCTCAACCACTGCGCCACCAGGGAAGTCCCCTGAAGTAACTTTATAGTCAGCTGCTATATAAGGTTACAAGTGTACAACTCTGTGAAAATAATCCTGGTGGCATTGGGAATGATTTCACGGAGAAGTTAGCTCACGGACAGGTTCTTAAAGCTAGAACAGGATTTTGATAGGAGGTGAGAAAGTAAGAAGTGTTTTACCTAAGAGGGTTGAATTAATTTAACTCAACAAATACTTAGAACAAACTTGATAACATCAATTATCTAATTTAGAACAAACCTTGATAACATGAATTATCTAATTTAATCTATTAAAAAACCCATGAGTTAGATGTTATCAATATTTTCATTTTATAGATAAATCCCTGAGGCACAGAGAGATCACTCAGCTGTTAAGTGGTAGAATCAGGATTCAATCCCGAGCAGCTGACCCCAGAGCCCACACTTCTAAAAACAAGGATCAACTGCCTGCCTTCAAATTCTGACTTCATCTATAACACTTAGGTTAGTGCCTACCCCCACTGGGTAAGTGCCTAATAAATGTTAACTATTTTAAATATGTTTATTGTTATTACTAGTGAACTGCTCTGTCATTGCTACTTCTCTGTGGCTATGTGTAAGTTATTCAATGTATTGCAGATGATGCAAATATGCTAGATTGAAGGTCTCAGTCTTCAATGAACTTTCAGTTTTTTGGGAGCAATAGATATATACCCCAGAGGTATAATAGGCTAAATATGGGGGAGATTAATTTCAACTGGAAGAGATGAAGGAAAACCCCAGAGGTGGTTTTTGAGCTGAACAAAAATGGATACGCTTGCAGTTGAAGAGATAAGAGGGAAGGCTTACAGGGTGAAAGGACCATGTGCACAAAGGCACAATGTTCAGAATGTGTTTGGAGAATAGGTTAGCTTATATTTACTTTGTATAAGAGAGGGAAGAGCAGTGAGAGGAAAGGCAGGAAGGCAGCCTTAAGTTCATATCTCATGGAGCCTTGAAGAGGTCTTTAAACAAATCAGTGACAGTTCAAAGGCATTTTTGGAACACATTTTAGTAACAAGGCACAGAGTGGAGGAAAGGAGGGCAGGGCTATCACTATAGACATGAAAAGATTCAGGTTTGCTGCCACCGTTTTCTTCTATCTTCATAATTCTAACAGCACACTCTATTATTAATTTTTTGTGTGTGCTGGACAAGTCACTTACTATTTCGGTCCTCTGTTTCCTCACTTACAGAATAAGGGAGCTGAATTGATAAGTATATGATCAACAGTTTTGAGAAGTCATGGACTCTCTGTGGCTTGACTTTGTGCCTATATATTTTCACATGTAATTTTTGTTCATGATGGTGGTCACAAATATGAATATCTTCCGTCTCTTAGTAAATACCTATTTTTATTTAATATTTCTATTCATTTAGCACATACTATATTATTTTTCCCTTATGTTCATTTCTTCTCAACTGTTAGTTCATTGAGAAAAAGACCATATTTTATACTTTTATATATGCTTTATGTTCCTTTACCAGCAAGGTGAAAAATTTACCAAATCCAGCTTTCAGAACAAATTTTATATGTGAAATTAAAAGGATAATTTATTTTACCATCACTGCTTATGTAAACTAAAAAATTGATATTAATTTCCATTGTGTGTATTTTTATATCTCATATCCAAAACCAGAAGACATACTACAAAAAAGAGTGGAAGAGGATATGTTTTCTTTTTCTCAAAATAAATATACAAATCCATAGCATAAGAAACAATTATACAAAGATTACTTTTAAGATTATGAAAAGTCTAAATATATTATCTATTCCAAGTAAGGAGAACTAACGTCAAGTTAAATGGCTTCTATTTGGGAAATTTTTCTATGATTTTTACAGTATGAGCATATTTTCACATAGCTTTTTGAACTAGAGTAAGACATAATATCCCTTGATATTTGAAGCCTGAATGTCCCCTAGATACTTTAAGATGTTATAGCAAACAAAGTCCTGTTGGTCTGAGAAGCCACTAGAAGTAAATCTTAAAACTAATTATGGTTCTCCTGCTGAGAGTTTCTTCAAGAGCCACTTTCCAATTTCTGTCAAACATTTGCAGTTCTAGTACAAATACATTTATTTTTTTTTCAGAATTAATTCACCTGCATTTCAACTTCAAGATAGTGTTTGCCTTTCATTGTGAAACAGAGAAAGGTTATGAAGGAATTAAAAAATTAACTCTTAAAATCCTATTTTAATTTTGCAAAAACCTAATAGGCCCAGTCCTAACCATAATAGAGTTACACAATTATCTGATAGATTTAGAATGGTCTCATTGCCAATTTGGGCTTTGAAGAAAACAAAATCAGGTTCATAAAAAATTCTCTGAACTGACTGTATTGCCAATCTAAACTTTAGTGGAAAATTACTAAACATCCTTTATTCTTTTGGTTACATTTATTATTTTTCCCCACCGAAGACAAACATAGCAGCAATGGATTCCCTGTACTGTTCTCTGACCAACACAGCTGAGATAGAATTGCCTGTGAATGACACGTCTCCCCAGTCAGGAGTTGGGTGGAGACTTTCTACATTTAAGGTGTCTCTGGCTGACATCATTTTTTTGTTCTAGAAAAGGAAGAAAATTGGACTTAGTTCAATTTGTCTCTAATGTCGGTATCTTAACATTTGGTCAAAGAAAAGAAGCAAAATCAATAATAAGTCTAATTGGGCCATTTTCACCAACTAGAAACTTGTTATTCAAAAATCAACATTTGATACTTAGGTAAATACCATATATATAAGAATTATATGAATACAAAAATTTAGTTTGTGTTAGACTGTGAAATGCAAAGGTTTATTGTCACCATCTCAACTAAATAATTCATGGAAAGCATCTCTTATGGCCACTAATATATTAACTACCTGAATGAAATGAAGGCTACTATTTAGAATTTACTAACATATCCAGTAAAATGTGTAAAGTTAGTTCTATTAACTAGGTTTACATAATGCATTTTTCTTATGACAATCATACCTCTTACGACATTCAAAGATATATGTGTTTAATAAATTTTAAATGAATTTTTAAAATAATTTTTAAATTTTAAATAAATTTTTTCTTGGTTCATTGTCATTTGACTGAACCCCACAGTTATATCCAATAAGAACTAAGTTAAAAATGAAGTTTCTGTCAACTATTTTCCACTAGCAAACATAGTGACTAACCTTCCAAATAAAAGCATATCAACATGAAAGTTTCCCAAGGGTATATTCTAGGTCATAATCTTTATGTTAATGAATTCCTTACTGAATAGTAAATTGTAAGAATATATTACCTTATTCCTCTAACACATTACCTGTCAGCAGGTAATTACCCATCAAAACCTAAACAGAGAGGAAGATTGCCCTGTGACACCAGTGACCCCTACAGGTAAAATTAAGGAAAAAAGTACATTGTAATTGGACAAAAGATACCACTGCATATCTGAATGTAGCTATATAATGCCAAAGCATAACATTTATCAGTAACTCCCCATAAGACTTATTATTATTTTCTAATTGCCATTGGAGATTTTGTAAACTGTGGAATAAACCAGGCATACCTTTTTGGATTTTATTAGCTATTATTGAACTCATTTACATTTTGCATATCACTATAGTTTCTAGAGAACCTTGTCCGGATAGGGCCTTTAAAAAGCTGTTTAGAGTTACCTGGCTAAGGTTCTGGAAGAGATCAAATGGCCATCTGGTTTATCGGCATGCCTGATAATTAGTTTCATAACCAGCTTACTGGGTGCTTATGATACAAAGTATTGCATATGCAGTCTGAAGAATTCCCAGTGAGATAAATAATATTATTCACACATTATAGAAAAAGGTGGCTAAGTGGCAATAAGTTGCAAAGCTGGAAAACATCCCCCAAGTATCTGCTCCTGAGCATTATACTACAGGGACAGGGTAAAGGTCAGGTTTAGGAAAGGTCACACAGACACTACATATACTTCAATTCTCAACTTAATAGCATACATTCAATGGCCACTCATTTATTTAACATGTAGGGAATGCTTACTTATTATGTCATTATGGGCTGTGTTCTGAAGAGGTATGAAAAATAGCCAAAATTAAGCATGGGGGATTTTTTTTAAACAATAATCTATCACATTCATAGTTTAAATAAATGCAGTTTGATACTCTAACTGATGGTAATAAAGAGAGTAGACACCAGTCCAACCATTTCATATACATAATTGAGTCATTATTTGTAGTACTTATATCAACATTAAAATTCCCCAGCAACCTATGAAAGGTATGAACAATTTTTATAGCTACACATATTTTTCACCTGATTTCTTGTATTATTTTCAGAAAATATAAAGAGCTATCTTTTTAAAAAAATATGTGCTTTGGAGTTTACTGGTAAGTATATTTTTCTCTTTTATGTTCCCAGTTACTTCATGTAAAATGTAATGCACACACAGAAGGATGATGATTTTTGTTACTTTTAGAAAATAATGATGGAGGGGTGTGGTCAAATATTGTTTTTAAAAGAGCTATCAATCAACTATAAAACTCCTAAAATCTTAATGTTGTTACTTAACCACATAACAAGAAATAAAAACAGAACATTCAGTGTCTTGGTATTTCTTTGACTTCTGCCACACAGTAGTAAGCAGATTGACAAAAACATAAATAGTATTAAAAATGCACCAGGGTTTCACAAGGAAACCAAGTATTATATATCTATTTATTTTTCCACAAATATTTAATAAACACCTAATATATGCCAGCCAATGACTTAGAAACTGGGTGTATTGTGGTCAAAAAAACAGACATATTATCTGTATTCACAGAGCTTACAGTCTAAAGGGTGAACTGATAATAACAGGTAAACAAATAAATAGTAAAAGGTGTTAAGTGTTCTTAAGGAAGTAAACAGTGCAAAATGTTAGAGAATGACATAGCTGGAATCTATATACAAAGAATAAGCCAGGAGGGCAGTGAAGAAGTGTTGCAATTTGAGCTGACGCCTGTAAATAGAAGGAACAGCCCTGGAAGAGCAGAGGGAACAGCGTGAGTGGAGGATCCAGGAAGGAAAAGAACTTGCTCTTGTTGAGGAACTAACTACAGGGTGGCTGGTGTGGCAGTGTGGTGTGTGCTGGACAGCAGGACAAAAGAACTGAGTTAAGACCAGGCAGTATCTCATGAACCATAATGGGGAGTTTGAATCTCATTTACTGTGTAATGGGCTTCAGGTAGAGACTAACAGAACCTTCCCTTGCTGCTGTGTAGTAATAATTTATGGATGGAGATGATTGGAATAGGGAGAGAAGAAAGAGGATAATACAGTAGACAAAAGCTAAATCTTACCATTACAACAAATTATTTATTCAGGTTCCTGTAAATGGACCAGATCTAGGGATACTGTCTTAAAAATATCAGATTGACATATTAATTCTAAAAGCAAAGGTTTGTATAGCTTGAATTGATTCGATATTGGTTATACCAGATAAACAAATGCATTGACATAGTATAATGGTTTTAAATGCTGAGTGTGTGCTCTACAATCAAGTAAAATAAAATTATATCCCTTTTATCTTTAAAAAAAGCAGAAAAATATTTTACCAGTCTTCTGAAAGACTAGTGGGGAAATATATCTTCCAAAAGGTAAATTAAGGATGAATTTTACCCTCTATAATAAACACAGCCCAAGCATAAAACAGTAATGAGTCAGTCTGCACATAATGCCAAACAACCACTCAAGTCAGTGAGGAAAAATTAGGGAAGCCACTTATTTAGCTTCAGGGAGAATTCAAAAGGGTGGGTTTTCTGCATTTAACACTTTATAAGAAGCAGTTGGCCTCACGTAACTATGATTACTTTGTTCAATTATATGTAAGATGGATAGAATAATGCCAGTATAATGGGATTTTAGGGAGAACTGTATGAAAAGCTTCTTTCCCAGAGCCTGGAACATAGTAGGCATTTGGTTTATAACCAGAGTTACAGGCCCATCTAAAGAGAATCTGAATGACAGAATTAGAGGTTATGGAAGCTCAGCTGATTCATTAATATTCCAATATAAAATAAAAATTTTAAAATATATATAAATAAAATTTAAAAATTTAAAAACCTTCTTTGTATGATATTAATATAACTACCAGCTTACTTTTGGCTAATCTTTTCTGTTATATCTATTTATACCTTTTTATATTCGATCTTTGTCTTTATCTCTTTTAAGCAGTACAGAATTAAGTTTGTGGGCTTCTTTTGTTTTGTTTTTTCATTGAAGTATAATTGTCATACAATGTTAAAAAAATTTCAGGTTATTTAAAAAATTCCATCAAACAAATCATAAACTAAGAAACTCTGTGCTTCAAATATTCTATAATTTTTAACATATAACAATGTGAGAAGAATGCTGTAATTAGATTGAGAAGGTAAGAGAGGTGGTGAAATTCAAACATAACTTCAAGTACTCCTACAATTTTGTTCCTTCCTGAAATGTACTTCTCATCTAAATATATGATTCAAAATATATCAGGTTTAGGAGGAAAATAATTGAGAATTGTATGGGTTAAACTGTGACCTTCAAAAAGATATGTTGAAGTCCTAACCCCCTAGTAATTCAGAATGTAGACTTATTTGGAAATAGGGTCTTTGCAGATGTAGCTAAGATGAGTTCATTCTGGAATAGAACGGGCCTTTAGTACAATATTACTTGTGTCCTTATAAGACGTGGAGAACACAGAGACAGAGACACTTAGGGAAAAGATGGCCATGTGACAACAGAGATAGAGACTGGAGTAATATGTCTACAAGCCAAGGAATACCAAGGCCCGCTGGCAAATAGCAGCAGCTGGAATAGGCAAGGATGGATTCTCCCCTATAGATTTCAGGGGAAGGATGGCCCTGCTGGCACCCTGATTTCAGACTTCTAGTTTCCAGAACTGTAGGACAATAAATTTCATTTATTTTAAGCCACCCAGTTTGTGGTACTTTGTCACTGCTGCCCTAGGAAACTAACACAAGAGTAGAGCCACAGAGAGACCTAGCTGACTGTAACCTTCAATGTGTAGTTTTTGCTCCATCAAACAAGATAAGCTAAAAACCACATGGAATGAGAGGGTACCAATACCATTTTATTCTTAACCTTGATTTTGGTCTGGCCAACAGCATGCCTTAGCAAAATCAAAACAAATCCCAGCAATAAAGCAAGGCAAACAAACACCCCTCCACATACACATTAATTGGATCTTCCCTGCTGAGTCATTTATGCCTCATTTAAGCGACAAATGTTTATCACTGCTAGACCTCCAGAGCCTCCCCAGCTGTAGAGAAATAAGGTCTATTCCATTGACTTCATGCATCTTTAACAAAGGTGCCATTGCGGTCCAACCCCAGAAATCTCTTCTATTGGTGATGATGTACACAAGTAAAAGAACACAATCTGATTTTTTTTCAGACCCAGGTACATGAAATTGAGCTTACAGTGCTGCAAGTTAGGAGAACCTTGTTTTTAAGGCTGTAAACTGCATATAACTTTGTGAATGTATTCATAAGCATGATATTAAAATAGCTTATCTGTGCCTAAAATCCTAGATTATAAAAATAGCATCTAGCTAAGAACTGGATTTTTTTAGTTGATACTCTTTCTGTGACCATTATAGTTTTCTGTGTCCTGTCTTTCCTGCACAGTCTTATTTGCCATCAGTCTTAATTCATTCTCACAAACAAATTAAGGCAGAGAGCCAGATGAGGTATGCAACTCTACTCTCTATCATCCACTTCCCTATGCTTCTGTCAGAATCAATAAATACTCATTCAAAGGAAGGGGGCTAAGCAACTCATTAATTCTCCTGCTCACTGCTTCCAAAATATGGGTGGCTTGTTAGGTGCCCTCTGAAATCCACAGTGCAAAGTGCAACTCTTGAGTCCTGTTAAAGAGCCAGCAATACAGGCGCAGAGCATGAGGAGAGGGACTTAGCAGTGATAATTAGACTGGTGCATGCGTGTTCTGTGATTTACCCACTCACAGCATTTTCCAAATAATACTTTTTTCTTCATAAAAGATATAGGTTGTCTTTGTTTTCAAAGACTCTTCCAAGCCTGATGTCACCTCATTGTTTAAATCTGTCCTTGAACATAAACAACACCCTGGAAATTTCCAATTTTATACAACATTTTTCAAAGCACATAAAAAGAAAGTTCTTCAAACTTAACAGAGTGAATAGTGATTGCTGATTTGTTTGCAGTGAATACTGAAGGAGAGATGCTGTGTAGAAACTCCTTTAGCAATTCGTGTGAGGAATGTGGCTATCCAACACCACAGAAATTCACAGGTAATACTGGGGGTTAAAGGAAGCCAGACAAATAAGACTTTGAATGGATCTACTTCCTTAGGTTTCTCTCTCTCCTTGACCTTAAAGTTAGAAGTGTGATATCTTGGGTTTACTCTAATTCTTTTGTTGCCTCCAGTTTGGGGGATTTTATTGTTATTCCTCATGGATTTTCTAACTCTAAGAGAAGTGACGTGAAAAATAACATCAGCCTGAACTCAGTAACCTCTACTGTTTTTTTTTTAGTTTCACTTGGCTAAAAGCCATTGTAGCTGCTGTTTATTAGTTCAAAACGCCATGAATACTTACTATGTGATTCACTTCCATGTAAATTTTTCATTTAGAGATCTCTGATTTAGAGCAATGTATGCATTAGCAGGAAAACATCATACAATTATTTACTCAAAAAACAAGAGAGAGGAGGGTTGAAGAAGGCATATCCTAGGAGATTTAAGACTGACAGATTAGCAGCAGAAAACCTTTTGTCTGAAAAGTACGAAAATGATCATAAGAACTAAGAACAATATACCGCTCATCTTATCAAAACCAAAGAAGGTGCCTTACATGTGCAAAATGTCCAATTCTGTATTCTCAATACACAACTAACTTGGAAATTCATCAGACTTGGAAAATAACCAAGTTGAAAATAAAACCTGCAATCATAAACACAATATTTTTATAGATTAAAAACAAACAACCGTAGGATTTTTTTCAGAAGTAGGATTTTGCTGCTCTATACCTTTAAATATTTATTCTAGTATATCAACTTATTGGTAAAGTATAACGAGGTGATAGTTTACAGTTAGAGAATATAGAGCATCAAAATTTTAAAGATAAGGAGGGAAAGATGGCGGAAGAGTAAGATGCAGAGATCACCTTCCTCCCCACAGATACAGCAGAAATACATCTACATGGGGAGCAACTCCTACAGAGCACCTACTGAACCCTGGCAGAAGGCCTCAGACCTTCCAAAAGGCAAGAAAGTCCCCACATACCTGGGTAGGGCAAAAGAAAAAAGAATAAACAGAGACAAAAGGATAGGGACGGGACCGGCACCAGTGGGAGGGAGCTGTGAAGGAGGAAAGGTTTCCACACTAGGAAGCCCCTTCGCGGGCAGACACTGCGGGTGGCGGAGCGGAAAAGCCTCGGATCACGGAGGAGAACACAGCAACAGGGGTGCGGGGGACAAAGCGGAGAGATTCCCGCACAGAGGATCAGTGCCGACCGGCACTCAGCAGACCGAGAGGCTTGTCTGCTCACCCGCCGGGGCGGGTGGGGCTGGGAGCTGAGGCTCGGGCTTCGGCCGGAGCACAGGGAGAGGACTGGGGTTGGCAGCGTGAACACAGCCTGCAGGGGGTTAGTGCACCACGGCTAGCTGGGAGGGAGTCCCGGGAAAAGTCTGGACCTGCCGAAGAGGCAAGAGACATTTTCTTCCCTCTTTGTTTCCTGGTGCTTGAGGAGAGGGGATTAAGGGCGCTGCTTAAAGGAGCTCCAGAGACGGGCGCGAGCCGCAGCTAAAAGCGCGGACCCCAGAGACGGGCATGAGGCGCTAAGGCTGCTGCTGCCGCCACCAAGAAGCCTGTGTGCAAGCACAGGTCACTATCCACACACCCCTTCCTCCGGGAGTCTGTGCAGCCCGCCACTGCCAGGGTCCAGGGATCCAGGGACAACTTCCCTGGGAGAACGCCCAGCGCGCCTCAGGCTGGTGCAATGTTATGCCGGCCTCTGCTGCCGCAGGCTCGCCCCGCACTCCGTACCCCTCCCTCCCCTCCTCCAACGACCTACACGCAGAGGTGGGGCCAAATCCCAACCTGAGCCCCGGGAGCTGTGTGAACAAAGAAGAGAAAGGGAAATCCCTCCCAGCAGCCTCAGAAGCAGCGGATTAAATCTCCACAATCAACTTGATGTACCCTGCATCTGTGGAATACATGAATAGACAACGAATCATCCCAAATTGATTCTGGAGGTGGACTTTGAGAGAAAGATTTATGATTTTTTCCCCCTTTTCCTCTTTTTGTGAGTGTGTATGTGTATGCTTCTGTGTGAGATTTTGTCTGTATAGCTTTGCTTCCACCATTTGTCATAGGGTTCTCTCTGTCCGTTTGTTTAAAATTTTTTTTTCTTAATAATTATTTTTTATTTTAATAACTTCATTTTATTTTATCTTACTTTATTTTATCTTTCTTTCCTTCTTTCTTTTCTTTCTTTCTTCCTTTCTTTCTTTCTCCCTTTTATTCTGACCCATGTGCATGAAAGGCTCTTGGTGCTGCAGCCAGGTGTCAGTGCTGTGCCTCTGAGGTGGGAGAGCCAACTTCAGGACACTGGTCCACAAGAGACCTCCCAGCTCCACATAATAGCAAATGCCAAAAATCTTCCAGAGATCTCCGTCTCAACACCAGCACTCAGCTTCACTCAACGACCAGCAAGCTACAGTGCTGGACACCCTATGCTAAACAACTACCAAGACATGAACACAGCCCCACCCATTAGCAGAGAGGCTGCCTAAAATCATAATAAGGCCACAGACACACCAAAACACACCACCAGATGTGGACCTGCCCACCAGAAAAACAAGATCCAGCCTCATCCACCAGAACACAGGCACTACTCCCCTCTACCAGGAAGCCTACATAACCCACTAAACAAACTTAAGCCACTGGGGACAGACACCAAAAACAATGGGAACTATGAACCTGCAGCCTACAAAAAGGAGACCCCAAACACACTAAGTTAAGCAAAATAAGAAGACAGAAAAACACACAGCAGATGAAGGAGCAATATAAAAACCCACCAGACCTAACAAATGAAGAGGAAATAGGCAGTCTACCTGAACAGGAATTCAGAATAATGATAGTAAAGATGATCCAAAATCTTGGAAATAGAATAGACAACATGCAAGAAACATCTAACAAGGACCTAGAAGAACTAAAGATGAAACAAGCAACGATGAACAACACAATAAATGAAATTAAAAATACTCTAGATGGGATCAATACCAGAATAACTGAGGCAAAAGAACGGATAAGTGACCTGGAAGATAAAATAGTGGAAATAACTACTGCAGAGCAAAATAAAGAAAAAAAGAATGAAAAGAACTGAGGACAGTCTCAGAGACCTCTGGGACAATATTAAACGCACCAACATTCGAATTACAGGGGTTACAGAAGAAGAAGAGAAAAAGAAAGGGACTGAGAAAATATTTGAAGAGATTATACAGTTGAAAACTTCCCTAATATGGGAAAGGAAATAGTTAATCAAGTCCAGGAAGCACAGAGAGTCCCATACAGGATAAATACAAGGAGAAACACACAAGACACATATTAATCAAACTATCAAAAATTAAATACAAAGAAAACATATTAAAAGCAGCAAGGGAAAAACAACAAATAACACACAGGGGAATCCCCATAAGGTTAACAGCTGATCTTTCAGCAGAAACTCTGCAGGCCAGAAGGGAGTGGCAGGACATATTTAAAGTGATGAAGGAGAAAATGCTGCAACCAAGATTACTCTACCCAGCAAGGATCTCATTAAGATTTGATGGAGAAATTAAAACCTTTACAGACAAGCAAAAGCTGAGAGAGTTCAGCACCACCAAACCAGCTTTACAACAAATGATAAAGGAACTTCTCTAGGCAAGAAACACAAGAGAAGGAAAAGACCTACAATAAAGAACCCAAAACAATTAAGAAAATGGGAATAGGAACGTACATGTCGATAATTACTTTAAATTACCTTAAATGGTCCCACCAAAAGACACAGATTGGCTGAATGGATACAAAAATAATACCCATATATATGCTGTCTACAAGAGACCCACTTCAGACCTAGAGACACATACAGACTGAAAGTAAGGGGATGGAAAAAGATATTCCATGCAAATGGAAACCAAAAGAAAGCTGGAGTAGCAATTCTCATATCAGACAAAATAGACTTTAATATAAAGACTATTAGAAGAGAAAAAGAAGGACACTGCATAATGATCAAGGGATCGATCCAAGAAGAAGATATAACAATTGTAAATATTTATGCACACAACATAGGAGCACCTCAATACATAAGGCAAATACAGCCATAAAAGGGGAAACTGACGGTAACACATTCATAGTAGGGGACTTTACCACCCCACTTTCACCAATGGACAGATCATCCAAAATGAAAATAAATAAGGAAACACAAGCTTTAAATGATACATTAAACAAGATGGACTAAATTAATATTTATAGGACATTCCATCCAAAAACAACAGAATACACAAGTGCTCATGGAACATTCTCCAGGATAGATCATATCTTGGGTCACAAACCAAGCCTTGGTAAATTTAAGAAAATTGAAATTTTATCAAGTATCTTTTCTGACCACAACGCTATGAGACTAGATATCAATTACAGAAAAAGATCTGTAAAAAATACAAACACATGGAGGCTAAACAATACACTACTTAATAACGAAGTGATCACTGAAGAAATCAAAGAGGAAATAAAAAAATACCTAGATACAAATGACAGTGGAGACACGACGACCCAAAACATATGGGATGCAGCAAAAGCAGTTCTAAGAGGGAAGTTTATAGCAATACAATCCTACCTTAAGAAACAGGAAACATCTCGAATAAACAACCTAACCTTGCACCTAAAGCAATTAGAGAAAGAAGAACAAAAAAAACCCAAAGTTAGCAGAAGGAAAGAAATCATAAAAATCAGATCAGAAATAAATGAAAGCAAAGATCAATAAAACAAAAAGCTGGTTCTTTGAGAAGATAAACAAAATTGATAAACCATTAACCACACTCATCAAGAGAAAAAGGGAGATGACTCAAATCAATAGAATTAGAAATGAAAACGGAGAAGTAAAAACTGACACTGCAGAAATACAAAAAATCATGAGATATTACTACAAGCAACTCTATGCCAATAAAATGGACAACCTGGAAGAAATAGACAAATTCTTAGAAATGCACAACGTGCCAAGACTGAATCATGAAGAAAGAGAAAATATGAACAGACCAATCACAAGCACTGAAATTGCAACTGTGATTAAAAATCTTCCAACAAACAAAAGCCCAGGACCAGATGGCTTCACAGGAGAATTCCATCTTCTCTTTAGAGAAGAGCTAACACCTATCCTTCTCAAACTCTTCCAAAATATAGCAGAGGGAGGAACACTCCCAAACACATTCTACAACGCCACCATCCCCTTGATACCAAAACCAGACAAGGATGTCACAAAGAAAACTACAGGCCAATATCACTGATGAACATAGATGCAAAAATCCTCAACAAAATACTAGCAAACAGAATCCAACAGCACATTAAAAGGATCATACACCATGATCAAGTGGGGTTTATTCCAGGAATGCAAGGATTCTTCAATATATGCAAATCAATCAACATGATACACCATATTAACAAATTGAAGGAGAAAAACCATATGATCATCTCAATAGATGCAGAGAAAGCTTTTGACAAAATTCAGTACCCATTTATGATAAAAACGCTGCAGAAAGTAGGCATAGAGGGAACTTTCCTCAACATAATAAAGGCCATATAGGACAAACCCACAGCCAACATCATCCTCAATGGTGAAAAACTGAAAGCATTTCCACTAAGATCAGGAACAGGACAAGGTTGCCCACTCTCACCCCTCTTATTCAACATAGTTTTGGAAGTTTAAGCCACAGCAATCAGAGAAGAAAAGGAAATAAAAGGAATCCAAATTGGAAAAGAAGAAGTAAAGCTGTCAGTGTTTGCAGATGACATGATACTATACATAGAGAATCCTAAAGATGCTACCAGAAAACTACTAGAGCTAATCAATAAATTTGGTAAAGTAGCAGGATACAAAGTTAAGGCACAGAAATCTCTGGCATTCCTATACACTAATAATGAAAAATCTAAGTGAAATCAAGAAAACACTCCCATTTACCATTGCAAGAAAAAGAATAAAATATCTAGGAATAAACCTACCTAAGGAGACAAAAGACCTGTATGCAGAAAATTATCAGACACTGATAATTCTGATTATATCAGACACTGAAATTAAAGATGATACAAATAGATGGAGAGATATACCATGTTCTTGGATTGGAAGAATCAACATTGTGAAAATGACTCTACTACCCAAAGCAATCTACAGATTCAGTGCAGTCCCTATCAAACTACCACTGGCATTTTTCACAGAACTAGAACAAAAAATTTCACAATTTGTATGGAAACACAAAAGACCCCGAATAGCCAAAGCAATCTTGAGAACAAAAAACGGAGCTGGAGGAATCAGGCTCCCTGACTTCAGACTATACTACAAAGCTACAGGAATCAAGACAGTATGGTACTGGCACAAAAACAGAAATATAGATCAATGGAACAGGATAGAAAGCCCAGAGATAAACCCATGCACGTATGGTCACCTTATCTTTGATAAAGGAGGCAGGAATGTACAGTGGAGAAAGGACAGCCTCTTCAATAAGTGGTGCTGGGAAAACTGGACAGGTTCAGGTAAATGTATGAGATTAGATCACTCCCTAACTCCATACAGAAAAATAAGCTCAAAATGTATTAAAGACCTAAATGTAGGGCCAGAAACTATCACACTCTTAGAGGAAAACATAGGCAGAACACTCTATGATATCAATCACAGCAAGATCCTTTTTGACCCACCTCCTAGAGAAATGGAAATAAAAACAAAAATAAAGAAATGGGAACTAATGAAACTTAAAAGCTTTTGCACAGCAAAGGAAACCATAAACAGGATGCAAAAACAACCCTCAGAATGGGAGAAAATATTTGCAAATGAAGCAACTGACAAAGGATAAATCTCCAAAATTATAAGGAGCTCATGCAGCCTAATAACAAAAAAACAAACAACCCAATCCAAAAATGGGCAGAAGACCTAAATAGATATTTCTCCAAAGAAGATATACAGACTGCCGACAAACACGTGAAATAATGCTCAACATCATTAATCATTAGAGAAATGCAAATCAAAACTACAATGAGATATCATCTCACACCAGTCAGAATGGCCATCGTCAAAAAATCTAGAAACAATAAATGCTGGAGAGGGTGTGGAGAAAAGGGAACACTCTTGCACTGCTGGTGGGAATGTAAGTTGATACAGCCACTATGGAGAACAGTATGGAGGTTCCTTAAAAAACTACAAATAGAACTACCATATGACCCAGCAATCCCACTACTGGGCATATACCCTGGGAAAACCATAATTCAAAAAGAGTCATGTACCAAAATGTTCATTGCAGCTCTATTTACAATAGCCAGGAGATGGAAACAACCAACGTGTCCATCATCGGATGAATCGATAAAGAAGATGTGGCACGTATGTACAATGGAATATTACTCAGCCATAAAAAGAAACCAAATTGAGCTATTTGTAATGAGGTGGATGAACCTAGAGTCTGTCATACAGAGTGAAGTAAGTCAGAAAGAGAAAGACAAATACCGTATACTAATACATATATATGGAATTTAAGAAAAAAAAATGTCATGAAGAACCTAGGGGTAAAACAGGAATAAAGACACAAACATACTAGAGAATGGACTTGAGGATATGCGGAGGGGGAAGGGTAAGTTGTGACAAAGCGCGAGAGTGGCATGGACATATATACACTACCAAACATAAAAGTGATAGCTAGTGGGAAGCAGCCGCATGGCACAGGGAGACCAGCTCAGTGCTTTGTGACCGCCTGGAGGGGTGGGATGGGGAGGGTGGGAGGGAGGGAGACGCAGCAGGGAGGAGATATGGGAATGTGTGTATGTGTGTGGCTGATTCACTTTGTTGTGGAGCAGAAACTAACACACCATTTTAGGGCAACTGTACTCCAATAAAGATGTGAAAAAAAAGAAAATGTGGAAGATGTGGTGTATACATACAATGGAGTACTACTCAGCCATAACAAAGAATGAAATTTTGCCATTTGCAGCAACATGGATGGACTTGGAGGGCATTATGCTAAGTGAAATAAGTCACACAGAGAAGGAAAAATACTGAATGATATCACTTATATGTGGAATCTAAAAAATAAAACAAACTAGTGAATATAACAAAAAAGAAACAGACTCACACATATAGAGAACAAACTAGTGTTACCAGTGGGGAGAGAGAAGCGGGGAGGGGGAAGATAAAGGTAGGGGATTAAGAGGTAAAAACTACTGTGTATAAAATTAATAAGCTACAAAGGTATATTGTATAACACAGGGAATATGCAATATTTTATAATAACTATAAATGGAATATAACCTTTAAAGTTGTGAATCACTATGTTGTACACCTGAAACTTATGTAATATTGTACATCAAATATATCTCAATAAAAATTATTAAAAAAAAATTTAAAGATAGTGAAAATAATAGATCCACCTTCTAATCATTTACAATATTCCAAGCATAATGCTAAACTCTTTATTTAAAAATTTCCCTCTAATCCCCACAATAAGCCTATGAATTTAACAGTATCGTTTCCACTTAATAGATGAGGTTATCTTAGAATCAGCTAGCTTGCCCAAGATCACATAACTGAAAAGTGGCGGAACTGGGGTCATATGCAGGTTCATGTACCCTGAAATACGTTTTCTGTCTACTGTGCCCAAGGAGCTGTGCTGACCAGATGTTAGAGATGACAAGTCTTACCAATTCACTGGATTTTCCAAACTCAAAATGACCCCCCTTATTATTTCTCTCCCCTTTCTTTTTTCCTCCCTCTCTCTCTCCCTCCCACTTTCTCTCTCTCCTTCCTCCCTCCCTTCCTTCTTTCATTCCTTTCATTCGACTCCAAAAATGATTAGAAGGAATTTACAATGAAATACATGTATAACTGGACAACTGAAAGCTCCCCCAAAGATTATATGTCCATAAGTGTGTGTGATAACAAAGATTAAGAAATAGAACTCCTTTTAAAACACAATATTAACAGAGCAGTACTGTTTACTCATTTGACACAATATATTGAGCTGCTCCTATGTTCTAGGGATTGTGATGAGTCCTGGGAATGTGAATATGAATATATGCAGGCCTTCCCTTCATGCTGTGTCCTGTATTATGACAGTACACACAGAGTAATGTACGAAAGTGGTGGAAATAGAGGACCTAAGTAAAAGTGTTCAGGACAATTAATAAGGCTCGACAGGAGAGTGAGCATTTCAATGGGTCATAAAGAATAAGGAAAGACTTTCCAGGAGACAGACAAGAAACAGGTCTTCCTGGAAAAGGATTAGTGAAGGCTTAACCAGCTCTGAAGCTAAAACATGTGGTTATTGCCAGGGAAGTGGTAAGATGCAAGGTAAGATACAAAATTGGAAAGTCTGTGGATTCCATGCTAAACAACTTGGATGTTTACTAAGCCTTGTATAATTCAGAAAATCAACATTGATACATTACTGTCATGTGATTTTCAGACTCCATCCAAGTTTTCTCATGGTCTTGATGATGCTCTTTACATCAAACACACGCAGTTCAGAATCACATGTTGCAGTTAGCCCTTTTGGTCATCTCCAGTCTGGAACACTTCTTCAGTCTTTCCTTGACTTTAATGACTTTGACACTATTAAAGATTACAGGCCAGTTATTTTGTAACTGTTCCTTAATTTGGTGTCTGATGCTTCCTCATGATTTGTTTCAAGTTATGCATCTTTTGCAGGAACATCACAGGAGAGGGGCTATGTTTTTCTCACTGCATTCTGTCAGGTGGTGTGTAATTTTAATTTGTCCCATTAATGATGATGTTCACTTTGATCACTGGATTAAGATAGGGTCTTCCAGGATTCCTATCTGTGAAGTTCCTTTTCTACTTCTGTACATAATAAATATTTGCATGGGGAGGTAATTGGAAAGTGTGTATATATCCCATTCTTCACTAAAAGTTTTATTTATTTATTTAATTCAATGGGCTATAACCAGTTACTTTCATTATTTTGATGTTCAAGTGGTTCCAGAATTGGCCAACAGAGCTCCTTTAAGCTTTCCCCTGTGTCCTTTTGACAACCCTCATCATTCTTTTATTTCTGTCACAAGTGGTTCTAAAGTCACCTTGTTTTTTCTCTAGCTCTTGAATCAGCCATTTCTCCAAGGAGCCCTGGTTCCTTATAATAAAGAGTGATATCTGGAAGTCAAGATCTGGGCACCAGGTGTGCTCACTGCTGTTGAAGCAGAGTGCAGTTGCTGCTCTTGTGCCCTGTCATTGGACTTAGTTAGGGAATGTGCACACAAACACACACATGTATGTGTGTATATATGTATATGTGTGTATACAAGCATACATAATGTGGCAAATTGTATTTTGCAAGCTAGCTATAACAAGATCTCCCATTCCATATAATCCATATGTTCTTTTTTCAATATAACGTTAATGTTCCTCCCATCCAGAAGTGAGAGCCACGCTTGTCTCCTACCTTGCACCAGTGGTTGCTAGGGACTGAACTGTGTCCACACAAATTCATAAGTTGAAGCCCTAACCATCCAGTGTTATGGTATTTGAAATGGGGCTTTTAGGAGTTAGTTAGGTTTAAATGAGGTCATGAGAGTGAGGCCTCATGATGGGATTAGTGACCTTATTTAGAGAGCCACCAGAGAGGGTTCGTTCTCTCTCTCTCTCTCTCTCTCTCTCTCTCTTCCATGTGAGGACACAGTAAGAAGGCAGACCCCCCAATCATGCTGGCACCCTGATCTTGGTCTTCCAGACTCCAAAGCTGTGAGAAAATAAATTTCTGTCATTTAAGATACCCCATCTTTGGTATTTTGTTATGGCATCCCAAGCTAATTAATACTTGTGACGATAGCGTAAATGAGGCTATGAGACTTCCCAGTCTAGCACTTAAAAGATTATACAACTTCTTTCTGGTCCTCTTGGGATGCTTGCTCTTAGAATCCAGTCAGCATCCTGTGAAAAACCAGACAGCTACAAGGAAAGGACAGGTGTACATGCTCTAGTCAACAGCCTCAGTGGAGACCCCAGCTAACAGGCAGCATCAAACTCTAGCCTCTGGATGATTCTAGCTCCCAGCTGCAAAGTCATCCCCAGCTTTCAAGCTTCGCACCTGAGCTCCTGGGGATAAACTGTCCCAGTTTCTGGGACAGTTTATTTGCAAGTTCCTGATGCACATAAATCATGAGAAATAACATAATAATTGTAATGTTTTAAATCACTGCATTTGGGGGTAATTTGTGATGCATTAATACATGGCCAGAACGCATACCTCCATTATAATGCAACACCACAGGGTTCATTCTAGCTGTCTCCCTTTCCTAATTTGTACCCCACCCTTTCAAAACTTGGGAAATCTGACTCCCATTTTCCTTAATATCTTTAGTTGTTTGATCGATCCTCCTGTATCTAACCAATCTTTTATAAATTATATTGCCCCTACTCTTATGTGGATGCTCTCCTGATTCTACTTGGATATTGCTACCCTGAGATGGATCTTCTTTCTTTCTCATGGGACTCAGACACTTGATGCTAGACTGCCCCCCACCTCTGTGTGGATGCCTTACTCACCCTGCTTGGGCTCTGACTCTCCACTTTGGTCAACCCCTCTGCACAGATACCTGCCTTACTCTGTCTCATTCAATAGCATTATCATTGACTAGTTTAGGAAAGAGAAGGAAATGAAGGAAAGGGAAGGGGAGGAAAAAGAAGAGAAAAGAAAAGAAGGGTAAGACATGGAAGAGGAACCATGTGGCCAAAGTGAAAACTTTGGAAATTTTTACATAGATGATTGTTAAGATCCAAAATGCATTTTAGAAATATCAGCAAGACTGTTTTCTAACAGTTTACTGCTAATAATTTTTTTCTTATGAAATGTTTATCTAATGATTGAATAGAGTAACTGATGGAAATAAAGATGATCGTAGAACAAATAACTAAAACTGTGGTCCCTAGGCCAGAAATTTTCTTCATAGGAAAGAAGTAGGAAATATATTTTTATTTGTTTGTTTGTCTCTATTTCTTTTGGTTTGCTTATTTTGTTCAAAGATACACACATGGGATCAAGTTCAAAATCAAAGAACATTTTGAACCTGCCCCCTACATAACACATACCACATTTCTACTTGTTTTCTTCTGCATCTATCTACATGTAAGGCCAAATTAACTAAAGAAATACAATCAATTTCTCAGTATTAAGTTTACTGCTTCGTAGTTTTACTACCTAACACAGTACCTGGCATAGAGTAGGCATTAGATATAAGAAATTGAATGAATGAGACAATACAGTAATAAGGCTGTAGCTCAGCAATTCTTTAAAGTTCCACAAATGGGACTGACCTCAGAAATTCCATAAGGATACATTCCAGTACATACTCAAGTCGTCCACATCAGAAGAAATAGTGGGAGACAGTCTAGTGATAATAACCAGAGCTGGGATCACTTTTAATGCTCTTAACTATTTCTAACATCTCTATTAATACACGGAGCATTTCTTGATTTATCTTTTTGAAACATGTATTCAATTCCTGGGAAGATAGATGAGAGATTTGGCTGTTATATGACCTCAACACCTTGTCTCACCCATTCTCCTGTATAATTATTTTAGTTAAATGAGTGAAGAATATTTTCATAATTAAGCCTGCATATATTGTACACTATGGAGCCAAGACTTTCAGTTTTATTTCTTTTCATTTATCATTTTACTTTTTGGTTTTCATAGTGTTGCTTCTTGCATTTCTTTTTTCCTACACTGTATGCCTTTGTCATATTTCTTTTTTCAAACTCTCTGTCATATCAGAAATTCTGTCATATGGCATTTCCTCCCAAGATGTCTTTCCATTTTTCCTGCTTCAGTTAGGACTAGTTGCTTTCCAGGTCTGTTGCTCCTGGGCTGCATCCACTTCTCCTGGTTCCTATGTCTCTCTCTTTCTTGATTTCTGGTGTCACTAAAGCTACTTCCTAATGTTAGATGTAAGAGAATTAAAATTTCTGAGCTCTTACATGTGTGAAAATTTCTAAAGGATAATGTTTACATAAAGTCTAAAGTAACTGCTAGGCCACTACATTCAAATATATGTGTAATAAAATAATTGCCTTCTCTTAGCTCCTTTCCCTTAACCAGTTTGAATGAATTATGAGCAAAATACTAGCGAAATGATAACTACTTTTCAAGATCATAAAAATGACTTGGAATCTCATTTATTAATAATCTTGGGATTCAAATTTTAATTAATATTGAAGCTTTTATTGTATATTAGAATTCATTCTCTCTGGAAATGGTTTTTGTACCTATTATGCATAAATATACACTTGTATTATATACCTAAACTAATTTGCACTTAAAAATAGTTGCCTCTGGGCTTCCCTGGAGGCGCAGTGGTTGAGAGTCCGCCTGCCGATGCAGGGGATGCGGGTTCGTGCCCCGGTCCGGGAGGATCCCACGTGCCGCGGAGCGGCTGGGCCCGTGAGCCATGGTGCTGAGCCTGCGCGTCCGGAGCCTGTGCTCCGCAACGGGAGAGGCCACAACAGTGAGAGGCCCGCGTACCAGAAAAAAAAACAGTTGCCTCTGACTCATCCTCTTGCTCCCATTGGTTCCCTCCTCCCCAATACTGCTGCTGAGAGAATGAGTGTAGGAAAAATTTTGGAGCTTTTAAAGAACTATTTAGAAGGGAAGAAAGTCAAGGAACTTGAAAGCAGAATTAATTTAGAAGGCTAACCCTGGAAACACTTGTATATGTAGTGATTCCCAAGTCATCTTATTATATTTCAAGTCACACTTTATTAAAGTTATGACACTCTACAGATGAAAATTTCATTTGGGTTAACATGAATTCTCCTTTAAAGATGTGATATGGCTTTTAGAGTTTAGTAAGTGGTGTCAGTTCTCCACACTTTAAAGAGAATTACCTCCCACCTTCACCCCCCTCGATGTTTCTCTAATATCTAGCTGAGGTCAGTAGCACTGGGGCAGAGAAAGTAAAGATAATTTTAGTGAATGGTTCAGCAGACTCAGGGCAATGCCAAGGCACCCAAAATGTGTATCAAGCTAATGTGACTCTGGCGTCAGTATCAGGAGGCAAAATTTGTCAGGTAAACCCATGAGAAACAGAAGTGATTCTAATGGGGTAATTGATAGTTGAGGCAGCCGCTCCATCTCAACAGGATAACAGATAGTAGCTAGCTATAAACATGACCTAAACTGGCTGTGATAAGACTAAGACTTTTCCACACATTTCCAATGGCCTCCTATGACACTTAAAACCACACTCTTTCCCAGGACCTATTCAGCTCTACTGAATCAGGCATTTGTTTATTTCTTCAACCTCATTTCCTACCACCACCACCTTCTCAGCTCACTAAATTTCAGCCACACTGGCATTCCAGCTATTCCTTGAACATGCTAAACTTGTTCTGCCTAGGTCTTTGTACTTGGTGTTCCCTCTGCCAGGAATGCCCAGCCCCAGATCATCTGGTGTCTTTTTCATGTCATTCATGGTCCAGCTCAGAGGTCACCTCCTTAGAAATGTCTTCCAACTTAAAATAGACACTCTCCATTTCTACCAGCCCTGCTTCCTGCATTCTCTATCTCTTCACTCTGTTTGTTTTCCTAGCACTTATCCCTTTTTGAAATTGTCTTATTTTCATCTTGTTGCCTGACTCTGCCCTGAGTTTATGTGTGCTTATGAGCAGGGACTTTGTCTTGTTAACTTTTTCCCCCAGTTCCTAAAACCAAGCCTGCCCTGTAGAAGGTATTCAATAAATGTATGCCAAATGAATAACTAAATAAATGAGCTACAGAGATAATGGAGCACGAATTAAGACAGTACCTCAGTGGGCTAGTCTGAGAGGGTGGAAGGAGGCAGGGAGGGAAGAACCATGATGTGGTAGACAGTGTGTTCAGGATGGAATAAAAGCTCAAATTTGCCATTCTGTGACATGGAAAAATTACTTACCCTTGCTGAATGTCAGTTTTCTCAGCTTTGAAATGATAATCACTATTGTATATCCAATTTAAAGATTCCATTAGGTGAAATTATAATATATAAATGTGTATATAAAGAGAAGAGGCACAGAGAAGGTTCTCAATATATAGTAGCCATTATTACCATCAATATTGGGACAAATGAATTTTTGAATGCTCATTGTGTTGACACTGAAGAAGGGAAAGCTTAAGTACTCTCTATTCAATTTTCTTATTTTTCTAAAATATCCCTTTTTATAGGATTTATTATATGTTTATAAAAGTAACAGTAACTTTAGTGTATTTTGCATATAAAATAAAATATTCATATAGTCTTGGTTTTCAGATGCAGCCAAATAATAAATTGGACCATAAAGTATGAATACTGTACCTAGCAATGAAATAGTTGTATACATGAATAGAAGAGACATAATGGCTGGTCATAAAATATGATTAACCTAGTTGAAACAAAAGGCCTCAGTACCTCACAAGTGGTGATCTCATTAGCGGGTTATAGGAGTTCCACATGAGTGAAGAAATCATGTATAATGGTTGCTCATTACACACCCTATTTATTCTTAGGGTGCCTTTTTTGAAGCTTGTTTTATTCTATTAAGTTTAAGCAAGAAGAGAGAAAAGTATGATATAAGAATATGCCAATTATATTTTAAAAGAATATTATTATTATAAGTTGGTTTGTATTAATCAAAAGAAACTTAACCCTTAATAATAAAATGAGTTTGGTGTGTATTCCATGTATGACCAAGCCATTTAACATTGCTTTCAAATCAAGACTTTTATGAAGCAGAACCTTTTGATGGGCTATTTCTGTTCCATCTCTCCTTTGTATTATTACCAGTATTGCTTCTATAGCCCCAGTTTCACCATCACTTCCGTGACTTTGGATAGTATAATTAACCATGTTGGGCCTCAGTTTCCATGCTTGTAATATAAGAAGGACACCAATGTGGCCCACCTCATAACTCAAAACGTGACAATACTTGTGAATGCTGGAAGCACTTTAAATTACCACATGCAAACAATGTGCTATTACAGAGAACTTAGTGCAGTACCTTTTGTATAATGGGTGTTTAATAAATATTAACTGAATGGACAGAACCATTGTGATAACAAGATCAGCCTTGTTATACAGCGATTGGGAGAGTATGACTCTGACTTACCTTTCTTACATGTATTTTATATCTGTAAGTGCCAGGTGATAAAGATAGGAAACCTACAAATGTTTACCTCATATCTTCCTCCATTAAAATATTTTGAGGATTAATATTTAGCTATCTTTCATCAATGCTGAAGGTTTTTTTGTACACAGTAGCAAATGCTTTATATTTTTCTTTAATTGAAAATTTTGCATCTTTAAAACTGGTTGTTAATAGGATTTAGTAGTTTAGTAGATTTTTAAATGTATTTTAACACACTATAATATCTGCTGAAAATGTTCATATTTGAATAAGATTTTGTATTTCACTGTTAGACAACAATATGGTGTTATCAGAATGCTATGTACTCAAATTGTTGAGTTAAATTTTTTAGCCCTGTTAAAATAATCACAAGAAAAATCTATGGTAGTTTATGACTCAAGGGCACAAGTAATAGACTAGGCTAATTAAATTAGTGATCAATTTTCTTTTAATCCAATGAAGTGGATTAATATAGCCTATCCATCTGATTAATTCAGGCCAAAATATTTTATTTTCTCAAAAACAAAATTTCAATCTGAACCATCCAGTTACCCCAAACAATTCCTTTAACTTGTCAGTGTGTTGCATTGGTCATTCCATCACTTACCTTTTCAACAAATTTTTGACTGTGAGACAGAAAATACATCAGGTTCAGGAAGTAGAAATAGTTGAGTGGTCCTTATGCTGGAAGAGGTCACAGTCTTACAGGCAGTGCTAATGGAAAATAAAAAATTGTATCTAGTTAATATAGGCAAAAAGACTTTGAAGATTAATTTTCAAAATAACTACCCCAACTCAAAGTATCTTCTTTGGGTTGGGCTGTTAGCCTAACTCTCCACACTGGTATTTCAAGGGCTTCATTTAATAGCTGTTTTGTAAAGGCAATATAAGGTAAAATTTGAGAGCACAGACCCTGGAGCCAGACATGTGGGTTTGAATCCCAGGTCTAATACTTATGAACTGTGCAACCTTGATCTTATTACTTAACCTCTCTGTGTCTTAGTTTCCTCATCTGCAAAATGTGGATAAGACGACTGCTCACCTCACAGTTGCAAGGTTTAACAGCAAAGCACTTAGAACAGTGCCTGATAAAGTGTAAGTTATAGAAGTGTTAACTATTACCAGCAGAAATAAAATATTTATTTAAATATACCATGATCTGTGTAATTATAACATGATACATGATAACTGCATATATCATACAGATATCTATATACCTACACATACATATAGATGATAAATGAAGCAATGTTGTAATAGTAGTAAACTATAAGTTATATCTTAGATGAGGAATACACTGCTTACGTTGAGTTGGAAGAATAAAGAATAAATAAAACCTCCTCTCTTGTTTTTCCACTAAAATTTAAAATTTATCTTTTTATAATGCATATGGCTCAAAGTGAAGTTGTGTTGATATGGACTGGCATACTTTAGTAACCACTGTTGCACTTCTTAAATAATGACGATAAGAAGGAAAGATGTAAAATCAAATAGAATATTTACTAGCCATAAATATGAATACTTTTAATAACTTGATTTCATAGGATTTATTATCTAGCACTACAACACTTAGATCTATTTATAGAGCTTAAAAAATGAGTTCTACAGCTCTGAGTCTAATTTAGGGCATATGAAAATTCTTAATGTTTTAAAAACACCTCAGAGAAATAGAGCAGCCTCTCTTATCAAAATAAAATACTAAATCTCCCAAGATTTGAGCCAGGTAATGTTTTAATTTTAATGAAATTGGCCTTTGTCCTTGAAAGGGACAAAATAAACGGATTGGCTAGTTCCTGAACGCTGCTACATCCAGAATTTTTTTTTTTTTTTTTGCGGTACGCGGGCCTCTCACTGTTGTGGCCTCTCCAGTTGCGGAGCACAGGCTCCGGACGCACAGGCCCAGCGGCCATGGCTCACGGGCACAGCCACTCCGCAGCATGTGGGATCCCCCCGGACCAGGGCACGAACCTGTGTCCCCTGCATTGACAGGCAGACTCTCAACCACTGCACCACCAGGGAAGCCCCAGAAATATTTCTTAATCCATGAGTAGGCCTTAGGAAAGGAAAGCAACCCTGGCAGCTAGTGGTGATAGTAAGTACGCAGCTCTAAGTACAACATAAAGGCAGAAGGAAAAGCTCAAAAGGAGAACATCAGGACTGTTCTCACTGACAAATCTCCTTCCTGGTTCATAACTGCTAAATTCTTATTTAAGCATTGTTTTAATAGAAAGACTGTCCTTCGTAAACTTTTGTTTCAATTTTATTTTTAACTACATAGAATCCATAAAAGTATTAATTATTATATTTTCATACCTTGCAGTTTTACAAAGTAGGTAATAATTCATATTCTCTATTGCTATATTAGGCTGTAATTTTTCTGGCTGTGTAATATTCCTTTAGGAGACTATATCATGATTTAGTTATTTTGTGGATAGACATTTATGTTCTAGTTTTATTTTTCAATTTTTTAACATATTTATTGGAGTATAATTGCTTTACAACGGTGTGTTAGTTTCTGCTTTATAACAAAGTGAATCAGCTACACATATACATATATCCCCATATCTCCTCCCTCTTGCGTCTCCCTCTCATCTTCCGTGTCCCACCCCTCTAAGTGGTCACAAAGTACCAAGCTGATCTCCCTGTGCTATGTGGCTGCTTCCCACTAGCTATCTATTTTACATTTGGTAGTGTATACATGTTCATACCACCCTCTCACTTCGTCCTAGCTTACCCCTCGCCCTCCACATGTCCTCAAGTCCATTCTCTAAGTCTGCATCTTTATACCTGTCCTTCCCCTAGGTTCTTAAGAAACATTTTCATTTTTATTTTTTTTTTTAGATTCCATATATATGCGTTAGCATACGGTATTTGTTTTTCTCTTTCTGACTGACTTCACTTTGTATGACAAACTCTAGGTCGATCCACCTCACTACAAATAACTCAATTTCATTTCTTTTTATGGCTGAGTAATATTCCATTGTATATATGTGCCACATCTTCTTTATCCATTCATCTGATGATGGACACTTAGGTTGCTTCCATGTCCTGGCTATTGTAAATAGTGTTGCAATGAACATTGTGGTACACGACCCTTTTTGAATTATGGTTTTTTCAGGGTTTATGCCCAGTAGTGGGATTGCTGGGTCATATGGTAGTTCTATTTGTAGTATTTTAAGGAACCTCCATACTGTTCTCCATAGTGGCTGTATCAATTTACATTCCTACCAACAGTGAAAGAGGGTTCCCTTTTCTCCACACCCTCTCCAGCATTTATTGTTTCTAGATTTTTTGATGATGGCCATTCTGACCGGTGTGAGGTGATACCTCATTGTGGTTTTGATTTGCATTTCTCTAATGATTAATCATGTTGAGCATCCTTTCATGTGTTTGTTGGCAATCTGTTTATCTTCTTTGGAGAAATGTCTATTTAGGTCTTCTGCCCATTTTTGGATTGGGTTGCTTTTTTGATATTGAGCGGCATGAGCTGCTTATAAATTTTGTAGATTAATCCTATGTCCGTTGCTTCATTTGCAAATATTTTCCTCCATTCTGAGGGTTGTCTTTTCATCTTGTTTATGGTGTCCTTTGCTGTGCAAAGTTTTTAAGTTTCATTAGTTCCCATTTATTTTTATTTCCATTTCTCTAGGAGGTGGGTCAAAAAGGATCTTGCTGTGATTTATGTCATAGAGTGTTCTGCCTATGTTTTCCTCAAAGAATTTTATAGTGTCTGGCCTTACATTTAGGTATTTAATCCATTTTGAGCTTATTTTTGTGTATGGTGTTAGGGAGTGTTCTAATTTCGTTCTTCTACATGTAGCTGTCCAGTTTTCCCACCACCCCTTATTGAAAAGGCTGTTTTTCTCCATTGTATATTCTTGCCTCCTTTATCAGAAATAAGGTAACCACATGTGCGTGGGTTTATCTCTGGGCTTTCTAGCCTGTTCCATTGATCTGTATTTCTGTTTTGTGCCAGTACCATACAGTCTTGATTACCGTAGCTTTGTAGTATAGTCTGAAGTCAGGGAGCCTGATTCCTCCAGCTCCGTTTTTCTTTCTCAAGATTGCTTTGGCTATTCGGGGTCTTTTATGTTTCCATACAAATTGTGAAATTTTTTGTGCTAGTTCTATGAAAATATGCCATTGGTAATTTGATAGGGATTGCATTGAATCTGTAGATTGCTTTAGGTAGTAGTCATTTTCACAATGTTGATTCTTCCAATCCAAGAACACGGTGTATCTCTCCATCTATTTGTGTCATCTTTAATTTCTTTCATCAGTGTCTTATAGTTTCTGCATACAGGTCTTTTGTCTCCTTAGGTAGGTTTATTCCTAGGTATTTTATTCTTTTTGTTGCAATGGTAAATGGGAGTGTTTTCTTAATTTCTCTTTCAGACTTTTCATCATTAGTGTATAGGAATGCCAGAGATTTCTGTGCAATAATTTTGTATCCTGCTACTTTACCAAATTCATTGATTGGCTCTAGTAGTTTTCTGGTAACATCTTTAGGATTCTCTAAGTATAGCATCATGTCATCTGCAAACAGTGACAGGCTTACTTCTTCTTTTCTGATTTGGATTCCTTTTATTTTTTTTTCTTCTCTGATTACTGTGGCTAAAACTTCCAAAACTATGTCAAATAATAGTGGTGAGAGTGGACATTCTTGTCTTGTTCCTGATCTTAGAGGAAATGCTTTCCATTTTTCACCATTAAGAATGATGTTGGCTGTGGGTTTGTCATATATGGCCTTTATTATGTTGACGTTAGTTCCCTCTATGCCTACTTTCTGGAGAGTTTTTATCATAAATGGGTACTGAATTTTGTTGAAAGATTTTTCTGTACCTATGAGATGATCATATGGTTTTATCCTTCAGTTTGTTAATATGGCTTATCACACTGATTGATTTGCATATATTGAAGAATCCTTGCATTCCTGGAATAAACCCCACTTGATCATGGTGTATGATCCTTTTAATGTGCTGTTGGATTCTGTTTGCTAGTATTTTGTTGAGGATTTTTGCATCTATGTTCATCAGTGATATTAGCCTGTAGTTTTCTTTGTGACATCTCTGTCTGGTTTTGGTATCAGGCTGATGGTGGCTGCGTAGAACAAGTTGGAGAGTGTTCCTCTCTCTGCTATATTTTGGAAGAGTTTGAGAAGGATAGGTGTTAGCTATTATCTAAATGTTTAATAGAATTCTCCTGTGAAGCCATCTGGTCCTGGGCTTTTGTTTGTTGGAAGATTTTTAATCACAGTCTCAATTTCAGTGCTTGTGATTGATCTGTTTATATTTCCTATTTCTTCCTGGTTCAGTCTTGGAAGGTTGTGCTTTTCTAAGAATTTGTCTATTTCTTCCCTGTTGTCCATTTTATTAGCATATAAATGCTTGTAGTAATCTCTCATGATCCTTTGTATTTCTGCAGTGTCTGTTGTTACTTCTTCATTTCTAACTCTATTGATTTGAGTCTTCTCCCTTTTTTTCTTGATGAGTCTGGCTAATGGTTTATCAATTTTGTTTATCTTCTCAAAGAACCAGCTTTTAGTTTTATTGATCTTTGCTATCGTTTCCTTTACTTATTTTCATTTATTTCTGATCTGACCTTTATCATTTCTTTCCTTCTGCTAAGTTTGGGCTTTTTTTGTTCTTCTTTCTCTAATTGCTTTAGGTGTAAGTTTAGGTTGTTTATTTGAGATGTTTCTTGTTTCTTGAGGTAGGACTGTATTGCTATGAACTTCCCTCTTAGGACTGCTTTTGCTGCATCCCATGTGTTTCAGGTTGTCGTGTTTTCATTGTCATTTGTTTTTAGGTATTTTTTGATTTCCTCTTTGATTTCTTCAGTGATCTCTTGGTTATTTAGTAGTGTATTGTTTAGCCTCCATGTGTTTGTATGTTTTACAGGCTTTTTCCTGTAATTGATATCTAGTCTCATAGCATTGTGGTCAGAAAAGATACTTGATATAATTTCAACTTTTTAAAATTCACCAAGGCTTGATTTGACTCCCTCCTGGCTCACTGTGGCACACTAGCCCCCTTCAGGCTGTGTTCACGCTGCCAACCCCACTCCTCTCCCTGGGATCCGACCTCCGAAGTCCGAGCCTCAGAGCCCAGCCCTGACCTGCCCCGGTGGGTGAGCAGACAAGCCTCTTGGGCTGGTGAGTGCTGGCTGGCACTGATCCTCTGTGCGGGAATCTCTCCACTTTGCCCTCCACACCCCTAATGGAGCAACTAGGCCTCTGAGCCACAGCTACTGAGCCTGCGCGTCTGGAGCCTGTGCTCCGCAACAAGAGAGGCCGCGATAGTGAGAGGCTCACGTGCCGCAATGAAGAGTGGCCCCTGGTCGCGGCACTAGAGAAAGCCCTCACACAGAAATGAAGACCCAACACAGCCAAAAATAAATAAATAAAATTTATTAAAAAATAAATAAATAAAATAAAATAAAATATATACCCAAAGAGAGGACTTTTATACTGATAATTTTTAAAGAGGCTATGATCAAAATGAAAATACAGATTTGAAATATTACTGTGGAAATTTTGACCTTGAAATTGTGTGCCCTGTTTCATTCCAAGTTTTCTAGAGATCCTGGGAAACCAGTTTCTGAAACTATGCTAGACCAATTCTCTTCCTGGTGAGAGAACTATTTTTACACAAAATACATGGTAATAGTTTACCTTGAATTTTGTTTTAACTTTCTATTTTAAAGGAACAATACTTTTAAGAGCCAAATAAATGGAGCCACATAGGGACTTTTCTATTAAAGAAATCCTGACCTTTAACATGTAAAACTATAATTTAGAAATTTTTAAATTAATTTTATCTACTCTCCGATGTACATATTTAAAGCCCTATAATTCTTCCCTCTAAGTATATTCCCTCTAAGTATAAGTATTGCCACTGTGGCAAACTGTCAATCAGCCTCTCTGCTCCCCTTTTAGAAGGACTGTCTACATCAAATGGCCTTGACATGTAACAACTGGCAGATGACAGTCTAGGATTACTGCATACTACTTAAACAAATGATTTGCCCATATTGCACCCAGGAACTCCCAGTTTTAAAACGGGGACATTTAATTGAATACTAGGGGGAAACTACTAATAAGTTGATTTTGCTTATGATGAATTTTTTAAAAACCTGCTTTTTCCAGAAAAAAAAAAAAGTGCCATCTCTGTCTTAATTAGTGTTAACGTTTGTCAATACTAGGCAGGATTTTGTTGTTGTTGTTGTTTTGCTTATCTGTGTATAATATATAGTTAATATATTTGAAAATTTAGTAGGATGAACTTACAAAATATCATAGGAATGCATAAAACAAGTGATCAAAATCAAATTTCTAATAGACTTTTCCTCCCTCAGATTCATGTTCATGCCTTTACAAAATAATTTACTGAGACTGGTCCTGAACAAACCAACAGAGGAAGCTATTTAATATTTGCCAGCTGGTGGTAGTAACTTATAATGTAAAAGAACTAAAGTATAATGTATGCACTATTTACAGAAATTTGGACATATGGGAAAAAAACACGCAGAAGTATATCTGGCACCTAGGGCTTTTTGTCAAAGAAGTAGCAGAAGCTGGGAGAGGCATGCAGGTGGGGTAAAAGGAGAATTTTACCACAGAAAAGCCAAAGCAACTAAAATATATATCTGTTCAGGGTTGTAAATGCCAAGAATGCACAGCTGAAGGAATTCCTAAGGCACCAACTCTTGAAAGATTTGTGGATTTCAGATTGTTGATATTAAATCTAAATATGCTGGGATGAAGTTGTTGGATTTTTTTCTTTTTACGCAGTTTGGTTACACTTTCCTGATCCATGCATACATATAGTATGTGATCCATAAATGTGGATTTACTAAAATACAAGAATCTTGTGGCCCTGACTCTATTGGAAAGTACACACGTTAGCTTTTCTACTCTGAAGAGAAAGGTAAAATCAGTGTCGTTTAAGGCATCAACGGCTTTAATGAGGGTGAGTCATAGCACTCAGGGAGGTGAACCTGTTTATTTTTATTACACAACACTTTTAACTGGGACCATTTTAAAAAAGCCAAATGACAGACAGGGGCCAAGATTAGATGCATCCTCAGTAGACAGCTGGCATGCCCTGCCAGAAGGAGGATTTAGTGGAGTGTGGCTGGTAAGAAATAGTCAACAATTGGGGGAAGGGGAAGTGAAAAAAAAACTCCCTGAAGAAAGTAAGAAAACAGGTCACAGTAATTTCCCTCAGGACTAAAATGTGTGACATGAGCTTTTGCATTAAGTCAGAAATTTCAGAGTAAGAGGAACCAGGAAAGAACCAAAACCATGTGGAATAATGTTGCTATTGTATTTGGGAGGGCTCAAATAAAAAGTTACTGAGTCCTTTCCAAACTAACTAGCTAAATGGTGTGCTATTTCTCAAAAAGAACTTGCTTCCAGGAAAAGGGAATTAAACTTGTTTTCCTATTTCAGATTGAATTATAGTAGTGAATTTATTAACTAATCAACTAAGGTACATATGGTTAAAAAAAACACAAAACTTCCTCATACTGCAGCAAAAAAATGTATTCTAAAACTTACCAGGTGACAATACCTTATATTGGAGACATGACATCAATGAAGCAAAGTCACTGTTGACCATCCCAGAAAGTTATAATACTGTTTCTAGCTTCTTCTAAAAATGTCCTGTCTATAGCCAGCCTTTCCAAGAATGTTATTCTCCTGCATTTAAATTAGGCAATAGTTTAGTGCATAAGTTTGCATTGGGGATTGGGGATATTTCCTTGAAAACACTTTATTTTTTTTCCAGAAGCAATATAAAAATGATTGTCCAAGAAGCCTAAAATAAATGAGTAGCTCCCCAGGAGTAAATGGTGTACTTCTCTGAGATATGTGAATTCCAAAAGAGGCAAGGGTTTCATGCACAAAATAAATGGAGAAAGGAATCAACAGCATTTTCTTGATCCAAACTACAGAAGTTGCAGGGGAAGCTGGAGGTGCATTTTTATAGCCGTGCACCCATGGGAAGAGAAGAGGCTCTGCCAGGAGATCCTTAGGGATACAGGGGAAAGAAGTGATGTTTCGGTATTGTCAGGAGCTAATAAGTTGTCTGGAACTCAATAAATGTTTGTTGAAATAATAAGGAATGACTTTTGATATGGCAGTTATGAATAATTCTGCACAGTACAAAAAATTGCTACAGATAAATTTTAACTATAAAGTCATACAAAAGTTTTCTAGTGGGTTGAAATTTGTATAGTTGTAATGTCTCAATAATGATTTTGGGAAAGATTGAGGAAATAAAATGTGAAAATAATTTAAAGTGATTTTTTAAAAAATAAAACTTATGTGATAATTTTCTAATTCAGAACTACTTAAAGATAATTGTTTCTTTGATGATATACATATTTTCTTATATATATATTTTAAAGTATATCCTATATATTTTAACAGCAGCCAAAATTAATCTTTATAAATTAAAAATTTTTAATAAAAACAATATAATCATTCTTAACAAACTGATTTGCTAATAAGGGTATAAGTCAATGACTTTATCAACAGACTAAGATTTTGAGACTATATATCTATTTAATACATAAGGTAATGAATTTGTAGCACGGAGGATTGATTTAAATTTAGGGGGATATTTCCTTAAAAGAAACAAGTTCATGGTCACTTTGTATGTAGAAACATGGTTCTCAAGGCAGTCCCTCAATTAGTAAGGAGAGAAAACGAGAGAGAAAATTATTCTGCATTAAAAATTCTTTAGTTTCCTGAGAGAAGTGTTGGTAGGGCCCGAAGTAAAGTAAACAGAGAAAAGAGTGAAGAGGAGGACGAGAAGAGAGGACTTAGGAAGAGCATTGTCTAAGAAGTGATGGGAAATGTCTAAGGAATGTGAAAGAATAAGGGTCTGATCTTGAGCTACAAATTGTTTATTACACAATCCTGACAAAATAAACCTTGTCTTTGACTTCAGACTTTCAGAGCGTGGTACAGACATTGCATTTTATATCACAATTTAAAATATTCTATAGTAAAATGAGCTTCAGACTGACAACTATATTTTTTAACACATATTTGATGTTCTTTTGGAAACATTAATATGGAAAATTTCTATAACATAAAAAGGAGACATTAATTTAATGAAGTTATCGCCTAACATAAACAGCGATCAACTCATAGTCAATTTTGTTTTATGTATACCACCTCATCCTTTGCTGCCAGCCTGCCCGGATTATTTTGAAGCAAATGCCAAACATCCTATCATTTTATCCATGAATATGTCAGTGTCTTTCCTCAAAATACAAAGACTTAGTTAAAAAAAAAAACAATATAATTATCACACATAAATTTTACCAAAAATTTCTTTTCGTAATCGTCTAGTCAGTATTCAAATTTTCTGATTGTCTCATGATTCTATCTGTTTTTCAAATTGAAATCCAAATAAGGTTCAAATTTTTCAGTTGATTGATGTATATCTTTGGATCAATGTATACTGATCCATCTTTCACTCTATTTTTCCTGTCAATTTATATGTGTATGAAAGTGGGTTATTTTTCCTTTTGAGTCTAGATTTTGCATCGCTAGCAGATAATAACAAAATTTTGAATTTTGCCAATTAGGTGAGAAACTGTATCTCAGTGGATTTTAATTTATCTTACATGTGATATGGAATATCTTTTCACATATTTGAGCACCACATTCACTTATTTCTTTTTCTGTGATCTTGTAATTCATATATTTTGTCCATTATTCTATTGTATCATTGATACATTGTTTTCTTCTCTATCTTTAGAAGTCCTTTATATATTGGTATTAAAGATATTAATTCTTTGTGATATAATTTGCAAATATTTTTGTACTATTTTGTCATTTATCTTTTGACTTTGGTGGTGGTTGTGTGTCTCTTAATATACCAAATAAAATTTTATTTTTATGTTGTCAAATTTATCAATTTTTTTCTTCTTTTTTTATTTTTTTATTTTTGCTTCTAGAGTTTGTCACTGTTAGAAATATTGGGTTGGCCAAAAAGTGCATTTGGGATTTTCATGAGATGTTATGGACAAACCCGAACAAACTTTTAGGCCAGCCCAATATTTTCACCTCTCCCAGGTTATAGAATTCACCCAGGTCACAATGTGTTGCTGGTAGGACTCTCAGAAGTGAGTAATTGCTTTTGTGGAATAATATGATATAAAATAGGAATGGCATGAGTAATAAGTGAGACACAGAGCAGAGACAGAGAAGCTGGGGAAGCTGAATTAAAAGTTAACATTTAAGAAGCCCCCAGAGAATCTCCTTATCTATAGGGACACTGAAGTTTCTTCTCTAGAAAGGGGGATAAAATCACTTTTATCTGAGGGTCACAGCAAAGAGTACTTCCAGAATGCTGGAGGCCTGAGGCTTGGGTACACCCAAGGAGTGGACAACTTGGTCACATTCAGCCATGTGCAATATAATTATTCACAGCACTTTTCCATGGCCTAACCATATCACTTCAGAGGTAAAGTGACAAGTAGACTGTTAATTTAACCTATATCTAAATATCAGCATATTGAAAAGAAAGAAGTATTTGATAAATGAAAAGCCTTGTTTTCAAATAATGAAAGCATTCTCTTTGTAACTTAATATGTCAAATAGACTATTTTAAAATCAGTTAAGCAAGGTAACTCTGTGGTGTTAATCCCATGACTACTGACTTGACTATCTTTTGGTTCAATCTAATTCAGTGCTAGATCTGTGGTTACGAAACTATGCTGCCTGAGTGGTCTTAAGTACATTCATTAATAATATAGGCAAAATGCTTTCCACAGATTTCCCCTAGGCTGACACGTACACAGGCACACATACTCTATAGTTATTACCAGGCATACCTATAATCATACTGTTTATGATGAAGAGATTACAAAATAATCTGAGCTTCAAATTTTCATTTTAAAATAGTGTATCTTCTCATTGATGCACATGAGATACATCACATCTCATCCACATGAGATACATCAAATTATGGGATTCAAAATAGAACCTACTAGAAAATTTACCTTGAAAAAATATGTGAAAGGATAGCTATTATCTCAGCTAACCCTGTGTAACTTCCTCTCTTTCCCTTTGGTCTATTAACTAAAGGACATGTTAACTCTTGATAACAGGTTTTGAAGGATTCCAATCATAACTGGTTAATGCCCTCTATGTTGGAGGCTACATACTGTGAACAGCATGGCCTAAATCTCTCTTTTCCCAAAGCCACGTTGATTCTTCTGAGTTTTTCCTTCTTTCTTTTTTAAATTTTACTCTCTTAGAAAATGTCAATGATACAATACAGTGTTATCAACTATATTTCTTTATTTGTTTAATTAATTTGATAAGTTGACACTATATACCTTGTAGGATCTTGGTGAGTATGAAGTAAGGCTGTCTGTGTAAAGTTCTCATCACTTGCTGGCTATATAATAGCTGTTCAATAAACACTAGCTCTCTCTCCCCAACACTCTTTTCTATACTGTATATACACAGCCTATAATGTATATTTGAATGAACCATGTATTTGCCTTGATATTCTAGGGAAGAATAGCTTTTCCTAGGGTAAGGTCATTATACGTCAAATATTGTCCCAGGAACCTGAGCTGCATCTCTTAACCTTTTCCAGTTTATAAAAAATCTCCTTGGATTGCCAAAATGAACAGGGATATTTACTGCCTCTTATGAAGCATGAGTCATCAGTTTAATTTAAGAGCTCAAGTGTTTCAGAGGACATTTGTCAGTTGAATCAGAAACATCTCTATTAACCAGCAGACCTTACCATAGCATTAGCTGGCTCTATAATTAGACACGACTAGGAGTTATGGGGGAAAATTAACAAGGTAGCAATAAAAATAATAGTGAAGTTTGCTCTTCTGATGGATGCAAAAATTAATGTTCCTTTCAAAACTGCAGGAAGCTCTGGTTAATTCTGCATCACAATGTCTGTTTGTAAGGAGACACAACACAAATGCCCACGACCCACTGTGTCCTCCAAAGTTATTCATCAGTTATGAAAATTGGATTTGGGTTGATCTGGAGATTTCCTGAACAATATCTATAAAGAAAAAACTTTTTGATGAAATAAATTAAAAAGTGAGATGTGTATTTAACTTCAGAGGTTATTTATTTAAAGACAGTTATTAGCACATATTTAAAAATGATGGAGCTAATTACAAATGAATCCCTTCTCATTAAATTAGGTTTTGAAGGACCTCTACTTGAAATCCTCATTTTTTTTTTTAATCTTTATTGGAGCATAATTGCTTTACAATGGTGTGTTAGTTCCTGCTTTATATCAAAGTGAATCAGTTATACATATAAATATGTTCCCATATCTCTTCCCTCTTGCATATCCCTCCCTCCCACCCTCCCTATCCCACCCCTCTAGGTGGTCACAAAGCACGGAGCTGATCTCCCTGTGCTATGCAGCTGCTTCCCACTAGCTATCTATTTTATGTTTGGTAGTGTATATATGTCCATGCCACTCTCTCACTTTGTCACAGTTTACCTTCCCCCTCCCCATATCCTCAAGTCCATTCTCTAGTAGGTCTGTGTCTTTATTCCCATCTTACCCCTAGGTTATTCATGACATTTTTTTTTCTTAGATTCCATATATATATGTTAGCATATGGTATTTGTCTTTCTCTTTCTGACTTACTTCACTCTGTATGACAGACTCTAGGTCCATCCACCTCACTACAAATAACTCAATTTCGTTTCTTTTTATGGCTGAGTAATATTCCATTGTATATATGTGCCACATCTTCTTTATCCATTCATCTGATGATGGACACTTAGGTTGCTTCCATCTCCTGGCTATTGTAAATAGAACTGCAATGAACATTTTGGTACATGACTCTTTTTGAATTATGGTTATCTCAGGGTATATGCCCAGTAGTGGGATTGCTGGGTCATATGGTAGTTCTATTTGTAGTTTTTAATGAACCTCCATACTGTTCTCCATAGTGGCTCTACCAATTCACATTCCCACCAGCAGTGCAAGAGTGTTCCCTTTTCTCCACACCCTCTCCAGCATTTATTGTTTCTAGATTTTTTGACGATGGCCATTCTGACTGGTGTGAGATGATATCTCATTGTAGTTTTGATTTGCATTTCTCTGATGTTGAGCATTCTTTCATGTGTTTGTTGGCAATCTGTATATCTTCTTTGGAGAAATGTCTATTTAGGTCTTCTGCCCATTTTTGGATTGGGTTGTTTGTTTTTTTGTTATTGAGCTGCATGAGCTCCTTATAAATTCTGGAGATTAATCCTTTGTCAGTTGCTTCATTTGCAAATATTTTCTCCCATTCTGAGGGTTGTCTTTGCATCGTTTATGGTTTCCTTTGCTGTGCAAAAGCTTTGAAGTTTCATTAGATCGCATTTGTTTATTTTTGTTTTTATTTCCATTTCTCTAAGAGGTGGGTCAAAAAGGATCTTGCTGTGATTTATGTCATAGAGTGTTCTGCCTATGTTTTCCTCTAAGAGTTTGATAGTTTCTGGCCTTACATTTAGGTCTTTAATCCATTTTGAGCTTATTTTTGTGTATGGTGTTAGGGAGTGTTCTCATACTTTTACATGTGCCTGTCCAGTTTTCCCAGCACCACTTATTGAAGTGGCTGTCCTTTCTCCACTGTACATTCCTGCCACCTTTATCAAAGATAAGGTAACCATATGTGCATGGGTTTATCTCTGGGCTATCCTGTTCCATGGATGTATATTTCTGTTTTTGTGCCAGTACCATACTGTCTTGATTACTGTAGCTTTGTGGTATAATCTGAAGTCAGGGAGCCTGATTCCTCCAGCTCCGTTCTTCGTTCTCAAGATTGCTTTGACTATTCGGGGTCTTTTGTGTTTCCATACAAATTGTGAAATTTTTTGTTCTAGTTCTGTGAAAAATGCCAGTGGTAGCTTGATAGGCATTGCATTGAATCTATAGATTGCTTTGGGTAGTAGAGTCATTTTCACAATGTTGATTCTTCCAATCCAAGAACATGGTATATCTCTCCATCTATTTGTATCATCTTTAATTTCTTTCATCAGTGTCTGATAATTTTCTGCATACAGGTCTTTTGTCTCCTTAGGTAGGTTTATTCCTAGATATTTTATTCTTTTTGTTGCAATGGTAAATGGGAATGTTTTCTTAATTTCTCTTTCAGATTTTTCATCATTAGTGTATAGGAATGTCAGAGATTTCTGTGCATTCATTTTATATCCTGCTACTTTACCAAGTTCATTGATTAGCTCTAGTAGTTTTCTGGTAGCATCTTTAGGATTCTCTATGTATAGTATCATGTCATCTGCAAACAGTGACAGCTTTACTTCTTCTTTTCCAATGTGGATTCCTTTTATTTCCTTTTCTTCTCTGATTGCTGTGGCTAAAACTTCCAAAACTATGTTGAATAGAAGTGGTGAGAGTGGGCAACCTTGTCTTGTTCCTGATCTTAGTGCAAATGGTTTCAGTTTTTCACCATTGAGGATGATGTTGGCTGTGGGTTTGTCATATATGGCCTTTATTATGTTGAGGAAAGTTCCCTCTATGCCTACTTTCTGGAGAGTTTTTATCATAAATGGGTGTTGAATTTTAGTCTGTAGTCATCATTTTAGCCATTTCATTGATCACCATGGAATTAACCCCTCAAATTAGTCTGGATCAGTGTGGATTTACATTATAAACTACAAAAGTTGGTTTGTAGGCCTGACAGACATGGCAAAAGAAATTAACACTTCAAAACACTACCAATTTAGTGACCTAATTTAGGGAAGATTAACGTATATTGAGGATGTGAAACTAAATTAAATCCAGTTAAATACAAATATTTTTCTTCACATACTGAGTCACCTGATTCAGACCCCACAGGGTGCAGTGTTACCTTGCTTGGTGAACTGCATAATTATTTATAGATTTCTCTCAACATTATGTTTACCCGTTATCTAACTTTACACAGGCAGTCTAGCTAGTGACTCTCAGAGAGATACCCTCCTGCATAATATGTTCCCACATGGTAGGTCAGGGCCCAGGTGCCCCTTTTTCCATTCTTTGTTGATGGTTTGAAAATATCAGGACAAGGACTGCATGCCACATTGGTTTTATAATTCCTAATCAAATGTCTCTACAGGGGGCTCTAATTCCACATAACGTGTATAAAACAAAGAGATAAATGTTACTTATTATTAGGAATGGAGGCTCAAGGATCTATTGTGAAGTTTTGTACTTATTGATGGAATTCTAAAACTAGGCTATAAAAAAGTTATTTCTTGATGAAACATTAATGATAAATAACAAGCCTTCAGGCGGTTAAATACTTAACACTCAAAGACATTTCCATTTGAAGCATTTTTAAGAATATGAACTAATGGAATGAAATTGTATTTCTAATAAAGTACAATATTAGTTCTACAATGAAACTCAGTGTTAATTGAGTGAAATCTTTAAGTTCTTAAAAGTAATAATTTGTGTGTGTGTTTGTGTTTTAAAGAGATTAATTTTGACTTAGAGGATGCATATGGTTGACTTTAGGCCAACTAGACATGTTTCTCTTGTTTAAGAATAGAGAAAAAGAAAAACTTCTTAGAAACATACTGGTGAGAACATTTACTTACTGTTCAGTGTAGAAATGAATAAGAAAAGGAAGGAAGTGATAATAGTGTCATCTAAGGGCAGGCCTCCTGGAGCCAGACAGAGTCAGATAAAGTACAGATTAGGCTGCTCATTCTTTTTGAAGGCCATAACACTAACTCAAATATAGTCTTAAGAAAATTCCTGAGGATAACTGGCATGCACAATAGTCATGAGGGACAGATACCAGAATGTCAATGTATTAATTTGCAGTTAGAACTAGTTCAATCGCATGGGACTAGAGTACTCTACTAGCCTGATTAGCATATTCTCTCTCTATAGTCAAGCTACATAGAGAAAGTAAATCATAATCAGAAAGATGTTATTTGAGAGTAGAATCAGAACAAAAGAAGTTAAACAATATAAATATGGAATTGCCTCATTCTAAGGTGGTTTAACATACCCCTCTCACAAAGTAAAGTGTTTGCCAATAAAACCAGAAATCAGTAAAGTCCACCAGTTATCATCACCTCCATCCGTCTCCATTGGAGGGATAGACTTGCCATATGGACTGAAAATACCTCATGGCTGGAGGCTAAGTTTTTCTCTACCTTATGGTGTTTGAGTAGGCACTGCTAACAGCTGCCTCTCTGACTCTTCTTATTTTTATGCTGACCAATTGCTTTTCTAATAGACATAGTCCTTTTGAATGGGTGTGCATGTATGTGTGTATGCAAGCATATGTGTGTATAACTGGATTAGAATTAAATCCAAATGTATGGCCTATAAGCTGTCCTGTCTCTTTCCAGTGATTGCGTTATGTCTTCTCTGATCCATTACTTGTTGCTTTTACAATTTACTTCTCCATGGACAAGTTCATTTTACTTATTTCCAAGTTCCTTGAGGGACATCTCTGTGTAAGCTCATACTTATTAAGAAATGTTATCATATACTTTCTCTCACCAAAAAAATAGATAAATGGCCTGGGCATAACAATTTTGACAACTAATAAAACTGTTCTACCTCTTCAAGTAATGAAGTCTTTTTAGTAGTGCTAAGCAAATTTCTATTAGATGGTTGTAAAGATTTAGTTAATGAATAATTTGAATTATCTGTGGTTAACCATCTATTGAATGGTTTATAGCATTTGAGCACTACTTATATAAATCCTGTATTAATCATTATACGAGCTGACTTATGGCATAAGGGAAAGCAAATTTGATGTTTGTTCCCAAGTTTAGACTCCATATTACCACCACTTAGACCTTGTCTTGGTTTGGATACTATGATGTAAGCACTATAACATTATTATAGAAGCAAAAAAATTATTGAACATTAAAAAGTGGAGTTTTAACCAGTAAAAACACACTATTACATTTAATTTTTCACAAACTGGGCTCCTGGGATTTGTTTGAAAGCACCACTGGATAATGCTGAGTAATACTGCATGAGTAGGGCTTGGGGGTAGTACTTTGAATTACCTCCTGATGTTTGCTTTAAGAGGAGTAACTTTGCTTTCTAAATTCTATTAAAAAATCAATTTGGTTTCCAAAAACAGTATTCTAATTTAAAGTTTTCTCAAGACATTAGTCAATCTCTTCACTGATAACTGATTCCTTACGGACAAATATCAGCACTTTATATGCTACCTTATTGAAACCACAACTGGCTGGCAACAGACAGCTTTCCAGCATCACCTCTAGTATCACAGACAGAGTCCTGGACTAGGGGTTAACAGATCTAGATTTTAATCCTGACTAACTGTGTGATTTAAAATTATTTAATCCTTGGCTATTGGCCTCTGTTGGGTTGGATTGTTTCCCTCTCAAAATTCATATGTGGAAGTCCTAAGCCCCAGGACCTCAAATACAACCTTATTGGATATAGGGTCTTTACAGAGGTAGTCAGGTTTAAAATGAGGTCAACTAGGGTGGGCCCTAATCTGTTATGACTGGTGTCCTTATAAGAAGGGGAAATTCGTATACAGACATGTACACAGGGAAAACACTATGTGAATATAAAGACAGTCATCTATAAATTCAAGACAGAAGCCTTGATCAGATCTCTCCCTCACAGCCCTCAGAAGGAAAAGACCCTGCCAACAACTTGATTTCAGACCTCTAGACTCCAGAACTTTGAGACAATAAGTTTCTGTTGTTTAAACTACTCAGTTTGTAGTACTTTGTCACAGCAGCCCTAGCAAACTAACACAGCCTCTTGGGCCGAAAGGAGATGATGAAATCCTTCTATAACAGCCCTCTAGACCCTTGTTTTATCTCTTCTGTGTTAATGAAATTATTCTTTTATCTCTGTGCTTTGCAATCATATTTCTGAAATAAAGATCTGATCTTGCCAATGTGCTGCATAAAGCCTCCAAGGGAACACCTCCATATATGGCAGACAGAGCCTTTCCTGGTCTGTTCCAAAGCCACAATTTCAGGTAGCCTCTCTGCCCCCAAATGCCATTGTTGTCCATTTCCTCCCTGGACAACTCTGCCCTTTCTTTTAGTTTGGGAGATCAAGACCAAGTGCAAGAGAATTATGGCAACACGACCCTGGACAATGTTGGAGCAGATCAAAGGGAGAGCACATGGGAAATGGGAAGAAGAGAGAAAAATGGTAAATTTACATAGTTTCTGTGTAAAAACTTGTTGACTAATGTTTTAGGTCAAACAAAATGAATCAGAACGTTTATATATTGAGATTTTTTGTTTGATGTTGCCAAAATTTTTTCAGACCTCTAGTGGCATGAATGTCTGCTTTGTAAACAGTTAAAATTGCAGGTTTTTATATATGGAAGCAGATACCTTAAAGAAGGCTTTCTATATATCCAGGAAAGACTAGTCAGCTTTGCTCAGTGTTGACATAATACACTGTCTAAACCCCTTCTCCATCATGCATTACACGAGGCAAATATAGTTTCTTACCTCACAGGACTGTCAGTTATTTGAGGTCAAGTACTACAACTTAAATATTTCTTTCAATTCACTATATATAGCATAGTACTTGACACTTGGTATATAGGAAAACTAAACAAAACCAAAGAAAAAAGTGTATTGAGTTTGAGCTTGGTTTAGGTCTTGATGTCTTCTCTTGAAATTTGCATTGGTTCTCTTCCAGAAATATTTTGGTCCAAGTGTGAAACAACGTAAAGCTATCAATTTATACCATTTTGGTAAGAGTATAAATAATATTTTTGAGAAATTAAAGCTACAACATGGTATTGTCATATACCAGCTGGACACTCCAGAATCGGTTGGCATAATCAAAGACTATCTTTAAATATAGAAGTCCTTGCTACTGCTCACTTACGGGAATGTCCACAAGAAAGGTAGCCCAACTGCAAGTCAACCCCTGCCTTTTGGGCTCATATTTGAAACCACTGTCTTCTTTCTGCATAGCAGTCCTAAGGGTCACTTTCAGCAGCAATCTGCAGATGACTGCCCACCCTTGGAGATGCCCTTTATCACCACCGCCAGCCAGGATGCTCCAAAATGAATCTTGTACATAACATACCAAACACACCATCCAAATCCACCCAGCCATTCTCCTGTGACCCAATAACCAATATAGACAGAAACTTGATTTCAATAGATGAAGATGATAACCAGAGTTTACTTAGGAAGAGAAATAGCTTTTTTCACAGCCTATCAGGTCCTTTACATTCAGTATTTTGCGACAACGCATTCAGACTTTAGGAGACCCAGTTAATATATAATTATAACAAAATTGAAAAGATTATCAGCAGCAAAAAGTGACTTAGAGAATAGGTTAAAGGATAGGGTTGGGGAAGACGAGAAAGGTGGAGGCTGTAAATGGAAAAAAGAAAAAAATGGCAAGGCTTACAATTTACGCAGATCCTTTGTATATATTTCTTGACTGTTCAAATGAAAATTGAATTATGGGGGGTTTTATAGTGAAGGAAAAACCCTCCAAACTTTAGCAGCTTAATTGGTAGCTTTTTAAAAAATTGTAAAGGGTTTTAAAACTACAATTCCACATTTTATGAAATAGAAACATTTTAGTGCTTTTATACCCTATTATTTTAAGCTTTAATATTTTTTCTGGAACTAAGTGTGGAAGATTAAGATAACAAAATTTGGCTTCTGGGTCTGCCTTGGCATTCTTCACCTTGCTCAGATGTATATGATTACATTTTCTATTATGCAAGCCATGGGGACATACGGTATTTTCACCAAAAAGTGATGAAAGAAACATCTTTAGGAAAGTTGAAAATATTGTCTAACTTAGGAAACAAACTTCTGAGACTGGGGATATTTTTTTCTGCTTGGCTACCTGGCAGTCTAAGTGTTGCATGTATGCGTAGAGTGTTGAGGGAAGGGGTATAGTTAGAGAACAGGCATGCAAACAAATAACCAAAAATATGTAACTCACAAAATTTGGTCAAATTCTAGATTGTTCATGATTGAGTGATACATGTAGAAATTGATCAATTTTATTTCTGAAAAACTTTGGCAAATGGTAAAGATGCTTGCTAAAAAGTAAGACTACTTACTCATTCTCCCTTGTTTCTGGACTTAACTCTTGATTAACTCAAAAGTAGGCTGAAGACTATGCAGCCGTTCTGCCATCTGCACTTTGACTGAACAAAAAAAGTGAGGCTTCAACTCCCTCCTCTGCCTAATATGTTAGGAATAAAAAATGATAGTTACTAGCAGGTCCCACAGTGAAGTTTGAGTTCAGCCTTGACTTCCCCATAAGCACTTTATGAGCTGAGCACCCAGCATGTAAATTTTTATCATACAAAGAGTCACTACATCGTTATAAAATGATTGCTACCCTTTTGGAGAATTTGGTATATGCTGGATTTAACACTCATCTCACATTCTAAGAACAACAAAGCATAGGATTTTGTTCATCAAAACATCTAAATAATTAAGTGAATGGGAGACAGTATTAAGAATATTTTCACCACACATTCTTCTTTTTTTTCTGGTCCCTCTACAGCCAGAGCATTTCTTTTTTCCTTAAAGTGAAATGCAACTAAAAGTTGTATCAATGTAGCATCCATTTAACAAAATTGGGACAAAAGATATGATCGCGTTTTCTAGGAAATAGTCTTCTTTGAGAACACATTTTAAAGAACTGACACAAAAGCTTTCTTCAAGGTAGAGGTAGTGTTAAGACATTAAGTAACTGGGACGAAATGAGAGAGTGACATGGACTAATATATACTACCAAATGTAAAACAGATAGCTAGTGGGATGCAGCCGCATAGCACAGAGAGATCAACTCGGTGCTTTGTGACCACCTAGAGGGGTGGGATAGGGAGGGTGGGAGGGAGACGCAAGAGGGAGGAGATATGGGGTTGTATGTATAGCTGATTCACTTTGTTATAAATCAGAAACTAACACACACTGTACAGCAATTATACTCCAATAAAGATGTTAAAAAAAATCTATTTCCAGTACTTTGTTATGCAGGAACCATTTCTAAATAGAGCATTGGGTCTTTCAAATGAAAATACTTTTCTCATGTGCAGACCAATTTGTTCCATTGCTTCTGAAATGATAAGGTAATAGAAAACGCAGCCCAATACAAATATTAGAATGTACATTAAAGTACTTACTTCAGATGGATGTGTTCTCAAGAATAATTTTCACCTTTTCCTTTAAATATTTTTCTTTCCTAAAAAGCAAAATATTAGAAAATAAATAACTTTGGGTAGAAACATAAATAATGTTCCAAAAAATGTAGAAAGGGTCAAAAATCTTTCAAGAAAACTGCAGATTTAAAGATGATTATAATATTAATAGAGAAAAACGAGATTCAAGAGTAATTATAAGAAGCATAAGAGAATTTAATAGTAATAAAATTACACTCAAAAAACCAATAGTTATTCTGTGTGTTCATTACGTATTTGTCTTTAATGCATTGAATTTTAGTGACAGTTCCTTCTTTAGTACTTTTGCAATATGCTTTGGCTCTTGCACTCTGAATCTATATGTTTGAGCTAATTTCTTATTGATAGCAAGTAATGCTTATAAGCATACATAGGTCCTCTGCACTGGTCTTAACAACTCATAGAAACAGTGCATCTGTTTTGATCTAATCATAATTTTGAAACCACTGGTTCATGATTATGGCTCACTTTTCTATTCAAATACCTGTTTTGAACTTTGATAAAGTTCTCAGTGCTATTCTTTTTGAATAACTTCTTTCAAGGCACCAAATATAAAATAGTACAAAATATGGAAGGTTAGTAATATCCATTCTTTATATGAAAGTGGCTTGCTTTAAGGAGGAATAGTTACAGATTTGATAGTAACATGAAAGGAGTAAATTTCAAAGTACAATAATTTTCTCAGCATAAAGTGAAATGGAAATTTGGTGTTTTTCTGGTAAGTTTGACATATATGCAGAAATATTTGAAAATTTCACTTTTTAAAATGTGTACACAGTAACTGATTTTAGAATGTATTTGAAATTGTTCTTTTTATCTCCCTTTACTCACTGGTTAAAGTATTATTCTAGAGATAATTTCACAAGAAGTGTCTTCAGAATATAAATAGTTACAGTACAGAAACCTGATTATTTTATTGGGAATATTCTGCAAGCCCTATGAAGGCAAAACTGCCTTTCAGAAATATTAAATTAAGTATTTATATATTAAACATTTATAAAATTAAATATATATTAATTAAATTTATGTATAATTAAATATATAATAAATTAAGTATTTAATATATATTAAATTATATATTACATGACATTTCCAAAGCAAATAGACCATTAATAAATCTAAAAGCCATTTTTAATGCTTATTATCCTCTCCTTTTTATAGTGTTTGCTTTAATTCACCAGCTCCGTCTATGTGAAATGCTGGCTTCCGTGACACTAGAACCCTTCTGTTTTCTTGTCACTGTTCATTGCTCCCTCTCATGAGAAAGAAGACAGTGTACACAGTTCAACTACTCTTTTCCTCTGACAGCTCTGCTCATTCTGTCCCCGTTACCTTGGTAGCTTCTTTTCTTCTTTCTTCTTTGACCTGTTTGTGTCTTAAGGGTGCGTGCTTCGCCCTCTTTCCTTTCACACAACTCACTCTTCCTTAGTAATCTCATCGCTCATATTACCAGCCCTAAACTAGTAACTGCCAACACATCTTTTATCTAGAGTAGAGGATGCAAACTTTTTCTGTAAAGGCCCAGATAGTATATAATTTAGGCTTTGCAGGCCATATGGTCTCTGTCACAACTACTCAACCCCACTGTTGTAGCACAAAAGCAGCCATAGGCAACGTAAATGAAGGAGCACAGCCATGTTCCAATAAAACACTGGAATTTGAATTTCATGCAATGTGGATGTAGTTCTAACTCCTAATACCTCAGAATGTAACTGTATTTGTAAATAGAATCTTTAAAGAGGTAATTAAAATGAGGTCATTATGGTGGGCCCTAATCCATTATGACTTGTGCCCTTATAAGAAGAGGAAATTTAGACAGAATGATATAGAAGGAAGACCATGTGACAACACAAGGAGAAGACAGCCACCTACAAATTCAGGAGAGAGGCCTCGGAAGAAACCAACCCTGACAATACCGTGTGGACAACTCAGACTTCCAGCCTCCAGAACCGTGAGAAAATAAATTTCTGTTGTTTAAGCTATCCAGTCTGTGGTACTTTGTTGTGACAGTCCTATAAAACTAATGTAACATATTCTTCTTCTTTTTTAAATTAATTAATTATTTTTTTTTACAGTAGGTCCTTGTTGGTTATCTATTTTAAATATAGCAGTGTGTACATGTCACACTTCTTCATTGTTTTTCAACCATTTAAATTAGGCAAAACTATTTTTACATCACAGGAGGTACACAAACATGTGATGGGCAGGTCCTCGTTTGCTGAGCCCTGATCTAGAAGTCCCTTTTCAAGCTTCATTTTATAAAGCAGACAACTACGTCTTCACTTCCTCAGATTTCCTCAAACTCAACCTGTTCCTAGGGCAGGTCATCCTGTCCTTCTCTGTTATCTAATCTGGTTTATACTTTCTCCTCTTTTGTGTTCCCTGCCTTGCTGAGTGGAACCACCATCTACTTTGTCACCCAAACCTTAAACCTGGTAGTTATCCTAGATTTCTCATTTCCTTCATTTCCCACATCTAATATGGAACCAAATCTTACTGATTCTGTTTAATATTTCATTGACTATGTGGTGTGTCCTATCACTTATTCTTTTATAATACTGTGCAAATTTGTCCAGATCTTTAGTCTTACTGTCTACATTGCTGCCAGAGAGACTGTCTAAAGTCTAAATCTAATTACATTGTCCTTCCAGTGAAAACCTTTTAAAGCTTCTCTGTTATCTAAATCCTAAGCTTCTGAACATGATATACATTGTTTTCCATGAGGTCTTTCTTCATCAAATTCATTCCCTAATGGACTCCTCTTTCAACAACGGTTCAAATGAAATACTTGCCATTGTCAAGAAGGGGCGCAAGGTTACCTACTTCCCGGCTTTTATTTATGCTGTTCTCTTTGCAATACTTTACTTTTCCTTCTTCACTTGATGGACATTTGCTCCTTGACGATGGGAAATATTTTTCATCTTTAGCTCTTACACAAGGCTTAGCAAAAGGTAGACTCTTCAAAAATACATTAATTATTAACTGTGATCAAAAGAGCTGTGTGAAAGATAATAACATATATATATTTGCACATACGTATGTATGTGATGTTAATGTGTGTGTGTATGTGTGTGCTTATGTACATAAATATGTGCATACAAAATCTCTGCTTTCTGGCCTAACTAACAGTGGTGTAACAGGTGCAACAACTTTTAGAGCTGGGTTGAAGGATAATTGGACTCCAAAGAGTTTGGGTCCAGAACTCCATCAGTTCAGGATGTATCCGGAAGCATCAGGGAAAACATCTCTGTCCATTTCCTGCTCACTCTGTCTGTAGCCCATTCGAAGCATGCATTGTCTTTTGCTTCCAGTTACTCAAGCCCTACATGACCTTCAAGGCTCCACTTAGAGCTGTACTCCTTCAGGGATCCAGAAGCCTGTTCCCACTATTCCAAAGTTTAGTGACTATTCGTTTCTCTCTTGTAATATTTAATAACGGCGTTTAGCACTCGCTTTTAAAATTTCCTTCTGATTTGGAGGTTTGTCTTCCCTTGCTTTGCAAAATACTTTGTTAAATGGTCATCTCAGCACATAGCTTAGTCCCAAGCACCATGTAGGCAGTTGGCAATTGAAGGACCAGGTCAGAAAGAGTCCTTTGTTTGATCACTCTTAAAGCTCTGAGAGTCTACCCTGTATTGCATACATGAACTTTAACATTTGAGGGGTCACTGAACTTTTTGAGAATCCAGCAGATAGTGCCCCTCAGAAAAACCATAAATGTACACACACACACACACACAATCTATGCAAACAATTTTGTATATGATTTTAAGGATTTATCAACGCCAGCTTACCAGACTGCAAGTTCCTTTACCTACAGATGTGTTGTATTTTTTAATACTTAGCACAGTACCTAGCTGTTCAATAAATCTTGTCTAAAATAAACAGTACTGAACTCAAGCCTTTACTAGACAACATTTCCTATATTTGTATTCCATACAGTACTTAGCACAGTGTCTTGGCCATAATAGTAATTTAATAAATATTTGTTGAATCAAATTGAATTCTGCTTTCTTTGTATCTCAGAGAAATACCAATTATAGTGATATAGGTAGGTGGGGCTAAATAAATATTTACAATGACCCTTTTAACACTTAATCTTATTGTTTTAACATTCTACAGACCTGAATCCACTAATTTGAGTATATTAGTGTTAATAGATATACTCTTTTAATCTTTTTTTCATGAAGTGTTTAAATTTTAAAGCATTTGGTTAGAAAAAAACACAAAGAATTCATCTGTCCTTTTATAAATGTCACTACATTCTATTTTGAGAATAATGTGAATAAGGACCAGGTCTGAGAAGTCTAAAATAAAGCATTTCTACCAGTGAAGGGAAAGTGTGAGGCACCTTTTTCTTCCACAATCAACCCAAATGCCTCACCACTTAAAACAGATTCTCTTCTGCTTGGGTAGCAATCCTGTTCTTAGCAGTTTTTGGAATAATGAACAACCCTCTTCATAATGACAGAACTTTAAGCCTTAAAAATAAAATAAATAATTAAAAAGGAGAAGGGAGAGCTGACTGATTGGAACGACACCAAATTTTTATTTTCAATGGCATTTGTAGCTGCTAGAAGTGACACAATTTATGTCAGTCTAGGAACTCGAGGTAACCAAACATAATAAGTTGTAATTGACCAAATTAAAGTCAGAAGAATTGTAGTTAGTTCATTAAATAAATAATATGGAGAATTTCCCAACTTAGCGGTGAGGTACAAAACAACAGATCATCTATACAGTAGAAAACAAGATGAAAAGGGATAAAATGAGAATAAAAACCTAACTTTCTCTTCAAAGAAAGCAAAGAAAAGACAAAGAAAAGAAACATTAAAAAAGGAAGATTCAATTAGCAAGGAAGGGAGAAAAGAGAGAAATCCAAGTGGGATTCTCTATGAAGGAAAAGAACGTGATGAGAGTTTAGATCATAATCTATAAATAGTCTTTTATTTTATAAATCCTTCATGTGGTGCATAGATTACACAGTGAGCCTCCCGTGTCCTTAAAATGTATAGTCTCACAGCACATCCCTTTTAAGGCAATAACAAGCACAAAGAATTAGGTCTGGAAAATGACTTGCGCTTCTCTTGATGAGGAGGGAATTTGGGAATATGGCACAAATTGTCAGGAGAGCACAGGAGGGATAAGGCTTAGTCGTCTACGAAATATTTCGGAGAAGTAGTATGCCCCGCTTCTAACTTACCAGTGTGAGGGATAATTTTAATTACCATTCTGTAATGAACCTTCCTCCAAATAACACAGAAGACCACTTTACCTGTCATTCTTCACACACGTGTCAGGTCCTGTGTTGTTTGTCTCTTCTCATCCCTTTGTTCTGATTTTCAATTCTATAAGATGCTAGGGGTGATGGAAGGGGGCTAAGGATGGAAAAGCAGAGTGTGAGAGGGTCGATATTTTACAATTAATTCTTTGATATGTTTTGTTGTCTTTTATTGTATTTTCAAGGACTCCTTTCCATAATATTTCCAAATGCTTGAAATAAAGAAGCAGTCTTTCAAATCCTATATCAAACATAATACTCTTTTTCCGTTTTTTAGCAGGGCAAAGAATGGCAAATGTAACAACCATCATATTTGGCACTTCTCTAGAATATTCTTTATTACTGGCCTTTATGATTTATTTTTAAAAAGAACTGTTATTTTTAAAGAGGAATTAAAATAGATTCTGACATGCCTGAGCTAGGGATGAGTTGTACACATCTGCATTCTTAGCTCTCTCTTCCCATCTGGCCCAGAGAACCAGAGTGGCTGAGGAAAAAGCACTCATCCGTGGTTGGATGAGCATGGTCAATGGATTTCCCCTCCTGTCAGACAGGTATCAAGACATTTAAAAAGCTATGCCATCTTTTTTTAGGAAGATAAATATATCACATCTTCCTTCAGTCACTTATCTTGAGAATCACTGTCTTCTGAACATTTCTTCTTGCCAGAAAGATTACAGAGTTTTATTTTTAGTATTTTCATTACAAAAGAAATGTGTTGTACTTTAACAATTAAAAAATATATATAATCTATACTCCTCACTACATTTTTTTCACCCTAAATATCTAAATATCACTGAGTTTTTCGAAATGTCCATGGAAACAATGATTTAATATAATAAAGTTATGTGTGTCAATAAGAGTTGTACTTCTCCAAGGATTATCTTCCCTCTTCTTCGGAATAAGAAGAGTCATTCATTTTAAGAGTCACTTTCTAAAAGAGTTCTTTCTAAATACAATATCCCTACTTTCATTGTCTAAACTTCTTTTGCTTTGTACATTGTACATTTCCATCTTCAGAATTTTTGTCATATTTCATATACTCTCTCTGGGAAATCTCATTCTGTACCATAATTTAAAATCTTTTCTTTGTATCAACAGCTCCCAAATCTACACTTCCAGCCCAGAACTCACTCTTCAGCTTTAAAACTATAGGACATATTCACTTGTTTGTTCAACATGTTCTTAAAGAAGGTCATTATTCAGTGGGAACCTAATCCAGGCCCACTCCCTCTCCCAGATTCCACCTCTTAAATAAGATATCACAATTGACCTAGGTATCATCTTTAACATCTTCTCTTTCACAATTTCCTTTCATCCCTGCCTGACATAGTGGCATCCAAAGATATATCATATCCTGTTAATGTTCCTTCTGATACGTCTCTCAAAGTCATCCCATCATTGCCACCCCCACTGCTAGGTTCTATTACAGTGTCTTACCATCTCTTGCCTGGGGTTGCTTTTAGAGAGAAGAAAAATTCATCATGCCCAGTAATGACTCATACTCCAGGATTATCAAAATAGTTCTACATACCCCCCTCATTTTGCCCTGATCATTATGATCATTATACAGGAAGTGGCCAGAGAAGATGATCCACTTTTGTAGAAAGTCATATTCAGTGACCAAACTGTCTTTCTGAACAGTGTGGACCAGGACAAGGTAAGGGAGAGTCAGAAAGCTTCTGAAGTCAATGTTTTATGAGACTGTTCCAACACTCAGCAATACCAGATGATTGTGAATGGCAGAGTACATGGAAGACCATCAAAACCTTGAGTATTGTCCTCTTGTTCACTGGCTGTTGCACATTTTTCAAACTGCAAATGGACTGGAAATCTGAAACCCTGATACCTGTTAGTGGCCAGTTGGCTGATTGGACTAGAACAGCAACATCATAATCTGAAAAGGTGTCAGTGATGGTGAGGCACCACTAAAAACCCTGAAAGGGGACCAAAGGCTAGATATAGCCAATCTGCCAGGAAGATGCTTATAATCTGCTGGATTATAGTTTCCCAAGTGGCAGACTAAACATCTAGGCTACTTGGCAATAGCCCAAGATTCATTAAAACTATAACTAGGTTCAGCAAGGGCTGTAATAGCTAGAGCTATGAGAACTGCCACACTAAAAGGAAAAACCACAGATATCTTTGATTCTGTACAGCTGGCGCTGAGGTTGAAGAGCCACAATACCCCAGTGGACACCACCAGGTTTCTGCTCCGCTGAATTGTTCAAAGAACCAGGCCCAGATATTTAGGGGAAATTCTGTGAATTCAGGGTTCCATTCAGCCAAAAGCTTTGCTTTAGGCTGCAGGGATGACAGAGAGATGGGTTAAGAAGTATTTTATGTGTCCCCCTAGCACTTCTCCAGATGTAGATCTTTTTTTTTCTTTTTTAATTAATTTATTTATGGCTGTGTTGGGTCTTCATTTCTGTGTGAGGGCTTTCTCTAGTTGTGGCAAGTGGGGGCCACTCTTCATCGCGGTGCGCGGGCCTCTCACTATCGCGGCCTCTCTTGTTGTGGAGCACAGGCTCCAGATGCGCAGGCTCAGTAATTGTGGCCCACGGGCCCAGTTGCTCCACGGCATGTGGGATCTTCCCAGACCAGGACTCGAACCCGTGTCCCCTGCATTGGCAGGCAGATTCTCAACCACTGCACCACCAGGGAAGCCCCAGATGTAGATCTTTTTGATCAGAAAAGTCCCCCTAGACTTTATGAACATTCTCAGTACCATCATGTGAAACACCAGTGTCAATTATACATTCAGCAAGGGAGGTCACGACAATACTACATTAAATTAACTCAAAGCGTCACACCCATACAAGATCACTGTTAACTTCTTTTCCCCACTGCAAACCTTGCCCAAAGCCTATCAGTTGAATTTGAGTGTCCCTTCCCCCCATGGGACTGTATAGGATAGTAACTTTCTCCCTATACCAAACAGAGCTATAAAAATTTGAGTCCTTACCCTCTCCAAAGTTCCCCAGATTACTAGGATGGGTATGTATGGACTTCAGTTTCCCTTCGGGATAAGGAAGTTCCCCCTAATTATCTTTCTTTTTAAAGCAGTTGTGTAAGGTTAGAGAAGGAGAGAGGGAACAGGGAATGTGCAGGGTGAGAGTGGAACTAGGCTATTAAATAAAGCACATTTACCTTAGGTCTCCAGCAACATGGTGGCTGTTCATGGCTCAACCAAACAAACTTCCAATGTTATTGGCCCACCAAAGGCCTATATGGGGCAGCAAAGTCAGCATTGCTGGCACCAATATTACCGATCTGGGGGCCCTTTGATTCAGCCATGGACAAATAGCCTTTGAGCAGTCATAGACAAATTGCTTTGAGACTGTGACCCTGAGGTTTGTATTCCTTGCTTGACTTGGGCTTAACTCACATAGAAGTCTTCTTTTTAAAAGGAATCTACCTTAATCTACACCATTTGCTATCCCATTATCAAAACAGTATACCTTAAGTGCTTACTCAATTTCAACATAAAGGCTAGGAGAGTTTTCTATGGTGTCAAGGCTGACTGCAACAATTTATCTACATGTCTTTGAGTGGGTTTCTAATTCTCCAGTGGGGTGAACTCCATCACTCCACTGGTATTGTTAAGTCAATCAGGGCAATAAGAGTCCAAAGTTTAGTCAATGCCTCATCTGGGGTTTCTCAAGGGAGCTCGTCTGTCTCAGGGAAATCTCTGTAAAAGGGCCATATCTCCCTTATAATAGCCATGAACCACTGCAACAAACAAACAGAAAACGACAACAAAAAGACCTTTGTGACTTTTGCTGTCAATTCTAATGGATCTAAGTTAGTCATACTAGACTGTGGGTGGGGCTGAGCTATGAGCCTGCCCAGCTGTTGCATTCTTCCTTAACAAGCAATTAAGTCCCCTGCCTCTCATTTCCTCATGTCTCAAGTAAACCAGCTAACGTTCTAAACTTTGTCTGCGTCCTGTCCATACTATTCATTAATTTTCCTTCTTTCAGCCAGTGTAGTGTACATTCTTTAGTTATTGTCTGAAATGGATTGGAAACATCTGCCTACTCAGGATGACCCTTAATGTTAGTTGTCTGGGGCAGACCTGAGACTGACTACCAGATTGTCAAGGAATCCTCACCCTCCACCTTAGGAGAAAAATTAGCAGCAACCAGGGCACCATTCATGCATCTATCTCTGAACCAACTTCCTGATACTTGGCCTACAACCATCTTCCTAACGTTTCCTCATTCATAAGTAATAAAACAGAACACCATTTACTGACAGGCTGGCCATACAATTTGGTCAATATGTTTACTACTGAGTCCTATGGACCTCCCTCAGATACCATTAATTGCCCTGTGGCACTAATTTTTCCTCTTCCAGAAAGCATGTCTTTGTCAGTATCATATTCACCACCAAACTGTCAAGAACTGTGAAGGATCTGAGCTTTACTTTACAGGGGGTCTATGGATGCTTGCAGTAGATGTGAGACTCCTTTGTCAGAGTCAAAGAACTTCATTACTCATGGCACAGAAACCAGCATGAAAGTCAGCATACATTATGCAGAGTCTCCGAGCCCAAGTTCTCACAAAGAGGGCCAGATGATACCTGCATGTGCAGTAGGTTGCACTCCAGGAGATGAACTCAGAACTTGGAAACCCAAATCTTTTATAGTGGGCAGTAAGCATACCTGACTATGCCCTGGAGGGAGACATTATCTTTATTACCCCAGACAGTAAGCAAATCTGCCTCTTCCTCTGGAGGGAGATACCATCTCTATCTTCTAAGGCTGCTTTCTATACAAATATCCTTAAAAAGATAATCTGGGGCAAAGCACTCTTCTCCCAAGATATGCAGAAACATGAAAGAACCACGGAGATACTCTCTTACTTTCCTCTCTACACACTCCATCACAGCCCAGGAACCAGGTGCCAGATTCCAAGATTCAGAATGTTTAGCTCTGACTCATTTCACCATGGTTAACATAGTACTTAGACTGTAAACCTTTCCTTTGAGAGTTCCTGTTATATTGGGACATATGCCAGTTCAAAAATCAAGGCATTCAAGGCAAAGTTATGTTGCACAGCATAATTCCTTATTCACTTTTCTAGTTTTCTTACTTCCTCTTTTCACCCCTTCTTTTACCCTTTTCATGGGTAGATTATACTTCATGATAGATTATATTCCTAAAATTTAAATATTGTTTTAATAAATGAAATAGATTTTATTTTATTAAATATTATACTCAGTATGTTTAGAATATGACTAGGGAAAAACCTACTTTATTCTGGACAGTTATTAAAACCTAGAAAAGTATAGCCAGTACTCAAATAAAGATGGAGACAATATGTTAAGTTTATGAGCAAATGAAGATCTACACTCTGCACAAGATTTAGTATTTGCTATTTCCCCTCAAATCTGAGAATTGCATTATAGAATGAAGTTGAGGAGGGAGGACTCTGCCTCATATTTCATTTATTTGATTAAGTTTTTACAGAGGAAATAAGATTTCAATTCAATAACTCTAAGATACGTTGTTTCAGCCCTTACCTTAATACCTTCAGTCAGATTCTATATAAGATGTTTATATAAAGGGACGATGGAATACCAGGGTTTTGGTATAAGATCAGAGTAAATGTTAGGACATCTATAGCAGAATATACTAATGGTTCAAATTAATTCATTCCAATGGGATGTACTTAAACTGGGTGTAGCTCAGTCATAGAAAAACATGAGAAGTCCAAAATATATGCGCATATCCAGCAATGCATGATCACAAAAAAATTCTTTATAAAATAAAGAATTGAGGGAAAGTTTCCCTTCATCATCCTAAAAGTATACTGTATTGTAATTTAGAGAATTATAAACAAATCCTAATGAGTTAATATCAACTACTTATCTTTTGTCAGACTACCCACGAGTAGGCTGCCCATTTACAGAGTAAAAAGGATCTAGAATAATCTTTGTTGCTGCTTTCCTTTTAATGAAGTGCAACCATTTCTGAGATGCATATATGACTTTAGAAATACTTAACATTTCTTTAATGATGAGAAATCTCAGCGCTTACTGACAGTGAGATGGAAGGTGTTACATTTTACACCATAAAACTTGCTTTCTGTTCCAGAATTCAAGTAATATGATAAGTGAGGCCTATGACATGTCCTTTAAAGATACAAGGACAGAAAGGCATGCCATTTGCTTCTAATTTTAATTGTTCTAGCGAGCAATAATTTTCGAGCTCCTTGTCAAAGAAGGGAAAATGGTAAATTAAGTTCTTATGTACAAATCCATCCAAGACCAGAATTCTCTAGCCTTCATGTAGAAACCACTGGATCATCACAGGGTTTACCTACATCCCATGGAGAAAACTATTCAAACTCATGTCTGGATTACACAGGTGATCCCATCTGTCAGTCTTTTGAAATCCTTTCTGCTCTCTGGCCTTACTTGTCCTCTATTTTCAGCGAGTCTTCTGGCAAGAGAGCCGTAGTCAAGGCAAGCTGGGAACCAGAGTGTTATCAACTTGTTTGTGATGCTTTCTCACCTGGCTTTCTGCAAAGCTCTAATAACAAGAGGAGGTGGTATTGGCCTGTTAATAATTAATAGCACCCAGTGCAAATGAAGCACTTCTGTCATAGGGCTTCATCAGTAAGGTCATGGTACAACAGGGGCTACAGGTTTTGTAAGCGTGAGTGGTATTTGCATATGTCAGAACAGACCGTGCATGCTAACAGCACAAACACTTCACATCTGCTTCTGTTTACTCCCATGCTAACACCCCAAAGAACAGAGGTCCTGTGTTAATTGCTCAGTTACATACTGACTGTTGATGTGTTTTCCACAGAGCTTTTCCTAAGTGCACTGTTGCAAATAAACTGCTAATGACTTTGCTTATTCCAGGCACCCTTTCAAGGAAATCTACAGCACATACTCAGATTAATGATTCCTCTATTTAGCAGTGTGTCTTGTGACTAGGTTTGCATAGAAGCAGCATCAATTAAGTAGCAATTATCTGCAAAGTGGGAAAAAAAGAGGGAAGATATAAATAAATAATGAGCATGATGCTAAAACCTCTGAGAACAACTAAAATTGAAGTCTGAGGCAAGGGCACTGACTAGTGAACATATTTTTCCCGTATTTTCTTACCTGAAACCCACAGAGCCCCTGCAAAATCCAGAAAAATTACACTTATGTTCTTAAGTGACATTTTTATATTTGATATTCAAGGTGACCACTATTTTGAAAGAGCAAAGAAACGAGAAAACAGAGTTGTATCTAAACACCACTAACAAGACAGTTTAGAAAATGAGGGAGAGAGGGAGAGGAAGGATTGTCCTATAAATGTTTATTTTGTGAAAGGACTCGACTAAAACATATTTTCTATGGACTAAAACATATTTTCTATGTGCCTTAGTAACAGAGGTCAGCACCATGTCTCAATTTATCCCTCTATTCTTGTCAAGCAATGGCCTTTATTAGTACCTCATAAGACTTACCTGGAAAACTCTACATTATCTGCCTGTAAAGAAAAAGAACAAATGGGGTTCTGAGGCAATACGAAGTGTTCAAATTAGTAGGCTTGGTAACAAACTTTATAAGATTTATTTTTTCTTACTAACCTTGGCTTATAACAGCCAGATAGGTTCTTTCAGCCCAGGATCCCCTTAGGAGATACACAGAAAGGCAGAGACCCTGGTGGCATCTATCTGGCCTTGGTCCTTATCAACCAGGATGTTTTTGACCTCAGTCTCTTCCATTAACATGGACTGGGCAGAACGTGAATTAGAGCAGTAGGCAAATGTTTTAAGGTTTCTCCAGAAGATCTAGAGCCCAGTAATTCCTTTGATAGCTCTTTCCCCTCAGGGCTCAATGACTATGATAGTTCAAAAGTGTGTTTTTTTTTTCTTTTTTCACTTACAATGATCATATTTTCCTGCTCCTAAATGATGACATTTAGTTTGACAAATATACATGAAGAAAGACAATTACAATTGTGTAATGTATTGACTAGAATACCATTAGGCTAATATAACAAAGAGGCCCAATAAAACAGGAGTTTATGGAACAAAGAAGATGTTTCATTGTAATATCCCAATCCAAAGGGAAGCTCCTGGCTGCTGGGCTGGTCTGCCCCATGTGGTAAGTCATGGACTTTGGTGACCATGAAGGGGTACCCCCCAGATTTTCTTAAAGAAAACCTGCTAGAAGACAAGCTGCTGCACCTTCAGATCCTCCAAGACATTCATGTTGATGCCATACTAGCCCGGCAGGCTACTCTCAGCCAATGACTAAGCATGGCCGGGGTGCCAGAGCCAGGCCATCTTTGCCTGATGCAGGACCTTCTCATGGGAAATTCTGTTCAGGGAGTCCACATTGGCTTGGCTGACATTTCTCAGAGATGTTCTTTAGTTTGGAACATACCCTGCCCATCCTTCTTACCTCCTGCTCTCCTTTCACAGGTGTCAAAACCGCACTCAGGCCAAAAGCCTCTCCCCACCTCTCCTTCTCCCTCTCCCCTTTTAAATACCTTTCACAAATATTCCCTCCAATATTTGTTGTAGGTTCAAGCTCATTTAGCTGCACTATTTTCTTGCAACTGAGAAGTCTTTAAACTTCTGCAGGTACTCACTCTTTTACCTGAAACCCTTTGAGCCAAAGGGTTTTCTGAATTCAGAATATGGTGCATCTACCTTATATTATATACTGACCCCATGTGGAGTATTATGCAGTAAAATCCAAACACACACACACACAAAGTAGGATAAATAGAGGCTATACATGATATCACATAATTATAGGTCACTTTATTGCCAATAAATACGTCTAGATCAGGGTGGAAATGGTCTCTAAATAAATTACCAAAAAAAAAGGTGTTTGGTTTTCAGAATTGTGAACCTATATCTTTTGCACTATTGTTAACAGTTACTGTAGGCTCAGATCCATAATTTCCCCCTCCTTACTTTATTGAGCTGTTAGATCCCAGTCCAATAGTCCTCACGCTTCAGCATCAATAAAGGGGGCAGTTTTCAACTCCTAAATTTTTGTTCAGTAGGTCTAAGGTAACACCTGAGAATCTGCCTTTTTAACAAGCTAGGCAGGCCCATCACCACCTGTGATTCTGATGCAGAAAGCCTTGGGATTCACACTTTGAAAATACTGTCCTAGACTTTATGCTTCACTATGGTAAACTACTAATGTCCTTAGTTCCAGGTGTAATCTGGATTTTGAGGCTTTTTGTTTTTTAAACGCAGAAACAGCTAACTCATTTATTCTCTTGTTCTTCCTCTCTGAGTCTGGCTACTTCTGCAGACAAGTCCTATAGCCATTGACTTCCTAGTATGATATTAATTTCACCAATAACTCTTCAGGGATGTTATCTTGCAATGGCAGGAGTTAGCTTTTTGAACTGAAATAGAGCTGAATAATTTCCACTTATCTTTGAATATCTGTCTCACCAGAGTATCAGCTTGAGCTTACAGAGTTGTGCAAGGAGGCCCCTGTTCCCCTTATAGTTGGAGTTATAGGTAGAAAAACTTTAGATAAATTCTAATGGGTAAATGAATCCACAACAGGTGTAGCAGAACAACTGGCATGAAATAAATTTGTAAGTGTCCTCTCAACTCAGGACTACTTTTAGCTTGGTTCTCTTGCAGGACCAATTTTCTTTTGAAGGAGTAAAACAGTTATATTTCTAAACTTTCCTTTCCCCTTCCAAAGATATTTCTGATTTTCTATTTTAAGCTGAGTGCTTCCTGAAACTGGAGACTAATCAGAGACTGGAAGGTGATATTTTAAGAGGACAGGTTAAGGGAAAAAAAAAACGTTGTTTGTAAAGGGATCTGGGTATTTATTTAGGCAGTATGTTTTCCGCAAATAAATGTTTGCTCCCCTCGTAATAGGAATTTAAAGTCCTCTGCTAAGCACAGCTTGAATGGTTATTAATATTAATAAGGGAAAACACAAGAAAAACCATGTCCAAAAGCATCCTTTAGAATTACATAAATACCATCATTTCTACAGTTTTACAATTATCAAACTGAAGAATATGACATTTTGCCAGGATTTAACTGGAATTAGAGGTTAAATGTGGTGTATATCCCTGGAGAAACAATTTTAAGAAAATGTTAGAAAAAAACTAATAATTTTATGCTAAAATAAACACAGGCTTTATGGTACAGAATACGAAGTTTGTGTGCTTTAATTAGTAAAACACATGCCTGTTAAGAAATATCATAAATAAAAATGCCTCTTTAGTCCAAGACCTCACATCCTATAGAGCTCTGTCTTCTTTCTCAGTGATTCAGGGTAAGCTGGTGGGTAGAAAACACTGCAGTTGATTGTGACATGTGTGGTTAGGTATTTCCTGTAAAGAGTGTAAACGTGCCTACTTTGTTATTCTAGTGCCTGCTCTTGAATTCTCCATCTCAACTGGCAATATATGGAGTTGAAAACTGTATGAAAATTGTGTTTTAGTTATGCTACTAAGGATATGCAACAGGATGTTAAAGTTGAACTATTTCTGACTCTGTTTTGGCTAAAGCCCCAAGACAATATTTGCCAACTATTCCACATTCTAAAGCTAGACCACCTATGTAGGACTTGTAAAGAAATGGAGGAAATGAAGAAGGAATCCACAAAGCCCTTTTCCCCCTTCAGGTAACCACCTATAGGAGTCAATAAGGGCTGAGGAGAAGCCCTAATTTTAGATGACTGGACATTTTAATTGCTGAAATGAAACTTTCTTTTTGTGACCACACGTGATCAGAAGACTTTTTATTACCTATGAGTGACCCCAAAGTCATAATATTTCCTTTCAATTTCCTCTGCATAGCAGAGAAAATAACCTTACAAAGTGGGTTTTAATGAACATTACAAAATAAACTTTTTTTATTAATACCTGTGACTAGGACATGAATCAGGAAAAAAGAAGCCATATGAGGCAAAATTCAGAGCTTTCTAACAATTCTTTTCTTTTTGTTTGCTTACATTTGTGAACCCTAAGCTTCCACCAAAACAGGACTTTTCCTTTCCACTTTACAATACATTCTCTGCTTCCCTCTCCTACAGGTCATGAACTCTTTCCCCATTCAATGCTGTCCTTGGTGTTCGTTTTATCCATACTTCACTTGATTTAAAATATTGGGATGGAATTGTGGTACTACCTTCTACAGCGTCTATATTCTCCCATTTGATGATGCTGGGATGACGGTAAGTGTCTCTCAATTTCCAGAAATACTTAAGCTAAAAACAGAAAATTACACTCTAAAAGATATGGTAAATAAATAACAGTTATAACTTATTAAAAAAGTGCTTATCACTTGGCTTATAAATTCCTGACCTGCTTACCAGTTTATCTAACCAGGAGGAATAGACTGGGATCCAGGTTATATAAATTGACCTAATCCTATTATTATGAGAACTATGACTTCCAGATCACAAGACATTTTTTTCCAAGTTGAGCAAAGGAAGAATTCATTTTACCGTCAGGGAAAATATTTTTTTAAGGAAGTCTTTTTAAGTATATGAGAATTGTTTTAAAAATTCTCTAAAACCAGAGGCATAAATTCATACTGAGATGCTTCCTAAAGGTTACATATCAAATACTGAGAGATGTCAAAAAATGGATCTTAAGAAGACACTAATAATAGATGCAAATATGAACAGATATTTATGGGGCACCAATTGTTAGGCACTGTGCTGGTTCTGGCCATATAGTGGTAAATAATGGATAGTTCCTGGTCTCTAGGTGTTCACAGGGGTAGAAAAGAAAACATGTGATTCTAAATTAATATTTAGAATCATGCGTATGATAAGAGGATATGTGAAAGATAAAATGAGAGATGACCACAGGAAAGGGGTTATCTCTGTTAGGAAGTCAGGGGAACCCTCTGGTCAAAGGTCAAGTCAGCACTGGCTTTTGAAGAACAGATTAGGAGATGATGGGAACTTCCAACTGAGGAGCAGAAAGGGAGGATGCCCACATGCAAAGCAGCGTGGTGTATTCAGGGACACCACTAGCAGATTGGTAAAGCTGCAACATTAAATGCACCCGGACAGGAGTGAAGCTAGTAAAGGAGGCTAGCACGGCCAAAAGGAGCAGGTGATAAAAGGTCTTTGCTAAGGAACTTCACCTTGAGAGCAATGGGAAGTCAGTCAAGGATTTTATGCCAATGAGAGAGAGATGAGGAGGATGAGCATTTTAGAAGAATTCATCTGGTGCAAAATAAGACATGAAGTAGAGGGCAGGGGAGTCTATAAATAAGTAAAAAGAAACCAGATTCCTAGTGGCAGAGGAAGTAGAGAGAGGAGAGACAGCTGCTTCTACTGGAAAGAACCGCCACTGCCAGGATGAGGAGTCATTGCTGGGATGATGCTCAGAGGAACAGGAAGCAGAAAGCAAACAAAGCAGGAGAGAGCTCTTCTTCCTCTTTATCCTAGCAGAATCCCTCCAGTGTCTCCTACTGCACAGCCTAATAGCCTTCACCATGGACGTGAGATGCAGAAATGTGCTTTGCAGAGTTCCAGCACTGGCATCACAAAGCCAAGTATGGAACAGTGAGTCTGGAGCTAACAGACAACAGCTTGATAAGCAGCACAAATGGAAATCAGAAGGTCTTGGGCTGTGTGTGTGGAGGAAGGGGCTTGCTAGAGAGAGGACCTTTCTAATTCTGGCTTTAATTCAGTGACTTGATGAGTCTGCCCACAGCCTAAGTTTCAACTGGACACTGAGCAGTCCTTCCTGATGAGCCAGCTGCTCCAGAACATAGCTGAGGGGCACAGTTCTGCAGACGGAGAGGTCCATATCCTTAATGCTTTTGTAAATTTTGAAAATAAGTTAAGGATAGGATGCTAAGAAATGCACTCTCTCAAATGCCAAGGAATGTGCCTAGGAGACAGGAAGTTTATCCTGAGATGCAGAGACTGGAAGAGCTGGACAACTCTTTGGCACAGAGTCATCTCAGTGGGTGGGATAATTGTACATCTTAATTGTCTTTGGACCCCAGGTCAAGAGATCTCCCAGTTCCTCAAGGCTCTTTTAAGAAACATAGATAGTAGACTCCAAATTTTTTAAGTAGTTGATATGATTAAAGTAGTCTATTGAAAAGATTAATCTAGCAATGACATGTTAGATGAAAAGGAGGAGTGAGAATCTGGAGACAGGAAGGACTATTAGACTAGTAAGCCTATGGTCTGACTTATGGTTGTGACCGGGGAACTAGGAAGACAAAAACATAAACATCATGCAAGAGGGAAAGGAGAACCGAGTGAAATTATAGCAAATGAAACTTACCACATAATTTTATAGCCTGTTGTTAATATGTCCATCTCCTTTGCTAGACTCTGAGCAATGTGCTTACAAAGACAGTTTCTCATTTATCACTGTTATGGAAGGAGGAGGGAAACAAACTCTAAAGGAAGAGTTGTAACACTGTTAAAACATCAAGAGAGCAATACTTCTCTGAGCAGCTTAGTGAGAAGAGTATCCCTGGTGGAGACTTGGGGGAGGCCGCCAAAATAAATGTGAGTGGTGTTGGTAGCTGCTGGACGGTAACCTGAGAGATACTGGCAGGCTCAACCTGTGGCAACTGGGAAAGTCATGAAGTCCATCGTCATCAGCAAATGTCATGCAATAATAGCTGAGTCTATGAGGCTGTCAAGTAGATGGAGAGGGGCACACATTTCTTCAGTGCTTGTAATGGCTGCCAAAGCAAAAGTATCTAAAAACTCCACAATCCTGTTCATAGAAGGGACCACCTCGAGGATAGGACAATTACAGTGATGATGGTGGTGATAATGTAGCATTTAAACATTAAGTTCCTTCCATGAGCCAGGAGCTAACACATATGTTATCTTATTTAATCCTTACAGGTGACTATAAAGTAGATACCATATTTCACTCTACAAATTATGGAACCTGGATTTAGTAAATTAAATTAGTCAAGATTACATGGAAATAAACAGAAGACCCAAGTCTGCTGTCTTAAAAGACTATGATGTGAACTACTAGGTTTTGTAAAGACGCTCAGGACCAAGAGCTCAGCCTTCTTCTTCTCAGCCCTTGCTCCCTACAAGAGATTGTGTGACCTTGGACAAATTACTCACTCTCAGTTTTAATTTTCTCCTTACTCAAGCTGAGACAGCTGGATTTGTACTTTATTTCTATGATTTCTACCATTCTATGATTCCCCCTCTTCACCTACCAATCTGCAAAGATGAAATTGGTTAAAAATTTAAAAAGCAGTAGAGAAGCAAAAGAGAGAAAATAGAGTAAATATTACTGCTCTTTAGTTCAGGAAAATATTTGTTATTTGTTAAGCAATATTTGCTTACAATACAAAATATTTTATATAAAATATAAATACAAAGGTATTTGCTTCTGTTTTTTTTTTAAACATTAAGTGGCTTCTCTCCTTTAACTGTTCCTTTTTTATATTATAGTACTCTCTTTGAGGTTATTTTTAGTTATTTTAAAGTCCCATTCCTATTACTATATTAATTCTGTTTTTTCAAGTGTAAATTCAGATTGATGGTTTTATTGCCCTGTCCTTCATAATGTTGGTGCTTTTTTTTTTTTAACATCTTTATTGGAGTATAATTGCTTTACAATGGTGTGTTAGCTTCTGCTTTATAACAAAGTGAATCAGTTATACATATACATATGTTCCCATATCTCTTCCCTCTTGCATCTCCCTCCCTCCCACCCTCCCTATACGACCCCTCTAGGTGGTCTTAAGTATTTGTGATTTGTGATTCTTGATCATGAACTCAACTTTCCAAGTGCTATTTCCCACTAGATTGTCCATGGCCAAATTAAGTTTGCTGTAGATTTCTGTAGATGCACTTTATCTGGTTAAGAAGCTCTTGTCTATTCTTAGATTGCTAGAAATTTTATCATGAATTGCTTTAATTCATCTATTGTATTTTTAATATCACTTACAATATTTTTTATTTTTTGTTCTATTGATTATCATTTTTCCCATTCTTTCCTTCTTTTTAGCCTTTGTTATACTTCTATTACTTTATTATAATTTCTATTTCTTCATATATTTCTTCAATCATTTTAAAATTCAGCAAGATACTTTGCAACTTTCTCTGGCTGTTGTGACTGCACTTTCAAGGCCCATTCATATGAATGCAGCCGCTTTCGCTGTGAGGTGTTTGCAGGACATGGGGTCCCAACTACTCTCCTTGCACTGGTTTAACGATACTCTCCTATTTCAGGTGAGTGTTAATAGCTCATTCCCGAGTGCCCTGGGGCTGTGTCATGTCCGATACCCTTGTGCCTGGTTATGGTATCAATTGCATATATATGGTTTTGAGTATACTCTTCAGTTTTGGCAGTAAAGAATTTCCCTTTCTTTTATTCTGTTCTTTTCTTTAAGCATGGCTGTGATTTATGTGGTTTTGTTTTATTTTGTCTAGTACATCTATATGTTTCCATGTTGCTGGAAAGCATTAATGTTATAGTAAACATTTCCCTATGTGTTCTTTACACACTAGTTTAATTTGTTTTTCTTAGAATAAATTCATACATATGAACCTTCTGATAGAAAAAAATGCAATTTGGGCTTCTGATTTTTCTTCCAGTTGTCATGCAGCAAGTTTACCAGTTGACACTGATACCAGTAGTATCTGAGAATACCTGTTTCTCCAGAGACATACTATATCTTGAAGGTTGAATAAAAGGTCACTAAGTGAAGAAGAAGAAAAGACATTCTTTCCAAACAAAAAAGAACAGTAGGTGACAGTGCAAAGAAATATTCAAAACATGTGTTTGGGGAGTTACAAGAGATTCACTAGGATCTAATGGAAAGGTCATAGGTTCATGAATCATTAAGTATTAAAAATCTTTGCTCTGTTACTTCCCTACAGACATCCTGGAAAAGTGGATAAATTAACCTCTTAGATCTGAATTTTGTCCCCTGTGAAATGATAGTCATCCACTTTTTAGGTCTCCAGTATTAAATAAAATATGTTGGTAGTGTACCTAGTAGGTGATCATTCCATAGTAAGTTGTAGCTCATATATTCATGCCGACAACAATAGAGCCATAATAACATAGAGTTGAGGCAGAGGATGGAAAATAATCCTGACTCCATAGTATGAAGGTCTCTTGAGGTCAGAAAAGGAAAAGGTTTAGATTTATTTTCTGGGCTATGTAAGATAAGACTTTTTGCTTTTGCAGTTTTAAACCAGCCATGCATTCCTCAGATAAACCTCATTTGGTAATGATATATTGTCATTTTCATATATTGCTGAATTTGATTTGCTAATATTTGCTGAGGAGTGCGAATCTATTAACACAAAGGATAGTGGCCGTAATTTTGTTTTTCTTATGAAGTCTTTTTTATTTTAATTTTAGAATCTGGGAAATGCCAAACCCATAGAATACATTGGGAATTGCTCTATTCTCTTCAATTTTCTGGAAGGGTTTATTTAGAATTGGTAACATTTTTTCTTCAAATATTTGTTCCCCAGTAAAACCATCAGGATCTGGAGTTTTCTCTATGTAAAGGTTTTAACTACAAATTAAGTTTCTTTAATAGATATGGGGTTATTCAGGTTATATATTTCTTTTTGAATGAGTTTTGCTAGTTTGTGTCTTTTAAGGCTTAAAGATATTCATAATAATTTATTTTTACTGCTTAACTATCTATAGATTCTCTAGTGATGTCACCTCTGTCATTCCTGATATCAGTAATTTGTGATTTCTCTGTTTTATTACTAATCAACTTGGATAGAATTTCAGAGATTTTATCTTCTCAGAGGGCCAGCCTTTGTTTGTGTTGATTTTCTCTATTGTTTTTCTGTTTTATAATCTATTGATTTCTGCTCTGATATTTATTATTTCCTTTCTTTTACTTCATTTGGTTTTAATTTCCTCTTCTCTTATTTCTTAAGCTGGAAGCTGAGGTTATTGATTTGAGACCTTTCTTCTTTTATAATCTTTGTGTTTAGTGCCACAAACACTGTAGTGCTATAAATTACTGTATTACTGTATCTCACAAATTTTGGCCTGTTTTCATTTTTGTTCAGTTCAAAATACTCTCTAATTTTCTTTTTTCATTTCTTCTTTGTCCAATAGGCTATTTAGAAGTATGTTATTTCTAAATAACATATCTAGTTCATATCTTTGAGATTTTTAGAGATCTTTCTGCTAATGACTGTTCTATGATAATTATGACCAGAGAATATACTGTATATGACTTGAACCCTTTTAAATTTATTAAAATTTGTTCTATGATCCATATTATGGCCTATCTTCGTAAATGTTCCATGTGCACTTGAAAAGAATGTATATTCTGTTGTTGTTGGATGGAATGTTTTACAAATGTCAAGCAGGTCAAATTAGTTGATGGGGTTGTTCAAGTCTTCTACATCCAGACTGACTTTCTGTCTATTTGTTTTGTCAGTTACTGAGAGTGTGGTATTTAACTATCTGTCCATAATTGTGGATCTGTCTACATCTTGCAGTTCTACCCAGTTTTTTTTCCCCATGAATTGTGTAGCTCTGTATTAGATGCATAAGTGTTTAGGATTGTTTTGTGCTCTTAATGAATTTCCTTTTTATTATTATGAAGTAACTTTCTTTATCCTCATTACAATTCTTTGCTCTGAAATCTACTTCGTATGATATTATAGCTATTCTATCATTTTTAAACTAATGTTAGCTTGGTATTATAATATTTCTTATACTTTTATTTTTAATCTATTTGTGTTTTATAGTTAAAGCACATTTCTTGTAGGCAGCGTATTGTTGGGTCTTGCTTTTCTACCCAATCTAACAGCTTCTATCTCTGAATTGGGGTGGGTAGGTTATTTTCATTTCATCTGCATACTGATATGGTCAGGTTTAAGTCAATTATCTTGCTATCTGCTTTCTGTGTCCCATCTGTTGTTCGCTCCCCTTTTCTTCTTTTTCTGCCTTCTTTTTGATTACAGACTATCTTCCATGATTGCATTTTATCTCCTTTGATGGTCTTTAATTTTTTACTTTGGTTATTGCATTAGGATTTATAGTAAACATCTTTAACTAATTAGAGTAACTTCAAGTGATATTATACTGAATAGGGACCTCATAATTATATACTTTCATTTCTCTCCTGGTCTTGTGTTTTTGTTGCCATATATTTACATATGTTATATACCTCACACAATATTCTTATTGTTTTTAAGCAGTCAATTATCTTTCAAAGAAACTTAAATAATAAGAGGACAGTTCTCTTTTAAACTTTTTAGTGTTATATTTCGATTTGAGAATGTGCTAAAAACTATGAATTGATTCCCTAGAAAAAGTACACATCAGCACAAAGTATACTCTAAATACTGCAGATAATTAATGGGGCTTTCTGAAACCTGAAGCCCATTCACAGACACCTGCTTTAAAAAGCAAAGTTGTCATGTAAGCAGTGGGAGTTCAAAAACACTGGAACTGGAGGTATTAGTCTTAATACGATTTCATTTACAATAACATTTGTGAGCCTTGTGGAAATTCTCATTGTAGTATATTTATAATGTCATGATATGCAGCCATTAAATAATAATTTTGAGGACTATATTCTAACATAAGAAAATGACAATGAAATATTGTGTGACAAAAATAAGACACACAATTTTATACACACTGTGATCATAACTGTATATTTAAGCACGTATGTCATTTATGATGTTTTTGGCTGCAAGTAACAGAATACGTGGCCAAAAGTGGTATAAAAAATAAGTGCTTCTTTTTTCTCACTTCAGTCAGTTGTATACTTCAATAGAGGTATACTGTTTCAATGTTGGCTCCACAGTGTCAGCTTCTGTTGGCCATCATCTCATGATCATGAGGTGGCTGAACATTTCTCACCTCAAATCCTTCTCACACATCTCTAATTTAACAGGAAGCAAGATATTTCCCAGAAGAAATAAGTGCCCTTCCTTATTCAGACTACCCCTCAGCCCTCACTGGCCAGGACTGGGTCACATGCCCTTGTTGCAAAGGAGTCTGGGAAAACAAGCATTGGGTAATTTTGGCCTCTGTTGTGGAAGGTGGTTTCTTTTAGCAAGAAAGCAATGTTGGGAGACAACTGAGAGTCTCTGGCATGGTAAACATGAAAATATTCTGGAGAAAAATTCATCAAGACAATAATACATAGCAGATTATTATTGATTTGGAATATTTGTTCTACATTTTCCAAACTTTCAGAACTATGATCACAATATTTTCATGAATAATTTATTTAACTGAAGAATAATTATCTTAGGTTGAGCTAGACATAATAGTTTATAATAATTCAAGTTCTTCTTTTTCCTTTCTTAAGATGATGAGGTCACATTGGTTGTCTCCTTTACAATTTGCTAATATTTCTAAATTGACCAAAACATTGATTTCTTACATTAGAACATTTAAATGAGCTAGCCATTAACTTGTCATATCTTGGAACTTCCCTGGTAGTCCTGCAGTTAAGACTCCATGCCTCCACTGCAGGGGGTGCAGGTTCAATCCCTGGTCAGGGAACTAAGATCCCGCATGCTGTGTGGTGTGCCCAAAAAGTAAAAAACACAAGCATTTAAATTAAAAAAAACACAAAAAACTTCTTGTATCTTTCTTTCCCTTTCTTAGTTTTATTATTGATGGTAATAGTACCTGTTTTATGATGGAAGTATAAAATTATTAGTGTAAAATAAATATTTTTCTTCAAGTGGAATTATTATTTATTCTACTTCTCAAATATTTTTATGAATACCCAGCACATATTAATTTATTAAGTGTGGTATCATTTACCACCAAAATGATACTTACGGTATCATTTATTATGTTTAACTGAAAAGGTATATATAATCTTGTGTACTTTAAACAATGAATCTTTGTTAAAAAATTTATCTCCTGAAAAAGTTGAATGAAAACTTTTCCTTATTTTTGGAACATTTATAGATTTCTTCCCATTCACATATCTTAAAGCATTTTGATGAATCTTAATGAGGGAAGAATTGCAATAGAGGTGACTTCCTTAGGGTATTTACTTAGAGTGAGAAGAACTTTGGTATCTTTGATAAGTTACTTAGACAAGAAAAGAAAATGAGGAGTTTTGTGGACACAATGTCAACAGATGGATTATTTTTCTTGTCTTCCCCATAGTCCTGTTGTGTTTTGTTTTTCTTTACCACTTCTATGTGAAATCAAAACATAATTTTTTTTTTTTTTTTTTTTTTTTTTTTGCGGTACACGGGCCTCTCACTGCTGAGGCCTCTCCCGTTGCAGAGCTCTGGACGTGCAGGCTCAGCAGCCATGGCTCACGGGCCCAGCCTCTCCGCGGCATGTGGGATCTTCCCGGACCGGGGCACGAACCCGTGTCCCCTGCATTGGCAGGCGGACTCCCAACCACTGCGCCACCAGGAAAGCCCCAAAACATAATTTTAATGTTAGCATTTGGAAGATGTTGTTTGAATTTAGTACGTTCTCTAGGGCAGTTATGTGTAGGGCAATTTTAAGTCAATAATAATATATAATTGTAATTCAAGTTTTAATTTTTTCTGCTTGCCAGTGAAAACTGGATAGGAAAAGAAGGAAACAATAAAAATGTCAACATCAGTGGAAAAGTATTATTCAAAATGTACATTGTGGAGTTAATTCAAACATTTTGTCCATATCCAGTTCTTGAGTCACTTTTTGCAGTTCTACTTCACTATTTTTACTGTGTAATCTTTTAGTGCCACCAATATATTTGAAAATAAAGCTTCATTCAGATAATTGTAAAAATACTTAAATAAAATAAGAAAATACACTGTTAAAAGAAATATGGCCAGGTATTAATAAGCAGTCATGCTACTATACCTAATATTCCTGACAAAAGGGGGAGGGGCATCAAATTAGCTTCCACATTAATTCCCTTTTCAAAATTTTAGTGTGTTTGAGTTTAAAGCAATACTAATATCTTCTATCCAGACTTCTTAAAATGCATTTTTTATACCCTTGTACAGTAGATATTGAAATATATAGTGAAGACTTATATAACATCACCCATTCTACATATCCTGCAAAGTGGAATTTGGCATAAGGCTGGTTTAACTTATACAACATTCAGGTGAATTCATTACTGTCAGGAAGACAAAATAAAATTTCAGAGCTGTTATTCTTCCTTAATATCAATCCTGAGATCATGCCATAATAGCAAGACCCAGCTATACTATAATCTCCAACTGAATACTGCGCATAGGTAATAAAACATTGGTTATATATTAATCCTAAACTATACATTCCATCTCATAGTAAAATATAGTTTTTTCCCCACTTCCTCCATCTATTGATATTAGAGAATCTACTCTATCCTGAGACTAATGATGGAAATAATCAGGTTACAGGAAATTGGCATGCCACCAAACCTTTCTTAATTCATTTAGGATGCTAGTCTAATCAGGGATTATGCCAGGTATTTGACATTCAAAGTTAAGTAGAATGCAGTTCCTAATTTCAAAGATCTTAGTGTCTAAAAGAAGGACAACCAAGTAATAATACATGTCCACCATATATTTCTAGCACTGAGTTCAGAACCTGGGATATGGAAGGCATTTTAATAGTAATACTGATAATAGTGGTAACACTACTACTGCTACAACTACTACCGTTACTACTAGTGGCTGACATTTATTGAATGTTTGCTATATACAAGGCACTTTTCTAAGCACTTCATTTCATTGCTCTTAAAAATGCAATAATGTAAATTCATTATTTGCCCATTTTTACTGGATGACAAAACAAAAGCCCAGATATCCATTGTCAAGGTATTGATTTGGCACCATGGCCAGCTCTGTCTGGTGATATCAAGGAAAGTGTCATAGATGGGGTAAACAGAAAACGGTGTATCTGAAGGCAAGAGGACATCTGTCTCTCTTCCCTTGGCCATGCTACAATTAAGTTGTCCCTAAGTATGAAAATATACAATCTTATGGAAAATAATAAACATCTTAGTTTTAACAATTAATGCTTTTTAAAAGCTGTGTTCTTGTTTTACCCTAAAAATCATTTATTTTAACCTAAATCTTATTATTCTGGATTCACTGATGATGGGAAATCTACAATCACTTGAATGGTGCCATTCTCTTAGATAATTTATGTCATTAGATATGGATTGAAATAGTTAGTTTATTATTATTTTTTCTTTCTTATTTCATAATGAAGTATTCTGGAAAGATAAACAGTAGTACATTCAGGAGCTACTGGGCAAGCACAGAGTTTTGTCATAAGCATTGTTTATAATAGCCAGGACATAGAACCAACCTAAATGTCCATTGACAGAGGAATGGATAAAGAAGAGGTAGTACATATATACAATGGAATATTACTCAGCCATAGAAAAGAATGAAATAATGTCGCTTGCAGCAACACAGATGGACCTAGATATTATCATACTGAGTGAAGTAAGTCAGACAGAGAAAGACAATTATCATATGATATCTCTTATATGTGGAATCTTAAAAAATGGTACAAATGAGTTTATTTACAAAACAGAAATACAGTCACAGATGTAGAAAACACACTTATGGTTACCAGGGGGCTTGGAAGGCAGGGGGAGATAAATTGGGAGATTGGGACTGACATATACACACTACTATATATAAAATAGATAACTAATAAGAACCCACTGTATAGCACAGGGAACTCTACTCAATACTCTGTAATGGCCCACATGGGAAAAGAATCTAAAAAAGAGTGGATATATGTATATGTATAACAGATTCACTTTGCTGTACAGCAGAAATTAACACAATATTGTAAATCAACTATACTCCAATAAATTTTTTTAAGAAGTTTGTTGAAGAATTAATAAATGAAATTAAAAAGGGGCTATTAAGTCCTTTAAGGGTAGTTTTGGTCACAACTGGCTTTTTAAATTTTAGAACATCTATTTTAAATCATACCTTAATTTGGCCTCAGTAGAATAAAATGAATACTTAAAAAAAGGAAACATATTTAAAGCAAAATGGTCCCAATCCCTACCTTAGAATGATGCAAATCAACTACCCTGTGTAAGGAAGTTTAAACCTCACAATTTCTTTAGAAGTTAGAAAACCTGAAAAAAATAAAAAGGTATTATATATTTTCTTGTGTAACCATAAAATCATATGCATTTCAAATTTAGATATCTGACAAGAAAGTGTTACATGTCTGTGGCAGGATTAATTTTTGCTCTGTCAGAACTGACCTGGTGCTATAGTTATTTTAAGCCCTAGAATTAAAGTGTTATGGTTGCCAAATACTAGGTGCCATCTAGTGGCCATTGAGAGGTAAGACAAATGTTCATAAGAATTCCAAAGTATCCTGATTTTTCCTTTTTTTCATGGTGAGTTATATTTATCTCTTTCTGAATGATATAATCCATTTTAACCAGGCTTCAACTTCCTCAAATTTATATTTCTACAAGTGAAATTACCTTCAGAGCTATTGGTGTCTGTTTAGAATCTTGATTGGTTTAACATTTCAACTTTGTGTCAAGAGATTTTCTTACTTGATTTTAGTCGAAGGGATATTCTCATCTAGTATATTCTAATTAAAATGAATGTTAGATATTGTATTGTTTTCCAAAGGTCTCAAATCTATGTTTTCATTTTCTTCCCCAAATTATATCTAAGTTGGGGATGCCCCACAAAGCTAGACAAAGGGTCAAACAGAAGTATTTGACTGCCATTAATAATGCTCATAGTTAGTCATTTTGAGTGTAGAAAGTCAATAGCTTTGGATTTATACAGAATATAGATGTAAAGTCTCAAGAAAATCTTTAACATTTTAGAATTCCCGTATTTAGAACTAGAGAGAAATGTGGACAAAAACCAGTTCTGGTGAATGTTAAGAATTCTTTTTCCAAGAACTTGTTGGAAATAAAAGATTAATAAATTATAGGGACTTCCCTGGTGGTCCAATGGTTGGGATTTCACCTTCCAATGCAGGGGGTATGGGTTCAACCCCTGGTAGGGGAGCTAAGATCCCACATGCCTCTCAGCCAAAAAACCAAAACATAAAATACAGAAGCAATATTGTGACAAATTAAAGACTTTAAAAATGGCCCACAGCAAGAAAATCTTAAAAAAATAATAAATAAATAAATAAATTGTAGTGCATCTAATGTTGTGCCTTTAATAAGCATAATAATGTGATGCATTACTTGATATTGATACTTATTCTGATTTTAACAAAAATCTATAAAGAAATGGTAAATGAGTTACTGCTCATTTGATCAAATCAAAGTGAAAATTGAGGAAAATTAACATTAACATCATCTTGACATCTGGCGTTTATATACATTTACTATATAGTTTTGATATAACACATTCATTTTATTTTGGTAAGTTATCACTCACTTTTTAAAATAAATGTATTTATTTATTTTTGGCTGCATTGGGTCTTCATTGCTGTGCACAGGCCTTCTCTAGTTGCAGCAAGCGGGGGCTACTCTTCATTGTGGTGCCCAGGCTTCCCATTGTGGTGGCTTCTCTTGTTGCAGAGCACAGGCTGTAGGTGCGCGGGCTCAGTAGTTGTGGCTCACAGGCTCTAGAGCACAGGCTCAGTAGTTGTGATGCAGGGGCTTATTTGCTCTGCGGCTTGTGAGATCTTCCCGGACCAGGGCTCGAACCAGTGTTCCCTAAATTGGCAGGTGGATTCTTAACCACTGTGCCACCAGGGAAGTTCCTATCACTCAATTTTGATCAGTCACTTCCAACTTGGGAAATTCCACATTAACCCCATGATAAAGCAAAGATTTATCAAGATTCTCTAATCTGACCTGAAAGGACATCATTTCTATGTAGCAATCCTGGTGAGTTAATGGGAAATGAAATATTTAGAACTTATGAAATATTACTTGTTTAGTAGAAATTATATACAAAATGCATGGGTGCAAAGGTTACCTTCAATCAACAAATATTTATTGAATATCTACTATAAGCAAGGATCTGGGGATATATCTATGAACAAGATACACAATGTTGTCACCTTTAAGGAGATAGTATTTTAGGAGGAATATTTGATGATAGGAGAGATATTTGATGGATAAGTGAAAAAACTCATGGTGGATTGGAAAATAAAGACTATTTAGATGCAAAATAGAAAAATAATTAAGGAGGTTCTTAACTTATTTGGTGATTTGAAGTTTGGAAACTACTTATCTAGGCCCTTCTATAAGCACTTAGAGATTTATATTGAGAGTAATTTGGTGCAATATTCTTTCCTATCATAACTAGTGCCATTATAATGAGTTAACACCTGTCTCTGAGTTTTAAAAATGAAATACGAATGAAAACAGTAACCCATCACTATAACTGTGTCCCACTATCTAAAGCTTTGAAGAGATTTGTGTAACCAGGATATTGAAATGTCAGTAAGACATAACATGAAATTATTTTTTTTACCAATCACTGCCCTAACCAGAGCTATGTTAAATCTTATTTTTCTTGTAGGTATCAGATCTCTTAAGAATATCTGAGCAGATTTCTATAGCTTTCTAGTCATTTCCAGTTATTAAAATCTCAGTTACTCTTAGTCCAATTTGTTTCCTCCCAGCTAGAACCTGAATCACGGAAAGGGGAGGAAAATTGGTATGCTACTGCACTCTGATTCTAGACTCTTAAATTTGGTATCGGGTAGAAGGATTATGGAGAAAGGGCAAAAATCTTTTTCCGAACTGAGCACGTGGTGGAGTGCTGTGTTGGGTGATGCTGCTTTCTTAGGTATCACTGGTTAACGCTGTATGGAGGGAGTATTGATGTTGGTACTCTTCTAGGAAATGTGCCTTAGCCTTGTAGCTGCTCCAACTCAGCCTCGTTCAACTTCCTTCTACTTCCAGAATAAAACTCTAGCTCCAAAACCCACTCTCAGCTTCTAACGCTGGGGTCCCAACAAGATGATTCAAGTTCAGGTATCCTCAGCTGTGTCCATTTAATCAGTAGGAAACTGAAGTATCCTTGGCATGCCAAATAGTGGGAGTGGCAGTTTTGATAGTTAGGAGGATACGGGGCATAACAAATGCTAAATTTAGAGACTGAGAGGGAGGCCTGACAAATACTAAGGACTCCAAAATTAAGGGGAGAATAGTAGTAGTTAGGTATTGTGATGAAGATTAGGATGTGTGATACATGAAACCATTGCCTAATTTATGAGCGAAGTGACCTTTGATTCCCCAATATTCTTAGGTATTTTTAATACCCAGCATAGCCTAGGGAAGACACTAGAGACTAAGCAGTGTCATTTTAAATTTTTAAGTTGAAGACCCACCATGTTTCCAGGTTCAAGATACAGATTCTAGGAAGGTAAGGAATTGGAAAAGGTTGAGTGGAAAAGGGAGATTGTTCAATTCAGTTAAACAACCAGGTAAAGTGTGTCACTAACACTAGTGGCTGGTTATTTTAAACAAAATTGGTTCTACAGATGCTGCTTTAGGTGACATTCCATACCATGTAAAATCATTTCTACAATACCTAACACTTTTGTTGCAAAAATATGATTTTCTTATTAAAGTGGTGATGAATAAATACAACCACTTTTTGAAACTGTATATGTTTCCTTTTTCCTTCATGTCTTATTGTAACTGTGAAACATGAATATTAAAACCATGTCTAGAAAATCCTTTTGAGTTCCTTAAAGAAAATCATCTATAAATACAAGGGTTTATTATTATTACATAGTGGGTGTTAGACAATAAAAAAGCCCACATGACTCATTTGTATTTGCATGGCACTTTTATTTATTTATTTTTAGCTCAATTGTCTTGATGCCATTGTAGAAATAATGCTCTATTGAATCAGAGCCCACAAAATCTGTGTGAATAATCTATTAGCACTCTAGATCACACCTGATTAATGCTAATATAAATGTGAATACAGTTTTATTGCTGTTAGAAATGTTAGTTCTACTTATTTACCTTCATTTTTTTTAATGATGGGAGCAAAGAAAAAGAAAGTCGGGTATGCGTGAAACTGATTATGGAAATTGTGCTGGTAACATATTTAAATTTCTATTCTCATCAATGCTACACTACTTGTTCAAGTGAGGAAACACATAGGTGCCTTTATTCTGAGATGTCTTATCTCATCTGGGAATAGAGAAATGAGGAGCTCACTTAAATAATATTTACAAATATGCTATAAAATATTACTCATTTTGTCTTGATGTAAATCCCTCTAAAGTCGATTATACACATTCCAATATTCTTAAAATTAAATACAATAACATTTACTTGAGACAAAAGCAATATAAAGTAAAACTATTAAAGGTAGTTATGGGAAGGGGAAAATATATGCCAAGGAGTAAAAAAGAAATACAACAAAATTATTTAAAACAAAATCAATGTAAATTAAATTTAGTGGAAATAGCTGCTAGGAAGGGAAAGGTATATGCCAGGAAGTAGTAGCCATAGGGAAAGAAAGACAGGAGGTATTGAAGAAAGACCTTCTGCTTTAAAAAATTTCCATACTAATGCCCTTTACCCTCCTCTTTTTTGGAGTCTCAACAGAAAGGAAATAAAGGCTAGCATTGGGAAGGTTTAAGTTTGTTGATCCTTCCCTTTCAAAAATTAAATTGGGGCATCTACTTAAACATGAGACACACACAGTCTTCTTGTGTTTATTTCCTACACCTATTCAAATGCCATTAAAATACAGTAAAGAAATAGTAAAGTGTTAGAAAAAAAGAAAAAATAAAGTTGGGGGAAGAAGTAAAAACTGAATGAAAGCTTTCAACACAGTTTCTAAAAATGAAACTCAGAAGGATAATTGATAACTAAAGGGGGAATTGAGGCAGTTATAAGATAAATGCCTAAGGAGGGGAGAAAAAGCAAAAAAAAGCAAGAGAATTTTCTCAAGAACTCCTGAACACAGGGATTAGAAGCACCAGCTATGAGAAAAGATGGAGGATGAGATGGATGGTCTTATTCAGAACAATTATGTCCTTGGGTCTCCTCATTCTTTCTGAGAAGCCTGCTATGATCCCCCTCACCCTTAAAGGGCACACTCCTAGTTCGGTGAATGCAAACAGACCCAGGACAAAGACACCTCATTAAGACATTTCAGAATACCATAAAGATGTTCTGAATAAAGGAATAAAAAGAAGATCCCCAAAGTGACAGACACAGGACAGGTCACAAACAATAATGGGAAATCAGAGCACAGCTGGAATTCTCTCAAGAATAACACTGGAAATTAGAGAACAATGGAGCAATATTTTCAAATTTCTGAGGACAAATCATTTTCTATTTGATACAAACACCCAGCCAAATTATCAGTAGCTAGCAAAACTATCAATCAAGTGTGAAAGTAGAATAAAGGTACTTTCTAATGTGCATGGGCAAAAGAAGTATAATTCCAATACATCTTTACTTAGGAACCTAATAAAGGGTAAGTATCAGCAAAATACAGGAATAAACTAAGAATAGGGAAAATTTAGGATTTAGGAAATGGGTGATCCAACACAGAAAACTGGTGAACGTAGGTCGTAGAATGACAGTTCTATTTCAGGCTGAGAGAGAATCAGTCCAAAGTTGAGAAAAACGAAGGTATAAGGAAAAGGTCTTACCCAGAAAAGAAAATGAAACTAAGATGAGTTTCAACATCTAGAAAATATTGTTAGGTGTTTGATAGATCTATCAAAATAATCGGCAAAAACAGTGAAAGCTACATCACCCATTACTAAAATTAATGATAAGCACCTAGATAACTAAATAAACAAATGTTCTTTGTGAAAAAGAAATTCTAGTTCATTACTTGGGTCAGCTCAGCACTGAAAAGAGTTGCATAGTCTTAACAATGTAAACACTTACTATTGTTTAACTGAGAGCAAAGAGGCAGAAGTGAGTGAGAGGAAGTGTATAGTAGTTCAAAAGAGCTAACTAACTAGTCATAAATTAAGAAATTAAGCCGATACTGTATAATATTGATAAATCAAGTATATCTAGTATAAATAAATTCTTTAGGAATATTTAAGTTAAACCTGAAGAAACAGCTAAGAAAGTTGAAAGATTCTGCCTGTAAGGTACAGGACTGGGACGAGGGTAAGATGGCGGAAGAGTAAGACACGGAGATCACCTTCCTCCCCACAGATACACCAGAAATACATCTACACGTGGAACAACTCCTACAGAACACCTACTGAACGCTGGCAGAAGACCTCAGACCTCCCCAAAGGCAAGAAAGTCCCCACGTACCTGGGTAGAGCAAAAGAAAAAAGAATAAACAGAGACAGAAGGATAGGGACGGGACCTGCACCACAGGGAGGGAGCTGTGAAGGAGGAAAGGTTTCCACACACTAGGAAGCCCCTTCACGGGCGGAGACTGCGGGTGGCGGAGGGGGAAAGCTTCGGCGCCGCGGAGGAGAGCACAGCAACAGGGGTGCGGAGGGCAAAGCGGAGAGATTCCCGCACAGAGGATCAGGGCCGACCCGCACTCACCAGCCTGAGAGGATTGTCTGCTCACCTGCCGGGGTGGGCGGGGCTGGGAGCTGAGGCTCGGGCTTCGGCCGGAGTGCAGGGATAGGACTGGGGTTGGCGGCGTGAACACAGCCTGCAGGGGGTTAGTGCACCACGGCTAGACGGGAGGGAGTCCGGGGAAAAGTCTGGACCTGCCGAAGAGGCAAGAGACTTTTCCTTCCCTCTTTGTTTCCTGGTGCGCGAGGAGAGGGGATTAAGAGCGCTGCTTAAAGGAGCTCCAGAGACGGGCGCGAGCTGCGACTAAAAGTGTGGACGCCAGAGACGGGCATGAGACGCTAAGGCTGCTGCTGCCGCCACCAAGAAGCCTGTGTGCAAGCACAGGTCACTATCCACACCTCCCCTCCCGAGAGCCTGTGCAGCCCGCCACTGCCAGGGTCCCGTGATCCAGGGACAACTTCCCCAGGAGAACACACAGCGCGCCTCAGGCTGGTGCAATGTTATGCCGGCCTCTGCTGCCGCAGGCTCGCCCCGCACTCCAAAGCCCTCCCTCCCTGCGGCGTGAGTGAGCCAGAGTCCCCGAAGCGGCCGCTCCTTTAACCCCATCCTGTCTGAGCGAAGAACAGACATCCTCCGGCGACCTACACGCAGAGGCTGGGCCAAATCCAAAGCTAAGCCCCGGGAGCTCTGAGAACAATGAAGAGAAAGGGAAATCTCTCCCAGCAGCCTCAGAAGCAGCGGATTAAAGCTCCACAATCAACCTGATGTACCCTGCATCTGTGGAATGCCTGAATAGAGAAGGAATCATCCCAAATTGAGGAGGTGGACTTTGGGAGCAAGATTTATGATTTTTTTCCCCTTTTCCTCTTTTTGTGAGTGTGTATATGTATGCGTGTGAGATTTTGTCTGTATAGCTTTGCTTTCACCATTTCTCCTAGGTAGGGTTCTATCCATCTGTTTTGTTTTGTTTTCCTTTCTTTAAAATTTTTTTTTCTTAATAATTATTTTTTATTTTAATAACTTTATTTTATTTTAACTTACTTTATTTTATCTTCTTTCCTTCCTTCCTTTCTCCCTCTCTCTCTCTTTCTTTCTACTTTTTCTCCCTTTTACTCTGAACCGTGTGGATGAAAGGCTCTTGGTGCTGCAGCCAGGTGTCAGTGCTGTGCCTCTGAGGTGGGAGAGCCAACTTCAGGACACTGGTCCACAAGAGACCTCCCAGCTCCACATAATAGCAAACGGTGAAAATCTCCCAGAGATCTCCATCTCAACACCATCACCCAGCTTCACTGAACGACCAGCAAACTACAGTGCTGGACACCCTATGCCAAACAACTAGCAAGACAGGAACACAACCCCATCCACTAGCAGAGAGGCTGCCTAAAATCATAATAAGGCCACAGACACCCCAAAACACACCACCAGACGTGGACCTGCCCACCAGGAAGACAAGATCCAGCCTGATCCACCAGAACACAGGCACTAGTCCCCTCCACCAAGAAGCCTACACAACCCACTGAACCAACTTAAGCCACTGGGGACAGACACCAAAAACAATGGGAACTACAAACCTGCAGCCTACAAAAAGGAGACCCCAAACACAGTAAGATAAGCAAAATGAGAAGACAGAAAAACACACAGCAGATGAAGGAGCAAGATAAAAACCCACCAGACCTAACAAATGAAGAGGAAATAGGCAGTCTACCTGAGAAAGAATTCAGAATAATGATAGTAAAGATGATCCAAAATCCTGGAAACAGAATAGACAAAATGCAAGAAACATTTAACAAGGACCTAGAAGAACTAAACATGAAACAAGCAACGATGAACAACACAATAAATGAAATTAAAAATACTCTAGATGGGATCAATAGCAGAATAACTGAGGCAGAAGAACGGATAAGTGACCTGGAAGATAAAATAGTGGAAATAACTACTGCAGAGCAGAATAAAGAACAAAGAATGAAAAGAACTGAGGACAGTCTCAGAGACCTCTGGGACAACATTAAACGCACCAACATTCGAATTACAGGGGTTACAGAAGAAGAAGAGAAAAACAAGGGACTGAGAAAATATTTGAAAAGATTACAGTTGAAAACTTCCCTAATATGGGAAAGGAAATAGATAATCAAGTCCAGGAACCACAGAGAGTCCCATACAGGATAAATCCAAGGAGAAATATGCCAAGACACATATTAATCAAACTATCAAAAATTAAATACAAAGAAAGCATATTAAAAGCAGCAAGGGAAAAACAACAAATAACACACAAGGGAATCCCCATAAAGTTAACAGCTGATCTTTCAGCAGAAACCCTGCAAGCCAGAAGGGAGTGGCAGGACATATTTAAAGTGATGAAGGAGAAAAAGCTGCAACCAGGATTACTCTACCCAGCAAGGATCTCATTCAGATTTGATGGAGAAATTAAAACCTTTACAGACAAGCAAAAGCTGAGGGAGTTCAGCACCACCAAACCAGCTTTACAACAAATGCTAAAGGAACTTCTCTAGGCAAGAAACACAAGAGAAGAAAAGACCTACAATAACGAACCCAGAACAATTAAGAAAATGGGAATAGGAACGTACATGTCGATAATTACTTTAAATGTAAATGGACTAAATGCTCCAACCAAAAGACACAGATTGGCTGAATGGATACAAAAACAAGACCCATATATATGCTGTCTACAAGAGACCCACTTCAGACCTAGAGACACATAAAGACTGAAAGTAAGGGGATGGAGAAAGATATTCCATGCAAATGGAAACCAAAAGAAAGCTGGAGTAGCAATTCTCATATCAGACAAAGTAGACTTTAAAATAAAGCCTATTAGAAGAGACAAAGAAGGATACTACATAATGATCAAGGGATCAATCCAAGAAGAAGATATAACAATTGTAAATATTTATACACCCAACATAGGAGCACCTCAATAAATAAGGCAAATACTAACAGCCATAAAAGGGGAAATCGACAGTAACACATTCATAGTAGGGGACTTTAACACCCCACTTTCACCAATGGACAGATCATCCAAACTGAAAATAAATAAGGAACACAAGCTTTAAGTGATACATTAAACGAGATGGACTTAATTGATATTTATAGGACATTCCATCCAAAAACAACAGAATACACATTTTTCTCAAGTGCTCATGGAACATTCTCCAGGATAGATCACATCTTGGGTCACAAATCAAGCCTTGGTAAATTTAAGAAAATTGAAATTGTATCAAGTATCTTTTCTTATATTCATTAAAGATGATACAAATAGATGGAGAGATATACCATGTTCTTGGATTGGAAGAATCAACATTGTGAAAATGACTCTACTACCCAAAGCAATCTACAGATTCAATGCAATCCCTATCAAATGACCACTGGCATTTTTCACAGAACTAGAACAAAAAATTTCACAATTTGTACGGAAACACAAAAGACCCCGAATAGCCAAAAGGCTAAACAATAAACTACTTAATAACTAAGTGATCACTGAAGAAATCAAATAGAAATAAAAATATACCTAGAAACAAATGACAATGGAGACACAACGACCCAAAACATATGGGATGCAGCAAAAGCAGTTCTAAAAGGGAAGTTTATAGCAATACAATCGTACCTTAAGAAACAGGAAACGTCTCAAATAAACAACCTAACCTTGCACCTAAAGCAATTAGAGAAAGAAGAACAAAAAAAACCCCAAAGTTAGCAGAAGGAAAGAAATCATAAAGATCAGATCAGAAATAAATGAAAAAGAAATGAAGTAAACGATAGCAAAGATCAATAAAACTAAAAGCTGGTTCTTTGAGAAGATAAACAAAATTGATAAACGATTAGCCAGACTCATCAAGAAAAAAAGGGAGAAGACGCAAATCAATAGAATTAGAAATGAAAAAGGAGAAGTAACAACTGACACTGCAGAAATACAAAAGATCATGAGAGATTACTACAAGCAACTCTATGCCAATAAAATGGACAACCTGGAAGAAATGGACAAATTCTTAGAAATGCACAACATGCCAAGACTGAATCAGGAGGAAACAGAAAATATGAACAGGCCAATCACAAGCACTGAAATTGCAACTGTGATTAAAAATCTTCCAACAAACAAAAGCCCAGGACCAGATGGCTTCACAGGCGAATTCCATCGAACATTTAGAGAAGAGCTAACACCTATCCTTCTCAAACTCTTCAAAAATATAGCAGAGGGAGGAACACTCCCAAACACATTCTACAACGCCACCATCCCCTTGATACCAAAACCAGACAAGGATGTCACAAAGAAAACTACAGGCCAATATCACTGATGAACATAGATGCAAAAATCCTCAACAAAATACTAGCAAACAGAATCCAACAACACATTAAAAGGATCATACACCACGATCAAGTGGGGTTTATTCCAGGAATGCAAGGATTCTTCAATATACGCAAATCAATCAAAGTGATACACCACATTAACAAATTGAAGGAGAAAAACCATATGATCATCTCAACAGATGCAGAGAAAGCTTTTGACAAAATTCAACACCCATTTATGATAAAAACCCTCCAGAAAGTAGGCATAGAGGGAACTTTCCTCAATATAATAAAGACCATATATGACAAATCCACAGCCAATGTTGTCCTCAATGGTGAAAAACTGAAAGCATTTCCACTAAGATCAGGAACAAGACAAGGTTGCCCACTCTCACCCCTCTTATTCAACATAGTTTTGGAAGTTTTAGCCACAGCAATCAGAGAAGAAAAGGAAATAAAAGGAATCCAAATCGGAAAAGAAGAAGTAAAGCTGTTTGCAGATGACATGATACTATACATAGAGAATCCTAAAGATGCTACCAGAAAACTACTAGAGCTAATCAACGAATTTGGTAAAGTAGCAGGATATAAAATTAATGCACAGAAATCTCTGGCATTCCTATACACTAATGATGAAAAATCTGAAAGTGAAATCAAGAAAACACTCCCATTTACCACTGCAACAAAAAGAATAAAATATCTAGGAATAAACCTACCTAAGGAGACAAAAGACCTGTATGCAGAAAATTATGACACTGATGAAAGAAATTAAAGATACAAATAGATGGAGAGATATACCATGTTCTTGGATTGGAAGAATCAACATTGTGAAAACGACTCTACTACCCAAAGCAATCTACAGATTCAATGCAATCCTATCAAACTACGACTGGCATTTTGCACAGAACTAGAATAAAAAATTTCACAATTTGTATGGAAACACAAAAGACCCCAAATAGCCAAAGCAATCTTCAGAACGAAAAACGGAGCTGGAAGAATCAGGCTCCTTGACTTCAGACTATACTACAAAGCTACAGTAATCAAGACAGTATGGTACTGGCACAAAAACAGAAATATAGATCAGTGGAACAGGATAGAAAGCCCAGAGATAAACCCACGCACATATGGTCACCTTATCTTTGATAAAGGTGGCAGGAATGTACAGTGGAGAAAGGACAGCCTCTTCAATAAGTGGTGCTGGGAAAACTGGACAGGTACATGTAAAAGTATGAGATTAGATCAATCCCTAACACCATACACAAAAATAAGCTCAAAATGGATTAAAGACCTAAATGTAAGGCCAGACACTATCAAACTCTTAGAGGAAGACATAGGCAGAACACTCTATGACAGAAATCACAGCAAGATCCTTTTTGACCCACCTCCTAGAGAAATGGAAATAAAAACAAAAATAAACAAATGGGACCTAATGAAACTGCAAAGCTTTTGCACAGCAAAGGAAACCATAAACAAGATAACCATAAACAAAGACAACCCTCAGAATGGGAGAAAATATTTGCAAGTGAAGCAACTGACAAAGGATTCATCTGCAAAATTTACAAGCAGCTCATGCAGCTCAATAACAAAAAAACAAACAACCCAATCCAAAAATGGGCAGAAGACCTTAACAGACATTTCTCCAAAGAAGATATACAGACTGCCAACAAACACATGTAAGAATGCTCAACATCCATTAATCCTTAGAGAAATGCAAATCAAAACAACAATGAGATATCATCTCACACCAGTCAGAATGGCCATCATCAAAAAATCTAGAAACAATAAATGCTGGAGAGGGTGTGGAGAAAAGGGAACAGTCTTGCACTGCTGATGGGAATGTGAATTCGTAGAGCCACTATGGAGAACAGTATGGAGGTTCCTTAAAAAACTACAAATAGAACTACCATATGGCCCAGCAATCCCACTACTGGACATATACCCTGAGAAAACCATAATTCAAAAAGAGTCATGTACCAAAATATTCATTGCAGCTCTATTTACAATAGCCAGGAGATGGAAGCAACGTAAGTGTCCATCATCAGATGAATGGATAAAGAAGATGTGGCACATATATACAATGGAATATTACTCAGCCATTAAAAGAGATGAAATTGAGCTATTTGTAATGAGGTGGATGGACCTAGAGTCTGTCATACAGAGTGAAGTAAGTCAGAAAGAGAAAGACAAATACCATATGCTAACACATATATATGGAATTTAAGAAAAAAAAAAATGTCATGAAGAACCTAGGGGTAAGACAGGAATAAATACACAGAACTACTACAGAATGGACTTGAGGATATGGGAGGGGGAAGGGTAAGCTGCGACAAAGCGAGAGAATGGCATGGACATATATACACTACCAAATGTAAAATAGATAGCTAGTGGGAAGCAGCTGCATAGCACAGAGAGATCAGCTCGGTGCTTTGTGACCACCTAGAGGGGTGGGATAGGGAGGGTGGGAGGGAGGGAGACACAAGAGGGAAGAGATATGGGAACATATGTATATGTATAACTGATTCACTTTGTTATAAAGCAGAAAGTAACACACTATTGTAAAGCAATTATACTCCAATAAAGATGTAAAAAAAAAAAAAAGGTGTAGTACTGGTAAAGGTGGTAAAACCGTTGTGTCGGAAAATGACAACTTTTTAAATATAAGCAATTTAATCACTGGTAAATTGTTAACTATGCATATGCATCACTTGGATTAAAATAAAACTTACTTTATACAGTTACAATTACTGATTTGCGCATCTCTATTTGGGAGGTATTTCAACCACAAACTCTATGGAGTATTACCTGCATATGTTAAAGTTTTCTATATCATCCACAGAAAGCAAATCAACAAATACCCAGATGGCAAAGTATTAGGCAATATGTTTAGTAACGTCATGTTGTTGCAATTTTCTCCTTATACCTGGGATAGTTCCACAAAGTAGAGCCAGCCTATTTTTAGATATGATAACTTTGCCTGAAAATGTAATCACTTTAGAAGACTTCTCAGTTGCCTTCTGGGACTTTTAACTATGCCTATTATTACAGTAAAAAACAAAACAAAACAAAGAAACAAAAAATCCAAAGAAGCTAGTGTGAAAGAAAGAAGGTAATGTTTAAAGATATATTACTCCTCAGACCTCCAAGAATTCCTCAAAGCCTCCATTCTTAAACATATTTTACGATCTCTCTGATCTCTGATCTCACTGTTTTCTTAGTATAAATGGGCAAAGCCCTCTGCTAGGAGCTAGGCTTAGAATCAGTGACATTAAAGCTTAGTTCAGTTACTTTATGGTCAAGAAATACACTCCAGACATCACACTGTCTTGAAAAGATCTCATTAAAAAATAGTAAGGCATTATAAATAATTTTTAAATGATAGAATAAAGATGTTCTTTTTGTTCCAGAGAGTGCTTATGGGCTAATTTCTGTTAAATTAATAAAACAAAGAGGCCATTAGACTGAGGTAGCTCTAATGCCATGGTGACCTATGTAAGGAAACCAAAATCTAAGCCTGTAAATGCCTCAAGGTTACAAAATTGAAACCTAAGGACAACCAATCATGAACATCCAACTAGACTTTAAGCTAGAGCCAATCAATGATTTCCTTACTTTGCTTTCATCTTTTTCCTATAAAAGTCTCTCTCTGAGCTCCTGTGGGATGCAGTGCTCCTAACCACTTCCAGTTTGGCACTGCCCTGTTCAAATCAATTTTTGCTGAAATAAACTCTTAACATTTTTAATATGCCTCCACTTATCTTTCAACATTTCCAATGGATTTGTAAGGTCAATTTTAATTGGAAAATTAAATAGTTTGAAAAATAGTTCTTTTGAAACTTTGAAAAAGTAATTGCATTAAATATATCAATCCATACAAAAAGGAAGGTTAGCTCAAAAACTGTGTTCAATAGCTGATGTTATTGTCCTATTACAGTTCAGAAGAAGGCTTGACATCATATTTTTGTGTCACTATTCCAGTAATAGAACTACTTGCTCCTAAAAATATTTCTTGGTTTCCTTGCTCATAAAACAATATTTTTTTTTCCTTCTTGCAGATAAGAAAAATAGCTAACCCACTGAAAAACAATCCAGAATACTGTGTAAAGAGAAGTAAGATAAGGCACAGGTTGATTCGGAAGGATTATTCCCAGAACAACCTTGCAAGCAATTTATTGAACTGCCTTATTGGGTGGATGCGTTATTTGGGGGCAGCAAAACATAGAGTAGATAATTTAAGAATGTGATTGGGCTTGTCAACTGAAAAAAAAACACACAAGGTAAGGTGAGTTTTATTCAGTGTCTTACTGAGGACTATAGCCCAGGAGACAGATGCTCTGAGGAACTGTTCCGAAGAGGTAAGGGGAGAGGCCAGTATATAAGTGATTTTGACTAAGAAGTACCTGCAATCCAGCATACATCTCAGTAGGTTATTGCTAGTCATAAAGAACAGATATTTCAGTTAATGATTTTAGTGCTTTTGTAAGTATGGAAAAATGCAATAATCCGTGTTCATAAACAATCTTTTTTTCCCCTGAAATACAACTCTCTAAGGGCCTATATTGTCTGTTTTTCCTAAAGCACAGAGTGCCTCATCCTGTTCTTCATCCTAAATTTCTTTCAGGATGTACTGTAGGTCAGCAACTGCAATGGCTAATGACTTAATCCTTGCACAACACGATGGTGGGCAACATTTTTTCATAGGCTTAAAATTTTTGTCATCTTGACAATTGGCTCAAACACTCCCCTTAGAAATATGTTTTACCTGGCTATTTAATAGCTTCTCTGAAGTATGTTCAAATGTTTGATTTTAATAAGAGCCCCTGCAGAGTACATACGGGTTGTCATTTTCTGGGGTATTGTGTTAACTTCACAATTTCATAACGGGATATGATTGTATTTCAGAAGATGTCAGATTAATTTATCTTTTGTTTTTCTGGTCATTTAGAATTTTTGTTGCTTATATGAAAGACACCAATGGCTATAGCCAACTTGGCTATACTTTATCCCATAGGATGGCAATAAATTCTACCAGTTGTACCTCAAACACTAAAATATCTTTTTGTCTCAGAGACTAGAATCTCAGGTTAGAAGAGAGTGATTCTAACACGCCTGTTCTATTTTAACCCATGTATCCTTGAACATAATTTAAATTAGACACTCTCAGAATCTTACTGATGGAAGGGGAATTAAAGACCACCTAGTGAAATTCCTATCCCAAACTGAAATCTCCTCAAAGAGTCCAAGGGAACAAAGTGGGACAGCAGACCTCCCATGGAATGCCCCTCCTAGGAAGGGATATTCATTTGTCAACTCCTCAATTCACTCATTTACTTGTTAAGTAATCAGTCTTAGATTGTCCAAGTCTATTACCTCTTTGGAATTTAAATTTAAAAGAGTTATTAAAAGTGATCTTTATTTCACAGGAGATTCTGTTCACAGACCATCTTAGATGATGGGATTATGATATTGTATGTTTTAAGGGCAAATACAAATTAAAAATAAGAGGCTTAATTTTCCCTGTTAAAAATTAGGAAAGATACGTCCCTTTCCCATTTCTGAGAGCATTTTCTTTTGTAAACTTGCAATCGTAAATTCTTTCTCTGCCCCTTTGAGATGTATGTAAATCATTTTGAAAGCCTCTTGCTAGTTTTACAACCCAGAAATATCTTTCTCAGTGGCCTGGGATCCTTCCCTTTGGAATGTAAACATCAAAGGAGACAGTGCCCCTATCTCCCAGTTTCTGTGGGAGGTAGGAGCTTAACTCCAGTTGCAAAACTATCTCTTGTCATAAAGATATGAGAAATTTGTTTTTCCTTTGTATAAACCTAACTACCAGGTGAATTTAGGATAAACTGAGTGTGATAAATGGTGCTGTCAACTTCTCTTACTTGAGGACTTGTTATTGTTTATCTTGCAAACATGTATATAATGGGTCATATCTGCTTGGCTATAAAAAAGGATGAGATTTCTTTCTGTCTTTCTGTCTTAGCAGATTGCCTGTGATGTGCGTGACATACTGGTTTAATGCTTATTCAAAAATAAAATTTTCTTTCTCATCTACCTTGGTGGAGAGGTTTTCTGGGTTGGGAAGATTTTGCTTTTAACTATATTTCTCAAACGATATTTAAATGCTTTCCAAGAAGAACTGTTAATATGAGTCACTTGAGGGACTTAATAAACAAATTCCTTCCATAGATCTGCTGAGTTAGAATTTCTCAGGATCTAAGAATTTGTGTTTAAAAATAAATGCTCCCTGGTGATCCTGATGGATGGGCATTGGGATACTGGACTAATTTGATTATTTGTATTGACCTATAAAAATATCTACTAAGTTCATGCATGTGAGACATTTCATGTCCAACATAAAGAAATTACTCAAGTTCAGGGGTTCTACCTTATTTGAAATTTGACTTTTATATACAATGAGGCCATAACGGTACTTGGTATATAATGGTGACTCAGTGAATCCTGTTTTGTTTGTTGGCATTTTGACAATGTCAAGGTGAAAAAAATTCTATAACCTCTCTCAGAAATCCATTTTAATTTCTCTCTTTTTTATCCATCCTTAGCTACTTATCCTCAATTCCTGATACTCCCTTTAAACTCCCATCATCCCTTGTTAGTATACTATCAATATTTAGCATACTACATTATAAACTATGTTTTCAAAACTTACATTCTACCCTGAGTTATTATTTACGTCTATTAAGTTTGCTCATATTTAATTACTGTAAGAAAGCAAAGCAAAACAAAATATTTGGATAATTTTTCTTAATTTTCTAGTACTTGTGAAAAGTGATAGTGCTATAAAGTATTTTCAGTTATGATGTCTTTTATTTTAAAAAATTTTCTCATTTGTTAATGTAATACCATAATTTATAGGATTCATAAATACTATATTCTATGGATGGGTACATTTATTTTGCATAGTAACTTGTGTTAGGGACGTAAGTAAGAAAGAAGTAGTTTATTTACTTAAATATTTAAACTAATTAACAATTTGAACTGCCAAATAACTATGTCAATATTCAAGTTTATTTCTAGGTTTTTCTCACTCACTTTATTACAATTCTTATTATGATAATTTCCCAAACTGATGTATATGTTTATACCTGGCTTAATTATTAACAATATGTATTTATTATTCTGCCCCAATTCTTTTTTAAACAATGGGCAACTGAGTCTTATAAGGACTGAAGTGTCACAACCATTTATTGATTGGAAATAAACTACATTATGTAATTTTTGGCGGTTTCTCTCAAAGATTTCCTGGGTCAGCTCATCAGAATTACTCATTGTTGAAGTATTGCCTCAGGGTTTAGTTCTTGGACTCTATTTTATTAATAGTTATTTAAAACTTAGGTTCATTTGGAGGAAATTCTAATTATCCAAATTTTTGCTGATATGTATATGTATGTATGTGTTTTTTATAAACTGTGCTTGCTTATGTAACTTCTAAAAGAACCTTCAAATACAATATTACCAAGTTGAATATTATCTACTTAATTAACAAGGCCTGACAGACTGGGAGGTTATCAGGAGATAATCACAGCCCTCAGGTGCTGTGAGGCACTGGGTGCAGCCAAGTGCCTCTACTTCCCCAAGGGTGTGATTAGCTCATGATGACAATGCTCCCTTGAGTTGTTTTATTGCTTTTATAAAAAGCCTTTATTGTGGAGAACATGTTTATTTTCATCCAGGAGGAGGATGGACAGTTTAGACTGCTGAGTGAATAGCAGTTACTTCTAACTTCTGGTACACGCCATGACAAATCTGCTCATTTAGAATACTTCCCAGCCAATCTGGATGTTTTGACTACCTCAATACTTCTGCAATAAAGCCCAACTTCCATATAATACAGCTGTAAAATTGTGTTTTCAAGTTAATGGTGTGCATTCTCTAAAATTAGAAAGTGAATCATGTTGTAGAACGGCTGCATGTGAAAAACTGACCAATGATTCAGTGCGGAACAATATTTTGTGTACACAAATGGTCTCAAACCATGATTAAAGACATCAGCTGATTTGGGAAATACAAATGAATACAGGTGAAACTGTGACAGACAACAGAAAGCTTTACTTTCCTTTGATGCCTCTGTTTCCTCCTCATAAATCCAACCCCAGCGGTTTTCGAGGTCAAGAAGAATAAAATTGAAACATTTCATTAAGACCTGGAAAGTCTGGTTGACTTGAAAAAAAAAACAAACAAATGCAACGGTAAGAGTTGTGACTTGAGTTTATTCAGTGTCTTATTGAAGACTATAGTCCGGGAGACAAAGCCTCTCACATAGCTCTGGGAAACTGTTCATAGAGGTAATGGGGGAGGTCAGTATATATGTGATTTTTGGTGAAGGGTATGGGTAATCAATTACACATCTCAGCTGTGGATTCCTGCTAGTCATGAGGAACAGATATCTTACTTAATGGTTTTAGTGCTTTTCTAAGTACCGGAAGATGCAAGAATTTGGGTTCATAATGTTTTCTCCTGAAAATATCTATCTGAAGGTCTGTTCTGCCAGTTTTCACAGAGCACAGAGTGCCTCATTCCTGATCTGATTTCCTTTCAGGGTGTGTTGAAGGTCAGCAACTGCACTGGCTAATGACTCAGTCCTTGTCGAACCAGATGGCAAGTGACGTTCTTTCGTTGGCAGCTTCACATGAGCTGGCCCCAATGACTTCTCAGAAGTCGTCCTTCCTTCTTTCACTTGAAAAGGCCAAGCTTATATCAAGATTTTGCACTGCTATTCTCTCTGAAATGGAACATTCTTTTCCCAGGTCTTCACCTGGCTGCCTTTTCTCATCATTCCAGTCTCAGCTGGGATATCACCAACTCTGAGAGGCCACCTCCCTAAAACAAGTGTCCACATACATTCTACTCCATTACCCTGTTTCAGTTTCTTCACCGCACATATTAATCATTCAAATTATATTATTAACTTGATTGTCTGAATTCACCAAATACAATGTAAGTTAATGAGGGCAGCAACTATCTTCCTTATTCACACTTATAACCCCAGCTTCTAGAAGAGTGCCTTACATATAATAAACAGTCATATGAATACATGTTTAATTAATATATATCCAATTTGTTACCATTATATACTTTTTAGTTGCCTATTTATCATCCATTTTCCTTCCTTCCTCCTAACAGAACTCATAGGTTGTACTTTTCATCCTTCCCCCTTCAGCTGATCTGTCAGGGAAAACTGGACCAATGCCAACTCCAGGCAATGAGTCCCCTTGGACATATGAACCTATTTGAGCCAATGAGACTTGAAGAGGGACTTGACAGAGACTTCTGAGAAAGCTCTTCCTCATTTTCTGTAAGAGCTTCAAGAACATCTTTCTCTTTGTTCCTCTGATCATGGTCAACAGGAGTCATGAAATTCACGTGTAATGAGTGATAAAAAAAAAACAAGCCTTCATTTAAGCAAGAGTGTTTACATCATGTGTTGGATATAATTTCTTCAGTGTGAGGATAGAGAAATTGGATTTTCATGAGAATATAAATTTATTGCAGAGCTATTTTATGAAGCTTGTAGGATCCTCTGATTCAGAGAAGCAAGGAGTGATCTCACCTAGGCCATTTTGCATGCACAAACAAGATCAGGCAAGTTAGACCATAAAAAATGATTACACAGTCACTCTTACTTTTTATATAAACAGTTCTTCATATTTAATTCTACAAACTCTTAAGTTTATTTACAATATTTTGATTTCCCATTTTTATCAGCAGAGTAGGTTACTAAATAAACTATTTAAGAGTACTAAATAAATGGTTTTAACTGCTATAGTGTATCAGAAATGAATATTAAATTCATGAATTCAATCTTAAATAGGAAAGTAAGCATTTAATTTTGAAATATAGAGAAACATATATAATGGATGATATAAAAAAGGGCTAGACAAACTATATGTAAGAGTACTTATATAATGCCCCTTTCCCCCTAAAAAGCTATATTCCTTAGTTGTACACACTAAAATGTCATACATAGAATATTTACTAAGAAAGCCTTGTAGGGCTTCCCTGGTGGCGCAGTGGTTGAGAATCTGCCTGCTAATGCAGGGGACACGGGTTCGAGCCATGGTCTGGGCAGATCCCACATGCCGCGGAGCAACTAGGCCCGTGAGCCACAACTACTGAGCCTGCGCGTCTGGAGCCTGTGCTCCACAACAAGAGAGCCCGTGAAAGTGAGAGGCCCGCGCACCGTGATGAAGAGTGGCCCCCGCTTGCCACAACTAGAGAAAGCCCTCGCACAGAAATGAAGACCCAATACAGCCAAAACTAAATAAATAAATACTCCTGTTCTCTGTTTTTTGTTTTTTTTTTAAAGAAAGCCTTGTAGCTTTGAATAATAATGATAGTAGCTAACATGTATTAAGTGTTTATGTGCCAGGCATTGTTGTTCTAGGGATTTATGTGCATTAACTCAACTTAATCTTCTTATCAACCTTAGGAGAAGAGGAAATTATCCAGCAAGGGACAGTGATTTGGTAACTAGAAGAGGAGGGGCAAGATTTTAGCCTAAGTAGCTTGGCTCCAAAGTTTACCTGTGGAACCAAATTATGTGAACCCCGAAGCTGATTTGTAAACAAAAAGTAACAAAGCAGATTTTCAGCCAAGGAAGAAGACTATAAGTGTGTATTTGAACATGATCCTCATCATCTATCAGTCCACCTTCAGCAAATAAGTTAATCATTACCTTTCTCCTGATGCAGAGGCCACTATAGTGAGAATACTCATTGAATTAAGTAGCTTATAACAGAATATGGTGGGCACTGATATTATTTATTCTTAATTGAGATGGAAAAAACCACAGATATCATTTCACCATGGTGCATAAAATGAAAATAGCATAAGACAACTCTGATATTTTTGAAAACAATTTTCACAATTTCTTAGACCCTGTTAATATTCTATTTGGTCCACAAAATTGTCTTGACCTTTTCCAAAATTTTCAATTACTCTTATAGGCAAGAAAGACCAAGCACATGACTGTAGCTTGCATACCTAGAGATCTGCATCACAAAAATAAGTTTCCCATGAAACCAAATTAAATTACAGTTTGAAAGGAGGGATTGACCTCATATGATGCTATGAGAAGGGTACATTATGTTTGTGATATTCTTCCCCTAAATCCAGTTAGCTCAATCCAATCATGAGTAAACATCAAACTCAAATTGAGGGGCATTCTACAAAATACTGGACAATTCCCCTTCAAAAGCATCAAAGTCATGAAAGATAAAGATGGAGAAATCATCACAGATTAGAGGAGACTAAGGAGATATCATGGCTAAATACAACATGGTAACGAACTAGATCTGGCAACAGAAAAAGGACGTCAGTGGAAAAATGGGAGAACTCTGAATAAAATCTACAGATTAGTTAATAGTTTTATGTCAATGTTAATTTCTTAGTTTTAATAAATGTAACTTGGTTATATAAAGTGTCAAGAACAGACAAAGCTGAATGAAGGTTATATGGTAATATTTTTATAATACTTCTATAAATCTAATGTTATTTCAAACAAAAAGTTAAAATAAATACACACACACACACACATATATATATATATATATATGTACACCCCCACCATCCCTCTCTCAAAAAAGGAGAGGTTGAGACTGTCCTACATGAAGATTCAAAGTGACTTCTATGATTTGACTCCTTTCACACACAATGGCAATTATCAAAGTAACGTTAAGATGATCCTTCCCTCCCAAATGATCAAGTCAATATTGGCTCTGCTATATGTTGGGACCAGATTTATTGCCTAGCTTAATTTGGAGATAGTATAGACACAGAGTGTAAATTTTACTACGTGATTCTAACAATTGATTTGTTTAGGACCTAAGCACATGTGCAATCGTATATGACTCAATAAATACAGGTTGCTCTGAGAAACAAAGTTAGAAAATGCTTTTTATTCACTCTTCACATTTGTACTTCATTTAAATGGTGACGATTTGACTATTTTTTTGTTGTTCTTAAGTATTTAATAGTAACACTATGCCTGGATCCTCCATAAAGTGGCCATAAAATCAGATATTTTCATTTGTATGACTTACACATTGGTAATACTGAAATGCTTGCCTGTCTTTTTTCTTCCGTCAAAAATATCTCACCACCTAAACCGCATACTTCTGCTAAATTTACCTTATGTTCCATTCCCCAGTCCCACCCCATATCTATGTTCTTTCAGTAAGAAATAATTTGTAAGAGTAAATTAAGAATACAATTTTCACCTTTGATTTGATTTTATTATTCATTTTCCTTACACTTATTTTCCTCTTGTAATACTTAAGAATATATAAAAATATTGCCTAGCCACTTAAGAGCTAAAAACAACCAAATAAAAATATAGTGTTAAACATTTATTATCAGGTAATAATAGTTCCATTTCCAAATCCCATCAAGTTCTCATTTCTGAATTTTTTTTTTTTTTGCGGTACGCAAGCCTCTCACTGTTGTGGCCTCTCCCGTTGCGGAGCACAGGCTCCGGACACGCAGGCTCAGCGGCTATGGCTCACGGGCCCAGCCGCTCCGCGGCATGTGGGATCTTCCCAGACCGGGGCACGAACCCGTGTCCCCTGAATTGGCAGGCAGACTCTTAACCACTGCGCCACCAGGGAGGCCCTCATTTCTGAAATTCTGTTGAGAGAGACTCTTTCCTGCGTTATTATTAAGTGACCCTGTTTGCTTCATAGTTAGTCACAATTTTATATCTCTTCTGAAAATGGTATAAAATAATGTGCAAATTCTCTAATGCATTTGCAAGATAAATATTTTCTTTTAATGACTACTAATGAACCCCTGTTTTATGCAGGGTGTGAAAAGTTGCCAAGGGGTGTAACACAATTATGATGACAAAAAGCATGAGTTTTAAAAAGCCATTTCATTTGTACAATGTGTGTGAAAATCCAGAAAAAGTCCTAAGGGAAAAATTAATTTTAATAAGCTTTTAGCCTTGCTTAAAGACTGTGTAAATTTAAGGCATTAAGACCTATGTATTAATGTATCAGGAATAATACGAGAGTTTCATCCTGTAGAATAAATCTATTTCATCATCAACCTGTTACTTTACACTTGAACTATAGCAACATTTGGTTATTTACTAGAGAAAATATATGTTATGTCTCCTAGGAGTGAAATGCTGGGTAGAAAGTTTAAAAAGGTGAAATCTTGTTTTTTTTTTAATTGGGGTATAGTTGTTTTACAATGTTGTGTTAGTTTCTACTGTACAGAGAAGTAGAGTTCCCTGTGCTATACAGCAGGCTCTCATTAGTTATCTATTTTATCTTAAATAATTTTTTGATGTGAATTTATTTATTATTAGAGAATACTGTTTATCCTATAAGCCCATTGATAACTGAAACCTAATCCTTGGAACTTCTATTTTAATAGATTCAGAGATAATCACATTTTAAAGAAGTATTTGGATTTTAAACCTTTAAATATGAATAAAGTATCCCATGAACACTTAATGATCTAGTTCCAGGTAAACTTTATTGATTAAAAAAGTCTGAAGATTCTAGGAGCTACAATACATGACTTTCTCATGAAACGGTTATTCCTGAATCAAACGTAATAACTAGGAGGAAGTTTTCATATGATTTTAATAGCTAAAATTCAAGGACATACTCCAGCATTTAAGGTGGAAGAGTCTCCATGAAGATTTCCAGGATATTTGTTTTTACGGGGCTCATTATTGCTAATAGCTCTCTTTTTCATCTTTGCTTCTACATTTAACTTCCAAAAGAACCAAATTATGGGAGGAATTTTCACAGTGATCTCCTGAATGTGAAACAACCGAGGCAAAATAAAGGAAAGTGTTTCAATAATACCAGAGATATTATTGGTATCTTTGAGAGAGTGTGAGAATAGACTTGTGGTTAAGAATTTATACTTTAGAATCGGAATAATTTGAACTCTAATCCTGATCCTGCCACTTATTAGCACTGAGACTGTGGCCAAGTAACTTATCCTCAGTTTCCTCAACTCTACATGTGAAATAATTATAAATAGTCCCTGATTTATTGGGTTATTTTGTGATTATATAAAGTACCTTGGCACTTAATTAAAACTGTCTTTATACTGGCTATGAAATAGTTAAGTCTTAAGAGGCTGGGAGATGGACATTTTAATGTTGCTATTGAAGGGGATCAGAATATGCCCCCCCAAAACACGCTACTTTGGCAGATTAACTTATTTTGAATTAAAGTTACTTAAGAAACAGATGGTGCAAGAAGGTCATTCTGACCTGCTTTGTCTCCCTGAAAGCAGGAAATAAATCTTCCAGGTGAAAGGTACCATCTCTATACCAGGAGAATAGAAGGCATCTTTATCACCAGAGATAATGAATTTAGGGCTGAGAAGGCTGTATAAACAAACCTTGTTACTTCCTCACTAATTTGCTACCCCAAGCCCACACCCCTTTGCTTGTCAATTTCTTCATAAATTTATTGTTTACTTGCCTAAAAGGTATAAAACGGCCACTTTCGTGGCCACTTCTTTGAATCTCGTACTTTTATGGACTCCCTTATGCGTGAAATTCGTTTTTCTCCTGTGACTCTATCTTATGTCAATTTAATTTTAGACCAGCCAAAGAACCTAGAAAGGAAGAAGGGAAAAGTTTCCCTCCCCTACACTATATAATGAGAGAAGCAACACGGCATTCATAAAGCAAGAAAATCTTATCTCATCTTGGATCTCAAATAGAATGTTCTCTTCTTACCAAAAGTCATGGAATATAGCTCTTGCCAGTGCAGCAGAGCTTCCGAATGAACATAGGATAGAGTTACCCTTGGGGCAAGTAGGGGCAGTGCCTGGAAAGGGCCATGAGGGACTACTAGAGCTCTCCTAATATTCTGCTTCTTGGTCTTGATGATGGTTTTATAAGTGTGTTCACACTGAAAGTTCATTTAGCTGTGCACTTGTAAATGGTGCACTTTTCTGCATTTATGCTGAAACAGGAAGGGGCAGGGCACAACCTTTAAAAGAATGACATAGCTGTTGAGGACATGACATAAACTGGTTAGAACCAACTAGGTTCAAGATGGTGGATGACTGACTTCCAGCAGGCCTCATTATACACTCATTGTAATACATCAGCATGCTAAATGACACACCCACAGGTGCCATGACAGTTCCGAGGCTGACCATAAAAGGCCAAAAAGTGGGTGGTGACCTAATCCCTGGAAATCTCTGCCCCTTTCTCAAAATAGTTGGAATAATCCTCCCACTCATTAGCCTATGAAATTACTCAGCCTATAAAAACTAACCACCCCATATTTCAGGGCCTCTCACCTTCTAAAATAGCCCACACTCTTGTCTGTTGAGTGTGCATCTCCCATGGCATCTTGCCTTCTGAGATGACCCACACTTTGTCTATGGAGTGTGCTCCACTTTACTCTGGCTCGCTCTTGAATTCTTCCCTGTACGAAGCCAAGAACCCACACTTGGTGGCCCAACCAGAGGCTCCCCTGAGACTTGGGACATGACCATCCTTTCACGCCTCACTTTCTTTCCTGCAACAATGCTATACTTCAGTAAAATTTACAGTTCACACTCTCCAACTATCCCTGCATACTTTACGTTCCCATAATTTATTTGCCACCTCTTTTTCCCACTAGCATGTAAATTATATGTAATCCCTACTGGATTTTTTGGTCTGTGTTGTCTGTTTTGTTCACTCTTGTATTTCTAGCACCTGAAAAAATCTTTGGCACCTTGCAGGCACTCAAAACATATTTAAAAGTAAATAAATGAGATAGAATATTGGCTAGAGGGTGAATGGTGTTATAGAGAAAATGAGAGAGATATAAAAGCAGATATTGTGGATAAGAACACTGGTTTAACATTAACTGGTAGCGAATTAAGAGATGTATATACATAGCTACTTAACAATGTTCTGGTCAAAGTGCTTTTTAAAGCCATTTATCTGAGACAGAGGATTTTCAGCGATGAACAAATCCATATACTAAGTATAATTTAGTTAAGTGGAAAAACCTCCATTTCAGAGCAAGTTTTGGCACCCCGTGGGTAGCATACTTGCTTTCTTAAGATTAAATTCTGCTCCTGCAGAGCAATTTACTTGAAAACAGTTCCCCAGGTGGGGCAAAACGTTTCTGATTATTTTCAGTGTCTAGCCAATTAGATAGCAGGGCAAGACCTAGATTAAAAAACCAAACATTGAGTCAAGTGGTTTTGGGGCTCTTTAATTTAGCTGAACCTCTTGTTTAATCACTGATTATCAAGACTAAAACTTCCAAATTGCTTTTGTATTCCAATATTGAAAATTCTTATGAATGTGAACTGCTTACAGGATCACATGAGAAAGGATGAAGGGTTCAGGATTACACATGGGGTGTGTCAAGATAACAAGAGCATAATACAATCAAATACGAACAGAGGAGGATGGACACACAAGAAAATGAATATCCCCTTACTAAGATAAATGTCATGAATCTCTTTACTTTGGCTTGCATTCTTTTTGAGAAATTACTTTATGGAGAACTTTCTTACTAACAGGGGCAGAAATATTTTCCCTTCTTTCCTTTTAGTTTCTTTGGCTGGATTAAAACTTAAATTGACATAATGCAGATTAACAGGAGAAAAACAATTTTAATTTTGAACATACTGGAGCCCCAAAGATATGACTCAAAGGCAAGGCAGGCAATTGAGGCTTATATACCATCCTGAGCTAAGGAATGAGATATGGAGGGACCTGGGGCTTCAAAGGGGAGAAAGGTGATTCACAGGACAAAGAGCAGATGTTTGGTAATCAGAAGTTTGCCCCACCATGCAGATAGGCCTTTCAGATAAAGATGTTATCTCTGTGGTAATAGCTTTCTTTCTGGTGTAGGCTCCCTATTTAAATTCTTTTAGGCAGTTAAGAGGGAGGATAGAGTTTTTCAGGAGTCTGCTGGGTCTTGATAGCCCTCAGCTCAAAATAATCCACATGCCAAAGTGACATATTTTGGGTGGCATATTCTGCTCCCTTTCACTAATTAACATTATATTGAAATATGATATAATATTCAAGACAAATTTACTGAGAGCATAAATTAAAATTAGAATATTTTACTAATAAATTTGAAAAGATAAAGAACATCACCATCAATATAATCATTCATTATACTTTAAAATAGTGCTGGGATGCAGGACACACTACCCCAAAACATGGCACCCTGGCATATTGAATATTCTAAGCTGAAGGAGTTTGAAAATCCAGCAGAATCGGGAAGGTCACTTTGACTTCCTCCCCACCCTTGCCCTACTTCCCTGAAACAGGTCATAAAACCCTTAAGTGAGAGATGCCTTCCCTATAATCAGAAGAAAGGAGCATCTTTATCTCAGAGAACAAAGGGACGCCAAGTGGACTCCTAACAAACGAGCCTTGCCAAGTTTCCCCAGTTTACTGCAATTACCTATACTCCTTAACCTATCATATTCCTCTACAACGATTCATTCGTCATCAAACTTGGCATAGAAATACAAAGGTCTGTTTCTTTGGGTCTTCATTTCTTTATGAAGGCTCTTGTGTCATGTAAAACTTATATTAATTTAATTTGCATGATTTTCTCCTGTTAATATGTCTTTGTCAGTTTAATTTTCAGATCCAGCCAGGGACCCTAAGAAGGGTGAGGAAAACGTTTTCGTTCCCTAAAACAGCTAAAATCTAGCATTTATCAAGCACCTCCTAGAAGCTGGAAACTGTACTAATTTGCCAGTATTTATTTATTTAATTTTATTTCAGCCTTAATTCAACACTGTAGGACAGAAATTATCATATCTATCTGAGAGGATCAAGAGGAGACCCATGCAGAATTAATGGCCAGCTAATGGTCCCATAGGAAAAAAAATGGCATGAATAATATCCCAATCTCGGACTACCTAATTATTTGTAAATTTAACTTTCCTTATAATATTGTTCTAGAAGAGTAATAATATACATCAATTCAAAACAATATTCTACACCTTCAGTGTGGCTTGGGGGTCAACATTTTTTCTTGAATTCAAGAAAGCACAAGAACACAAATTAAAAGTGAAGAATTTGCAGATATGTAGATTACAAACATTTCAGTGTATATCCTTATGCTAATAACTTTGAAAATGTCAATGAAATAGATAATTTGGGGGAAACTACATATTATATTAATATGTATATTACCTCATATAGCCCAGATTTGGAGCTTAAGAGGCAGGCAACCCGGAAATGCCAATGGATGCAGACAAAAATAACCCCCCCACAAAAGCCTGCTCTCTCCAGCCAATGACTAAGTAAGGGGCAACCTGGCAACAGAGAAAACTTTTAGAAAATAGCTGCTTTACTCCAGCTAAACAGCATAGAATAAATGGTGGCCTCATTGCCATCTACACCAGCAAAGGCCATGTAGGGATCCTGGAATTCCACCCATGCCAGGCCTTAATGAGGTGTCCCAACCTTCCCCCCACTAGTGTGGTATCAGAGACAGCAAAGAAGGTAACCAGGAATATGATTTCTGTCAGGGATGAGGTCCCACCCTGTGGAGTCAGTGGAGACCATGTGGGTGAGGAGCCTGGATTTCCAACCTTAGTAGCAATGACTAGGAGCCAGCCCCTCTCATCCTCAGTGGGGTGCTGTCAAAGGAAATCTAGTGGAGACTGAGTTCATTCACCACTGCCCAGAAGCAACAAGGTTCCTCCTCTCCCCTGCAGTGTCAGTGGAGGTCCATAGGGAACAGTAGTGAGACACTCCTATCCCTCCCAGCCAGGGAGGTATCAGTGAGTCACAGTGAGGAGCAAGAACTTCCACCCTAATCCAACAGTGATGAGGAGAGGCCCCTCCGGGCTTTGTAGTCAATGGAAGCCAAGTGAAGAAACTAGATTTCTACCACCACCTGGCAGTGATGAGGCAGTACCTGGCTCCTCCTGTGGAATAGTGCCAGAGAAGCCAGCCTAAACAATGTTTAAACAATATTCAGTTTCATAACATAATACTCATGTTTCAATTGAAGAACCAGGAATATCTCTAACCACATGAGAAAAGACACTCAATAAATGCCAACACCAACATGACAGAGATGTCAAACCTCTCTGACAAATAGACAGATATCATAAAAATGTTTCCAAAAGCAATTAAGAGTGTACTTGAAAAAAATGAAAAAAATATTAAAAGTCTCAGCAGAGAAATTGATAGTCTTGGCAGAGATAGAGAAGATGTAAAAAAGAAAAAGAAATGGAAATTTTAGAACTAAAAAAAATAACTGAAATAAAACACTCAGTGGATGAACTCATAAGCAGAATGGAGACGAAAGAAAATAGTCAGTGAACAAGAAGTTAGAACAACAGAAGTTATGTCATTAGAAAAACAGAGAGAAAATAGACTAAAACAAAGAAACAAACAAAAAACCAAAGCCTCAAGAACCCATGTGACTGTAACAATTGATCTAACATTTGTGTCACTGAAGGGGCTAAAAGTACTTGACGAAATAATGGCTGAAAACATCCCAAATTTGTCAAGAGACATAAAATTTCAGACTCGAGAAAGTGAACAAATCTCTAAGAGGATAAACTCAAAGAAATCCACACCAAGACACATCATCATCAAATTCTGAAAAATAAAGACAAAGAAAAATCTTGAGAGCAGTGAGAAAGAAATGACACTTTGCCCCCTAGGGGAGAAATAATATGAACAACAGTGCATTTCTCATCAGATACCTTAGAGGCCAGAAGGAAGTGGCACAACTTTTTTACATGCTGAAAAAAAAGAACTGCCAACTCACAATTCTGTTCCCACTAAAAAATGTCCTTCAGGAATATTGGGGAAATCAAAACATTCTGAGGTATAAAGGAAAACTAAGAGAATTTGTCACCAGCAGACATACCCTAAAAGAATGGCTAATAAAACAAGTCCTCTAAACAGAAAGTAAATGATAAAAGAATTAGTTTTGGAATATCATGAAGGAAGAAAAAAATATAATAAGCAAAAATACTGGTAAACAATATTTCTTTTTCCTCTTGGATTTTCTAAATTATGCTTGATTGTTGAAGCAAAAATTATAAAATTGTGTGATGTGGTTCTAAATGAATATACAGGAAATATATAGTACAATTATATTATAGAGAAGGGAGAGGTAAGGATGTAAAGGTAGGTAAGATTTCTGCACTTAAACTGATAAAATGATGACACCAAGAGATTGTGATTATATATTATATAATCTATAGATATTATCTATCATCTATCTACAATGACCCCAACCCCCAAAAGCTATATATAAAAAGAGATCCATTCAAAAACACTATAACTAAATCAGAATGGACTTTAAAAGAAAAGTTTAAACTTAGTAATCCACAGGAAGACAGGAAAAGGAAACAGAAAAAAAAAATTAAAAAAACAGAGAACAATCATGCATACACTAGAAATGGGGAAAAGTTTTAAATCATTAATCTCAGGTGTCACCTAAAGAACCTAGAAATCCAAGAGCAAAATGAACACAAAGTGAACAGATGGAAAAGAAGAATAAAAATAAGAGCAGAAGTCAATGACATTGAAAACAGTGAAATGATGAGGAATGTCAATAAAACAAAGATCGTTTGTTGAAAAGATCTGTAAAATTGACAATCCTTCTGCAAGAGTGACAAAGATAAAGAGAGAGAAGACATAAGAGAGTAAAATCATATACAATTTTACCAACAAATATGAAAAAATATGTTTAATAAAACATTAGCAAAGTTTCATGTATATTCTATGTACTTCTATATGGATACACACATACACACATCATGCATGTATGCATGTATTTGAGTGTATGTATATATATGGATACACATAAACAAAGTTTTGTTTGTACAAAGAAGAATTATTTATCATTGAAAAGTCTAATCATACAATTTAATGCATTAATAAATTAAAATTAAAAATAGATCATCTCATTAGGTACAGAACATTTTTGATAAAGTTATACTCCTTTTTCGATCTAAAAAGAAATTCAATTAAAATTAAAAGGAAACTCTTAACCAAATAAAGATTATCTAATAAAAATCCAAATTATTATACCTAATGGTGAAATGTAAGAATCATTCCCTTTAAAATAAGAATGAGACAATATCTATTATCACTGTTTCTATTCAATATATTTCTAGCTTCCCACAATAGCAGCTGGAGAGGAAAAAGAAATGAAATTTGTAGGATTTTGAAAAGAAGAAACAAAACTATACTCATTTAAAGATGCTACAGTGAGCTAAATATATAATGCATCTTCATCATATTATGTGACTGCCCATCTTCTCTTCAACTGCCCTCAAAGTAGAAGGCTGAACTAATATTTTCAGCTTCTCTTATAGCTAAGGCATCATCATATGACAGCTAGACATATACGTGCAAGAATCATATCTGAAAGTGAATTATATGAGGAAGCATGTTTTTGGAGAGTTTTAATTTATCCTCTTATTGGTAGTGCAGAGGCATCATGAAGATATAAATTCCACCAAAATTAATCTATAAGTTCAATGCAGTTCCAATCAAAATACCCACGGAGATTTTATGGAATTTGACAAATTTATTCTAAAATCTATATTTAAGAGCAAAGGTTTAAGAATAGGTAAGATAATTTGAAGATGACTAACAAGGTAGACGGATTTACCCTACTAGCAAGAAAGACACATTAAAGTTACAAAAGGTTACTAAAAAAGAGGCAGATAAATAGGCCAATGGAATAGAAAAGAGAGCTACAGAACAGACTAACTTGAAACATGAAAACACAATGCAGAAAGGATGAGTTATTCAATAAACGGTGCTCTAATAATTGGTTATCTCTACAGACCAAAAATCTGTTAGCTTTCTATGTCAAAACCTACAAAAAGTCAGGTCAGGTAGAATAAAAATGCAAATAATAATGGCAAACACTTACTCAATTCTTATTATGTGCCCAGTGTGATTCTAAGCATTTCATATATGCCAACCCACTTAGTCCTCATAACAACCCAGTGAACTAAGTACTATTAATATCATTCCCATTTCAGAGAAAACTGAGACAAAACAGGTTAATTAATTTGTCCCAGGCCACAGAACCCTAAGTAGAAGAGCTGTGATTTGAATTCAGGTAATCTGACTCTTTACTCTCTGCGTAAGCCACTACACTGTACTGCCCCCCTTTCACATGGAAAGAGGGAACAAATTTCTTAAACAAGATTAAAAGAGTGCAAACCACAACAGAAAAGATTGTGAAAGAGGGCAAAATTTGCCACCCCAAAATATGTCTCTTGGGCATAAGGATTAGCTTAAGCTGATTATTTACAAGAAATAGCAGATATAGGAAAAGCTCTGAAAACTGAGTATGTAGAAGTTACACTTTTGTAAGAAACATTTACATTTATAAGGGAAATCTCCATTTGTAAGGACTTCTTCCTCTGTACTAGGAAGAGGATGACTAAATCTCTAGAAACTCCTTATCGATGGAGAAGACCGTGACATAAACCTGCATAACAACCGTATCCTGTTTACTGTGCTCTTCCTGATATCTTCCCATAACTGGCTCCTGCCCCTAACATCTTCTTTTGTCTTTAGCTGGGAATGCTACTTAAGGTGGTGGTTTGGGTCATTTTTGAGAGTTACTCAGTCTTCCTGGGTCTCTCCCATGTGTATAGAAGATACGTATACCTTGTAAAACAAACAATGTTGCCTGCCATCCAGTTCTATAAGAATCACTAGCCATTGCATTTGCTGACCTTCAGTACACCCTGAAAGGAATTCAGGACAAAAATCAGGGTGAAGCATTCTGTTTTGGATATATGGGACCCAAGGTAGTTGAGATGCATATCTAAGGAAGAATTTCAATGGCCTCAGATTCTTCATCTTCCCATACATGGATAAGCATTACAATCATTAACTTGAGATATCTGGTTTTGTGTGTGTGTGTGCGCGTGCGTGCGCGTGTGGTAAGCAGTAATCTTTTACCAAAATGTATACTTGACTACATGTATTTCCCAGACAAAAAAATAATAATAATTTATCTATAATGGCTTCTCTCCTACCTCTTTGAAGCAGTTCCTTAGAGCTATCTAAGAGGCTGTTTCCTTGGCTATAGCCCTCAGTAAGGTCCTTAAATAAAACTGAAACTCACTGCTCTTACATTGTGTGTGTGTGTGTGCGTGTGTGCATTTTCAGTTGACACCATACTATTCAACTCCTACTAAATTTGTTTTTCTGATAAACTGTCTCTTATTACAGGGGGCGGAGTCTCAGCCAAAAACCTAGAAGGATAGAGGAAAAGTTATTTTTCCTACCGTACAATTGATAATTGGACTACATTAAATTTAAGATCTTTTCATCAAATGACCACAAAGATAGTGAAAACACAAGCTACAAAAGTGAAAAGATATACATCTTCACCAAAGAACTCCAATAATTAATAAGAAAAAAGGCAAACAACACAATTGAAAATAGGCAAGTGACAGAAAGTCATTTCACAAATGAAGAAACTTGAAAGGCCAATAAATGTTTAAATATTTTCAAAGTTACTACTATTTAGGGAAATGTAAATGACTTGTGTCATACTCATGAGATTGGCAGAAATCATTCCAAGGAGCTGGCCAAAACCTGAAACCAAAAGTACTCTCATATTTTCTACTAAGAGTATAAGCTAAACAACCACTTTGGAAAGCACTTTGGCAATAATTAGCAAAGTTGAAACTCTTCGAACTTTGTGATCTAATAATTTCACTCTGGTATCTGCTCTTTGAGATACATACTGCATTGTATGTAAAAGTAAGAAAAAAATGGAACAAATGATTATAAAGAGAAAAATGGACAAATACATTTAGAATATTTCTACAATGGAATACCACATAACAGTTAAAATGAATCAACAAGAACAGAGTTCAAAAACAAAAGCAAAGAAACAGGTTGCAGAAGGAATGTGCAGTGTTATATACATTTATGTAAAGGTAAAAACAAAATAATGCCACTGTTTATTCAGGAACACACCACAAGCAGGATGGTGGTTACCTCTGAGGCAAAGAAGAGAAAGGTATTTGTTCAGGAAGAAACAGAAGGGAGTTTCAAAGGTATTTTGGATACTTTATTTCTTAAGGTGCTTGATTTACTATTTTCCATACTTTTTTGTGTAGATATAAAATATATGAAAATAAAAGCAGAAAAGAAAATCTTTCCTTAAAAGTTTCTGCTTGAAAGGTCATGCTTTATTGAAATTTGATTTGGGTAGAATATCCAATCTAAGGACGTCAGCTACCTGAGGGATTCCTGTATGATGACAAGTTTTCCCAGCTTGAAGGGCTTGAAACAAACTCTTATTCTCCCATAGTCTTATTTCAAAATGTGGTGAGTACAATATCTGAATCTGTGATGAAGGTATTGAATGAGTATTATATACCATTGTTAAAGTTATAGATATCAATAGAGTTTAAGTGGTTTTAAAGCCACACCCTTATTCTATTGCTGAAATAGACTTCCAGCCTCCCAAGCATATTTCACTATATGATTTATTTTTTTAATTTTGGTTATTTCCTTAATTCTCATTATTTGTATGTTTTGCTGTTACCTTGGGGCATGTCTCTATCTTCCATTATATTGTGAGTTTCTTGAGGGACAGAACTGTGCTTCTGCTGTGTGGAAGAGAGGTGGCATGTGTAGCAATGTTTGTGCAAAACCAAAAGTTTGTGGGTCTTGTTTATTATCAAACCTCCTTTCATCATAAAAAGTAATGCCATTTAGTCTGTAATGAACTTCCAGAGATCAAAGAGAGTTATCTTGTTTGGTAATGTGGATTTTGTTATTATCATTAATATTACAGATGCTAAGGGCCAAGATGCATGGCTTACATGCCTCTATGTAACGTCACTTTCCACACAAGGGCTAAGCAGCTCTCACCCAGATACGCGAGCTGTGGCAGTTACATTTCTCATGGATTGGCGATGGGGTGGACCTAGAGATATAAAAATAGTACTTGAAACTGCCTGATTGTCACATGTTAGAGACTGAAAGAGGATATTATTTTGGGATCAGGTGCTTCTGAGCTCTCCAGCCCCAAATGCTGCATGAGGAAGCCCTGTCTTAGGAGACAGTGTCAATACTTGAGAACGTTAAAAGAAAAATACTTAGTTGAGAGTATGTGACAGTTTTTCTCATAGTGATTTTTATCTGGTTCCTCTGCTTTTAATATTGAAAACAATCTAATAATCTCTCTGATTTGTTATTAAAAAGACACACACAGTCTAGGAGAATATAGATTTAGGGCAGTGGTTCTCAAGCAGGGTTGAAATTGCACCCCTCCCCGCCCAAGAGGAATCTGGTAACAACTGGAGACGTTTTGTGCTTGTCACAAATTGGTGATGGGGGAGGTTGTACTGGTATCTATTGGATAGAGACCAGATACATTACTAAACATCTTATAACGTACAGAGAACCCCTGGCCAAATAATTATCTGCCCCAAACATCATTAGCGCTGATGTTGAGAAACCCTGCTCAGCGGCAGAACCTACAGTATATTTAAAGGCTCCATGTGTCTGTATAATTTTCACACTTATATGTACACAAACTCTCTGTAAATTGACATCTCCGGTTTTCATCGCCCCCTTGTTCACCCTCCCCCACCCCTAGCACACACGTATATATATCTTTGGTCTCTTCTTACTATTTGGCCATTGACACAGAGAAGTTCTTTAAAATAAGAACTGTTTTTGGTTTGTTGTTTTTGCTATTGTTCACATTATAAAGCAATACTTGGTTTTAGCAGAGATATGAAAGATTTACAAATGTATAAAGAATAGTCTTGAATGGTGGGAATCCACATATTTTTGTTTGTTTTTCAAATTAGAATTTTGGAAATTATTTTCCAATAATTTTCCCAATTAGAAATTAGACTGCTTATACAGTTTTGTATCATTTTTGTATTTTATATTAACCAGTCACATTTTTGACATATTATTATTCTTTTGATTTTGATGGCTACATAATAGTCCACTACAGCAGTCGTCATAATTAATTTAACAAATATCATATTTTGGACATTTCTGTTGTTTCCAAGCTCCCCCCCCAATAGGGAATAGTGCTATATTTATATCTTTATGTGCCCCTCCTGACATTTCTTTAAAGCAAAGTCCTAAATTTTGAATTTCTGGGTCAAAGATTATGAAAAAAATTGGAAAGCCTCTTGTTACTTATTACCAATTTACTATTTATAAAGATTATACTAATTTAAACTGTCATTGAATTGTATGAAAATGGCAGTTTTCTCTACTACTGGATATTAGTATTATTGTAAAACACTCCTGAACTGGTGAAGGAGCTCAAGGAGTAGAAGATAATAAGGACAACTAGATATCTGGATATTGCTTTCATCTCATGGAGGTCAGCAGCATTATTTCAAGACAAAGCACACATTGCCTAGGCTCAGAGGTCACCAGCTCAAACTTGTCGGGAGTCAGGCAGGCAATTCACGAGTCGAGGAGGGCTTGGCAGCATGAGTGTACCAGGCACCTCCAGAAGGAGGAAAAAGACAAAGCTGCAAATGAGATTCATGGGAGTCAAACTACCTTTTCTCAATTCTGTTTAGAACTTTCTCAATCACAGAGCTTTTGGATAGGAGGAAATGTTAGATAACTTAAACCAACCACTTCACGTTACCAACAAGGAAAATGAAATCCAGGAAATTTCAGGGATTATCAGAATACTCAGAGTCAGGTAATGGTATAATTAAAGCAGCACTCAAGGTTGGCTGACTCGCAGCGCTAAGCACCTTTTACTGGACGATGCTTTGATTTGGCTTTGGGTCAGGATAGTGAAAGTACACAGTCACACGGAAACCCAGAACATGAAAAGACTCAGAGAGACCTTACAGGAAATCAAGTTGTTTACTTCAAGTAAATTATTTCTAGTAGGCATTTACTTGATTGCCTCAAAAGTATACCATCATGAATTTATTCTCTCAGACTGGCTGAAGAGTAAAGATTGACAAAGATTGAAGACAATGGGAATGGCCACAATAGTGGAGGTGACCACATGGGTAGGTTAAAGCCAATGACCATACAGTTTAAAATAAAGGCAATACACACATAATTCATCAGACACATAGATCCATTATATAAGATCAAGTTAGAAGGCATCATTCCTCGAGCAGTATCAACTTTAGACAAGATACAATGTTTGTGAAAAGAATATATATATATATATATAATATTATATTATATATTATACACATATATAAGCAACACACATACTTTTTTTCTCTTCTTGGAGGCAAGAGTAATATAAAAAATAAATACCTGAACAAGATACAGGTAGATACAAGTTAGGTTAACAAGATACAAGTTAGGTTAACAGCAAAATAGAAAACTTTTTGGCAAAGTATTAGTAACTATTACTTTATCCTGTGGGAAAAGCTCTAGGGTATTGCAAAGACCTCCAAACTTGTAGGTCAAAGGAATTAACAAGGGAAATGTTAAATTGCTTTGCTTTCACCTGTCCTAAATTAATATTCACCACACCCCACAAGAGAAAACAGCTATTAATAATATTTTCCCATCCTTTTCAAAATAGCTTAAACATGTATTAGACTGTTTGTCAAGCCAAATAAGGCAATTTTGGATGTGTATCAGACACTTAGAAAATGCTTTAACTCTTTCAGTAAAAATTTAATGATCATACAACAGTCACAGTTGTTTTAGATATAAAATGCTCTAAGGATGACATCTAAATGGAAACAGATTTATAATTCAGGAGATAGCTTAATTTCTGACTGTAGCACTTACCCTCTTAGTGTTTAAATAATGAAACTATTATTGTCCATTAAATAAATCCTCATTAACATTAAAAGTCTCTTATCTGACCATCTTACAGCTGTATATCATTATTTAGGCAAGCGTGTGGCTACAAATTCAGTTAAGCCAATTGATGAATATTTTGACTAAACATTAAATATTGATTAGGATTGCTAAAATCTAGGTAAATGAAAAATAATCCTTCAGGTAGGACAGATTATTTACATGGGCATAACTGAGGGATAAATCTCAATCTGTTATTTTCATAAGCTGGGACAGAACTGTTCTGCCATTGATGATAATCAAGGACAGACAGTTTGGGAATAACAGAGCCTGGAGAGGCTAAATTTGGGTTCAGACATATTTAGTATCAGGTGGCAGGAAGATAAATATCAATGGGGGCATAAACTGTGGAAACTAACCTATGGGGAGAGTCAAGGCTAGAGAAAATTTTGATGGTCACCTAAATAATAAAGTCTTTTAAAAATAATTGTAGATCATCGTGAGAACTGTAGAATCGTGTGCAATAGGGTAAACGATGACATTTGCAAATGTGGAAGATAAAGTTTTAGATAATCATGAGTATACACAGTTGCACATACTGTTCCTCAGTTAATTCTGAAAATATTCAAAGAAGTTGATCAATAATATCAAACCATAAAGTACAGAGATCATATTTGCTAATAAAATTATTTGAGTACTTTTTTTCTTTTATGGGGGATGCAAATTAACAATGAAATGCCCATTATTCAGAAGTAAAAGGCAAACTGAAAAGACCGAATGATTAACTGAATCTGTGAAAAATAAAAATATGATCAGAGGGGCAAGAATAGTCATTTATCATGTCAGCTCAATTCTAATAGTTATATCTGTGAGTTAGAATGTTAAGGTCACCATTTGATATAGAAGAAATTGGAAACCGCCAGTGACAGCAAATGTTCAAGAGGTCAGTTCACATTAGATTTAAAGGTCTTTAACAACTGTGTGCAGATCGCATGTAGAAGGTGATGTAATATCTTCCCCTGTGAGGTTATATTAATAAAGTCGTCAACCTCAAGTGGAGAAGCAAAACTTCACAGTAATATGTCAAAATTGTAATGCCAATTCATCTGTAAAAAATTCACTATGTTATTAGCTACGTTTTTTGGCAACTATTTTTGCTGCTTATTTGTGTTAAAGGTTTTTATGAGATGTGGGCTCTTTCTTTCTGGCTCAGTTGATCTCTTGCATGACACTGAATCTAACCTCACAGGTTGCCAGAGTGGTGCTATTTCAGAAATGAGTACCTATTCTGAATAGGCTGTCTGGAGGGGAAAGCCTATTTCTACTAAACAATCAGTTTAGACTGGAAATCCAACAAAATCTGGGTATATATCCTAATATTTTATAGCATCTCAATGCCTTTAATGAGTTTTCATTTTAGAAATTTCATACTATTTAATATCCTATGCATTTTTAAAGTTGGACATTCACAGCAGAAGGAGTTTTAATTCAATTCTTTTCAACAAGTGTTGAATGAGTATTCACTATGGCCAAGGCTCAGAGTAGGAATTTCAGAGATACAAACAAGAATGTGGAAAAAAAAAAAAAAAAAAAAACTTCTTTCATTATGCTCACCATCTCTAGAGACAAGAAGATGAGAGAATGGAGAAATAGTTACATGCAGAGTAAAATTGTGATGTTTGACTTTCCAATACTGTTTTATGTGTTTTATTATTTCCTGTGACTTTTGGGGGGTTGTCTTCAGTAAATCCTCCGATCAAAATTACAAAATAAAACACTTGAGCAAACATAAGGATCTATGTCTCTGACTAGAAGATATTATGTAGGAAATTTGAAATAGTGAAGAATTGGAAAACTGTTTATATTTGGTCCCAGAATTGTCTTTGTTCTTATGTGTAAATAGTCTTCTCATACTGCCCCCCAGGAATGCATGAACTCCAAACAAGACTTTGAAGCCACATCACAATACACAACCCACAAGTCACTGGATAAGTTGCTCTCTCAACTTGCTCAGTTGCCCTCCATTCTACAACAAAGACAGCAACAACTTCACTATAAATAGTACTGAAAGCAATGGTATGGTCAACTTTGTGATTTAAAAAACTCATGAGCTGTAAGACATAAATTGAAATAGTGTTTTAGTTTCAACTGCATGGAGTAGTAAAGGAAAGTAAATGCTAGGGAAGAGTGTGAATATATTCATAACTAAATTACAATAATATGAACAGGAAAGTAAGACTTTATCAGACTTTGTATTACGAACAATCTTCTTGAAAATATGTTAGTCATCCCAAATCCAGGAACAATATATTGAACAGGCAGGATTTGGCTAAGCATGTTTTTAAGGCTTGATAATACTTTGCTCCAGGTAGAATGACATATAACCTTAACTTAGCATAAAAAAATATTATTCAGTTTTGTGCATTATTTTATTTAGGTATGACAAAATTTACATGTTAATTAAAACTTTTTAGGGCCACTATACAACGGGCAAACAAGCCAATATAGAAAGATCTTACTTTTTATTATTAGACAAAATGATACATGCCTACTTTAACAAAGAAATCTAATTTAAAAAAACCTTGAATAACAGGCTAATTACTAAAAAATTTTTTAGTTTTTTACTTACTGTTGATGTAATCTCATAAGTATAGATAGATGCTATAATAACTGACTTGATAACTTTGAGCTGGAAGATGAGGTGAGGGATTCTTTGAGAGAAGTATACATAAATGATAGAGATCAAGATCCCAATAAAACAAAGAAATTTGAAAAATGAAGGGGAATTAAACTAACATATTTTAATATTTTTGTGAGATAGATTCCAAATTTTAATCACATTATCCTATTAGAGAAGTGGTCAAAAATAAACAGAATAAGATTCAATAGAGAAAAATACCAAAAAATTAAAAAAAAACACACATTGCAAGAATGAAGATAAAAATTACATTGTAATGCACAAAGTACTAGACACTACTTGTCAAGCATAATCAATCACTAGCCAATAATTTAACCAGCTCAGATGAAAAGGGAAAATTAAAAAAGGAGCAAAGATATTTAACTGAAACTTTCTGTTTATTACTTCCAAGTTGACTGGGGTTCATTCATTCATGCACTGTGCCAGACAATGGGACTCTTAACAGTGGATAAGACCAACATGACATCTCTATTCATGGAAGTTATAGTCTACAGAGAGAAACAGTCAATATTTGAGTAATCAAATGAATATTCAGGTAATTAAGAATACTGATGAGTGCTATGGAAGTAACAAACAAGGTATTAAGATGGAGAATAATAAGTGGCTGCCTGATTTAAACAGGGTAGTAAGGGAAAACCTGTCAGAGGAAGTGATGTTTAAGTTAATATCTGCATGACAAAAAGAAGCTAGAAATCTGAGGGTGTGTAAAAAGGGAGTATTCTAGGTAGAGGGAAGAACAAGAGTCAAAGCATTGAGACAGAAACTAGATTGGTCCCTGGAAGAAGAAACAGTTGCTGTAGCAGAGAATGTATTTAAGCAGAAGAAGGGGGAAAGTATATTTTTACATAAGAAGCAACTTATAGGGAAAGACATATGAATTGACATATCGATAAATAATTATTAATGCAGATAAAACAGATTCTAAAAGTTACCTAGTCTAACCCCTTCCTACTTAATCCAAGTCTCACTTTTCCTATTTGGATAGAACATTCATCCCCTATGACAAGGAAGGAGACTAGACAAGCAAATTCTCAAAAGAGGATATTTGTGTATTTGGTTTTCTTTGTGTTCTACCATATCTGGAACATTTAGCATTCCTGAAATTTATATTTTGGAGGGTCACTGGAAGACCAGAGGCCTATTTATACAGTTTACATAGGTTACATAAAATTTTTAAATTGTTTTTTGTCTTCGAGTTTCTGGAGATGACTCACCAGTTTGGGTGGTCATAACATATTAGACTTTCAAAGAAGTAGCCCAGGGTCCAGAATCATATTTTTAATTTTTATTAAAATTTCTGCTAAACCATGGTCCAAGTTGTCTTATTTTTCTTAGGTACTGTGCCTGTGGGACTTCACTGATTTGCCAGGATGTCCTACTTCAAGCCGATTTCAGAGACAGAGTAATTTGTTACAATTTTAGAAACTAGGTGAATTTGCAGAATTGGGCCATGACATAGTAATATAAATGACTTTCAAAGTAAAACTAAAATAAATAAAGTTTGTGTGTATGTAAGAGAGATAGAGACGGAGACAGAGACACAGAGAAAAAGAGACCCCATTATCAAATATAGAAATTTAGATAAATGATTCTCCCCCCTATTTCCTTTGTCCCAATAGTCTCTTATGTAGTAAGAATTTAATTGCCTCTTTCTTTATACCGAAAAAAAGGAAAGATTTGAAGAGCAGGGGCTTTAATTTCTATGTGGAAATTGAAATATTGATACTCTGGCCTCTTACTAAGAATTGTTAAGAGGTGAACCCTCCTCCTTCAAACCAGCTCCTTTCAATACATCAAAAAAGACACCTCTTTTCAAGAAAGTGTCAGACAGACCTGAATTCTGTTGATATCTATTCTCTGGCAGAGGTTTCAGTATGTTCTTAATAAAAGTAAATGCCACCAAAATTTCCGGGCACTATGTTTCAAAGGAAAACATTCAGAATCCCAGAGAAGGTTTATAAGATGGTTACGGGTTGTTAAGCCACACAAGTCCTAAGCCATGAGAGAGCGTGCCTGTGCTCCCCAGCACTGGGACCCAGAGCATGCAGCCATGGCTGCTGACTGCACAGCTTTCAAAGATAAAATGGAGCATGTGGACATTTAGGTGCTGACTCCAGCTAAATTGGTTAATGACTAGTATCATCTAAATAAGGTAGCAAGCTGAAAGGACTCATAATCTCTCCCTGTGCATAGATTTTAATTAAAAAATTATAATGTCCTTGTTGTAATTATTTATCAGTAACTGTGCTCCTGAGTATTGCTTCTTTTGCCTTCATCTGTTCTGTCAGCTCAGCTGAACAATGAAATATTCACTTGGCCAAGATGAGGGGAAACTGAATGATTCTTATTCACCACGAAATAATACTCAAAGAACTGTGGCAGTGAGGCAAGATTCTAGGCTCTCCATTTATAACTTTGTATTTTTAGGAGAGTAACCTCGGTTTCCTGATCTGGGATGGTTAGGCTTGACATATACTGTATTTTTTCTACTTCTGAGAGGTTTCAAGAATATGACCAGAAAGCATGTTTTCTCAGTATCTAGAACTTAACATTACACATTATAACAACGGCATTTAAAAAAAATATGCCATTTCCTATTTTGTGACTGTGGAATCTGTAGTCTATAACATATGTTTCAAATAGTGAAAATTAGGAATGATGCAAAAAAACAAAAATGACTAAGCAACTTTTTGTTGATAACACCCATAATTATTCAAAATAGCAGTGAGAGAACAGACTCATTAAGCAGTGAAGCTCATTTCTGAGTCAAAAGTGGGGCTGCAGAAAATAGAGATGGATATAAACCATGTAAAAGAAAGCAAGATCTTCATAGTAGACTTCCCCTGAGAAACTAACCTTAGTAAATAAGTATTACATTTCTCCATTTCTTCTGGGGGCTCAGGAAGAAGAAAAGGAATTTAACTGTAATATGTGAGATTTAACTTTAATAAAAGAAATACATTATGAGTGTGAGCAGGGTAATAGTAAAGCACTGTTATGCAACACTTGTTAAAGGTCTCTCGTTCCTGTAACCTCCCCAGTCTGCACCTCTTCCCATTCTGGTTACATGTTCCTATTACATAAGGTATTTGAGAAATGTAGCTTGAGACTTCACCCTCTCAACAGACTTTGCATTTAGTGTGAAAAATCTTAAAAACAAGAATACCTCAAAAGCAAAAAGAATATTTGGGGATAATGATATTTAAAAAAATGAGTAGGTTAATGTATTTGTTCAAGGAAGTTCTTTAAGTTTGAATCAAAAAAGTTGTCACCAAATCCAACAACAGATACTTAAGTCTGACTTCAAGGGTAACAGACAATAAGGAGGACGCAGGGAAATTTATTAAATTGTATTTCCACACATGTTATGGAAGTGTGTCTGTAAGAGGGTTGAACACAGGAAAATGTAGCTCCTTTAATTTCTCCTAGTAATATCTTGTACTTTTTTGTGTAGAGTCTTGTTTACCTCTTGTTAGAATTATCCCTAGGTCTTCTTATTTTTTAAACTATTATAAGTGATATCTAAACATTTTTACTCTCTAATTGCTTATTCCTGGCAAATATAAAAAATTCAAGATATATATATATATATACAGATTTTGCATATACAATTATTTCTCATTATTCACAGTAGTTATGTTCCATAAAGTCACTGAATTAGAGAATATTGAACCATGGAATCCTGGGGGGAATGCAGTTATCTTCTTATGAACCTCTGGTCACAACATTTTTGTCAATCAATCAATGCATAACCTTGTTTTATGTATGTTTCTACCCAAAAACATCTTTATTTTAATCTATATTGTTGATTCATTAATATTGACTTCACGGTCAACGGCCTTATAATTCACACCTGAATAAAGCTTATCTAACACACATATTTTCTCTATAAGGCACAAGACAGCACTTTAGCTCTATCCTTGGGGGCTATTTTAAACAGCAAAACCACCAAGAAAAGCACAAAATTGCATAAAGTATGTCACAGTAGACTGTGAAAAGGACAAAGTCTATAATATGAAAGCTGAAACAAGAAGGCAGAATGTCACCTTGTTTGATCTCAGCTGGGAACACGCGTTGGGCGACTCAAATTTTTCACCCTTCGTGTATGTTTACAAATGACCATGAAATTGCTACCTGTACTGATTTTGCTGCCACAAATAAATTTTAACAAGTAGAAGAATTCACAAATATGGAATTCTCAAATAATGAAGATCACCTGTAGTGATTTTGCTGTATTCCCTTAATTCTAATAATTAAAAAAATAATAATATACAATAGTGAATACAATTGTGAATGATGATAGTATTTTGGGGCTTTTTTTTGTTTTTGCTTTTTTGTCTTTCCAATCTTTATAAGTTTTATTTCCTTATATTGCCTTACTCCACTAGATAGCAACTCTGGTGCAGTGTCAAATATAGGTGGCAAGAGCAGGCATCTTCTTCTTAGTTCTAAACTCAGAGGGAAAGCTTTTAATATTTTAGAGAAAGTATAGCGTTTGCTGTAGGGTTTGTTGTAGACTCTTTTATCAGTTTAGGAAAGTTCACAAGTCCCCTTTTACTCTTAGTTTAGAGCTTTATTATGGATGATTTCTAAATATTGTCAAGTGTTTTTTTTTTGCAACTGTTGAATAATTATATATATGTGATTATGGATATGTATATATGCATTTGTGTGTATATATATATAAACATATATATTATTTATTTCTGGAATAAACCAATTTGGTTGTCATGTATAATTTTTCTTTATATAACTTTGGATTTTATTTGTTAATAACCTCTTTAGAATTTTTGTATCTATGTTCATGAGACAGATTAGCCTATAATTATTCTTTCCTCCAATGCTTTTGTCAGGTTTTCATATCAAAGTTACTTGCCTTGTAACATGATTTGGGAAGTGTTTTCTCTTTTTCTACGCTCTTGAAGAGTTTCTGTAAGTTTGGTATTACTTCTTAAATGTTAGAAATATTCACTTCTGAAGCCAACATAGCCCAAGGTTTTCTTTTGAGAAAGCCTGCTAATTATATGTTTTTTAAAGTGGATACAGAACTATTCAGATTTTCTATTTCTTCTAATGTCAGTTTTCATAAATTATATCATTCCTTGAGTTCTTCATTTATAAAAAGTCTTAGATTTACTGGCATAAATAAATTCAAGTTATAATTTTAGATGTATTGCACAAATTTTGATAGATGATATTTACATTATCATTTAATCAAAATATTTTCTAACTTCCACTGTGATTTCTTTTATCCAGGGATTATCCAGAAATAATTGCTTAATATCAAAACATTTGGATTTATTTCCAGTCGCTTTTTTGTTATTGATATTCAACTTTATTTCAATGTGTGATTACAATATTAGTTTGAGAATTGATGTGTTTCAGAATATAAATTTTATTTTATATAAGGATTTTATTATATATAAATTTTTTACTTTATATAAAGTAAATTTTATTAAGGATTCATATACACTCAAAAATACTCTGTAGTTGTGTTCAGTGTTCTCTGTATTGCTAATTATGGTCAAGTTTATTTATCATGTTTACCCATGTTTTAAATCTACATATTCTTTCAATTACTGAAGAAGATGTTAGAATTTTTCCTAACTTGACTGTAGATTTGACTGCTTTCATTTATGTTATTTTATAATCTTACATTTTTTAAAGTCTTTGTTAAGTACACCCAAATTTACAATTGTTATCATTTTTGGTAGAAAACAACACTAGGAAATATTTCTTTTTATTTTTAGTAACTCTTGTTGCTTTAAAATTTACTTCCCCTGATATCAATACAGCTATACCAACTTTCTTAGGTTTAGTGCTTATATAACACAACTTTTCCCACCCGATTATTTTAAATCTTTCTGTATTCTTATGTTTAGGGTGTGCTTTTTGTACTTAGTAACTTTTGCATTTCGCATCTAAAATGACAATTTTTGTCTTTTAATTGGAGTACTTATTTGAATTTTTTAATGTATTAGACTGCATCATATGTAATTGCCATCTTTACAGAAAAATAGAAGATCTGCAATTTTATGTGATTAAATCTAATAATTAGTAATGTATTTGGGTTTAAATCTACCATCTTACTATTTGTTTCCTATTTTTACAAACTTTTATGTTCTTTAATCTCTAGTCTTGTCTTCTTTTAGATTAATCAATTTTATTTTATGTTTTCTCCTACATGAGTGTGTTACTTACACTGTTTTTTACTTTTCTTTGGGTGGTTAACCCAGAGATTACAAATGTACCCTTGACTTTTAAATGTGTAATATAAATTAATACTTTTACCACTTGTCAGATGAGGCAAGGAATTAGGAAAGTTTTACTCTATTTACACACTTCCTCACCATCTTTTGTGCTGTTGCCCAAATTTTACATATTTTTGAATATTTAATAAACTTTCACTTTAGAATAGTTTTAGATTTACACAAATGTTGCAAGAATATTATAGAGTTCCCATATATACAATTTCCCATTTCCCCTTTTGTTACCATCTCACATTATTATGCTACTTTGTCATAATTAATGAACCTATATTGATACCCTATCATTAAGTGAAGTCCATACTTCATTCAGATTTTCTTGTTTTTTCCCCAATGTTCTCTTTGTGTTCTGGGACCTTATCCAGGATCCACAACATGTTTACTTGTCATATCTCTTTAGGTTCTTGTCTACTGTGACAGTTTCTGAGACCTTCCTTGTTTTGATATCTTGAGGATTTTGAGGGGTACAGGTCAGGTTTTTTCTTTGTTTTTTTTTCTTTTTTTTAAGAGTGCAGGTATTTTGTATAACGTCCTTCAATTTGGATTTGCCTGATGTTTTCCTTATGGTTAAACAGGCATTGCAAGTTTGGGGGAGGATGGTCACAGAGGTAAAGTGCCATTCTCATGACGTATCAAAGGTATGATTTATCACTGATAATATTAACCTTGATCGCCTTGCTAAAGATAATGTCTGCCACATTTCTCCAGTGTAAATTTTACTCTTTTTTTTTCTTGCTTTCCAATACTGTACTTTTTAGAAAGAAGTTACTGCACAGAATCCATACTTAAGGAGTACGGAGTCATGCTCCACTTCCTTGAAGGCAGAGTGTCTGTGTAAATTATTTATAATTCTTCTGTAAGGAAAATCTGTCTACTATTCCCTTTTCAACTATTCATTCAACCATTTATTTACATAAGTATGGACTCATTGGTATTTATTTTATACTTTGGGTTATAACCCAATATCACATTACTTTGTTACTCAAATCATTACTGCTTTGGCCATTGCGAACTCTTTCAGTTGGTTCCTGTGTCTCTTTGACATATCCCCATTGTATCATTTTTTGGAACAATTCCCTACTTTGTGGCACTACAAGACGATCCAAGCTCTTCTTGTATATTCCCTGTCCCAGACTAGAAACAGCCATTTCTTCAAAGACTCCTAGTTTCTTTTATTGGAAGATGGTATTCGGAATCAAGATCTATATTCTGGATATGTTTGTTGCTACTGAGATGCTCTTGATTCCTGTCCTCAGCAGACAGAACTAGGAAATACATGTGGTATACCGACAGATGTATTTATAGATGTCTGTAATTATTTGTATATGTAACCATCTGTTACATAAGTTAAATATGAGTTTATATTGATGTCCCTGACTCTCATCTAGTACCACATGGTTAATTCTAGTCTTTTCTTATCTGTAACTTCTCACTCCAATCTTAAGAAACCTGGATCCCACTATACATCATCTATTTGCTTATTTGCTCAACCCCAATATACATGTATAGTGGTGCCAGAATTGTTAACCTATACTCCCATGGGAAACAACTTTATTAACTAGAGTACAGTGCTTATGTATAGTTTCTTTAATCCTTAGTTTTATAGTCTCTACTTATTTTCTAATTTACTTAGGTTAAATTTTCTCTCACTGCCTTCAATGAAGTTATACCATACATCTGTAACACAGTTAGATTCCTTTGTCACAATATGCATTCCATTATGAAGCCCACAACAGCCAAATTGATTTTTTTAATTGCATTCATTAAGGTCTTGCTTTTTGTGCTGTAAGGTTCTATGAGTTTTGACAAGTGTATATTCCCCAGTCTTTTACATGTATTTAAAATCTCATAGATATTAGAATTATTTTGTATATTCAATATTCATTTTCATTTGACCACGTATTTACACTCTTCTTTCCTAAGCAAATGTACAAATAAAACAACCCCTGGGTTTTTATGTATAGAAACTGGTCTTATTGTGTAGATTGATAGCTGATTTGAAGCTTGAGGCACAGGCTGGGTCACAAGCATCATAATGTCAGCCTGTCAACTATCACATTTCTCCAACACAGCATCCAGTTACTTTGGACAGGGACTGGCCTGCTGGAACCTGACAGTTCAGTCACTGCCAGCAGTCTTATAATAGCTGATGGAAATTGCAAACAGTAACCTTTTCATTTAACACAAAGATTCTGTCCAAAAACCTAAAGCCTGGGAGACACCAAAAAAGATTTCGCTCAAGTCAAAGTAAAAGTTCTGGTTTTATTTTTATCTTATTTTTTAGTCTTTTTTCTTTTTTTTTTAAATTAAGGGGTGTTTGCAACCAAGTGGATTGTTTGCAAACAACAATACTAAGAACCCTGAAACCATGAGCCCTGTGATTAAAAGTCCCGTGTCAACTGCTCTGCCTCCAGCATTAACATCTACATAAGGCCATTCTGACGACATAGGAGTGAAAGGGTACCCTTTTATCACTGGACTACACGAAAGTGACAGAAAGAAATTACGAGTAAAGGCTTTCAGAAGAATGTTGGCCTCTTGGGTATAACTAAGCAACCTCTGAGAAAGTCAGCGGTATTTCAACACTTGAGTACCATGCTTTGCTAGGTTATTTCAGACATTACAAGTAATGTATTGTTTAGTTGTACCCATGTACACCATTAAATGCATCACAGTGTGGCATGGATTCAGCAAGTTTTAGTCATAACATGCCAGCTGGAGAATATTAAGGGGGGAAAAATCTGTTTTCAATTTCTGCTTAATGTCCTGGTGAAAATAATGTAAGTCACTTCTGTGAAAGTATTTACCTTCCAAACACTCTTAACTACTCTTCAATAATATAGGTACTAAAAGAGAGTTTTCAGTAATTTAGTGTTTGCTCACTCCCTCTACCTTACTCAGCTTTTGCATTCCTTTCTTACTCTTCATTGATGCATATATGTTTCAACATGTTTCTTTTACTTCTAGAGTTGACCTTAACACTAGACTGACACTGGCAAGTTTACGGAGCAACAAAAGTGTCTTTGTAGGCAAGAATTATACAAACACTGTGACTGTATTTTGCAATCGTTTTCCTGAACACTTTATGGCTATTTAAGCCTCATGGTGGTCTTTCACAATTAAGTACTGTGGACTATGAAAAAAATGTGTAAGTTTCATTTTTGCCATTAAAAATAATTTTCATTTGCTTTGCTGCCTCAATCATTAAAATCTACCCAGAGGGATTCCTCCTTATCTACTGAGCATGTCTACTAAGTACTGCTCCATATTTAACTCGCTCTTAGATCACACCACGGCTTGAGAATTCTTTTAATCTCTTTTCCATTTATAACTGTACTGCTTGACCTTTTTTCAGCAAGGTGTCTTGTATATAAAATGTCAGTGAGAGGATTACAGACATGGGACAAAGACATAGTTTAATTAAAAAAGGTCCTGTGAGATTGAAAAAGGTTACTGGCCTAGATCACAGATATTTAATGCCAGATGACTATTTATGAGGTTAAAATAAAAAAAAAGAAAAGAAAAGATTTACTGGCCATTTGTAATTGATCAACCATTAAATTTACAAAGATTCGATTATACTTCTGATGAAAATGTTTGCTTTGTATTTACAGTAAATTAAAATGTCTAAGCTATGAGCTATGCCAGTTATAAAATAAAAATTAATTCAAATTCCCTATAAGTGAGACAATATAACAGAGGTATATAGACCTGCTTATTTTTAATGTCGAAGTTTGAATATTTAAAAACTCATTCATTGTTCCGAAGTCACGATATGAAGCTATGTATGGATTGATTAAACCCAATGCATCCATGTAACAAATGGCTTTCCCACTCATTTATCTTTCCATCCAATCTCATGTATATCTACATATATAAAAGTCAAAATATTGAACACCAGTTATTTAACCACTGATTTGAAAAGGATGTCAATTATTCAGAAGGGATACCCAAACAATCAAAAAAGGATACTACTATTAAAATCTAGTTTGACTAAAATGTGTGAAGCCAGCATAATACACAAACATACAAACACACACAGACACACACACACACACACACACACACACACACACAACCTGTCAACATGAAGCTGAAGCTATGTCAACAACTAGTAATTCAGCAAGGAGGATCTTTCTTTGACTTCAGAATTTGATACTAAACCTATACTCCTTAATGATTATAATAGTACATGGGGATGTTGAAGAATGCTAGAGAGAGGTACCAGAAGTTTCATTTAAACTCTAGAATTAGCAGTCTTATAATGTTCTGAAACCAACAATCGAAACTCCTATTCACTAATAAGACTCAAAAGCTTCCAAGCACCAAACATCTCACCTGAGCATTAAGACAGTCCTGGGCTGGGACTTCCCTGGTGGCACAGTGGTTACGAATCCACCTGCCAATACAGGGGACACAGGTTCGAGCCCTAGTCCTGGAAGATGCCACGGAGCAACTAAGCCAGTGTGCCGCAACTACTGAGACTGCACTCTAGAGCCTGCGAGCCACAACTACTGAGCCCGTGTACCACAACTACTGAACCCCGCATGCCTAGAGCCCGTGCTCCACAACAAGAGAAGCCACTGCAATGAGAAGCCTGCACACTGCAATGAAGAGTAACCCTGCTCACAGCAAGTAGAGAAAGCCTACGTGCGGCAACGAAGACCCAACACAGCCAAAAATAAATAAATAAAATAAAAAAAGAAAGTCTTGGGCTGCAGTTGTCCAACTTGAAATAAAGATCAAGTTTCCTTAAACCATGAATTAGGGATCTCATTCTTCTTTGCAACCACCTCACGGTACTAACTCTGATCAAACATTTCTTCAGGTGGATGAGAGTTTGCAATTCTTCTGCTGGAGATACTCAAGTGCTTTGTGGACTTATAGAAGGCAAGTTTTGATGTTTTTACATGACTCCAAATTCAAAAATTTAAAAACTCAGATGAAACTCCATAATTAGCATTATATCTATATTTGGATGTTTCAGGTATTTGAATGTTTTAGCCATAGAAGCACCAAGAAGAGCAGCAGTAGGAGAAAAACAAAACAAAACAAAACAGTTTCAATAAATCTGATCCATTCAGTGTCTGCATGAAATATACCCAGGAGGAAATTTCTCATGGTAATCAGGATAAAAGAATGTATTTACCTATTCATTCATTCATTCAACAGATATTCAATTTAATTGGTAATTACTATGTGTCCAGCACTGTGCCAAGTGCTAGGGATAAAATGGTGAACTAAAACATGTATACTTCCTGTTCTCATGGAGTTAAGAGTTTATTGAGGGTGAAGGAGGGACAGATCATTGTCAGAAAAATCATACTAATAAAAGTGTAATTACAAACTCAGATACATGATACCAAATAAAAAGTACTCTATGAAATCCTGTAATGAAGGAAGTTGATTTAGATCGTGGGGTGAGGGGAGTACTGGGAGTCAGTGGTCAGAGAAGGCTCAAGGGTGAGACAGTTATCTGAAAACCATGGAAACTCCTAAGACTTCAGGAGAAGTAACCTTTGTACAGACACTTTTACCACTTAAGAATCACAAGTCTTATACAGAAAAATAACCCCACTATGATGAAGCATTAGCAGAGGCAACACACAAGAAACTTAGGTCCCCAAAATCTGGACTGATAAACAACCTTAAATATTATAAACTAAGTATTTTAAAATAATCTAAAAATATCAACACAGGAATGGAAACCATAATGTATGATAGGATAACCTATCATAATGTATGATAGGATAACCATAACCATAGACAGGAAAATTTGAAAAGAAGGACCAATCAAAATTTTAAAATTCATTAAAGAAATAAAATAATTTAATGGAAGAGTTAAACAGATTAGGAACTGCTCAAATGATGTTAGTAAACAGGAAGCTGGATCTGAAGAAATCACTTAATAGATATAAAAAGCAACAATTTTGGGGGCTGGTGAGTCCCAAGTCTGCAGGGCAGGCTGGCAGGCTGAAGACCCAGGGAAGAGTTGATTTGCAGTCTTGAGTCAGAGACAGTCTAGAGGCAGAATCTCTTCCTCCTCAAATGATCTCAGTATTTTGTTTTGTTTTGTTTTGTTTTTGCGGTACGCAGGCCTCTCACTGTTGTGGCCTCTCCCGTTGCGGAGCACAGGCTCCGGACGCACAGGCTCAGCGACCATGGCTCACGGGCCACTCCGCGTCATGTGGGATCCTCCCGGACCAGGGCACGAGCCCGCGTCCCCTGCATCGGCAGGTGGACTCCCAACCACTGTGCCACCAGGGAAGCCCGATCTGTTTTTTTCTTAAGGCTTTCAGATGAGTGAATAAGGTCTACACAAATTAGGCAGAGTAATCTGCTTTGGTCAAAGTTTACTGAGCTAAATGTTAATCATGTCTAAAAATTACCTCACAGCAACATCTAGACTGTTTTTTCACAAAACCACTGGGTACCTTTGTGTAGCTAAGTCGACACATAAAATTAACCATCACAATGAATGAATATTGAAAGATGTAGAGGATAAAGTGAGAAAACCCTACATCCATCTGAAAGGTGGTGTAGAAAGAGAGATAGGGAATTAGGAGTGAATCAATATCCAAAGCAATATTGCCTGAAAGTTTGTCAAAATTGAAAGAAAACATGAGATTTTAGATTGAAGTGGCACACGAATTCAGAGCAATAAAATAAAATAAAATCCATAACTAGTCATGTTGTTATGAAACTGCAGAACATAAAAGGTAAAAAGAAAATATTCCAAGGTTTCAGAATAAAATACCAACCATCTAGTAAAGAAAGGTAATTAGAATGAGAGCAGACTGCTTATTGGCATTAAGAGCTATATAAGGTAATGGAAAGATATCTACCAAAAGCTCAGGAGAAATCAGTGAACAATTAGCTTTTATACCCAGCTAAATGACTGGTTAAGAAAGAAGGTAAGATAAAAACATTTTTTTCAGACAAAGTCTGAGAGCTTTTTCAACCTGTGGGCTTCACTGAAAGAAATATTAAATGATGCATTTAAGTACCAAAAAAGAAAGAAAAAAGAATTTTGAAGAAAAAAACTAGGATGCAAGAAACAATTCTCCCAAAGAAATTTTAAATATTTCGGTAAAACTAAATAAGCTTTAATTGAAAAAAAACATTTTTTTGAAGATTTTAAAAGCAAGTAGTATCTAAAATACTAGACAACTAACATAAAAGAGGGGAAGGATAAGTTAGACATTAAAATTTTCTAGTCTTTTTGAGAGGATATTATTTAATATTATTTATTGCTAAATTTTGTTCTGTCAAGAGGGAATGTTAAAAACAAAAGGACGACTGCTAGAACACATTTCTAATAGAACACATTTCTAAATTAGTAGAGGAATAAAAGAGAAATTAGAAAACTTGAGCAGAAAGAATAAGCAAGAAAGCACATAAAACAGTAAACAAAATAAGGTGGTGGAAATAAGTCCAGATATATCATAATATCAAAAAATGTAACTAGATTGATAAAATATTAACTTTATTCATCAGATTGAATTTGTTTAATCTAGCTTTGTCTCATGAGAATACCTAAGCATCAAAACACAGCAAGGCCTGCACTGCTGGTGGGAATGTGAATTGGTTCAGCCACTATGGAGAACAGTATGGAGGTTCCTTAAAAAACTACAAATAGAACTACCATATGACCCAGCAATCCCACTATTGGGCATATACCCTGAGAAAACCAAAATTCAAAAAGAGTCATGTACCAAAATGTTCATTGCAGCTCTATTTACAATAGCCCAGAGATGGAAACAACCTAAGTGCCCGTCATCGGATGAATGGATAAAGAAGATGTGGCACATATATACAATGGAATATTACTCAGCCATAAAAAGAAACGAAATTGAGCTATTTGTAATGAGGTGGATAGACCTAGAGTCTGTCATACAGAGTGAAGTAAGTCAGAAAGAAAAAGACAAATACCGTATGCTAACACATATATATGGAATTTAAGAAAAAAAATGTCATGAAGAACCTAGGGGTAAAGCAGGAATAAAGACGCAGACCTCCTAGAGAACGGACTTGAGGTTATGGGGAGGGGGAAGGGTGAGCTGTGACAGGGCGAGAGAGAGTCACGGGCATATACACACTAACAAACGTAGTAAGGTAGATAGCTAGTGGGAAGCAGCCGCATGGCACAGGGATATTGGCTTGGTGCTTTGTGACAGCCTGGAGGGGTGGGATAGGGAGGGTGGGAGGGAGGGAGACGCAACTGGGAAGACATATGGGAACATATGTTTATGTATGACTGATTCACTTTGTTATAAAGCAGAAACTAACACACCATTGTAAAGCAATTATACCCCAATAAAGATGTTAAAAAAAAAAAAAAAAAACACAGCAAGGCCAAAAGTAAAGAGATGGTAAATGATATACTGAAAAATACTAAACAAAGAAAGCTACTGTTGTTATGTTAATTTCAAATAAAACAAATGTTAAGTTTAGCCCATGGAATAACTAGCCCCTTGAATAATCTTAAGTCACCGTATTTATATTCGCTGGAAGAAAATTAGTAATTGAATTTATTAAGCTGCTAACTTCTGGGCACTCTGAGAGGTTCTTAGGAAACTTTCAGGACAGCATCTTAGGAAATGTCATTCTGTTCCTAAACATTTTTATATACTAATATACAGCCAGGTAGAGTGTTGCTCTGGGACAGTATGATATATTTGGATGCCTTCTCAGCCCTTTGAAACTTCTTATTGGCTTATAGGACCCAGTGCTTACTCTCTGGTTTGGAAAAATAAGCTAATATTTAAAATTTATAATTAAAAATAAAAAATAACGGGCCACATACAGGTTTTTGTGTAGAATGAGAGCTATATCCTATGTATCTGAGACATTTGGATTAGTGCCTGGATGATGAGTTTAGCTGTTAATGCTGTGGGACTTGCTTATTTGCAAAGAGCAAGCATCTCAAACCCATCAACAAGTAGCCATAAGAAGGCAAGTTGCTTAATATTATAGATAGAAGGGTGATGATCATACATAGATGATAGATAGATGATAGAGATATTCTACTTGTCAATAGAATAAATATGAATTAAATATTAGTTACATACTTAAGAGTTAAAATCAAGTATAATAATATCAATATAGTCTAATTAAAAGAGATTGGAGTAAAGAATGTAGGCTCTAGACTTTGCATCACTACAAATGTGACTTTTAGATGAGTCATGTGACCACTCTGGACTTCTATGTCCTATAAAATGAAGAACTAGGTGATTTCTAAGATCCTTTTCCAGTGCTACAATTCCATAATACCATTTGAGGCAATATATGAAAAAAAAAACAATTAAACTTATTCAGGCATCTGGTGAAATTTATATTTCATTTTAAAATTTGTTTCATTTACTGTTTTACAAACACTATTTTAATTTTTAGAAATTCCAGATATTTGGCGACCTCAGCTTACGCTAGTCTCATATGTGTTTGGATTTTATAAGCTCTTATTTTATCTGTATCTCTGATTCCTCATCTGTAAATTGAAAATAATAGAACTTGCTCCAATGGTTATGTGAGAATTAAAAGATATATGTAAAGCATCAAATACATGGGCACAGGTTGACATGCACTTTGTAGAATTTGATTTTTTAATATTTAGAGAAAAAATGTTCAGAGATAAAATGAAATTCCAGTCATACAATCTCAAACAAGCCTGATTAGGTATACAGAAAGGGATGGAGCTACTCAACTTGCTCTCAGAGGAGCTCAGAAATGAAAGGGACAAGGAAAATTTGTTTCCATGATCTTTTTTAAGAAGTATTTATTTATTTGGCTGTGCCGGGTCTTAGTTGTGGCATGTGGGATCTTTAGCTGCGGCATGCAAACTCTTAGTTGCGGCATGTGGGATCTAGTTCCTGGACCAGGGATCAAACCTGGGCTCCCTGCACTGGGTGTGCAGAGTCTTTAGCCACTGGACCACCAGGAAAGTCCTCCATGATCTTTTAAAGTAAAATGAAGTAAGTTTTGAAAAGAAAATAAGGAGTAAAATATCATTTAATTGAACATATGTAAAAACAAAATTAATTAGGTGAAGATCAATATTAGTTATCAGTGTAATAAAGCTGCCCAACAGGCTGATGTTACTTTAGACTCTATTAACAGAAGTGAGTCTACAATGAGGGAGGTGCTAGGTCTATCCTGTTCAGCTCAAGTAGAATATTGTGCTTGGTTCTAAGTGCAAACACTATCAAAAGTTTACTGGCTGTCATACTTTAGGATATAGATACCCATGACCTGGATGAGGGGGATAAGGGCATTCCAAGGAAATAAACCAATTGTGGGTTTGAGAGAGAAAGTCCACTTTGGTGGTCATGGTTTACTATTTGAAGGTCTAAGACAAGATTAATAGTCAAAACTGGGGCGTAGGTAAGGTTGCCAGATAAAATACAGGTCACCCAGTAAAATTTGAATTTCTGATAAACAATACATATTTTTGCATGGAACATATACTAAAATTATTTGTTGTTTATCTTAAATTCAAATTTAAGTGGGTATTCTGTATTTTTATCTGCTAACTTTGGCACACCTAGGGGGGTGATTTAAGGAAAGCCATGTTCAATGAACAGAAAACACAATGACAAGAATTTCAGAAGGGAGATAGTTAAAATCCACATTAGTGAATGCAATACTGTGGCAAAATGTCAGTCTGTCATTATTTAATTGATATCAGTATAAGTATTTTATTGACAATGGTCAGAATTTATAAAATTAAAAATCATTGACATTTAATACAGTTTAAGTACTAAAACTTTTGGAAAAGTTCCTCTGCTGCTACCAGCCTGGCTATGTTCACATACTCTTCCGTTTTCTGTGCCAGGGGTCTATTCCAGCTGGGTATCTGCAAAGCACAGCTGTTGGGTTCAGCTCCTTCCCACCCTCTTAAGCTCCCTTGAGAGAGCCTTTGGGAACATTGTGCAGGAACAGCCAGTACTCTCTGGCACCTACTCAGCTGCCTGTCTGACAGCCTGTCCTGCCTGGGACCTTACTCCTTCCTCTCCCTAGAGGAGATTGGAGGGACCTCAGAGCTCACATTTGGCGGTTCCTGAGTGCCAAAGAGGGAGGCAGGGTGCTTTGTGCTTAAGGTGCCAATGCTGGAACGAATGCAAGGAGGCAAGGAAGGGGGATGAGAAAGATTAGAGTGAACTACTAAAGGTGAATGAAACTGCTGACTGATGCCTAAAACAAGGATTCACAAAAGTGAGCAATGCACTTGTAAATATAAATGAGTCATAGGATACCAGAGTACCGAAAACAGACAGAAATCCAGCGCCAGGAAATTCTGAGAGCAAAGTATAAGACACTAGCAATATCAACTGATAACTGTAATGTTGAGAAATTTTACAGCTTCTAAAGATAAGTGAGATAAGTACACAGATACTTACACCTATCAATTTTAGGTAACTCTGTTATTCAGGGTTCTCCAAATAAACAGAACCAATCTCTATGTAAAGAGATTTATTATAAGCAATTGGCTCATGTGATTATGGATGCTGAGAAGTCCAAAATCTGCAATGTGGGACAGCATGTTCAAGACCCAGGAGAATCAGTGGTGTGGATCCAGTCCTAAGGCTGGCAGACTGGAGACTGAGGAGAATCAACAGAGTTGTTCCAGTCTGAAGGCCAACAGGAAGAGACCCAGGAGAACTTATAGTACAGATGAAGACAGAAGGCAGTTTGCTGGAGAATTCCTTCTTGCTCAGGGAGGCCAGTCTTTTAGTTCTATAGTTCCTTCAACTGACTGGATGAGACCCACCCATATTATGGAGGACAATCTGCTTACTCAAAGTTCACCATTTTAAATGTCAGTCTCATCCAAAATCATCCTCCAAGTTGACAGGTTAAGTTAACCATCACAGTAGGTACATACCACATTTTGTTTACCTATTCATCTATGGATGGACATTTGGAATGTTTCCACCTTTTGGCTGGTGAATAATACTGTTATGAACATGTTGTAAAAATACCTGTTTGAGTCGCTGCTTTCAGTTATTTTGGATATACACCCAGAAGTGGATTTGCTGGATCATATGTTTAATTTTCTGAGGAACTGGCACACTGTTTCCCACAGTATCTACATCATTTTACATTCCCACCAGCAGTGTACAAGTATTCCAATTTCTCCACATTCTGGCCAACACCTATTATTTTCTGTTTTTGTTCGTTTCTTTGTTTTGGTTTTTTTTAGAATAGCCATTTTAATGGGCTTGAAATGGTATCTTACTGGGGTTTTTATTTTCATTTCCCTATCATTAGTCAATATTGAACATCTTTTCACGTGCTTATTAGCCATTTGTATATCTTTGAAGAAATACTATTTAAGTTCTTTGTCCATTTTACAATCAGGTATTTTTTGTAGGTGAGTTGAAGGAGTTCTTTATATATTTTGAATATTAATTCCTTATCAGATTATGACTTACAAACATTTTCTCCCATTCTGTGAATTGCTTTTTTTGCTCTCTTAATAGTGTCCTTTGATGCACAAAAGTTTTTATTTTTCATTAAGTCCAAATTTATTTAGTTTTCTTGTGTTGCCTGTAATTTAGTATCATATCCAAAAATGTCATGAACTTTTTCCCTGTGTTTTCTTCTAAAAGTTTTGTAGTTTTGGGTCTTATGTTTATGTCCTTGATCCATTTTGAGTTAATTTTTGTATATGGTGTAAGGTAAGGGCCCAACTTCATTCCTTTGCATGTGGATATCCAGTTTTCCTAGTGCCACTTGTTGAAAAGACTGTCTTTTCCCAGGGTTGAATTTTATTTTTAATTTTTTTTATTTTTAACATCTTTATTGGAGTACAACTGCTTTACAATGTTGTGTTAGTTTCTGCTGTATAACAAAGTGAATCAGCTATACATATACATATATCCCCATATCCCCTCCCTCTTGCGCCTCCCTCCCACCCTCCCTATCCCACCCCTCTAGGTGGTCACAAAGCACCAAGCTGATCTCCCTGTGCTATACAGCTGCTTCTCACTAGCTATCTATTTTACATTTGGTAGTGTATATGTGTCCAGGCTACTCTCTCACTTCATCCCAGCTTATCCTTCCCCCTCATCATGTCCTCAAGTCCATTCTCTACATCTGTGTCTTTATTCCTGTCCTGCCCCTAGGTTCATCGAAACCATTTATTTTTAATTATTTTTTTAGATTCCATATATATGCGTTAGCATACGGTGTTTGTTTTTCTCTTTCTGACTTACTTCACTTTGTATGACAGACTCTAGGTTCATCCACCTCACTACAAATAACTCAATTTCATTTCTTTTTATGGCTGAGTAATATTCCCTTGTATATATGTGCTACATCTTTATCCATTCATCTGTCGATGGACACTTATGTTGATTCCATGTCCTGGCTATTGTAAATAGTGCTGCAATGAACACTGTGGTACGTCTCTTTTTGAATTATGGTTTTCTCAGGGTATATGCCCAGCAGTGGGATTGCTGGGTTGTATGGCAGTTCTATTTGTAGTTTTTTAAGGAACCTCCATACTGTTCTCCACAGTGGCTGTATCAACTTACATTCACACCAACAGTGCAAGAGGGTTCCCTTTTCTCCACACCCTCTCCATCATTTACTGTTTGTAGATTTTTTGATGATGGCCATTCTGACTGGTATGAGGTGATACCTCACTGTGGTTTTGATTTGCATTTCTTTAATGATTAGTGATGTTGAGCATCCTTTCATGTGTTTGTTGGCAATCTGTATATCTTCTTTGGAGAAATGTCTATTTAGGTCTTCTGCTCATTTTTGGATTGGGTTATTTTTTTTTTTTTTGATATTGAGCTGCATGAGCTGCTTGTATATTTTGGAGATTAATGCTTTGTCAGTTGCTTCGTTTGCAAATATTTTCTCCCACTCTGAGGGTTGTCTTTTGGTCTTGTTTATGGTTTCCTTTCCTGTGCAAAAGCTTTTAAGTTTCATTAGGTTCCATTTATTAATTTTTGTTTTTATTTCTATTTCTCTAGGAGGTGGATCAAAAAAGATCTTGCTGTGATTTATGTCAAAGAGTTCTGCCTATGTTTTCCTCTAAGATTTTTACCCCAGGGTTGAATTTTAGAAGTGGAAAAATCAAGAGGACATCTAACCTGAGGCTAAGTAAGACCAATTTCCAACTGATAAAAGATCTAACTTCTCAATGATATTGGAAAACTTACTAATTGTTAATTGCTTTTCTCAGTCAAAAAACAATCACATATGTAATTTAAATTAGTGTCAATTTTATGCTGGATATTACACTTATACTTTTGCTCTAAAACAGCTATAGGTAATATTCTGCGTATATTTTCCTAAATTATTATTGTCTATTTCATACTTAACTGAATCCTCCTAACTGTTGTTTGTTACTTTTCAGAGGATCATATTTTTCAGCTTGTTTTTTTTCCTATGAATCTTTTTTTTTTTCTATCAAATCCATTCTTTAAGCTCTCAAGGTCAATTAGAATAGTTTTCTCATTTTAACTAACATACACTGAAACTCCTACCTTTAGATCATCTGCAAAAATGCATTAGTGGGTTATACTCCCTCTCTAGAGCCATTAATGAAGATGATAAAATCATTAGCTTAAGAGATAATTCCAAAGAGTGACAGATGTACAACAGCTCTTTACGCTGATGATATCTAGTTCTAGCAGAAGCTTTATAAAGCCACTGATCAAAAGTTGAAGTTGCCCCAAATGTAAAGACTGGAGAGGCATAGAGTACTTAAGATTAATTAAATAAATTTATTTCTCAGACATTTATATACCAACCTCATTATAGTTCATGGAGTTCAGCTGGTCTACAAGATTTTTCCTCTCAGAGACACTGGAGTGACTATGTTTGCTCTTATAACTTTGTCCTCAAAGGACGAAATGATTTGCCTTGTTAACAATGGAGTCTCATCTTGTTTAAGAAAATAAAGGATAGCACAGCATTTTCCCTATTGCTAAGCTTATTGGTGGTAGTGTATTTGAAAGGAGAGTGAAAAAAATGAGAACCTGAAATTGTGTACATTTTTTCAGCTGCTTAGTTTTTTAAATATACATCAGTAAGCCCTTGCAAAGGAAACTTCAAAGTTCAGTTCAGTACAATCCACTTGTGTTTGTTATCAGAGTAACTGTACTTTAAACAGTTAATAAAATGTATATTTAGCCGAGAAGGTTGAGGGACAGATATATGCATGAATTTAACTCTGCAACTTCTCTGAATGTGAAGTTCAATAGTCGTTAAGTTCACCTATTCTGGTTTTAAAAATCTATCTAGGGCTTCCCTGGTGGTGCAGTGGTTGAGAGTCCGCCTGCCGATGCAGGGGAGACGGGTTCGTGCCCCGTTCCGGGAAGATCATGCCGCGGAGCGCCTAGGCCCGTGAGCCATGGCTGCTGAGCCTGCGCGTCCGGAGCCTGTGCTCCGCAATGGGAGAGGCCACAACAGTGAGACGCCTGCGTACCGCAAAAATTTATATATATATACACTTAGCGGGTAGGGGTGACAATATTTGCAATATTTCTATTGTAGTGAGAAATCAGGAAATAAGATATCTTACATGCACGTATTCAGAAGTCAACATTATTATATGCCAAGCACATGTTTTAGCAACCTCAAAACTTTTCTTTTAAATTTTATTTTAAAAATCATCACAGAAAGCCAAAGTCTTAGCCTAAAATTTTAAGCAACAAGAAAACTAAATATGAACATAGATAGGACTCTGAAATATGCTGTAATCCCTCTGGGATCATAAAACAATACAAATAAATCAAATATATAGCTAGATTAATTCAGGTTATGGTGTTTAACAGATAAAGTCCATGACTATTCGGTTACAAAATTATTGGCACATTAAAATATTTCAATAGTCAGAGTGGGATTAAAGCTAATTTGCAATTGGTAGTAATGACTTCAGAATTTGCTTTATCATGAGAAAACTAAAATGCACTAGAAAGGCAATGCAATATAATGAAATAATGACACAGGGATTCCCTGACTTAATAAATTAATTGAAAGAATCTACAGGCAGAGTGAGCATTTATTATAAAAGGCTTGTATCCAGAAGAAAAGAGATAAACATACTCTAATGGTTTGTTAATAAGAATTTTATAATATGTAAGTAAACCTGAAAAATGAGGTATAATCTTGCATCTGATTCTGATTTATATAAACTTGCTATTTCCATTGGAATGTTGAAATACTCACATATTTTAGGTAGATATTGACAGTTGAAGAGGAGAAAGGAGCAGTGAATAGAGATTTAAAGTCCCACATTTAAAAGCAAGGCATTATCTATTTTATTCCTATTTAAACTAATCAAGGGGGGCAGTACCATAACTTGCACATAACAGCACTATAATTTGCACATAGCTGACATTTAATAAACAAATATTAATTGAATGGATAAATAAAAAGCAGCACTTATTTCTAACACAGTTTTGTAGCCTTAAGGTTGTTAATTTAGAAATTAACTTGTATTCTTAATACCTGACTATCCCAGTAAAAGAAGTACAATTAAAAAGAGTGAACCTCTCCCCTTCAGTTTTTCCTTCACTCCCTTCTTTCTTTTAGATCTCAATGCTGGCATGTAGTGTCATTTGGAAATGGATTCTCATGTTTTGATTAGTTTTTATTAACTGGCCATTTGACATGTACCTAAATTATAGTTGAAAAGTAAATAGAAAGTCACCTATTTACTGATAGATTCTGACACTTGAAATGTGGAGTAGTTTTCAGGTGGCAGAAGGAGAAAAACTGCTATGAGAGACAAGTAACATTTACTATTTAGTTCCATTCTTTTGTTGTTGTTGTTTTTTTTGGTCATCCATCCCTATTTGAACTGGCAGCTTAGAAGTGTTAAACAAGAATTTACCCATTTGGGGCTTTAGTTAACAATCTAGGGTCATGCAGATGCTTTTGTTTTGGTTGAAAAATCTAGATAAGAATAGAAAAGGAAAATAGAAGAAATCCCAAGGATTCCTACTTTCTTTCTCTTTTCATCCTTCATGTGGTAAAATTAGTTTAGTTCTCAGGTCAAAGACCATAGCCCCCCAAAATCTTAGATATCTAGCCTGAAGTAAAAGAGAAAAACACACGAAGTAACTTTTCTTATACCAACTTCATACAGACGAAATAAAATTAGACAATAATACAGGATAATCATGGACAATACTGTCACCCTGTAATTTTTGACAAATTTTGTCTCGTGAAATTCATCCTGAATTTCATTCTGTGGCAGTCATCTTTTAAAAATAATAATTTTCAAAGTTCGAGAAAGATTTTAAAGTCACTTAGATCTGCTTAAAATATTTCCCCATCCTTCTTTCTTGGTTTCATTGATTATATCAGTCAGTCAAGTTCAACAGATTTATTTTCCAAAGAAATATCTGAATAGCTTATTTTTATAAACCAAGCAACCAATTTTCACACTCATATCTATTGTGAAGGACTAACTTTTGATTATGTGTGAAAATCTATGGCAAGTGAATAAAAAGACATACATATTCTTTAAATAGTAAAACATATGCACATTCAAAATAAGAGGGGCAAACTGATTATCAGGAAAGTATGTTTGATTGACTCATGATTTAAATATTAATATACTAAAATATAGAAAAATTTACAGTCATTTTAAAAGCCAACCAAGACACGTGCATAATTAAAGATTTTAATTATGCTTGTTATAGAAATTAAAATACTTGGAATAAAAAAATACTCAATGATGCCAAATGAAATATCAGCATAAATTATAATTGTTTATTTTTCGATTATATTCTGGTGCTATTGTCATGAATCACACATCCTTAAAGCACAATTTGTCCTTACGGAGTATAAGATTTTCCTAAAATTACTATGCATGTGCTATGATGAGTTCTTTCCTCCAGAGGGCAGTGCAATACAAACTCAGAGGGCACAAAGTGCACCAAAAAACCAAACATTAAGTAATTTCATTTTATTCCAGTGGTAAGGACAGTATAGCAAAATTTCTAGGATCTGCTATAATGCCAAAACACCTGACTGCAAGATAGAAAGTGCTGTCAATCATCCAATTAGTTTGACAATGTGTCAATTTCTTTAATGGAAATTGTTTTTTAAAATAAATTGACTAAGTTGATCCTCTGTTGGTTGAACACAGCATCAGTAGATTTTTTTAAAGAAGATAGTTTTTTAAAGAAGATAGACAAAAATGTTCCTGGGACTCTGAAAGACTTTGATTCACATTGTATGAGCACCTTAAAAAAGAAGTATTCCTCTACTTCCCCTATACAATGGAAGATACACGCTTGATTTTATGAACTAACTTTTTCTTGCTTATGGCTCTCCAAAAACTTTTCCAAAGCTACAAGTTAAATCTACTTACAGCATATTATAAACCAAATAGAATTTTTATACTCTCAAGAATAGTTCTTGCAAAACTCCTAAGACTTTTGCACTACTATTGAGAACTATTCAGCAAATGCCAAGCGATATTAAACTTCAAACTCTAGGCACCCAAGGTAAGGACATTAACCAACCTCTAACATCATGCTAAAGACTTAAAATACTTGCCAGGTTTTTCATATATATATTATCTCATTTAATCCTTACAACAGTTCTATTTTCCTTCCTCATTTTACAGATGAGGGAACTGAGTCATAAAATTAAGCAAATGGTCAATGTTTCACTGCTCTTTGGTGGGAGAATCAAAAAGAAAATTCTGTTTTTTTCCTAATGCCAAGCCTTTAACCATTATGTTATTTTTCTCTCAGTTTTGGAGTGATTAGTATTATGATGTGATTAGCAGTATGCTCTAAACAGCTTTGGTTAAGTCCAGTGTCACGTAAACTTCAAAGAGGATATATCACCATGGAGGTAACTGAGTCACATGTGCTATACAAATTTGTGTTAAGAGAAAATTTTAACAGTGGTTCTCAAAGTGCTGTTTCAGATCGCAGCATCCTGGGAACTCACTAGAAAGGCAATTTCCCATGCTCCTTCTCAGACCTGCTGATTCAGAAGCTGGAGCTGGGAACTACCTGGCAATTTGTGCTTTAACAAGCCCTGCAGGTGATTCTTATGTTTGCAGAGTTTGGGAACCACTAGTATCTACATCATGGCTAAGACGGTTTCTTGCCTCCAGCCAGACCATATGGATTTTAACCCTGGTTCTACCACTTTTAGCTATATGACTTAGAGCAAGTATCTTAATGTATTTGAATCTCAGTTTCCTCATTTGTAAAATGGGGTTAATAATAGTCAATTCATATGGTTGTTAAGAATGTTGTATTAAATGGATAATACAAATAAAGAACTAGTGTCCAGCACACAGAAGTGGTGCCATAAAGTTTAGTTATGGTTATTATTTAAATATACATATACACGTAGATCTTGAAAAGATATATACCTATATCTGTCTATATATGTGTACTTACATAGACAGATCTTGAAAAGCAAAACCCCCAAATGTCTTAGTTTCTCCTATTCACTGTATTTTTCAAACATAAAATTAAACAACAAATTTAGGTTTGTAGTAAAGAGTTTAACTCTGTCTTTGATATTTGATTTTAACAGTTTCCAACCCCCAACCCTGTCTTTTCTCCTCTAGCCCCACATTTGGGAAAGCCCATAAGAAAGCCAGGATGTAGCAAGTTCAAATTACACAAGAGGAATCCTCACTCCATTGCTGCCCCCTAACTACAATGAAATCAAAGTTAGTGTCCTCCCTACTCTTGCAAGCCATTTTCAGACCTGCTGGAGAGCCTTCCCTGCTGTCCCCAGAAAGCCCCATTTTGTGCATAATAAATCTCTTCATACCCTCTTGGTATGTGTATGTGTGGCATTACCACTCTACATTCAGATCAAATTTTAAGTGGGCCATTGATCCCATTCCCCATGGAGCAACCACAGACCAAGTTTGAGATCTGTCTTTCTGATGCACTTCTCCAAATTCATTCATGCATTTGCTCCCTTTGAAATAGACAGCTCATCTGACGGATATGGAAATTCATTTTTTTGTTATTGTTTTAATACAATTTTCTCCCAAATTATGAAAATCCTATAAACTAGAGATAATTAAAAATTCTAGGGTATATCTTCTCCTATAGTAAAAATATTCTGAAAAACTCTCATGGGAACCCATTTTCACATTTAATCCTTCAGTAAGCTTCAAATATTCTTTGATTGAGGACTTCCACTTTGATTAGCCTCCATTTTCAGAGACCTACTTTATGAAGAACTTTCAGGTGTGATGCAATAACAGGACAGAGAACCACAATGCGGAATTCTTGCTAAAAAGGCTTTGAGCTTGAATCTAATAGATTTCTGCATCTGATCACAGATTAATAAGTAACAGAAGATAGAAGTGGAACATGTTAAAGAACACCACATGAATAGTTAGTCAGATTCAGAATGTAGGAAATTTTACAGCACACATGACCTAATTTCTTCAATAAATACACATAATTAAAAGAGAGAATTGTTATCGATTAAAATGTGGTATATACATACATGGATATATTATTCAACTTTCAAAAACAAGGAAATCCTACCATATGTGACAACATGGATGAACCTTGAGGACATAATGCTAAATGAAATGAACAGGTCACAGAAGGACAAATACTGCATGATTCCACTGGTTTCAGGTATTTAATGAAAGGTAGCAGAATATTTCACCCCAAAATATTCCTCACTGGATATTTTGGGTTATCAGCTCATAAGGATTATTTGAGCTGATTATTTTGACAAACAGCAGACACAGGAGAAGCTCTGAAAACAGAGGAGAAGTTATCCTTTTGTAAGGGAAATTTACATGTGTAAAGGAAATCTCTGTTTGTGAGGGTGTCTCCCTCTCTACAATAAGAAGAGAAGGATGACTCTAAACCATAAGAGAATCTTACCAATGGAGGAGGCATCAACTTAGATCTGCATAACAAACATTACCTTCCTCGTTTACTGTGATTTTCCTGGTAACGGTTTCCTGCCCCTACCCCTCAAAGTTTCTCTCTTTTCTATTTAGCTGAAGATAATATTTAAAGTGATGGCTTAGCCTACCTCTGAGAGTTACTTATTCTTTCCTGGGCATCTCCCATGTGTACACAAAGTATACAGGTTAATAAACTTCTGTTTGTTTTTCCCTTATTAATCTAAAATACAGTAGTCACAGCTAAGAACTCAGAAAGGTAAAAGGAAATTTATTTTTCTTCCCCATACACTAAACAGTCAAAGACATGGAAGCAGAGCGTACAATGGTGGTTGCCAAGACCTTGAGGGAAGAGGGAAATGGAGAGTTGCTATTCAATTGGTATAAAGTTTCAATTAATCAAGTTGATTAAATTATAGAGATTTGCTCATTGTGCCTATTGTTAACAATACTGTATTGTACACTTAAAATTTTGTTAAAAGGGTAGATCACATGTTAAATGTCCTTACCACAACTTTGAAAAAAGATTTTTTAAGAATACAAAAAATACATATATTTTGAGTCACATCAAATAAATGCAATTTGTACCTTGCTTAGATATGATTCAAAACCAGCCAACTGTACAAAGATAATTTTGAGATAGCCAGGGGAAGTTGAAAAAGGACTGAATATTAAATAATAAGAAGAAATTGTTAATGTGATAGTATTGCTGCTCATTTTTTTATTTTTTAAATCCTTATGTGTTAGAGATTCATAGTGAAGTGTTTATGGATGAAATAATAGCATGGTGGAATTTGGATTAAAATACTCCATTCAAATAACAAAGAGAGATGAAATAAGGATGTTGATCATTTTTGAAGGTGAGTGATAGGTATGTGGATTTTTATAATTCTCTCTCTACTTTTAAGTATGTTTGAAATTTTCCAGAGTAAAAGATTTAAAAAATAAATAAGCAAAGGCCTCTTTTTGCCAGAATTCTTTATAAATATTGGGGACTTATTTTTTTTATTTTTTCGGTACGCGGGCCTCTCAGTGTTGTGGCCTCTCCCGTTGAGGAGCACAGGCTCCGACGCGCAGGCTCAGCGGCCATGGTTCACGGGCCCAGCCGCCCCGCGGCATGTGGGATCTTCCCGGACCGGGGCACGAACCCGTGTCCCCTGCATCGGCAGGCGGACTCTCAACCACTGCGCCACCAGGGAAGCCCAATATTGGGGACTTATTAAAGAATGAACTCTGAGTATGAAATTCATCAACAAAATAACATAGCATTCTCCTAATGTCTGGTGATTTCAAATAAAGGTACAGATAATTCAAAACTTAAAGTAGACTTATCTTTGTTCACAAGACAATGTAAATGAGCAAAGTACAAGGAGTTAGTAAAGTAATAGTTTATTCACAAGCCACATGATTTGAGAACTGTGATGAGGAGGACTGTTGAGTCCAAAGTCAGAAGCTATTATTGCCACAAGCAGTATGCCCCTTCTCTTAAAAAAAAAAAAAAAAAAAAGTTGGCATTACACAGCCATCTGCTCACATCCCACGCTGTTTACCTGGCTGTTTGCTCTGCTTGTCAGAATAGCATTTGGATATTCCCACCATGGCATAAGGGTCAGGCTACCCACCTGGTGCTAGTGACCCCAGGGTTATTTTTCTTCTGCAGCTAATTTTTTTTTTTAGCTCATATCAGCTTGGGACTTGGAGAATTCAGCTGTCCAGTCTCGGCATCTCAGCCAGTCACCCGCTCAGGGAGGCATCCCTTCTGTGTCCCAAGTCCAACTCTATGTTCTTGCCAATTTAGAACTGACAGTACAAAATGTTGATTTGCATGTTACTCATAAATAACTTGGCCATGACGTGTAATGTTTACCGAGCTGCATCAGCATTTTCCTTACATCAGCCTGACTTGAAAGGACTAAAACTGATTCAGCTATGCAAGATTTTATTGTTGTTATAGTTGTTATTGTTTGTTTATTTGACTATTTCTTTTTTGGTGGGATGAACACTAATGGATATTGTCTAAGATAATGTAACATTAAATTTAACCCCATGCTTTTCTAAGTCTTATTAAAATGAATACCCATGGGTTTATTTCTTTGCCAATTCAATTCCATGAGACTGCATTGAATACCTCATACATGCCAAACTTGGGACTGGGTGTATGGGAATACAAAGATCATTAAGACATGATCTCTCTCTTGAGAGGCTTACAGTTAATCTTCTTGGGGTTAGATCGATGGTGGGACATGGTGGATAACAGCCATGTAAACAAATAACTGTGGTAGAAAATGATAAATACATACCAGGAATAGTGTAGGTGATATACAAATAAACAACACTTAGAAGCATCAGTGCATTATAAGCCTATGACTTACAAAGGCAAATGATGTGAAAAGAAAAAATGCCCCAGAGTTTCAGGAGTCACATGTTATTCTCATAAATACATCTGAATAAAAAGTTAAAGCTGCAATGTATATAATGTGGTAGCCACTGGCCACCTGTGTCTATTTAAATTTGAATTAATTAAAACTACATAAAACAAAAAGATCAGTTCTTTATTGGTCATTAGCCATATTTGAAGTGCTTAATGTGGTTACTGGTTACTGTATTGAATGGCACAGGCACAGGGCATTTCCATCATTACAGAAAGTCCTATTGGACAGTACTTATTTACAGTGCCATGGTCTATAGCAGTCCCTCTCACTTTAATGTGCAAATGAATTCCCTGGGTATCTTGTTTACATGTTAATTCTGGGCAGAAGGTCTGGGGTAGGGTCTGAGATCCTGCACTGTTAATAAGCTCCTGGATGATACTGATGTCGCTGGTCCATAGACCATACTTTGTGTAGCAAAGGTCTATACTATTCTATCAACACTAATAAAGAAGTAATTTTTCAAAGGGTTTTTCCCCCTAGTTACCTCTGTTAATTGAAGCTAGGGAAAAGTTAAATGATTACTATATTTTTAATAGAGTTTTTCCTCTCAAAATCTTTGATGTTACATTCTATAATTTAATCATAACCATAATAAGGTCATTTTAAAGACTTTAGCACTGAAACATAAAGTATAACAAAAATATCTTTGTTTTAACTATGCACAATCCATATCCTTCCCCCTCTGATTCTTGGCATTCATGAATCTATAAAAAAAAATCAAATCTCAAATCAGTTTTAAATTGAGTTGAAATTCATTTACCCACCTTAAATATAATTCTAGTGTATTTAACTACTGCTCTAATAATGCCACATGCAGTTTTCTCCTATGATTACTTCATTTCAAAGTTTTCCTCTCTCAATATATTTTTTCCTAGTTATTACAATTATAAGGGATTTCACAAGAAAAAATAATTTCAACTTAAATAAGAGACTCATTCTTGTTCCTAAAAATAGGGCTGTTATTATTATTTAGGAAGGAATGAGAAATGAAAATAGCCCTAATTCCTTGGTACTAACAGAATGTGTGCCACTTCTATTTCTGCTCCCATTCACTGGCTCTTTAAATTCAACGAAGACACACCATTCCAATGTCAGTTCAAAATATCCATTTCCCCAAAACAGATCAGGGATAGTATCAGTTCTCTCTTCAGTATTTCAGTTCTGGCATGGCTCTCTGGAAAGCTCTTAATTACGTTTTGATGTTGCACATTGCTTATCAGTGTGGCTTCTAATCTCATGCTAAAATCAAACACATCAAAGTAAAACAAAACAAACCAAACAAAAAAACTGGGTTCTTTTCATTCTTCTTTTATTTGGGGAGTGATTAGACATTTAAGTCTTCCAAAATCTCTTGGAGACATTGAAGTTTCCTGAAATTGTGCCTTAATGACCTATTAATTTAAATAACCCATATAATAATATGTGCCCAAGTAAAATAGTTTTACCAACCAAAGAGTCACAGGTAACTTATAAAGTCATATTATGTGTTTCCCATCTCTACTGAAATGATCAAGATTAAAAAGTTAACAGAAGCGGGAAGCTTGTTTCCTACTAACAAACTGAAAATATAATCCATTAGTCACTCTTTTCAAATTGCTACCTGATTACTTAGACTCTTTCCAACTCTATAATTTACTGATTTAGATAGAATACCATGAAGAGGAAAGAGCGAGTTGTTTACAGGATAGAGCCAATGATGGCTAGACTGGGGAAGGTTAGGGTTAAACCCTTAAAGAGACAAGAGATGCTTGAGGTGGTACAGAGAGCATTGTTGTTATCTGGTCTCATCTGGTTAAGCTTGAAATCATCCTGCTCTTTGGTTTTCTTTAAGCTATCTACGTTAGAAGAAGCTGTGGACCAAACTTCCTATTTTATATTTGCCCATCTGCAGCCATTCACAAAGAGTTCCATTTCATTTGTTTCTCACTTTAATCAACAGGCCATTTTAGCATGAAAATAATGATGAAAATGGATAAAGCGAAGCAAAGGTGTAAAGAAAAATAGAGACCAGAGGTGGCTGGGAAGCAAGCAAGAAAACAAACAAAGAAAAACTCTGGAAGAGTTTACCTTTACAAGTGAAAAAAGCCAGAATGAAGATAAGGGAAAGGTGACCTATTAAATTAGGTTTCCTGAGTAGTCTGCTCTTTGATCTTGGAAATAGGTAGGAGACAAGGTCTGAGATAAGTAGGATTCCCTTTTCTAGCTGTGTTTCCTTGCTGTTATTTTAATCTATATTAATCTTTTTGTGGAACAGAAATAACTCTTGAAAGAGTATAATTTTCAAAATGATGGACTGTGATTTACGAGGTAGAGAGATGCTCTGTCAAGTTGACTGACTCACTAAAGGAGGTAACTGTTCTTTACAATACATTGTTATCAGAAAACTGAACAGAAGTCAATACAATGTCTATTTCTTCAAGCCCTCAATAAATGCAATAAAATGCTTTCCTTCTCCTTCAGTGAATGACCAGGTTTGACAAACAGATAAAACAGAACAACTGTGGATCAGAAAGTAGGATTTCCAGTACAACCCAATAATTTTTATATTAAGGGTGCCTGTGAGCTACATTAATATTGATGATTCAGGGATTACAGGTGTACTTTTTTCTCAAGAGTATGCCAGCTAGTGGGATTAATAGCTGTTTTTCCTTATGCAAATAGGTATCTGCATACACACTTTGATTTGAAGGGTTTCTCAGGTTTCCACCTATCCAACAGTAGTATTCTATTTATCTGTCAAAGTGCTACTGTACTTCACTACTTTAGGAATTCAATGATTAAAAACAAAACAAAACCAGATTACTTAGAAGGCAAAGGAGAGAGGCTCTTCATAGATAGAATGAGACAGCCAAGATATTTGGCCAAGATCCTGAAGCCAAAATTTGTGTTTTGAGGAAGATAAGGAAAGAGTGGGTGAAAATCTCCCTCTTTATTATTAGCAAAGGCTTTAACCCAAACTCCCATATGAAGATAGCTGGGTTAGATCACTCGAGAGACTTGGTTTAGATTGACTGCTATTTATTTGTTTTAAAGTCATTAATTTTTCCCTGACAGACCTGGATGGTGATTTCTTTTCCTTGGTGATAACCTGAATCCTGTACAGCTTTCTCAAAACAGGAAGCCCCTCCCAAGTGGGAAGTAGCCCTAGTCCAATTTACTTTCCCTTCCCCAAAGTGTGTAAAACAAATCTAATTAGTAAAGCTGCTATGAACACTCATGTATAAACATTTTTGTGGGCATTTATTTTAACTTATTTAGATAAATACCTAGAAAAGGAGCTGCTGGATCATATAGTAAGCATACATGCAACTTTGTAAGATACTGCCGAACTATTTTCTAGAGTGGTCGTACCGTCTAAGTAGCCCCACCAGCAGTGTAGAGAGTTCCAATTGCCCCACACCTTCAACAACATTTGTTATACTAAGTGATAGTTGGCAACATATGAATGGTTATTCTATATTAATATAATGAATTAATATAATTTCCATATTAATATAACAAATACTACTCAGCAACAAAAAGGAATAATCCACTGCAACAAAACAACATGAATGTATCTAAAAAACATCCTGCTAAGTGAGAAAAGTGAGACACAAAAGGATACATAGTATATAACTCTGTATTTTTGAAGTTTTAGATAAAGGCAGAACTAATCTATAGAGACCAGAAGCTTATCAATGGTTGCCTGAGGTGCAAGGTATGGGGTGGTGGTGGGGCCATGACTGGGAAGGGCACAAGGGAACTTGTGTTTGGGTTGATAGAAATATTCTATAGCTTGAATGAGATGACAGTTACATAGGTATACACCTATGTCAAAATTTACCAAATTGTATGGTATTTAAATGGGCATATTCATTTTATTATATACATAGTACGTCTCAATAAAGTTTATTAAAAAATGTAAGGAAAATCAATCTAGATTTGGAAGTTAAAGAAGGGGAGAAGCCAGAGAAAGGTGAATCCAAAAAGACCAGTGTCCAAAAAAAAGCTTCACCCTGTAGCAGAGTGGCCCCAAAGACTCTTGAACTCCTCCTGCTCCTGGAATGTGGTGTGGGGAGCGAGACCAAAGCTCTCACTGGAAGCCAAGTCTGTCAGTATCAGTTGACAAGATAGGTGTCTGGCTACTAAGGTAGGAAAGGCTCTAGGAAGAACAGGAGGGAAATCTCTAAAATCCACTTCCTCTGGTTCACACATTGGCTTTGTCTGAACCTAGTGGTATTAACCTCTCCCATTGGCTTTGTTTCTTTGTTCTCTTCAGTTTTAAATATTTGAAAAGTTACATACTTGGATTCATATGCTATTTGCATCCTTTTTAAAATTGTTTTTACTTTTTTGCGGTACGCGGGCCTCTCACTGTTGTGGCCTCTCCCGTTGCGGAGCACAGGCTCCAGACGCGCAGGCCCAGTGGCCACGGCTCACGTGCCCAGGCGCTCCGCAGCATGTGGGATCTTCCCGGACCAGGGCACGAACCTGTGTCCCCTGCATCGGACTCTCAACCACTGTGTCACCAGGGAAGCCCTGTTTGCATCCTTTTGATGGATTTCCTTAACCAGTCTCTCCTTGGTCTTGGTTTTTGTGTACAATTTCCCAACTTTGTCTTTTGGGATATGATAACAGATCTTTGAAAACCTTTCTGCCACTGGTATATTCAAATATCCAATTTACTTGCGTGCCTAATAATGCAAATCTAGTAATATTCTTTTTTACTATGATTCATGACATAAAAATTAAGTCAGAGGGATTTTATAGTTATAGTCTTGGAATCATTTTTTTGGTATCAGCTAGGAAATACTGAGAAGCAAGTATTTAGTTGTATACTTTTCAGAAATACCCTTTCAGAAATAAATCCTCTTTCAGAAATAAATCTTAATTGACTGTGGTACAAAGACAGAGTTAAACAGATTTATATTTATTTTATCAGAAAATAAATATAAAATATTGGTTGTATATTTATATCTAAAGAATACTGTTTTTCTGTGTCATTTGTGACCTATTTACTCAAAGCACATGTGTACATGCGTATAAATATTCTTTTTGCATATATTTTTATATGGACACATTTTCAACATAACATTATTTGAACTTGTCATTATTTTCCAATGTGACTGGAAAGTTACTTTAAGAGAAAAATACCGTTGACCTTTGTTTTTCTACTTCAGATTTTTAATTTTTCCTTGCATGATATTCAGGCTTCATAAGTGATGAAGTTAAAGAATTATTTTAGTGTCAAACTTCCTGTATTCAATGAGTTTTAAATATAAAATATCTAATTATAAAAACTCTGTATTTAATGATGCTATGTTCAGACAAAATTGTAAGATTTATAAAAAATACTTTTACCAGTTCTCAGAGTTTCCTTAAATGACATATAAACACCAAGTGATTATATTTTATTATTTATCAATTATTTACTAAATAAGATGGTATTTCTTCCTCCCTCCCTCCCTCCCTCCCTTCCTTCCTTCATTTCTTTTTTAAATTTCAAACCAGTGAGAGTAACACCTAATTTAAATAGTAAGTCGATGTTTTGGAAACTATAAAATAAAGTTTTCTTCTTAGTCTACTTCCTGTTTTCTAATAAATTTTATTTTAGTCCTACCCTGCTGATAAGGCATTTATTATGACACATCTAGACTACCTGACAGAAATACAATTTCTTTCCATGCTCTTTTACATTATTTTTGCTCATCTAAGTAGCCTGAAAAAGACAGTGTAATTTAGAGAAACTTGCTAAAGTTCCTCTTTTGATGGCTTCTCCTTTTATTAGAAAAGTGCTGAATCAACTTAATAGTCATTCTGGAGAAAGGTACCATGTACAATGTCAACATCAGCCTGCACAAAGGGAAAAATAACTCTGAATGTTGAGATATTAATTAGCAAATATAGAACTAAAAATAACAGATGTAGTTAAACACTCTTTTTATTATATCAGTCCAATGCAGGCATTACCAGAGAACAAATGTAAGGACTACCAAATACTTCTCCATTTAAATGACATGTGTTGTAATCATTGTTAAGCAAATTGATTGACATTGCTGATATTTGTACCTAAATATCATTATGCAAATGATTTTAAGATTATTAACTGTAATAATAATAATATTTTAAAAGGTATAATCTGAGTTTTTGCCACACTAGCTAGATTATTTAAAGCTAGTGTTGTCCTATTTAGGTTAAAGGAGACCCTCAACTACTCCTCATTATTTTTCCCTCCGAATTGTGCCATGTTTCTTTGATATCTACAAGTTGCATTGAATGTTTTTGTCAGAGCTGGTGTTGACACACTGTCCTATGATCTGTAATGAATCCAGGGCTGGTGCTGGTGGGGCTCAAAGGGTGCTATATCCATGGATAAATACCAACAGGGTCAACCTTATCTAAAAATGTAAGGAAGGTATACATAAGATGGAAGGAAAATTACAAATCATACATTCAAAGCCCTAATTTATGTGAAAATAGATTAAGAAGCTGGTACAGGTCACAGAGCAAATTAGTGGCAGAACTGAGATTGGAGTCTAGGGCTCATGAAGGTCTGCTGCCCTGATGGAAAAGTTTTTTATTTAGCCCTTACTATCTCTCATGCTGTTACTGACTGTCATATGCTCTGTTCAACACCCATTTCTCGATGACCTGCTCCAAATGACTTGTTAGAAAATATCACTTGGCTATAGTAATTCACAAAATTCTAAGGAGGTCTGAGAGCTTCCTGAACACTCCCCAGGAATAGGGAGCTCACTCTCTGACACACAACTGGATAAAATCTGAGACAATGTAACAAAGATCTTCTAGTGGACCTTGAATCCACATCCTTATGATTCCCACCTGTCCATTGCCCTTCTCAAAGTCTCCTAGAGTAACACAGCTCAACAGCCCTTCCAATATTTTCAAACTTGGATCATGTTTTTCTCTATTTCAGAATTTATCTCTCCAGATCTATTAAAAGTTATTCATGCAATAGTGTCCATATATCCTTCATCATCCTCACTGCATTCCCCTGGATGTGCTTAATTGCTAATGTTGAACCTCTCGCAATTGATTTTATTATAATAATAATAATTTCAAAGACAGACTTTAATCCAATTTGCTTATAAAAGTTTGCATGTGAATAAATATCCCATATAATCTAAATGAGATGATTCTGAGCAGAAATTTTGATGACCCTTTTTTTCTAGTCCTATCAATTTGTTCTCACAAAACCAACCTAGTAGAAGACTTAAAGAAAAAAAGGGGGGAAATGGTATATTTTTCTCTTCTCTATACAAATACAACTCAATCTTGATGATTGCTTTCTGCTGAACTTATTTTATGTACATATTATTTAATATTTTGAGTTTTGTGGGGACATTGAAGGAGGAGAAAGAAGAATAATATAAAAACCTGCAGCCAGAAATGAAGAAAACTCTGTATCAACTGTCTTTGTGTAGGAGATGGAAGAACAAGAACCTACTACCTAGGCATTCTGTTCAGCTACCTTGATCACTGTAAATAAGGATATAAGAATTGAGTCAACGTCTTGCAAGTCAGATTTCCTGAAGTTACGTTTTCTTTTTTGGTTCTCAACTACCTTAAGAAAACTTATCTAGATTGTGTACATTAGATTATTTATAACAGATTAGCCAGGCAACAGTTTAGAAGTAGCTGTCATTGTCATCACGTGTGTGTGGGTTGGCATTCCAGGTGGCAAATCTGGGCAAATGTAATATCTCAGTGTTTTGGACAACAAATCATGTAAAGTATTACTTGTTAAAGAAGTATGTGTGCTCTGAGTGTTATAATTGGACTGTAAAGCACATCTTCATGTTCTCTCCATTTATGAAGTATATTTTAATTTCTGGTTCTAAGTGGAAGAAAATAAATATATCAATGATATGATTTTTGCATGTGCTTCAGTATTTAATGTGATTTAAAATTAAAGAGTAGAATATATTGTGTTTTTTAAAGTTTTATTGCCTCCATTTAACCCATACGATTTAGGCATGAGTCATTTAAATTAGTCTTTGCATAATTTTTAATTAGCTCAACTTTCTCTAATTATTACATTAGCTGAAGTTCTCATTAAAGTCTTCCTGTTCCTTATCTCTGAAGGGCAGTGTCATAATGAGGGTGAAGGACACTTAGAGGACTAAGGAGATAGTAATTTATAATTTAATGTGACAAGCTGACATTTCATTTATTATGATGAAACCATTTTTGGTAAAGAGGATAATTCATATTTTAAAAATACATGTATTCGTAAGTACAATTGTAAATATTTCAATGAATACAATTATAACTTGTGTATATTCCCAAATACTTTAGCCTTGCGGGAGGGATACTCTTCCTTTAGTATTCAACTAAAACCCCTAAGTCTCCATTCTGTATAATCATGACAGAAGTCCAATGATCTAAGTGCTGTATTTTATGAAGTATGAGGGGCATAGCTGTTCACATTTTGATATCACTGAAGTAGGATGTACCCTATAGTCAATGTAATCTTTCAATCATTGTCAACCAGGCAACAGTTATGAAATAGCTATCACTGTCATCACATGTGTGACTTTGTAGATATTCCTGGTGGCAAAACTGGCTAATGTAACATCTCAACATTCTGAACACTTGAATGTAAGGACAATTTAACGAAGAAATATGGTATCTATTTGTTGTACAAAATCTTTCTCATGAATCCCACAGCAAGATTAGAAAAGCACTAGCTTCAAAACTAGCATCATTGGCTTGGAAGAAAATATCAGAATCAATAGTATAGCACTCTTTCAAGATATGTTGCCTCACCAAGAAAGTGTTGGAAAGACCAAGATATCAATGACTGGGTCAAAAAGTGACTCAAAGAGTCAGACTTAGAAAGCAGAGTCAGATATAAAGAAGCTTTAGAACTATTTTATTCATTTTATTTTCTTATATTTTTATTTTTATGTATGTGCAAGAGTGATATGTGATAAAAATCTATGTTTAGGTAAATCTAAAACAGCTCTTTCCTTAAGTAGAAAATAAAAATGTAAGTTATAAGAAAACATTACATGATAATTTAATTGGCAGAAATTTTTCTTTCATTGTGGCACATAAAATAACAGTGCACCTTAAAATAATGGCACCTTAGAGTCAAAGAACATAAGTCCAGAAACTTCCAGGGAGTCATCATATGCTCTATCATTTAGTACTGACTGTTGCTTGTCATCTTTCTGATGATACGAGACTTCACACAAATCATAGGGCTACTTCTCAAGGTTTGCACCTATTATAACAGCAGTTTGCCTTATGAGGAGCCACAAAGTAGAGTTGACATTAAGTTATGGCATTCAGAAATCTTTACTGGAATCTTTTGGATGTGAGGGGAAAAAATGTAATGCCACAACAGCAAATTTTCACCTGGAATATTTGATAGCATTGTGTTTAGAGTACTTTTCCCTGATCCTCCACAGAGAGATCCTTTTTATATTTCTCCTTGGTCTTGCTTCTCTCTATTGTTGCAAGAAACAGCTTGCCTCGCTAAAAAGGGAATACCCTTAGCCAATATTGAAACCCCACTGATGTCTAAGAAACTTGCCGAGTTTTCTCCCAGTTAAAAATAAAGGTGGGCTTTCACATTATTATGGAGAGTAGCTAATTTTCTCATTGACTCAAATTTCTCCCTTCTAGAATGGCATTTTTACTTTACTATTTCATGACTAAAAATCCTATTAAAATGTCTCTTTGTAACGTGTGTGCATGTTTTCCAAAACCAAAGAACAGTATACTCTTAAAGATATATTCTGCTTCTATTACTAAAACAATAGAGAAAAACATGAGGCAGCCTGTTAAAATAGCAGCTTGTTCCTGATATATAAAAAATTCACTGGAAGAAAATATAAAAACAAAAAAAACCCACTAAAATTTCAGAGACCACCCTGATGATTTGAATTTTGATGCTATATTTGCTCTAAGAGCTTAATAACACAAATGAATGGGTTTTAATAGACACTGATATCCTCTGAAACCACAAGAGAGTGAGACAGATTTACAAATAGGGATTGGTGAGACTTGAGCATAAATTCTACTTCCAAAGTCTCCAGAATGGAATTAACTAAAGTTAGGCAAAGTCACTAATTTTTCAATGTGATCTATAAATACTGCAAATGAAAAACAAAATAAGAGCTACAAAGTAGAGCAGTAATTTTCAAACTTAGGAGACATAAATTTCACCCAAGGAGCTTGTTAAAAACTGGACAGTTCTAACTCCTAGCCTCTAATTATTCTGAATTAGTAGGTCCGTGGAAGGTCTAGAAATTTACATTTTTGTCACGAAAACATCAGGTGATTCTGATGCAAGAGTTCAAGGCATCACATTAAGGAAGAAAAAAACCACTATAAAGCCTGTATCTCAAATAGGAAAAAAAAAGAACCCAATAACATGTTACAATAATATGCCCAAATGGTTTGGACCATTTGCCCGCATATCTGGATACATAGTCTAACAATTAGCAGATTTATGATAAAAATAATTTACAATGATTTCAAGCATCTAATGGACAAATTATTCCTTAATATTTAATGATCTTCAGAGAGAAAAAAAATCTTAGTATGATAATTTAATTACATTACTTGTAAAAATATCAGTTATTTAAAATATGTACACAGAACATCACAGTCTTGGTCTTGCACACTGTATTTGGTGTTCAGTGTAAACTAAATTTCAATAAATTTTATCATTATACGTCAGCTCCCTCACACCAGCACATGCCCCAGATAACAGCCCCAGAGTCACAAGCAAATGCAGGTTCCTGAGTGACTTCCCTAACAGCCCTTGTGATCACCAGCCTCCCCTGTGCACCCCTTAGGAAAGACCTCTGTAGCGCTTACCAGCACCCTGCTTTTTTGGTTGGAATTGACCAATTCACCAGAAGGCCATGAACCTCAAAGCATTCTACTCTCGGACCCTAAGACATGTGCCCCAGGTTCTACCCTCTGTCTGCACTCAGCTTTGAGCTCCCAACGTGGCCCCTTGAAACATGCCGTGTACTTCCTCCAGGACCTGTGAGTAATAGACTGCTCTATTTGAATTTCTCTTGCGGTCTGTTGTTGAACTTCCACTCACCATATGGCACCCTGTGCTCCATTTAACAAGTGTTAATTTTAAAAAGTCAGACACAAGGCAAAGGTTTTACCATTTTAGAAATCTTCCAGAATATACTCTTGAATAAGTACAAATTTACCTTAATCTCCTCCACTACACGTATTTATACTGTAATCACTAAACTTCATCTCTCTGAGGGTCAATAAATTTTCCTTAACATATGACTTGAATACTGTGGTCTCTGTTTGATACTGGAAACATTATATGATTAGGAGTTGAACCAACTGAAAGTATAATGCTCTTGACAATTAATATTTTATCTTTTCCCAAAAGTATTATTTAATAATATTATTACTTTGGATCAGAATTAAAGCAAAGGTAGGATGCATAACGTTTAAAATTTCCTTCCAAGCTAATGATTCATGAATATTAAAGAAATTTACTATTTTTATGATGCAGTTGAATGTAAATAACTTTATCCTTAAAACATAAATAAATAAATAAATAAAACAAATATTTTCTCCCTTTTATATTTAGGTCCAATTCATGTTTGTTCCATTGCTCCCAAACTCCTTGGGGTTGTTTCAAGGTTGTAAGAGGAGACTTGCTGATGGATGCACAATGTAATTATACTGTAGCCAAGCACCTGCCCTCCCACTGCCTGAAAAGCAGAGGAGGAAGGCCAAGAATATGCGTAAGAGAATTCAACTCATCACTATTCATGTACCTAGAAATATAAAGTTCCAGATATATAGCATGATAGAGCTCATGCAAATTGATAGCTGTTAACAGGGCTACAAAAAAAAAGCACCGGAATGCATATCCTTTCTAAGGAGGGTCTCTTCATGCCCACACCCAGCCCCTCAACCCCCACTACTTAATCTTAAGCCTTGATTTTGCTGATTTGATGTATACGGAAGAGAGAACATTGAGAGAACACTAGAGCTGTAATTGCTTTACATTGGGAAAGGCATGGAGGTATCACTGAGGAAGAGAAGGGAGTGAGAAGGTGGGAGGACAGGCATCAAAAAGTGGGTGGATATATGTCCATGCCTCTCTCTCCAAACGTAAGGTAGATAGCTAGTGGGAAGCAGCCGCATAGCACAGGGAGATCAGCTCGGTGCTTTGTGACCGCCTGGAGGGGTGGGATAGGGAGGGTGGGAGGGAGGGAGACGCAAGCGGGAAGAGATATGGGAACATATGTATATATATAACTGATTCATTTTGTTGTGAAGCTGAAACTAACATACCATTGTAAAGCAATTATACTCCAATAAAGATGTTTAAAAAAAAAAAAAGTGGGTGGAGCAGAAAGAGTACCCTTGACTCTAAGCGTGAGAGGAAGAGAGCAAAAAAGAAGAAATTTTGGAGTTGCCAAGTGAAATGGAATTTGAGTGGAGAGAAATGTATAAAGCATAGTTTGTGAAGTTTTGACCTGTATTTTTTAATTCTCCTTTTTGTTTTTTCTTTATTAAGAAATTTCAGTGAAGACTTCTTACCGAAGATAGAAATATTTTCCAATACTCTGTAATTTGGTTTGTGATTTTTAAAAATGCAATGAAAAGGGACTTGAAGCAAGATAGTAAGACTCAGATATTTTCAAGTTATATCAGAAACAGGTATTATTTAAGTAAAATTTCAGATAATACAAAACCCAAGTCAGGAAATTGTTCTTCCATCAGAAGTGCAAATCTAATGAATATAATCATTAGGGAGGGGGACTTGCCCTGTAGGTGGATTCTGAGTTCCGGGTAATCAGTTTGTCTGAGATTCCAAACCTACTAATTATTTAGAGATGAACTTAGAAAAGAGGAAGAAGGAAAGAATGAGGAAGGCGTGTGTGTGTGTGTGTGTGTGTGTGTGTGTGCGCGCTCACACCTAAAAGACTTCCTCTCTGGTTAGTCAAGTGTGACTATTCAGACTGCCAGTAGGTCTCCTCACAGTGCTCAGAGTTACTGCCTTGAATCACTGAACTCTTGAGATAGACTGGCATGTAATGAATACATGGAAACTTACATTTAAGCCTTCACAGGTTATACACATTAAAAGGATGTAAAGTTTGTTTCAGAGTTTCTCCTGCAAGGCATTACTCGTATTTATCAAATGTTATTTCCTTAACACTCCAATCAAAACAAAGAGAAGCACGCAAAACTAAACAGATTAACATGCCCTATTTTCTAAATTTCCTTTAAATATTTCTCATAACACAAGTAACACATATTCATTGTGCAAAATAAAAAATTCCAAGTAAGAAAAAAATCAACCAAAATATTCATAGTTGCTCTTAATATTTTGATATATACAAAACTTATATAAACATTAATATTTTGTTTCCTTAAAATTTTCCATTTCATATAAGTTATCTAATTTGCAGGCATACAGTTGTTCACAGTATTCCTTTATAATTCCTTTTATTTCTTAAGGTCAATAGTGAGGTCCTTTCATTTCTGATTTTATTAATTTAATTTTTTTCTCTTTTTTTCTTGGTTACTATAATTTCTATTAATTTCATTTGGTTCACTGAATCTTATTGCTGTAGTGTTCCAAGTGCTACAAAGCCCATCTTTTAATTTTCAACTATTATACTTTTCACTTCTAGAATTTTCTTTCTGGTTCTTTTGTAGTTTTCATTTATGTGCTCAATTCCATATCTGTTTATCCATCTGTTCTATTAAGTCATTAAACATGTTTATAATAGTAGGCTTTTTAAAAACTGAAGTATAGTTCACTTACAATATTATATTAGTTTCAGGTGTACAACACAGTGATTTGATATTTTATAGATTATACACTATACAAAGTTATTATACAATATCGACTATATTGTCTGTGATGAACATTACATGCCTGTGACTTTATTTTATAACTGGTAGTTTGTACCTTTTAATTCCATTCACATACTTTGCCCCTACTCCTACCCCCTCCCCTCTGGCAACTACTAGTTTGTTCTTTGTATCTGTGAGTCTGTTTCTGTTTTGTTATATTTATTCTTTGTTTTGTTTTTTTAGATTCCACATTTAAGTGAAAGCATAAGCACTTGTCTTTCTCTGCCTGACTTACTTCACTAAGCATAGTACCCTACAGATCCATCCATGTTGTCACAAATGGCAAGACTGCATTCTTTATTATGGCTGAGGAATACTCTACTGTATTTATAATATATACCACATATTCTTGATCCATTCATCTGCTGGTGGGCACTTAGGTTACTTCAATACCTTGGCTATTGTACTGCTATGAACACTGGGGTGCATATATCTTTTGAAATTAGTGTTTTCTTTTTTTTCGGATAAACACTGAGGAGTAGAAGTGCTAGATGGTATGGTAATAATATTTTTAATTTTTTGAGAAATCTCCATGTTGTTTTCTATAATGGCTTCACTAATTTACACTCCCAGAAACAGTGCATGAGGGTTCACTTTTCTCCACATCCTCGCCAACACTTGTTATTTCTTGTATTTTGGATGACAGCCATTCTGACAGGTGTGAGGGGATACTTCATTGTGGTTTTGATTTGCATTTTCCTGATGGTTAGTGATGTTGAGCATACTCTCATGTGCCTGTTGGCCATCTGTATATCTTCTTTGGGAAAATGCCTATTCAGGTCCTCTGACCATTTTTAATCAGATATTTACCCCGTATCAGACATATCATTTGCAAATATCTTCTCCCATTCAGGAGGCAGGCTTTTCATTTTATTGATGATTTCCTTCACTGTGCAAAAGGCCTTTTGTTTGGTGTGGTCCCATTTGTTTATTTTTCTCTTGTCCTTGCTGAGGAAAGAGATCAAAAAAATATTAAGACTGATGTCAGGGCTTCCCTGGTGGCGCAGTGGTTGAGAATCTGCCTGCCAATGCAGGGGACATGAATTCAAGCCCTGGTCTGGGAAGATCCCACATGCCGCGGAGCAACTGGGCCCGTGAGCCACAACTACTGAGCCTGTGCGTCTGGAGCCTGTGCTCCACAACAAGAGAGGCCACAATAGTGAGAGGCCTGCGCACCGCAATGAAGAGTGGCCCCCACTTGCTGCAACTAGAGAAAGCCCTTGCACAGAAACGAGGACCCGACATAGCCAAAAATAAATAAATAATTAAAAAAAAAAAAGACTGATGTCAAGGAGCTACCACCAGTTTTCTCTTAGAAGTTTTAAGTCTTACATTTAAGCCTTTAATCCACTTTGAGTTTATTTTTTCATATGGTGTGAGAAAATGTTCTAGTTTCTTTGTTTTACATGTAGCTGTCCAGTTTTCCCAACACCACTTATTGAAGAGACTGTCATTTCTCCATTGTATATTTTTGCCCCCTTTGTTGTAGAATAATTGACCATATGTGTGTCGGTTTATTTCTGGGCTCTCTATTCTGTTCCATTGATGTATGTGTCTGTTTTTGTGCCAATACCATATTGTTTTGATGAATGTAGTTTTGTAGTATAGTCAAAGTCAGGGAGCATGATACCTCCAGCTCCGTTCTTTCTCAAATAGTTTTGGCTATTTGGGGTCTTTTGTGTTTCCATAAAAATTTTTAAATTATTTGTTCTAGTTCCATGAAAAATGTTTTTGGTATTTTGATAGGGATTGCATTGAATCTGTAGATGACATTGAGAAGTATGGACATTTTAACAATATTAATTCTTCCAATCCATGAACATGAAATACTTTTCCATTTATTTGTGTTGTCTTTATTTAATCAATGTCTTATATTTTTCAGAGTACAGATCTTTCATCTCCTTGATTAAATTTATTCCTAGGGGTTTTTTCTTGACTTGACTGTAAATGAGATTATTTTCTTGATTTCTTTGTGACTGTTCATTATTGCTATATAGAAATGTAACTGATTTCTGTGTATTAATTTTGATTCCTGAAAATGTAGTGAGTTTATTTATTAGTTCCAATAGTGTTTTGAGTGAGTTTTCTATAGATAGTATCACGTCATCTGCAAATAATGACAGTTTACTTCTTTTCTTCCAATTTGGATGCTCTTTATCATTATTTTTTCATCTGATTGCTGTGGCTAGGACTTCTAACACTCTGTTGAATAAAAGTGGTGAGAGTGGTGGCCGTATCTTTTTCCTGGTTTTGGAGGTAAAGCTTTCAGTTTTTCACCATTCAGTATAATGTTAATTGTGGGTCATAAATGGGATTTATTATGTTGAGGTATTGTTCCCTCTATAACAACTTTGTTGAGAGTTTCCATCATGAATGGATGATGAACTTTATCAAATGCTTTTTCTGTATCTATTGAGATAAACATGTGATTTTTATCCTTAGTTTTGTAAATGTGGTGTATCATGTTGATTGATTTGTGGATATTAAACAACTCTTGCAGCCTTGGAATAAATCCCACTTGATCATGGTATATGATCCTTTTAATGTATTATTGTATTTGGTTTGCTAATATTTTGTTGGGGATTTTTGCATCTATGTTCATCAGGGATATTGGCTTGTAATTTTCTTTTATTGTAGTGTTTTTGTCTGGTTTTAGTATCAGGGTAATGCTGTCCTTGTAGAATCAGTTTGGAGGTATTCCCTCCTCTTCAATATTTTGGAATAGTTTGAGAAGAACAAGTATTAACTCTTCTCTAAATATTTGGTAGAATTCCTCTGTGAAGCTATCTGGTCCTGGACTTTCATTTGGTGGGAGATTTTTTGGTTAGTGATTCAATTCATTACTAGTAATTAGTCTGTTCAGACTTCTTATTTCTTCCTGATTCAATCTGAGAAGATTGTATGTTTCTAGGAATTTATCCATTTCTTCTAAATTGTTCAATTTGTTGGCCTATAATTGTTCATAGTATTTTCTTAGAATAGTTTATATTTCTTTGATATCAGAATGAGAAGTTGTAACTTTTCTTTCATTTCTAATTTTATTTATTTGCCCCCTCTCTCTGTCTCCTTTTTCCTTGATGAAGTTGGCCAAAGGTTTACCAATTTAATTGATCTTTTAAAACAAACAGACAAAAAAACCCAGCTCTTAGTTTCATTGATCTTTTGAACTGTTTGTTTTTTTTAAAACCTTTTAGAGCTTTATTGTAGTGACATGGAAAGAAAGTTCAAAACATAGGATGTGGGCTTCCCTGGTGGCGCAGTGGTTGAGAGTCCGCCTGCCGATGTAGGGGACATGGGTTCAAGTCCAGGTTCGGGAAGATCCCACATGCCGCAGAGCGGCTGGGCCCATGAGCCATGGCCGATGAGCCTGCACGTCCGGAGCCTGTGCTCCACAACAGGAGAGGCCACGACAGTGAGAGGCCTGCGTACCGCAAAACAAAAAAACAAAAAACCAAAAAAAAACATAGGGTGTACACTGAAAAAATATGTGAGACCTTAGCTAACACTTAACATTGATTTTCTCTGAATGGGGTGTGTGTGTGTCAATTTTCTATGTTACCTATTGCTACAATTTATAATTAAAATATATTACCTTTGTAATTAGAAAAAAAGTAATATTTTTAAAAGGTAACTTTACAATTTCTTTCTATAGGAGATTACATGCTTTATACAAAGCCAAAAGAAATTTTAGAAATTCAACGTTTAAACTATGAGCAGGTAATAGATACAATTTTTGTTATATTAAAATAGCTAATTTTTACTTATGGATATATTCATTGGTCTCTATCATTGGCTTTTCTTTTTTTTTAAATTTTTTTTTTATACAGCAGGTTATTATTACTTATCTATTTTATACATATTAGTGTATATATGTCAATTCCAATCTCCCAATTCATCCCACCACCACCAACCCCCTGCCACTTTCCCCCATTGGTGTCCATACATTTGTTCTCTACATCTGTCTCTATTTCTGCCTTGCAAAATGGTTCATTTGTACCATTTTTCTAGGTTCCACATATATGCGTTAATATACAATATTTGTTTTTCTCTTTCTGACTTACTTCACCCTGTATGACAGTCTCTAAATCCATCCAAATCTCTAGAAATGACCCAATTTCGTTCCTTTTTATGGCTGAGTAATATTCCATTGTATATATGCATCACATCTTCTTCATTCATCTGTCGATGGGCATTAGATTGCTTCCATGACCTGGCTATTGTAAATAATGCCGCAATGAACACTGGGGTGCATGTGTCTTTTTGAATTATGGTTTTCTCTGGGTATATGCTCAGTAGTGGGATTGCTGGGTCCTAGGGTAATTCTATTTTTAGTTTTTTTAAGGAACTTCCATACTGTTCTCCATAGTGGTTGTATCAATATACATTCCCACCAACAGTGCAAGAGGTTTCCCTTTTCTCTACACCCTCTACAGCATTTGTTGTTTCTAGACTTTCTGAGGATGCCCATTCTAACTGGTGTGAGGTGACACCTCATTGCAGTTTTGATTTACTCTTCTCTAATGATTAGTGATGTTGAGCATCTTTTCATGTGTTTGTTGGCCATCTTTATGACTTCTTTGAAGAAATGTCTATTTAGGTCTTCTGCCTATTTTTTGATTGTTTGTTTTTTTAATATTGAGCTGAGTGAGTTGTTTATATATTTTGGAGATTAATCCTTTGTCCGTTGATTCGTTTGCAAATATTTTCTCCCATTCTGAGGGTTGTCTTTTCGTCTTGTTCTAGTTTCCTTTGCTTTGCAAAAGTTTTTAGGTCCCATTTGTTTATTTTTGTTATTTCCATTACTCTAGGAGGTGGATCAAAAAAGATCTTGCTGTGATTTATGTCAGAGTGTTCTTCCTATGTTTTCCTCTAAGAGTTTTATAGTGTTCAGTCTTACATTTAGGTCTCTAATCCATTTTGATTTTATTTTTGTGTATGGTGTTACGGAGTGTTCTAATTTCATCCTTTTACATGTAGCTGTCCAGTTTTCCCAGCACCACTTATTGAAGAGGCTGTCTTTTCTCCATTGTATATCTTTGCCTCCTTTGTCATAGATTAGTTGACCACAGGAATGTGGGTTTACCTCTGGGATTCTATATTTCTGTTTTTGTACTGGTACCATATTGTCTTGATTACTGTAGTTTTGTAGTATAGTCCGAAGTCAGGGAGTCTGATTCCTGTAGCTCCGTTTTTCCCTCAAGACTGCTTTGGCTATTTGGGGTCTTTTGTGTCTCCATACAAATTTTAAGATTTTTTTGTTCTAGTTCTGTAAAAAATACCACTGGTAATTTGATAGGGATTGCATTGAATCTATACATTGTTTTGGGTAGTATAGTCATTTTCACAATATTGATTCTTCCAATCCAAGAACATGGTATATCTCTCCATCAAACTGTTTGTGTCATCTTTGATTTCTTTCATCAGTGCCTTATAGTTTTCTGAGTACAGGTCTTTTACCTCCTTAGGTAGGTTTATTCCTAGGTATTTTATTCTTTTTGTTGCAATGGTGAATGGGATAGTTTCCTTAATTTCTCTTTCTGATCCTTTGTTGTCAGTGTATAGGAATGCAAGAGATTTCTGTGCATTAATTTTGTATCCTGCAACTTTACCAAATTCACTGATTAGCTCTAGTAGTTTTCTGGTGGCATATTTAGGATTCTCTATGTATAGTATCATGTCATCTGCAAACAGTGACAGTTTTACTTCTTCTTTTCCAATTTGTATTCCTTTAATTTCTTTTTCTTCTCTGATTGCTGTGCCTAGGACTTCCAAAACTATGTTGAATAATAGTGGCAAGTGGACATCCTTGTCTTGTTCCTGATCTTAGAGGAAATGCTTTCAGTTTTTCACCATTGAGAATGATGTCTGTTGTGGGTTTGTCATATACGGCCTTTATTATATGAGGTAGGTTCCCTCTATGCCCACTTTCTGGAGAGTTTTTATCAAAAACAGGTGTCGAATTTTGTGAAAAGCTTTCCCTGCATCTATTGAGATGATTATATGCTTTTTATTCTTCAGTTTGTTAAAATGGTGTATCATATTGATTGATTTGCATATATTGAAGAATTCTTGCAACCCTGGGATAAATCCCACTTGATCATGGTGTATGATCCTTTTAATGTGTTGTTGGATTCTGTTTGCTAGTATTTTGTTGAGGATTTTTGGATCTATATTCATCAGTGATATTGGTCTGTAATTTTTCTTTTATCGTAGTATCTTTGTCTGGTTTTGGTATCAGGGTGATGGTGGCCCCATAGAATGAGTTTGTGAGTGTTCCTTCCTCTGCAATTTTTTGGAAGAGTTTGAGAAGCATGGGTGTTAGCTCTTCTCTAAATGTTTGATAGAATTCACCTGTGAAGCCATCTGGTCCTGACCTTATTGTTTGTTGGAAGATTTTTAATCACAGTTTCAATTTCATTACTTGTGATTGGTCTGTTCATGTTTTCTATTTCTTCCTGGTTCAGTCTTGGAAGGTTATACCTTTCTAAGAATTTGTCCATTTCTTCCAGGTTGTGCATTTTACTGACATAGAGTTGCTTGTAGTAGTCTCTAATGATGCTTTGTATTTCTGCAGTATCTGTTGTAACTTCTCCTCTTTCATTTCTAATTTTATTGATTTGAGTCCTCTCCCTCTTTTTCTTGATGAGTCTGGCCAAAGGTTTATCAATTTTGTTTGTCTTCTCAAAGAGCCACCTTTTACTTTTATTGATCTTTGCTACTGTTTTCTTCATTTCTATTTCACTTATTTCTGCTCTTAGCTTTATGATTTCTTTCCTTCTATTAACTTTGGGTTTTGTTTGTTCTTCTTTCTCTAGTTCCTTTAGGTATCAGGTTAGATAGTTTATTTGAGATTTTTCTTGTTTCTTGAGGTAGGATTGTATTGCTACAAACATCCCTCTTAGAATTGTTTTTGCTGTATCCCATAGGTTTTGGATCATCGTGTTTTCATTGTCATTTGTCTCCAGTTACTTTTTGATTTCCCCTTTGATTTCTTCAGTGATCTCTTGGTTATTTAGTAATGTATTGTTTAGCCTCCAGGTATTTGTGCTTTTTACATTTTCTCCCCTGTAATTTATTTCTAATCTCATAGCACTGTGGTCGGAAAAGATGCGTGATATGATTTCAATTTTCTTAAATTTACTGAGGCTTGATCTGTGATCCAAGATGTGATCAATCCTGTGGAGAATGTTCCATGTGCACCTGAGAAGAAAATGTAAACTGCTGTTTTCGGATGGAATGTCCTATGAATACCAATTAAATCTATTTGGTCTATTGTGTCATTTAAAGTTTGTGTTTCCTTATTGATTTTCTCTCTGGATGATCTGTCCATTGGTGTAAGTGAGGTGTTAAAGTCCCCCACTATTATTGTGTTACTGTCGATTCCCTCTTTTATAGCTGTTAGCATCTGCCCTATGTATTGAGGTGCTCCTATGTTGAGTGCATATATATTTATAATTGTTATATGTTCTCCTTGGATTGACCCCTTGATCATAATGTAGTGTCCTTCCTTGTTTCTTGTAACATTCTTTATTTTAAAGTCTATTTTATCCGGTATGAGTATTGCTACTCCAGCTTTCTATTGATTTCAATTTGCATAGAATATCTTTGTCAATCCCTTCACTTTCAGTCTGTATGTGTCTTTAGGTCTGAAGTGGGTCTCTTGTAGACAGCATATAGATGGGTCTTGTTTTTGTATCCATTCAGAGAGCCTGTGTCTTTTGGTTGGAGCATTTAATCCATTTACATTTAAGGTAATTATCGATATGTATGTTACTATTACCATTTTCTTAATTGTTTTGGGTTTGTTCTTGTAGGTCCTTTTCTTCTCTTGTGTTTCCCACTTAGAGAAGTTCCTTTAGCATTTGTTGTAGAGCTGGTTTGGTGGTGCTGAACTCTCTTAGCTTTTGCTTGTCTGTAAAGTTTTTGATTTCTCCTTAGAATCTTAATGAGATCCTTGTCAGGTTATCTTGGTTGTACGGTCTTCCCTTTCATCACTTTAAATATATCATGCCACTCCCTTCTGGCCTGTAGAGTTTATGCTGAGAAATCAGCTGTTAACCTTATGGGTGTTCCCTTTTATGTTATTTGTCGTTTTTCCCTTGCTGCTTTCAATAATTTTTCTTTGTCTTTAATTTTTGCCGATTTGATTACTATGTGTCTTGGCATGTTTCTCCTTGGGTTTATCCTGTGTGGGACTCTGCGCTTCCTGGATTTGGGTCGCTATTTCCTTTCCCATGTTAGGGAAGTTTTTTTTTTTTTTTTTTAACATCTTTATTGGGGTATAATTGCTTTACAATGGTGTGTTAGTTTCTGCCCCATAACAAAGTGAATCAGTTATACATATACATATGTTCCCATATCTCTTCCCTCTTGCATCTCCCTCCCTCCCACCCTCCCTATCCCACCCTCCCAGGCGGTCACAAAGCACCGAGCCGATATCCCTGTGCCATGCGGCTGCTTCCCACTTGCTATCTAATAGGGAAGTTTTTGACTATAATCTCTTCAAATATTTTCTCTGGTCCTTTCTCTCTCTCTTCTCCTTCTGGGACCCCTATAATGCAAATGTTGTTGTGTTTAATGTTGTCCCAGAGGTCTCTTAGGCTGTCTTCATTTCTTTTCGTTCTTTTTCTTTATTCTGTTCCGCAGCAGTGAATTCCACCATTCTGTTTTCCAGGTCACTTCTCCGTTCTTCTGCCTCAGTTATTCTGCTATTGATTCCTTCTAGTGTAGTTTTCATTTCAGTTATTGTATTGTTTATCTCTGTTTGTTTGCTCTTTAATTCTTCTAGGTCTTTGTTAAACATTTCTTGCATCTTCTCGATCTTTGCCTCCATTCTTTTTCCGAGGTCCTGGATCATCTTCACTATCATTATTCTGAATTCTTTTTCTGGAAGGTTGCCTATCTCCACTTCATTTAATTGTTTTTCTGGGGTTTTATCTTGTTCCTTCATCTGGTACATTGCCCTCTGCCTTTTCATTTTGTCTATCTTTCTGTGAATGTGGTTTTTGTTCCACAGGCTGCAGGACTGTAGTTCTTCTTTCTTCTGCTGTCTGCCCTCTCTACCTTGTTCTTTTGTTTGGACCATATTCCTTTGTTTTTTAATTTTCTTTGACTTCTCTGTCTCTATGAAATTAGGCAAAACAGTTACCTATACTGGAGTTGAATGTGTGTCCTTGTGTAGGAGCATCCCTATGCAGCCTGCATGTTCCTATGGCTTTGACAAGAGAGCTGGAGCTAAAGTGTGAGGGACCACAGCTTTTTTCCAGGACATGCCAATGATGCCAACTTGGTGGGGGTGAGTTGAACCTGGGTGGGTGGTGGGGGCTAGATCAGTGTTTGGTTCAAACTGGGGCCTCTCCCAGAGTGTAGTGGTGGCTGTTACATTTGGGGAGTAGGGGTAGAGCCAGAAGTACTAGAGCTGGAGCCTGGCATGGGCCAGAGATTTTCCCAGGATATGCTGGCAGCCACCAACTTGACAGGGGTGGGCTAGATATGGATTGGGCTTCTCTGAGGGGGCACTGGTGGCTACCATTTTGGTGGTACGGCTAGAATTTTAGGGTCTAGATGGGAGCTCAGTGCAAGCTGGGGTTTCTCCTGAGGCACACTGGCAGCTGCTGCCTTTTGGGGGCTGGAGCTGGAGCAAGAGGGGTTGAAGCTAGAGAGGCTAGAGATGGAATCTGAAACAAGCTGGGGCTTCTCCCAGGGCACACTGGCATGTGCTCCTTTGATGGGGAGGCTGGGGATGAAGGGAATAGACTGAAGACTGCAGAGTCTGGTCCGGGGGCTTCTCCTGGGGTGTGTGAGGGCTGATACCTTTGTTGGAGTGGTATTTGGAGCTTCAGCCCGATGTGGGCTGGTGGGTGTGCTCAGGTGGTCTTGTCAGCCTCTCTAGAACACCAGGAGCTTTTCAATCAGCTACCTCTGTGCTGTTACTGGAAGCAAATAAGTTTGTGTTCATGTCCCTTAAGGGTGGATTCTCAGTTTCCTATAGCTTTCCAGTTCTCTCAGTGGTAAGCCCCACTGGTTTTCAATACCTGTTAAGGGGGCTGATCTTCCCAGTGCTGGACCCCAGGGCTTGGGTGCCCAATGTGCAACTTGAACCCCTCACTCCTTAGGGAGGATCTTTGAGTTTGTGATATCCCCTTCCCTTTCGGGTCACCAGACTGGGGTGCAGATCTTGACTAGATCACTTCTTTTCCCATACTACCCATCTCAGTTTGTGTGTGTGTCTGTGGGTTTTTTCCCCCTTTATATCCTTAGTCATAGAAGACTCATTCTGCTAGTCTTCAGGTCGTTCTCAGAGAGAGTTGCTCTATATGTAGTTGTAGTTTTGCTACGTTCATGGGAGGAAGTGAGCTCAGTGTCTTCCTGCTCTGCCATCTTGATCCTGCCTTCTATAATAGCAGTTTTTTGTTTGTTTGTTTGTTTTGCAGTACGCAGGCCTCTCACTGTTGTGGCCTTTCCCGTTGCGAAGCACAGGCTCCAGACGCGCAGGCTCAGCGGCCATGGCTCACAGGCCTAGCTGCTCCGCAGCATGTGGAATCTTCCCGGACCGGGGCACGAACCCGTGTCCCTTGCATTGGCAGGCGGACTCTCAACCACTGCGCCACCAGGGAAGCCCTATAATAGCAGTTTTAAAGTCCCTGTCTATTCATTCTAAACTCTGACTTTGCTTGCTTGTTTATTTTCCTGTTAACTGCTTTTTATGTTGATTACAAGGCACTATTTCCTGCTTCTTTCTGTGTGTGTGGTAACTTTGCATTCTGTTTTATTTTTGAGAGAGTCCCCATTATTTACTATTCTTTTTAAGTGTTTTGAATTTTACTTTGACTTGTAGTAGCTTACCAGGAGATTTTTAAAACTTCTGTCATGCTTATTTTTTGTTTATTAAGATGGGTTTACTTTGCATTTTTCCTTAATCCTAATGTGTAGTCCTTACTTTAAGCATGGCCTCCTAGGATTTCACTTGAACACATAAAGAGCTCAGTAGTATCTTCCACTCTAGCTGGGCTGCAGCTCCAACTTCTCTCAGGATTGCATGGCTTATGATATCTCTGACTAGATCTCTACACCCCCATCAGCTGTTCTTTGCTATACTTCATGGTTCCTCATTCTGTATGTGACCCCAGAAGACATTCTTGTGTAGGAACTGTTTTACTTATTTTTGTACATTCAGAAGTGTCTCACAGAGTGCTTGACATATGGTTACACTCAGAAAATATGATTTTAAATGAACTATTTATTCAAGAATAGGTCAAGATTATGCAAAACTCTGTGTAGAAAAAACAAAGTGAGACCCTTTTTAAGAATTTAAATATGGGAGAGTGGGTGAAATGAGTGAAGGTGGTCAAAAGGTACAATCTTCCAGTTAGAAGATAAGTAAGTCCTGGTGGTGTAATGTATAGCATGGTGACTATAGTTCTGTTAACAATACTGTATTGTAAATCTGAAAGCTGCTAAGATAGTACATCTTAAAAGTTCTTATCCCAAGACAAAAAGCTGTAACAATGTGTGGTAACGGATTTTAACTCAACTCACCATGGCAACCATTTTGCAATATATCCATATATCAAATCATTATGTTTCACACCTAAAACTAATACAATGTTATATGTCAATTACTTCTCAATAACAATAAATAAATAAATACTGATAGTATAAAAAAAGAATTTAAATAATATTTTGTCCATAGTATAAAGAAATCAAACATTTCAAAATGATTTGCAAAATTTTGTTCAGTAAAATCATACAATATGAAAAAGAATCATAGAAAAGCAAAATTACATTTACTATTTTGGAATTTGTCTTATTTTAGTATACTGAGCTTAAGTATTAAGTTTATTCATTTCAGTTTATTAATGCCAGTTGTATCTGTTTAAAAGTGTTGAAGATGGAGAGTTAAAGTTTACAAAAATTGCTCACCAGTATAACTGCATTTAGAGTTTCATCAAAATATTAAAATTTTGTTTCAGTTATTTACTACAATTTTAGAAAACCATGATATACCAGAAAATGTGGTTCTAATTCTTAGTTTTACTGTTTATAGCCATTATACCCCTGTCAAGTCATTTAGCTGGATAGGACCTCAGATTTCACATTGCTAAAACTGAAAATCATATTACTTTCTTAGAGTTGTTTTGGAGGTTAATTGTTCTAACATGCAAAACATTTTTGTAGTGTGATTTCTTACACAACAAAAATGTAGGCACTCAGTAGTATTAACCAATTTGGATTGAAAGTGAATCCCAATCAAAACACTACTTAAACTTGTAATAATGTCATAATCAAACTGATTTGCACATGTAATTATAGAAAACTTGGAGAGTTTATATCAATATTTTCAATTAAACTAAGAAGTTAACATTAAAATATTTTACTTTCTCCAGTTACTATAATTTTCTATGTTAAAAGCACATATATTTTACAGTAATTTTTAAACTAAAAACAAGACACATTTTATCTTTATTTCATTAGTTAGCAACCTATTTCAAAAATGATCAAAGAAGATTCATTTATTTTTAAATTTCAGCTGCATTTCTAAATATCAGCCACAATTTGAAAATATTAACCATTATATTTTCAAAGGAAAACTTATTTTTTGAAACGTTTGTGTTCATTTTATTCTAATTTTTCTCTTTTGCTGTATTGATTTGCAATTGAAAATCAGTAGCACTTGGTGCTATAGAAGACTATGTAAATTATTTCTTGGCAAGCCTTGGTAGCACATATGCTTCTTTTAAGAATAACTAAGAAGCAATCTGCTGATTAGTATACTTTACATCCTTGCGTCCAAGTCCTTCAAGAACATTCAATATCTGTGCCACCTAAATAGAACAAATACTCTGACTCCAAGGTATTCATTCTCATTTCCCCTGTATGCCATGCCATTCAAAATCTGTAGAGCACAGATATATTTAAAATCAAAATGAAGTAATGATTCCTGTTTACACTGTACTATACCTTAAAACAAGAGTATAAGTGGTTTTTAAACATCCACAGAGAAATTAGCAATAAAACTTAACAATAAAACTACTATTTTTTTCTATTGACAGAAATAAAACAAAAATAAATAAAAATGTTCATTCCATAGAAGTGAAACAAAATCAGCTACCATAACCTTCACTGTGAACATCATCTTAATTTATATTCTTCGAACAATTAAAATCATAAAATTAAGGAGAAAATGTTTTATGCATCTCTTAAAACTGATGAACAAATGCCAATATTTGTTCAGGTGAATTAAGGTTACTTATTAAATACACCCAGCACACCTTCTAGATTCTCCATTTGTATTGGTGTAATCAAATTGTCCCTAGCTTCTCCAACACTAGTTACAGATATAATATTACTAGCTCTAATGCTCAGTGCTTCCAGTTGCTTGGCCAATCCTATACAGAGTGTCCTGCTTTCTTAAATACAGCAAAGGCATGTTTATGTAAGTCTAAGCAACAGTACTAGCTATTGCTCATCTCCTGGTAAACCAATCTAGGACATATCCTAGACCACCAAATACACATATATACAATGGAATATTTCTCAGCCATAAAAAGGAATTAAACTGAGTTATTTGTAATGAGGTGGATGGACCTAGAGTCTGTCATACAGAGTGAAGTAAGTCACAAAGAGAAAAACAAATACCGCATGCTAATGCACATATATGGAATCTAAAACAACGGTACTGATGAACCTACTGGCAGGGCAGGAATAAAGATGCAGATGTACAGAACAGACTTGAGGACACAGCAGGGAAAGAAGTTGCTGCATAGCACAGGGAGGTCAGCTCGAGGCTTTGTGAAGACCTAGAGGGGTGGGATAGGGAGGGTGGGAGGGAAACTCCGGAGGGAGCTTCAAGAGTGAGAGGACACGGGGGTATATGTATACATAGAGCTGATTTATTTTGTTCTACAGCAGAAACTAACACAGCATTGTAAAGCAATTATACTCCAATAAAGATTAAAAAAAAAAAAAAAAGAGGCTCTGATCCTTCCAACATTTCTTCCACTAGAGCAGGACAAGATAACTGCTGCCCCTAATGTCAGAGTATATCTTGAGCTGCTCCTAAGTTCACTGGCAAAGTGAGAGAGAGAACATTCCTATTTTGATATGATCAACTAAAGGTCTCACAGCAAATTTGAGTGAAATATGTTAAATTGGTTGAGAAACAGCTATTTCATCTGCTGTGACACACAAATCTAAGGTCTAACAGCTTCAGGTCTGAAAAACTTTACCTGGTCACTCTCATCTGAATCACTTCCATAAAGAGGTAAGATGAACAACTTTATTTTTTTTTAACAGGTAGAGTTATATGAATTGAAATTTAAGGTAATACCAAAGCTTATTTAAATTCTCTAGTAGTTTCGAATTTGAAGACTGACTTGAAAATTTCCTTGATTTTCTGTGTAATACCTGGCACATTCATTCTGAGTTCTAGTGTGAGCTGCTGAGAAGGGGAACTTCTCTAATTACATTTTGCTGTCTCCTTTCCAATTTTCCCCTACACCAAGGAGAATAACATTCAAATAAAATGACCAAAGCACTGAAATGAAAAAAGAATATTTAGACGATCTCTCAAATCTTAACTCAGTTTAGAAGTGAAAAATAACCACTGACACAAGGATAAAATTGTTTTCTTATCTGGCCTGGTCTGAAACTAGTAACTAGTGAATCATGTTATAATCAATACCATTAAAGCTAACTTAAAAAAAAAATCCTCCTTACTATCCCTCTCTCACATGCAATCCATCTTTACTTCTTGTAGCTTCTAATACTTTATTTCTACATTATAGTCTCAAATCCAACCATTTATTTCCATTTCCACTGACAGCAAATTAGCCCAAGCCTCTGGCATCCTGCAGAGGGATTATTGCAATTGCTTCTCCAATTAAAATATTTTTAAGTGTAACTTTAATTCATGCAAAAAAGTATTAGAAAAATTATAACAAAATTAAACACAAAATGAGTAACCACAATTCAATTCAATAAATAGAACATTATTTGCTTCTTAGAAGACCCTTCAAAAGTATTTTTGCCATGCTACAGTTGACAGTCATTTGGATTGTCCTTAGTTTGGAATTTTAACAAATAATACTGCTTTAAACATTCTGTACAAGTTTTTGTGCATATACATTTCTCTTGTCTAGTAGCTGAGTCAAATGGTAGGAATGTGTTCCTTTTATGGCCAGTTTTTCAAAGTGGCAGCACCAATTTACACTTCCATCCACAGTATCTGAGAATTCTAGCTGCTCCCCTTTCTTGCCAACACTTGGTGTTGCAGACCTTTTGAACTTTATCCCGTCTCTGAGTATGTAGCAGCATTTTTTTTTTTTTTTTTACCAAATTACTAATGATGTTGAGCAACTTTGCATATGCTTATTGGCTATTTGTATATATCATACATCAATCATGAAGTGCCTGTTTATATCACTTACCTATTTTGAAGGAGCATTGTCATTTTTTTATCGTAGCATTTTTTATATATTCTGGATATGAGCCCTTTATGAGTTATTTTGTGCTGCAATTTTCTTGTCCTGTTCAGTGCTGTGCCTTTTCTTTCTCTTACTGATATCCTTTCAGGACATTTGATTCTTTAATTTTAATGTAATTTAAATTTCAATTTGTCAGACTATCATTTCCTTTATTGGTGATGCTTTTTGAGTCCAATTTAAGAAAATTTTACCTGTACTACAGTGATTAAGATATTCCCCTGTTATCTTCTTGAAGACTTGCTGTTCTGCCTTTCATTTTCATGTCTACAATCAACTAAGAATTGACTTTTGTATATGAGGTGAGGCAGGGGGTCAAGTATTTTCCCCTCACGTCAATACCCAGTTAATACAGTGCCGATAATTGAAAAGACTCTGCCCTTTCCTGCAGTGCCACCTTTGTTTTAATCAACATACTTATATGTGTGGTATGTTTCTGAGTTCTCTATTCAATTTCATTGATAATGTTTCTATTCTTGCACCAATAGTACATCAATAGTTTTTACTCTGTAGCTTTTTAATAGGTCTTAATATCTAATAGAGTATGCCCTTCTCAAGTTAACTTGGCTATTCTTGGCCCACTGTTTTCTATTGAAATTGTACAATAAGCTTGTCAATTTATACATAAACACATAATCTATTGGGAGTTTTATTGTGATTGCATAAAATCTAAAGATCTCTTTGAGTAGAATTCTTGACATTTTTTACATTACTTAGACTTCCAAACCACAAACATGTTTCATCTATGAATTTATATTTTCTATATGTCAGCAATTAATTTTCTTTAGTTTTCCACGAAGAAATTTTAAACATAACGTTAAGCTTATACCTACATATTTGTGATCTTTTGATCTTGTGATAAAGGAACAAGTTTTTAAATTTCTTCTTTTTGTTGCTGATATACAGAAATACAATTAATGTATATTGACCTTATATTCAGAAATCTTAATGAAATTACTTATTAATTCAAACAATCTGTAGAAACTTTGGGTTTTCTATGAACATAATGATGCCTGTAAATTGTAATTTATTTGCCCCTATAAAATTCTTGTATATTTTATATTTTTCAATTGCTTTATTTCACTGGCACAAACCTCCAGGGTAATGTTAAACAGATGGGATGATAGCAGGAAATGCATGTCTTATTTTTGCTTTCAGGGGAGAATACATTCATCTTTTCATAATTAAGTACTACCCCTTCTGAATTATTTTGTGTAGATATTCTTTAGTTTACTAAGAGTTTATATTGTAAATGGATGATAAATTTTCTCCTTTACTGAGTAATTACACTACTTTTCTAATGTTAAACCAACATTTAATTCCTGGAATTAAAACAACCTTGTCACGATATATTATCTTTCTTAATATCTTTGTCATATTTAGATGTTTTGGTATAAGATTATGATAATCTCAGAAGTGAGTTAGGGAGTATTTCCACCATTATCTGAAAATATCTGTTTAAGGCTGGTGTTACTTTGTCCATAAGTATTTAGAAATTTCACTACTAAAGTCAGGTGTGTGCAATATATTGTTTCTTCCCATGACAGGTTTAGTAAGATTTTTATAAATTTCATCTAAAACTTCAGATTTACTTTATGAAGTAGTTCATGTCTTTTTATTAGCATTTAAATACAAGTAGGATCTACAGTGATGTCCTCTTTTTTATTCTTCATATTAAGAATTTGTAACATCTTCTCAGGATTTTTTTCTTCACCTTCTCTGCCAAGCATTTATAAATTGCATCAGTTTCTCTAAGAAAGGACATTTTGGTTTTGTTAATTTTTTATTGCATATTTGTTTCCTATTGTATTTTTTATTACAACTGCAATAACAGTTGAAGTACACTAAACAGTATATATTTAAAATGCAAAATTTGATCTGTTTTGGTATATGTATACACCTGTGAAACAACTGCCACATTCAAGATAGCCACTTTCCTCATCTCTGCAAGTTTTCTCATGGCCCTTTGCAATCCATCTTTTCTTCCCCCTTCATCCCATGCAATTTCTGTTAATACAGATTCATTTGCATTTTCTGGAATTTGTGATGAATAAAATAATATAGTATGTACTTTTTTGGGGGCTTGGCTTCTTTCACACAGAATGTATTTTGGGATTCATCCATGTTGTTGCTTATATCAATATGTTCATTCCTTTCTGTTGCTCAATAGTATTTCATTGCATGGGTGTGCCACAGTTTATTCCCTCCATCTGTGTTCTTATATTTAAGATAGTCTCTTATAACTAATATAGAGTTGGGTTTCTTTTATTCCAATATTATAATCTTGTTATTATTACTATTGCTTTGGGTTTTTAAAATTTATCATTTTACTATTTGCTTTCTAATTAACCCATGTAGTTTTCTTTTCTTTTCTTTTGTCTCCTTTTGGATAGATTAAGAACATTTTTATTATTTCATGCATCCCTTCTATTGATTTGCTAGTTTTACATATGAAGAATCTTAATAGTAGGCTCTCAAGAGATTATACCATATATGCTTGATATATTGAAGTCACTATGGTTAATATTTTTTCAAGTATTTAGATATTCACCCTTTCTTGACTATGTGTATCCCTACGGATTTACCCTTTTCATTCCTCTTTACTCAGTCTTTATTGTATCTCTGAGCTTCCTTCTGGTATCCTTTTCCTTCTACTTGAATAATGTCATTCAGTAGATCCTTTGGTGTGGGTCTGCTGGTGAGGAATACTCTGAGTTTTCGTTTTTGAAAATGTCTTTATTTCTCCCTCATTTGGAAGGCTATTTTCACTGATTACTGAATTTTAGTTAGCAGTTATTTTCTTTCAACCATTAAAGATATCATTCTGTTATGACTGACTTCATTTGTGCTCTTCTATTAATAAATCAGCTGTCAGTCTTATTGCATTCTTACAGGTAATATGATTCATTGCTGCCAGATTTGACTGCTTTATAGATTTTCTCTTTGTCTTTTATTTTTAGCAGATTCATAGTGATGTGTCTGGGTGTGATATTATTTATATCCACAGGGTTTTGATGCTCTAGTATCTATGATTTGATGTCTTCAATTGCTTTTAGAAAATTCTTTGCCATCATCTCTTCAAATATCGCTTCTTCTCTAAGACTTTTCTTCCCTCTTTTTCTAGACTATACATATATCCCATATGTACCATTATACCTTTTCCTCTATTTTTCATCTTTTTGTCTCTTTGCTTCCATCTGGTTATTTTCTCCTGACCTATCCTTTGTTCCTATCCTATTTCCCTTTTCAACATTGTCTAATCTGCTGGTGAACATTTCCATTGGTCTTTATTTTAATTCCTATATTTTTTAGTTCTAGAATATCCTTCTGGTTGTTTTTTAGTTTCCAATTTTCTCTGAAAACTTCCATCTTGACTTTTAATCCAGTAAATGGATATACTAACCATAATTATTTAAAATTATGTCTCTTTGCATCATTACTTGTTAAAATCTTTCAGTGTTTTCCTATTACACTTTAAAAAGAATGCCAGGATCCTTCCCTCAGATTAGATGGCCATGTATGGTCTGACTGCAGCTAGATTCTTCAACTGCATTATGATGTTCCCTACTCCCCACTCTTTATGCTGTATTTGACTCTGTGGCTGCCCTAAGCTTTTCCTCAAGTCACAGTTTTTCTCTTCCTCAGGATTTTTGGATCTTTTATATATCATCTTATTAGTGACTCTCCTCAAATGACTCTCAGTATTTGCTTTTTACTCCTTGTCAGCCTATTTCTTACCTATAATGGCAGTGACTATGCTTTCTTCCTGTTGTAAATCCAGGTCTTAGCATATTATTGGCACATGATAGGCATCAAATATTTGTGAATGAATGATTCAGTGAATGAAAGCTATACTTCTCCTATTTAACAATTCTCTTAATAGTAAAAAGATGAAAAACATCTAGTTATTATCTTATTCATCTTTTTATCTCTCAGAGCACCTAGAATATATTAGATAATTGTTCAATACCTTTGACAAGTTGAGTTGAACTATAAAACGCTCATGGTTGTGAAATTCATAGATAGTATGAATATAGATATGATATAGATATGTCTATAATATATATCCCTCCAAATCTATATATTTATATCTATATGAATGACATGACCATAACTATTACCATGACAATACCAATTACTAACATTCTTAAAAACTTGTACAATTTTAATGTAGTGAACTTGACCTTTCACAGATTTTCACCAATAACTTCTTCTACAACTTTGAGTACCTGTAGTTATAGATACCAAACATAGTTTGGTCACGTTTTAAATATACAAGCAGAGAGGAGATATTTGATTTGTAGGAATTATTTTAAAATGCTGTTTTCAGACCACTTTATTTTTAATATATATCAACTATTTTTTAAACACATGCAAAATTACTTGAATACTTAATACTTTCCCTTTGTTGTCTAAGAAGGGGTCAAATTGGCAATCTCTGATTCTGACTCTCCCAACATTTCCTGTGAACTTGTAAAAAGAAATAAAAATAAGAATGCTAAAATCCAGAAGGAACTTTTATTTTAATAAAAATACCAAGGAGTTAATTAAAAAGCACAAATTTGGCTTGCACATTCTCTGAAACACAGAAGTCTGCTAGCCAAGAACTAGGTAGATAGAAATTTTAGCTATTCTATTTTCTCTGGATTTCATCTTAAAATAGATATTTGGCACATATCTAAACAGATGATTGGCTCACTTACTTAAAACTGCATGAATACTGCTTCCACAAAGATTTGGTTTACTCTTGCACTCACCCACACCTCATTATTACTTACACTTCTATAGCTATTCAGATACTCTGTTTGCCAATGAATGGCGTAGAAGTTGGCTAGAAATGGCATTTTAGGATGGCTCATCTCCTTGGGTGAGGGAAGAGCCAGAAACCTGGGGACAACAAGGCATGATGGGAGTGGGAGATTTTCAGCTGCTGTACTGGTTCAAAGTGCCCAAGAACCTTGTCATGTGGACAGAAGAGGATTAGTGGCATTCACTAAAACCATCGGAACAGTTGTGCAACTGACTGTAAGTATTTTTAAAAGTTTTTGAAAGGAAACCTTAAGCTGTAAAATCATCACTTACTGAGAATAATTGCCATCTAAAACTCAGGATTTAAAACAAAGACTAAAGTTGAAAATGGAGGGAGGGTAGATAATTTTGTTTTTAAATGGCCACTAATTTCATCCTATCATACAGGGAGATGTTAGAAGATACTGTTTTATTTTTGATTTGGATAATTTAAATTTTTCATATCAAAGCATTTAAAAACCATTGAAGTAGTATAAACATTCAGAAAATCATAGAGAGTTATAAAACATCCATGTGACTACCACCTAGATTAAAGAGATTTTGTTATATTTGCTTCAGATCTCTTCCTCTTCCCCTTCGCTTTATTTATTTTTTAAAATAAAAATTAAAGAAGCAGTTCATGGTTCTTTGTATCCCTCCCCTATCCGTTCACTCAGCTCCCTTTCCAGTTTCCATCACAATCCTGAAGTGTAACTTGCCTGCCTGCATTGTTTCTATGGTTACCAAACATGTTTTCATCCTTCACCAAAGTAGAAAACTGATTTATGTGTTTTAAAATTCTATAGAATGTATCATGATTTATGTATCATTTTAAACAATACTGAGTGAAAAATGCAAACTGCAGAATTATGGAAATCCTACAGCAGTTAAAATGAATGAATTTGACTTATGTGTACTAACATAAGTAAATCTTAGAAACACATTACACAGTATAAAAGCTGGCTTTTGTAATAATCTAGTGTTGATACATATAAATCAAATTTAATAACTCTTGCAGCTGTGTGGTTTTCTGCCATATAAATAAACCACAAGTTATTTATCCATTTTTATTTGATAAAAGGATATTTAGCTTGTTTCCAGCTATTTTCTATTACAGGTAATTATATAATGGACATCTTTGTACACATCTCTCTGTGTGAATACATCTTCAGTGTATGTACCTAGTAGAAGATATGTTGGAACATTTTCAATTTTTATGGGTATTTTCAAATTAGGCTTTAAAGATGCTGTACCAGTTTATACCAGTTATATATAAGAATCCTACATATGAGTTTACAAATGTATATTTCCCATATTAAATTGGTGTATTTGGTTGTTGATTTTTTTTAAGATATATGTTGCAGGAGTTTTTATATGATCTGGATACTGCAAATTTATCTGTTACATATTTTGAAAATATCTTTCTGCTATCTGTCTTATATTTTCACCATTTCTTTTGTGTCTGTTTTATTTATATCTGTCAGTAAGTCTTTTTATAATTTGTGTTTTCCTGTGCTGTTTGATAACTTTGTACTCCAAAGTCTTAGATATTTTTCTATACTTTCTTCTAGAATTTTTAATTTGTAGTTTACATTTAGGTCTTTAATTAGGGAGACAATATGTCCCATTTTGCCAGAGTCTCAAATGTTTTAGAATTTATCCCAGATAAATTTATCCCAGATATTTCATTGCATAGTGAAGTATTATGATAATAGTTGCCTTCAAATAACCCATTACTTCTTTGGCAGACCTCTTCTTTAGATTTCCAACTTCTGCTGTATGTCTTGTCTGGTAAGTCTCTTCAGGTGTAGTGGTAGAATTCAAACTTTAAGTCATGATTAAATCTAAGAGATGACCAATGATAACTCTCTCTCTTTTCCCAATCTTTTCCAGGTGCAATGATACCAACTTTTCCTTTTCCTGGGTAGCATGGCAATGAAGTGCTCTCTGACATGAGGAACCAAGAACAACTGACTCCTTCCAGTGCTTTGTGTTTGTAAAATATTATACTCTATTGTCCTTGCTAGCCATTTGGTGCACCAGCCAGTTATTTCATGGCCTGTGAGATGCACAGTGTCCTCAGGCTGTCCATCACTGGGTTCGGTGGAGATTATATAATAGGTGTTTGCAAAATATATGTGTGGAAGATAGAGGCTGAGAAATCCTGCTCTAGTGTATGTAGAGAGTAGTCTGCATTCTCTTGCTTGAGTGGCTTTGTAATTTATTACATGATATAAACCTACAACTATTTGTTTGTTGTTTGGCTTTTTAATTTTTCAGTAAACCCTTTTTGCATCAGTAAGCTCAACATAAAAAGTACATATTTAATAAAAAGTTAGGTATTACATATCTGTTTCTCAATAAATTTGATGATGAAACATATGATTTGCAGGATAAATGTGTTAACATTTGCCATTCACTATAGAGACCCTAGTAATAACACCAACCACGAGAAGACCAGAAGATGTAAATCTGCTGAAGAAGTATCAAAATCTACTTAAAAATTGGGTAATCAGAAAAGACTAAAGATGACAATTTGAGATGTGTAGATGCAGAAGGTGGATTATGTTTCACTCTAAAAATACTGATTTTTCATTTAGATCAAATGACTATTCTTCTAAATTAATAACTCATTAATTAACTCATTCTTAAGCCAAGTTTCTTCATGTATGTGTAAAAAGTGCATCAATATCTGTTAATGTAAAATTTTGCAGGAGTAAAATTTTGCAGGAGTTTTTTCTTTCCAGTGTTATCAAATGCATCAAGTAGAGGATCAGTTAATTTAATTTGAATAACATCTTAATTTTTATCGTGTTATTGAAATCGAATTGAAATTTTGGAAATTCATTCTGTCTGAGGCAAAGCATCAGATCTTATTTTTACTATTATTATAAATTCAGTTAAAATAATCAATAGCGAATATAAATAATATTACTCATTTGTGATAATAATCTGAAGACAAATTTTTGTGAAGCACAGAGCAATGTAAACAATGTTCTTACTAAATTAAGCACACTGTTGATGGGAACGTAAAATAGTGCAGTCTCTATACCGGAAAATAGTATAGAAGTTCGAAAAAATTAAAAATAGAACTACTATATGATCTAGCAATTCCACTTCTGAGTATTTATCTGAAGAAATGAAAACACTAACTTGAAAATGTATCCTCATCCCATGTTCAATGCAACACTATTCACAACAATTGAAATATCCATCAACCAATGAATGGATGAAGAAAATATGATACATATATATGACAGAACACTATTCAGCTTTAAAAAACAAGGAAATCCTACAATATGCGACAACATGAATGAACCTGCAGGGCATTATGCTAAGTGAAATAAGCCAGTCACAGAAGGACAAACCCTGCATAATTCCACTTACATGAAGTACCTAAAATAGTCATACAAAAAAACCCAGCAGAATGGTGGTTGCCAGGGATTGAAGGGAGGGGGAAATAAGAGTTGCTGTCCAACTGGTTTAGTTTCAGTTACACAAGATGAGTAAGTTCTAGAGATCTGCTGTACAGCGCAGAGCCTATAGTTAACAATTCTGTATTGTACAGTTAAAAAGTAATTATATTGTATGCTTACTAGAATAAAGAAGCTTATAAAACATTAAAAGTAGACTACGATTAGTTATAGTGCAAAAATAGCTGAATGACAAAATGTCATGATGCAAATACTGAATAAAACAATACTTCAGACTGTCAGTACATGATTTCTCTCTGTTAACCATCATTAAATGGATTTTAGAAATATTAAAGCCTTTGAATACCTATTTCAATCAAACTAGATGTCCTAAAAAGATATTTAACTTTAATTTGAATTTGTCTTGTAAAGTTTGGTTATATCTTATTCAAAATCTTTTGGAAATCTTTAATCAAAGTATTCCACAAAGGAACACTTCAGGTTTTGAGGATCTGGGCAAAATGAAACTAGTAAGAGCAGCTTGCAAATAAGCTCATCTTTATAAAATCTATGGTAGACCAGAATAAATGAGGCCTCAGGTAGCATACAAGATTTATTTTTGAATTTATGGAAAGAATATTTTGATAAAGCTCCTTTTTAAAGTTAGATGTACAGCTGTCCTTTGGTATCCATGGGGTATTGGTTCCAGGATCTGCCCCAGATACCAAAATCCGCAGATGTTCGAAGTTCATAGTCAGTCCTTGGTATCCAAGGCTCTGCATCCGAGGGTTTAACCAACCTCAGATAAGTGTAATACTGTATGTATTTACTGGAAAAAAAATCTGAGTATAATTGGACCCACACAGTTCAAACCCCTGTTATACAAGGGCCACCTGTATTTATATTATCTGGGAATGAAATAAAACTGATAAAATCTACAATTTTGCAACTTCTTAATTTCCTGAAAATTTCAAAATATTCATAAATTGAAACAACTTGTTCCATAATTTAAAAGAATTTGACAAACAAAAATACTCCCAATAAAGGTAAAAGGATAGCATCCAAGAAAATACTCAGGCTAAATTTTTTCTACGTTGTAGTAAAAACAAAAAACAAAAGAGAAAAAAAAATGAGCGAATTTAGTTCTTTGGTTGATCCACTAGGTAAACTGTTGAACATACAAAAATGGGTTTATTAAACATGCTAAGAAAGGGACATCATTTTGACAGAGTTTTAGTCTGACTCAAAAAGGGGGTCAGTTAGGGAAGAATATTTATAGTATTTCAAGAACTGGAGTCAGTCATGGATGGTTTTATGGCAGAAGTTAGTAAGCATTGTATGGTCTGGGCAGAGATTTGTCAGATCTGTAAACTAGGTGACTTGCTGAACTAGTCAGTGGTCTTTGGAACATATGGATCTGGGTGGTATTACTGCTACTATTACCTGAGCTTGACACATGAATTCCAAAATGAGCTACTACATTTTATTTGTGCTTAGATTATGTGTGCTGCAGATAACAGTTTGATACAGTTTATCTGTTAGCAAGTCACAGTTGTTTTCTTTTCCTCTTTCAGGTCGTCATTTTCTGCTTCAACTCTCATTTCTACATCAATGAATATACATCTACAGAAAAAATTTTAATGACAAAATAATATTCCAAATGTTTGAATGAACCACACCTTTTAAACCAATCCACTATTGTTTTGGACATAGATGATTTTCATTTTAATCTTAGGTATTACTTATCCTTCTACATATATCAGTGAGTACTTGCTCAGCTATTTCCTTAAGATAAATTCCTAGAATTGGGGTTTCTAGGTCAAAGAAAAGAAAATTTTTAAAAAGGTCTCTGATAAAAAACTATCAAAGTACAGTTGGCTCTCCATATCTGTGGATGCAGAATATGTGGGTAAGGACTGACTGTACTACAGTGTTTTATATAAGGGATTTGAGCATCCTCGGATTTTGGTATTCGTGGGAACTGAGGAACAACTGTACTTTCCAGAGACTCTGCACCAGATGAGCATGAGTTTTTGGTTTACCTCCACTAGGTCAAGGATGATTAATTCATTTATTTGTTCAACAAATATTTATTTAATGTCTATTATGTGTCAGGTACTGAGTAATACTAGTGTACATGTTTTATGAATCACAGTGCTAGAGAAGTTGGGAGAGCTTAATATGTGCCCTTAGAGCGTGTGGTTCCATCTCACTCAGTGAAGTGTGAAGGAGTCTGGCTACAGCTACCTACCAAGGCAGGATGAGGAGAGAGCCATAGGGGAGCAGCTGGCACTTCTAATACTGACTAGGACAGGGTGTCTGATATTTTCTGTGAGCCGTATGACGCCGAAGAAGGCCAAGAGCTGTCTTGAAAGCTGAGAGGACCCTAACAAAGAAAGACTGGAGGCAAACTACTGGACGTAGGAACAAAGCCGAGAGGGAAGTGGGAGTTGTATGCAGACAGTAGGAGAGTGACTCACGTGTTTCAGGGAACTCTGTATACAGTACAAAAGTCTGCAAAGGGAGTCTCAAAAGAACCCACAAAAACACCTCTTGAGTGAGAACTGGCATGTGATGCCTGACATAATAAAGATTACCACCAGCCAAGTTACAATAGCACCAGTCTCAGAAGTCTCTATCTTTTCTTTCAATTCTTCTTTCTCTAAGGCTGGAAGAACAATAGGAGGAGAAGTGAAAAACTGACCATGCCCCCACTCTTCACTATGTGTCCCCCAGCTGAAAGTCAGGCCTAAGCCAGGGGAGGGAAACAGCTTTGAATTGGATGAAAGTTTGAAAGTTTAATTTAGTTTAGGCTAGAATTTTTGTTACCTGAATTTGAGGCGATACCTATAGCTGGGAATGAATGCCAAGCTACAGGATCTGCCTGAGAAATAGCCAAAGGACGGTTGAGATTTAGCAGAGAGGATCCCTGCAAGCAGTAAATAGGTAGAAATAAAGCTGTTTTATAGTTGTACTTTAACAAGTTTGCTCTGTGCAATGAACTGGCTAAATAGGCATTTACAATAAGATCAACAACTCCTACTGAAGTAAGGTCAGCTATGTCAGCTATACAAGAAGGGTACTAACCTAGATTTCAAAGTCTATGAAGGCTTCCTGTGAAATGTAATTTTGCAACTTAATTGAAAGTTGAAAATGCAATTGAAGGAACTCTGACTGTAGGAATTGGCCACTTATATCATAGGCAGTGAGCAACCAGCATTTCAGGGGTAAGAAATGTATCCCTTCAATGCATTATTTCACTTCCAAGAATTTCCAGATGTATAACAACTCTGAAAAGTGGCCCAGGTGAAAAAATGGTCAAAACTTTTTGACTGTGGCATACTCAGCAAGAAGTATAGGAACGTAAGAGGCCCATGTCACACTGCTTCTCAATACTCAAAGGTCCAGTTAACAAGAATAGATTAGGTCACCCACCTTCTTTGTCACCCTGACAGTGGTCCTACAGTAAAAGAGAGTAAATGCATCATAGACCACCTGCTTCTTCAACTCCTTCCTCCTAGTGTGGGAAATAGAATATAAGCAAGGAGTTACCACCCCCCTCCAAAAAAAAGAGAAGGCTGTAGAAGTGAACAGCAACCCACACCTCCCAAAAAAAACGGCTGTAGAAGTGAACAGCGACTGGATGTTGAAGGGCATTATAGCCCATATTTAAAGAATACAGACTATCTTCAGGGCAACAGGAGCTACTAAAAGATTTTAAGCATGAGAGCTGCTCTGGCTGCAATGAGAAAATTGAATTGGAGGTAATATCAGAGGCAGAATGACCAGGTAGGAGGTTGTAGCAGTAATTTAGCTGAGAAATTAGGAGAACCTGATCTAAGGTACTAGGAGTTAGGGACATAAGTAACTAGACATGTAACTGGAAGTAGACTAGCCAGGACGTAAATGGCAAGCTGGATAGAGAGAAAGTAAGAGAATGCTTGGTGGCAAGTCGCCAAGGGGGCCCTGCTACACCTTACTAAGCCTGTGGCACGTAGTCAACAGAAATCATAAGGAGGAGGGCATACATAAATTTTAAAAATAGTAACTTCTTCCACGTGTAAACACAGCCATATGGTGCCTTGGAATCTGACACAACAGAATACTACCACCCTTCTTCTGTTGAGAGGGTTAAGAAGAGAAAAAAGGGAAGATCTCTGAAAGATAGAGAGAGGGGATTTTGATGGGAGTGTAGTTTAGAGAGAGGGGTTGTTTGGGATTATTATTTTCTCTGTAATTCTTTGTTAGTCTTTTAGATTACCTGTTAAAATGTATATTAAGCTAAAACTAGTGGCTTGTTCCAGGAATCATGTCATGGCTAATTTTGCATTAAATTCTTTACTAGAATTTCTTGAACGCCATAAAATAGCTCTGGGAAAGGGAGCAGGCAGGGCTCCACACACTGTAGGTGTGGTATGGTTATGCTGCAAGAAGAGACCTCAGAGTAGAGTCCACAGTAGTCCATGGTGTTGATATCTGTCAGCAGTGACCTGTGATGCTCTGAAAGTATGGAATATGGGAGGAAAGAAGATGGTGAAAGGTATTGATAAAGGAAGTTTGTACTCTGATGCAAACACTAGCATCAGGATAAGTGCTATATAAGTTTTGACTCTAATACCGATAGCCACTTTATGATTACCTCTTTAGAGACTGCATGAATTAAGCAAAGATGGAGGGGGAGGCGGGGGGGCTAGTTCAGCTGAGTGCTCTCACTGATGAAAAGCAGGCTCTGGTCCTGTCACCTCAGCTTCAAATGCTTCAGCTCATCTTAGGTTGAAGGGCCAAGGTTAGGCTGGAGATATTTAGGTTATTTCCTTAGTTTGTGGTGAGACTATAAAGAACATCTGAAGAGATGATTGCATATGTCAGTTGCTCAAGATGCCTGAGAGCACTAACAGGAGATTAATGTTGGTCCTGGGATATGAAAATGCTCTTTTACTTTTTAATCAAATAGTTGATTGGGTTTGATTTATTCTTTTGATTTTCAGGGGTGAAAAAAAGAGAAAGTCAAAACATGTTTATGGCTCATTTTCAATGAATGGGAACAATGAACTTAAATATTTTTCTCCCTACTTTTAAATTAAATTTTAAAATTATAAATTTACACAAACATGGACAAGGTTTTTTTTTTACTGTGCATTTTAAATTAGATAAAAGAGGGAATCAAAATCTTTTTATTCTGCAAAGGTGATTATAGGAGCTTAAGATTAAATTTAAAATTTTATTATTTGTGAAGAAGCAGTTCACCCTGAGGCTCCTATCTTCTTATGTCTTTGCCTAAAAGTGAACAAGCTCTGAAATTATTTTTAGGTACAATCTGCAAATCCTGATAAACACAATGACTAAGCAAAAACATGCATGAACAAGCAAATAACAACAACAAACACACATGAAATAAGATTTCAATACTCCAGAAGTAAATTATCTTACATGTCTTGGTCTATGACTTTTCTAATCATCACTTCTGTTAATAAAATATTTTACCATATAGTTACATTACAGCTATATTTCTTTGAATATGAATAGTTTTAAAGTCTCTGAACTCTGTCCTTCACACCATACATATTATTTTCTTTGGGACATCACATTATTTACTTCAAGACAGAGTCATTTAAAATTTTTTTATGAGATAAACTGAAATGATCTGTGATTCATGACTCATGATTCTAAATTCTAACATCCTCTGGCTACATTGTGTAAAATCTTAAATCACCCAAATATAACATCATACGTTGCCAGTTGGTTGTGGATTGATATTTTCATTCCACCTCTCCAGTCTCTATCCACTGCCCTTTGCAATGCTTAAATTTGTTGTTGAAATTGTTTGTAGACACCAATGATAAAAATATATATAGAATTTGGAAGAGATAGTGATCTAACTGCTAGGCATCTTTTATGATTGATCACATATTCCTATCTGTTTATAAACATTACTGTAGGCTTATTATATTCTCAATTGTTCACCAGGTAATATGTATGTGCATAAGAAATTAAAGGCATGACATTGATCCTTCAGTTGTTTAACATTTTATTTGTAAAACAGACTAATACACAAAGACAATTGTGTACAATGCCAGATATTATACCCATATATCAATATCTAGGTTGAAAATTGTGCACTACAAGTGTAGGCACTGAAAAGAGAGAATGATCAATGAGGGCAAGGGAAATGAAAGGTGGCTCCATTGAGAAAGTGAGGCTTAAAATTGACTTTGAGGAATGAATAGAATTTACACAGGGAGAGTGACAATGGTTTTTAAAGCAAGGAATCAAAGAAGTGCAAGTCATGCTTGTAGACAGGTGAAGAAACATGTCTAACTGAATTTCGGGGAAACCAGTTGTAGGGACAGTAGGAAATAAGATGAGGTAAAATGAGGCCATATGGTCACATTGTTGCTGACTCTGAAAAACAGAACTCTATTATTTCTATCATTCAACTCAGTAGACAGTATGTACCTATGTGGGAGGCAAAGGGAATATTTGAGAGGCAGTGTGGGATAAACAAATAGTTTGAAAGAATCAAAATGGTATATAGAACAGTTATTCTAGCATTACTCTGCAGAAAATAGGTGTTTATAAAGAAATAGTCATGTAGAGCAAGTTTTTAGAAGGAACAGAAACATTTTAGGGTCCCAAATAATGCACTGTACTAATCAGGATGATTTGTCATTTTTAGACCATTTGCAGGTTCTCTAACAATTTATTCTCAGTTCTGAATCATCAATGTTGCTCTCAGACTGCTCTCAGTTGCTAATTTGTATGGTGAGTTATGCTTAGAAATATATGCTAGTTCTCTTCTAGGGAAGGCACCCTGGCCAACTATTTCTTTATCTGTGATTGTTCAGCTGCCATATCCTCTCATTCTCTAATTTATTTTCTCAAAAAAAAAAAAAAAATAGAGGAGCATTCTCTTTCTATCACTGAGCTAACTTCAAGTTTCACTTATGTTCAGGAATACTTCTTTTATAATAGTACAAAGCTTCTCAAAAGAAAATATAATGTAAAGAAATATATTTTCACAGTTGGTGAGTGTCAGGATGAGGGGAGAGTGGAAGGCGCTAGGGAATATATTTATGCTGCTAAAGCAGAAGTGTTTGAGATGCTCAAAAGAGGAAGTGACATTTCAATCCTTCTTCAATTATTCTATTTCTTTTCCTATAAATAAAACTAGGAATGCAATCAAAAATTATAAACGTAATATAGCTACACAATTGCCCATTTTTTAGATGAAAGCAGTTTAAAGTATCATGTCTGAAGAAATTTGCTGTGGCATTCTTCAACAGTGCAAATATATTCTGTATTAGTGATCAATATTTCTTGATATTATAGTGACCAACTGGGCATTTGTGGGTTAATAATAAGAAAATAATTTTTAAATGACAGTATACATCTCCTGAGATACAGCCTTAGAGGTTAGCAGGTGATGAGTTAATTTGTTACAGGAAAGAATTGCTTTCCATTTTCACTCACCTGGGAAGATGGGTCAGAGTAATTGGACAAGTCTGAAGTCCCTGGGCTTTGCAAGGGGCATAGGTGAAGATATAACTTGTGAAAATTGGAGGCTAATTATCTTTCAGCTATGAAATAGTGACAAGATGTTTTCTTCTGCATCAAGCGAGATTTTGGGGACAGCTTAATGGAGTTGATAGTAAATAACACATTTTTAAGAGTTTATAAAATCCCCAGATTATTCTAATTTGAGTTATAATCTCTGATTTGATTGGGAGATGTTCTTGTAAAGTAAAAAACTGGTAAATTGAAATGTCTGAAAACAATGCACTTGCTTTAAAAAGACTCTCCAGCTTTTAGTAATTTAGTAACCTCTGCATGAATAAACTACGTAAATTGGTGCCATTTTCATAGGCTAAGTCATAGATTACTCACTACATTGGATACTGCAAAAAGGAAATAATTTTTGCTACCATTCTTCAGGATAGTCTACAGGCAAGAAGCAAAAGATGAAGCATCATTTTCATTTAATGTCTGGCCAAAGGACCACCAAATGAGGCATTATTATAGATTTTTACGAAGCTGAGTAAGTGAACTTCATAGCATAGCATGTATAATGAGGAACCATAAAGTAGATTGGAAATTCTGTTTCAAATCATGTTGGTCATCTTAAATGTTCAGAGAACTAATGAAGCCTTTTAAGGATGAGAGTTCCATTTAGGATGACAGAAAGGGTAGAAAAAGTTTACACAAAAAATAATCCTAAAACTAATCTAAGTTTTACAATTACATTTCTTTTATAATGAGACAAATAGCTAAATTTACTTTGAGATAATTTGGCTTGGAAGTGACCAATTTGGGTGTAGTTATTATCTTTGTCCTATACCTGTCAAAGCAGTGACATATCATTTAAAAAAGCATAATCTGCTCTTGGAACCGCAAATGTCACCATGTCTGTTATTGATTGCTTCTCAAGTTGAAATTACCTTTTCTGCTAACTTCTCTGTGGTATTCGTTGAATTTTTCTGACATTCACATAATTCAAATATTATCCATAGAGGTAAATATTTTTAAAAATCATGTTCTTATTAGTATGAAACAAAATTTGAGATCTGAAATGATTAATTAGCCAGAGGGTCAGCAACTGAAAAAGTGGAAGCAGTGTTAGGTTTATTCTACCACATTTACATAATCAGATAGCAAGTATTAATAATGTTATTAAGGTCAGTCATATAAGTGAGACTCTACCATGAAGGTAAATGTAAGAATAATGAACTCAAAGATTCTCAGTCTTAAAGACTTAATTTGCATTATGTGAACAAGTCACATGGTTGTGCCACTTCTTCATTTGGTTTTCTAAAGTGTAAAATCTATATAAATGCTATTATCACTATTCTTCACCTATCTGATTGGATGTGATGTGATTAATTTAGGAAGAATTCAGCTTAATCATCAGTTCCCTGGACCCCGTGGGCTCCCAGTCCAAATCTGCCTCAGTCTCTTACCCCTAAGTAGGGGAAATCTAAAGATCTCTGGTTTTATAACTCAGCATTAAATCACAAATCTGCTGCAGGTTTTGTTCTTTCTTCTTTAGTTATAATAATAGATTCTCTATTTTATTCCTTGTAGGTCTGCTCAAAACTCTGGATTCTTGGACTTCTCTGGTGGCACAGTGATTAAGAATCTGCCTGCCAATGCAGGGGACACGGGTTTGAGCCCTGCTCCAGGAAGATCCCACATGCCACAGAGCAACTAAGCCAGTGCCCCACAACTACTGAGCCTGTGCTCTAGAGCCCACGAGCCACAACTACTGAGCCCGTGAGCCACAACTACTGAAGCCTATGCACCTAGAGCCTGTGCTCTGCAACAAGAGAAGCCGCCGCAATGAGAAACCTGCACACCACAACAAAGAGTAGCTCCCGCTCACCGCAACTTTAGAAAGCCAGCGCCCAGCAACAGACAATGAAAACAAACAAAAAAAACCACAAAAAACCCTCTAGATTCTTAAACTACTCTGCATAATTCTAATTTTACACTATATATCCAATGTCACTTCATACAATACTGTCATAAATTATAATCATATTACCATAGCTATCCTTTTATACTGACTGCTATTGTATGACATTTTCACAATATCTTTGTCTCATTCAGTAAAGAGAACATAAAGTAAATATGCAAAATCCACAACTTGCCTGTAAGCAACACAATAGCTAGTTAAAATACTGATGCAAAAGGTTAAAATATATTCATCCTATTAAATAATAGCTTACTATCATGAGTATAAAAAAAGACACTAATAATTTGAAAAAAGCCCAATTAAAAATAGACAAAGAATAATAAAAGTAATTGATAATAGAAAACTACAAAACCACTGAAGATATATTCAACTGTGAATGCTTAGTTGGTGAGGGTTTTTTCTTTCTTTTTTTTGTTACTCCTTGTTTTTTTTAAACATCTTTATTGGAGTATAATTGCTTTACAATGGTGTGTTAGTTTCTGCTTTATAACAAAGTGAAGCAGTTATACATATACATATGTCCCCATATCTCTTCCCTCTTGCGTCTCCCTCCCTTCCACCCTCCCTATCCCACCCCTCTAGGTGGACACACAGCACCAAACTGATCTCCCTGTGCTATGAGGCTGCTTCCCACTAGCTATCTATTTTACGTTTGGTAGTGTATACATGCCCATGCCGCTCTCTCACTTTGTCACAGCTTACCCTTCTTCCTCCCCGTATCCTCAAGTCCATTCTCTAGTAGGGCTGTGTCTTTATTCCCGTCTTGCCCTAGGTTCTTCATGACCATTTTTTTTTTTAAGATTCCATATATATATGCTAGCATATGGTATTTGTTTTTCTCTTTCTGATTTACTTCACTCTGTATGACAGACTCTAGGTCCATCCACCTCACTACAAATAACTCAATTTCGTTTCTGTTGACTACTTTAAAAACTACCTAACTGGCTCTCATTTCCCCTTCCAAGCTCTGCACAGAAACTACAGCTATATTTAAATATGTAAATTGGATTGAGACTGTACTCTACTTAGAGATCACTCAGTGACTTCCTATTGTGCTTAGAATACATTCTAACACATTACTGTGACTAGAGTTAAGGTTGTAAAAAATTAATAAACAGAAACCGCAATTAAATAGAGTCAGGAAACCAGAAGGGGGAGCTCTTAGGCCCTGCAATGATAGCAGATCCAACAGGAAGAAGAAACATTCCTCTTCTTTCCTGGAAAGAACTCAACCAATGAAAAGCCATGGGCTCTATGTTTACTAGAGACCTCTCAACTTTCTTTACTTCTCTATAAAAGTGTTCTCCTTCCCTTGCCATGTGGGAGACTTGCACGTGACTTGCCATGGTTGGAGAACCTGAATTGCAAGTCTCTGCTGATCCCAAATAAACCTTTTTTTGCTAGAGAAATATCTGGCAGTCTATCTGTTTCAGCTCAACATTTTGGTGACTCACATGGGGACCAGAGAAGACCCCCAAAGGCTCTGGGTCTGGTGAGCAAACAAGTGCAGGACGCACAATTGAGTCCATTACTGCTCCCTGCTTTTCTCACTGACCCTGGAGTTTGAAGGTACATATTTTTTCTGGATCTGAGCTCACACCCTCTTTGCATTTGAAGCTCTCCAGACTTTATTTGGAATCTACTTTAAGGTTTTGTCTTTCCAGTTAAGGCCTTGTTCTGTATGTGAGTACTCATTTGGCACTTCAATCTGATTTTGAGTTGAGACTGTTTCAACTGGAGCTAGCTGAGGAGCTGTTGGCCCATTCCTTCAGGAACAGGGCTGCTTCACTGAAACTGTGCTGGTTCAACTGTCAGCCCATTCCTTTGGAACAGGAGCTGTTCTCTGGAAACTGGCTGGAAAAGCTTTTGGCCTGGTGCCTCTAGGACCAAGCTGTTTTTCTTAGACTTGGTTAGGATTAGCTTGCAAGCTGTTTGGATTGAGCTGTTTGAGCTGTAAGCTGTTTGAACTGTTTGAAAATTATTCTTTTACTCTAGAGGAAAAACTGAGAAATGGGATCTAAGTTATCTAAATATTTTGAGGACAACACCCCTACAGGGACTTCGAGCAATTTTAATGTTTGAAAACCATGGTCCCTCTGCATGTGCATTCCTAACTAATGGATGACCTGACTAAAGGCAATTTAGACTATCAATGGACATTATGGGGAACTTTTGAAATCCCCAAAGTTAATTTTCTTAAAACTGAATTGGAATACAATAGCTCTGAGATTTCCATAACTGAATGGTACCCCTATTTCAATGGGTATTTTGAGGTTTCCAAGTGTTGTCAGAAGCCTGTAATTGCCTCTCTGCAAAATAAGATTAGCAAAAGCAGGATAGATCAAGATGGCAGAGTAAGAAAACATGGAGCTTACCTCCCTCCATGAACACATCAAAAATACATCTACACGTGGAACAATTATCACTGAAAACTGGCAGAAGGACTCCCATACAACCAAGGCTATAAGAAAGATACACACGTAATCAGGTAAGGAGAATAAAGCTATCAAGCATACGCCCAAGAGAGGACTCAGAGGAAAAGGGGAGAATACACATGTGGACACCTGCCCTGGAGAGTGAGTGGTAAGAGCCACAGACTGGGCACCCCAGTCCTGGGGCCCTATATGGGGGAGACGAGACCCCTTGATTGGTTGGAGGACCACTGGGACTAACAAGAGGGCAGTGAGATGCCTGGACTCCATTTGCGAAGAATGTGCACAAGCTGGCTACCCCCAAGGCCGGACGGAGAGGGGTCTACTCTAGCAGCTGCCAGTTTCCCACTATCACCTTGGCATGTGTCCCAACCCAAACAGAGCAAAAGCTCTGGCCTCGCTCACTCCATGTCACAGCATGTCACTGGATCTGCGGTGGCCTCAACCTGGTCTAAGACTGGACCATGGAACACAGAAGAGACCCACTCCCTGAGTGGAACCTGGCTGGGGAAGCCACAGCCATTGAACATCAGTGCTTGAACTTGTCAGAACCTGCCCTGTTAAAATTAAGCCTTCTGAGGATCCAGAGGCTAAACCCTTAATTGTTTTATATTCCCTAGACTAAAGCTGAACTGCAAGCACAATCAAAGATTTTCCCAAAATAACTAAAAACTCCTCACAGATTTGCTGACGAATTTAATATAATCATTCAAACTTATCAACCTGGATTCTCTAACTTATATGAGCTAGTTCATGTTTTTCATGAAGGCCAGGCCCAGCATTGGATGAAAACCACTAACTGGGAAAATCTGAAAGGTCTCTAGAATTACAACAGGAGACCAGCTTGCTAATTTATTTGATCAGGCTCCAGCAATCCCTAAGTGACTTCATCAAACAATTCCTAGGGCTTTTCCAAAGACTGTTAATTGGAACAAATTTCAGGCTTGTACAAAAATCTGATGAAACTGTTCATGACTATTACAATCAACTTTAGATTGTATTTTTAAAGAATATTCTGGTCTTCTTTCAGATGTTAATTCCACCTGGGTAATTTTAACTCTATGCTTATTAATGGACTGAAAATGAGACCTTTCCCTTCTAGTAAAAAGGACCAGGATATAATATAAAACTATGTCCACTCCATATTTAGTTTATCTGGCAAACCAGCTCTCTCACACTGTAGATAAATCAGCCAAATATTACTGACAAAATTCTTAATCTTCAACTCCAGCAAATGAAGGTTCCTAAACGAAACCAAAACTCTCCTAGTTTCTGCTATTATTGCAAAGAGCCAGAACAATGCAAAACAGATTGTTGCAAATTTAAGTACTTAAGGTGGCTTCAGCCCTCTAACCAGCCTTTCCTCCCAATTTTCAATGATGAGGCTCTGAGGAACTACAGGGTCTCTTCTCAATCCTCCCTCTTAATTGGCTTGGAGAAACAGTTCTCCAGATTGGGGATGAATCTCTTCTAGTCCTAATTGACACTGAAGCCACATTGTTGGTACTTAACCCCACTCATATAAAAAAGCCCCTGCCTTAGAGTCCTAAAACAGTTTACCTAGCAGGGATCTCTAACGAATCACAAGAGTACCCTATCTCTGAACCTATTCCATTTTGTTTAGGCTCCTTGAAAGATACATACTGTTTTCTCCTTAGTTCCTCTGCCCCTATCCATTTATTAGGCCAAGACTTCTTAGAGAAGTATGATGCTGGAATTTCTTTCTCCCATAAGGGGGAAATAATTCTAGAATTTGACAGTAGTCATCAAAGTACAGGTATACTTTGGAGATATGGTGGGTTCAGTTCCAGACCACTGCGATGAAGCAAGTATAACCATAACGTGAGTCACATATTTTTTTGGTTTCCCAGTGCATATAAAAGCTGTATTTACACTATACTATAGTCTATTATTGCATTATATCTTAGAAAAACAATGTACATACCTTAATTAAAAAATACTTTATTGCTAAAAAATGCTAACTGTCATCTGACAACGCAGAGTTGCCACAAATTTTCAACTTGTAGAAAAACACAGTTTCAGGCCAAAGCCACCTAAAGCACTTAAATTTGCAACAATCTCTTTTGCATTGTTGAAGCACAATAAAGCAAAGTGCAACAAAATGAGGTATGCCTGCAACCAACCAGGTGAATTAAAAGACCCTTTGATGTCTTTTATTTGTTCCATCTCTGACAGCATTAAAGCAGATTCTGGAAATACTGATCATTTGTCCCTATTAAATCAGCTACCACTTTCCTTATGGGCAAAATCTCCAACTGATGTTAACCACATCACAATTCACAGGGTACCTCCCATCAAAATTCAAAAAGACTCCCCACAAAACTTCTTCCCAGAATTAATCAATACTCTATAAGTAAAGAAGCTCCTCAAGGCATAAAGCCCATAATAGAATAAGACTCAAGGCCTCATTACCCCTTGTACTAGCCTTGTAACACTCCCATTTTACTGGTGAGAAAACCGAAGGGCCAAGGGTGGAGGTTTGTCCAGGATCTCTGAGCAATAAACAGCATTGTCAGGCTTCCCTGGTGGCACAGTGGTTGAGAGTCCGCCTGCTGATGCAGGGGACACGGGTTCATGCCCTGGTCCGGGAAGATCCCACATACCACAGAGCGGCTTGGGCCCATGAGCCATTGCCACTGAGCCTGCGCGTCCAGAGCCTGTGCTCCGCAACAGGAGAGGCCACAACAGTGAGAGGCCCGCGTACCGCAAAAATAAAAAAAATAAACGACACTGTTATCCCTGGACACCCTGTTATTTCTAACCCTCGTGTATTACTAACATCCATTCCCACCAGAAGTAAATTCTTTACTGTAATTATTTATGCAATGCATTCTTTAGTATTCCAGTTGATGAAGCTAACGGATACCTTTTTGCCTTCACTTGAGAAGAAAAATAATTCACCTGGACAGTATAGCCTCAGGGGTATACTGAAAGTCTTTCTTATTTCTCATAAACCCTGAAGGCTGATCAGGATGATATAAAGTTTCCTAGACGTTCTACTTTGTTGCATATATGTGGATGATTTGCTTCTTTGCTCTCCTCCAGCATCCTGACAGGAAGAGAGCATCCAATTGCTAAAGCTTTTACTCTTAAAAGGGCATAAGGTCATCAGAGAAAAACTGCAATCTCCCCATTATTTAGGGCATCTAATATCAGAACAAGGGCTACACCTAGATCCAGATAGACATCGTGGTGTCCTAACTTTCTCCAAACCCCAAACTAAGCACCAATTGTGAGGTTTTCTCAGGCTCGTTGATTATTGCTGAAATTGGATTCCAAATTTATCTCTTACAGCCAAAGCTCTGTATGTTTTATTCAAGGATAATAACCCCAACCCAACTTTACGGGAAGAACCAGACGACAGCCTTTGAGACCTTAAAGGAGAGTTTGATGAACCCACCTGCCCTTGGGCACCCCAATTATCAGATTCCTTTTTTGTATATGAAAAGGAAGAGAATGCCCCTGGGGTTGTCACCCCAGTATACGGAGACTATCACTGAGTATTATAGCCAGCAACTGGACCCTGAGGCGTGGGGATACCGCTGTAGCTTTAGACCCATTATGGCCACTGCCCTTTTGGTTAAGACCACTGAGAAAATCATTGTGGGATCCCCCTTTAACCATTTTTGTACCTCATGCAGTAAAAGCTCTCCTAAATTCTCATCATGCTCAACATTTTTCAGTTGCCTCACCTCCTAATGAAGTCCTTTTGTTAACTGCTCTTCACATAACTCTCTTACATAATAACCTTAACCCTGCTATTCTTCTCCCCTCCATCTTTAATGCTGACAGACAACCTCCTGACTACTCATGATGATTTGCAGGAAATTCCTTTTGGCAACGCTGACTTCCCACGGTTCACAGACAGTTCTTATTTAAAAGGTGACAATGGCAAATATTGTGCTAGGTATGCTTTTGCAAGCTCTTTTGATGTTGTTGAGGCAGCATCTTTACTTACGGGTAAAGGCTGAATTTATACACTATTACACAGACTTGTACTTTAGCCAAGGACACAACTGCCTGTATTTATACTGATAGTAGATATGCTTTCAGAGTAGCTCATGATTTTGGAATGTTGTAGAAGCAACGTGGTTTCCTTACTTCCATCAGAAATAAAATTTTAAATGGCCCCTATATTCAGGAATTATTGGATGCAATACTTTTACCTGCCTCTCTAGCTATTATTAAGATTCTGGGGCATTCTAAACTTGATTCTATGGAAGTTATGGAAAATCATCTTACTGATATTTCTGCAAGGAATGCTGCCCTTAAAGGGACCAAGAGCAGCCAAACCTCTGTCATGGTTCAAAGGGTATTTCTGCAAATGATAATTTAGAAACACTAACTAGAGACACCCAACAATTGGCCTCAGAAAAGAGAAAACAGGACTAGAAATTCAACAATTCTTGGTTTGATAAGAAGATAAGGCTTAGGTTTGGACCAAATAACAGCCAAGTCCCACCGAAGACTAAAATTCTCACTCCTCACCACTGTACATGCGTTAAACCACTGATCTACTGACAAAATGATAGTCTTCATGAATCAATATTTGGCAGGGGAACATTAATAAGACCACAAAAAATGCCTACCTCATTTGTCTGATGTGTCTGAAGTACAACCCAGGGAAACCTGTTCACACTACTCTCAGACTTTTTAAACTGCCTAATGGACAATTTGACATCTGGCAAATGGATTCAATATAATTTCCTCTGTCTCATGGATATCAATATGTTTTAGTTATGGTCTGCATGTTTTCACACTGGACTGAAGCTTTCCCTTCAGGTTACTGACTCTTCTGTGGCTAATGTCCTTTTGGAAAAAATGATTCCTTCCTAGGGAACTCCTCTCAAACTTCATAGAGATCAAGGAACCCACTTTACTGGCTAGATACTTCAACAAGTCTACACTGTTTGGCTGGTTTTACAACACTTTTACTGTGCTTACCACCCTCAATCCTCTGGTTTAGTCAAACGCACTAACAACATTATTAAGACTCAGTTGGAAAAATCTGTAGAGGCCCTCCAAATACACTGGCCAAAAGCATTGCTGTTGGTCCTTCTAAATCTCAGATCCGCCCTTTTGGAACCCATGAATTCTCACCTTTCGAGACAGTCACAGGATGCCCAATGCACTTGGCTTCTACTTCTTTTGACCCACAACTGACGGATAAAAGGAGAGATACTACAATATTGCAAAGGCCTTACTGCTTCTATTAAAAGTAACCATGCTTTTGTAAAGCAATCTTTTCATAGTGCACTCTCTGGAGACAAAGACCTTAAGCATCACACCTTGCAACCTAGAAGTTTCATCTATCAGAAAAGACCCTCCAGAGGAACTTTCTTCAAACTCCCTGGAGAGGACCCTATCAGGTACTGCTAACCAACCCTAGTGCCACCAAACTCCAAAAAATAGACTTTTGGATTCATGCGACATACCTAAAGAAAGCACGGAACTCTGACCAGACCTGCACATCATTTGGTGACCTGAAAGTAAAGACTTCCCAGAATTGAACTAATGACATCTGATAAGACAGCTTTCCCAAGATATCTGGACCAGGTCTGCTGGAAGTTTGTCACCAAATCTTTGATGAAGATAACACTTCAGATGATCTCCAGTGTCTATGATCTTGATAACATATGGACTTTAGAAAAAAAGTGCCTGAGAGTTCTCCCTCATACTCCTCTTTGTTACTCAAATGTGACCTCAGTAGGTTTCCAATCTGTGTACTCTCTTTCTGATGTGAGATGCTACACCCAGGAAAGGTCCTTCCTGGCATTAAGGGACAAAAAGCCACTGAAAACTAGAAAACCTCACTCTTGATCAGCTATGCTTTCAGAGAAAGATCTTGGTCAAAAGGGGAAAATGTAAGAAATTAATAAACAGAAACTTCAATTAAATAAAGTCAGGAGACAAGAAAGGGGAGATCTCACGCTCTGTGATTATAGCACAGCCCAACAGAAAAAAGAAAAACTCCTCTTCTTTCCAAGCAAGGACTCAGCCAATGAAAAACCATGAACTCTTTGTTTACTGTATCCCTCCAACTTCCTTTTGCCCTCTATTCATAGGGCCTGGAATGGCAATGAAAAGTGAATTAAGTTGGATTGTAGGGAAAAATACGGGATAGTGAGGACTGGAAAGTTGGGAGATATATGCAGAATCAGAAGAGGGCTGCTGCTATTTAATTCCAACTGAGTGTTCTCATGTGGGGCTGCTGTCCCATGGTTGACAGATCTTTTGACTTTTTTCCAAGGGAAGTCAGAGATCATAATTTTATAAGAAATATCTGAATTTGTAAATATTGGCATTTGATTAAACTGTTTAAAAAGCTGTAGAGGTACAAAAGAATCATCTACACCCCAGATCCAGATGTTAACTGTGGTGTGAGACTTTTAAAAATCTGGAATTGGGGGGAAAGGCTCTGATGAAATGGTACACAAGACCAATAAGTTTTGATGAGGGTACCAGAAAGAAAGAAATTTGGATTATTTAATTTTGTTCAAAGAGCAGATCCAAGGTCTTGAGCTTTATACCAAATGATTCTGTTTGGTTTTTCTAAAGTAATAAAAATCACACATCCTTAGTACATACATAGGCCAGACACTCTAGAAATGTCTGTTCTAAAAATGTTACACATATTTACTTAATATTTAAAACTGCCTCAAGAAATGGATACAATTTTTATCTTTTTTTATTGATGAAGGAACTGAAAACCAGATAAGCATGGATGTGCCCAAGATCCCACTTCTAGAAAGGGATGGAAATGGACTGCAGGGGAGTGTGCTATGAGGCAAAAGAGCACTACAGGAAAGAGGGTATGAGACTGATTAGGCACCGTGTAGTTTTGCCTAGGATCTGACTCACACAGCATTCACTGATGATTACCAGTCCCAGTAGCCCATTTCTCGGAATTTCAAAGCATCACATAATGGGCCTGCCCTAGCTTTAATAGTAAATAGGCCAGCTTGTATGCTGTCTAGTTCTGCAAATGCTTATATATATTGTCATCTTTCTTCCTTCATCTTCAGGCTGTCCACACCAGCCCAACTGTTCCATCACCCGCCCCCACTTCTGTCTGAGGGTGTTACTCCATCCTCAAGGAGTGTGGCCACCAACACTGAAGCAGAAGAATGCGATGACATAATGGTGATTGTTTTTTCTTAAATCAAATTTACACAGAAAATGCAATGCCAGCAAGAACTCTTTCAGGTCACAGCTGTTTCATAGTGAGTCATCCATCACTCTGAGGACTATCCCACATGGACCAAAGTAATGAAATCCCACGCACCAAGGGATAAATAAAGTTACACTAACTCAGGAATGCCTCCCATCAAATATTCACATGAAACTTTTACACAGGTTAGGTGAAGAGTATGCAGCATTGCTGCATCAAAGATTATGAGTTTTTTTTTAAGGAACTCTGAGAATATGAGAATTTTGAAAATGAATGATTTACCTCTGCATAGAGAGTACTGCATTCTACAAGAGCTTTGGAAAATTATATACTTTCCTTTGCCAGAAAGATAAAAGATTCAATAAATTAAATTGCTTTTAATAGGACCCAGCAACACACCCTTAATAGGCCCAGTAGGAGAAATAGACAGCTGTCAAACAGTAAAATTCAAGTTTGGTCCAAAACTTCTGACATTCCTGGAATGTATCAACAAATTACCTGTCATGGAGCCTGAAATATCTATTCTATTGGGATAAGGCCTCATGCCCATGAAATAGTAATAAATGGTCATTAAATATATTAACACAGATTGACTTATTCTCTTGCAAAAAGGAAATCTTTGGCTGGGGCATCAAATGGAGATCTTGGGTAGCCCTAGGCATTGGACATACTGCCAAAAGGAGAAAGGATATCACCAAGAGAAAAAGAAAATGCCAAATAAAACTTCTCCATTCTGATACATTTGCCCAGGGCTGGTCAGGCTGCCCTGCTATTTTCTTGGAAAAATAAAATAAGACAAGCAAAGAAAGAGAAAAGAAAAAGTAATGATCAAAAAAACAAACAAAAAACACTACCATTAACCAACCAAACAAAATAAAACAAAACTCAAAACACGAATGGCCAGTATGTATTTTAACTCTTGACCTGTAATGCACATGTTACCAATTTGTCTTGCAAGGTACCTGTGTAGATCAGTTTTGTCCCTGACTTTGAAACTAAGAAACTTACTGGAAAGCTTTCACAAGACAAGCACTTATTTCTCTATCACCTCCCTGTATTTTCTCTATCAAAAAGTACTGATTCAAGCTCTTCTTAAAACCATCCCAAAAGAAAGATCCCTTATCTTCTCTGGCACCCTTACATTGTTAGATGATTATCTTAAAAAAGTAGTCCTAATTCCAAAGCTTCTCCATGTTAATTCTGAAGCCACAGAGTAAATAAATGAAGAGGGTGGACTAATACTCTTGGCCTCACTAGACGGAAAGATGCCTTACAACAGCAGCAACCTATGGACCTTCCTATTCATCTGGCATAAAGTTTATGTTTAATAACCTAGAGCAATGCTGCACAGTAGAAATATAATGTGAGCCACATCTGTAATCTAGAATTTTCTAAGGGCCACATTAAAAAAATAAAGCATATTTATTCTTAATATTTCAAATTTTATTTTACATAAAATATTTTATAACTAAAGAAAATATTTTAATTTTTATTTATTCTATCTAAACCAACTTATCATTTCAACAGTCAACATAAAAATTTATCAAGTTGATATTTCACCTTTTTTCATACTAAATCTTCAAATTCTTTGTTTATTTTACAAAAAGCTCATCTCGACTGTACACTAAATTTTCAATGGTTCAAGTGAACTGCAGTCCTATGAAAGCAGTAAAGTTGTGTTTAATGGAAAAATATTTTTAAATAATTCATTTTAAAAATTTAATTATAATTAAATGAAATTTAAAATTCAGTTTCTTGGCTGCATGAAGCACATCACAAGTATTGAATAGCCATTTGTTGGCTACCATAATGGGTAGTATAGACCTAAAGGATTGTCATGTTGAAGTATTCACATGAGGTAAACACATTAGCATTTCCCATTAGCCTTACTAAAGAAAAACATTGAAGGAAGAACTCTAAACCAAATCCAAACCGTAACCAAAATGAAGCACTTCTGTGGGAGAAAATATCTGTCAGAACAAAGATCCTTCTGTATGACCCATCTTGCATAAAGAAATGCAAATTACACTAGCTTTTGATTTAGATAATATGTGAATGTGAGTTCCTCCACGTATGGTCTGGAGAGCCAACATCGGCAATACAAAAGATTTGCTCTTGAAAATCAGACTAGACCTTCATATTCTCTCTCTGACACTCTGGGTTTGAATCAAAGGAAATTTATCTGTAAATGATAATAAAAACATCAATATGCTTGATATTAAAATAAAGGGGTGGAAAAAGTTACAGTGTCATTTATAATGCCCAAATATTTAGCTTAATCATGTAATAATTTACTTAGATTTTGAAAGATTGAAGATAGCCATGTATATATATCACTGCTTCAGTGACAATAATATTGGTTCTTTCACCACATGGAGAAATAAGTATACAAACTTGTGTTCAGCTAATAAAGTTTCATTAGCCTATATACAATACTTTCTCCCCTCTTAAAAGAAAAGCCCTCTTTGACACAAATCCCTCTAGCTATTTCCCTATTTCACTACTTCCCTTTATTGAAAACCTCCTCAAAAAAAGTTCTCTAACACCACTTTCCACAAATCCTCTCCTTCTATTCTCTCTTACTCTCTTGAACCCACCTGAATGATTTTCACCCCTATCACTTCTCTGAAGCTGGTCTTTCTTTTCAGTAACCTCCATATTGATGAATCCAATGATCAGTTCTTAGTAAGACCAGATCTTATTTAGATTATTTCTCTCTTTCCTGAAACTTTTTTTGTTTCAGAAAAAACACAATCTCCTAAGTATTCGTCTGTCTCACAAATTCCTTTACTGATTCCTCCACTTTCCCCCACACATAAACATTAGCATGCATTAGGACTGAACATAGGATTCAGTCCTTAGAACTGTTTTATATATACAGTCACTTGCAGGATGATTCCATCTAATTTCAAGACTTTGAATATTATCTCTTTGTGGGCAACACTAGCCTTTACAGCTCCAGTCTGGAACTTAATCCTAGATCCAGGCTCATATATCCAAAGGGCAGGTTGGCTTCTCATTTGGATGTCTTAAGGCAACTTTTTTTTTTTAAATTTTAATAATATATTTTATTTAATATTATCAAATATTATCATTTTAACATGCAATCAGTACAAAATTTATTAACATGATGTTTTTCATTTTTTTTTATATTAAGTTCAAAATCTGTTGTGTATTTCACACTTACAGCACATCTCAATTTCTGCCAACCACATTTCAAGTACTCTGTATGTAGCTGGTGGCTCTTGTATTGGACAGCACATGTCCAGAAATACTGTATGAGCAAATGCATGTGAACTTCAAAGTTTTCTGCAGAAAATGTTTCATTTGATTTTTCTTCAAGAAGTTTATGTCTTTACTGATTCAGTATATGTTGTCTTTTATAGCAGATTCCACAAATGAAATGGGTGGTTGGTCTCTGTTCCAAATACCTTAAACATTACTCTTTGTTTCAAGTTTCCTCATCTGTAAAATGGAGATATAATAGAAGCTATCCTACTGGGTGTCATGAAGACTGAATGTGTTAAAAAATATGCAAAATATATATATAAATTAAAGCATTTAGAAAAGCACCTGGCATATTGTAAACATGCAATGAATATTGGTTATTATTTCCTTCTTTCCTGATTCTTTGACAGAAGTATACATAATCAGTGTCAGCAGCAGGAATGGAAGCTTGCAGGCTTTGTAATGACTAAAGTAATTAAAATGAATGTTAGGTGTAAGAATTATTTTGGGACATATTTAAATCTGTATGAACATTAATAATTTTTTAAATCACTGTTTCATTCCATAACTAAAAGTTGTTAATATAGAATGCTTGAATTCAAACAAACCATTATTTTAATAATACTAAATAAGGTTTGTTTTAAAATTGAGTATTTATTGAATGCTTTTATTGTCTAAGGCACTGTATTGAGAGCTTTTATGTGCGGTATCTCATTCAATCTTTACCATAACCCTAGTGTAGGGCACTATTATTAAGCTCAAGCTCATTTTAAAGATGTGGAAACTGAAGCTCAGGAAAGCTCTGGCCAAGGTCATAGAGCCCACAAATTGCAGAGGTAAACAGACCCCAACAGCATTGGTGGAGTGTTAAGGCATCCTAACTTAAAATCAGGCTTCTCATCTTCCTCCTCAAGGTATTTCCCATGTCATCAATGACCAGTCATTCTTCTAGTTGCTCAGGGCAACAACCTCAGAGTAATCCTTCACCCTTCTTACTCTCCTTCTCTACATCCAAGCTGTTGCTTTATTTTGCATTTATTTGATTATTAAAGAATTAAATGTTTCCAAATGTACGTTTACTCTTTCTATTTTATCTATTAAATAATTGTTCACATCTTTGTGCCAAATGTATAAAATAAAATAAGGTATATTCAGAGAAGTTCTCTGTCTCCTCCTCCCCCCCCTTCCCTCCACTCCACTGCAGGCAACCATTTTTCCTCCACTTTTTGGCTTCTCCCCCTCCTGTTTTTAACTATAAACAAATATGTTAATATACTGCTATTTCTTTCCCTCTTTTCTTAGATGAATGGCAGTTTATTATACACACTCTTCTCCAACTTGCATTTTCTTCACCTAAAAAGCTGTCCTGGGTACCTCTATGTAGTGTGTAGAGATCTATCTCCTTTTTTTAAAGGAGCATAATACTACATTGAGTGTATTTAATGTAGTGTATTTAGTGTATTTAATTAAACTACATTTAAATGTATTCTCATTTAAATTCAGCCATTTCTTTGTTTATGGGCATTTGGCACTTATTGGCCTTGTTCATACGTCTTTTAATATTTTTATAGTGTATCATCCAGATAGATCTCTAGAAATGGGATTGGTAGGTAATTAGGTAAACTCAGGTACAATTTTGCTAGACATTGCATATCACTTTTCTATCAAAAACATATAAGAATACCTATTTTCCCAGAACCTTGGCAAGTATTTTGTTTGAACATACCAAATTTCTCAATGACGTTTCATTTTCTCATCAGTGAAACTGAACACATTTTAATATGTTCAAGGGCCATTTGTATTTTTTCCCTATGAACTATCTGTTGCCTATTCTTCTATCAGGATGTTGTCTTTATTTTCTTGCCCTCTGCTTCCTCTTACATAGTTATAAATATCACTGGCTTCTTTCTACTCTCAGTGGTTGGACTCCATCCACATATACTTTATAGTTTTGAGGATTTCTTGTCATCTAGTTTGTTTGCTTGTAAACTTTTAATTTGATATAATTTCAGATTTATAAAAAAAGTTGCTAAAATAGCACAAGGAATTCCCATTTGCCCTTTACCTAGATCATCAGTTGGTATATTTGGTCTCACTTATTTTCTCTCTCTCTCTCTCTCCACATATATATATATTTACTTACAAACACACATACATACAACTTCAATATATATTTCCTAAGAACAAAGACATTCTTTTGTGTAACCACAGTAAAACTATCAAAAATCAGAAAATGTAACATAGATAAAATGCTATTATCTAATCCACAGTTCATATTCAAATTTTGTCAATTGTCCTAACATTTACTTCTTCTGCCCAATATAGAATCCCATCCACGATCATGGATTGCCGATAGGTGTCATGTCTCTTGCCTCATTTAATCTTGCACAGCTTTTCTGTCTTTGTTTTTCTTGATCTTAACATTTTTTGAAGACTACAAACCAGTTATCTTGTAGAATGTCCCTGCATTTAATGTATCTGGCACGTTCTTGTTAGATTAAACTTACACATTTTGGGCAAGATCACCACAGAAAATATATATACTTTTCAGTATCAGGAGAAATATGAGGTTGGTTTGTCCTATTACTGGCATTGTTACCTTATATCACTTACTTAAGGAAGTATCCACCAGGTTTCTTCACTGTGAGGTTACTTTTCCCCTGTGTAATTAATGAGTTATTTGGGGGGAAATATCTTGTATTACATAAAAATCCTGTTTTTCACCAAGCTTTCACCCACTAGTTTCAGCAACCATTAATGATCTTCTAATTGTATTATTTCTTCTGTATTTGTTAGTTGCCACTCTACTTAAGGAAGAGCTTTATCACTCCTTTATTTACTTATTTGTATTTTCTGATTTATATCAGCTTGGACAAATGGATTATTACTTCATAATCTATTCCTATCATTATTTCAATTTATCTCAAATTATTCCAGATTTGTCCAAAGGGAGACATTTAAGTTGGTTCCTTTGCCCTTTAATTATATCTCTATCATATTTTTAACACTTTATTAGTTTCTAACACAACGAGATATTCCAGATTCATTTTGTATCTTCCATGATTCAGACCTGGAATCAATTATTTCCCTCCAAAGTACCCTTTGGTAACCAAAAAGATGTACCTACTTGGGCCAGGACTTCAGAGAAATTCCAGAGCACCTCCGCAGGAACTGTGGACGTTTCACAAAGAGGCTCTGTCTCATCTTCAGCCTTCTGAGAACTCCTATGGAAGAGCAAGGGAAAAATATGTCTTGGGAAAGAAAATGGTTTCGCTGTCAAAACTAGGAGATGGTGCTGGTTCTCTTGGCTCTTTAGAAACTCCAAAAAATCTGCTGGATTTTTATTTTATAAGTTCACAATTCTTATTTTTTAAAATTATTTTTATATTTGCATTTCTCATTTTATGATTTGCTTCTAGATTTTAAAAATATTCCTTTTTTCCCACTTTTTGCTGTTTAGTTGTTATTCAATTTTTTCCTTTTGATTTTGATCATTTTTTTGGACTAGATTATATTAAGCCAAACCTTCCACCAAGAATGACTGCTATATCTGTGTAAAACATTTTTAAAAAATCTGTTTGAAGGCATTAGTTAAGAAATCAGCAAGGACCAGAGGAGTCAATGTTTCCAAAGAGGATGAACATAGATAAGTGAATCCAATATTCTACTTTTGAAGCATTTTCCAATCTATAAAACACAGCTGAGAGACTGAAAAGCTGAGCATAAAATAGTAGGTAGGAGGCTGAGAAGCTGAACAGAGCTTTCAGAGGTCATAAGAGGCTGGAGGAACAAAAATTAGAGGTTAGAAATCACAAGAAGATGGGACATTGGTTAACAGCCCAGGATTCCACTGAGACCATTGAAGATTTACATCTTGGAAGGAGTAAGGGCAAAACAGAAATAAAACCCCCTTCACAAATACTGAAATATGTCTCTGAATTAGGGCAATTGATTTGATTGATTTAAGATTATCAACTCCTTTATTAATTTTTACCAACACAAAGAAAATCCTATGTGGAGCATTATAGCATCATCAGAACCTCAAATTATATTTATAAGAATTGATAATCAGTGTTTTTCACTCCAGCAAAAAATGCTGCACTCCAGGAAACAAGACCAAATGACCAAAAGAGAAAGAAAAAAACATAATGTAGAAATAGACCATATGATCCAGACATTGGATTTAACTAGACATCAACTCTAAAATAAATGGTATACTGAAATAACATGATAAACTAGAGAAAAAAATTAAGAATTTCAGCTGAGGACTGGAAACTCTGAAATGGAAACAAATGGAAAATTTAGAAATAAGAAAACTAAAATTAAGACTCAGTAAATGAGTTTGACAGAAGATGACCCAAAGTAAGAATTAGTGAACTGGATTAGTGATCAGAAGGGAACAAATATTCATGCCAAATCACAGAGAGACAAAAAATTGGAACATACAGGGCTTCCCTGGTGGCACAGTGGTTGAGAGTCCGCCTGCCGATACAGGGGACGCAGGTCCGTGCCCCGGTCCGGGAAGATCCCACATGTCGTGGAGCGGCTGGGCCTGTGAGCCATGGCCGCTGAGCCTGCGCGTGTCCGGAGCCTGTGCTCCAAGACGGGAGAGGCCACAACAGTGAGAGGCCCACGTACCGCAAAAAAAAAAAAAAAATATTGGAACATACAGAAAAGAGGACAAGAGAATGAGAAGAGAGAACATGTGGTGTTACCACAGCCTAGAACCCCAGGATGTCCCTTGAGAGCTAGAATCACAGCGAGGACCACCTGTTGAGAGTCAGGACATAAGTAGGGAAGTGGTATCTGAGCAGGAGCAGAAGTCATGGATGATCCCCAGAAACTACAAAGATATCATACTGAGGAGACCTGCCCTGGTTTCTGTTCATCTTCCACCCACCAATATTTCAAGTATTCAACACAGAAGCCAATGTGCAGGGAGCATGGGAAATGTAGCTCCCTATGTTACAGTGTGTGTATGTGAGGGTGGATGGATATGAAAGAAAATTATCAGTTAGCCTTGCACAGATGCCAACTTTTCAAGTTTCCAGGGATAAAGCTAATTTACCCTGCACCTATTTTCTTACTTACTTTTGACCACTTTAGTAGGGAACTGAGAAAAATAGAGTTTGATGCCTGTGCTCAGGATGATATTTTATCCAGATTTCCAAGATAGAGTTTATTTTGAGAAAAGCATATTGAGATTAATCCAAAAACTACCAGGGAATCAAACATTTTAACTGAGCTGATGAATTAAAGTACTTTTTTGACTATTTTGGGACTAGTGAGTGAATTTTTTCATCAGCAAAAATATGTAAACTAGTTTGTGTTCCTAAATGCAACATAAGCTCAGATACACCTTTTCTCACCAAAGAAGTTACACTTATCTTTCTTCTTGGTGTTTACTTTGTGGAATAGGATGTATGTGAAAACATAGCTTCTCATAGAAAAATGGTTCATTGTATTCTGATAAAATGTCTTCAAATGTTTTCTTTCTTTCTTTTTTTTTTTTTTTGGTAAATTACATACTATCCTCTGTAGTACTGAATATTGAATTTCAGGTACAAACTGAAATGTCATTCAGAAGTATTTGACTTGAAACAATTTGGAGGAAATTATTTTAAGTGAAACTGCTTTTCAGGCAATGAAAGAAATATTGGAACAACTTTGGAAATTGACTAAATATATTATTTTTTTCAAGTAATGAGCTCTCTAAAATGAATTGGTAATCAAAAATTATGCTACTCTTGCTTTTTGCATAACTGGCTAGCAGGTAATGAGTGTGATAATGTCCTCTTTGAACTAGGGCCAGGACTCTAAGCTATAACATCGAGTAAAGGGTAATTATGTTCTTTAACTTTCAAACTGGTTCAATCTCTAGCACCTACCATGTACCAGTCATGGTACTAAGACTTACAAAGATAAGTAAGACAGTATCTAGTCCTAAATTCAAAGCAACCTAGTGGAAGGGGTAAATTATTAATAGATACTAACTTATGAGGTATAATTAGTACAGTATAATGAAAGATACATAAATATGAGGTTTTTTAAAAAGCATTCATTGTATAATGCTAAATAGAAAGAACAGGAATTAAAATTATGTTCATAGTGTATTTCTAATTTGTTGAGCAGATAAATAGAATTCTATAAAATCATCCACTGTTCAAAGCAGTTACTCATGAATTATGTGATTAAAAGTTGTATATTCTTTTAAACATTTCTATATTTTTCAAATTATTTTATTTATTTCTTTCACAGTGAGTATGGATTAAACTTTAATTAGAAAAAAATAGAACCTGTTAGGAGATGAATCTATCATTCACTAAAAATGGCATTTCTTTGTTCTAAGGAAGGGCTTGGGAAATGACAACCAGCAGGCAAATCCAGCCTACAGCCTGTTTTTATTTTATGGCCCGTTATAGATAGAGGTTGTGAAACCTTGCCCTAAAGAACACAACCAACAAATATGTATTCCACCAAGACCCTTTATTTGTCTCTACTTTATGGAGAAGAACTGGGGAAAACCATCAAGATACACTACAAATTATTCAGAGTTCAAAAATTGTCTCAAGGTCATTTATTCAGGCTAGAGCTAACCTTCCCGAACATCACTTTAAGCCAAGCAGTTTATGTGGATTATTGGATTTAATTCTCAAAACAATATTACGCAGCATACTTTTTATTCAACTTTTAATGATAATCAAATTGAGGCATGGAGAGATCATGGCCATAGCAAGAAGTGAAGCCAAAATTTAAATCCAGGCAAACTATTCCAGGGCCACAGTAGAGCCTTCTCCATCTGAGGGAATTTGAAATGCTACATATCTCCTGAATGGAATGGAAGTTGGCCTTGGATTTAGGCTTTTCAAGGTAGTTATCTAAGGATCCATCACTGAACTTAACTCCTATCTTTAATTGGAAATAAAATGCAGCTGTAATCAGCTCTATAGATCAAAAAATTCATCTGCAAGTTGGCTGCATTCTCCTGGTAGATAGACTTGGTAAAGTGCTCTGAATTGACAGAATATACATAAAAATGAGATATTTTTTTTCACCCTGGAGATTTTCAATTTGAAGAAGTTAATAAATTACAAAAGCTTGCAAATCAAAATCATTAGAAGTATTCTCTCATTAAGAGTTCATGTCTGATTAATGATAATAAAGAAAAGAAATTAGCATGATATTTATGTGGCTACTGCAAGCGTTTCCATGGAGATTTCATCACCTTTATTATAATCTAATGTAATAATAATATGACTTTAAAAATCCTTTGCTTGCTATTTCAATGCCCAACTTTTGAATTAAAAGCATGCGAGATAACTGTAAATCCACTGTGAGGTCTCACATTTCTTTATAAAACCTTTTTTCTTGAGATCCCTCCCAGATATGAGAAACTAAAATTATACCAAAATACAGACAAACAAAAAAATTCTAGACAAAAGTACAGTATGAAACCATAGTGTGTTACCATGGTATGAACTATCAGCTCTCTGACACAATAGAAATATAAAAGGGTTTTAGTTTTGTTTACACAATTTGAATTTTCCTGATTTTATAACCCAACAATGCTAATTATAAAGTAACTAAGATGTTTCCATTTGAGTCAAGGAATTTATTTTTATGAAGTGTGACAAAGCATTTGATGGATTTTTTTTCACATTTTTTCTGGCTACACTGGTGTCATATATACAAACTGAATCCTGGTTATTCCTTAAATATGCCAGATGATTCTTTTATGGGTGAGGGATACAGGTTGGCATTATAGTCATGGAAAAGAATTATCTGTCCCAGGGTTTAAGAAATGTCTTTTTGAAGCATTGCTAATATAACATCCTCTTTTTAGTCATTTGAATGATGTAAAAGCCAAGAAGACGATATGCCAAATTTCTGTGAATAACAAAATAAGTTGTATTAAGAAAGGTTTTCTTCCATATCTGGTTCTAAGAGAATTGTAAATCTTTGTTCAAGGGCTTTCTTTGGAGACTATATCCATGATCATTTCTGGCCTTGTAATCTAAAAGTATTTAAGGGTAAAAAAGTCATTCAAAGATCTATGTTATTCTAAAATAATTCTCTGGTACCCAAAGCCATTTTTCATAGGTTATTAGTGACCTCACGTGAATAACATATGAACACTATTTGCTTGTTTACTTATCTAAGACAAATGATGATTCTTATACCCACTAGCGACATTTTCAGATGATCACTGATTTATTATTATGGAGTGTGAATGAATGGAGCCGAGGTTGAGATTCAGATGCACTTTACTCAGTTTTTAAAATCTTTTCTTATCCTAATAATAATTATAGTCCATCTCACATTCTTATTAAATTTTTATCATTACTTAAGGCACAAATATACACATACACACACATCAGGGTGCTATTATTTTCTGTTACATGTTCATTGAAATATATGACTTTTTAAAGCATGTACATTTGATACCTTAGTAACATAAAAATTAAAGAAAACCTAGCAGTCTTAGACTCAGGTAATAAAATTCTAGATCTCAGGAAGAAATAAGACTAAGGAATGATGGTTATTATTTTGGGGAAGGTTTTATTTATTCCATAAGGTATACTTATTTTGTTACCAGAGATAGCTACATTCCTAAAAACACCAGTTTTATAAAATATGAAATTTGCTTTTAATTCTTTAAATGTTCAGGGAGCATCCTGTGTATATGCTGAAGCTGTTTCCCACTTCCTCGAATATTTCAATAAATTTTTATTGACTGTCTCCTTTGTGGAAAGCACTCTGGAGAATACAAAGATGAACAGAACATAGCCCATATCCCCAAGATGCTTAAAGGATAGCAGATGAGATGGATTCATAAAACTAAGCTAAGGAGAGAGTGATATATAATATGTTGTGGATAAGGAATCAGCTAATTGAAATGCCTACAGATGGCTCATGAAAATATAAATGTGTGACAAGCAGGCAAAAGGTGATAGGGAGGAGGGGAGTCTGTGGATGGATTTGGGGAGTCCCTGCACTACTTAAAGCCTTTCAAAGACATTTCTGTAAATACTGTGCCAGCCAAACAAAACATAACTAAAAATTGTTATATTAAGCTACAAAGCTACAAGAGGAGTGTGGGTGATTGTTCTCTTACAGTTTTATCTATATCTATATCCATATATATATCACACATACGAGTGTGTGATGTATGTATGGATATAGATATAGATAAATAGGTGAACTATAATAGAAAGCAGTATATCTTAAGATATAAATAACTTGTACTTGAATTAATATTTATGGCATTGAGAAAAATGGCCATTATATGTGGGTTGTTAAATATTTTTATGATAGGATAGAAAATATAAACTCAACTCAACTATGACATCATATTTTTCTCTTTTACCAGTATAGTTATTTTATGAAAATGATTTATAACATTAAGAAGATAGATAATAAGGGCTTATTTATGGATTGAAAAATATACAGTGTGATAATTTCTGATGGCAACTTCACTTGTGATGTATAAGTTAAACCCTAGAGATATCCTTCACGTGTTCTACACATCAGTGCACGGCAATCCAAATCACTGACAAAATTTATAAAGTAACTGACATCGACAGTCTCCACTACTTAAAATACTTTAGGGATTTTACTGATGCTTATATGAAATGCTATCCCACATTTAAATATGTACAATATTTGCCACCATAGCAACTGAAATACAACAAAATAAACTTGGAAATATTGTATTTCAATAACTTGCATAGTACTAAAATTGGAATTTCTCGAATATTTTATAGAAAACAGATCAGTAATATATTTAAAAATTTTTTCAAATATCTTGTTTAAGACACTAAGTTGAGTAGTAAGTACATGATTAAAGTTTCAAGAACAATAATATAAAAATCTCAAAAACAAAATAATTCTTCTAAGAAGAAATTAGTGGTATTTTCTAATAAGCTGATTATTTTTAAAGTCTAAATAATACTCTAATATGGTCATCTTCAGGCAAATGAAAAGAAATATCCATTACATCAAAATATTGTTAACTTGCTCTTCTTGGAACAATTCATTCAGTATATGTTATTCCTTCAATGTGTGAAAGTATAGAATATATTTATATTGGTTTCTGTCCCCAGTCCCTGGCACGGAGGTTCTAAAACCATTATAATTTCCTAAGTAATAAGAGCATTAGGAGCATGTTTTATTCTAAATATTTGTTCTTTGACCCCGTTTCCAGACTCAAATCTCCTAAATTCCTTGGAATTTCCTGAGTGATAGCGATATCTTTTGTTCTAATGAGGTGACTCTTGTGGGATCCTGGATAGAGGCTGGTTACCAGATAGATCAAGTCATAATTAGAAACTTGGAATTTTCAGCCCCAACTTCCATTCCAGCCGGGAGAGGGGCTGAAAATGGAGTTAGTGATTTGTCATGCCCACATGATGAAGCCTCCATAAAAAACCCCAAAGTGTGGGGTTCAAAGAGCTTCCAGGTTAATGAACACATCCACATACAGGGAAGGTGATGCACCCCAACCAACTCCATGGGAACAGAAGCTCCTGTGCTTGAGATCCTCTCAGACCTTGCCCTGTGTATCTCTTCATATGGCTGTTCATCTATATGCTTCATCACATCCTTTATTATTTAATATTATATAATAAACTGATAAATGTAAGTGTTTCTCTGAGCTCTGTGAGCTGTTCTAGCAAATAACCGAATCCGAGCGGGAGGAGGTCATGGGAACCTCCGATTTTTAGCCAACTCAGACAGAATTTGTGGATAACCTGGGGACTACTACTTGCAATTGGCATCCGAACTAGGGGGCAGTCTCGTGGGACTGAGCCCTTAACCTGTGGGATCTGAGGCTATCTTCAGGTAGACAGTGTCGGAATTGAGTTAAATTGTATGACACATAGCTGGTGTCACAAAAAGTTGCTTGGTGTGGGAAAAACTTGATATCAGAAAAGTTGTGAGTGTGGTAGTGGTATGAGAGTAAAGGAAAAACACATAGGACGACTGGATTTTTCCTACTCACAATACATATACAATTGATGTTTCTCTCATTAATGCCCCTAAAAGAGTAAAATCAATTACTATGAAGAAAGTCAAGGAGTTAAAAAATTTGGGGAAAAAATGTGTAACAGTAATTTTTAGTTGACCTTGACACCTGAATGTGTAGTTATGAAAGGATGCGCAAAAAATGACGAAGTAGAATTTCTCACATTGCTCTGTTTTAATGTTTCCAAACCATCCTAGATGCCTTCCATGCCAATACAAAAATTATCTGTGCTACTCTTAAAGTATGGTTCCTGTAGTGATGAATAATTCTACTGTCAACTTGATGAAGCTGGCAACTGCACTTCCCAGAATCCCCTTCCCTGTATGGGTATGGGTTCTGATTTGGTCGAGAGAAATCTGCATAAGCTATGGAGGCAGAAGTGACACAGCAGCCCCTACTCTCCGAATGTTGTTGTGGTTAGATGTGGTGACAGACAGATGCAAAGGTACTACCAAGGTTCAGGTATTCCTTATCTTTTCCACTCCATGGAAAAGATCTTCTCCCTGACTAATGGCCTGTTGTTCAACAACGGCCCTAGACCTCTCACTGAACCCTTAGCTACAGACACACAGAGGCAACAACTTCCCACTGACTCCTCCATTATGGTCCCTCTTTAGTGGTTAAACATGCTTGGCTTAGCTTGACTGGTTCATAAGTCCTCTGATATTCAATTGCTATAATCAATTTCTACTCCTGAATTCATAGTGGTTCTGCTTCCTTGACTGAACCCTACTGCAATATTATCCCATATAAACACTGTATTTCAGTGGTCCCTGACCATGCCTTTATGACTGTCCAGATCATCACTCATCACTCACGAATGTCTAATCCTTCCTGGTCACCAATTCAATAATTAGACTGGATATGGACAGGCTCATACAGTTTTGGTCATTTTTCCTTCAGAGTAATTTTCACCTTTGTGATTAGATAATTCTTTTATGTAGAACTCCCTCACTAAAGAATAAGGGGCTGCTGGAATTAGTTTTCTATTGCTGCTGTAACAAATGACCACAAACTTAGTGGCTTAAAGAAATGCAAATTTATTATCTTATAGTTCTGTAAGTCAGAAGTCCAACAGAGGTCTCAGTGGGCAAGATCAAGGTGTTGGCAGGGCTGCTTTCCTTTCTGGAAGCTCTTGGGGAAAACCTATTTGTTTCCTTGACTTTTCCAGCTTCTAGAGGCTGCCTGCATCCTTGGCTCATCCTTGGCTCCCTTTCTCCATCTTCAAAACCAGCCACGTAGCATCTCTCTGACCATGCCTCTGTCATCACATCTTTTTCTCACCACAACTGGTTCTCCAATTTTAAGGACCCAAAGAATTGGATTGTATAATCCCTCCATCACAAGGCCCTTAATTTAATCACATCTGTAAAGTCACTTTTGCCATGTAAAGTATCATATTCATCTACTCTTAGAAATATGATGTAGATATATATTTGGGCAGCCTTTATTTCTGCCTACCACAACTGCATTGCAGAACACATTGACTTGCATCTACTAAGTGTACAATAATATTTAGTAGAGAAGTAAATTTTGATATAATTAATATATTGCTAGGGACTTATTATTACATTTTCTTTAGAGTAAGCAGTTCACTCAGTTCAGGTGTATCATTAACCATAATATCTAGGCTTTAAAAAGTTAGTGGTACTTTAAATGTTAAGTAACAGTTCCTGCATTAAGTTTTGGCCCTCTATACAGGACCTTATATTTATTCTTTTTAGCTTAGTTTGTTTAATTTGGCTGTAAGTACTATATAGGATTTTGTTTACTAAATTGTCTGGGTTTTTTTGCGTTATGTGGGCCTCTCACTGTTGTGGCCTCTCCCGTTGTGGAGCACAGGCTCCAGATGCACAGGCTCAGCGGCCATGGCTCACAGGCCCAGCCGTTCCACGGCATGTGGGATCTTCCCAGACCGGGGCACGAACCCGTGTCCCCTGCATCGGCAGGCGTACTCTCAACCACTGCGCCACCAGGGAAGCCCTAAATTTTCATTTATAATATCCAAAAGCTAAAGACATTTTCATTGCCTTGAGTATAGGCAACCAACTATCTATATTTACTTAAAACCCCTCACAACTTTAGGAAGATAGTTTTTTCCCAAATTAATTTCTTATAAAGGCACAGAACACCCAGACTTTTACACAAATAATTGGTAAAAATATTAAATTACATGGAACAAGGACAGATTCCTGTGGTACATCCAAGTAAACTCCATAATGGTATCACCATTTGAGTATCATCTTTATGTACCTAAGCCACTACTGAAGATATACAACATGTAGTGTTTCCTATTTTAAGGTATATAAAATGTCAGAGTCAGGTCTACGGTGATGTAAGGAAGGAAAAAGTAAAATGTAACAGATAATGCAAAATTTTGAGGATTTTATCCCTTTCTATAAACTAGCCTCAACAATCTTAAAATATGAATAAAGTTACATAAAATGTTTAATTTAAAAACTGACAATATTGATTCTTTGACTCATCCCAGGCTATGAAGAGTCCCATTCATGTTTTAATTGAGTGTGGGAACATTTTACTCCCTGGTTGACAGGGATCATTGGGCAGTTCTTATAAAAAACAGGAGTGTGGGCTTCCCTGGTGGGGCATTGGTTGAGAGTCCGCCTGCCAATGCAGGGGACATGGGTTCGTGCCCCGGTCCGGGAAGATCCCACATGCTGCGGAGCGGCTGGGCCCGTGAGCCATGGCCGCTGAGCCTGAGTGTCCGGAGCCTGTGCTCCGCAACGGGAGAGGCCACAATGGTGAGAGGCCCCCATACCGCAAAAAAAACAGGATTGCATTTCAATAGAACTAAGCTGCATACAAGATGCTCAATTTTCTTTCTATATTATAATCACTGAAAATTACCCATTCAATTAACATTTTTTTAATCCTTAACTTCACACAAAACACTGTTCGTTTTATAACAGGGAAGACTACAATAAAAAACATTCAGCCCCTCTCCTTTAGAATTTTATATTACTAAAATATAAGGGGAGTAAGACAATTAATAACTACATATGTTTAGGTCGATCAAACTATTCTGTATAATACTATAGTGGTGGATACACTGTATACTTGTTAAAACCATTGTAACGTACCACACCAAGAGTGAACCTTAATGTAAACTGTGGACTTTGGATGATAAGGTGTCAATGAAGGTTTACCCTTTGTAACAAACGTAGCATTCTGGTTCAAGATATTGATAGTAGAGGAGGCTGTGCATGTGTAGGAGCAGGGGCTATATGGGAACTCTCTGTACTTTCTGCTCAAGTTTATGTAAACCTGAAACTGCTCTAAAAAGTCTATAAAAATACATGTAACAAAATGTTATACAGGGGCTTCCCTGGTGGCACAGTGGTTGAGAGTCCGTTTGTCAATGCAAGGGACATGGGTTCACGCCCCGGTCCAGGAAGATCCCACATGCCACGGAGCGGCTGGGCCCGTGAGCCATGGCCGCTGAGCCTGCGCGTCCGGAGCCTGTGCTCCGCAACGGGAGAGGCCACAACAGTGAGAGGCCCACATACCACAAAAAAAAAAAAAAAAAAAAAAAGTTCTATAAATGCCACCAGCAAAATTCTATCAGGGTTTAGTCACTTGATGGGAGGAAGAGTTGGAAAGAGTTCATGATGGGTGGATAGGACTAACAGGAATTCTACTTAGAGGACACAGGATGAGCAAAATCTTGGCAGAGAGAAATCTGAAGGGCATTTGGGCAAAAACAAGGGTTCTTGACGCCTCTTCCCCTCCATCCTTCTGAGGTAATGGCCTGTGGAATATACAGACAAGGATTTATAGCCAAATGAGAACTAAAGCACACTTTATTAATCTGAGCACTCATCCTAACAACGCAGAAAATTCAGGTTTCCTATGAACTGTGTTGGAAAAAAAGAGGCCAGAGCGGATCTTGTTATTCCTCCCACTCTTTGCCACCAATTGAGTTATCAGCCCTTCTGGAGATGGAAAATATGGAGCAGGGGCTAATGCAAATAACTGTTTTTCTTCAATTAGGTATCCTTCCCTACAGTGGCAGGCAACCTTCTGAGTGCCAGGCTCTCCTTATTGTCCTCTCAACACCCGGCAAGTGATAGGAGGGACTTGTGCTGAACCTCTGCTCTCCTCTTGGATTCAGGCAGAAGCATGAGAAGAAATGAAGACCAGGTCTTCCCAATATCAGATTCCTTTTCACCTTGCCTCCAATATCAGTATTTGATTTGGTGATAAATCTTACAGAAAAAAATAAATACTTGTTTTTTGTGCTCACTAAACTACTTTCAATATTGATACATGCTTGCCTAAACTCCTGATGTTACGATAATTTTTAGACTTCATCTTAATGAAAATTTCCATATTATACACTAAAACAAACTTCCAATTTATCTTTTTGCCTTATGATCACTGTACTAGAGTAAATTACTATATTTTCTTAAGATGGAAAAACAACAGTAGCAACGAAAAAAACAGTGTTTTTTCAATTTGGTTATTCTGGTTTCACAGACAAAAGTATTCTTAGAGAATATTATAAGAAATAATGTACCTTAATAAAGACATTTTTTTAGGGTTAGAGCAAAAGTTATGGCATAAAAAAGCAGCCAGCTGGGACAGAGAAGTAGGGACTAGCATAGGTTTATGTTTTAAAGAAAAAGCCTACATAGAGAGCACACAATTGAATCAGGACAAGAACAGTTCTGAAATGAGGTATTAATGTGGAAGAAATGTTACTGTCTGGCTTTGGAAGAGCTGAATAGATCTGGCTAACTGAGAATATTCAAGAGCTATTTTAATAAGTTATCACCTACATGCACACTAATAAAAATGCCATTAAAAATTTGTTTTAGGTCCTTGTCTCCACAGTGAGCCACAATCACCCCTGCCTCTGCAGGAGACCCTCCAACCCTAGCAGGTTTGCTTTTATTTCCACATTCAGCCTGTTGAGACAATGGTAGTCTGTACTTCATCGGAGAACAAAACTATCGATGGAGCTCTACCCACCACCAGACCCTCCCATCAGGAAACTTACACAAGCCTCTTAGATAGCCTCATCCGCCAGAGGGCAGACAGCAGAAGCAAGAAGAACTACAATCCTGCAACCTGTGGAACAAAAACCACATTCACAGAAAAGATAGACAAGATGAAAAGGCAGAGGGCTATGTACCAGATGAAAGAAGAAGATAAATCCCCAGAAAAACAACTAAATGAAGTGGAGATAGGCAACCTTCCAGAGCAAGAATTCAGAATAATGATAGTGAAGATGATCCAGGACCTCGGAAAAAAATGGAGGCAAAGATCAAGAAGTTGCAAGAAATGTTTAACAAAGACCTAGAAGAATTAAAGAACAAACAAACAGAGATGAACAATACAATAACTGAAATGAAAACTACACTAGAAGGAATCAATAGCAGAATAACTGAGGCAGAAGAATGGATAAGTGAGCTGGAAGACAGAATGGTGAAATTCACTGCTGCGTAACAGAATAAAGAAAAAAGAATGAAAAGAAATGAAGACAGCTTAAGAGACCTCTGGGACAACATTAAACACAACAACATTTGCATTATAGGGGTCCCAGAAGGAGAAGAGAGAGAGAAAGGACCAGAGAAAATATTTGAAGAGATAATAGTCAAAACATCCCTAACATGGGAAAGGAAATAGCCACCCAAGCCCAGTAAGTGCAAAGAGTCCCATACAGGATAAACCCAAGGAGAAACATGCCAAGACACATAGTAATGAAACTGGCAAAAAACAAAAACAAAGAAAAATTATTGAAAGCAGCAAGGGAAAAACGACAAATAACACAAAAGGGAACTCCCATAAGGTTAACAGCTGATTTCTCAGCAGAAACTCTACAGGCCAGAAGGGAGTGGCATGATATACTTAAAGCAATGAAATGGAAGAACCTACAACCAAGATTACTCTACCTGGCAAGGATCTCATTAAGATTCGATGGAGAAATCAAAAGCTTTACAGACAAGCAAAAGCTGAGACAATTCAGCACCACAAAACCAGCTCTACAAGAATGCTAACAAAACTTCTCTAAGTGGGAAACACAAGAGAAGAAAAGGACCTACAAAAACAAACCCAAAACAATTACAAAAATGGTCATAGGAACATACGTATTGATAATTACCTTAAACGTGAATGGATTAAATGCTTCAACCAAAAGACACAGGCTTAACAAAAAATTAAAAAATGAAGAAAAAAGAAAAAGGAAAAGAAAAGACACAGGCTTGCTCAATGGATACAAAAACAAGATCCATCTATATGCTGTCTACAAGAGACCCACTTCAGACCTACAGACACATACAGACTGAAAGTAAAGGGATGGAAAAAGATATTACATGCAAATGGAAATCAAAAGAAAGCTGGAGTAGCAATACTCACATCAGATAAAATAGACTTTAAAATAAAGAATGTTACAAGATACAAGGAAAGACACTGCATAATAATCAAGGGATCAATCCAAGAAGAAGATATAACAATTATAAATATATATGCACCCAATATAGGAGCACCTCAATACATAAGGCAACTGCTAACAGCTATAAAAGACAAAATTGACAGTAACACAGTAATAGTGGGGGACTTTAACACCACACTTACACCAATGGACAGATCATCCAAAATGAAAATAAATATGGAAACAGGAGCTTTAAATGACACAATAGACCAGATAGATTTAATTGATATTTATCGGACATTCCATCCAAAAACAGCAGATTACACTTTCTTCTCAAGTGCGCACAGAACATTCTTCAGGATAGATCACATCTTGGGTCACAATTCAAGCCTCAGTAAATTTAAGAAAATGAAATCATATCAAGCATCTTTTCTGACCACAACTCTATGAGATTAGAAATGAATTACAGGGATACAATGTAAAAAACACAAACACATGGAGGCTAAACAATATGGTACTAAATAACCAAGAGATCACTGAAGAAATCAAAGAGGAAATCAAAAAATACCTAGAGATAAATGACAATGAAAATACGACGATCCAAAACCTATGGGATGCAGCAAAAGCGGTTCTAAGAGGGAAGTTAATAGCTATACAACCCTACCTCAAGAAACAAGAAAAATCTCAAATAAACAATCTAACCTTACACCTAAAGGAACTAGAGAAAGAAGAACAAACAAAATGCAAAGTTAGCAGAAGGAAAGAAATCATAAAGATCAGAGCAGAAATAAATGAAAGAGAAACAAAGAAAACAATAGCAAAGATCTATAAACTAAAAGCTGGTTCCTTGAGAAGATAAACAAAACTGATAAACCATTAGCCAGACTCATCAAGAAAAACAGGGAGAGGAGTCAAATCAATAAAATTAGAAATGAAAATGGAGAGGTTACAACAGGCACCACAGAAATAGAAAGCATCCTAAGAAACTACTACAAGCAACTCTATGCCAATAAAATGGACAACCTGGAAGAAATGGACAAATTCTTAGAAAGGTATAACCTTCCAAGACTGAACCAGGAAGAAACAGAAAATATGAACAGACCAATCACAAGTAATGAAATTGAAACTGTGATTAAAAATCTCCCAACAAACAAAAGTCCAAGACCAGATGGCGTCACAGGTGAATTCTAACAAACATTTAGGGAAGAGCTAACACCCATCCTTCTCAAACTCTTCCAAAAAATTGCAGAGGAAGGAACACTCCCAAACTTATTCTATGAGGCCACCATCACCCTGATACCAAAACCAAACAAAGATACTACAAAAAAGCAAATTACAGACCAATATTGCTGATGAATACAGATGCAAAAATCCTCAACAAAATACTAGCACAGAAGCCAACAACACATTAAAAGGATCATACATTATGATCAAGTGGGATTTACCCCAGGGACACAAGGATTCTTCAATATACGCAAATCAATCAATGTGATACACCATATTAACAAATTGAGGGATAAAAACCATATGATCATCTCAATAGATGCAGAAAAAGCTTTTGACAAAATTCAACACCCATTTATGATAACAACTCTCCAGAAAGTAGTCATAGAGGGAACCTACCTCAATATAATAAAAGCCATATACGACAAACCCAAAGCAAACATCGTTCTGAATGGTGAAAAACTGAAAGCATTTCCTCTAAGATCAGAAACAAGACAAGGATGTCCACTCTCACCACTATTGTTCAACATAGTTTTGGAAGTCCTAGCCATAGCAATCAGAGAAGAAAAAGAAATAAAAAGAATACAAATTGGAAAAGAAGAAGTAAAACTGTCACTGTTTGCAGATGACATGATACTATACATAGAGAATCCTAAAAATACCACCAGAAAACTACTAGAACTAATCAATGAATTTGGTAAAGTTTCAGGATACAAAATTAATGCACAGAAGTCTCCTGAATTCCTATACACTAATGATGAAAAATCTGAAAGAGAAATTAAGGAATCACTCCCATTTACCACTGCAACAAAAAGAATAAAATACCTAGGACTAAACCTACCTAGGGAGACAAAAGACCTGTATGCAGAAAATTATAAGACACTGATGAAAGAAATTAAAGATGATACCAACAGATGGAGAGATATACCATGTTCTTGGATTGGAAGAATCAATATTGTGAAAATGACTATACTACCCAAGCAACCTACAGATTCAATGCAGTCCCTATCAAATTACCAATGGCATTTTTTATGGAACTAGGACAAAAAATCTTAAAATTTGTATGGAGACACAAAAGGCCCCGAATAGCCAAAGCGATCTTGAGGAAAAATATATTACGAAGCTACAGTCATCAAGACAATATGGTATTGGCACAGAAACACAGATCAATGGAACAAATAGAAAGCCCAGAGATAAACCCACGCACCTATGGTCAACTAATCTATGACAAAGGAGGCAAGGATATACAATGGAGAAAAGACAGTCTCTTCAATAAGTGGCGCTGGGAAAACTGGACAGCTACATGTAAAAGAATGAAATTAGGACACTCCCTAACAGCATACACAAAAATAAACTCAAAATGGATTAGAGACCTAAATATAAGACCAGACACTATAAAACTCTTAGAGGAAAACATAGGAAGAACATTCTTTGACATGAATCACAGCAAGATCTTTTTTGATCCACCTCCTAGAGTAATGGAAATAAAAACAAAAATAAACAAATGAGACCTAATGAAACTTCAAAGCTTTTGCACAGCAAAGGAAACTATAAACAAGACAAAAAGACAACCCTCAGAATGGGAGAAAATATTTGCAAATGAATCAATGGACAAAGAATTAATCTCCAAAATACATAAAGAGCTCATGCAGCTCAATATTAAAGAAACTAACAACCCAGTCCAAAAATGGGCAGAAGACCTAAATAGACATTTCTCCAAAGAAGACATACAGATGGCCAAGAGGCACATGAAAAGCTGCTCAACATCACTAATTATTAGAGTAATACAAATCAAAACTACAATGAGGTATCACCTCACAGCAGTTAAAATGGGCTTCATCAGAAAATCTACAAACTACAAATGCTGGAGAGGGTGTGGAGAAAAGGGAACCCTCTTGCACTGTTGGTGGGAATGTTAATTGATATAGCTACTATGGAGAACAGTATGGAGGTTCCTTAAAAAACTAAAACTAGAATTACCATATGACCCAGCAATCCCACTACTGGGCATATACACAGAGAAAACCATAATTCAAAAAGATACGTGCACCCCAATATTCATTGCAGCACTATTTACAATATCCAGGTCATGGAAGCAACCTAAATGCCCATCGACGGACGAATGGATAAAGAAGATGTGGTACATATATACAATGGAATATTACTCAGCCATAAAAAGGAATGAAATTGAGTCATTTGTTTAGACGTGGATGGATATAGAGACTGTCACACAGAGTGAAGTCAGAAAGAGAAAAACAAATATCATATATTAACGCATGTATGTGGAACCTAGAAAATGGTACAGACGAACCGGTTTGCAGGGCAGAAGTTGAGACACAGATGTAGAGAACAAACGTATGGACACCAAGGGGGCAAAGCCGTGGTGGGGTGGGCACGGTGCTGTGCTGAATTGGGCGATTGGGATTGACATGTATACACTGATGTGTATAAAACTGACGACTAATAAGAACCTGCAAAAAAAAAAAAAAAAAAAACCATCGATGGTAAAGGAGAAAAAAAGTTCATTAAGTTTCTTATGAAAGAAATGGAGATGATTAATTTAAAAAATTTCTGTAGTTGTATTTTATTTTAAGTAAACTAATGTAATGTTATGTACCTTTGGTTTCCCAAATATTTGCAAAATCACCTGTTATAAAAATATATACACTATATTTCTGAAGTATTTATAGTTTTTCACTTGGATTAAAAATATTTGCAATTAATAAATACTTTAATATTGAATGTTTTAAAAAAAAGCATTATGGAAATGGGATGGCAATAATAAAAATGTTTATTTTCTCAATTTTGGATTATTTTTATAAATATATATTTATATAAATCCTTTTATGTCCTTTTTTCATACTGTACCTTATTTTTGAAGTTATGATTTTTGTAATATATACCATAAAATGACTCCTCTAAACTTCATAAGTTAGAGGTCACAAAAATTCCTGGATTTATCTCTGTAAGTAGAGTCACTAAAAATGACTGATGGGAAATTAAAACAATGGCATTTGTTAGAAAAACTCAAATGCCCATAATTACAAAATGTGCTTTATGAGGTATATTCTGCATACAAAGAGCAAAGGTGTTCTAAGTCTGATGAACAACAAAGTCTGTGTTATGTGAGGCAAAAAAGGAGAGGAATTACATGATGCCTGTGTTGCTTGTCTTCTGTGTGAGGAGTATTTTCAGAGATTGAACTAGGTGTATACTGGTCCCTTAACCCTGATGCATCACATCCTAGAATGCTGAGGGTAACTACAGATGAGTTATTGAAGCTGCTTACAGAATGGTTCACTAAAAACAAAGACAATAAAATAAGGATTTTAATTCAAAAAAAAATTGTTTTACTGTGAGAGCCAGAAGCTAGGACACATGGTTCACCATACCCCAAGCTCCTTTGCCCTATTCCCCCAAATCTGTCTAATCAAGCACCTAGGCTCCTATGTAGCCTGCAAGAAATTGGGATAATCATCCTTCACTTTTCTGTACAGACAATATGAATATTTCAAACAGAATCAATTTAATTTTTAAGTAGGCAAATGCATTCATTTAAAAACAATACACATTTGAACCATACAGATGAACAATTAAACATGTAAAATATTAAACCAAAAAGGCTGTTTTAAAAGGATACAAGTAAATGTTGGTGAGGATGTGGAGAGAAGGGACGCTCCAACACTGTTGGTGGGAATGTAATTTGGTGCAGACACTGTGTAAAACTGTATGGAGGGTCCTCAAAAAACTAAAAATAGAAATACCATATGACCCAGAAATGCCACTCCTGGGTATATAACTGAAAAAAAAACAAAAACACAAATTCGAAAAAAGACATGCACCCCAACGTCCACAGCAGCGTTATTTAGAATTGCCAAGGTATGGAAGCAACGTAAGTGTCCGTCAACAGATGAGTGGATAAAGAGATGGCATACACACACACACATACACACACACACACACGCACACACACACACACACACACACACACACACATCCTCCTTTACAGCTCTTGACACATTTGCCCTTTTCCACAAGGAATCCAGAATAGAGAAGGCAAGAAAGCAAGCTTGGGGTTGTGCAACACTAAAACTAACACTAGGTGGAACAGTACATTCAGAGTGGGTATGGAAAAAAGAGATCAGTTTTGAAAATAATTTTACAATAATTGAGCTGGATGTGAAATTCGGTTCGGTGCAGGAACAGTCTCGACTGAGGAAACACTGTACCATGAAGTTTACTTTCAGGAGTCATTGCCCTGTATCTGCTTCATCTGTACTTTCAGGGACCTGGAGTAGCTATGTTCCCCAGAAGTTTCCATCTGGGATCCCTTTCTTTTCCTACTCATCTGTCATCTCCTTATCCTCCTTCTAATTTCATTCTTCTAATCTGGAAAGGCCTTTCCATCTCCTTGCATCACTCTAGGTATTTGACCATCTCAAAATTGAGGACATTGAACGTGAAAGAGTATAGGAGTCAGAAGTTCAGCAATTCATTCTATTCTCCACTAAGACTAATAATGGTGTCTATATTTTCTCTCCAAATTGTTTTCCCTTGGTGTAAAAGTAACATGTTTATGGATTAAAAAAATAACACGTCATATACATCATGTTTTATATCCTGCAATTTTTTCAGTAATTTATAATGGCTGTCTGGCTTTGCATTATAGTCATGTATTATAATTCAGATCATAATGCTTTAAAATCTTACAGTTGTAACATTATGAAAACATCTCCAAGTTTGGAGTGCAATACTTACTTATTTATACTTCACACTAGAAGATAATCAGAAACAATTACCTTATTTTTTCCAGAGAGAAGAGCTTACCCATCCAATGATAGCCATAATACTATTATAAGGGTGCACTGGAGTACTACTGGGGTTAGCACAATGTTAGAGAGCATTCCTTGGCATCAGAGCAAGATAATGAAGTGCACCAACAGAGCCTTTACACCAGCCCAGCATTTTCTAAACTTGGTTCCCCAAGTCTCAAGTGTCACAAGAACATAGCAGTGGGATGGCTGGGAAATATTTTTAATATTTCCAAGAGCTTAAGAAAAAATATACATTTGCCTACGTAAAGTCAATATGAGCTAAGCACTAATATTTTTGGCTTTGCTAATGCTATGTTGATTAACTCATGCTGTTTAGAATTTCTTATTGGCATTTATACGTAATTAATTAATAAAATATATTTTGCAAAAAAATGTTTAATTAAATAGTTTGAGGTAGATACAAAACTTTCAAGTATCATAAAGCCCATTCTGATAAAGTAACCAAAAGGTTCTTGATAATGAAAAGAAATGATTAAGATTCACTAACTTAGACACTTGGTGTAGGAGAGAGAGCATGAGGACTGGTACTCAAGAAAATGGATGTGGAAAATAAAAGCCCAACAAGATTGTTTGGAATAAAAATAAAGTATTAGTCAAGTTCTGGTGGACATGTTCATACTGTGTTTGAAATTCAAATGATTTCAGGGCAGAGAATGTTATGCCCTTGAAAGAACAGAAGTAACCAATAAGATAAAAACATAAAGGATAAATGCTATTGTGGAAAAAGCATCTGGTTGGATTATACTCTAGGCTCTGAAATTGGGGTGACTGGGAATTTAATTCCATCTACCACTTACCAATGACATGGTTTTGAGATAGTTATTGAATCACTTTGTTCTAAATATCCCCATTTATAAAATGTAGATAATAATATCTAATTCATAGGGTTCTGCTGAATTTTAAGTGTGTGCTTGTATATATTAAGTACTCAAAAAAAAGAGTTGTTACTATTATTTTTTTTCTGGGTGACCTTGGACAAGGCATTTAAATTTATTTATTTTCTAAATGCAAAACTAGGGGCTTTGACTAGATGATCTATAACTCCTTGGACATGATCACTGAGATACTTTTAGAGTGCTTATGGTTTTAAAATACTTAATAAATGAGAGCATACTAAAATTTAAATCCAACAGGGACTGAGTTTACATGACTCACTCATTTCTCATTGGCCTGAGATTTGCCTTTTCCTCACTAGTGTTGTGTTTTTACACCTTGAACTCCATGATTACCAAGTTTTTCACAGGTGAGTTATTTGTATCATTCTTCTGATTTCAAAATGTCAATCTTGGACAGTCAGTCTTTCCCACCTTGCCCTTCCAAAATGGCCCCATGTTTATGTATATAACTATATAAAAGTATATTTTTTAAATAGGGACCCTGAAACCTTGGATGAAAGAGAGTTGTTAAATAAAGGTGGGTAATTGCTAGGTCAAACTTATCTAGTTCCTAGGTAGAGACTGTGATAAACTCAGTTGGTTAATGCTAGCACAGCCTGAAAGGGGACTGATTCCTCTTCTCCAGATGGAATAAAAAAACAATTCAGTAGTGAGTCAGTGGTGTTATCTCTCTTTAAAACGACGAGCATCTATTTTCCTGTTCTATGACCTAAAAGTGTTTTTATGGCATTCAGCCAGGAGAGACTCTAACAAGCCATGGATTCATACACAGAGTAGTCACCAATCCTTCTTTTGCTGTCTTGAATGTTAGGTTCCCAATTCTCTCCAGCAGAAAAAAAGGTGAAATGAATTGCCAGGTTTAAATTTAATACCTAGCTCCCATGCAGAATAATTATGGCTGTGCTGGACACCTTGACAGAGTGATAATGAGTGGCCCAATCTACAATGTGTAATGGATCAACTAAAATTTTTATTGGATTCTTTCAGCAGACTTGGCTCCTACGTAGCTGTGAACTAGGAAAGGCATTAAGCACCAAAACCTGAATACTAAGCCTCAGCACACTTCTCCCCAAAATACACACACACACACACAAACACAAAGACACACAATTTTTAAAAAACAGAACAAGTTATGATTTTGTTGAGAAACATAAGCAAACTTAAATACATAAAATAATTTATGGAAATGTAAACTAGGAGAGCTTAAACAGAGGCTTTCCATGTAAAAGAGAAAAGAAGCAATAAATAAATAAATAGTATTTTGAAATCTGCTGCATACTACACTCTGAAGCCGGACCCTCTTCTGCTTAAAATCCTTCAGTGGCTTTCTGGCACCACAAGAATATTTAGTTCCTTTAACAAGGCATGATTTCTCATCTTGTGTGAGTATAAGTATATGTAGTACTTATAATGTACCAAGTAACGTGATAAGAGCTGGGACTGCAATGGTGAATAGATACACAACCTGCTTTTTTAGATTTTAATCTACTGGGAGTGTTAGACATTAATCAAATAGTTAAACATAGGAATGTGAAAGTACATATGTAGTCAGTTCTTTAAAAGAAAGATACTTGGTACATTTAACATGGAGCATTTAACATAGTCTAGAGTTTTCAGGTAGAATAAAAAGCAAAGACAAAAGTCCTGTAGCAGGAAGAAATAGCATACATTTGAAGAACTGCAAAAGTATACTGAAATAAAGAGATGAGAAATGTAAAGAAGAGATATAGGTAGGTGCTAAGAGAGGTAGGTAGACAGCAGATCTTGAGAAACCCATGGGTTATGTTTTGGTATTTATCTTTTTTTTTTTTTTTTTTTTTTTTTTGTGGTACGCGGGCCTCTCACTGTTGTGGCCTCTCCCATTATGGAGCACAGGCTCCGGACACGCAGGCTCAGCGGCCATGGTTCACGGGCCCAGCCGCTCCACAGCATGTGGGATCTTCCCGGGCCAGGGCATGAACCCGCGTCCCCTGCAGAGGCAGGCGGATTCTCAACCACTGCGCCACCAGGGAAGCCCAGTATTTATCTTAATAGTACTGGGAAACTGTTTGTTGATGTGTTTTAAGCAAGGGATTCCTCTGATCAGTTTGGTATCCTAAAGCAAGAGTTGGCAAATACGTCCCTGTGGTCTAATCTGCCTGTTTTGTAAATAAAGTTTTATGGGAAGGCAGCCATACCCATTTATTTACACATTCTCTATGGATGCTTCTGACCTATAATGAATGACAGAGTTGGCTAGTTGCAACAGAGACATAGCCCGCAAAGCTAAACATATTTACCATCTGCCCCTTTACAGAAAAACTTTGCCAACCCTCATTTTAAAATATTACTGTGGCTTCTGGGTATAGAATGTACTTGAGGGAGCAAGAATGGATATGAAAAGATCAGTTTAAAGAATGTTGTTTTTAGTAGTACAGGCCAGAGTTGGAAGCTTAAATTAAGTGGTGCTGATGTCAGAGATACAGAGCTACTGATGAATTTGAGAGAGATTTAAGAAGTAAGCTGGACATAAATTAATGATTTATTGGATATGGTTCATGAAGCAGAGGAAAGTTTTAAGGATAAATTTTATGTTTATGTCTTGTACTGCTAGATGGATGGTAGTGTCATTTACTAGGAGTGTACCAGATTTAGGAGAACAATAATAAGTTTAGTTTTGAACCTGTTAGGTTTGTGTTGTCTTTGAAACATCCAAGAAAAGATACAAAGTTCTCAGCTGGGGTTAGAGCTCAGATAAGAAATCTCCGGTAGAGATAGAAGTCTGTGACTATAGGTGAATAGGAGCCATAGGTGTGGATAAGATTGACTAGAAAAATATCATTGCCCAGGAGGAGAAATTTAGTGCAAGGCTTGAGGAGCACCAACGTTTTTGAGCTAGGTAGAATGGGATGCCCTACAAAGAGAAACAGGAAGAGAATGTATTAAAGAAATATAGAAAGAAAAAACCTGCTTTCAGAGAAATTTAGCGAAAAGAATGTTTTAAGAAATGCAGAGTCATCAACAGTGGGTGAGCACTGAGCAAAAAGTTCATTGAAAGTAAGACAACAGAAATCATTGGTGGCCCAAGGGAGACCTGCTAAATGCAGTGATGGCAGCTGAAGCAAGACAGGTAAGATCAGAAGTAGAAATTGCAGATGTATAGACAGGTTGTATAGGCAATTTTTTAAAATAGTTGTCTATGAAAAGGTAAAGACATTATTTGATAGCTCCATCCCGCTGAGGCTAACTGGTAGACTTAGACATCACTTTTCCTGCAAAGATTTCTCTGACACTCCATCTTCAGCCTTGAGACTATATTAAAGTCTTCTTACATAAATTCTCACATTACTCTCATTGTAGCACATATTACCCTCTTGTGCCACTGGTGGTCTCCTCCTATTTAACTGTAACCCATCTGAGCAGTAGAGTTGAGTCTTTTTTACAATTGTACCCTCAGCACTTAGTTCTCAACAAGTATCTGTTAATTTTAAAAGCAGAATAACAAATAATGTAACAGACTTCTTAGAATTATATGATTATACATGTCTGTATATGCAGACACATATGTGTGTATGTGTAAGTGTGTATACACAACATTCATACACTGATTTTGAATTAAACTGAAATAAGCTTCTGTGTTATAGGGTTGTAAATAGCCTAAAATTTTTTTATGTCTTAACCCAAACTTTATTAAAGAAACTGTCTTTTTATTGATGCTATAACTTAAAACTTCTAAAATTAACTGAATTTTAAATACTTAAAATTTAAAATACTTAATAACTTACTATTAGATGATGATCACATTTAATTATTAATCCTATGTAAAGTATTATCTTTCCCAGTGGAATTAGTTACTAAAAACAGAACTATCTGTTAAGTGTGCTTTTATAAGACTATACATTTTTCCCAAATGTGAATATATAAAATAATAATGAACATGCATTCTTCAGACTTTATAAGCTGAAGTCAAGTATATGAAAGAGTATAAGAAAAGTATTTCAAGAAAATCTAGGAGTAACAACATAGAAAGCAGAATAATTTAGTGAAATTTTACAAATTACCAACCAAGTAATAGTGTAGATGCTGTTATTCTTACGTTATTTTTGAAGGCAAGGTGTTTTATATCAGAGAATAACATTGTTTTTTACTGTAGGAAATACACTTCCTCACCTATTAGAAGAATGGAAATCATTGACCCATCAGCTGTCACTTCAGATCTGAGGCAATACAGTAGGCTCCCAGGCAACTGCTGGAAATATCTAATAAATACCTTTTCAGGAGGATGTGGCCTGATGCACATACAATGCAGTGGTATGGCTGCTAACTCAATTTAGGAGTGAATTAGTATTACTCCCACCACAGAACAGCACTAGAGAACAGAACAGCTAGAGAAGCACCTATATCTTTCCTTGCCACAGCTCAGCACTCATAATTGCCTTGGACTTTCTTTTTTAAAATCTTTTCAAATACTTCATTTCTATTATAAAGACTTTATTATTTTTTTCAGAGCAGCTTTAGGTTTACAACAAAATTGAGAGGATTTCCTTATTATTAGATGTAGATTGTGAATTTTGGCAGAAATAGCAATATCCGGTTTTGTGTTCTTCTCAGTGCAACTTATGAGGTACAAGCTGTTGATTCGTCACAATATTATTGATTTTAACTTTGATCAGATGGGGTGCATACCAGGTGTACATACAGTAAAGCTACTGTTATCTGATTTGTAATTAATAACTTACTTGTGGGAGATATTTTGACATGATATAATTATCCTATCTTTCATCAAACTTTCCTCCACTTCTATTGATGATTTTCTAGCTCCATCATTCCTTGGTCATTCAGTAGTATGTTTTCTAATACAAATAGGGGTTTTTACTTCTCCTTGTTTATTTATATCAGTATATATTCACGGATTTCTACTTTACTCACTATAGTCCATTAATCTCATTGTTTATTTTAATGTACAAATGTCCCAGATTTGAGAAGCTGCAGCCCCTTCAAACTGTGTCCTCTATTTTTTTTGACATATCTCCCTTATACTTTATTTCCTCACGTTCTGTCACAATAATTTCCAGATACATTTTGAAACTTCCTTGTCCCTAGCCTTGGAATCAGCTACTTCCCCAAGGGGTCTTGACTCCTTTTAGTGAAGAAGAATATTTAGAAATCAAGGTCTGGGCACTTAGTGTGGTCCTTTTGATTGATGTGTGTAGGAAATACACACATAAATTCACTGTAACACATACTCAAACAGGCATTCATACATATGTAATTTCTGTCTTTCTAGCTAGCTAGCTAGCTACCTATCTATCTACCTACCTACCTACCTACCATCTATCTGGGCATGTGTTTCTACTGATACCTTCATTTCTAATCCAACATCATAGCATATGATTCCTCAACATTTTCTTATTTGTAACTCAGTGGTTTTACCAATTTACCATACCACTAGAATATTTCAGAGTTCCAGTTGCTCTACATCCTTAGCAATATTTGATGTTGCCATTTTCTTCTGATTTTAGCCATTCCAGTGGTTAAATAGGGGTCTTACGTGGTTTAATTGGCATTTCCCAATGACTAATAATGTTGAGACCTTTTCATATCCTTGTTGGATGTTTACATGCTACCTTTATGAAATGCCTATTCATGTTTTTTACCATTTTTATTCAGTTGTTTGTCTTTTTATTATAGTGTTGTATGAGTCCATTATATATTCTATAATCTGTATAGAATTCTTTGTCAGATGTGTCATGAATATTTTCTTACAGCCTATGGATGACTCTTCCAATTTCTTAGTAGTATCTTTTGATGAGTAAAAGTTCTTTTTAAACATTTTTGATGAAGTCTAATTTGTCTATCTTTTAACATTAACCTTGAATGTTATTGTTTTTTGTGTCCTATTCAAGAAATTTTTGCCTACCTCCCCACCTCATTTAAACAGATATTTCCCTTTTTTTCTTAAGGTTTTGTGTTTAGATTTATGATCCGTTTCAAATTAACTTTTTGTATATGAGATAGACATCAAAGTTCTTTTTTCTTTCCCATGTGCATCTCCAGTTGTTCCAGAACCATTTGTTGAAGAGATTTTCCTTTTCTCCATTGAATTGCTATGAATCTTTATTTCAAATCAATTGACTATGTATGTGTGAATCTACTTCTGAACACTATCCTTGTGTGAACACTACACTGTCTTGACAACTTTATTATAAAGGTTGAAGTAAGTTTAGTCAATTCCTCCAATTGTGTTACTCTTTTTCAAGATTGTTTGGCTATTCCATATCTATCACATTTCCATAAGAATTTTACGATCATCTGGTTAATTTTTACTTGAAAAAAAAGAAATGCTGATGGAATTTACATTACCTGTTACCTTTCATTTTCTAACAAGATAAACCACAAAAAGTAAAATGAGGACAAATTTTATGTTCATCTAAATTTAGGAAAAACTTTCTTCAATTAGTCCTGAAACCTTTGAATGAAGTCTTCTTTAAGCTTTTCAAATTTATACACTGATAGGAATATATATTGGCTGGAAAAGTGAAGGTACCATGGAATTTCTAAATTTCATTAACAGCTATAATAACTTATATGATTCCTTAATATAATTTCAGATATAGAGTACTTTCTGCTACGAATGCTTCAAAATTGCATTGTGAGTTTGAAGAAAATGTGTTTGAAAAGTATTTACAAAATTGTTTTTAATGAAATAATTTTTCAATAGAATTAATATTGAGATGCCATATTAAGAATTCACTCTTTGGAATTTCTTAAGAAGCTAATCCAATAAATAAAACAGAAAAGTAGCTAAGAAAGGTAGCATTCTCATATAAATAATCTTGCAATCTCAGCAATTTTTTTTGGTTAATATCTAATTCTCAAACCATATGAAAAACAAGACAAACTACAAACAAAAAATTAATACCAGATGCTAATTAGTACTTAGCAAGTTTATAAAAGAACAACCTATGGTGTGTTTCACTTGGCATGATCTTTTGTCAAAACCATCCTTATACTACTAGGGAAAGTGTCTCTTTAAACGAGGGCCTGAAAACTCAGACCAACACTTCGAAGAGATAGGAATGCTATCACTACAACTATTCATGGTAGCTTTAATCCTAATCCTAACCAGATATTGCCTTCTCTTCCATCTTGTTACTGTACTGGTAGTTCCAGGATCATAACATCACAGGGATGGAACAATGAAGACCTAAAAGTCTGAAAGCTTGTCTTCAAATGCTGTCTTCAATGACCTCTGCACAATAAACTGTTGGAGCCATAGAGAAAATGAGAAAATTCGAAAAATGTGGTAAGTGCTTCACAAAGTTAAATTTATTCATCTTTTTATTCTATGCCCTTCTTGCTTTTATATTACAACATCTACATTATAAAATTATAATGAAAATTTCAAAACACACACACTTATTGGTAAAATAAAAAATTGGTTGTAGGTCACTAAATTCAGGAGAGGATAGCTCTGAAACTTCTTATTTTAAGACAGTCTTTCTCTTTCTTGGATGAATGCTAGAATGATGTATCATAGACTATGATTACTAACACAGGGAATGCAGCTTTCAAAGAAACTACACTACAGCCTTGTCAAAGTAGAACAGTGGAAGTCAATTTCAGTCGTTCTAAGAAACAACTCAGCCTGAGGTCAGTGTTCTAAGAAAAAGTGGTTTTGAAACTAGACAGAGAAATAAGCTGGAATCTGGGTGATAATGAAGTAAAGCCAATAATCTAGAAATTGTAGAAACTGACAGGAGAGAGAGAGACAGAGAAACAGAGAGAGAGAGAGGCTGGGGAGAGAGGGGTGGGATTATAAATCAAATTTCTTCCACTATTCTGCCTTCCAAGCAGCAACATTTTCTTGACAGAAAATTGTTTTCTTTAGTAAAGTATTTTGAATTTTTGAAAGATGACTTCCCACCCTCAACTCACAGTATGGTTAAGTCTGGAAAGTGATGTCCAAATGAGGAGATGACAACTTATCTCTGCTTACGAAAGGAAAGAAAACTTGGAAGAAGAGAAGATGGGGAGCAGCATAAGAAGTGGAGAAGGTATGGAGGTATGAAGAGTAAGGACTTGAGCAACATGATGGCAGATAGGTATCCACTGAAAATTATATGACAGCTACGACAGTCAAACAATTTTCAAAAAACAAGTTCTATTTTAAGTAGATTAGATTGTGGTTGTATTAAACAACTACCCTCTTTTACCCCAAATCTTCAGTTTGAGGAAAGATGACTTCAAGGCTAAGTTGCCATAGGCAGAGGGGAAAAAGGACTAAGATTTTTGTCTGCTGTGTGAAAAAGACCTTTGATTAACTCTCTAGCTCTGTTTCCCCTAGTAATCAAAAAAGGAATAAAATGTCAACCACACAACACTGATTATGATGGAAATGACCCATGCTTGGTGAATTGTATCTAAAAGGAAGAAACTCTAAATGAACTATATAATATCTGATAGGAAGCCATAATGAGAGATATGCACTTGGAAGGCTCCCTGTCAACATGGTGACAGTCTCTCTTTCCTCTGGAACATCTTCATGAGGAACACCTTTTTTTCTCAGTTGGTTGGGGGAGCTAACTTCCTCTGACAGGTACTTTCATGTGACTTTAAATCTTAGGGTTTCTAGAGATTAGAGAAGCCATTCTAAGTGCTGAACATGATTCTAGGAGGAGTCATTTAAATGGAGCACAGACTCAAAGTCATAGGCCTGCAAACATAAATTTAATAGGAGAGATCCCATGCTTGCTTGCAGGGGTCATTCTAATTTTTAATTAGACTAGTGGTAAAGTTCTAGGCCATCTTAACCTAGTAGATTGCTGAATCTTAGCCAAGGAGTCTTTTTCAGAGTTTGATTCATTTGCTCTACTTATTCAGAGGACTGAAGCTTATAGGCATCTGCAAACATTTGCATAGTTCCTAGGCAACGGTAGAAATAAAATGATCTTTTCTATCCTAGTCAATGTGCTCTTGTATCCCCAAAATGGGAATTATACATATTAAGAGAGCTTTTACCACTGCCTGAGCACCAACTTTTGAAGAAGGAAAGACTTCAGGCCATTCAGACATCATACACACCAGAAGTAGACAAAAGTCTCTTACTTTTCCCTAGGCATGAATTCCATAAAAGTCAACTGCTACCTGGTTCCTAGCAAAGTTGGCTGGGGCTTCCTACACCCACATTGGGAAATAGTACATTTTAAAAAATATGTTTTGAATTATTTCACCTTTTTGGCAGGCATAGTAAGAGTCTAGGGCCTCTAATATCCTTCTTTTACTCAGATAATTTTGTTGATATCACAATAACACTAACCAAGCAAATAAGACTATGGTATAGGAATTATTTTGTTAGGTAATTCCCATGGTTCCCAAATTTCTTCTAGCCCCTTTTATAATCAAGAATATATTTATTGGTAGTATATATATTATGTATTTATTTCAAATCAAGAACCAAGGCTTGCAGTTCTAGTAACTGCTATGAACTTGCCTGCTTGCGCAGACACAATTTCAGACAAAACATAAGCTTCCAGAGTTTTAAAATAAATCACTACAGAATAGAGAGCCTTAAGTTGGCCATTTTATCTCAAGTATATAACCCATCAGTAAATATTAGCAAGTATTCAATATAAACTGGAATATCAGTTACTTCAGGTTGGATTTTTTAAATTTTGTTATCCTCAAAGCTGGGGGAGAGGGACTTCCCTGGTGGCTCAGTGGTTAAGAATCCTACCAATTCAGGGGACATGGGTTCGAGCCCTGGTCCAGGAAGATCCCACATGCTGCGGAGCAACTAAGCCCGGGCGCAACAACTACTGAGTCTGCGCTCTAGAGCCCGTGCACCACAACTACTGAGCCCATGAGCTGCAACTTCTGAAGCCCATGTGCCTAGAGCCCATGCTCTGCAACAAGAGAAGCCACTGCAGTAAGAAGCCTGCACACCACAATGAAGAGCAGCCCCTGCTTGCCGTAACTAGAGAAAGCCTGCTTGCAGCAACGAAGACCCAATGCAGCCAAAAATAAATAAATAAAATAAATTAAAAAAATAAAAAGCTGGGGGAGAGACCACAGACAATTTCAGTTGTTCAAAATCTTATTCAGATACTAAGGATCAAACCAGAAGATCAGGGGAATTATCATGTAATTGCTCCGTCGGAGGTTTGGTTCATTTGCAAAAGCTAGAATATCCTGTCTATAATGCTATGATGTTTTACTAGTCCCAAAAATTGTCTAAATCTTTTTTCATAGTAGGCCATTTTGTCCACAAAATGGGCTGATTGCCAGATTGTAACACTGTCGACTACAGCTGACAACAGATGCCCTAAATATTTTACCTCAGATATATTACTTGTGCCAATAATAACAATGGCACAAAAGTGCCATTTGTCTATTGAGGTCTTATACATCTATAAAGCAAAGAAAATTTCAACAAAGCCAAAGTATTAATTTTGCATTGTTCTTTAGTTTCAGAGGCTACCAGCAAATCATCTACTTTTGAATAGTTATAGATCCCTCTGGTAGGATAAATTCCTCAAAGTTTTCCTATAAATGACTTGAGAAAATGGTAGTCTCAAAACTCGTGAGGATTTTTTTACCATAGTTATTGGGGTCCTTCATAAGTAAAATCAAATAAAAACAGATCGGTCTGCAAGATAGAGAGAAAAAGAAGTAGAATACAGATCAATCACAGAAAAGACTGCAAACAATGGTATCAAAATCAGAATAGTTGCAGGGTTAGAAACTACAGGGGTTAATGACACAACAAATCTATTTCTTTGAGATCTCATACAAATCTATATAGTGGTCAACCATCTTTGTCAAATTTACCTTCCTTTTTGTTGGAAATATGGGACTATTACAGAGTGAATGCCCCTTTTGAAAATTATCTGTTGTCGTTCTAATTCTTTTATAACTGGTTTTATTCTTTCTAATTGAGCTCTTGACAAAGGATGCTGTTTTACACATGGCCATGGCTTATCTTTCTCCCAAGAGACTCCACAAACACTACATCCGGAGTACAGAATACGACAGCCTTAAATTTGCATAGCAATTCTCTCCCCAGTAGATTTACAGGAGATTCAGCAGAAAGAATGCCTGTTTCTCAGAGAACCTATCTGTATGGGAATTGTGGAGGGCAAGGAACAAGTAAAGGATGACCCGAAATAGCAACAACCTGATCTGTCGCCAGATGGAAAGCGAGAAATGTCCAAGGAAATTGCATAATAAGCAGCTATCAGAAAAGGCAAAAATAGATTAGCCTGAGGAAAAGTTATTGACTCACATAGTTCATCAGTTCCCACCTCCAAGATTCTCTCAATCTGTCCATTTTGAGCCACTTGTCAAGTATTTCCTAGCTGAGGGTTGTCCTTTTAGGCTCTTTTGACTCTCTTATCCTTACGATTCCTGCGTCCTTCAGAGTCTCTTTCTGCAATTCCTCTTCCAATGTCCTAGTCTCTTGCAATAACAATTTGCCATCTCTTTTCTTGCTTTCTTCCCTTCATAAATGGACCAGGGTAGGGATATTCCCTATAGTAGAGTTCTAACTGAGTAGCCAAGGCAACAGTCTAATCTCTTCTTTGTCTTTCTCTAGATTATATTCAAAATGAGTAGCTACTGCTAAAATTTGAGTAATAGTCTGTCCTTGCCATCCCACCACTTTTTCCTTGACTTGTATTTGGATAATTGGCAATTGAGCCAAGACAAAAGTGGTTTAGGGCCAGAGGGCAATTGTGATTTGCCCTTGGATTTATGCCAAAAAATTCTTAGAGTCTCAACAAACCAATGATGGAAATCAGTGGGGATCTGATGCATCTTCTGAGCACACCACTGCAACTTCTCTCAGCTTATCTTTACCAGAAAGATATCAAGTATGGCTGTTAGCAACCACTCTCAAAGGATCTCTAACACTCATAGCTCTTCCATAGGTGTGAGGGGGATGGGGGACAAGGGGAGTGGCAGATAGTTGACTTTGCTTGGCCACCATTCCACTTAATATGGTGATTGTCTGGACCCCAACATTTGCTCTATCAAAGGAAAAATGTCTTCTTGTTGCAGAAACCCAGGCAGTAGTTTGTACACATCTTCCATGTGTTGGGCTGTAAGCTGAAAAGATGCTTCTGAGTACTTCTGCAAACTACTAGGGCATAGGGAAAAGAAGTCTTTTTTTTTTTTTTTTTTTTTTGCGGTACGCGGGCCTCTCACTGTTGTGGCCTCTCCCGTTGCGGAGCACAGGCTCCGGACGTGCAGGCTTAGCAGCCATGGCTCACAGGCCTAGCTGCTCCACAGCACGTGGGATCTTCCCGGACCGGGGCACAAACCCATGTCCCCTACATTGGCAGGCAGACTCTCAACCACTGCGCCACCAGGGAAGCCCAAAAGAAGCCTTTAAATAAGTTATATCAGCTGATGAGAAAGGCACATAAATTACCCAGGAGCCCTGGATAGCTTCTAAGTGGCATTAGCTTTGCTGGCTGTCCAAATAGGAAAGGCTAATTTTCCTCTCATCGAGATAAGAAAAACATAAACTCCGTGGCACTTTGGTCTTCTTTCTTGGGTTGGCATTCATCAGCTTAACACCTTGTTTGTTTGCTTTTTTCCAAGTGACTAGGGCAGCTAGTCTCCATCCAGTTGCCTTCATAAAGGAACACTGTCTTACATCCAAGTTCATAATCATTCCATGATTCTGTCTCTTTATCATGTCTGCCCTAAGTGGTGCGTGAAGGCTAAGGGACTCCTGAAGGTGGAATCTGGTTTATAACATGAAGTGGACCCAGAACTAGGCCCGAGGTATATAATCCTGTGTTCTCAAACAGAGCAGGTCATTCATTAACAGCTTAGAAAGTACCTCCTCATCCTTCTTTACAAGGAAATCCACTAATGACAGGAAGCACCCTTTTATAAGATCATCACCTCCCCTTCTGAGGTAGAGGGAGCAGAGGGAGCAGAGACAGCAGAGAAAGGAGGAGGAGGTTTCTATGAAATAGAAAGTGCCTTTAATTCTCATTTCCCCTTCTACTTTTTCCAGTCTCTCTTTCTGTCTATGAAAATCATTTTTACTTTCCTCTTAGAATGATATTCATCCCATAAATATCCAGTTGATTGGGATGAGGCCCTTCCAAGAATCTCTGCCAATGTGTTACTTTATCCAAATCAAAAGAACTGTCTTAAATATTGTTAAAATGACTCTACTACCCAAGGCAATCTACAGATTCAATGCAATTCCTATCAAATTACCACTGGCATTTTTCACAGAACTACAGCAAAGAATTTTTAAATTTGTATGGAAACACAAAAGACCCTGAGTAGCCAAAGCAACCTCGAGAAAGAAAAACGGAGCTGGAGGAATTCGGCTTCCTGACTTCAGACTATATACAAAGCTGCAGTCATCAAAACAGTATAGTACTTGCACAAAAACAGACACATAGATCAATGGAACAGGATAGAAAGCCCAGAAATAAACCCACACACCTATGGTCAATTAATCTACAACAAAGGAGGCAAGAATATACAATGGAGAAAAGAGTCTCTTCAGTAAGTGGTGCTGGGAAAACTGGACAGCTACATGTAAAAGAATGAAATTAGAACATTCTCTAACACCATATACAAAAATAAACTCAAAATGGATTTAAAGACTTAAATGTAAGACTGGATACTATAAAACCCCGAGAGGAAAACATAGGCAGAACACTGACATAAATTACAGCAATATATTTTCGGATCCGTCTCCTAGAGTAATGGAAATAAAAAGAAAAATAAACAAATGGGACTTAACGCTTTTGCACAGCAAAGAAAACCATAAACAGAATGAAAGACAACACATAGAATGGGAGAAAATATTTGCAAACGATGCGACTAACCAGGGATTAATTTCCAAAATATACAAACAGCTCATGCAGCCCAATATCAAAAAAACAAACAAGCCAATCAAAAAATGGGCAGAAGGTCTAAATAGCACATGACAAAATGCTCAAAATCGATAACCATCAGAGAAATGCAAATCAAAAACACAATGAGCTATCACCTCACACCTATTCGGAATGGCTATCATCAAAAAGACTACAAATAAATGTTGGTGAGGATGTAGAGAAAAGAGAATCCTTGTACACTGTCGGTGGGAATGTAAATTGGTGCAGCCACTACGGAAAACAGTATGGATGTTTCTTAAAAAACTAAAAATAGAACCACCATATGATTCAGCAATTCCACTCCTGGTATACATCTGAAGAAAATGAAAACACTAATGTGAAATATACATGCACCCCAATGTTCATAGCAGCGTTATTTACAACAGCCAAGATATGAAAGCAACCTAAGTGTCCACCAACAGATGAATGGATAAAGAAATGTGGTATATATATACACACAATGGAATACTACTCAGCCATAAAAATAATAAAATTTTGCCATTTACAGCAACATGGATGGACACCTAGGGTATTATGATTAGTGAAATGTCAGAGAAAGACAAATACTGTATGTTATCACTTATATGAGGAATCTAAAAAATGAAACAAAGGAATGAATATAAGAAAACAAATAGACTCAGATACAGAGAACAAACTAGTGGTTACCAGTGGGGAGAAGGAAGGAGGGAGGGGCAAGATAGGGGTAGGAGATTAAGAGATACAAACTACTATGTATAAAATAAATAACCTGCAAGGATATATTGTATAGCACAGGGAGTATAGCCAATAATTTACAATAACTTTAAATGAAGTATAATATATAAAAATTTTGAATCACTATGTTGTACACCTGAAACTAATATAAATCAATTATACCTCAATAAGAAAAAAAGTCTTCCTTCTAGCTCTCCTCTTAAAACCAGTGGGTAATCATTAGTCAGATCCATTTCACCTGCCTTCACTAATCATGGCCATTTTAAAACTTGTATATCCTCCAAGCAGTATAACCTAAATAATAAGATATTTGCCCAGGTTGTTTTCTAGGAAATTGGTGTCAGCTATGTCTAGTTCAAGCCGAGCTGGTTAAGACTTGGTAGGATCACTGACCCTCCAACCAGGCATGAGCAAGTGTCCTCTTGGTGACCTTTTGACATCAGAGGACAGAAAAATCTGTCCTCAGATCTTCCTAAGCACCTTCATTTTTTAACATGCAGAGGCCTGTAGCGTAGTTACATCTGTGCAGAATGACGATTACTGCACCTTTTTCCAAGCATCTTTCCCCATGCTCTCCACATTCCCCATGCCTCAGACTGCCCTGCTTCTTTATTCTTTATCCCATAAATATCCTGAGTCTCTTGCCTTGGAAGAGACAGATCTGAGACTCTTTTCCCTTATAGGTGATTACAAAATATTGAGTATAGCTTCCTATGCTATACAGTCAGTCCTTGTTGGTTATCTACTTTATATATAGTAATGTGTATGTGTTAATCCCAATCCCCTAATTTATCCCTCTCCCCTTTGGTAACCATAAATTTGTTTTCTATGTCTGTGAGTTTCCTTCTGTTTTGTAAATAACTTCATTTTTTTTTAAGATTCCAGTATAAGTGGTATCATATGATATTTGTCTTTGTCTGGCTTATTCACTTGGTATGATAATCTCTAGGTCCACCCATGTTGCTGCAAATGGCATTATTTCATTTTTTCTAATGGCTGAGTAATATTCCATTGTATATATATACCACATCTTCTTTATCCTTTCATCTATTGATGGACATCTAGGTTGCTTCCATGTTTTGGCTATTGTAAATAGTACTGCAATGAACATTAGGGTGCATGTATCTTTTCAAATCATAGTTTTCTCCATATATATGCCCAGGAGTGGGATTGCAGGATCATATGCTAATTTTATTTTTATTTTTTTAAGGAACCTCCGTACTGTTCTCCATAGTGGCTGTACCAATTTACATTCCCACCAACGGTGTAGGAGGGTTCCTTTTTCTCCACAACCTTTCCAGCATTTATTATTACTAGACTTTTTGATGATGGCCATTCTGACTGGTGTGATGTGATACCTCATTATAGTTTTGATTTGCATTTCTCTAATAATTAGCGATGATAAGCATCTTTTCATGTGCCTGTTGGCCATCTGTATGTCTTCTTTGGAAAGATGTCTAATCAGGTCTTGTGCCCATTTTTTGATTGGGTTGTTTGTTTTTTGTTTTGTTTTGTTTTGATATTGAATTGTATGAGCAGTTTATATAACCCTTTATCAATCATATCATTGCAAATATTTTCTACCTTCAATAGGTTGTCTTTTTGTTTTGTTGATGGTTTCCATTGCTGTGCTAAAGCTTTTAGGTTTAATTAGGTCCCATTTATTTATTTTTGCTTTTATTCCCTTCACCTTAGACAGATCTGTCTCTTCAATAAGCAGTGCTGGGCAAACTGACCATTCTCTTACTACATGTAAAAGAATGAAATTAGAACATTTTCTCACACTATATACAAAAATAAACTCAAAATGGATTAAAGACCTAAATGAAAGAGTGGAAACCATAAAACTCCTAGAGGAAAACATACGTTAGAATACTCTTCATCATAAATCATAACAATATTTTTTTTGGATCTGTCTCCTATGTCAAAGGAAGGCAGACTTTTTATAATTCAGGGTCTCTTCCCTCACTGTTATGTGGCCACAGGGCTTCAATTGTCCACTCAATTTAGGAACTGCCAGACTCATCCTGCCCTTGTTGCCAAAATTGTTGGGGAATATAATTAACAATAAACTCTCTCTCAAACCCAGAAATCCTCTCCACAGAGGTAGTAAAGAAAAGAGGCACTTTTATTATTGAATGAGCATTCAACCAGAATGTGGTTTCATCACAGGCAATCTGCTAAGAGATTGCAAAGACAGAAAGGAATCTCATCCTTGTATATAACCAAGCAGATACTACAATTACACATTTCCAAGATAAACAATAACTAGTCCTCAAGTAAGTGGACCATTTGTCACACAGAGTTCATCCTAACTTTATTTGGTAATTGGTGTATTCAGCCAGAAGAAAACAAACTTTTCATGTCTTTATGATAGGAGGTAGTTTGGCAAACTCGAGCAAGACACCCACTGAAGTTAGGCTCCTACCCTACCACAGAAGCTGTATATAGGAATACAACCTCCCTTGATGTTTACATTTCACAGACATGGTTCTCTGGTCATTGTGAAAAACACAGCTGGGGAAGAAAGCCAACAAAAGACCTATCTAGTTGAAAAAAGGATTCATATACATTTTAAAGGAAGGAGAAAGTGCTTATAATTACCAGTTTTCTAAAATAAATGCTCTAAGAAAAAATTGGGATAGGTGTCTTACCTTCTTTTCAACAGGGAGAATTAGGCTTCTTATTTTTAATTTATTTGCATTTAGTGTATGCCAGGTTATTATTTTTACCATAAAATATAATTTCCCCATAACATGTAAATAAATAGGAAAATTAACAAAGAACATCCAAATAGTGAAGTTATTAATTATTGATTTATGCTGTATAATTCTTTTTCTCATCTTTGGGAAAGCAAAAGGCACAAAGTTTCTTGTCTATGTTAACAATTTTACTCCCTTATGCATAGATAAAACTGATAATCTAATTAATAGACTTAATAGAAATAGCCTCCATGGTTTATAATCACTCTCCTTAGTTATTAAATTCTTATTCTAAATAGCTGAAAACTAATATAAGTATTGGTAACAGCTCTCTTTCCCCTATGCTGCTCATTATGCTCATCATCACTGCATGGATTTTAACATGCATTCAAGCTTTACAGACTGTACTGTTCCTATCCACAGCCATCCAACTAATGGATTCTTTTCAATCTTAACATTACTCATACAAGCAACATATTTCACTGATTATAGAGGTTAACTCAGCTAATGATTCAATTAAAGCTACTAAGGGAATATTTAATTTTTGAAAAGAGATCCTCCATACAGCATACAAGAAATATCAGAAGTACTTATATCTGTATGATATTCTCCAGTGTGTTTTAACTTTGGAAAGCTTTCTTGGACTTCATAGCACATTAAGAAGAATGAATATGACATAAGGGAAAATTACCACAAGTTTCAATGTTTTGTAAGATGTAATGACATATTTTATGGTAATGTTAAGATTACTGTATTCACTAAAGGGAAGTTATAATACAGTCACACATTTTTTGATAGATCGAAATAAATTGCATTAGATAAACAATAAAATTTCTTTTTCTTTCTCTTAAGAGAAGAGTAAATTGATTTAATTCCAATATTTCTTTCAGACCTATCTCTCATTCCTAAAAATTAAGTTTGAGTATATGTTTTTTTAATAACAGACTTGTCATAACACCAATATAGTTAGTCAGCACAGTCAACAGTCTAATATTTTAGTAATATGTTCATTCATTCTCACTTGATTGACTTTCAGATTACCCATTTAGTGATGCACAGAACACATGGCCTCTACTGAAACCACAGGGTGAGATGAGGGGTTGTCGTCATTAGTGCTGAGGTGTGGTGAAAGTTCTGAGTCTCCACTAGGCTTCCTCTGCGCAGCCACAGCAAGGAGTGGAAAGGGTACCTCCTTACTGTTAGGTGGAGGTGAAAGTCCATAATTTGGACTTGGTCTCCACTGACCCTGAGAGTGAGGTTTTATGCTAGCTGGTGGGGTTGGAAGTCCTGGCCCCATACTTGCTTTCTTCGACACCACCCAGCAGAAGGTGCCCCCACTTGTCCTTGCTGGCCTGGATGGGGGGTCAGGCCACAGCCTTTTTTGCGGTGTTTTGCCTGAGTAGAGTGGCCATTATCTACAAGCTTTGTCTTGCTAGTTTCTCCTTCCCTGGTCCTTCGGTTAGAGAGAGCAGGCTTCGCTGTGTTTTTGTTTTTGGTCTGTGTCCATTGGCATTTCCAAGTTACCTGCATCTTCAGCTCCAATCGTGGAATATATGAGAGAGAAAGAAAACCCAGGGACTCACTATCATATTGGTCCAAAAATTTTTGTTTGGTCAAAAAGCATTAAATTTTGAATTATCTTGAGGGAAATATCTTCTTTAAAATGTTGAATTTCTCCATTTAAGAAAAAGATATATTAGGTTAAATATATAAAATATTTAATACTTAATATGTTGACCTATTAAAAACTTCAATTTCACTTATTTAGTTCCCAAGGTTACTTACTTCTTTTTTTTCTTTTAAACAGTATACCCATTGGGAAACTTAGTGGTTAATCCTTAACAGAGCAATTCTTTTTTTCTCTTCTGGAAGGTGGCATACTTAATATACTTAAGTAATATTGTCTTAACATTTCTCAACATTTAATACTCATATGAACAGCTATATATGTTCTAAAGCCAAAATAAACTATAACATATATAACAGTGGGATCTGGACCAACCTTATGTTACGCTACAACTCAAGAAGGGAATATGAACAGAAATGTCTGCTGGTGAGAAACTCTCCACCCTTAGATGACTTTGCTAAGAACCCAAGTGGTATTATTAAGCTTCTCACTACACTTTCAAAGGATGGGAAAAGTGGAGGAGACATTTATTATTTTTAGTGCAAATAAGGTGACTTGGTCTAGAAACTGTGCAGGCTACTGTGTTTCAGGAACTGACTTGAATATGTCACTGCATAGATGAGATGATACCAGCTTGCTAGTTTCAGTTCAAACTTCTAAAACAGCTACTGCATTTTAGCTGGTGCCAAGCCACATGAAAATTCCATGAAAATTCTGTTTGGCTTCTTTCAGATTTAGTAAATCCACCACACTGTCCCTCCAATTACTAAGATTCCTCATCTGGAACATGTCTGGATAATGTCTGAAAGAGAAAAGGTTTCTCTTTTTTTAATATTAATGACTACTTACTCATGTCTTAAAAATCATATTTGAGTTTTAAATCTATTTATTTCTCCAGCTAAAAGTTAAAAATAAGGCTTGATGTAGGTAAAGGAAGAATGGGCACTCTGATTTCTATCAAACTTACCCAAAGAGCCACTTGTCACCTATAAAAGGTATATGTCCCTCCAGCTTTTGTTTGTTGGGTTGAAAACTGACCCCTGTACAGACAGGGTAAGGGGAGACCAAAGAAAGAAGCAGACTACTCCAGATTGGTAGGTGGCAATTTCAATATGGGAATTTACTTACAAGGCTTGTCTCGGGCTGCAGCAAGATGAGTAGATCTCCTCATCCACCTACCAGAATCTTAAAGTTTATATAGAGGTCTTAAGTGGGTTCAGTCACTTATACAATCCAGATGGTTTCAACACCACATCACTGTCTCAAGGCTGTGTCCTTGGGCAGCTTCTAACATATGTAAGGCAAGTGGAGGGCACATTCCAAGGACAGGGGCAGGGGTGAGGAGCCCCTGATTCCCTGGGTCCAGATTTTAGGTCAACGGGCAGTCACATCCTCTCAATGAACTCTTCCAACACTGATAAACCTGTACGATTATATCATTGTATCATAACGTGCTAGTGTTGTCATGCTTGGATTGGATACTCTTGACTAGGTGGAAAATTATCATTTTCTGTCATCTCTTTCTAAAAAACAGGGGGAAAAAACATGCTGATGGTATACTTTTATTGTCAAATATAAAAGTAGTTTCAATAAAAAATGCTCTGCCAGCTAATTACTGTCAGAAAGAATAATTTTAAAACTCAAATGATCATTTTTGGCAGCTCTCCCCTAACATTTAACTGGTATGTATTTATGAGTCCTAGAGAGTAGGTAAAATCATTTGGATACTTGCAGATATATTTTGAAACCTGTTCCTCTTAGACTGTTTCTCTACTTGACATTTTGCAACTCTTGGGTATGACGTTAAGAATTTTTAATGATTGCACTGGATGTTGGAAATGCTTTTGACATTTCAAGGCTAAAATGTTCATGTAACACCATAGAGCCCCAAACTTTGAGGTTTTGATTGACACATAGCCCAGGATTCGAGCAGCTTCAGAGTTATGTTTTGAGGAAATATTGGCCCTGCTCATAAACACAGCCTTGTCTTATCTTGTACCACATGTGAGATGGCCCTCTACTCAGGCACGTATCCTGATTAGGGCATCTTATTTTCATAATATTTCATTCGAAACTTCAATAAATCAATTGTTTGCCAAAGCAAATGTGTATGACCTAAATTGTCAGCTTAGATGATCTGTAATTGTTTCATGGAAACTTGCCTAAAGGAAAAGCAGTCCATTAATTCTAGGCATTTTAACTTTTATCTTTGAATCAAATTGAGACATCAACAAGCTACAATCCTGAACCATGCAATTTTGATGGTTTATAGAATTTTTTTATAGAGAAAGGACTTGAGGACACGGGGAGGGGGAAGTGTAAGCTGGGACAAAGTGAGAGAGTGGCATGGACATATATACACTACCAAATGTAAAATAGATAGCTAGTGGGAAGCAGCCACATAGCACAGGGAGATCAGCTCGGTGCTTTGTGTCCACCTAGAGGGGTGGGATAGGGAGGGTGGGAGGGAGGGAGACGCAAGAGGAATGAGATATGGGGATATATGTATATGTATAGCTGATCCACTTTGTTATAAAGCAGAAACTAACACACCATTGTAAAGCAATTATACTCCAATTAAGATGTTAAAAAATTTAAAAATAATAAAATTAAATTAAATTAAAACATAAAAAAAGAATTTTTTATTTGACTTTTGATTAGGTGTTGTTTAAACTTCCACTGAGATACATCATATGTGTAATCCAAGTGTCACCAGTTCCTACAGAGCATATCATAAGTTGACATAAATTTCAAACTTGGCCAGCTAGTTTGGCTGGCTTGACCAGCACAGCAACAGTCTGTCCAGCCCCCCGCAAGTGTTACATCCTCTTACACCAGGTATATCTCAGAGTCCAGAGAAGGTGTCCTATCTATGTCCTACTTCCACAGTAGCTGTGAGGCTGCGCCAGGAGCTATCAGTTATCAGAACCGGCCTCAGGATGTCTTAGCCCTTCTGCCTCCTCCACCAAGCACAGTATTTCTTGTGGTCTGTGCCATCAGGGCCTCTGTCTTACCCCTTCTTTCGTTTCACATTAGGATGCCAAACCTGACGGGTAGTCTATAATAGTACTAGAGAACATAAGCCTCCTTTTATGTCTTATGTTAGAGTAATTTCAAAGCAGTATTGCTTGAACCGCAACAAATTACATAAATAGCTATTTTGGTTTTATTTACAAGCTTCTGTATCCTTAGGACCTGAACACTTACTAATGTGAACAGGAACATTATTATTAGTGCTCTTCTGCTTTAGTAATCTGACAATAGTGATGGCTGGCTATTTTCAGAGTCATGTCTGGCTCTTCTGTAGCACTTTCCTATATACCCAACAGAAACTATTCTTGCTTCTCCTCCGGACACGACACCATGGCAGCAAAGCTTCCTTACAGGGTGATGTGCAACGCAGGGAGGGGGAGGAGCCGATGGTTCTCTCCTCAAGCACTTGTCCTGAAACTTCAAAGTACTAATGCTTGTTCCCATAGTCATTTATGAACACAGCTCATGTTTATGATGCTAATTCATCTCCCTACTGAGTCCCCTAAACCAACTCAAGAATGAAACATTCTCTCTGTTGGTTTTGCTGGCTGATGTTCCTGCACCAAAACAAATCTCTTTCCAACCTCACAAAATCTAAAGCATCCAAGCAGAACACCGCATGCAAATGAACACCAGTAAGGTCACAGGCCCACAGGCTCCAGAAACAGTAATTCATTTCCAGCTCAGTTAGAAGTCCAGTCTCTGGACAGAAAACATACATTGCAAAAGTAATGAATAAAGAATAAATAAAGTCTGCAGCTCTGCCTTCCCAGCTTCTCTCTACATAAACTGGGTTTGGCTTTCTGACCTCCAATTTGCTGTACTCCCATGTTTAGTTGCAGAACCAACTGCTTTAATTTATTCTTTCTGGTTTAACATTTCTCAGACAATGCTCTGATTCTGAATAGGCTTTAAGGCCCTTTTTCCTGAACTGTCCCCCAGAGGCCACAGGCTGGCATTGCTGTGCATGTCCAGCCTTGGAAGTTTAGTGACCAAACATGTGATGGCAGGCACAGTGGCAGGCACATAGTACGTGCCTGATGAAGGTTTGCTGATGATTCTGAAGTCAGTACCAATAATAAATTACTTTATTTTATTACAGAATTGCACTGTTCTGCAGCTGTTTCTCATCGATTTCTGTCACACTCTGTCTTTGAGTCACTTTCCCCAAGGCTTTGGCTGAGCTACAACCTGATTGAAAATTGGACATCTCTGGAAAACGTGCTGAACTTTTTTATGACAATAGTTTTTTTGGTGAGGGAATAAAGGAGGAAAGTTGTTTTGTCACTGTCCAGTCTGAAAATGAATACAGCTTTGCCAATAGAAATCTGTTAGATAGCTCAAAATGCCATATTCACTGGGTAGTAAAGGCTGAGACAGCATTACACATAGCCAAAGGCTTTCCTAGATCTAGCTAAGTACATTAACCAAAAAGCAGCCTACTTGGAAGAGTTGTACAAATGTGCATTAGATCTGTTCTAGTTATAATCAAACACATAGGAAGTAAATCTGTTTATATCTTTAAATATGAATGACATTCCTATGCACTGCTACTTTGAAGAAATATCAATTACCTCGGAGTTACTGAAATTGCTTTACCAAGAATATACCTTATATTTTGAATCCCAGTTGAAGACTTCACTAAGCATCAGTATAGCTCTTAGGAGACCTGAAAAATGACTACATTAATGCCATGTTATTAACAAGTTCTACTGCTTACAGGATAGTGGCAACTGACCATTTCTCCTATTTAAGCTTAGACATTGCACAACCTTTGGAAATCCCCCACCCTCACAATTTAAAATGGACCTAAATCATTTACGAATGTTATGCAATGTCAGCATGTGCTACATCTCTATTTAATTGTCAGCTCCTCAAGGGTAAAGACATCGTTTCCTACCCCTCTGTTCTGTTCACTGTGTTACCTACAACATTATTATTTCTTCAGCAGCCTCCTAATAAACACTGGTGACTGTATTCCTCCTGAAACATAGCACTTTCCCAGGTTATCTTTGAGTTGATTTCTCAAACTCCATAAATCAGGGATTCTTAAACGGAGGCTCGTGAACAGAATTCAGGAAGGTATATATTCTGATATGGAAAAGGCTAACATTTTTATTTTCATAAATCTCTACTGAAATTTAGCATTTACTTCAACTATGAAGGTAGGTAACAGCACAGAGTAGTATTAATGGTATCTATACCTTTGTAACTAATAGAAATCAGAGGTTATTTTACATCGCTTTATAGTAATTTCTGATCTTTAAGTTTCCTTCATACTCAACTATTTGAAATGACATGAATGACTGGGGCTGCCACTAAATCACACATGATTAGAGCTGTCCATTTACAGATGTTAGCATAACCTAACTGCCAAACTGTGGGCAACTCTGGGCTTGGTGATCATTCAAGCAACTAACAATAAAGTTGCATGTGTTTATATCAGTGATTCAGATATCTACCTTCTTTCCAGTATTCCACGTCTACAGTTGTTTATTGATTAATATATGAAATGAAGTCAAAGTCCACCTTAGACCTAAGTGTTCTTACCTAAACTAAGCAACAACAGTTTGTACAATGATGTGCTTAAAAAATTTAAATTTTAACTTGTCTTGTTTGTTAATGGATTATAAAGAGGTATATATCTTAGCAGATCATAAAAAATTTTAAGCATTTTCTCTTAACTCTTTTAGTATACTACAAAAATTTCAATGAATATATGTTCCAAGGAATAGAAAATAATGGATGTGAAAGCAAATCCAGATCTCTCATATCAGTGATGACTCAGAATCATTAATTGACCTTTTTATTTTTCTTTCAATCTTCTAATTGATTAATTTGTCCACAAAAGAGAAAAACTTATAGTCATGTGTTAGTAGGAGCCAAAGAATTCCATGAAGACTTCCCTGTATGTCTACTGTAAAACTTTTCAACTTTGAGAAGGGAGAATTGCTCTTTGCACCTATTAACCTTTCAAGAAGTGGATAGAGTAGTAAATGGTGAAAATAGAAAAGTACAGTTAAACCAAATACTTGGCCTGTAGACAAAAGAAACATTTTCTCAAGGAACTGAGTCCAGTGAAATCAATTCTGAGGTATAGATGGAATTTTTGTGATCATTTTAATTGAATACACATTTAAGGGCTCATTTTTCAGGGATTAATTTCCAAGGTCTCTGTACCACATTAATATCTAGAATTTTCCCAGTAAGAATTATCATTTATTCAAGCTGAGCCTTTGAACTGAACTGAATTCAATGCTCTAGGAAACAAAGTCACCCTGAGTGAAAGTCAATTGTTGAGCAATCAACTGAAACAGAAACTTCGTGTATGAGACCGTTGATTACTTACTATTGGGCTGGATAGAAAAGACTTTACTATAAGTGGAAGATTTGGTCACACCATATGGACATGACGGTTCTATATAGTTGTTACTTTGACAATAGACTTTGCCATAAATAAACAAAAAGACAATTTATCTGAGGCATTAAGATTCATCCCAGTAGAACATTGCAATTATGCAGTTTCTCTGTGACAGAAGTACTTTCATGAACTCATAAATCTATTATACACCATTTCCTATAATACTGCCTTCCCATAATTTCCCTTAGTAGGTTAAGACCCCACCCAGACATTTGATATAAAATGTGATGAGAGCATCTGGGTTACTAAGGAGTTCTAATAAGTCTTTGAAGATTACAAGAAGTAAATAGAACTGATAACAATGTTTTTAGTTCTGGACTTTGTTTCTATTTTACCAACTGACTAGAAATAACAATTAGACCATAGGGTGACAGATTTTGGAAAAATATTCTCAATGACAGCAAATTTTATTTTACTATCTTTTGTATTTAGTTTCACTTACCATAACACTAGAGTTTAAATTATACCAAATTTGACTCATTTGGCTTAATTTCACACTTAAGAGACAATGCAAATTTGGAAATCACACTTACACGTAGCATAGAGTTTAAATGTCATGCTTATGTTTTTGTTAGTTTGCTTTCTTTCCAAAACTCCTGGCAATTAATAAACAGTGGACAAAGTGTATAGTTTAAAAATAGAGCTCACCAAATTGCCTAATAGGCTATACAAGGATGTAAGAGAAAGTGTGGAGTCCAGATAACTTCACATTTTGGGTCTGAAAAAACTGGATTTACAATAATGAAGATTCAGGAAGGAGGAGATTCAGAAGTAGAGTTAACAACCCAGTTTTGGATATCTCAAATTTAGATGCCTATTAGCTATCTAAGTAGAAATGGTAAGAAGGAATTTGGTTTTAACAGTCAAGAGAGGGGTTAAAAACTGGAGATACACATTGGAAGCCCACAGCACATAGATGTAAAACTTAAAGCCATAATCAATGGATAGGGTCTCTTAGAGAATGAATGGTTAGACAGAAGAGAATAGGTTCCAGGCCTAAGACAGAGACCACTCTAAAACTTAAGAACTGTAAAGGTGAGAAGGTTCCAGCAAGACACTGGGAGGAGTGGTCATTGTGTTAAAAAAAATCTGGAGAATGTGGTGTGAAGAAATGTTTAAAGAAGAAAGATGAAATCAGAAGTTTCAAATGCTACAGACAGATCAAGTGAGATGCAAACTAAGATTTGCCCTTCGAATCTGGCAACAAGTGTATCACCAGTAACCTTGATAAGAATGGTTTCAGTGGAGTAATGGAAAACAGAGCCTGTTTGGAATGATTCAATACAGATTAGAAAGTAAGGAATTGGAGAGAGTGAATATACACAGCTCTGTCTAGGAGTACTAGCACAAAGAGAAACAGAGAAAGAAGAAGCCTGTGGGAAGAAGATAAAGTTTCAGGATTTGCACTTGTTATAGTTGTTTTAAAATGGGAGATATATACTATGTTTCCATTGTGATGGAAATGATCCGGTATAGTGAGAAACACTGATGACTTAATGAGTGGGAGGATAATTGAAGTATAAAAGTCTTAAGTAGGTGATGAGGGACAGAATCCAGCACACAAACAGAGTGACTTTGGACTGGGGGTTGTGGCGGGGGAGGCTGGGTGAAGAGAGTACATTCATTGTAATGTAAGAAAAGGAAGTATATACAGTGTATTATACATACAGGTCACTTTCAGGAAGATGTAGAGGTTCTTTGATGATTACTTTAATTATTTTGTTGATTTAATAAGATAGGTCATCATCTAAGAGTAGAGAGGCAGGAGGGATAAAAGATTGAAAAAGAGTAGACAAGATATGAAATAGTATCCTTAGAAAATGGGCATGTAAATTGTTTACGAAAATGTCATAGAAGTATTAGACAGCATTGGGGGTTGAATGTGAATTCTGTGATTTAGAACCTGAAGTGAGACAAGTCAGCTTGGCTGTATTTTCTCCAGCTATACTGCTCTGATGTGTATCTGAAACAGGCCGAGAGTTTTGACTTTAACAATCTTTGGAGTTTTGTCAAGAGGAAAGGAGAAATTTAAAAAAGAATTACGGATATATGCAAAAGAGTGATTATAATAGTGAATCATGAAATCTAATTCTGTAAAAGAAAGGAAATGAGGATATAACATGGGTGACAGTGAAAAGCTAATGAGAATATATTGGAGTAGTGAGTCCAAAGAGCAGTCAGAATTGAGGTGCTAGAAAAAGATGGAAAGATGAAGTTAGTTGTCCAAGACAGGGATACTTGAAGTTAAGATTTTAGATGGGTTGTAGCTATTGCATACAATAAGACCTGTAATTCATTAGATTATTTTACTGTGGTAAGTGGAGGGAAAAAATCATAGAAGTGAACAGGTCAAGAAATTAATAAGTCAGAGTATTGAATTTATTATATAGATGATGGACATGAAATTGAAATTACTCAGGTTGAGAATGGGAATAATGGTGAAGAAAACGATCTTGAGACATTTGCTATTATCATCAATAAATGAGGATAAAGAGCCATTAGGAATGAAGACGACTGGAAAAAGGAGGTGTAATAACATGAGAATCAAACCTGGGTTTTTTATAGAGGATGAAGGAACAGGAGAAATGAGGAAAGGTGGATTTAACACACCTCTAGTAATCTGTAGAATGTCATGACCTGAGAAGGCTGCAGAGGAAACTAGCTTTCAATTAGAGCAAAACCAAGGATCCATTTATGGAATATGCAGAGCCAGGTGGTAAAAAGATTCTGAGTAACGAGAGATGCCTATGAGCCTTGGACTTCTTAAGTCTGCTGACTAGAGTAACCAGAAATGGGAGGCATCATGAAGTAATTCTCTTAGAGGGAAGTTCCTATTTTAGCTTCTATCTTGGGACAGTTAGTTCTCAAGCTGTTTGTGGTGGTAAGTCAGCAAGCGTACCTGATGGTGATAAAACTGATCTTACCAAGAATGTGGAGTACTCTACGCCCTACTCCAGTTCTGTAGAGAGAGACTGTAGAGAGTAGGGGGACATCCTCGCTAGGAGTATAAAAAAAAAATCAAAGGTTATAAAATGTAGCATTTATATCTCAAAACTCATCAGATCCTATAGGGCTTTGCAATTACAATGAAGTGCATTAGCAGAATATGGTGAAGATCTGTTATTGAATTTTCCAAGATAATTCTGAGTTGTTAAATGGAAGGTTGCTCTTTTATGGAAAATAGCAGACTTTTGCAGAAAAAAAGGTTAAAAATCTTTTGTTAGTAAAAGTCATGTTTTTTCATTACTGTATTCTGAGGTATAACTAAATGTTTAGTGGAGGTGGTAAGAAAGAAACAGGTGACCCTGGAGGGCAGTGGAAAGGCAATGAAGAATTCATTATTACAGAAAAAAAATGATCTGTATGCAAAAAAGTCAGTTTCTGCAAAAAATTCAAGACTAAAATAAAAGTAATTTCATTATTTCAAAACCTAATAATATGTGACTTTAAAAAATGTTACCAAGAATAATTTCTGACAGCCCCTCTACACAGTCTACCTCTCTGAACTGAATGACAAACTACGAGTCTAAAAACATGTCCAATGTTCTGTACCAATCTGCAGAAAGATTGTCTAACATTGGATAGATCATTATAGATGAGGTGTGACTATCAATCAAGTGGATTTGTTGTTCCAAAAAAACATCTGAGCCTATTATTCAAGAGAAAAGATTTTCATTTCCATTGCTGTCTTTCTGCCTACAGGTCTGTGCTGCTCAGAATACAGTATGTGCATTAGAGAGAAATGCCCAGTTTAGAGAAACAGCATCATCTGTTTTAGGGATTTAGAATGAAGTCTTACAAGCTTTATTTCTACCATCCATATGAAGAAATCCTGTAATTTCTTTAATTCTTTAATATGATTCTTTAATTAGGAAATAATTTTTCTAAGTGTAATTATGAATTTATTCATTGACTCCTTTATAATTATTTTATTAGCATCCACTCTTACCACACACTGTGCTAGGAACTGCAAATATAACGGTTAACAAAATAGACACAATTCATTCAGATAGACACCCACGACAAATAGACACAATGAATAAATAATTGGAAATTATAATTAATATATAGACAAATACCAGGTTGTCTCAAAAATTACAATACCATAGGGACATAGTTTAGAATGTGAAGTCAAGAAAGTTAAATTTAAGCTTATATCCCCACAAGTTACTTATTATTTACTTTTACTTACTAAATATACACCTGATGGATGGAAGAATGGATATTACCTGTACGGAGATTACTATAGGCAAAGAGAAGAGGACGTGCCAAGGTCCTGAGGCAGGAAAAAGAAAAGAAAATGTCATGCAACTAAACTAACTAAAGAGGGCTTAGGCCTTCCCTGAGTTGAGAGATTTTTCTGCTGGTGTTGAAGAGGCAAGACACCATAATTTCTACAGCTGTAAGTAAATGCATTCTGATAATAAATATGTGATGTTGAAAGAGGATCCCAAGCCTAGGATTATACTGAGCCTGGGCTGACATCTTGACTGCAGCCTTGTGAGAGCCTGAGCAGAGCACCTACATAAGCCATGCCTGGATTCCTGACTCACAGAAACTATGAGATAATAAATGGCATTATTTAAGTTGCTAAGTATGTGGTAACCTGTCACAGAGGAATAGAAAACTAATACACTATGCAAGTGAGTTAAAACAATCTTGGAAAAGTTGGATGACTCGACCTGATTTCAAGACTTAGTATAAAGCTTCAGTAATCAAGATAGTGTGGTTTTGGTGCAAATATACACAAATAGATCAACGAAACAAAACAGAGAAAGTAGAAATAATCACCAAAATAAATAGTTAACTGATTTTTGACAGTCACCTAGGCAATGCAATAGGAGAAAAAGTATTTTCAGGAAACAATACCAGATAGAGAGCTTCAAGATGGCGGAAGAGTAAGACGTGGAGATCACCTTCCTCCCCACAAATACATCAGAAATACATCTACATGTGGAACAACTCCTACAGAACACCCACTGAACGCTGGCAGAAGACCTCAGACTTCCCAAAATGCAAGAAACTCCCCACGTACCTGGATAGGGCAAAAGAAAAACGAAAAAACAGAGACAAAAGAACAGGGACCAGACTTGCACCTCTGGGAGGGAGCTGTGAAGGAGGAAAGGTCTCCACACATTAGGAAGCCCCTTTGCAGGTGGAGACTGTGGGTAACGGAGGAGGTAGCTTCCGAGCCACGGAGGAGAGCGCAGCAACAGAGGTGTGGAGGGCAAAGCAGAGAGATTCCCGCACAGAGGGATCAGTGCCGACCAGCAGTCACCAGAGAGGCTTGTCTGCTCACCCGCTGGGGCAGGCAGGGGCTGGGAGCTGAGGCTCAGGCTGCGGAGGTCGGATCCCAGGGAGAGGACTGGGGTTGGCTGCGTGAACACAGCCTAAAGGGGGCTAGTGCGCCACAGCTAGCCAGGAGGGAGTCCAGGAAAACGTCTGGAGCTGCCGAAGAGGGAAGAGACTTTTTCTTGCCTCTTTGTTTCATGGTGCACGAGGAGAGGGGATTAAGAGCGCTGCTTAAACGAGCTCCAGAGATGGGCGCGAGTTGCGGCTATCAGCGCGGACCCCAGAGGCGGGCATGAGACGCTAAGGCTGCTGCCGCCGCCACCAAGAAGCCTGTGTGCAAGCACAGGTCACTATCCATACCCCCTCCACCCCGGGGAGTTGTGCCTCAGGCGGGTGCAACTTCACGCTGGCCTCTCCCCCCCAGGCTCGCCCTGCATCGGTACCCCTCCCTCTCCCCGGCCTGAGTGAGCCAGACCCTCGAATCAGCTGCTCCTTTAACCCCGTCCTGTCTGAGCCGGAACAGACGCCCTCAGGCGACCTACATGCAGAGGCGGGTCCAAATCCAAAGCTGAACCCCGGGAGCTGTGCGAACAAAGAAGAGAAAGGGAAATCTCTTCCAGCAGCCTCAGGTGCAGCGGATTAAATCTCCACAATCAACTTGATGTACCCTGCATCTGTGGAAGTGGAATACCTAAATAGACAACGAATCATCCCAAATTGAGGAGGTGGACTTCAGGAGCAACTATATATATATATATATATATTTTTTTTTTTCCCCCTTTTTCTTTTTGTGAGAGTGTATGTGTATGCTTGTGTGTGTGATTTTGTCTGTATAGCTTTCCTTTTACCGTTTGTCCTAGGGTTCTGTCTGTCCGTTTTTTTCTTTTTTTATTACTGAAAAAAAATTTTTTCTTAATAATAATTATTTTTTATTTTAATAACTTTATTTTATTTTATTTTATCTTCTTTCTTTTTTTCTTTTTTTCCTCCCTTTTATTCTGAGCCATGTGGAGGACAGCCTCTTGGTGCTCCAGCCAGGCGTCAGGGCTGTGCCATGGAGGTGGGAGAGCCGAGTTCAGGACACTGGTCCACAAGAGACCTCCCAGCTCCATGTAATATCAAACAGCGAAAATCTCCAGAGATCTCCATCTCAACGCCAAGACCCAGCTCCACTCAAAAACCAGCAAGCTACACTGCTGGACACCCTATGCCAAACAACTAGCAAGACAGAAACACAACCCCATCCATTAGCACAGAGGCTGCCTAAAATCATAATAAGGGCACAGACACCCCAAAACACAGCACCGATGTGGACCTGCCCACCAGAAAGACAAGATCCAGCCTCATCCACCAGAACACAGGCACTAGTCCCCTCCACCAGGAAGCCTACACAACCCACTGAACCAACTTTAGCCACTGGGGACAGACACCAAAAACAACGGGAACTACGAACCTGCAGCCTGCAAAAAGGAGACCCGAAACACAGTAAGATAAGCAAAATGAGAAGACAGAAAAACACACAGAAGATGAAGAAGCAAGGCAAAAACACACCAGACCTAACAAGTGAAGAGGAAATAGGCAGTCTACCTGAAAAAGAATTCAGAGTAATGATAGCAAATATGATCCAAAATCTTGGAAACAGAATGGAGAAAATACAAAAAATGTTTAACAAGGACCTAGAAGAACTAAAGAGCAAACAGACAGTGATGAACAACACAATAAATGAAATTAAAAATTCTTTAGAAGGGATCAATAGCAGAATAACTGAGGCAGAAGAATGGATAAGTGACCTGAAAGATAAAATAGTGGAAATAACTACTGCAGAGCAGCATAAAGAAAAAAGAATGAAAAGAACTGAGGACAGTATCAGAGGCCTTTGGGACAACATTAAAGGCATGAACATTTTAATTATAGGGGTCCCAGAAGAAGAAGAGTAAAAGAAAGGGACTGAGAAAATACTTGAAGAGATTATAGTTGAAAACTGCCCTAATATGGGAAAGGAAACAGTTAATCAAGTCCATGAGTCACAGAGAGTCGCATACAGGATAAATCCAAGGAGAAACACGCCAAGACAAATATTAATCAAAAAATCAAAAATTAAATACAAACAAAAAATATTAAAAGCAGCAAGGGAAAAACAACAGATAACACACAAGGGAATCCCCATAAGGTTAACAGCTGATCTTTCAGCAGAAACTCTGTAAACCAGAAGGGAGTGGCAGGACATATTTAAAGTGATGAAAGAGAAAAACCTACAACCAAGATTACTCTACCCAGCAAGGATCTCATTCAGATTTCATGGAGAAATTAAAATCTCTACAGACAAGCAAAAGCTAAGAAAATTCAGCACCACCAAACCAGCTTTATAACCAATGCTAAAGGAACTTCTCTAGGCAGGAAACACAAGAGAAGGAAAAGACCTACAATAATAAACCCAAAACAATTAAGAAAATGTTAATAAGAACATACATATCAATAATTACCTTAAATGTAAATGGATTAAATGCTCCAACAAAAGACACAGATTGGCTGAATGGATATACAAAGAAGACCTGTATATATGCTGTCTACAAGAGACCCACTTCAGACCTAGGGACACATACAGATTGAAAGTGAGGGGATGGAAAAAGATATTCCATGCAAATGGAATTCAACAGAAAGCTGGAATAGCTATTCTCATATCACACAAAATAGACTTTAAAACAAAGACTATTAGACTTATTAGGAGACGAAGGACACTAGATAATGATCAAGGGATCAATCCAAGAAGAAGATATAACAATTGCAAATATCTATGCACCCAACATAGGAGCACCTTATTACATAAGGCAAATACTAACAGCCATAAAAGGGGAAATCGACAGTAACACAATCATAGTAGGGGACTTTAACACCCCACTTTCAACAATGGACAGATCATCCAAAATGAAAACAAATAAGGAAACACAAGCTTTAAATGATACACTAAACAAGATGGACTTAATTGATATTTATGGGACATTCCATCCAAAAACAACAGAATATACATTCTTCTCAAGTGCTCATGGAACATTCTCCAGCATATATCATATCTTGGCTTACAAATCAAGCCTTGGTAAATTTAGAAAACTGAAATCGTATCAAGTATCTTTTCTGACCACAATGTTATGAGACTAGATATCAATTACAGGAAAAAATCTGTAAGAAAGACAAACACATGGAGGCTAAACAACACACTACTTAATAACCAAGAGATCACTGAAGAACTCAAAGAGGAAATCAAAAAATACCTAGAAACAAATGACAATGAAAACATGACGAACCAAAACCTATGGGATGCAGCAAAAGCGGTTCTAAGAGGGAAGTTTATAGCAATACAATCCTACCTTAAGAAACAAGAAACATCTCAAATAAACAACCTAACCTTACATCTAAAGCAATTAGAGAAAGAACAAAAAAACGCCAAAGTTAGCAGAAGGAAAGAAATCATAAAGATCAGAACACAAATAAATGAAAAAGAAATGAAGGAAACAATAGCAAAGATCAGTAAAACTAAAAGCTGGTTCTTTGAGAAGATACACAAAATTGATAAACCATTAGCCAGACTTATCAAGAAAAAAAGGGAAAAGATTCAAATCAATAGAATTAGAAATGAAAAAGGGGAAGTAACAACTGACACTGCAGAAATACAAAGGATCATGAGAGATTACTACTACAAGCAATTATATGCCAATAAAATGGACAACCTGGAAGAAATGGACAAATTCTTAGAAATGCACAACCTTCCGAGACTGAACCAGGAAGAAATAGAAAATATAAACAGACCAATCACAAGCAATGAAATTGAGACTGTGATTAAAAATCTTCGAACAAACAAAAGCCCAGGACCAGATAGCTTCACAGGAGAATTCTAGCAAACATTTAGAGAAGAGCTAACACCTTTCCTTCTCAAACTCTTCCAAAATATAGCAGAGGGAGGATCACTCCCAAACTCATTCTATGAGGCCACCATCACTCTGATACCAAAAGCAGACAAAGATGTCACAAAGAAAACTACAGGCCACTATCACTGATGAATATAGATGCAAAAATTCTCACAAAAATACTAGCAAACAGAATCCAACAGTACATTAAAAGGATCATATACTATGATCAAATGGGTTTTTCCCAGGAATGCAAGGATTCTTCAATATACCCAAATCAATCAATGTGATACAGCATATTCACAAAATCGTATGATCATCTCAATAGATGCAGAGAAAGCTTTTGACAAAATTCAACACCCATTTATGATAAAAACCCTCCAGAAAGTAGGCACAGAGGGAACTTTCGTCAACATAATAGAGGCCATATATGACAAACCGACAGCCAACATCATCCTCAATGGTGAAAAACTGAAACCATTTCCAATAAGATCAGGAACAAGACAGGGTTGCCCACTCTCACCACTATTATTCAACATAGCTTTGGAAGTTTTAGCCACAGCAATCAGAGAAGAAAAAGAAATAAAATGGGCATAAAGATGTAAAAAAAAAAAAAAAAGAGATGTCAAAAAGAAAAACAACTCACCAATGACCTATTCATTTTACTAAATGTGCGTTTTACCTGATGAAAATGTAATAATAAAAGTTATAGAATATTATATATTCTATAATTTAGGTATTAAAAAAGTGATAAAAAACTATGAAGAAGAAACTAATTCTGCTTGAGAAGATTAGGGAAACAATGGAAGGAGGGGCTTTTGTGCTTGCGCTTTAGGAATGAATAAGAATTTTCCTGGCAAGCAAAGTTGAGGAGGAAATCAGAGGGATTATCATGAGGAAAGGCCAAGTGCCATGCAAGTACGTAAGAGAGTGGGAACTCCACAGAACAGCAGAGAGTTCATATAGTTAAAATGTACAACAAGATAGGGACCAGACTACAGCAAGGAATTTGGTCAGAAGCAGGTTGTAAAGGGAAGTTTAGATTATGCTAATAAATTTTATTTTTTTAAACATCTTTATTGGAGTATAATTGCTTCACAATGGTGTGTTAGTTTCTGCTTTATAACAAAGTGAATCAGTTATATATATACATATGTTCCCATCTCTTCCCTCTTGCGTCTCCCTCCCTCCCACCCTCCGTATCCCACCCCTCTAGGTGGTCACAAAGCACTGAGCTGATCTCCCTGTGCTATGCGGCTGCTTCCCACTAGCTATCTATTTTACGTTTGGTAGTGTATATATGTCCATGCCACTCTCGTGCTTTGTCACAGCTTACCCTTCCCCCTCCCCATATCATCAAGTCCATTCTCTAGTAGGTCTGTGTCTTTATTCCTGTCTTACCCCTAGGTTCTTCATGTCATTTTTTTCCCCTTAGATTCCATATATATGTGTTAGCATACGGTATTTGTTTTCTCTTTCTTACTTCATTCTAGGTTCATCCACCTCACTACAAATAACTCAATTTCGTTTCTTTTTATGGCTGAGTAATATTCCATTGTATATATGTGCAGTTTTATTCTATCATGAATGAATTATTATCAGTGGCTTGTGCATAGGAGAATTGCTTGTTGGTGTGGAAAAAAAACACACACATGGTAACTGGGAGCAGAATTATAGCATATATAGTCACATCCAGATTTTATGTACCTGGGACCTACCACACCTAGTTTTCTCAATATTTTTTGACAATAATATTTTCTTATGCATAAGACTATAACCTTCACCACAGAGAAGTCTATGATTACTTTACTCAAAAATGCTTCCTGGGACTTGGTAGAATGTCTGGCACATAGTAAACCCTCAGTAAGTATTTGTTGAATGAACGATTTATAATTAAGAAGAAATGGAAATACAGATTTACCAACAAATAATTATTGAAAAAATTCCAGGCTGGTACACTGAGTTTTTTCCAAAATGTGCTGGTCTATCAATGAAGAGAAAATGCAGGACAAACCATTAGGCATATAGCAGTTATACAAGAAGCTGAATTTGAATGATTACTCTTCTTGGATAGAATCTTTAAAATAATGGCCCCAAGAACTGTATGAACACATGCCAGAGTACCTGACACTTAGTTTGGGTAGTTTTTCCAGGCTTGTTGCCTTCTCTAGGCTTCAGATCTATGTGTTAGCTAACTCTCCTCAGCCTGTGTCAGTTCTCCTCAGAAATATATCTCATTTCAATCATACACTGATAATTTGCCAAACCTTCTTTTACATTGGCAACCCAAACTTACACTGTTGGCCTATATGTTATCTTGTGATGTTTTAGAACAATACACCCAGATCTGAGTGCCACAGTAAAGGGCACCATGTCATATATTTGAAACACTGCCTTGAGCTGGCCCATGGTAGTTCTCAAATTTTGATTACTAGGGAAGGGGGGCCAGATGGTACCAGGAAGTACCGTATATGGCAAAAACAGTAAGCCAAAGAATGAGCAGTTAAGACAGAAAATCAAATTTAACCTACACTATAAACAGCAAGGACAATAGAAGGTGCCATAAAAAGAACAGAGTAATGATGACCACAGATTTGTCAAGGCCTCAGATGCCAAGCCATCTGGTCTATTCTGTCATTTGAGTACAACATATTATCTGTATCTTCACAACTCACAAAGCTCTGACTAAGTTTTGATTGATTTTCCTGAATTTCTGACCAAAATTGCAGGATGTTTCTGGACTCCTATTACGTGCCCTGAAAGAATAAAAGACTAGGAATAAAATAGGAAGTTCGAAAATAAAAAAACAATCACACCCCAGTAGGGATGCAGCAATAATGAGCCAACATCCTTAGTTAAATGATGTGTTGAGACAATCTAAAACCAGTGAGGTGAGAACAGCAGGTAGGTTTGATCAAAGCTCACATACCTAGAATGTCAGTAGAGAAAAATGTCATGAACAAATGCCCTGAAAATGGCTCAAGGAAGGAGCAGGAAGGATGAAAGAAGAATTCAAAACAAAAGTTAGTAAAAACAGTACTGTTTAAAAGCCAAGAAAGAAAAGACATTAGGATATGTTTAATATTTGATTGCAGTGAGGATCTCATGTATATGTTAAACATATATGTGTGTGTTAAAACATCAGACTGTATACTTTAAATCTATTCAATTTATTGTTTGTAGTTATACCTCAATAAAACTGTTAAAATCAGTATAGTTGTGACTTCTTTTATCTCAGAGACTTAGCTTGTGAAACATTTGGCCTAAGTTCCTTATCTGCTCTGGTAAGAAAGCCAATACTTTAAAAATTCTTGGTTCTAATGAGGTAAAAATCTATACCTTTTGGAGTGAGAACTCTCATGTTAGCTGTAGGATTGATAACCTGAAAAGTTACAGAGTTGCAGAAAAATATCCTTTCCCCAAACACAATCTTAAGAAAGTCATGTAAAAGAAAAAATAGAAATGTAGTTCAAGAAGTTACCTAAGAAAAATGTGTTTAAATATAATATCACGGGCAACATTTCGGACGACAATTACTGAGTTTTAATTGGTCTGAAAGCTTGCAAAATTCTCTGTAGGTAAAATGTAGTAGCAACAGGTGGCAGAAAATTTAGAAATCACAGTAGCAGGCACAGCATCTTAAAATGTACATATATACCTAGAAAAAATTTCGACAAAGACTTATATGGAACACTCTTACTCAATGTACATATTTAAAGTAGGTTATTTTTCACTGATAAAGTAACTTTAATGTGGATTTCTCCAAGAGAAGCCTGTATCAATATTCTTTCTGATTCTAAAGAAAAAAAAACTGTCTTTGTATATTTGGTGTCTTTCAGGATGACAATCATTTGTTGATGTGGAAATTTTCCTTTTCTTGGTTTATCACTTAATCAGAAACATTGAAAGAATTTAAAATTTCTAAACTAGACCTATATCACTCACACACTGATCATTGACCCAATGAGTAATTAAATTGCCTGACTTCTTCTATAAGAAATTAGAGACAGTTAGACTGACGCTCACTGATTTGGTTGATTCATTCATTCATATATTCCTACAATACTGTTGAATATTTAATATATATCAAACACTAGAATAGACAATGAGGATTTAAAGACAAGTAAGACCCAGAAAAGTCCTGCGGCCAATAAAACTGCTATCTGTTCTGAAGTTAGAAACTAAATAGAAAACATGATTTGATAAGCACTGTGACAGAATTCATGCACTTGGTATTGGGTAAACACATCCAGGTGCACCTATCCTGGGATAGTGGACTGGGGTGAGCTCAGTAAAGTTTGTACAAAGAACTAATGGAACTAATCAGGCAAAGAAGGAGTGGTAGAGGATACAGAACATACAAAGTCAGGAACTTAGTGAGCACTTTTTCTCTCTTTGCAACAAAATGTGACTGCCCTTATACTAATTTTTCTATATTGCGTACAGATAAACCAGTGAATAAGTTGGACTGAACTTCCAATAAAGCAGTTGAGACATCTGCCCAGACCACTTGGCCAAAGCTTCATTAACAAAGCAATATAAGATATGATGTGCCTAATGATTAAATACATATTCAATTAAAGCTCAGTGCAAAGGATGTTCTGAAACTTCTTTATCTGCTATTCCATTCAATAAATTCCCAATTTGATCTCATAATATTTCCTTCACTGAAGTGTGTCTTCGACATGGCTTTGGAGTCCGAAAGACCTGGATTTATCTCCCAATACTGACATCATTACTTGCTTGAATTTGGGTTTAATCTCAGCCTCGGTGCATTGCAATGTGAGTATAGCACTATCCACTTCATGTGGTTGTCGGTTGTTGTAAGAACCAAATGAGGTTAAGTGTGTTAAGTACGGTAGCAGTTACTTGTAAGAGCTCAGTCAACAGCAGTAAGAGGATACACTCTATAAAATGCACAGCTAAGAAGCAAGAACTACATCCTACAGCCTGTGCAACAAAAACCACATTCACAGAAAAGACAGACAAGATGAAAAGGCAGAGGGCTATGTACCAGATGAAGGAACAAGATAAATCCCCAGAAAAACAACTAAATGAAGTGGAGATAGGTAACCTTCCAGAAAAATTCAGATTAATGATAGTGAAGATGATCCAGGACCTCAGAAAAAGAATGGAGGCAAAGATCGAGAGGATGCAAGAAATGTTTAACAAAGACCTAGAAGAATTAAGGAACAAACAAACAGAGATGAACAATACAACAGCTGAAACGAAAACTACACTAGAAGGAATCAATAGCAGAATAACTGAGGCAGAAGAACAGATAAGTGACCTAGAAGACAGAATGGTGCAATTCACTGCCACGGATAAGAATAAAGAAAAAAAGAATGAAAAGAAATGAAGAGAGCCTAAGAGACCTTTGGGACAACATTAAATGCAACAACATTCGCATTATAGGATGTCCCAGAAGGAGAAGAGAGAGAGAAAGGACCTGAGATAATATTTGAAGAGATTATAGTCGAAAACTTCCTTAACATGGGAAAGGAAATAGCCACCCAAGTCCAGGAAGCGCAGAGAGTTCCATGCAGGATAAACCCAAGGAGAAACACACCGAGACACACAGTAATGAAATTGGCAAAAATTAAAGACAAAGAAAAATTATTGAAAGCAGCAAGGGGAAAACAACAACATACAAGGGAATTCCCATAAGGTTAACAGCTGATGTCTCAGGAGAAGCTCTACAAGCCAGAAGGGGGTGGCATGATATACTTAAAGCGATGAAAGGGAAGAACCTACAACCAAGATTACCTGGCAAGGATCTCATTCAGATTCTAAGGAGAAATCAAAAGCTTTACAGACAGGCAAAAGCTAAGAGAATTCAGCACCACCAAACCAGCTTTACAACAAATGCTTGTAAAGTATTTGTTGTAAAGGAATTTCTCTAAGTGGGAAACACAAGAAAAGGACCTACAAAAACAAACCCAAAACAATTAAGAAAATGGTAATAGAAACATACATATCGATAATTACCTTAAACGTGAATGGATTAAATGCTCCAACCAAAAGACACAGGCTTGCTGAATGGATACAAAAATAAGATTCATATATATGCTGTCTACAAGAAACCCACTTCAGACCTACTGACACATACAGACTGAAAGTGAAGGGATGGAAAAAGATATTCCATGGAAATCAAAAGAAAGCTGGAGTAGCAATACTCATAACGGATAAAATAGACTTTAAAATAAAGAATGTTACAAGAGACAAAGAAGGACACTACATAATGATCAAGGGATCAATCCAAGAAGAAGATATAACTATAAATATATATGTACCCAACATAGGAGCACCTCAACACATAAGGCAACTGCTAATAGCTATAAAAGAGGAAATCGACAGTAACACAATAATAGTGGGGGACTTTAACACCTTACTTACACCAATGGACAGATCATCCAAAACGAAAATAAATAAGGAAACACAAGCTTTAAATAACACAATAGACCAGATATATTTAATTGATATTTATAGGACATTCCATCCAAAAACAGCAGATTACACTTTCTTCTCAAGTGCGCACAGAACATTCTTCAGGATAGATCACATCTTGGGTCACAAATCCAGCCTCAGTAAATTTAAGAAAACTGAAATCATATCAAGCATCTTTTCTGACCACAATGCCATGAGATTAGAAATCAATTACAGGGAGAAAAATGTAAAAATCACAAACACATGGAGGCTAAACAATACGTTACTAAATAACCAAGAGATCACTGAAGAAATCAAAGAGGAAATCAAAAAATACCTAGAGACAAATGACAATGAAAACACAACGATCCAAAACCTATGGGATGCAGCAAAAGCAGTTCTAAGATGGAAGTTTATAGCTATACATTCCTACCTCAAGAAACAAGAAAAATCTCAAATAAACAATCTAACCTTACACCTAAAGGAACTAGAGAAAAAAGAACAAACAAAACGCAAAGTTAGCAGAAGGAAAGAAATCATAAAGATCAGAGCAGAAATAAATGAAATAGAAACAAAGAAAACAACAGCAAGGATCAAAAAAACTAAAAGCTGGTTCTTTGAGAAGATAAACAATATTGATAAACCTTTAGCCAGACTCATCAAGAAAAACAGGGAGAGGAGCCAAATCAATAAAATTAGAAATGAAAAAGGAGAAGTTACGACACCGCAGAAATACAAAGCATCCTAAGAGACTACTACAAGCAACTCTATGCCAATAAAATGGACTATCTGGAAGAAATGGACAAATTCTTAGAAAGGTATAACCTTCCAAGACTAAACCAGGAAGAAACAGAAAATGTGAACAGACCGATCACAAGTAATGAAATTGAAACTGTGATTAAAAATCTTCCAACGAAGTCCGGGACCAGATGGCTTCACAGGTGAATTCTATCACACGTTTAGAGAACAGCTAATACCCATCCTTCTCAAACTCTTCCAAAAAATTGCAGAGGAAGGAATACTCCCAAACTCATTCTAGAGGCCACCATCACTCTGATACCAAAACCAGACAAAGATACTACAAAAAAAGAAAAGTACAGACTGATATCACTGATGAATATAGATGCAAAAATCCTCAACAAAATACTAGCAAACAGAATCCAACAACACATTAAAAGGATGTTAAAAAAAAATGCATGGCTATACATTCCCAGCCCAAGAGCACTTGCTTTGACATGGTGTTTTAGAATCCAGATAAATTAGAAATAGGCTTGTGATGCAGCAGCCTAACGACTTTGCTGTTTCACAAGGACATTTAGATTCTTATCTGAAATATCTGAAGCTCCATGTTTGTGCCAACCTAGAAAAACTGCATTAAGTAGACTCTGGGCATATGCTGAAGATCAGTAGTGCAGGTTATTAAGAATTAATTTATCATGTGGTTCTAACCATCATGGAGTGCCAAAAGCAAGGTAGTGTCATACCAGATGTAGTCATTTCTAGGTTCATCCTTCCACCCTGCTCAATGCCTTTTCCTATGGTATGAGTGCCCACCTGGTAACTATATTTCATCAAGAGAAGTGATCTATGAAAGAAAAGAAGTTTCCACAACCAGAGTAATTTTTCTATAGTGTAGAGTGAGGTTACAAATTTAACTCATACTACAATCTGGATATTTAGAGAAAAAACAAACCCCTTTTTCTTTTTTTATAGATTATCTATATACTTCTACACAAGTCCCCACCCACCCTTTAGCAGGGAAAAATTAACGAAAATTAACTAAATATCCAATATCATTTACATTTATCATAATTTAAATAATAATTAAGCTAAGGTAATGTTAGACTTCCTACGATTAGCACAGTTCCTTGGAAGGTCTTCTTTCCTCGACTCTTCCCCTAAGTTAGTGTCTCAGAACATAAAGAAAGGAATGTGAGCTTCATGAGATCTCTGAAGAGTGAGTTATCTGGGGTATTTCTGCATGGTGTTCTCTGGTGTTTTATGTGATGCTCAGACATGCTCTCTGAGCTCAAGATTTGTATATCAAGGTGCTTACTTGACATTTTATGTGACTATCTAATAAGCATCACAATCTAAAATGTCCAGAACAGAACTCAAGTTTTATTCCTCTCTGAACCTTCCTCATTCATATGAATGGCCCCATTATCACCCAGTTTCTCAAGCCCAAACCCCAGGAGTCATTCCCTTTCCCTCACCTCTCCCATCTAATCATCAGAAGAGCCTATCAGCTCTGCTAAAAACATACCTAGGATCTATCCTTTTCTTTTCATCATCCTTCCCATTATTCTGGTCCAGGCCTCACGATGTCTTGACTAGACTCCTGAAGTAACTTTCTGTGTCATTTCAACCTTGTTCTTCTCTTGGCAGCCAGACTGACATTGAAAATATCAATCAAATTCTCAATCTCCTTCAAAACCTGTTGATGGCTCCCATGCATGTAGAATGAAATCTTGTCCAGTAACATCAAAACTGAGGTTAAACTGTTCTACAAGCCATGTATGATCCAGCTCCTGCTACATCTCCAATGTTATCACTCACTCTCAGCCACAATGATCTCTTTTCTGTTCCCTGAGCAAGACAAGGTCTTATGTGCCTTTGAGCCTCTGCAATTCACTGTTTTGTGTACTTGGGCTGTTAGCAAGCTAAAATGTCACTTCATCAGAGAGGATTCTGATCACATTGTCAAGAGTGGCAAGAACTCAGTTCTCTGCTTTCTATCACATCACCTTTTTTTATCTTGCATCATTTATCACAATTTGTAATTATATCATTAATCAATGTGCTTATTTATTTTACTAGTTTATTATCTGTCTTCCCCTTTGTTACATGCTCCATAGATGGGGACCTTATCTGTGCTGTTACTATTGTATCTTTCTCACTTAATATTTACTGAGTGGAATGGAAGAATGAATCACACTATATGTTGTAGTTTAATACACAGTCAGTTATGCTTAAAAATTATTTTCAAATTATACAATGCCTTCCACAGTTGGCATAATGTGGTTTTAGTCATTTAAAGCTTCTATTGCTACTAATACTACAACTATTTTATCACTACAATGTTGTCTTTTAAACATTCCATAATAAAATAACATTGCTGCCAACAGATATTTGGAACAAGAGCATGGTGCTTCGACTGGGCAGACATGGTAAGAATTACTGGAGTGTTGGTCATATCTGCTGCTCTAACTTAGGACTCTGCCAGGAGCATTTTAGGAGGTAGCGATGATGATTGCCTTGAAGCTTCAGTCATTCAGAGAGTTGATATAACTTACATTCACTTGGAAGAAATGTATAGCTCCTATACATAAATCGGTAACTACTTTGGAATGTGCACTTTGTCTGTAAACCATGCAGATATAAATTTTATGCCCAAAGCTCTGATAAAACAGTCCAGATATCCTTTGCATTTCTATGGTGCTAGGCCATGAAGCATGATATTGCATGAGACCAGTATCATCCAGAATTTTCACTTGTCCTGAGGCCTAAAAAGACCTAATGAAATTTAATTTGTTTTGCTGGGAGTACTATTGGCTGAAGCATATTGAATTCAGCCAGAAGCTTATCTCCGGATGAAAGCCTAGAAATAGCTGCTTTGACATTCACTTCTTCATCCTGTTTTGTATCATTGTGAATATTGTGAATATCTGCAGATTACTCAAAATTGTACCTGTGGTGGTTGAAACTTTATATTAGACTTTTCAAACATGTGAACTTTACTCAAATTTATGCACAGAAAGAGAATTCAAGAGTCTTCCTCCCAAAAAGATTTCTTAGGAAATAATTTGAAGTTAACCAATGGAGTGCTTGTCTTCTCTCTTTTTAAAGATTCCTCAGAATTAATTTTCACAGACATTTCTCACCTTTACACCTTTTGCTTAAACTTTGTTCAGTTCTGATACATGTGTTAAGTAGCTCAAACTGGCTGATATTAGTGTGGAAATTGACATCCATCAACCTTCACTCCTACATTTACTGTGTGCTATGTGCCTTTAGCCAATTTTTTTTTAACCTTGGTAAGCCTCTGTTTTTCCCATTGTAAAAAAGAATTCTAATAATTGCTATGGCATATGATTCTCCAGGATTAACTGAGATTAATGCAAGTAAAGGCCTTAACTTGGGGGCTTGGCACTACGTGTCCAATATATGGTAACTACTATCATTAACAATATTGATGCCTAGTTCCTTTATTTATTTATTTGTGTCTAACATATATGTTTGGCTGTAAATTAATTATACATTTCTGCAGAAAGTTTGTTGTGTTTTCAATGCTTAAATGCCATAATTACCCCTTTTTACTCACGTTTTTCCTATTTTTCTTAATTATATTGTGTATTACCTCTTAAACAGGTAAAATCTAAGAATACGGACAGTTTTTTTTTTATGCTGAGCCTAATTTTTAAGACAACTCTCACTATGCTTCATCGGGTACAGTTGTGTAACAGGGACCATTCTTCCCTTTTGCTCAGGTTTCGGACTTAAGAATACAAAGTGGCTCTGCCTATAGTGAGAAGGGACTTTTGGCACCTCTTTTCCCACCTAGGGGAGTATTAGAGAGTCTTCTTTCAACACTATATCCATTTCCTTACTAACTCCTCACCAAAGGAGGGTTGATAATGCAATTCGTTAGCGCTTATAACAGTCACTATGCTTTCCAAGCGGGGAATGTTACTACATCTTTTTTTTTTTTTTTTTTTTTTTTTTTGCGGTATGCGGGCCTCTCACTGTTGTGGCCGCGGCCTCTCCCATTGCGGAGCACAGGCTCCGGCGCGCAGGCTCAGCGGCCATGGCTCACGGGCCTAGCCGCTCTGCGGCATGTAGGATCTTCCCAGACCGGGGCACAAACTCATGTCCCCCGCATCGGCAGGCGGACTCTCAACCACTGCGCTGCCAGGGAAGCCATTATTGCATCTTAACGGCAACCATATGGGAACCTCTCTTCCCCTTCATTCTATTGTCTGCTAAGATTTAGACCTTATTTCATGCCATTTATCTTGATTTTTAATCCCTCTGATGGGAAGCAGCCATCAAAGTGTGGAGGCAAGGCTGCCTACACAGGTCCTCCCTGTTCCAGTGTCTCTGCCTGTGGATGGGTGGGTACCCCTAACTCCATGAGACTGATTGAGCAATGGGATTTGGAGTCTGTTTGAAAGACCCATGTGTTCTAAATCCAGCGGGTAGGGAGTGGGAAGCTTCTGTGTCTAACTTATCAGAGAAGCCTTGCTTTGAGAAAGTTCTAGCTTGCCTAGGAATTAAGAAATGAATTTGGCTATCATTTCTTATGTAAAGCATGGCTTCAAAGGATACCCACAAGGAGAAAAGAGGTGCATGAAAGCTTTAAGTCATCTGCAACACCTAGCATTATGCTCTTTCTTTCAGAACAACTCCAAGAATGTTTTCATACACACAACATAAAGATTTATAAAAAAAAGGATAGTCTATTTGTATTCAGATTTTCACTGAATATTTTCATTTTTCATCATACATTATTTTCCTTAACTTCCACTTAGAAAAGGTTTTCACAGCACAAAATTATATTTTAAAAAAGATTCCTAACAGTGAAATAAACACCAGTTCTAAATATAACCTTCATGCTCTGCAGAAAAAGGCAGCCATAATCTCCTGAAGAACCCAGCCGTGTAATCTGACCACTGTTTAATGTCACAAAGACTTGCAGGCTCTATTTATATAAATTGGCAGACACTGATATGGTTTCAGATACATTTCTAAACGCCACGTCATGCCTCACTTGTGTGCTATAACTTCACAATCTGATGAGGAAAAAGAAAATCAATTTTAATTTCGAAATTAAATTTGAAGAAAACAAGAAACTACAATAACCAAATAACAATAGCCAAATTGTATGACTTGGTGTTCCCAGAGCTGTTAGTGACATACTACTAAAAAAGCTAATTTTTAATATGAATTGCTGGAGAACAAATTACCACTTAAATGAAATCTAATGGTGAAGTGCTTAAGAGCAAATGCACAGGGTCTGGAGTGGAACAGAATTGTGTTTGAGTCCTTAGTTGTGTGAACGCAGATGGGTTACATAATTATTATAGACCTAAATTTCCTTCTGAGTAGAAAAGAGGTGAAAATTCCTTCCTCATAGGGTTATGATAAGTATCAATGATAAAGTTGTCAAGCACACAGGACAGTGCCTGGCACAAAGCAAGAGCTGAAAAAGAGCAGTGATGCATTAGATTAAGCAGCTGGCTAGAAGGTACTAATCAATAAAGAAGCTCACAAAAAATGAGACAGTACAAGAAAATTTATTTTCATTTTAACATATATTTCATAGCTCCCTGCAATATTTAAAAAAAATATTTTCATTTTGGGGCTTCCCTGTTGGTGCAGTGGTTGAGAGTCCGCCTGCCGATGCAGGGGACACGGGTTCGTGCCCCGGTCCGGGAAGATCTCACATGCCGTGGAGTGGCTAGGCCCGTGAGCCATGGCCGCTGAGCCTGCGCGTCCGGAGCCTGTGCTCCACAACGGGAGAGGCCACAGCAGTGAGAGGCCCGCGTACCGCAAAAAAAAAAAAAAAAAAAAAAAATTTCATTTTTATAAAAGAAGACAGTAATAATGTAACCAGGTATTTATTTGAACACATAGTGGTATTAAAAGGAATTAACATTCTCATTTACTTCCCAACTTTTGTGTCTTCTCTCTCTGATTTAACTTCTGCCGGATTAATCTTCCCAACGAACAATTACCATCTTGTTATTCTCTTGTTCAAAAATCTTCGTGGATTCCCAACTGCCCACTGAATAAAGTTTGAACTTATCTTGCTTTTCAATGTCTTCCACAAATTTGGCAATAACTCATCCTTCAAACATTATCCCTTACTCTTCCCTTTATAAATCTTATGCTTCAGCCAAACTGAACTAGATTTTAAACTTCTCAAAGTCAGAGGTCTTCATTTACTTGTCTTTGTAACCTTAATATCTACTACACTGTAACAATTCATGTCCTTCCCAGTCAATATCAGTATGGGCAGTTTCTAGGCTTGCTGATTTTATTCTTGCCCCTTCCAAAATTTGTATTGTGATTTGTCATCATTTTCAATGTTGTTTTAGTCTTCTGAAATGTTAGTGATTCCCAAACAACTCTATTGCACACCATTTCAACTGCATCATCAAATAGTTAATCATAAAAATAACACAGTCCCAGAGGAAACATTCTGATATCACCTCTAATAAATGTTGATGCCTTCTTAATTTAAGACTTACATAATACAGACTTAACCCATGCCTTCCCTGAAAATATGGCTATCAGAGACACTAAAATCTTTCACTTAGAATAGATGTTGATATATTATTTTTTGAATAAAGGAATGAGTTAAAGGCCTCAGTGAAGTGCAGGATATAGGCTGTTTTTTTTTCACTATAGTATATCACTATTGCAAAGAAAGAAACATATTCAATATAAATACTGTCCTAAAGGCCATAATATTTTCTACCCAGTACTTTGTGATTTCTTTATGATTACACATTAATTTTTCATAGACTTGTTATAGCTTCTTGCCAGGAATGGAATATCTATGATTGTCCTCTTTTTTTCTTGAAAACATTGAGAGCTACAATTTTCTGTTATTCAAGCACTTATAGAGTTAGTAGCAACTGATAAATACTATTTAGAATCTCATACATGTAGAGTACCTGGCTAGATACTATAACAAATAGTTAAAGCAATTGCTCTCAAAAAATGTATTATTACTTGCTGCCTGTGCTCCCTTACTTCCATTCTCTTCTTTATCCACTACAATTGGACCTTGGTCCTAACCACTCTGCTAAAATCACTCTTGTTAAGGTCAATCACCTCCCTCTGGCAAAACCTAACCCTTATATCTCTCTTCTCAGCTTAGCAGCATTGCCACAACATAAGAAGGGGTCTCTTGATTTCCCCTGTGCCCACTACACACTTCTCTAAACATCTCCCCAATTCTTCTCCAGCTCAGTAAAAATCACTTCCCAATTATTCAAGCCCCAAACTTAGAAGTTATTCTAATTTTTTCCTTCCTTCACTTCCTGCATTTAAACCACAGAACCAAGTTATGTTAGTTCTTCCTAAAAAATGCATTCTGAGTCTATTTCCCCTCATCTCGACTGCAACCATATTAATGACAGTCACTTAAAACTACTAAACTACTACTACTACAATACCCTCCTAATTGGTCTCCCGCCTACATGCCTCTCCCCGTCTGTTATCCATTTTAAGGTAATCAGAACTTCTCACTTCCCTCCTTAAAACATTCTAGCAATTTGCAAATGTCATGGGTAGAGTAGAGCCCCAAGTCTTTACCTTGGTCTGTGAAGAAGGCCTCCATGAGGTCCCCCCAACACCAGAAACCTCTTTTAGCTCTTCTCTTACAAGTTCCTTAAATAAACCAATCTCCTTCACCATACAAGCCTTTGACTTGTTTCTGCCTCTGTTTGGATATACCTTCCTCAGAGTTTGTACATTATTTAGGTTTCAGTTCAAATATCACCTCCTCAGAGAATCTTTCCTTGTCATGCAGTCTAAAGAGAATTCTTAGTCCTTTGCTGTCATATCATCCAATTCACTGGCTTCATAACATTTACTACAGCAATGAAATGAGTCATAAACTTGGTCATTTATTTACTTGCTTCTTTATGTTTTGTTTCCTTATTTGTCTAAATTAGTAGTTACTTGAGGTCCAGGAATTGTCCTCTTGTAAACTGGTCTAGACCAGGGGATGACAAACTATCACTTCAGGGCCAACCCAGCCCACCACCATTTTTGTAAACAAAGTTTTATTGGAACATAACCATACCCATTCATTTAAGAATTGTTTATTTCTGCTTTCACGCCGTAAGGACAGAGTCGAGTAGTTACAAAACAGACTATATGGCCCTCAAGTCAAAAATATTTACTATGTGGGCATTTACAGAAAAAATTTGCCATCCATGTGCTAGACTTATGGGATGCCAAGGTAACTGAACCTGTTACAAAAAATAAATAAAACAAAAAACAAAATAAAAACCACTTATCTAGTCAAGGATGTAACACATTTTAGAGCCTGAATTGCAGTAGGCTATGAAAGAAGTAGAGAAGTCATCCAGAGGCAGAATATATAGTATTTGACAACTTCCTGGGTATAAGGAATAAAGGAAGAGAATGAAATGACTCCAGGGTTTTAAGTCTGGGTACCTTAGAGAATGTTGGTACCATTAGTGAAAACTGGGGTGTAAGGAGAAGGATGTGATCCAGAGAAAGGACAATGAACGTGATATTGGACATACATACTAAGCACAAAGTCCCAGCAATACACTGTTGGAGAGATGGCAAGTGAACAGTTATTGGTCTAAAGCTCAGGAGAGTGATCGAAGCTAGAGAATTATACCTCAGACTCAGATATGCCCAAGCAATAACAATATAAAAATTGTGTAAGTAGATAAAGATTCAGGAAGAGAATTTTTTTTAAAATAAGAAGGTATTCAAGGACAGGACTTTAAGAAGTACATGTATTTAAGGATAAGAAAAGAAGAGACAAGACAAAAATGTCATCTTAGAAGAAAAATTATAATAGTTTCTAGAAGAAATAGTTTTTTAGTCTTAACTGCTAAAAAAATTTTTAAATGTAAAAGGAAAAGGACAAAATGGAGAAAATTTTTTCACATTTATAATAAAAAATGATTCAAACACTTCACGTACATATAAAATTATATATACATATACACATAACAATTCTAAGCCTCACAGATATTTATACGCCATATATATATATATATGAATAAAGGTGTAGAGTCTACGCCAGTTAATCAAACAACAGTGACTTAAACAACATAGAAATTATTTCCTCCCTCATATGATAATCTTAGCATGAGCATATACGGGCTAACATGGCAGCTCCATTTGGTGGTGGTAAGCACCAGGCTCCTTCTATCTTGTGGTTTTGTTATTCTTAACATGCATCTTCCACTTTGTGAGCTACAATGGCTGCTCCAGTTTCTGCCATTACGTCCTATTCCAGCTGGCAAGAAGGAAAAAAGGATAGTATAAGTCATCCTGCCCTCTTTCTCTTTTTGGACACTGCCCAGATGTTGCATACATCAATATTGCTCACAACCCACTAGCCAGAAAGCAGACATAGGACTACACCAGCTACCAAGGATGCTGGAACTTGTTTTATCTCAATGACAATGTGCCCAGATAAAATGTGTGGACTTATTCCCAACTGAAAAAGGAGAGAAGATACTGAGTTATAGCTGGCAGTCTCTGTCAAACACTGCCCCAACTAAACAACAAAGCCATGGGATATGAGAAGAATCACAAAGAATACAAATGGCCATTAATAATAATCAAAGAAATGGAAATTATAACAAGACACCAGACAATTCTACGACATTGACAATTTAAAAATGCTAAAAATATTTGCAGGTAAATAGGCCTCACCACACATCCCTACACTTCAACCCAGTGCAGACCAAATCACTGTCACACCTAGACTAGGACAATTGCCTCCTAACCTTCTCCCTGTTTCAATTCTTGTCATTCCCATTCAATCCTCCAAACTGCTCTCAAGAGTTCACACTTTTGCTGATTCTGCTCACTCAGCCTGGAATGCTTTCCCCGGCCTCTCTGGCAAATGCCTACTCATCTTTGAACTCAGCTCAAAAATAACGTCTGTAAATTGTTCCTGATCTCTCTTTTTACCACATACAGAACTGATTTCCTCAGCTGTGCCCCTTCTGTACCTTGTATATGTTTGTATTACTTTACTATGTTTTTTTGTTTTGTTTTGTTTACTTCGCTCATTAAGAAATTAAGCTTTTGAAACACAGGATTGCACCTTCTCTTTTTTGGATTGCCTTTAAGTACCTTAGCGCCTGCCACAAAATAAGCCTTCACTAAATATACCAGGACTCATCTCTCTCATAACAATGTCTCCTTAAATCCTGGATTAGAGTAAAAAGGATCAATGTTACTGGAAGGTCCATAGGAAATTTTATGATAAATAAAATGTCCCCATGCCTTGACACTTGAACACTGTCCTGGCCTAACCTTTCATGGAAAAAGGCAAAACCAAAACAAAACACCTTTCCTTCTTTAAGTTTTAAGAGGTCCATTATTACAGTATCTTTCAGTCTATTCTCAAATTTCAATCTTTCCATATTCCATCAAGGCAGCGTACTCAAAAGAAGAATTAAGAGAGGTTCCATGTGTTTATATGCCAGGAATCTGGTCTCCTCTTTTGATATTCAAAATAGATCATGTTCAGACTCCTACATGATCCAGGCTATATACAATTATAAAAGGAACCTACATTAATTTTCCATTTATTGCCTTTACTAATCTGTAGTCTCTGGGGGAGGTAACATGGGAAGATTAAAATTGACTAACTAGGAATATTCTCAAACCTAAGGAGATATTTTTAAATGGCAATGAAATTAAAAGTAGGAGAGCCATTAGGCAATGATCTGATCAGTCATATTTCTTTCCTGAGGACGTAATGTCAGATGCTTAGTAGAGAATCTGGGATGAGGAAGATTCAGAAACCCTCAGAATTATTCTGCCACTCTAAGTTCTTTCTGATTTTATTTGTGTATTCAGCTTCCACATGATTGATATCAGGCCTCTGTAACATTAGGCCTCTGGAACCCTATAACTTGTTAACACTTCTCAACAGACTGAAGAATGATTAATGAATTTGTGTGGCAGGGCAGCGGGTACGAAGGAGGACATGTCAAGAACAAATGACTAAGATCTCTAGCAGTTTTTCCAACAACAAGCAAATTCAATTAGAGGAATTCTTTTATACTTCATTATCTCATTATTCATCTGTTCACTTTTTTAAAAAGCAATATATTGCTTCTTCATGAAGTCATTAGTTTTCCCTAAATTAAAGAAAATGTGTCTTTCTGTGTATTTTGAGATCATGGTTTTCTTTAGGGTGACTTGTAAGCATCACATAAGATTATAAACTAAAAAAAGATTATCCCTCAGAATAGAAGCATGATATGAACATTTATTTTTCTTTGTCAACATTTGCTCTGGCCCAAGGCATTTTTAAGTGTCTAGTAAGAGACCATGGCTATTCTCTTGTTCTTTGTTTTTTCCTTTGAATATTTCCCACTAGAGTTGAAAGAGAAGCATCTTTCCTCTCCAGCTGCAAAGTTATATAAGGTAAGTCTGGAGATCCTGGAGGGCAAATCCTTTACTTTATAGCAAACGCTGATTTAAAACTGAAACAAAAGAGAGAGAGGTATAAGGGGGTGTAGAGGAAAGAAGAGAGAGAGAGGGAGAGGATAAGAGTGCAAATCCTGAAACACGCAAATCCCTGGTTGCAGTCATTCCCCGTGGCTACTTCACTCTTGCCTTCTTTATAATTTTAGCATGTGAACCAATATTTCTGCTTTTCACCCAAAATTACTTTGAATGTGGTTTCTATTCCTTGCAGTTGAGGCTACTCACTAATTAATGCTATTCAGTCTTTGACCATAATAATGAAAAATTTTTGTTTTCCTCTCAGAATTCAATTAATTAATGCAAAAGCATTAAGTAAGAAATGAACAAGAATGCCCTTGATTTTGTGAATTCAGAATATGCCAGCCACCTCTGTCTACTGCTGAGGAGATGATTATAGAGGAAACAAAATCGGGGGCGGGGGTGGGAGGAATGAAGAACTACCTTCCTTCCACAATTTTTAAAGCTGCTGAAAGTGTTAACATTTCCCATGCCCTTACTTAAAATGTAAAGCTTATAAAATGTTTAACTCTTACTTTTCTGCTTTCTTGTAGGACCTGGCACACAGCAGTACATGCAGAAGCTGTGAGGAGGATATTCACACCTTTGCCTAATTAATGCGTTGCTGGACTTCTACCCAATCCCTGACAATGCCAACAGTGATAAGGGACCATTAAAGTCTAATGAGCTTGGAAAAATCGGAAACCTGAGTCTCTGGTAGAATGTTAAAGCTGATCTACTTTTGTGGAGGAGAAAAGGTCTTAAGACATTCACTCTATTCATTAAAAATATCTTTGTGAATTAGTAAAGAAATGTTCTTATCATTTGATAGCTCTGCTATGTAAGTGTATTTTTCATTTTTTAAGCTGCAAGCTGTGTTGACTAACAGCAGGGAGGAAGAAATAAATTAATCCTTCTTTTCATCAAAAAGCAAAACTAAGTGCGCCTAAATCAAGCTTTTTGTCTTAGTAAGAGGTTCCTGGAGGAAGTGCTATGTCTGATGTTAGCAACCTGATGTAAAACTTAAATGTACACATTTTTGTGCAATGTAAACATAGGTTAGTTATTGATGTTCACTGCTGGTCAGTATTAATTTATAACATGTTTCATTAATACTTAAACCATTACTTTTAGTTGGAGAATTACATAGAAGATGCGTAATAAATTTCCTAATTATTCTTCCTTATCCTTGACATTATAACTTGCATTCTTTTATTCTCTGATAGATGTTTGTATACACACACACACACACACACACACGCACATATTACATTAGCACTACAGTACTATTAATACATGAGTTCATTAGTAAATAAGACAGATACTGTCTTTACCTCTACCCTCATACAGGAAAGCCTTTATGAAAGACTTCTTCTAAAATATTTTCTATAGAATGAATTCATGCAATAAGTAAGATGGTGTATTACACGATGTACTCAGTAGTCTAAACCTCCTTGAATAGATCAAAAATGTACCCCTGCTATGCTGAAGTCTATGACATAATGAATACTGTTATAACGAAACTCCTGTTTATTTCAGAAAATGAATTACATTTAACTTGGAGAAAACGAAAATGGCTTTCTTGAAAATGACCTGTAAAACACTGTAAATTCACCACCACTTCTTCATTCTTCTGGGAGATTTTCCTCAGGAATTGACATGCAAATCATCAGGGTCTACATATAGTTCCCATTACATACAAAGGACAGTGACTATACAAATTAGCGATTTTGTTCATCAGTAAAAAACAGAAAAACATTGCCTGGATATTTGTTAAAAGTTGTGTTTTTTTCCTTTCTCTGAATCATTTCTCCTGAGCCAGTTTCTACTGACAGAATTTGTCTACTCACGTTAGTGACAGAAAGAAATAATTAACTGTAAGTTGTCACTAGTGATTGGATGATCCATGAAGTAAGGCACACTAAGTGGGGCAGATGAAATCCAGGCTATCTTTCTCCATGTCTGCTGGAATAGAATTAAGGAATAATCTCTGAGATATTCCAACTTCTCATTCCTTAAGTTTATGTGGATGAAAAATGGTAATAACCTATATTTTGCAGGATCTTTAAGAGACAATTTTTATCCCTAATCACATCCCCTGGGAAACATCCTACTCTACTCTTAGGATGTGCCTGAGATAAGGATAAATCTATGTAATTAAAATTAGGGTGAGATCTTAATAATTGGTAAATATTACTATGCCTAATTGTTAAATATGACTTGTTAGTGGATAAATGTGAATTGTTAATGGATAAAAAAAGAAATAGTTATTTGGCTCCCAATTCATTCACTTAACACATATTTAGTGAATGCCTTCCATATATCAGAAGTTTTTCAAGTAACAGAGAAAAAAAGATGACTAAAATGTAATTATCCTCCTCAAAGTAATCCCACTCTAGAAGAAGATAAATTTGAAAATTGATGCTTAAGATATAGCATTATCAAGGCTATGGACACAAAAGGAAGGTCATAGAAGGGTTAGTAGATGTGAGCAAAGGGGGCTCAGAAAAGCTTTCAGGAGAATGTTATGCTTGATCTGAGCCTTGAAGGATTCTTCGCAGCTATCTCGGAGATAAAGGATGAAGGAGTCTCCTGGAGTTATGGCAAAATGTGGCTGCTGACATAGAGATAATTCCAGAAAAAGGCCAGCAACTGCAAAGTCAAGTAGATTTGAAGCATTAGCACCTGTGGAAAGTGGCAAGTAGTGTAGTTTATCTGGAGAGAAGGGTAAGAAACCAGAACTATTGTAGGAGGCAAGTCTAGAGAGAGAGAGGCTAGGGTCAGATCATAAAAGTCCTCAAATGCTTCCAGGAGAAATATGAATTTTATTCTGAAGATCTGTAAGAGGTCACTAAAGATTTTCAAACATAGCTAGTTTTGTATTTTAGAAAGAGCACTCTGGTATTAAAAGCTGAGCAAGACAGGAGGCAGAAAACCACTTAGGAAGAGCAGAGAAGGAATGAAAAATGCCCCTTTTATCTCTGTTAGAAAACTGGAAAGATGGCTGTGCTTAAACCTGGAAATGGAAACACAGAGGAGGAGAATTTTCCTTCTTTGAAAGGTGAATAGTGAAGGAAAGGCCAAGTTCAATTTGGATATTCCAGCTTCAATGGCATGTACAACACAGAAATAGAAACAGACAGCGATGAAATAGGGAACAGGAGCTTAGAAAAAGTATCAGAAATAGATCATGGGCATCATGATCCTATGGGTATTAGTTTCATTGGTCCTGGTAACCTCCCCCTTAAGAGGCCCATGCTGCAGTGGATGCTCTGTTATACGTTTGCCCACTTTTGGTGATCATAAGTAACACCTGATGTATTTATTAAAGAAATTTTTAAAAGAAAAGAAGATATTCCCAGGTCTTTTCCCACAGTGAGTGGATCAGAATTTTCAAGGAAAGGCCCGGAGACCTGTTTGTCTTATTTTGTTTTAAAAATACCTTTAAAGGATTCTTACCAGCATGGAATTCAGGGATCTGTTAGTCTAATAGCAACATTTGTTAAGCACCTATTATGTGTTAGGAACTCTAAGCTTTACGCACATACAGTCTCTATATCTTACGACAACGTTAATAAGATGGATATTTTATCCCCATTCTAATATGAGGAAACTGACATTCATGGTCTTGTTCAAGGTCTCAAAACTAATGAGTGGAAATAGCAACTCCTACTGATTCCAGTGTCTGCATTCTTTTTTCTTTTTTTTGCGGTACGCGGGCCTCTCACTGTTGTGGCCTCTCCCGTTGCGGAGCACAGGCTCCAGATGCGCAGGCTCAGCGGCCATGGCTCACGGGCCCAGCCGCTCCGCGGCATGTGGGATCTTCCTGGACCGGGGCACGAACCTGTTTCCCCTGCATCAACAGGCGGACTCTCAACCACTGCGCCACCAGGGAAGCCCTCTGCATTCTTTACATTAAAATATATCTTGCCCTACATTGTGTTGAAGGATGCCTAGCATGACACACGAAAGGTATTTTCTCTTAGTAAAGTACCTGTTATAGAGAAAATTATATTATAGAGAAAATGAAAAAAAATGTCAATAAAATTAGCTTTGGTGTTGAAGTTCTCAAATGTACCTTTCCTCCCTTGCATCAATATTGCTCTGCTAAGCAGCAACTGTACCCTCAGGTGCTGAGCTTCACACCCTTTAAACATTTTCTCTACTATTTTTGTGTTTTCCTCCTCATCTCTTTCCTCTTTGTTCTCTTGATGGAAGCTAGAAACCACTATCCACTGAACTCTGGCCAAATTTAAGCCAAGATGACTGAACAAAACGGGGATGATAAGAAGATTGTTTACCAAAATTGGAATGACAAGGGAGAGGAATAGCAGTGATATCTAATATAAATAGAATATAATAAAAAATACAAAATATCTCATTAAGCTATATTTCAATGTCAAATACTTTTTTGCTCCATTTATTTTCTGTTCAGCAAGTACAAACATTTTCCTCACTACAGGTGTTCTGTTAACAATTAGACTATTCTGAAAATTAATAATCCTAGGGTCCTCATCCAAAATCATGTGCCCTGCAGGTTCTTGTGGTCCTAACAATTGGAAAGGTTAAGTCATGTTCTTAACTTGCTCTTCTTCCTGAGGCTTATAATACAGCAAGTTTTTCTGTGTATGATCATCTATCAACCAATACTTATAAAAGGCCCACAGGGTGCAGCATTATACAGGGTGCAACTGAGTGGTATGTTCAAAAAAGCACAGATAATATCTGACAGGTTTCAAAATAGATGAGATAGGACACATACAAGCAGGGGTTCAGAAGCATAGAGAAGACTCAAGAAGCTGGTGGAGATAAAGTTAAATATGCATTTTAGGTTCATGTAGAAACAAAATGTCAGACAAGGGGCATCATAAATGGGCAACATCCAAGGCCAAGGAGTTCTGAGCTACAAACTATAAGTCCGGGAGTGGAATATCTTGCATTGCAGGACAATAAAGAAGTACCTAAATAATAATGGAAACATGTCAAAAGATCACAGGAGCTAGCTTGAACACATTCCCACTAGTTAAATCTGGGACAATCTGAGCACCAGAATAATGATCATAACAAGTTATAACCCATTAAATAAGAATCCATGAATGCATGCTGATATCAATCAATCAATTAACCAATAAGAAAGAAATGTTCTTAGAATATTATAGAATGTCAGCCATTAAATGTAGAAGGAATGACAGAATTGGAAAATCATCATTTGGCAACCATCAACATAATAAGTGAGTCAGGCAACAATCATCAGTGGAAACTAAAACCAGAGAGTGAAAATTTAATGAGGAATAAGATTTTTACATAGCCTCAAAGTCTCCCACCATAAGATATTTTTGTTTGTATTTATATATTTTTAAATTATAATTTTTAAAGTATAGTTGGCACAATATTATATTAGTTTCAGGTGTACAATATAATATTTCTATCTTTTTATAGATTGTACTCCATATAAAGTTATTATAAAATGTAAACTATATTCCTTGCACTGAACATTACATCTTTGTAATTTATTTATTTTATACCTAGTAGTTTTTTGCTTTTTTTTTTTGCGGTACGCAGGCCTCTCACTGTTGTGCCCTCTCCCATTGCGGAGCACAGGCTCCGGACGCGCAGGCTCAGTGGCCATGGCTCATGGGCCCAGCCACTCCGCGGCATGTGGGATCTTCCCAGACCGGGGCACGAACCCGTGTCCCCTGCATCGGCAGGCGGACTCTCAACCACTGCGCCACCAGGGAAGCCCTATACCTAGTAGTTTTTATCTCTTAATCCTCTTCACCTATTTTGCCCTTCTCCCCACCCCCTCCCCTCTGGCAACCGAACCGCTGGTTTTTTCTCTGTATCTGTATGTTTCTGTTTGTTATATTTATTCATTTGTTTTATTTTTTAGATTCCATATATAAGTGAAAACGTATGTTATTTGTCTTTCTCTGTGTGACTTATTTCAGTAAGCATAATGCCCTACAGGTTCATCAATGTTGTTGCAAATAGCAAACTTTCATTCTTTTTACGGATAAATAATATTCCATTGTATATATATACCACATCTTCTTTATCCATTCATCTGGTGATGAACACCTATGTTGATTCTATATCTTGGCTATTGTAAATAATGCTGCTATGAACACTGGGGTGCATATATATTTTTGAATAGTGCTTTTATTTCTTTGGATAAATACTCAGGTGTGGAACTGCTGGATCATATGGTAGTCCTGTTTTTAATTTTTTGAGGAACCTCCATCCTGTTTTTAATAGTGATTGTAGAAATCTACATTCCCACCAACAGCACACAAGCATTCCCTTTCTCCATATCCTCGTCTCTTTGATGACAGCCATTCTGACAGGTATGAGGTGATATCTCATTGTGGTTTTGATTTGTATTTCCCTGATGGTTAGTGATGAGCATCTTTTCATGTGCCTATTGGCCATCTGTACATCTTCTTTGGAAAAATGCCTATTCAGGTCATCTACCCTTTTTTTTTTTTTTTTTTTTTTTGCGTTACGCGGGCCTCTCACTGTTGTGGCCTCTCCCGTTGCGGAGCACAGGCTCCGGACGCGCAGGCTCAGCGGCCATGGCTCACGGGCCCAGCTGCTCCGCGGCATGTGGGATCTTCCCGGACCGGGGCACGAACCCGTGTCCCCTGCATCGGCAGGCGGACTCTCAACCACTGCGTCACCAGGGAAGCCCCATCTACCCATTTTTTAATTGGGTTGTTTGTTTTTTTGATATTGAGTTGTATGAGTTCTTTATATATTTTAGATATTACTCCTTATCAAACACATCATTTGCAAACATCTTCTCCCATTCAGTAGGCTGCCTTTTTATTTTTTTGGTGGTTTCCTTTGCTATGCAAACACTTTTAAGTTTGATTAAGTCTCATTTATTTATTTTTGCAATTGTTTACCCTGCCTGAGGAGACAGATCCAAAAAAAAAATATTGCTAAGACCAATGTCAAAGAGCATACCATCTATGTTTTCTTCTAGAAATTTTATGGTTTCAGGCCTTACATTTAGGTCTTTAATCCATTTTGAGTTTATTTTCATACATGGTGTGAGAAAATGTTCTAGTTTCACTCTTTTAGATATAGCTGTCAAGTTTTCCCAAAACCACTTGATATTAATTACAAACAAAATAGTAACTTGAAATGTTTATTATAATTAATAAAAATGATTCTATTCTAATTTTATGTCACAGTTCTATAAGTTAAAAAAATTTTTTTAAAATTTAGTGTGTATCTGAAGTGAAAATTGATTTGAAGCTGATTTTCCTGATATCAATTCATTTTATTGTCTTCTGTCTCTAACTCTTCCTAATATTGTGGGAAAAGATTCTATGTAATTGTTTGTTCTAATCAGTTGCATTTTTATTGATCAAGATTTTACTAAATTTATTTTCCTTAATTTCAGTGAATTCATAAAAATGATCCACCACTTACTTAATGGCTATCATGCACTCTCTTTCAGAATACATCTCTTAAAGACGTATGAGGAAAACAGCACCTGGAAAATCACACTGTCAGAGCTGTGGAGAAATGGTCTGAATTAACTGTGTGTCTGCACAGTGAGACAGATGAGAAAATTATTCTCAACCCCACGTGTACCACTACTGGATAAGGTACCCACACTGAGCCTGAGCTGGAGGGATTGGTGCTCAAGGAAATGAAGGAAAGAGATCTAGCACTCTGACAAAAAGGCCATTCAACCATAGGACACCTCAAAAGAATTATTTTCATTCTAGCCTTGGTATATTTAAAAGAAAACACTTCTCTCAACTGTTGCGCAGTATAGCTTCAGGTGGTTTCCAACATATAGTATTGTGTTTGGCCTGATCCAAGTGAATTCCAAGAAATACAAGTTCTGTAAGATGTCAGTATACGTTCTCCCAAAAAAGGTGGTATCTATTGTCAAATAAGTTTAGAAAAAATCTGGGTTAAACTATACTTTTTATTGCACAAATATTTTAATACAGTTCTTTACCATTTATCAATGTAAAGTATGAATTTTCAGAAGCCATGGGATACTCCCTGCTTTTGAAATCATTTGTTTATGAAGTTAACCTTTTTTTTCCTGCAAAGCCTCTTACAAAACTTGTGTTTTGTAACAAAACACAGTACAATTTGTACAAAACAATACAACATGAAGGTAATTGTGATTTGAAGTAGAAAGCTCAAAAAATTGAACAAAGTACTTAAAGATGTGTTACAGACTATTTTCAAGAGCTATATCTTCAGATTTAGGAAAAGCTGACAAAAACAAACAATAGCAAAACATATCCTGGTTAAATAACTGAACTTCAAAGATAAGAAAAGAATTCTTTAGGGTATCCTGGAAGAATCAAACAAGTTTTCTAAAGAGCGGAGAAGCAGGCTGGCCTAAGAATTTTCCCCAAATGTTCAATCCCAGAGTACAATGCAGCAAGGTCTAGATATTCTGAAAGAAAGTATGACACAACCGTATTATACTCAGCTCAACTGTCATTTAAGATAATTATGGAATAAATATAACATGGACAACAACATTCATAAGGAAGGAGTAGGAGGGGGAAGAAAGTGTAAAAGAGTCACCCCTCCATCTTCCACGGAGAGCTACTGGTCCATCCACACTAAGTATAGATGTAGAGTTTAAAAGTCTTCAGACTTATAATATTCTGCCTTAACCTCAAATGGTTTATTCTTTTTTTATAATTGATAATCCTTTGGTAAAAAGAAACATTTATTTCAAGTTTAACAATTTCTCCAGTTTCACTTGTTTCTTGTCCTGCTAGTAGATTCAAGTGGAATTAAATTTAACACTTTTTATTTTTAAAAAGCATGTGGTCTATCATTCCATTATTATAAAACTATATTTGGCTCACTTTCTCTTTCTCTCTGTGTATACATACAGAGACATATCTGGGGAAATGCTTCCCAAATGTGACCCTGGTCACTTCAGGGTTGTAGAATTTTGGATGAATTGTCTCTTCCTTGTATTTCTCTATATAGTTGGATCTATGTTTAAGATGAGCACATATCATTTTATCTAGAAAAAAAGCCATTATCTTAAAAAAAAATACAGTTACAAAGGAGAAAAGAACTAGAATTAAACTTTTTCCTACTTTTCCATTCCTCCAAAAGGAAAAAAAAAAGTGAAATGAGCATGAGGAAAGGGAGTTTATAATCTGGTCTGAGATTAGAAGGGCAGCTCTCTTCCAGAGGAAGAATTTGCTAATTGATGAGAGTTGGCTCTGTCTGAGGAAGCCCCACAATGAAGCACTCACAATATAAATAAGCAACAGTGAAAAGCACCATATGGACTTTTTATGCCAAAAACAAAAATCAACTTCCTGGGTGACCATGGATGAACTGAGAACAGAAGGTTCTGTACCACCTAGAAACCATCAGAAAAAAGATTAAAAGCAAAACAAAATGAAAGGTAAGCAATAATTGAAAATGAGCAAGTTTAATGGTAAATTGTACTTAAAGTTATCAAGAACTGGCATTTGAAATTTATTGCAGGGAGATTTGTAATTTTTATTAAGAATTCCAGTAAGGCCTAGGCTTCTGGGTAATGTGAATCACTGGGAAGGAATCTGCTAGTTTCAGTCCAAAATTTGATCTCTTAATGATGTAATAAGGTCAATAGATCATGAAGCCTCCATTAACTTACCTTATATTGACTATTGACCCCTTTAATGACTTTGAAGTGAATGAATCAGGCTCTGTCAAGGACTGGACTAAGATTCCCACAGCTTTTTTTTTTTGCATTTAAGGTATATCTGTACACTGTTTTCACCATTCTTATTTCCTCCTTCCTTTCCAACAATCAATTCTCCCCTTGCTATTCCCTCACAGAACAACTTGCATTCTCTTGACATATAGAGGGAAACATCAGGAGTTGTCCTTAAATAACTACAGGCAATACATTCAAGTAATTGCCTAGTTGAGAAAGTCCCTTGTTAATAATCTAAGGATGAGTATTATAGTTCTCACCTAACAAAACTGAGCTAAATCTCTAACTGAAGGTCATTTTCAAGACTAAAACTAATTCTTCCCAGATCAATCCCACTAGATATTCTGTACAAGAATGATGGCTAAATAAATCTAGGAAAAATATGCATCCCATATACTTCCCTTGATGGGCCCCAAGGCACTGTAGACTATTAGAGGCTTTCAGAAATTCTCAGGAAAGACACAGATATGGTTTTGTCTGGTCCAGTGCTTCTCACACTTGTTTCACCTGGGAGCTCTATTCCTGCTCCCACTCCCCAATCCATTTTACCAGTAGCACACTTTGGAGTTTCTTGATCTAGGATTTTGTATTTCCACAGTATTACTCTTTGTTGTAATAGGTTTTTATTTACTGTTCTGGATGAATGGTTTGGGTCTAATATTCTCCTTTCAAAGGGAATCAATTGTCTATGTTGCTAAGCTTTGCCTATGTTCTTTGGACACACTATCAATAAAAAGAGTTGTTGCTTAATCAGGTATATTGTAGTATTCTGCCTTACTTCTTACTCTGTCTGAACCAATGCTTTTCTCATATATAAATTATTAAATAACTTTTTCAGTTTCATATGGATTATTTTTAGAGATAGAGAAAACATTATTTGGATTGTAATGATCAAATAACAATCTTCTCTAAGCTCTAATTCAACAAGGGATCTATTTTCTTGTTAATACTTAACTCATTTCTACATTTTAAAAAAGTTTCTAAGTCACCATTAACCATTTTGATTCAATTCATCCAGTCAACAAAAATTAATACGCTTCTAAAGTATGTCAGATATTCCTTACCACCCAAACATTACTGAAGCATTTGCCACATCGCAGCCACTGTGCAAGGTATTGGGAATACCACAGTGAAAAAAACATGTAAGGTTCCATGTCTTTACTGTCTAATATGGAAGATAAACAGCAGTTATAAGTAGGTAAAGTATTATTAAGAAGTGTAGAGAGCTACAGGGCCATATAATAAGTACATCTACTCTGGTGTGAAGGATCATAGGCTTCCTATGGTGGAAGGAATGATGTTTAAGCTGAGAGAGTCATTTATATAACAAATATTTACTAAGTACCTACTCTGGCACCATGTTAGAATTGGAGGTGTAACACAGACATAGTCGCTATCTTCATGAAGTCAAAAGTTTGGTGGTAAACAAATAAATAATAAGTTAGCAACTATATAAAGTGATAAGTAGTGAATAAAAAAAATATAAGGAAAACAGGGCCTTCTAAGGGTGGTCAGAAGAGTACTCTTGAAAGAGCAAAATCCAAGCTGTGATCTGAAGAATAAGGACCGAAACAGTTTTGGGTTTGGAGAAGAGGAGTTCCTGGCAATAGGAGTAGCAAGGGCAAAGGCCCTGAGGCAAGAAAGAGCTGGGCCTCCTCTTGGAACTGAGAGAACACTGGCATTTTCAGTCTAATGAGCAAGAGATGGGGAGAGTGGCATTAGATGAACTGGAGAGGTCATGCCCCTACACAGGTCGTGGTAAGAAGTGCATATTTTACTGTAATTGAGAAACTATTGATAGATTTTAAGCGGAGTGATATTATATGATTTGGGTTTTAATAAGGTCACTTTGGTTTCTGCACAGAGAATGAATAGATGGGAGCCATGAGAAGAACAGGGAGGCCAGTATAGGGGATGTTAAAGATGTAAGAGAAAAAGACCACAGTAAATGAGATGGAGAGAAGTAGATGAATTTGAAATATGTTTGGCATTAGAACAATGAAATTTCCAAGCTTCTGCTTTAGTAACTGGATGGACGGCCGTGCCATGTGTTGAGTCACGAGAGTGGAGGATATCAGGATTTGGGGAAGAGAGAACTAAAATAATTGTTTTGAACAAATTAATTTTGAGATGCCTCTGACACATCCAACTGTAGATGTCATGTAACATGTTGTACTTACAACTCTGGATCTTAGAGTGGATGTTTAGGGATGAAGATCTTCACCTGGTATTTTAAGTCATGAAACTTGATGAAATCTCCTAGGGAGATACCATAGCAAGAGAAGAAAAGGGGACCACAGACTCAATCCTGAGAAAATCCAGCATGTAGCTTTTAGGTAGCAAATAGAGAACCAGAAAAAGAAGTCAATGAGGTAGGAGAGAAAAAAGAGTATATTTCTGCAGGGAAGGAAAAAGGAGAGTGCTTTTAAAATAATGGGATTGCATATTTTATTAGATATTGCTAAGAGGTCATGTTGTGATAAGAGCAGAAAAGTTTCCACTTGATTTGGTCACATGGAGGTCTTTGCTTTTCGTGACAGAGGCACACACTTGAAAAATGAGTGTGAATAGTTTAGGTGAAAAAGAAGGGCAAAAGAACATTCCAGTCAAGAGAAATAGCATATGTGACGGTCCTACATGGGAAGGGAAGAGGCCAAGGCACCAGAGATCCTGTATGGGTGAAACATGGACACAAAAGGGAGTGACAGGAAAAGAGGCTAGACGGGGAGGAAGAAGTTTTATTAAAAGTACTGAGGATACAAAGGTCAGGAGACAAAGCCCTTATTAGTACAAATAATATTTGAACGAAGAATTAAACATTCATTATGTATAACTGGGGTGGTAGAGGAACTGGGCAGGATATTCCAGAGAAAAGATATTCATGTACAAAAGCCCAGAGCCAAGGAGCAGTAGAGTACCCTTGGAACACTGAAGTACTTAACCAGGCTGGAATAGAGGGTGTTGTGGGATACGGAGGAAAACATTCTACAGAGTAGTTAGGGATCAGTTAACCATGAGGGACTATGTTTGGCGTGCCAAAATACGGGCTCTATCCTGTAGACAGTGGGAAGACTAAAGAGTTCTAATCAGACGAATGATACAATATGATTCATGATGATTCATGTTTTGAAAAAATAACTCTGGCAACAGTATGGGAAAGAATTGGTGAGGATAATTCTTGAAGTAAGGGGCTCAATTAGGGGACTATTCTAATATTATAGGCAAGAAGTGTTGAGGGTCTGAACTAAGGTGATGGCTGTGTAAATAAAGAAGATGGAAAAGACAAATTCTCAAGATTGTAGAAATGGAAATGAAATAATTTAATGACAGTTAGAAGTAAAGGACTATGGAAAGAGACATTTAAGATTGTTCCCAGGTCACAGGCTTGAGTGACCAGATGGACCTTGATGCCATTTTACCAAAATGGGAAGTAAGTCTATCAATAGAAAATAAATAAAATGAAGGGTTTCATGAGGTCAAAGAGTGGATGTAATTGTAGATGAAGTGGTGGAAGTATAGAAGCTTATAGTCTGAAAGCAGGATATTAGAATTTGGTGTTATAAAGTGGGAGTTTTCCTAAACAATGAAATGGATCACAACATATTACAGAAGAATAAAAAGGTAGAAAAAAATAAATGCAGCCAGATAAAAGACAAGAATGAAAAATATTAGATACCCAATGGTTCTGAACATATGTTCAAGACATATGTTCTTGACAATTCTACCTGAAACTTTCCGGAGAATAACACAATAAACGTAGAAACAGAATCAGTTACAATGTTCACAGTATCTATAAGATACAAACCAAAGAGTTGTTCATCAGGAGCCCAGATTTTCATCATTATAGGATATAAAAATTTTTCTCTAATGGTTCTCAAAAGAGGACACTGACTTTGCTTTTTAAACTGGGGTATGCTTACCTCTAAGAGTCATGCCAGATACCTGGTGCTACCTAGACCAGATAAGCACAGTTCACCTTTGTGGAATTTTAACTTTATTTGAAAATTTAGATGAAAATACAAATCATTATTTGTAAAATCAACACTGATAGGTATGTAGTAGCAGAAAAAAAATGGTAAGCATTTAAGACAAAATGTGAGACTACAATTAATTTCTACATGTGCAGTTAGATCCTGTAACTGAGAGATACTGACACATTCTCCTCTATCTCTTGAAGGTTTTAGATACTCTGCTTTTCAAATTTTTCCATTAATTTAAAGACTGGATATATAAGATCGTAATAATAACTATCATTATGATTTTATATAGAGTTTTGTTCTCTCAATGGAGACTGGTGGTCTAATGCTAACAAAAGCAATGCGCTAGGGACCAAAACAATGCAGAATACTACTCAATTCTCTGCTGGTCTGACTTGATTCAAGAATCAATTTTATTAAGGGTTGGAATGCATATATTTTACATAATCCGTCAAGAGTAATATTTATTTCAACAGAAGCTTTATAAGTATTCGACAGCAGAGAGTTCAAGGTTATATCATTTAATAAGTATCTACAGTATATTTTATATTACCAGTTAGTGGTTGATTTATATACATTGATGATTAAAATTTTAGGTAGAAATTTAGGTTAACAGAACCAAAGACATAAAGCATCTGTTCCTAAAAAGAAAGATACACTAGCTCTTCAAGGAAATGAGCTGAAACTTAAGAGAAAGCTCTCTTTAGTGTAAATGATTCTATGGGTAACCATGAGAGACAAAATATCCTTGGAAAACAACTTTGCATCCATTCCAACTTATATAAAAATGGATAATCAAGTTTCCAAAGGATACATCAAGAGCATGGCCATGATAAATTTAAAATGAAAAAAAAAAAAAAAGAACATTTAAGTAAATGCCACTAAACACCTGCTATAGATATGAAATTTTTTTTCAAAAGTCCTTCTAAAGATTAGTTATATTTATATATATATCATGTGACTTCCTGATGGCCCTCTAATGTAAGTTGATTATACAATGTATCTTTAAATAATGAGCAAGCTGGCTCGCTGAATACAGTAGTTACAAAACCTGGCTTTGCCTTGGCATCACTTGAGAAGATTTTCTAAATCACAAATCCTCAGGCCCCACTCCAACACATCCACTAACCAAGAATCTCTGTGGGTGGGTCCCAAGAGACTGTATGCCTAAAATGCTTCCTAACTGATTCTGATGCATCCAGATTTAGGGAACGCTGCAAGCCTGTTCACTATAAACTAGATGAAAGCTGGATGCTCATTACCAAAAATGATAACTCTCTTCTTGCAATAGTTGATGATTAGCCATTCTATCTGACATTAATTAGATAGCACTGCTAACACCACTCCTAATTTGTGACAGTAATACAATGTTCCCAAAACACACAAAAGAGATTATTTTCCTGTTCTCTCTAGTTGGAGAGCAGAAGGTGTTTATGCCAAACTCACTCAAAAAAAAGTATGGAGTTATTAAATAACCAGTTGAAGAGAGGGAAGCCAGTACACAGCCATGTTTTATCTGCTGCAAATTATCTGACTCATCAGGAGACTTTCTAAGTGCAGGTTATACCTTAAGCTACTGGCCCATACTGAATTCATTTGGTTAGACCTTTAACTGATTCATGTAATTAGAGTCAAAGGCCACAAAAGGATCAATACAAGCTACATACAATTCTATGTTGTTCCTGACAAATTTGTCCCAGAGATGACAAAAACAATAACAGAGCCTAAATCATCATCTACCCCTCTCATAAAATACTGGTCTCAATAACTTCAGCTTAATCATTTATCAAGAAGGAAAGTCTTGCAAGCTTAAAAAAACCCATAAAATTTGCAGACAGTAGAAGTTGCCCACTACTTTTTGCCCACTATTTATTGGGTTGGCCAAAAAGTTCATTCAGGTTTTCATACACTCTTACAGAAAACCCGAACAAACTTTTTGGCCAACCCAGTATTATGATGACACTCTATATTAAGAGGAAGACCAAAACAGAGTCAATAGTGGTTAATAAATTGACACAGGATTTAAATACACTTACAAAACAGAACATTAATGTTTTCAGCCATAGATCTGTGGAAGTAAAGGTATAGCTGATAGAAATTGAGAGGTATGATGGAAAGGTGAAGTGGAGAGAACAGAGGGACACTAATAGTCTCATCAAATAGTTGGGGGGGTGAGTGGTCAACAGATGCTCTCTAAAGTTCGAAGGAACAAGAAATAGAGCTTTTCATTTAAGACTTTACTTTTTACAGCAGTTTTAGGTTCAAAGAAAATTGAGAGGAAGGTACAGGGATATCCCATAAACCCGTTGCCCCCATACAACCACAGTCTCCTCCATTATCAAGATCCTCCCACCAGAGTGGTACATTTGCTATAACTGACAACCCTACACTGACATTTCATAATCACCCAAAGTCCATAGTTTACATTAAGCTTCACTCTTAGTGTTGCATCCTATGAGTTTGGACAAATGTATAATGACATGCATCCATCATTATGCTATCATACAAAGCATTTTCAATGCCCTAAAAATCCTCCACCCTCTGCATATTCATCCCTCCCCTGCCATCTTCCCCACATCCCTGGCAACCACTGATCTTTTTACTGTCTCCATAGTTTTGCCTTTTCCAGAATGTTGGACACATACACTATGTAGCCTTTTTAGCTTGGCTTCTTTCACTTAGTAATAAGCATTTAAGGTTCTTCCATGTCTTTTCATGGTTTGATAGCTCATTTCTTTTTAGTCCTGAATAATATCGCATTTTCTGGATTTACTACAGTTTATTTATCCATTCACCTACTGAAGGCCATTTGGTTGCCTCCAGCTTTCGGCATTTATGAATAAAGATGCTGTAATCATCTGTGTGCAGGTTTTTGAGTGGACATAAGTTTTCAGCTCCTTTGGATAAATACCAAGGTGTGTGACTGCTGGATCATGTGGTGAGAGTATGTTTAGTATTTTAAGAAACTGCCAAACAGTCTTCCAGAGGGGCTGTACAATTTTGCATCATCACCAGCAAGGAGAGTTCGTTCCTTTTGTTCCACATCCTTACCAGCGTTTGTTGTTGACAGTGTTCCAGATCTGGCCATTCTAATAGGTTTGTATTGGTATCTCACTGTTGTTTTAATTTGAATTTTAGGAGCTTTATAGAAGTATATTTTACACTTTTGCATTTTACATTTAGGTCTGTGATTCATTTTGAGTTAACTTTTGTAAAGGGTGAAGGTCTGTGTAGAGATTCATTTTTCTGCATGTCGATGTTAGTCATTCCAGCACGATTTGTTGAAAAGACTATCTTTGCTCCATTGAATTAATTGCCTTTGTTATTTTGTCAAACTCATTCTAAAATTTACATGGGGAGGCAAAAGACCCAGAATAGCTGACACAATATTGAAGAAGAACAAAGATGGAGGACTGTCATGACCCAATTTCAAGACTTACTATAAAGCTAAAGTAGTCAAGAAAGTGTGGTATCGGAAAAAGAATAACAAATAGATCAATGGAACAGAATAGAGAACCCAGAAATAGACCCCCATAAATACAGTCAACTGATGGTGGTGTTGAGTTTAACCGTATCCTTACTAATTTTCTATCTGCTGGATCCGTCCATTTCTGGGAAAGGGTTGTTGAAGTCTACAACTATGATAATGTAGTCATCTATTTCTCCTTGCAGTTCTATTGGTTTTTGCCTGACATAATTTGATGCTCTGTTGTTAGATGCATACATGTTCAGGATTGTTATGTTTTCTTGGTGAACTGACCCCTTTATCATTATGTAATGCCTTTCTTTATCCCTGATAATTTTCCTTGCTTTGAAATTTACTTTGTCTGAAATTAACATACCTACTCCTACTTTCTTTTGATTAGTGCTAGTATGGTGTACATTTCTCCATCCATTTACTTTTAGTCTATATGCATCTTTATATTTAAAGTGGTTTTATTGTAGACAATACATAGTTGGGTCTTGTTTTTTTGGATCCACTTTAACAATCACTGTCTTCTAATTGGTGCATTTAGAACATTGATGTTCAAAGTAATTATTGATGTAATTGGATTAATATCTACCATATTTGTTGCTGTTTTCTATTTGTGGCCCTTGTTCTTTGCTCCTATTTTTGTCTCCTACTTTTGTTTTTCTGTCTTTTGTGGTTTTAATCAAATATTTTATATAATTCTATTTTCTTTCCTTTCTTAGCATATCAATTATACTTTTTTTTTTTTTTTTTATTTTGGTATGTGGGCCTCTCACTGTTGTGGCCTCTCCCATTGCGGAGCACAGGCTCCGGACATGCAGGCTCAGTGGCCATGGCTCACGGGCCCAGCCGCTCCACAGCATGTGGGATCTTCCCGGACTGGGACATGAACCCGCGTCCCCTGCATCGGCAGGCGGACTCTCAACCACTGCGCCACCAGGGAAGCCCTCAATTATACTTTTTTAAAAAAACTTTTTTTAGTGGTTGCTCTAGAGTTTGCAATACTCATTTACAACTAATCCAAGGCCACTTTCAAATAATATCATATTGCTTCACGAGTGTGTGAGTACCTTATAATAACAAAATAATCCTAATTCCTCCTTCCTGGCCTTGTGTCACTGCTGTCATTTATTTCACTGACATATAAGCATACATAAGCATTTTTCTCCAATATCTACCAAAAGAATCTGGTTGAGCTCCAAGAGGTAAAACTCACAAAACTATAGGAGCCCTCCATTAGACTGGGTCCCTTGGGAATTTTTAACTCTCAGAGTTGTCCGCACTGAGCCTCCAGCAATTCATCAATTACAGTTCAAGTTTTCCTACCTTGGCACTGGTTCCCCTGGCAGTTTCCACTCGTGAGTCTCTGCTATGGGAAGCCATGACTCCTTGTGTTGGTCTGTCTATCTCTCCAACCCGAGGGGCAGACGTTTGGCCTTTGTCCTCCCCTCTCTTATGGATCCACAAGAGTAGTTGGTTTCTCAGACTGTTCAGCTTTTTACTCGTTGTTAGGATGGAGTGGCAACTTCCAAGAACCTTACATGTGGGACCAGAAACTGAAAGTACAGAAATAGAGTTTTAACATTACAAAAGTAGTTAACAGACAAATAAAAGCCTATAGTAACTATTAAAATGGAGAGGATTTTATTGAAATAAATCTTCAACTTTCAAAATGCTGAATCAATAGGTAAACAGACTCTTATATTGACATCAATAAATAAATTATGTCTAATATTTAGTTGCTTGGTAATAACTGGCATAAAAGTTAAAAAGAGATATTTTTATGGTAGGAAGAACAAGGAGCAGTGTAAGCTGGTGAACTGAGTGGGATGGTGGACAGTTACTCTTCATTATAATCTCTTCTGCACTGTTTGATCCTTTTAAACTTTATGCATGCATTACTGTGAAAAAAATATTAAAAGGGGAAAGAGAAAGAGGACTGAATTCTATATATTTTAAGCTTGATTTTGGTTTCTATAGCTGGCAAAAATAAACCTGACATATATCAATTCAAAATCAGGTTTCAATGATCTTTCTTGTAAATTTCAGGAAACTGAGTCCTAAAATATTCCAACTCAAGCTGCAATTTCAAAATTGGATTTATTTGTTTTTGAGAATATAATGTTTATAATATTTTAGCTTCATGAGCTCCCACATGGCTTTTTTAGAATTTCATTTTCCACATTTCATCTCTAATTACTAGGATTTTCTTTTGATTGTTGAAATTCCTGTTCAGAAAAACAGAAAGGCAAAGCTGTGATTTTGTGATGATCCTCCTATACAAGCAGAATCATCTAGACAAGAGCAAAAATGAATAACCTAGGTGGAAAGGTATGTCCCTACTGGGGAAGAAATTCTTTGATTTGATTCCTGAATTTCCTAAATAGTAATTTAGGAAATTACTAAATTACGTAATTTTGTAGCACGTTATTTTGGATGATGCCTCAGCACCTATTGGAATCCCTTTTAATGAGGTTTTGTGAATAGATGTTATAAAGCCATACTTAGTGGATTTTGTAAAATCCAAGACATTTTATTACATTTTCCCAGATGTGCTCAGTTTCTCTGTGACCAGACTGTTCTTATGAATTCTCTTAAAACTTAAAGGTAACTTATAGCATCAGAAACAAGTGATTCAGGCATATGCTTAATTGCACCCTACTAACCTTACCCTTTCATCTCTGAATGATTTTATAACTGTTCTTATGAATTCTCTTAAAACTTAAAGGTAACTTATAGCAACAGAAACAAGTGATTCAGGCATATGCTTAATTGCACCCTACTAACCTTACTCTTTCATCTCTGAATGATTTTATATTTCAGTGACAGTAGAAAAAGAGAGTTGGGGAAAATTATGTTACCAAAGCTTAGGGAAAAAAAGAAAAAGAAAAAGAAAACCTGAAGGAACCTTAAATGCATGCTAAGTGAAAGAAGCCAATCTGAAAAGATTACATATTGTATGACTCCATCTATATGACATTCTGGAAATGGCAAAACTATAGACACAGTAAAAAAGATCAGTGGTGGCCAGGGGTTGGTGGGGGGAAGGGAGGGATGAACAGGGAGAGCACAGAGGATTTTTAGGGGAGTGAATCTATGTACATAGACATGATACTACAATAGTGGATACATGTCATTATATATCAGGCCAAATCCATGGAACATACAACACCAAGAGTGAATCCTAAAGTAAACTATGGACTTTGGGGGATAATGAGTTCTCAATGTAGGTCCAACAATTGTGATAGATGTACCACTGTCATTCGGGGTGTCCATAGTGGAGGAAGCTGTGCATGTGTGAGGAACATACAGAAACTCTGTACTTTCTGGTCAATTTTGCTGATAACCTAAAATGCTTAAAAAATAAAGCTTATTAATTTAAAAAAAGCAAGTTGTGATACAAGTTACTGTTAACATTTTAATTAACATTTAATTAAAGGAATGTAAAACATCACAGAAATATTTTTTTCCTTACTTAAATTTCCAACCACTCTTTCCCTAAATGATACAATTGTAAGATTGTGTAATTGCCACTAGCTGGCCTATAGGATGCATTCTTGATACTCATTCTTCTTATTGAAAATTTAATATTTATTATTTATCATTCTATTTGACTTAACACTACAAGTATTAGTTTTGATAGTAAGTACAAGTAGGTAATTACATGTGCAAATGGAGTGTTTCTCAGTGATCAGAAAAGGAGGAAATGGGATTCTGCTTTAACCATTAAGTGAGACCTCCCCTAATACACTGACATGCTGGCGCTTGGTTTCTTTCTTAAGTAGAATCACTGGGATAGACACAAATATTTTATTCCTAAGGTTATTGCTATGCTAAACTTTAAAACTTCTATAATTTTTTTCACAATTCTCTATACAAAATTCCTCCCTTGAATGAAAAAGGAATTGCTTTTGGGAGGCTGCTATCAACCAATGCTTTACAAATAAGCTGAAGGGCCAGAAACTTGACTGGGGATGGTCCTGCTTCCTTGTTCCAAATACGTTAAAGCTAATGAAAGATGTGGCCAGAGCAAGAGTAGGTAGACAGATTTTTCTCCATACATCCCTACTCTGTGAATTGTCAGACTACCAGACTGTGTCTGTGAAGACATAAGCGGGAGAGAACGTATATCTTGGGTTGTCAAACTGCTAAAAGTGTAGCTGTGGTAATCAAGAGAATCACAAGAAATGGAGAGTTGAAGGTCAGGGTTTTGTATAGAACAAAAGTTAGGAATAAGTGTGGACACTGTGGGAAAACGGTCAGGAAGAGGAGAGTTTTTCTCCCTGCCACAAACTGAAGCAATGTCATTGTGTCTTGCTGCCCCAGGCAGAAAGTCTGTGTAGCCAAAGGATCCTGTTACCTTTTAGGTAGAAAAGTATGTCACCGTTGGACAGTTTTACTAATTTAACATGTTATAGCAAAGCCCATATAAAACATTTCCTAAATCTTTATTTATTTCAAGACTAGTCAAATCTATAAACCTATGTTTTGTACCTCACATAACACACTTTCTTCCTCAAATATTTCCCGTCTTGGTTCTTTGGAAATTACAATGAGGGGGCTTCATATGATGTTATTTTGCCTTTACTGAGGAATTAATTTCATGCATGAAGGGGTTATGCAATATCCCAGAAGGACAGGTCATCACTAATAGTGCAGCTCTGAATCCTGTAGCAGTGGAAAAGGATAAGAGACTCACTGAAGTTTTCTGGCTTGGGGTTGTTGCTTTCTAACTAGAGACTGAGATGAAAGTAAGGATGTTGAGCCCACTAGTGTCACTCATCTTTAAGCTCTCAACTTGTTGATAAAATGTTTTATGGGAAAATGAGTAGGCATGGGAGTGAACTTGGGTTACCATACTTGTGCATTTCATACCTATATGGTAAAAATGTCTTTGTCATCTCCTGGAAAGAAAGAAAATTGACAGAGACAGATGGAAGCTTCGCCTTCTTTCTCTGAGGAAGCGAATTAATACAATTAAAATGAGCGATGTGTTTACATGGACTGACTTGCTAATTAGGCCAGCCTTGATATTTTAATTGTAGTATATTTAAAATACGAATATATTTAAAATACAGATAAATATTTATAGAGGTTCAATATTAAAGGGGAAAAATCAACTGGGTTGATAAAAGTGGGAAGGAAGAGGGTCTTCACTAGGTTTCTAAATATAGTAGACATTCATTTGAAAACACAGCTATAGCTTAATTTAATAAAGGACAAACACTAAAATTTACTAAAACAGAAATACAGAACAAAGAGCCCTAACAACATGAGAGAATTCAATCTATCACGTAACAGTAACTGAAATAAAGCACTGTCTGCTTTATATAGACAATGCTTTATGGTCTGCTTTAATATAGAAAATAAGGTTTACTGATCACAATAATAAGTCCTACTTATTAATGAAAAATAAAATTTTAAGAAATGAATTCTAGCTTCTTAAAGTGGTATCTTAAAGGGTAGCATATAACAATTCAAGTCTATTTCAAGTGTCATAAATTTGTGTATAAAATAAAACATGTAAAACGTCCTTCTGCACAAATGGGAACATTAAAGATAAATGTCTTGGGTATTTACATAATCTCTTCAAATTTACAAACTACAGTATTAGGTGTAAACTATAAAGCCTTAAAATATCAAAGTTAGAGGAACTGATTGGCTTTGATTTCTTCTTGAGATTTCTTCTTTTACTTTGCTAAGCTAGATACAGGTACCTGGGTCCTCAATCCCATTGACATCTAGATTTTTTAAAATAGTCGTTTACAGCTGAATCTTCTCATTTATTAACTACCTGAATATAGAATAGATATTTTGTTTAATATAAGTATATTCTACCATGTCCGATGTTGCAGGGGAAAATACAATACAACTGTGAATTAAAAATTAAACGAAACTGAAGTGTAATTCCATAAGAACATATTTCCAAATCAGTTTAACTTACTTCCATTAAGAAATATTAAACCCTCTTCATGAATTTCTAAAATAGTGTATATTTATGTATTGATAGGTGGATTATATCTTTAATTTGTACATAAAAGAAGTTACTTCACTGAAAGTGATGACCATAAATAAGTTTTTAACATACAAATATGTTGCAATAAGCTCTTTCTCCATTACCTATTTAGTAAGCAATAAAATCGTCTAATGCATTTGGGTTTATATATTTGCTTTTCTACTTATGAAGACGAAAGGCACCAGTACCAGTGATTAAATGAGCTTGGTACAGAAAAGTAATTTGTAGGTATATCAAATAAGTAAAATATTGTTTACAAAAGTAGTATGGCTGTGAATAGAATTCTTTTCAATAAGCTACTGGTAGAATTTTCTTCCTCTTTTAGGTTATTAATTTATGATTTCATATCAGGAGTAAAGATGTTCCCAATCCATTTTCCCTCTTATTTTTCACAATCTCCCAAATGAAATAGTTGTAATAAAACAGAACTCAGTATTTCTATTTCTCCTGTAATAGCGTTCTTGGAGGAAGTGGATAGATCTTAAATTTATGTTGATAATGAAGGTCTCATATATCTACAAATATACTAGAAAGCCATTTTTGTGACACTGCTTTCTTTGTACTTTCCAGGTCACTGAAAACAGGACAGAAGGCTCTGAGCTATGTGCTCTGCTAAGTGGAACTATTTTGTTTACATGCACCAATGCCCCATATGCAGGGAACCACAATGCCAGAGCAAGATACATAAAGGATAGATTTATTTTATAGCCTGGCTTAATAAAGACAAGGCCTCTCGGTTTCAAATGTTTAATTTGTTTGATCAAATGCTAAGAACTGTATTGCTCAATGGTCTTTATCATGTTTAGTGACCATGACGGATAGAATTCAGGTGATGCCTTCTCTTTATCTATTTAATAGAAGTATTCAATATATGACACATAACTTAAATAGACTATTCAATAATAGTGAGGTTCTTGTAATGATTTTATAAAGACTGTATTCTTGAAGAAAATGTTAAAATATGGTAGAAATATGCATCATTAGAATAACAGCTGTTTCAACAAGAAGCATCATCTGGTTGAACTTTGTCTTATGCAAATAAGGAAAATGCCACTCCAAAAGAGGAATGGATTTATCCAAGTGCATGCAAGCAGCTGTATAAAAAGCTGTCTAATTCTGTGACCGGTGTTCTATCACACTTCACTGCCTCTCTTATACAAGTTAGTTGGCTGACAGTGAAATGCAACGTTTGCTTTCCTGGATCTCTCATCTCCATCCGGAAGCCACATCTTCATGTATACTGATACTTCGTGAAAAAATGAACTAGTAAATAGGGTCAGCATAAGTTAAATGTGCAGTTTTCTATATGGTGCATTTTGAGAGTAACTGAATGAGTTCACAGTCCAAAAATTTATTCTCCGTGTCTGGTGTGTTAAATGAATATACCATCATTATAGTCACTGTTAAATATTAAGGCATTATTGAAAAAAATTCTAGTTAATACGCAAATTTGTTTATCCCCCATTACAGAACATACCTGTGAACATGGTAACTAGATAAGACACAATGCCTAGTGTCAAGAGTGTTGCAGAAAAATTCTGATCGTGGAACATGGTGTCCATGGAACTTAAATACAGGTTGGTAACTACAGTCAGGAATGGTGGTAGATGACTGGGAGGAAGTGGGTAATTCAGTCAACAGAATAAGGCACTGGGTACCCAAGGCTGGTTGGCATGAAAGAAGAATCCAAGGATGCTGAATAAAACTATCTACCTTACCACCTAGAGTTATCAGTGCTAGCCACATGAATTTCAGTCCTCTGTGCCCTACTATATGGACAGATAGTTTTTAATCAAAACCTTTTGATCTGTAACTATCCCCAACTTGCTCATTTTGCAAAGATCTAAAATACAAAGGCTTGGGATCCAAACATTTGTCTTTAGTGTTGTAATTCCTTATTACATATGTGTTAACTATGTTTAAGCTACTCCCAATTTAAGGTCCCTTATCTGTAAGCCTATCTCTCTCCCCCGCAACACCCTGATTTCCATTAATACTTCACTAAGAGGCCAGAGACTATAACAGGACACCAGGACATGGATAAGGTAAAGGCAGGTTCTCATCTTCTGATCCAAAGGTATTAAGGGAAGAACAGAGTAAGAGGAAAGAAAGACAGGAAATAATATATACATGTTCTTATGAAGGAGAACAGGGTATAGCTTTCCTGTAGTGCTCCTCATTTGCTTGTGTTGAGGACAGCACCCAGAAGGTCTCTGATCTTAGAAGGAGCAGATGAAAGCAGCTGCTCTGTGAGCCAGCAGGCCTAGCATGGGGTTTACTAGGTCACGGGCAGGATGGAAAATGTGGCAGAGGTTCAGTGGGTACAAGGCAATAGTGGGGGCCAAGTGAGATGAGGAAAGGCTGCCAAGCTCCTACCATGCCAAGAGGCCAGACCAGATGTGTATACTGATATTCAAGTTCAGTTCGAGTGCTGGTAGGCTGATCAGAACACAGGCAGATGAAGAACATCCACATGGTCGAGAAAGACCAGGGGATTCCATGGAGATGGCCAGCTCCCCCTGCTACAGCAGGGACACAGTCAGTTTTCCACACTCCTAGGAGATGAATAAGGGGAAAGAAATAGAGGCTTATGGAAGACTAAGCAAGAGTACAAATGAAACAGAGTGAAAACTAAAGGGACCACTTAAATTACTACCTTGGACTAAATTGTAAACTGAATTAGATTATATGTACTTTGTTTTTGTTTTTTTGCTATCCACATCATTTACATGAGTGGGGTGTGAGTAATTTTGTAAAGTTGTCCCACATACATGCATAGACTGGCTATGAATTTATAGAACCAGATTCTATCCCTATTGTTTAATAAAGGAAAATAGTTATTGCATTAATTTATATCTTGTAGCCCCTCAATACAACCCTGGAATGACTGTGTTCCTAACAGAAGGTAAGGAACAGATGTAAAGTATATGTAATTAATTCTACTTAAATTGTTTTTATTTACATAAACTTTAAAATAGGCATTTGGGATCATATTCTAAATAGAATGCTGTAGATCAGAGATTCCTACTGTCTTAGTTCAAAGCACCTTTAGAGTCTTAGTAATTTTTTAAACAAGTGACCAAAACCAAAACAAACAAAACAAAACAATTAAAAAAAATAATAACAGTTGCTTTTACTAAGTAGTTAGGGCCAACAACTTAATAATACATTTTTATATCCTAACAAAACCACTGCTATTTGCAAAAGTAATGCAAAAATTTTTGAAAAAAAATTTTTACTTTACCTTTAAATAACTACAATTACCTACTAACGAGATGTGTATGCCTGTTGAGTACTGCACAACTTCTCAAACTGTGCCTTCAGATTGGATATAACCAGTCACCATCTATTTCTGTCCCATATGATATTTTCATAGTACGTGCTTTTTATCACAGCAACTGATGAAAACCCAACTTTGCGAAGAAATAATTTAGTGTGATTTAATGTAGAAATTGTGAAGTACCTCAACCTAGCATTTCATTTGCTGTCTGATACTTATTGGGCATCACTGTGTTTCCCATAAAAAGCCAATATGTCCCCAGGTTGCTGCTCTGGGAATCTTGGAGTATAGAAGCTATGTTCTTCTAGCCCATTGATTTAAATTGGATAAGAATAGCCAGATTAATATTATTTATAACATTTTTAGAACAATGTTTGGCACCTAGCGAATACCTAATAACTGTTACCTATTACAGTCAGCTCTCTGTATTTGTGGGTTCCTCACCCGCAGATATAGAGGGCTGACTGTACTATGCCAATTTATATAAGGAACTTGAGCGTCCACAGATTTTGGTTTCAGGGTCCTAGGACCAATCTTCTCCACTTCCCATAACAAGGAACAATTATTTAATTACTATTTCTAAGTAAGAATTTCTCTGATGGAAACAAGCCTATTTTAGTGACCAAGCACCTGAACATTTGCTTCATCTCATTTATTGAAAGGTATCCCTTGCTGCTCCTTATTCAATGATCTCATAGCACTTTGTTCACATATCTACTGCAGCAGTTATATATAATTGAAATTTATGTCTGGCTCTACTTGAAAGCAGCTCAAGAGCAAAGAGCACTCCCATTGACATCCCAAAGCCTTGCACTTGGCTTGGCATAAAAATTGTTTAATAAACATGCACTGAATGAATGATCAAACGCAGAACAGCAGTTCCCAGCAGTACTGAGCACTGAGTCATAAAGAACATGACATTTAATTATCAAACACCGCTTGATTTTGTAGAGGATCTTTTCTGGAAGAGTTTTTGATCTTAGAATAGCAGGCCTGGATTATTGAGACTAGTCAATTGAAAGAAGATCATACCCAGAGAAATGACTTAAACTTCCAGATTTATATCATTTGATTTTTTTTCTATACCACTAAAGAAATCAATATGGTTGTTAGAATGATCTTTATGTAGTCATGTTAAGTATTAGATCTTTTCAAATCTGAGTATTAAGAATTTAATAAAATGTAAACCAAGTGTGAGAGAATGTGATAACTTGGCTAAATTTATTTTTTGAGGTAGAATATATACTTACTATACCATCTACCTGAAAATACTTGGCCAACCCAGATCAAGGAATTAAACCAAGGATTTTCATTCCATGCATGCTTCAAATTTTTTAAGTTTCCTCAGGCACTTAAATTTTTTTTTAATCAGAAAAATTTTTACTGAAATAAAATTGACCTATCTTTGATGCTCAACTAAACTGAGTTTGACATAATTGATCACGGATAAATATTTCTTTATTATTTAATAATAAAAATGTTTGAGCAGTTGAAGAATATAAAGCTAAACATTGTTCAATTTATTTAGTTGCTGAAAATCTGTAACTAAAGCATACCAAAACGAAGTTGTTTTTAATAAATTTTGGCAAGCAAATCTGGCACAATTTTTTTAGATTTTAAGATTATCTTTTAGTGTAAATGTTGATACAGCACAACATTAAAGTAAACCAATTTTAATTTTCAAGTGAAATTATTGTCTGAGCCCTTATACCTGAACCTATTGTCATCAACCTTATCACTAAAAGAGTGACTTCATGAAGGGACACAGATGAGGGGCTTGTGGAAATAGGAACTGGCATTCTTATTACCTAATTTTAGACTTGCACATATATGTCAATGAAGGCTATGAAGAAGATCAAGGAACAAAAATAATAGACACTGGAAAATAAATCTTCCCCACTAGAACTAAAGGCCCCAAAACAGATTGGAATTTAATGGTATATCCTCTGCTTTATATCCCTAATAACATCAATAAGGCTCATCATTTACAGAATTCTTATTTTTCAAAGAAAGATTATTTTAATCACAAACTACAGTATATGAATTGCTTTAGAGTTCCCTTTAACCCCCAACTAACAATGCCCAAAGAAAACTAAATAACATCATTATGTATTGTTTCTAAGTATATAGAATTTGCGAATTTTATACTAGTAAATTGGTGTGATTCTCTCCTTAAATTGCTAAGCACTGTTCACATATCCTAGAAAATGAATAAAACAATGAACTCAAAACAATACCTAATATACACTTAAAGTATTACCATGAAAAAAGTATTCTACAGGGTGTGTGTTTATTCTGACTTAATATTAAACTGTTATGAAAATAGTAATTTTATAAATATTTTAAAAATTTAGGTTTTTTTAGTCAAATGCCTCCTAATTATTTTTTGTTTTTCATTTGTTTTTAAAACATTCCAGTTATTAAAAGGCATGCTTTGCTTCAGATTTCCCTGGTGGTGCAGTGGTTAAGAATCCACCTACCAATGCAGGAGACACAGGTTCGAGCCCTGCTCCAGGAGGATCCCACATATCATGGAGTGGCTAAGCCTGTGTGCCACAACTACTGAGCCTGCGCTCTAGAGCCCGCGAGCCACAACGACTGAGCCTGTGTGCCACAACTACTGAAGCCCATGTGACTAGATCCTGTGCTCCGCAACAAGAGAAGCCACTGCAATGAAAAGCCCGCGCAACACAAAGAAGAGTGGCCCCTGCTCACCGCAACTAGAGAAAGCCCACATGTAGAAGTGAAGACCCAAAGCAGCCAAAACTAAATAAATTTATATTTAAAAAAAGCATGCTCATGCTTTGCCTTAAAAATTTTTAAATGAATATATAGATTTATGATTCAAAATTTTAATCAATAAATATATGGCTGAAATTGGTAATTTCAATACAATAAATGCCTTTATACTCACTGGAAAAATGCACTATTATTATTATTCATAAGTAATGATATGTTAATACTATAAATCTAATTATTCATTCATACTGTGGTGAATAATGACATTAGAAACCCCAAATGTTCATCTGTTTTACTGTCTTGCATTAAAAAAGGCCTATAATTTCATAAAAACACAATTCTAAATATAATAAGCTATCTAAAAAGTCTCTATTAATGATTAGATATTTAGCAATTATTCATTAATACTGAATCATTAGCTTATGAAGTGACCGGACAACAAAAATACACATTATAAAAGAATCATTCCTTGCACTGTCCTTAGAGCTTTTTTCCCTATATAGCTAACTGCCAGGAATGAGCTGGAGGTGGGACTGAATTAGATCAGTTCTAGAAACACTGAAAATCACAGAGCGCTCTGATATCTACCTACTGAAGAAAGTCCTTGAAACCTCATAATCACACAACCCTTATAAGTCATCTTAGAAAGACATAGAACTGATCTTCCAACCTGAGTATACTTTGGATCTGGAAGTCATTTCAGGCTGCCTCCAGTTGAAGAGATCTGCTAACTACAGTTATTCATTTCCAGGACAGAATGAAAAAAATTATTCTTATCACTGACATAAGGAATGGGGATGTACTTTATCCAACAAACTGTGTGGTTGTTATACTCCCAACGCAGTGAGAGTAGTATGAGTAATATTGTTAGCTAGATTTCATGCCAAATCTTCCATCCAAATACTTGTAGAAGAATGGTACATCATATGCATGATAAAGTTTCTGGTCTGCAGCCTTAATTCCAATTTTACCTCAGAAGACAACAATGTCATGTTAGATAGACATCTAGCTGGATTTATTTCTTCTTGCCTTGTTATAAGATATGCATCATAGTGAATTAAAAATGTTTCCTACAGGCTCATAAAAATCACCAGCGTGACAATGTAGAAAATTTTACTAAATGGAAGGAAACTGAATGTCACGTTAGTCACTGTTCTTGCTTTTGTTGCTTAAGAGTATCACTCATCTAAAGAGATTCTGTAAACACTGAGGTCACTGTCATCTACTTCTTATTTAAAAAACTCCACCCTCTCAGTCAAAAATATTTTAAATGACTTAAAATACCTGAATAATGAGCATAATCTAAAATTAGAGGCAGCTTTGTGGAACAGATGACATACGATAGTTCCTCGAAGGGTAGAACCGTGACAGGTGGAGATATAGGGGAAGGATATTTCGGGCTAAGACACTGAACATGAGAAAATGGAATATGTTCAGAAAATGATGAATATACTGTTATGGAAGGAATGTAAGGTATTTAGGGTGAAGGAAGGGAAAAAAATATATATATATGATTTTATTTTAACATCTTTATTGGAGTGTAATTGATTTACAATGATGTGTTAGTTTCTACTTTATAACAAAGTGAATCAGCTATACATACACGTATATCCCTATATCTCCTCCCTCTTGTGTCTCCCTATCCCACCCCTCTAAGTGGTCACAAAGCACTGAACTTATCTTCCTGTGCTATGCAGCTGCTTGCCACTAGCTGTTTTATATTTGGTAGTGTATATATGTACATGCCACTCTCTCACTTCGTCCCAGCTTACCCTTCCCCCTCCACGGGTCCTCAAGTCCATTCTCTACATCTGAGTCTTTATTCTTGTCCTGCCCCTAGGTTCTTCAGAACCATTATTTTTTCTTTTAGATTACATATATATGTGTCAGCATGTGGTATTTGTTTTTCTCTTTCTGACTTACTTCACTCTATGACAGACTCTAGGTCCATCCACCTCACTACAAAAAACTCATTTTCATTTCTTTTTATGGCTGAATAATATTCCATTGTATATATGGGCCACATCTTCTTTATCCATTCATCTGATGATGGACACTTAGGTTGCTTCCATGTCCTGGGTATTGTAAATAGAGATGCAATGAACATTTTGGTACATGACTCTCTTTGAATTATGGTTTTCTCAGGGTATATGCCCAGTAGTGGGATTGCTGGGTCATATGGTAGTTCTATTTTTAGTTAGTTTTTTTTTTTTTTTTTTTTTTTTTTTGCGGTATGCATTCCTCTCACTGTTGTGGCCTCTCCTGTTGCGGAGTACAGGCTCCGGACGTGCAGGCTCAGTGGCCATGGCTCACGGGCCTAGCCACTCCATGGCATGTGGGATCTTCCCAGACCGGGGCACGAACCCGTGTCCTCTGAATTGGCAGGGGGATTCTCAACCACTGTGCCACCAGGGAAGCCCTATTTTTAGTTTTTTAAGGAATCTCCACACTGTGCTCCATAGTGGCTGTATCAATTAACATTCCCCCCAAACAGTGCAAGAGGGTTCCCTTTATTTCACACCCACTCCAGCATTTATTGTTCGGAGATTTTTTTGATGATGGTCATTCTGACCTGTTGAGGTGATACCTCATTGTAGTTTTGATTTGCATTTCTCTGATGATTAGTGGTGTTGAGCATGCTTTCATGTATTTGTTGGCAATCTGTATATCTTCTCTGGAGAAATGTCTATTTAGATCTTCTGCCTATTTTGGGGTTGGGCTTGTTTTTTTGATATTGAGCTGCATGAGCTGCTTGTAAATTATGGAGATGAGCCCTTTGTCAATTATTTCATTTGCAAATACTTTCTCCCATTCTGAGGGTTGTCTTTTAGTCTCGTTTAAGTTTTCCATTGCTGTGCAAAAGCTTTTAAGTTTCATTACGTCCCATTTGTTTATTTTTTTTAACTTCCATTTCTCTAACAGGTGGGTCAAAAAGGATCTTGCTGTGATTTATGTCATAGAGTGTTCTGCCTATGTTTTCCTCTCAGAGTTTTATAGTGTCTGGCCTTACATTTAAGTCTTTAATTCATTTAGAGGTTTTTTTTGTGTATGGTGTTAGAGAGTTTTCTAATTTCATTCTTTTACATGTAGCTGTCCAGTTTTCCCAGAACCACTTACTGAAGAGGCTGTCTTTTCTCCATTGTATATTCTTGCCTCCTTTATCAAAGATTAGGTGACCATATGTTCATGGGTTTATCTCTGGGCTTTCTATCTTGTTCCATTGATCTATATTTCTATGTTTTTGTGCCAGTACCATACTGTCTTGATTACTATAGCTTTGTAGTATAGTCTGAAGTCCAGGATCCTGATTCCTCCAGCTCTGTTTTTCTTTCTCAGGATTGCTTTGGCTATTAGGAGTCTTTTGTGTTTCCATAGAAATTGTGAAATTGTTTGTTCTAGTCCTGTGAAAAATGCCAGTGGTAGTTTGATAGGGATTGCATTGAATCTGTAGATTACTTTTGGTAGTAGAGTCATTTTCACAATGTTGATTCTTCCAATCCAAGGACATGGTATATCTCTCCATCCGTTTGTATCATCTTTACTTTGTTTCATCAGTGTCTTCTAGTTTTCTGCATACAGGTCTTTGGTCTCCTGAGGTTGGTATATTCCTAGGTATTTTATTCCTTTTGTTGCAATGGTAAATGGGAGTGTTTCCTTAATTTCTCTTTCAGATTTTTCATCATTAGTGTATAGGAATGCCAGAGATTTCTGTGCATTAATTTTGTATCCTGTTACTTTACCAAATTCGTTGATTAGCTCTAGTAGTTTTCTGGTACCATCTTTCGGATTCTCTATGTATAGTATCATGTCATCTGCAAACAGTGACAGCTTTATAACTTCTTTTCCGATTTGGATTCCTTTTCTTTTTCTTCTCTGATTCCCATGGTTAAAACCTACAAAACTATGTTGAATAATAGTGGTGAGAGTGGACAACTTGTCTTGTTTCTGAATTTAGAGGAAATGGTTTCAGTTTTTCAACACTGAGAACGATGATGGCTCTGGGTTTCTCATATATGGCCTTTATTATGCTGAGGTAAGTTCCCTCTTTGCCTACTTTTTGGACAACTTTTATCAAAAATGAGTGAATTTTATCCAAGCTTTTTCTGTATCTATTGAGATGATCATATGGTTTTTCTCCTCCAATTTGTTAACATGGTGTATCACATTTATTGATGTGCGAATATTGAATAATCCTTGCATTACTGGGATAAACCCCACTTAATCACGGTGTTTGATCCTTTTAATATGCTGTTGGATTCTGTTTGCTAGTATTTTGTTGAGGATTTTTGCCTCTGTGTTCATCAGTGATATTTCCCTGTAGTTCTCTTTCTTTGTGACATCTTTGTCTGGTTATGGTATCAGGGTGATGTTGGCCTCATAGAATGAGTTTCAGAGTATCCCTCCCTCTGCTATATTTTGGAAGAGTTTGAGAAGGATAGGTGGTTAGCTCTTCTCTAAATGTTTTCTAGAATTCGCCTTTGAAGTCATCTGGTCCTAGGCTTTTGTTTGTTGGAAGATTTTTTGTTTGTTTGTTTTTTGCGGTATGCGGGCCTCTCACTGTTGTGGCCTCTCCCGTTGCAGAGCACAGGCTCCGGACGTGCAGGTTCAGCGGCCATGGCTCACGGGCCCAGCCACTCCGCGGCACGTGGGATCTTCCCAGACCGGGGCACGAACCCATGTCCCCTGCATCGGCAGGCGGACTCTCAACCACTGCAACACCAGGAAATCCCTTGTTGGAAGATTTTTAATCACAGTCTCAATTTCAGTGCTTGTGATAGGTCTGTTTATATTTTCTATTTCTTCCTGGTTCAGTCTCAGAAGGTTGTGCTTCTCTAAGCATTTGTTCATTTCTTCCAGGTTGTCCATTTTATTGGCATACGGTTGCTTGTAGTAATACCTCATGATCCTTTTTATTTCTGCAGTGTCAGTTGTTACTTCTCCTTTTTCATTTCTACTTCTACTGATTTGAGTCTTGTCCCTTTTTTCTTGATGAGTGTGGCTAATGGTTTATCCATTTTGTTTATCTATTCAAAGAACCAGCTTTTAGTTTTATTGTTCTTTGATATTGTTTCCTTCATTTCTTTTTCATTTATTTCTGATCTGATCTTTATGATTTCCTTCCTCTTGCTAACTGGGGGTTTTTCTGTTCTATCTCTAATTGCTTTAGGAGTAAGGCTACAATGTTTATTTGTGATGTTTCTTGTTTCCTGAGGTAGGATTGTATTGCTATAAACTTTCCTCTTAAAACTGCTTTTGCTGCATCGCATAGGTTTGGGGTCGTTGTGTTTTCATTGTCATTTCTTTCTAGGTATTTTTTGATTTCCTCTTTGATTTCTTCAGTGATCTCTTGTTTATTTAGTAGTGTATTGCTTAGCCTCCATGTGTTTGTATTTTTTACATATTTTTTCCTGTAATTGACATCTAGTCTCATAGCATTGATGTCGGAAAAGATACTGGATATGATTTCAATTTTCTTAAATTTACCAAGGCTTGATTTGTGACCCAACATATGATCTATCCTGGAGAATGTTCCATGAGCACTTGAGAAGAAAGTGTATTCTGTTGTTTTCGGATGGAATGCCTTATAAATATCAATTAAGCCCATCTTGTTTAATGTATCATTTAAAGCTTGTGTTTCCTTATTTATTTTCATTTTGGAAGATATGTACCCTAGTGAAAGTGGGGTGTTAAAGTCCTCTACTATGATTGTGTTACTGTCGATTTCCCCTGTTATGGCTGTTATAATTTACCTTAGGTGTTGAGGTGCTCCTATGTTGGGTACATAAATATTTACAATTGTTATATCTTCTTCTTGGATTGATCCCTTGATCATTATGTAGTGTCCTTCTTTGTCTCTTGTAATAGTCTTTATTTTAAAGTCTATTTTATCTGATATGAGAATTGCTACTCCATCTTCCTTTTGATTTCAATTAGCATGGAATATCTTTTTCCATCTCCTCACTTTCAGTCTATATGTGTCCTTAGGTCTGAAGTGGGCCTCTTGTAGACAGCATATATACAGGTCTTCTTTTTGTAACCATTCAGCCAGGCTATGTCTTTTGGTTTGAATATTTAATCCATTTACCTTTAAGGTGATTATCAATATGTATATTCCCATTACCATTTTCTTAATCATTTTGTGTTTGTTATTTTAGGTCTTTTCCTTCTCTTGTGTTTCCTGCCTAGAGAAGTTCCTTTAGCATTTGATGTAAAGCTGGTTTTGTGGTGCTGAATTCTCTTAGCTTTTGCTTGTGTGTAAAGGTTTTAATTTCTCCGTTGAATGTGAATGAGATCCTTGCTAGTTAGAGTAATCTTGGTTGTAGACTTTTCCCTTCCATCACCTTAAATATGTCCTGCCACTCCATTTTGGCTTGCAGAGTTTCTACTGAAAGTTCAGCTGTTAACCTTATGGGGATTCCCTTGTATGTTATTTCTTGTTTTTCCCTTGCTGCTTTCAATATTTTTTCTTTGTATTTAATTTTTGATAGTTTGATTAATATGTGTCTTGGTGTGTTTCTCCATGGATTTATCCTGTATGGGACTCTCTGCTTCCTGGACTCGACTGACTATTTCTTTTTCCATGTTAGAGAAGTTTTCAACTATAATGTCTTCAAACATTTTCTCAGTCCCTTTCTTTTTCTCTTCTTCTTCTGGGACCCCTATAATTCAAATGTTGGTGCATTTAATGTTGTCCCAGAGGTCTGTGAGACTGTGCTCAATTCTTTTCATTCTTTTTTCTTTATTCTGCTCTGCAGTAGTTATTTCCACTATTTTATCTTCCAGGTCACTTACCCGTTCTTCTGCCTCAGTTATTCTGCTATTGATTTCTTCTAGAGAATTTTTAATTTCATTCATTGTGTTGTTCATCATTGTTTGTTTGCTCTTTAGTTCTTCTAGGTCCTTGTTAAACGTTTCTTGTATTTTCTCCATTCCATTTCCTAGATTTTGGATCATCTTTACTATCATTACTTTGAATTCTTTTTCAGGTAGACTGCCTATCTCCTCTTTATTTGTTTGGTCTGGTGGGTTTTTACCTTGCTCTTTCATCTGCTGTGTATTTCTCTGTCTTCCCATTTTGCTTAACTTTCTGTGTTTGTGGTCTCCTTTTCACAGGCTGCAAGTTCGTATTTCCCGTTGTTTTTGGTGTCTGCCCCTAGTGGGTAAGGTTGCTTCAGTGAGTTGTCTAGGCTTCCTGGTGGAGGGAACTGGTGCCTGTCTTCTGGTGGATGAGGCTGGATCTTGTCTTTCTGGTGAGTAGGACCACATCCAGTGGTGTGTTTTGGGGTGTCTGTGCCCTTATTATGATTTTAGGCAGCCTCTCTGCTAATGGGTGTGGTTGTGTTCCTGCCTTGCTAGTTGTTTGGCATGGAGTGTCCAGCACTGGAGCTTGCTGGTCATTGAGTGGAGCTGGGTCTTAGCACTGAGATGGAGTTCTCTGGGAGAGGTCTTGCCGATTGATATTACATGAGGCTAGGAGGTCTCTGGTAGTCCAATGTCCTGAACTTGGCTCTCCCACCTCAAAGCCTCAGGCCTGTCACCCAGTCGGCACCAAGGCCCTGTCAGCCACATGGCATATTTTAGAGCAGTGGGTTCGCACGGTGTCATCCTGGTACCAGCAGCATCAGCATCACTAGAGAATGGGTCAGAAATGCCTGTACGCATTATTTAAAATACTTAAGATTGTTATAATGGATATACCATAATTTATATTTCTGGTTGTTCATCACACATTTAACAGGTGTGTATTTTTTTCTCATTAATGTATATATTACTGAAAAAAGTATTACCCTTTCCTTACCTACATTAATTTAATTAGCTTCATTGCTTATTTTTACCTTAGTTTAATTTTATCATATAACCATAACCCTCTGTCATGAATTTAATATAGTTCTACTTTTGCCTAGCATCCCATCCATCCTAAGCATGTTCAAAGACTTTGCTCCTGTAATTATCCTTTTTCTCTTTTGTACCATTAATTTTTCCTTCTCTACTGGATCATTCACATCAGTGCAAAAAGCATGCTGTAATAATTCTTTTCTTGAAAAAAAAAGTAAGATAAAAATCTCTCCTCCACCCATTTGCTGCTCCTTTTTATTGCAAACTACTCAAAATAGTTGTCTATACACATTTTCCACATTTTCATCTTCCATTCTCCCTTGAACCCACACGATAAGACACTCATTCATACTGCACTAAATCTACTCTGATCAAAGCCACCCATCACCTCTAGATTATCAAATCTAATTCTCTGTATTCATTTACTCGAGAGTGAATCAATCACCCTTTTTAAAAAAAATTCCTTTACTTAACTTCTAGGTCAATCACATTCTTCTGGTTTTGTACCTTACTCTCTGCTCCTTCTCAATCTTTTGCTAGATCCACTTTCTCGTCCCACATAAATTGTGGATCACTCTTCCGTTTTATTTACACTCAATGCCTAGATAATATTGTCTATTGTAAATGTAGTTTATAAACTGGTGAGTTGTCCTCTGTTCTCCAGAATTTATATACTACAACCGGAATGTCTTCCTCACATGTCTAGTAGGCATCACAAGTTAAGATACCCAAAAAAAGAGTTACTGATACCTCTCTAGCCATCCCCAACTACCTCCGACTTGCTCTTCCTCTAGTCTGTCCTCTCTTGCAAATAGCACCGTCATGGGCTCAGGACAAAACCTTGGTGTTGTCCTTGAATACTTTTCTCTCACAGTACACGTCCAATCCACCAGTAAATTCACCTGGCCCTACTTTCAAAATTCAGAATCTGACCATTTAGCATGATCTTCACCACTCTCAACATTATCCAAGCCACCAGCATTTGTCTTCAGGACTTTCACCATAGCCTCCCAACTGATTTTCCTCTTTCACTCCAGCCCACTACCACCTCCCCCCATTCCATGAACTATGGTTTATCATCCATACAAAAGCTAGAGTAATCATTTTCAAATGAGCTGCTTACTCTCTTTCTCCAATGGCTTTTTATCATACTTAGAATAACACCCAAATCCCATAGTATGGCATACAATACTCTACATGATCTGACCCCTGAAAAATTACCAACTTCATTTTCAACTCGCTCTCTCTCTTTCTCTTTGTGGCAGCACACTGGTCTTCTTGTTGCTCCTGTATCATCACCTGCATATTCCCAATTCCAGGTCTCAACTCTTGCTATTCTCTCTACCAAGAATGGCCTTCTCTCAGATATCTTGATGGCTTGCTCCTGTGCTGTATTCAGATCTCTGTGCAAATGTCCCCTTCTCTTAGAAAGTGTCACTACTCCCTACCCCTATATCTGACATAGAATCTCCATTAGCTTCTATTGTCTTCTTTGGCTTTATTTTTCTTCTTGATACTTACAACTACATGGTATTATACTTCAGATGTATTTGCTTTTTTATTTTCTTTCTCCTCCACTGATTGTAAGAGAGAAGTTTTTTTCTACTTTGTTTAATCCTTTAGCCAAGTGCCAAGAACACAGCCTAAGATGTAATAGGCACTCAATAAATAGCTCTCTAGTCTAACTGGAATTTATTTTAGTATATGGTGTAATATAAGTACTTGAACATTGTTATTCTAATATAGCTAATTAACTTTATAAAACCTGTTTACTGTGTGCTGTTTCCCTTTATAGTGATTTATTACACATCCTATATCACATATTAAATTATTTTATAGGTTATATTTGGGGGTTCTCTAATATATTTCATTGGTTCCTCTACCCGTAGAACTTTTAAAAATAGTTCTATGATACACTTTGATATTTTATAGGAATAATCCTTCCCTGTTACTCTGATTTATAGAAAGTTCTCCATTATAATCACTTTATATTCTTTCAAAATACCTTTAGAAGTACTTTGTCACATGGAAAACTATCACTGGAATTTTTATCAAAACTATAATTGATTTGGGAATGATTGATACTTTAAAATACTTATTCTTCCTAGTATGATAAGCATCTCTTTATTAAAAACCATTTAGGTAGATTGTTATAGTTTTCTCCATGTAAATGTCGCATATTTTCTAATATTAAGGTCATTCTTTTGTCAGTTATCTTTTTACTGGGATTGAAAATGAGATTTCCAAATTATACATTTTCACTTATTGTTGTCTGAATTAATTAATTAATTTGTATTGTTGAAATGTAAAAAGGCTATTGATTTTTACATTTTTCCCAATCAGAACAACAAAAAGAAAAAAAAATAAATGAAAACAGTTTAAGGGACCTCTGGGGCAATATAAAGTATACCAACATTTGAATTATAGGGGTCCCAGAAGGAGAAGAGAAAGAAAAGGGTTTAAAATATATTTAATAAAATTATGGTTGGAAACTTCTGAACCTGGAAAATGATACAGATATCTAGGTACAGAAAGCACAGAGGGTCCCAAACAAGGTGAATCCAAATAGACTCACAACAAGACATATCATAATTAAAATGGAAAAAGTTAAAGAGAGAATTCTAAAGGCAGCAAGAGTAAAACAAAGAGTCATATACAAGGGAACCCCTCATAAGGCTATCAGCTGATTTTTCTCGAGGCCAGAAGGGAGTAGCATAATATATATAAAGTGCTGAAAGGGAAAAACCTGCAACCTAGGATACTCTACCCAGAAAGATTATCATTTAGAATTGAAGAAATAAAAAACTTCTCAGATAAGCAAAAACTAAAAGAATTCATCAATCCTAAACTGACCTTAAAAGAAATGTTAAAGAGCCTTTTCTAAGTGAAAAAGAAAAGGCAATAGCAAGAAGTAAGAATCTATAGGGAAGGAAAAATCCCACTAGCAAAACCAAATATACAGTAAAAAAAAAAGTGGATCAACCACTTAAAAGAAGCTAATATGAAGACTGAAACACAAAAAAATTGTAAAATCAACTATAACTACAATAAACAGTAAAGGGATAAACATGAAGATGTAAAACATGATATCAAAAAATGAAGCATGAGTGGTGCTGGGAAAACTGGACAGCTACATTTAAAATAATGAAATTAGAACACTCCCTAACACCATACACAAAAATAAACTCAAAATGGATTAAAGACCTAAATGTAAGCCCAGACACATAGGCAGAACACTCTATGACATAAATCACAGCGAGATCCTTTTTGACCCACCTCCTAGAGAAATGGAAATAAAAACAAAAATAAACAAATGGGACCTAATGAAACTTCAAAGCTTTTGCACTGTGGGTGGGAATGTAAATTGATACAGCCACTATGGAGAACAGTATGGAGGTTTCTTAAAAAACTAAAAATAGAACTACCATATGACCCAGCAATACCACTACTGGGCATATACCCAGAGAAAACCATAATTCAGAAAGACACATGCACCCCAATGTTCACTGCAGCACTATTTACAATAGCCAGGTCATGGAAGCAACCTAAATGCCCATCGCCAGACGAATGGATAAAGAAGATGTGGCACATATATACAATGGAATATTACTCAGCCATAAAAAGGAACAAAATTGGGTCATTTGTAGAGATGTGGATGGATCTAGAGACTGTCATACAGAGTGAAGTAAGTCAGAAAGAGAAAAACAAATATCATATATTAATGTATATATGTGGAACCTAGAAAAATGGTACAGATGAACCAGTTTGCAGGGCAGAAATAGAGACAGATGTAGAAAACAAACGTATGGACACCAAGGGGGGAAAGTGGCAGGAGGGCTGGTGGTGGTGGGATGAATTGGGAGACTGGGATTGACATATATACACTAATATGTATAAAATAGATAACTAATAAGAACCTGCTGTATAAAAAATAAAATAAATTCAAAAAATAAATAAATAAAAAAATTAAAATAAAACGAAAAAACAAAACATGGGGAGGGGAGTTAAAAAATGTAGATCTTTAAAATGTGGTTGAATTTAAATGACAACCAGTTTAAAACAAGTAATATAGGTCAACATATATGAACCTCATGGTAACCACAAATCAAAAACCTACAATAGATACACAAAAGCTAAACAGAAAGGAACACGAGCATATCACTAAAGAAAATGATCAAACCACACGGGAAGAAACTAAGAGAAAAAGAAAAGAAGAGAGAAAAACTATAAATACAACCATAAAACAAACAATAAAATGGCAATAAATACATACCTGTCAATAATCACTTTAAATGTCAATAGACTAAATACTCTAATAAAAAGACATAAAGTGGCTGATTGGGTGAAAAAACAAGACCCATCTATATGCTGCTTACACTATATTCACCAGACTAAGACATACAAACACTGAAAGTGAGGAAATAGAAAAAGACACTCCACACAAATGGAAATGACAAGAAAGCTGGGGTAGCAGCACCCATATCAGACAAAATGGACTTTAAAACAAAGTCTATAACAAAAGATAAAGAAGGACATTACATAATGATACATAAAGATGAGAACATAATAACACTCATTAACATATGCACCTAATGTAGGAGCACCTACATATATAAAGCAAATATTAACAGACATCAAGGGAGAAATTGACAATAATACAATAATAGTAGGGAATTTTAACAACCCACTTATATCAATGGACAGATCATCCAGACATAAAATCAATAAGGAAACAGTGGTCGTAAATGACACATTAGACCAGCTGGACTTACCAGATATCTACAGACATTCAATCCAGAAACAGCAGAGCACACATTCTTGTAGAGTGCACATGGAACATTCTCCAGGATAGGTCACATGCTAGGCCACAAAACAAGTCTCAACAAATTTAAGAGGATAAAACTTAAATCAAACATTTTTTCTGACCATAATGGTATGACATTAGAAATCAATTACAGGAAGAAAAATGGGAAAAACACAAACACACAGAGACTAAACAACATGCTACTAAAAATTACCAGGTCAATGAAGAAATCAAACAGGAAATCAGAAAATACCTTGAGATATATAAAAGTTTAAAAGAAAACCCAACTTCCCAAAATCTATGGGATGCAGCAAAAGCAGTTCTAAAAGGGAATTTTATAGCAATACAAGGTTCCCTCAAGAAACAAGAAAAATATAAACAACCTAACCTATCATCTAAAGGAATTATAAAAAGAAGAGAAACAAAGCTGAAAGTCAGTAGAAAGAAGAAAATAATAAAGATCAGAGAGGAAATTAATAAAATAAACACAAGCAAAAACCACAATAGAAAACAGCAATAAAACCAAGAGCTATTTTTTTAAGATAAACAAAATTGATAAACCTTTAGCCAAACTCATCAAGAGAAGAAGGGGACCCAAATAAGCAAAATAAAAAATGAAAGAGGAAAGATAACAATCAATATCAAAGAGATACAAAAAATCATAAGAGAATACTACAAACAGTTATATGCCCACAAATTGGACGACCTAGAAGAAATGGACAAATTTCTAGAAACATATTAACACCCAAGACTAAATCAGGAAGAAATAGACAATCTGAAGAGACAGATCATTAGTAATGAAAAATCTTCCAACAAACAGAAGTCTAGGACCAGACGGCTTCACAGGGGAATTCTACCAAACACATAAAGAAGAACTAGTACCCCTCCTTCTCAAATTATTCCCCAAAATTGAAGGGGAGGGAACACATCCAAATTCATTATATGAGATCACCATTTCCCTGATACCAAAAGCAAAGACACTACAAAAAAAAAAAAAAAAAAAATTAAGGCCAATATCTTTGATGAATATAGATTTAAAAATCCTCAACAAAACATTAGCAAAAGAAATTAAACAATATATAAAAAGGATCATAAATGAAGATCAAGTAGAATTTATTCCAGGGATGCAAGGATGATTCAATATCCACAAATTAATCAATGAGACACCACAGTAGCAAAATGAAAGATAAAAATCATATGATCATCTCAATAGACTCAGAAAAAGCACTTGACAAAATTCACCATCCATTCATGATAAAAATTCTCACCAATATTGGTGTAGAGCAGGGGTCCCCAACCCCCAGGCCGTGGACCAGTACCAGTCCGCAGCCTGTTAGGAACGGGGCTGCACAGCAGGAGGTGAATGGTGGGCGAGCGAGCGAAGCTTCATTTGTATTTAAGGCTGCTTCCCATCACTTGCATTACCACTTGAGCTCCACCTCCTGTCAGCATTATGGTGAGTTGTATAATCATTTCATTATATATTACAATGTAATAATAGTAGAAATAAAGTGCACAATAAGTGTCATGTGCTTGAATCATCCCAAAACCATTCCTCCCCACCCCCACCATGGCTGTGGAAAAACTGTCTTCCACAAAACTGGTCCCTGGTGCCAAAAAGGTTGAGGACCGCTGGTATGGAGGAAAGATATCTCAACATAATAAAGGCCATTTATGACAAACCCACAGCTAACATTATACTCAACAGTGAAAAGCTGAAAGCATTTCCCCTAAAATCAGGAACAAGACAAGACTCTCACCACTTCTATTTAACATAGTATCTGAGGTCTTAGCCACACCAATCAGACAAGAAAAAGAAGTAAAGGGGACTTCCCTGGTGGTCCAGTGGTAAAGAATCTGCCTTCCAATGCAGAGGATACAGGTTCAATCCCTGGTCGGGGATTGAATATAGCATGGTCCCACATGCTACAGGGCAACTAAGCCTGCACACCACAACTTTTGAGCTCGCATGCCTCAATGAGAGAGCCCACATGCTGCAAACTACAGAGGCCATGTGCTCTGGAGCCTGCACGCCACAACTAGAGAGAAGCCCAAGTGCTGCAACTAGAGAGAAGCCTAAGCACTGCACTGAAGAGACCGCATGCCATAATGAAAGATCCTGCATGCCTCAACAAAGATCCCATAGCCGCAACTAACACCAGACGCACCCAAAGAAAAATAAATAGAGAAAATAAATAAATAAATAGAAAAGAAAAAGAAGTAAAAGGTATCCAAACTCGAAGGGAAGAAGTAAAACTCACTATTTGCTGATGACATGGTATTATATATCACAAACCTTAAAGTCTCCACCAAAAATACTATTAAAACTAATATGTGAATTCAGTAAAATTGCAGGATACATGATACAGAAATCTGTTGCTTTTCTCTACACTAATAATGAACTACTAGAAAGAGAAATTAAGAAAACAATTCCATTTACAATTGCATCAAAAAGAATAAAATAACTAGGGATAGATTTAACTAAGGAGGTGAAAGACCTATATTCTGAAAACTCTTAAGACACTGATGAAGGAAATTAAAGATGATACAAATAAATGGAAAGATATCCCATGTTCAATACTACCCAAAGCAATCGATAGATTTAATGTAATCCCAATCAAAATACCCAAAACATTTTTCACAGAACTAGAACAAACAGTTCTAAAATTTATAGGTATCATGCTCCCTGACTTCACACTATACTACAGAGCTACAGTCAGCAAAACAGTATGGTACTGGCACAAAAGCAGACACGTGGATCAATGGAACAGAACAGAGAGCCCAGAAATACACCTATGCACCTCTGGTCAATTAATCTATAACAAAGGAGGCAAGAATATACAATGGAGAAAAGATAGCCTCTTCAGTAAATGGTGGTGGGGAAACTGGACAGCTATACATAAAAGAATGAGATTAGAACATTTCCTCAAACCTTATACAAAAATAAACTCAAAATGGATTAAAGATCTAAATGTAAACCTGGACACCATAAAACTCCTAGAAGAAAATATAGACAGAATACACTTTGACATAAATTGTAGCAATATTTTTTTTGATCTGTCTCCTGAGGCAAAGGAACTAAAAGTAAAAATAAACAAATAGGACCTAATTAAACTTAAAAGCTTTTGCACAGCAAAGGAAACCACTGACAAAACAAAAAGGCAACCTATTGAATGGGAGAAAATACTTGCAAATAATATGAGTGATAAGGACTTAATACCAAAAATATATAAACTGCTTATGCAACTCAATATAAAAAAACCAAACAACTGAATTAAAAAATGGGCAGAAGACCTGAATAGACCTTTTTTCAAAGAAGATACATAAATGGCCTATAGGCATATGAAAACATTCTCAACATCGACAATCATCAGAGAATTGCAAATCAAAATAAAAAATGAGATATCACCTCACACCTGTCAGAATGTCAGGAAAAAGTCTACAAATAACAAATGCTGGAAATGATGTGGAGAAAAGGGACCCTAATACATTGTTGCTGGGAAAGTAAATTGGTGCAGCCCCTATGGGAAACAATATGGAGGTTCCTCAAAAAACTGAATATAGAACTATCATATGATCTAGAAATTCCACTCCTGGGTATATATCTGAAGAAAATGAAAACACTAATTCAAAAAGGTATGTGCACCCCAATGTTCATACCAGCATTATTTATAATAGCCAAGATATGGAAGCAACCTAAGGGTCCATCAGCAGATGAATGGATAAAGAACATGTGATATATATACACAATGGAATACTACTCAGACATAAAATTAATGAAATTTTGCAGTTGTGACAACATGGATGGACCTGGAGGGTATTATCCTTAATGAAATAAGTCAACAGGGAAAGGAACACTGTATGTTAACACTTATACGTGAAATCTAAAAAAATTAAACCAAGGATTGTATATAACAAAACAGAAACAGACTCACATGTATAGAGAACAAACTAGTGGTTACCAGTGGGGAGAGGGAGGGGGATGGGCAAGATAAGGGTAGTGGATTAAGCAATACAAACTACTATGTATAAAATAAATAAGCTACAAGGATATATTGTACAGCACAGGGAATATAGCCAATATTTTATAATAACTTTAAATAGAGTAAAATCTATACAAACATAAAATCACAATAGTTTCAGCTGTACACCTGAAACTAATATAATATTGTAAATCAACTGTACTTCAATAAAAAATAGTAAAATAAAATTAAAAAGATTTTTCAGTAGTGTTATTTTCATACCCTCAGCTGAAGTCAATCAAAGAAAATACAGTTAATTCATTAAGTAATATATCTCTTTCTCACTGAAAGGCCTATTCTAAAATCAAGTTTCTGACGACAAAGTAATAATAATAATGACAAAGTAATAACAATAATAACCACTCCCATTTAGCAAATGTTTCAAAATGGAAGAACTCAATTTTGGAGCTTTATTTTCATTTTTTTCTATCTTAAGGTACTACATAATTAAACAGAATTGCTTTAGTCTTATAGCATAAAAAAATTCATAGTCAAATTTTCAGTTACTGCTTCTCAGATTCCTCTTCCTTTCTTCTACCACCCAAAGCTGGTTACCCTCTCTCCTAACCATTCTGCAGCCTGATTCATGCTTCCTGATTCAAAATTAAAGCTCATCTGAGAAAGATCAGAACTGGAGGATAAGTATGCTAGAAGTATGAGTGGTGGTGAGGATTTGTGGAAAAATAATACGTGCTGCTTGTTAGGATCAGCCTCTTACTGTTTCTTTTCCATTAAAAGGAAAGTCTAGAGTTGACTGCTGCTACTGAAAATGTCCCTGCCTATGATACGTTATTTATTTACACAGAAAAACATTTCCTTACAGCTGTTTTTGAACATTTAAATAAATCACACCTCCCACAATAATGTAAAGATAAGGGGCCAGCAGAGCTCTCAGCTGGCAATGCTCAGCTTAACCCACTTACATTCATTAGGACACAGGGGTTTAGGGCACAGCATTTATTATAATCCGTGACTACAAGAAAATGTGAGATGAAGTACATTAAATAAATTAAACATGCATTAAACATCTCTGAATCACAGTTCAATTTCACTAAGTGAACCAACAGTAAATTATTGATAGTTTGGTCCCCTTTAAGAGAACAAAGCAGCGACTGATTTCAGTGTACTGGGTAAATTAGGCACTATATGCATTTCATTCATGACTTGCACATCTCACATCTCACATTGCCACAATACAATTATTTTTGACTTCAAAGTCTGTTCATTGGTCCCATGAAACCGATGGCTTGGAAAAATCGAAGACATGGGAAAGAAACCTCTGAAGTTAATGAACAGTGTGGTGGATTCCTCTATGGACGTGATCACATTGTGATGGGGATATCATGATGGACTCCAGTTCCCAAGGTCAGCATCACCAATAAAAGTAAGAATGCCTTGGTAATCCAGCAACATGTACCAAGGTCTACAAATGGTTAAAATTACCTTTACAATATTCCATTGTGGTATTATTTACAGTTCCCTTTGTTATTTAATAAAGAACATTCACCTCCCGCTGACCAAATAATTTACTGCACATTTTAAACTGTCTAAAGGATTATGGTGTGTGTGTGTGTGTGTGTGTGCATTTGTGCACGGGGGGGGGGGTAATTTTTAAGGCAAGACCTGTGAGATATCATCAATCATTAATGTCTTTTTAAATATGGCTAAGATAAATTTAAACCTCAAGATATAGTAGAGTCCTTAATCCAGTATTCCATTCTATGCATGCTACCTCTACAAGGTGATTTTCTTTATAATACATCAATAGTAAAGAAAGAAACCGTTAGAGCAAGGAGCTGTGACTAAAGCAGAAGCTGAGTTATTGCTCTGCACTGTTTTTCTCATGTGAAGCTATTATGGACTTGAATCGTGTCCCCCCCATACCAAATTCATATATTGAATACCTCACCCCCAGTGCAACTGTGTTTGGAGATATGTCTTTAGAGAGATAATTAAGGTTAAATGAGGTTACGTGGGTAGGGTCCTTATAGGATTGGTGTCCTCATAAGCAGAGGAAGAGACACCAGAGATTCGCTCTCTACACACAACCACAAAGGCAAGGCCATGTGAGCACACATCAAGAAAGTAGCCATCCACAAGCCAGGAAGACAGCCTTCACCAGAAACCAAATTTGCTGGCACCATGATCATGGACTTCTAGCTCTACAACTTTTCGAAAATAACTGTCTGTTGTTTAAGCTGCCCACTCTGTTGCATTTTGTTACAGCAGCCTGAGCTGACTAATACGGAAGGTCATCTTTTAATTGTTTGCTCTCCTCTTGTAGCCTCTGAACTTCACCTGCAACTTCCTACCTTCATCCATCTCTTAACTTCAGTGTCCTCCCAAGTTGGGGAAATCAGAGATTTAGACATTGTGGTGTTTCTGTCTTTAATGCAGTTGTGGATTTCTTTTATTTCTGCAACATGTAATTTATTATTTTCTGCTAACCATTCAAACACACCGAAGTTTTGGATCCATGTCTTCTGGTTTTGGCTCTGTTCATGTTGCTTCTATTGCTATCAGAAGTGTCAGTGGGAGCAGACATAGATTGGACCCTAAATATGTGTTTACTTTGCTCACTGGGATCCTAACTGGAAGGATGTAACATCACAGATGCATCAAACCCTCTTCTGTACCAATGTGGTGTCAAGATCTTTACTTTAAAACATGCTTTCAATCTGTCAGATTGCCAAGTTTTAGGATGATGGTGACAACTTTGATGAAGGGCCTCAGAATTTGAGCTTGTGCCTGTGCCTTGATGCTCAGGACATGCTCCATCTTCATCATATTCATCAAAAGCAGGGGCATCACTGCGAGGGAATCCCTGAGAGTTCACCTTTAATAATAATAATAATAATAGTAGTAGTAGTAAAAAGCCTGTCTTGGTGGGTCATTTATGGGATGAGGGGGCTGTGTATTCTTCTTGCATCAGTACATTTATTTTAGTTTCCTATTAATTCTTATAGATTTTCAGTTCATTCTTCTTTTTTCTTAGTATATAATTATACCATCTGCAAATGAGGATAATTTTGCATTTCCTTTCTAATAATTATACCTCTTATTTCAGTTTCATACCTTATGGCTTTGATTAGTGCTTTCAGAACAATTAGATAACAATGATAATAATAGGCATTTTTGTTTTCCACCTGATTTTAATTGGATATTATTAAAAATGAAGTCCGCCATTGATTTGAGATGAATATTGTTACAGAAACAACATATGTTAGTGAAATTTTATATGTGAGTTCAAAAAGATAGTTAAAAATGAATGAGTGTAATTTTTTTCTAGATTTTTTCTGATTTTATTGAAATTACCAAATTGTTTTTTTTCTTTCTGACCTATTGTAGGAAGTAGGACACTAATTGTTTTCCTAATAATCAACTAATTTTGTATAATGCACATGATTTTGAATACAAAATGGATAAACCAGACCACCCTCTAAGGAACGTTTAATCACTAAACATGTTGAACACATTTCTGCCCTGTAAAAGATTTATATTCAACTATGATCCCAATCAGCAAGCTTCTCTTCCCACTAAAGGGAACAAATTATAATTCTTTCAACTGCTGCAGTAAATAGAAAACAGACTGCTGATTATACAGAAAGAGGAAAAACAGACATAGGACAGAGCATGCAGATTAGAAAGGAGCCATTCCCCCCTCAATACTAAGTAAATAGAAGCAGGCATTTTGCAAAGTGCATTAAAGGGAACAGACTGCTGTAGAAATCAATTGATAAAGACTTGTCAACTAAAACAAACTTTGAGCAATTACATTAGCAAATAATTAGAATAATGTGTAAATAGTAGTAAGGACCCTGCAACAAAGGAACCACATGGATCCGTGTCTCTTCCTTTTGTGCCCATAGCATTCTGGGCTTATCTCTATTATTCAGTAGTATATTTAGTATCAGAAAGGATACTACTGAACAACAGGACTTATGATTGCAGTTACGAGAAATAATTTAATGGCATTAAGCAGGAAGTGCCCTGACACTTTGCAGTGGGAGAATATTTGTGTCCAGCTGAGACTCCAGCAAGTAAACAATGATTCCTGTCCAGAGGAAATCTATTTAACTCTCCCTGTGTTAAAAGCGTAAAAGAAATTCATGCACAGAAAGAACTCTCATCATGGCCAAAATGCAGCAGGCAGAGCCACTGAGTGGAAGGTGACTTATCATACATCATAGTTACTGGAAGTTTCCATATGGAGCTGGCACCCTATATAATATATTGAAAAGCCAATCCCATAAGAAACAAGTGATAAAGATTTGGAAAGAAGTATCCTGTAGTGAAAAGATGGTGGGAGTTAACATCAGGGAGCTGAATCTTGGTTGAGATATTTCTACATGTCCATGAGCAGTTACATAAAATCTGAGACTATTTTTCTTCATCTGTAAAAAGGATATAATAATATTCACCTTGAGAAGATATCAGAACTATTTGAAATGTGTATGTTTAGCACAGGGCCACATATGGTAAGTATTCAATAAGACATGGTTTGTTACTTTATTATTATTGAAGCAAACCTAGAGAAATATAACATACTTTAAAATATATTTAGATAGAAATGAAGACCCTGACACAAAGAAGTGACATTTTCAGGACAGAACACTGTGGGGCAAGAATGTGGAACACAGAAAAATATGAATAAAACTTGGGAAAGAGAACCTCAGTATGCATGAGGGTGGGGAGGGAAGGCTCTCCCCTAAGCTCTTAGTCAAAATTAGTCCCTCAGGGAGGAAAATGGGAAATTTGTATCTGAGTACACAATATATATTTTACAGGTATTTGAATTTATGTTCATGTTAAGGTATAATAACATATGCATTGTTTCATTCTGAAGTATGGGATCCACAATTCTCAAGGAATCTTCTCTTGATCTCCATAAAATTCCATGTTACATAACCACATACAGAGACAGCCTCAAAAGAGACCCCAGAAATTCTGGAGTCCAGCATGAGCAGAATGAGTAAGCAGTACCTTTTACAGAATCATGTTTTAATAACACTCATTTTTGCCTGGCCAGATTATGTATCTTAACACATCACCTTGTATTTTATGTGTTTGTTTCAGTGCCTGTGACTACTCATTTAACTGTGAGTTCCCTGAAGGCAGGTACAGTTTTGCTCACCCTTGTGTTTCTTAACATCATGCACGACAAGCAGAGCTGCCTTAGGGCCACTGTAGGACTTAGACACTTTTTAGAAGCACCGCCTCACATCATTTGAAACATGTTAAATTTTAAGAGCCACATTATGGCTCATTAAAATGATTATTTTTACTATAAAATTTTAAAGATATTTATAATTCTATTTTTGGAATTTGGCTATAAGCCAAATACTTTATGATTGGTGCTAAATTCTCCACAGTGTCATAATGCACACCCAGGAATTCTTGCAAAGTGAAATAATCTAAATAACAAATAGTTTTCAATGGTCATGAAATTTTAATGGAAATGAACCTTAACAATTAATGAGGTTGGAACAATGTTAATTTTGGTAGACATTTAAACATTTATCTAGAAACAATAAATGCTGGAGAGGGTGTGGAGAAAAGGGAACCCTCTTGCACTGCTGGTGGGAATGTGAATTGGTACAGCCACTATGGAGAACAGTATGGAGGTTCCTTAAAAAACTACAAATAGAACTACCATATGACCCAGCAATCTCACTACTGGGCATATACCCTGAGAAAACCATAATTCAAAAAGAGTCATGTACCAAAATGTTCATTGCAGCTCTATTTACAATAGCCCAGAGATGGAAACAACCTAAGTGTCCATCATCAGATGAATGGATAAAGAAGATGTGGCACATATATACAATGGAATATTACTCAGCCATTAAAAAGAAATGAAATTGAGTTATTTGTAGTGAGATGGATGGACTTAGAGTCTGTCATGCAGAGTAAAGTAAGTCAGAAATAGAAAAACTAATGCCGTATGCTAATGCACATATATATAGAATCTAAGGAAAAAAAAAAAAGGTCATGAAGAACCTAGGGGTAAGATGAGAATAAAGACACAGACCTACCAGAGAATGGACTTGAGGAAATGGGGAGGGGGAAGGGTAAGCTGTGACAAAGTGAGAGAGTGGCATGGACATATATACAATACCAAACGTAAAATAGATAGCTAGTGGGAAGCAGGTGCATAGCACAGGGAGATCAGCTCGGTGCTTTGTGACCACCTAGAGGGGTGGGATAGGGAGGGTGGGAGGGAGGGAGATGCAAGAGGGAAGAGATATGGGAACATATGTATATGTATAACTGACTCACTTTGTTATAAAGCAGAAACTAACACACCATTGTAAAGCAATTATACTCCAATAAAGATGTAAAAAGAAACCCATTTATTATTTTTAATTTTTCTGGGCTATTTTCTTTTTAATATTTTGGAATCAATGATTTTTTTTTCAGTTCTTAAATATTGTCAATGACCTTTGAAGGGCCAGAAGGCATACTGGTACACCATGGAGTAACCAGCACTGATGGCATAAAGTAGTTGGCCAATTAGTATTTCTGGATTAGATTGGTAATTTGAGAATATACACATGCCACTGGGTATTAGCCAAAGCCACAGCACGGTTTATGGTGCAGTTTTATTTAGTGCTGTCACTACTAAGCCATTTTACACATAGCAGTGGTTGGCTATGTCAGTAATAATGTTGGCAAGTTGAGAAAGTAGCATTTCTAGAACAAGAGGGTTAAGTTCGCTGTCAGAACAGGCCAGAGGCTGAAGTCATCCCATAAATGTCAGCAGGGGGAAACCCACGTGAAAGCCGACAACCAGAAGTCAAACACCCTCAGATTTTGGAGAGAGAACTCGGGCCTCACACATATTGGCAATATTAGAGCCAGGCTTTGTGGCTGATACTCATAAAAGGAGAGAGAGCTGCCAGGTGGACTCACAAACATTTCTGTGATTCCACCTTCTCTAGGGAGACCTACCTTGACAACCCCTGCTCCCCAGACCGAGTGTGAATGACTGCAATGAACAGATGCTCCTGAGCACAGGAGGCCATCTTATTCCTCAGATGTACTGTAACAGAAAGAAAACAACAACTTGAAATAGTTGAGAGAGACATTCAAGAGAGCAGTTGGATCAATCCTAGCGTGAGATGGCTTGTGTTTGCTTAGTCACCATCACCCTGGTGGCAATTCTGTCACTCTTAAAGAGCCTTTACCTGTCCACACTGGACCTCTAGGTCTCAACTGGGTCACTATCTTCCCAGGAAACAGTACTGTATTCAAGACTGCACTGTCATCTCTAGGCAGGCTGGAAATAGATTTGAGTTTTAAAGCCTATCTGGATGGATATGATTCGTAAAACCTCTGATTTTTGCACATCGGATTATACTTTCAGGATCGTTCCAGGGTGAGAATCCTAAACACTAGACTTGGAACAGAGTCTAGGTAGATTGCTATTTACAACTGAAAATTTCATTTGCCTTAATGATTCCCAAGTATACCTGAACCTTAACTGGATATCTAACTAACTCCAAATTATGCTTGAATTGCATCAATTATTCAACATTTTTCTTAAAGTGTGATGAGTACAGAATTACCAGTCATCTGTTGGCAGAAAGTTAAGACCTGTACAAAATACATCTCTCTTGGCAATATGTCTCCAGAAATTTGATAATCATATGCATGTTTGGATGCTCTCTTACTAAAAGCTTTTGTGAGATACACAAATGGCAAGTATTGTGTTATAGCTGTCATACCTTAGATAAAATGACCATGTTGCTGGAGCAGAATTAACTAGTCCAAAGATGCTAAGCCTTAGAGAAGAGGGCTAGAAGCTAACATGCATTGAGGATCTACTACGTGTTAATAAGGTCTCTCTCTCCTTCTCACTCTATAGATACAGATAAAGATACATCTTTTGTAAGCATTGCATCGCAATTCTGTTTGTCTGTAACTCTGACCTCTTTCAAAGAAAAATCTGGTACCATGTATAACACAAATAGGATTCTAGATGATTTTGGAGCACTTTCTTATTTGCTTAATAACTTTCAGTGGCTCCCTATCTCCCACTGGATCAAGTTTGAATAATTCTGCCTGCTTTTCAAGGTCCTCACTGGTCTCCCTACCCAGCCAGTTATTTCTTTTTCTTTCCCACATATTCCCTCTGAGCAACGTAGATCAGTATTTGCACTGACCTGTAAACATATCCTCATTGCCACCTCCAAGGTTCTTTCTTTCCTCTTCTGTCACCTATGCAAATTGTCACCAATTCTTCAAGGATCCCTTCACAGTTCATCGTTTAGCAGAGTTCAGTGAGCAGAAATGCTACGGACTTTTGTTGTTGTCATGTTGTAACATGATCTTACCTATAATACAGTAATTCACAAAGCATGGATTTAAAACAATGACATTGTAATGAAGTCAGTGGACATTTATGGCAAAGGAAGCTTTGAGGCTTTATCTCTTTAAAATAAAGCAAAACACATAGCTGAAGCTGAATTGCAAATTACAACTCTAAGTCCTTTGGAATTTAAGGGGTAGCATTTTTCATGAGACCTTAGGTCAACAATGTGGCATTTAATCCTCCACTGAACACTTGAACATAAGCTTGACAAACTCCATTTTTAAAGTTATCAAGTTCTGAAATACAGTCAGTACACAGTATTTGAATCTACGGTGCTACCATCTCCATAATAAATAAAACTTGAGGGGTAAATAAAATATCCACCGTCTTTTTCTTTTCATGAAGGGAGACTGCTCTCCAAAACTGCTCTATAATTCAGAATAAAACTCATAGAGATTAAGCATAATAGTTCATATTTTCTTTATAGGCATTACAAGTAAGCGTAACTATCAAAGTCATACAACTTTTTAGTTTTGAATGACATTCATTGTTCAGCAAAGGTTTTCCACACTATGGTTTTATGAAATCAGGCAGTTGTCAGAATTATTTATGGAAAGTTTCTTATATTTAAGAATTTTAAGCATAATTTTTAAAAATATCATTTTATGAAGATTTAAGATAATGAACACCAAATGAAATGACCCATTCTTAGGTAAATAGAAAAATACAGTGCAATTATACATGTCAGATGATCAGGTTTGAATCTGCTACTTTTAATCTAAGGTTGTTGATCTGATAAGAATTTCCTTCTATATAATCTAAAGTTACTTTTCAGTTAAAAAAAAAAAAAAATCCAACAAGGAAACACAGGCCCTGTGCTAGGTGCCAAGTGGTCAAAATCAGACACAGTTTCTGTCCTAGAGTTTTCAGGTTTGTGGAGAAGACAGACATGATGTACCAGGAAAGTAATAGCAAAATTAGACACGTTTCTGCCCTCAAGGAACTAGGCTACTGTTAGGGAGGGACAGTACTGTGTAAGTAAACAAACAAATACATCATTCCAAATCACAGTTGATCTTATGGAGAAAACATAGTGTACGGTGATGAAGAACAACAAGGAGAGGGACTAATTTAGACAAAGAGTTAAGAGGTGCTTTTCTTAGGAGAGACACGTGTGCTGAGGGCTAAAGTGTGAGAAAGATCCAGCCATTTAAAGAGGTGTTAGGGAGACGCAAAAGCATGTATAAAGGTCCTAAAACAAACAAACAAAAAGGTCAGTTTGTTCAAAGATCAGAGTGCATGCCACAGTAGCTAGAACAGAGGATGGAAGAGAAGAGAGACATGAAATAAGTTTATAAAAGATAGACTGCAGTCAGATCATCAGAACCATATAAGAAGTATCAAGGAATTTGAATTAGATCCTATGTACAATGGGAGAACATAAAGGGGGACAAAAATGATTTAAAGTTTAAATTGTTCCTCTTGGCAAATAAATAGACTGTGAAAGAAGGAAGTCCAGTTGGACACTATTGCTGCCCTCCAAGGAAGAAGAGAGAGCATATTGTACCAGAGAGAAAGATAGAGAAATAGAGACCTGAGGTAGATTTCGAATCTAGACTCAAAGAATCTGTTGCTAGATTGGCTGGGGCAATGCAGAGGATTAAGAAAAGTAAATTAAGGATGACGCCCAGGTTTCTGGCTTAAGCAACTAAGTGGATACTACTGACATCTACTGAGTTGAGGAAGTTTGAAAGTAGAATGAAATTTAAAGCAAGGTGGGGTGGGATAGAGAGGAATTCAGCTGTAGTCACAGAGATTTTGAGATGCCTGTGAGATATTCTTTTTGAAATGTCAGGTGGGCAGTTAAATAGGTATATGAGGATACATTTGAAATGGGCATAATTGAGGGGTCCTCAGTCTGTAAATGATGAATAAAGTGATAGTAATAAGCAGTATCACCAGAAGAGAAAGGGTAAAGAGAGAAGAGAAGGGGATCCAAGCCCAAGTTCCAGGGCAAAAAGTAAAAGTAAGTAAGAGACTGAGAAGTGGCCAGTGAAATCTGGGACACCAGACATCAAGCAAATTAAAAGAAGAGAGTGTTTCAGGATATGTGTTGTATTACTGAGAAGTCAAGTACTCTTGGCTTTTACTCATTTATGGATTAACACCTGGGGGTTTATTTTAAAAGGTAAATAATGTTATCAAAATAACATCATGTAACAGTAATAATAATTCAGATACAGTTGGTAAGCTACTTCCACATACATTATCTGACTTGATCCCAACAATAAGTATATTTTATTACTGATTGCATTATACACTTAAAGACACTGGGGCTCTTGCGAGCAACTAATATTTAATAATAAATTCAACAAGTATTGTGAACTCCTGTTGTGAGAGGCAAGTTCTAGACTCTGCAGATATATCTGTGAACAAAAGAAATCACTTCCCAGTACTCACAGGGACAGTATCCTTTGCAATGATTATAGAGTACCACACAAGACTAATAATTATTAAGAAGTGCAGAGTTTTGACTGCCGAGGTTCACTTTCTAAAATCTTAATTACATTTTATTAACAGTTCAGTAGTGGTAGGTATATTCTAATTGTTGTGCAAGAGGTTCACTTTTTTGAATTCTTGTTACTGTGTTGAATACAAAAATAATACAAGTTTTATGTATTTGAAGACATACTACATTTAGTAAACTAAATATATATGGTTACTCTATGTCAATATATGACATATTGGGGGAGCATCTATCTGCATCTTAAATCTTTCAGAAATCTTACAGAGTTCTTTTTTTTTTTTGCGGTACGAGGGCCTCTCACTGTTGTGGCCTCTCCCGTTGCGGAACACAGGCTCCAGACGCGCAGGCTCAGCGGCCATGGCTCACGGGTCCAGCCACTCCGCGGCGTGTGGGATCTTCCCAGACTGGGGAACAAACCCGTGTCCCCTTCTGGGAAGATCCCACACGCCGCGGAGTGGCTGGACCCGTGTCCCCTGAATCGGCAGGCGGACTCTCAACCACTGCGCCACCAGGGAAGCCCTCACAGAGTTCTTAATAATAGCAATGTTTGCCAAGATAAAAGCATGATAATCTGTCCTGTTTGTGTCTGACCAAGTCCTTATCCATTTGGGCATTGTCCTGATAGTCTATCAAGGCAGTCATTGGAACATATGGGTTTCCTGATCTCCCATACATATTCTCTATTTTGTTTTCATGGATTACCGTAAGTTTTAGAACTACTTTGACAAAATGCAAGGTTGCTAAGTTTGTGCTTTTTCAAACAATGCAGAAAAAAGAAATATCTACATATTTAATAGCATATACTTTATCTTCATTTTCTTATCCTCTTTTCCTTTAGGAATTTATTCCTGTCTAAAATAATATATGATTCCACAAAAAATGTGGCATCTTATCTGTGAAAGAGTCAGATAACATTAGCGCTTGGTGGATTTATCAATATGTCTGGCACTTAAGAGATTTATGTGTGGGTCATTATGACAGGACATATGTAACATTGATTTTTGTGGCTGGATTCATGCTATCTGGACTTGACTGTATAATCTTGTGTAAGAGCCGCTGACCCTCTGAAAAACTGCTTTGCATTTGTGCTTCTGTTTTGGATAAAATCCATAGTTTAGATTTCTTTGCCCTTCAAAATGACCATGATGGTATCTGTGGCTTTTTTTTTCCCCTTCTGGAATTTACTTTTACTGAAGAACACTTTCTTTTTAAGAAATGAATCTCACTCCTGCCATGACTGAACCATTCTTAAAGCAACTTCAGTTTTACAGAGAGATTTTTGTTTTTCTTCCTTGGCATTTCATAAGGTTAAAGAAGACCTTAACGATAACCTTTGTGTTCAGTACCTACAGTCTGCAGTCATTGGTACATGAGAGTAGATGAATAACTACGTTATTTCCACTAAAAAAAAAAAAAAGACTTAAAATTCTATTGAAGCAAGTGTGAGCCAGACCAATGTTTCTCAGGGTGGTGGCATTATCCTACAGGGGAAATTTTTTTAAGCATGGGCTATTTTGGGTTGTCATAACAAGACTGGGCACCACTTGTTTTTCATGAGAGAGAGACAAAAATGCTGTGTGTTCTATAGTACACCAACCAAGAATTGTTCTACGTCCCACATGACTTTCAAATGTCCTGCTGGTCATTTACATAGACAAAAATCTGTTTATAATCTGAGCCTAGAATCTAAGTAAATTTTACAGTAAGCACAGTGTATTTTACATGGTTTTCCCTATAGAGATTTTTCCAGGAATGCCAGTACTAAGCAAATTGTGGAAATATTTTATTTTGCTTTATCTGGACTTTAACAAAGAATTGTTTATAATTTCACAAAATCATATCCCTGACAGCAATGTCACTTGTGACTTTTGAGTCACCAATATAACCAATTCAACACACCTGCATCAACCTGTATTTGGAACAGTCACATGTCTGGAATTCCATGTATAGATGCAAGCATCCCACAACTTCATTTTATTTTCTTGTGTAGTCATGACTATTTTCATATTACAATGCATATTATTTCACTTAAATTTATTTCATTTGTTTTTCTTTTATAATAAAAACAGATCATTATATTGGTTTTTTAATATTACACATAGGATATAGTATCTACAATTTAATCTTGAGATTAAAAAGGAGCATTACAAAACATTTGTTATACAAAGGGTTATTGGTTGAATACTAGAGAGAACTTTTGACTTCTGAAACTTATGAGATAAGGGGAACTGTATTATCTCCTGTCTAAAGGGTTTTAGATGCTGTTATTCTGGACAAATTACAGCAGCTTCCCCACCAACTATTTGAGAGCACTGACTAGTTATATTGAAGAGATGTACACCAGGAATTCACCCTTTAGCATCTCTGTATATATGATAGATACAATGGTTTGTTTCATAATGGTCCTGAGAATGAGAGCTACTACCCTGATCTCTTGGATCAGAGCACAGTCTGGAATAAATGTCATTGTAATATAGTGAGAAAACATATCAGAAGCAGCCATTTATGGCCCCATTTATTCAGTCCTGTGTTGGTCCTTGAACCAACCTATATAGCCTGAGGGCCCTGCTGCCTCAGCTAGCTTGAACAATAAAGTCTTTCCCCATAGGTACACATCAAACTTCTTTGCTCCAGGAAATTTTATCATTGATTTGTGAAGCTGTTGTCTGCTTGACACTCTCTATGGCTCAACCTGGTATTACAGTCCAAGAAAATTCAGGTAGGCTGTGTGCCCTTAGTCCTCCTCTCCTCCACCCTGCCCCCTCCCTCCAAAGGCTTCCAGAACCATATACAAATGTGCCCTCTGATGGCTGATGATCATCTCATTGTTTTTTTGACACAGGCTCAGCTTTTCACTGTAGTCATTGAACATTTAATTATATGAAATTCACGTAATAAAAAGTAACTAACTTATAAGGTTGTGATAAAATCTTAGCCAGAAGCAAGGATCATTTTAAAAAATCACCCTAATATATCCAGGCACTCTAGTATAATGGTTTTTGTACACAGAATCTGAACCCAAAATTCTCAGGTGCCAATGACAGCTCTGCCATTTATCAGCTCTGTGACCCTGGTGTAGCTACTTAACCTCTCTGGTTTAGTTCTTCTGCACAATAATAGTGGTATTATATATCACAATAATAGTGATATTATCTGTGATAATAATGGTACATATCTACCACATAGGACTGCAATGGGGATTAAATCAGTTAAATTATGCCAAGTGCCTAGAACAACAGCACCTTGCACATAAAAAGCATTCAATAAATATTAGTTATTATCCTTAGGATTATGTTTCTGTTTCTAGGGATATTTACTTATACTTTCAAAGACATTTACTTTACAGGTTTTTCAAGTGAAAAAGAGATCCAGATGCTCCTTTGCTCATCCTTCAATTCCTCTTGTACTCCAGCAAAAGCATGAGTCCCTCTTTTTCCAGATCACAAGTATGTGAAAAATTAAAATACTTTCCCATGACCTCATGTACTTAAAAATGTGTATTAGGGCTTCCCTGGTGGTGCAGTGGTTGAGAGTCCGCCTGCCGATGCAGGGGACACGGGTTCGTGCCCCGGTCTGGGAAGATCCCACATGCCGCGGAGCGGCTGGGCCCGTGAGCCATGGCCGCTGAGCGTGCACGTCCGGAGCCTGTGCTCCCGAGAGGCCGCAACAGTGAGAGGCCCGCGTACCACCAAAAAAAAAAAAAAAAAAAGTGTATTATGTCTTCCTTCTTGTAAATGTGAACCAAGAGGAGCTTTGGGCATGGGAGGCAGAGGTAGTTCTGTTTAGAGGCTTAGTCATTATGTTTAATTCTGATCCAAGTATGTCCTGGCTTCATCTATAAATCCAGGGATACTACGTAGAATTCTTGCAACCTTACAGCACCATCCTTTATACTTTTTTGAATATTTGTTTCTTCTTTTGGAAAATAAGATTTCAACCTTCTGTTCACATTGTTATTCCAATATGTCTAATACCTCTTCATTACCGTTCAGAACACCAGTGATTACCACTGCACCCAAACATCAATTAATGCTTGATAATGATTATGATGTTATGTATCCAAAACAGAGGAGCCCTTGATTATTCTCCATCTCTGTGTCATATCTTCAGGGTATATCTTTAATAAATAGAACACTAGATCATCCCTTTGGACTGACTTGCCTAATAATCAGTAAAACTGATTTTGCACCCTGAATTTACTGTAACTTTTTTTTTTTTTTTTTTTTTTTTGCGGTACGCGGGCCTCTCACTGTTGCGGCCTCTCCCGTTGCAGAGCACAGGCTCTGGCGCGGAGGCTCAGCGGCCATGGCTCACGGGCCCAACCGCTCCGCGGCATGTGGGATCTTCCCGGACCGGGGTACGAACCCGTGTCCCTTACATCGGCAGGCGGACTCTCAACCACTGTGCCACCAGGGAAGCCCTACTGTAACTTTTTTGTCTCACCTAGGAAGCACAACCTAAAGGTTATGAAGTTCTAGCCTTCTCTCCTCTGTATAAATTAATAATACTAGGATCATGCCCCCTTCTATTGACTTATATTTAAAATACCTGACATAAGAATTAAGGAAATTCAGCCAGATTTAATCCTTGCTCTCAATAGTTTACATCTCTTTATATTTACTTTTCCATTCCTTCTTTTTCTATTTTTTTTTTTTTTTTACAGCAATCACTTTGTGGTTTTTATTCCTGGATAATGTTAATGGCTGGATTCTAGTCAACTGGTTAGAACAATGGGGTTGATGACAGGTAAAGATGAGATCTGCTGGGCCTGAAATCCTGTCCTCAACAATATTTCTTTTGTCTCCTGGGATCCATTATAAGGCAGTACCATTTCATACAGTGTCATGTAATTGTTATATACACCAGAAATATACTCAAATTTTCAAAGAACTAGAATAAATCTTCCATCCATATAGACATAATTAGAATGATACATTTTTATGTCTACCCAATTCCCTTAGATGTATGTGCTATATTTCCCAAAAGAAAAAGGAAACAAATCCTATGAAATCTGTCAGGGGGTCCCCAAAGGACATTCAGTTGCTTGCTTTAAAAGCACCAAATTTCAGAGAAGCTTGTAGCTGTCCATAACTCAAAGGATTCCTCACTCAAAGACTAATGTCTTTGCTGCTGCACATCATTGTGATTTTCCCTCATAACAGAGGATTCAGAGGTATTAAAGAGGTCTCAGTAAATCAACATTCTTTTATGATAAATTTTAATTAATCATTTGAGTAAGGCAATGTGCCACTACATACATCATATGGAGGAATTCATCACAGTGTCACTTGCTTATTAAAACTTATTATTTAAAAATAACCCTTATTATCATAAAAGCTCCTTAAAGTGGAGGAGGGAAAGATATAAAATGAGGTAGAATGGAGAAAAAGAAAGAGAGATGGATGGAAAGAAAACACATGTTAAAGACAGGGATGCATTGTAATATTTAATGCTAACAGTGTGTCTTTGTCACTCATCATGCTTGGTGGTGCAAATGAACAAAAAAGTGGGGAAAAGCAGAGTATGTTAAAGCATTATGGGTATGTCAGATAAGCAGTCTGTCTGATGTTTCCACCTCTGCTGGAAAGCTGGCTTAAAACTGTGTGACCTATTCTCCAGATGTCAAAGATAAACTTCAGCGATTGTATAATTCCTCCCACTCTGATAGAGATAAATATGTTCATATTTTTCCCAGCTAATCCTCCTTGTTGGATGATAACATAAGGCTGCATCCATATGACATACAGAGATTCAAGACACGTGAATAAGCATCCAGGCATCCATAATACTGTCTGCCCACTAGGTCATCTTGTTATCAGGGGTCCTTTCAGATTAAATAAATTTGCTGCAAGTTAATGTAAAAATAAATCCACGAACCTGAATCCTCTAAGGCAGCGGTACCAGTCCCTTCATGCACAAAAGAATTGCATGGGAAAGTTTTTAAAAATGCTGATATCCAGGTACTATTAAAGACAAATTAAAAAGGCCTCTCTGGGTTTGGGGTCTGGACATCAGTATTGTTTTTCTAAAAGTTTCCCAAGTGATTCTAAAAGTGCAACTAGATTTGAGAACCACTGTTTAAAGCTTTTGAGAATAGTAAGTGCGCCCAAATCTTGTCAGATTTCAACCAAATTTGAAAAAAAGACAGGGCATTTTGAGTGCCTCAGAGATTGAAATAAAAATATATGTGTTAAAAAGTGAGACATTAAAACAAAAAGCAAAAGTAAAGGAATTGTAGGAGAAACAACTCTGAACTTGACTTTCAGCAAATGATTATTTGAACACCCACTAAGTAAGCAGGTTCTATTTTGGTTGAATGATAAATGGAGAGGTAAATAAGGTAAATAAAAGATCTCACTAGATAGAATTACTTTACCAAGGATAGTGACCAACATTTACATACACTTCCTAAACAAAGGATGAAATGAGCAGAGTGTATGTCATAGGGAATGTAGGCAAATGTTAGGGAAAACATTTGAGGACTAAGAATCTTCAGCTCTTAAATGAAAAATACTGAAAACTGTGACTCTCTTGCACTGAAATGTTTAAAACTCAACTAGACTCACATCTGTCTGATGGAGCCATAGTGTGCTACAATTTTACTATCCTATGATTTTCATTGGGTTTCTGCTCATGAGCTTCTCCAAATTCCCCAAATCCACCAATTATCTACATTATTAAGAAAAGAGGAAATTCTACCAGTTAGTCGAAATCACGATTCTAGCTTATGTCCTTCCCTCTATACTTCATATCATTACACTCAGTACAATTTAGCCCTGAAGTAGAGCTAGTGAGTTTTTTTGGTTGTTGTTCTTCATATTTACCTAGAAGAATGTGCAGAAATATAATATTTTTTAAATTGCTTGAAAAAACCTACAGTTTACTTCATCTACAAATTAAAGTAGCTTTCATGATGTATGTTGGTGAAATTTTAATTGCAATTGAGTTTTATCTCCTCTTTTTAAGGAATTCAAAGTACCTTGTAGATGAGTTAGGACTTATGATGTCCCCATAATAAAAAGAATGTAGATGTTCACTTGATCTTATTATGTGCTTTCTTCTCATTATCCACTCATGCAAAAAAAAAAAAAAAGAATGGAGCTACTAATACATGCCAAAAACTGTGCTAGGTGCTGAAAATACCACCATTGAAAAAATATTCTAGTGAGAAGAGACAGACTATAAACACATAAATAAATAATGTCACTTGGAAATAATCCCACTGATTAAAATTAAGCAGGGTGCAGGGATAGACTCAAGAGTTGTGATTTTAACTGAGATGAACAAAGAAGGCCTCTATGAAAATATGACTTTGGGGCATTGTCCAAAAGAAGTGAGGAGGCAAACCACTCTTCCACCAGATATTTCAGAGGAATATCTAAAGAAAAGAGAAAACATGAAGACCTGTGTATCAGAGAAAGAATGAGAATGTGGGAAGGCTGGAAAGGCAAGGGGGTATGCATGGTGAATGGGGCAGAATGATTCTCTTCTCAAACACATTTACTTGTGATAAACTAGTCCTCTCTTCTTCTATACTCTGCATCTTGATCCCTGTCCCTATAAGTGGGTATCTGAGAAAAACTTAGAGTTCCTAATTTTAGTTTGATATAATAATGAAGAGAAGGAGAATTCACACATTAGCCAGGGGCCCAGCAAAAAACAAGGCACATTCAAGTAGGATTGCTAAGAGTACATAAGTAAGGGAGTATTTATGCAGGAGTGGGCACCCAGCAGCTAATATTAGTAAGAAGCCACCACCTGCAGGGTAAGGGGAGAAATTATGTTAAGAGTCTAAAAATAGGAGCTGTAGTCATGCAAGAGGGGTTGCTCACCATGAGTTATGGGTCAGGCAGCCACTGCCAGATTGGAGACCCAGAGGAAAGGAACCAGGGGAAGTAATCCCCAGTCTCTCTCTTCTCGTGCTCTCTTGTCTTCTATCAGTGCCTCCTATTGGCCCACTTCACTTGGAACCCTAAAGGCAAGGAGCCCTGGCAACTTACTCTACAGAGTTTGACATTCTCAGGCACAGAGAAGAGTAGAAAGAGGATTGGGGATAGGGGAGAGAGGCACATAGAGAAAAAACAGCACACACTGTAAGACTGTATTAAGACTAAGCTTTCAGTCCAGAAGCAGTTACAGCAGTAATAGTTAACGAGAATCAAATATGTCAATATGTTATGACTTGTAAGGAGTCAATAAGATATTCTTCCACTCATTAAAAATTGAAGTGTCTATGAAGCTTCAAAGGAATTTAGACATTTTTAATATACTACCCCAAAGAGAAGTTTGTGTGCATGTACAAACCATGCATCATTTTTAAGTGTTATATGCATCTATGTCTATTATATTGCCTTAAGGATTTGAAGAAATTGCTAGTCTGTTCAATTGAGTCATCTCAGACATCACTCACAGATCTTTATTCTGGACCTCAAGACCATTTTGGAGGGCCAGATGCATACAACTGTGTCTCATTCTTGTTATCTAACAAGAGGCCATATATTCTGAATACCCTGTGCCAGATAGAGATCTCTGCACATTTCCCATTAGATGTCAAAGTTGTTGTGTTGTCAGAGACTGTGCTTGGAGATATCACAATTCCACTCTCAAAACTCTTATTTGGAGGCTATTAAAAATCAGAGAGGATGTCATATGTTGACACATGTTCACATTATTCACTAGAAAAGACTCTGGTTGACAAGGATTTGAACCGAACTGTATTATTGTATCGTATGCCATGATTCTATTTATTATTATTTTATTATGTAAGTTTCAGGTATACAGCATTGTAGTTCAACAACTGTATACACTACAGTGTGATCACCATCACCAGTCTAGTTACATCCACACAGTTGACCCCCCTTCACCCATTTTGTGCACCCTCTCTCACCTCCTTCCCGTCTGGTAACCACTAATCTCTTTTCTGCAACTATGAGATGTTTCTGATTTATTTTCTTTGTTGGTTGGATTTATTTTGTTGTTGTTCTTTTTAGATTCCACTATGAGTGGAATCTAAAAAGAGGATGAGTAAAATCATAAGGCATACACATATATCCCCATATTCACTTTGTTATACAGCAGAAACTAACACAGCATTGTAAAGCAATTATATTCCAATAAAGATGTTTAAAAAAAATAAGGCATTTTTCTTTCTTCATCTGACTTATTTCACTTAGAATAATACCCTCACAGCCATCATGTTGCTGCAAATACCAAGATTTCATTCTTTTTATGGCTGAGTAGTATTCCTTTGTATGTATACCACATCTTCTTTATCCATTTATCCATCGATGGTCACTTAAGTTGTTCCCAAATCTTGGCTATTGTAAATAATGCTGCAATGAACATAGGAGTGCATATATCTTTTCAAATTAGTGCTTTTGTTTTCTTTGAATAAATGCCCAGAAGTGAAATACAGTAGTTCTACTCTTAATTTTTTGCAGCATCTCCACACTGGTTTCCATAGTGGTTGCACCAATTTACAGTCCCACCAACAGTGTATGTGTTTCCTTTTCTCCACATCCTTCCCAACATTTGTTATTCCTTGTCTTTTTGGTAAGCCATTCTAACAGCTATGAGGTGATACCTCATTGTGGTTTTGATTTACATTTCCCTGATAATTAGTGATGTTGAACATCTTTTCTTGTGCCTTTTGTTCACCTGTATGTCTTTTCTTTGGAAAAGTGTCTATTTAGAACCTCTGTATGTTTTTTAATCAGGTTGTTCATTTTTTTGTTATTGAGTTGTATGAGTTATCTATATATTTTGGATATTAACCCCTTATCAGATGTTATGCAAATATCTTTTCCCATTCCTTAGGTAGCCTTTTCATTTTGATGATGATTTCCTTCACTGTGCAGAGGTTTTAGTTTGATGTAGTCCCATTTGTTTATTTTTGCTTTTGTTTCCCTTGCCTTTGGTGTCAAATCTACAAAAACATCACCAAGACTCATGTGAATGAGGTTACCACTTATGATTTCTTCCAGAACTTTTATGGCTTCAGGTCTTACATTCAAGTCTTTAATCCATTTTGAGTTAATTTTTGTGCATGCTGCAAGATAGATGAACACAGATGCTGTGGTCTATGTTCATTCTTTTGCATGTAGCCCTCCAGTTTTCCCAACAACATTTGTTAAAGAGACTGTCCTTTTTCCATTGTATGTTCTTTGTTCCTTTGTCATAGATTAATTGCCCATATATGTTTGGGTTTATTTCTGGGCTGTCAGTTCTGTTCCATTGATCAATGTGTCTGTTTTTGTGCCAATACCATACCGTTTTGATTACTATAACTTTGTAGTATAATTTAAAATCAGGAAGCATGATACCTCTAGCTTTTTTCTTTCCCAGTATTGTTTTGGTATTTAAAGGTCTTCTGTGGTTCCATACAAATTATAGAATTGTTTGTTCTAGTTCTGTAAAATATGTCACTGGCATTTTGACAGGAATTGCATTGAACCTATAGATTGTTTTGGGTAGTATGGACATTTTAACAACATTAATTCTTCCAATTATGAGCACATAATATCTTTCCATTTTTGTATCTTCTTCAGTTTCTTTCAACACTGTCTTATAGTTTTCAGTGTAGAGGTATTTTACTTCCTTGGCTAAATTCATTGCTAGGTTTGCTATTCCTTTTGATGAAACTGTAAATGAAATTGTTTTCTCTTCTGATAGCTTATTATTAGTATATAGAAATGCCAGATTTCTATGTATTGATTTTATATCTAGAGACTTTACTTAAGTAATTTATTAGTTCTAACAGGCTTTTTGTGGAGTCTTTAGGGTATTCTACATAAAGTATCACATCATCTGCAAAGACTAACAGTTTTACTTCTTCTTTTCCAATTTGGATGTTTTTTATTTCTTTTTCTTGTCTGATTATCATGGCAAGAACTACAAATACTATGTTGAATGAAAATGGTAAGGGTGGATATCCTTGTCTTGTTCCTGATCTTAGAAGAAAAACCGTCAGCTTTTTGCCATTGAGTATGTTAGCTGTGAACTTGTCATATATGGCCTTTATAATGTTGAGGTACATTCCCTCTATACCCACTTTGTTGAGAGTTTTTTAAAATCATAAATGGATGTTGAATTTTGTCAAATGTTTTTCTGTATCTATTGAGATATCATTTTTATGCTTTATTTTGTTAATGTATGTATCATGTTGATTGACTTGTGAATGTTGAACCATCCTTGTATCCCTGGAATAAATCCCACTCGATTATGGTGTATGATCCTTTTAATGTATTGCTGGATTTGCTTTACTAATATTTTGTTAAGGATTTTTTCATCTATGTTCATCAAAGATATTGGCCTATAATTTTCTTTTTTTGTGGTGTCGTCGTCTGCTGTTACTATCAGGGTAATGCTGGTTTCCTAAAGTTTGAGAAGGACAGGTATTAAATCTTCTTTGATTGTTTGATAGAATTCACCACTGATGACACCTGGTCCTGGGCTTTTGTCTGTTGCAGTCTTTTTGATTACTATTTCAATCTCCTTATTAGTAATCAGTCTATTCACATTTTCTATTTCTTCATGATTCAGTCTTGGAAGACTGTATGTTTCTAGAAATTTATCTTTTACTTCCTGGTTGTCCAATTTGTTGGCATATAATTTTTCATAGTAGTCTCTTATGATCCTTTGTATTTCTGTGGTATCAGTTTTAAGTCTCCTTTTTCATTTCTGATTTTTTTTATTTGAGTCCTCTCTCTCTTTTCTGCATTAGTCTGGCTAATAGCTTGTCGATTTTGTTTATCTTTTTCAAAGAACCAGCTCTTATTTTCATTGATTTTTTCTATTGTCTTGGGTTTTTTTTAGTCTCCATTTATTTCCACCCTAATCTTTATTATTTCTTTTCTTCTACTAATTTTGGACTTTGTCCTTTTTTCCATAGTTCCTTTATGTGTAAAGTTAGATTATTCAGGATTTTCTTTTTTCTTGAGGTAGGCCTGTATTGCTATGAACTTCCCTTTCAGAACCACTTTTGCTACATCCCACAGATTGTGGTATGTCACATGTTTTTTCTCATTTGTCTCTAGGTATATTTTGATTTATCCTATGATTTTTAAAAATTAATTTATTAATTTATTTATTTTTGGCTGCTTTGGGTCTTAGTTGCTGTGTCCAGGCTTTCTCTAGTTGCAGTGAGCAGGGGCTACTCTTCATTGCAGTGTGCAGGCTTCTCATTGCGGCGGCTTCTCCTGTTGTGGAGCACAGGATCTAGGTGCACAGGCTTCAGTAGTTGTGGCACATGGGCTAAGTAGTTGTGGCTCGCGGGCTCTAGAGCACAGGCTCAGTCGTTGTGGCGCACGGGCTTAGTTGCTCTGCAGCATGTGGGATCTTCGCAGGCCAGGGCTCGAACCTGCGTCCCCTGCATTGGCAGGTGGATTCTTAACCACTGTGCCACCAGGGAAGCCCTAGCCTATGATTTCTTTAATGACACATTGATTATTCAGTAGTATGTTGCTTAATCTCCACATTTTTGTGGTTTTTCCGTTTTGTTTCTTATGATTGGTCTCCATTTTCATACCACTGTGGTAAAGGATGCTCGGTATGATTTCAATCTTCTGAATTTATTGAGACTTGTTTTGTGACCTAACATGTGATATAGCCTAGAAATGTTCCATGTACACTTGAGAAGAGTGTATACTCTGTTGCTTTGGGATGGAATGTTCTGTACATATCTATTAAGTTCATTTTGTCTTATGTGTCATTTAAGTCTGCTCCTTCCTTGTTGATTTTCTGTTTGGGTGATCTATCCATTGATGTAAGTTGGGTGTTTAAGTCCCCTGTAGTATTGTGTTGCTGTTAATTTCTCCCTTTAGGTTCACTAATATTTGCTTTGTATATCTTACTGTTCCTATGTTGGGTGCATATACATTTATAAATCTTGTATCTTCTTGCTGGATTGACCCCTTTATCACTATGTAATTCCCTTATTTGTCTTTTATTACAGCCTTTGTTTTAAAGTTGATTTTGCCTGACACAAGTTTAACCCCAGCATTCTTTTAATTTCCATCTGCGTGGACGTTGATTTTGCCTGATACAAGTTTAACCCCAGCTTTCTTTTAATTTCTGTCTGCGTGGACTATCTTTTTCCATCCCTTCACCTTCAGTCTGTGTGTGTTCTTACTACTGAAGTGAGTCTCTTGTCAGCAGCATATAGATGGGTCTTGTTTTTTATCCACTCAGCCACTCTATTTCTTTTGAGTGTCAACTTTAGTCCACTTACATTTAAAGTAGTTATTAAGAGGTATGTTACCATTTTGTTAATTGTTTTCTGGCTGCTTTTGTGGTTCCTCTCCATTCCTTTCTCCTTCTCTTTCTCTCTTCCCTTGCATTTTGGTAGCTTTCTTTAGTGTTATGTTTAGATTCATTTCTCATTATCTTTTGTATATTTGCTATGATTTTTTCCTTGTGGTTACCACGAGGTTCACATATAACATGTTATATGAATAGCAGTCTGTTTTAAGTTGGTAGCACCTTAAATTTGAACACATTCCAAAGATTTATCCTTATACTTTTGATAACACATTTTACATCTTTTTTTGCATCCCTTTAATTATTGAATAATAATTAATTATTCATAATTTAAATTCAGCATTCAGGTCTCCAGACTGCTACATACCTTCTTTTGAGCAAACATATATATATAAAATGTTGTCCATAGCCTACTTTTCTTTTCCTACTCATTGTACCATAACTCAATCTTTTATACTTTCTTCCCTCTCATTCTAACAGTAAGCAAGGTAAGACAATAAATTACTAAATTTATTTTCTCCTATCCCTTTGTTTCTTCAGCTGCTCAGAGTTGTGAAAACTGGTGTTGTGTCCCTGACAATATCAGGCTACTGTTTTGGCATGCTGCACTTGTGTCCTTCAATTAGTATGGATTTTGGTATTGTGTCAATAGTGATAATCTAAAATTCACTTTCCCAGCCGAGGTACCCACTCTACTACTTCTTCCTTAATAGAAGGTATTGAACAAAGTATTTAGACCAAATAAATCCACCTAAAAAGAACACACTGAAAATGTAAGGAAAATGTAAATAAAAAGTTAGACCACAGGAGAAGATTCAAGTAATTGCATACCTTAAATAATAGAAGTCTATGAATTCATGCTGGCAGACCTAAGTAGGTCACCTAATCAGTTGTTTACTGTGCTGTTGGATATGAAGCATGATAAAGTAAGCAGGGAAGAAATTGCGTGTGCTCCATCTCCATAACGACAGAGAAGAGAACAATTACAAGAGACCCTGGCCAACCACCTCCACAAAAGCAGTTTTAACCTCAGAGCAATGAGGAGTGACATAGCAAACTACTCCCGATGTCTGAATAACATAGGACATTGAGCCAGGTAAAAACGTTCATTTTTTAGAGTACTGAAGACTTCGATCCTTGGACAGATTTGTTGAACCAGCTAAAACCTTGAAAGGGCTGAGCTAACTACTGCAAGAATAATGTACAATAGCAGAATGAGGGTTTAAAAGTAATTTAATTGCAGTATATACTGTATTAAAGATCAGACAGCAACATATACTAGTAAATATTAAGAGATTGGTACACTGTCAAAACTTAGCTGTACTATCAAGGATGCATCTTGTCTTAGATATGGTACTATAAATGATAACTTGCTATTAGGGTCTAAATAACATTTACTTCCTTTTCTCTACCTTAGTGAAATATTGAAACTGAAATTAAACCTTCAACTACACTTTTTCAAGACATGATTGGTCTCCCTAAGTATTTTTAACATTCTCTTCAAAAACTTTTCAAAGCAATCTAGACAGTTTTCTTATATTAATTTTTTTAATGCAAGGTGAACTTATTTGGGAGATTTGTTTACTGAGATTTTTGCCAGTTAGGAATTTTATCTTTCAGTATAAAATCACTCATTGCACCCAACTGATCTCCTTTTTAGAAAATATAACTCCGAGACATTTGGACTTGATCTTTGATTTTACATTTCTGGATATTCTCCAGAGAGCTTCGTAATTCTCTGAAAATTTTTCAGTCTGAATTTTTTTTGCCAATGAAGGATATATTCGAAAGGATTACTAATAACAAATCCAATATATCAGTAATTATACCTCAGCCCCTAATAAATCCTTCCCAGTGGAATTCAAACTTCTGAGAATCCCTTTCCCCCTTCCCTCCAACACCAGTCATTTATCCCATGAATTTCTGTAAACAGAAAAGTTTAGGGGCTAAATGTCTTAGACTGCAGCCAAACCCTACAGAATATCAATAAACCAGCTTGTAAAGAAGTGGGAAAATATCATTCAAGAAAACTTCGCTGTCTTGAGTGGACACAGCGGATTTGGATGCCTGTCTTTGCAAGTCAAAATTTATGCTCTAATGAAAACTGCACTACTCAAAAAATCTATTTATAAATTCATTCTAAACACTGAATGAATTCATTCCCAATCCTTAGAACATTATTCATTTCCTTCTATTCTTTGCAACATACATAATTAAATTAATAAATTATAATTTAGATTGGCCTTCTGTAAAGAGACTTGATTTAACATGATCAGTCTTTAGAAGAGACCTCTTCCTAGTAACCTCTGTTGTCCTTTCAAGAACATCAAACCAGTATCTGAAGTGGGTTAGAGCACAGCCTGTGACACCGGATTGAAAGTCCAGCCCAACCCCCACCTATCACTAGTCATGTGCGAACTTGGATGAGTTGCTGAACCTCTCAAAGAACTGATTTTCCTACCTCTAAAAGGGAGTCATAACAGTAGTTACCTCAGTGGGTATTAGTGAGATCTGATGAATTAATGTGAGCAATGCCCTCTGCCCCATACCTGATAGAGTAGGTGCTCAACAAATGATTGCTTATTAACATGTTTGAAAAGGAAGCCATACAATATTTTTACTATATACTGCTCTATTACCGAAATGTAACTGTATAATTAAAGTTGAATGGAAATGCTCCTATCAATGAAGACTTCTGACATTTCTAGATTATAAAGCTGATTCTACTTCCTTGCATAAGATCCTTCAGTGATTCCCCATAATCTGGATGACAATATGCAAACGCTTTGTCATGATACATAAGTTCTTTCATCACATCTCCCTCCTTGCCCCACATCTCCTCAGCTTTATCTACTACTACTCCTGACTTGACTAAATGCAACTGTCATACAGCCCCTGAATATGCCATGCTATCCATGTCTCTGTACCTCTGTCTATGCTGTTCCCTTTGTGTGGAAGGCCTTCTCTTTTGCCTTCCTTTAATCTCCTGCCAAACTTGTGCTCCTCCTTCATTACCCACCTCATGAATATTTTCTTCTGGGTAGTCTTTGCTGATGCTTCCCATTCTCTAAGCAAAAGTAATAGCTCTTTCCTTTCTACTAGTTTCAATTATCATACCAGGCAGTAAAAACATGTGTTTACCTGTCTGCCTATATTAAGCTATGAGTTTACTGATGGCAGGCATGGACTTTGCTCTCTTTGCCATCTCTCTGGTATAGAACATGCTCCTTGACTAGTGTACCTGCACTAATATATCTTTTGATGAATGAATTAACGACCATATGTATTTATCAAGATTTTTTACTAGTTCTTACCACCTCCATTGCTCCACCCTGATCCAAATCAATCTCTAAGTTGGTTTCTCGGCACGCATCTGCCTTCCACAGTCTATTCCCAGGAAAACAGCCAGATTGCGACTCAGTACCCTCCCATGGTTTCTCATCCCTTTTAAAGTAAAGCCTAAGCCCTTACAATTACCTCAGGATATGAGTGATCAGGACCCTATTGCCTCACGAACCTCATTTACTCTGACTCTCATTCTCTACCACATCACTCCATTCACACTGGCCCCCTTTTCATCCCTCGAACATACTAAGCATGCACTTGCCACTGGGCCTTTGCAGTTAACAGTTCTATCTGCTTGGCAAGCTCTTCACTCACCTATCAGCACAGCTCCTTCCCTCACTTCGTCTGAGTCTCTGCTCCAATATCAATTTATTTTAGAGCCCTCTCTGGTCAATCCATATAAAATAACCCCAACAACAACAACCATGCCCCAATTCTCCCAACTTTCTTATCCTCCTATATTTTTCTTCCTAGCACTCATTTCCATCTTATTTGTACTCACTATATTTACTTTTGTATTTGTCTATTGCTTGTCTTTCCCACTTGTATATAAGCAATTGATAAGTGTGCATTTAATAAGTTAATATATTTAACATTATGCTCATTATAGAATATTCTCTTCTTTCTGGCTAATAGTTTTGGTTTAACTTCTGCTACCCCTATTGCTTTTCCCTTCTTTCCTTAACAGAGAAAAACTGGAATGGGACAAAACTGAGAAACATATGTAAGTTGAGGAGCCATACTTAGGAGGTTATTCTTTTTATAGCATGAAGGTAGAGGGCTTTAGGAAACTTTATACAGTATGGAATTGGTCTTTGAGCCTCAGTTTTTTATTCCTATATACATCACCTTTCCCACTCATACCATTTTCCTTTCGCATTTCAAGCAGTGAGTACTTTGTATTCTTTCTCCCCAGTTTGGAATTCTTAGTGATTCCCCCCAACCCCATTCTGATCACTGGTCCCTTTCTTCTGTGTTAGACACTCTCAAAAAAGAGCTTCTGTATTTCTTCCTACTTTAGAGACTTTTCTCAGGAAGCATCAGAAACTCATGCATGCTAAATCTTGAGATGATTTGAATTTTGCCAGAGATTAAAGTCTTAAAATAGAAAACTGTGGATTATGAAACAACAGCAGGAAAGAGCAGGAGCTAAAATTTTTTATGTTAGTCTTGTCAAGCCTGAAATTACACTTCTAGGAGGTCATCTCCCCAGTGCTAGGTACTAGGTAAAACAGAAAACTAATTAACCATCTCAAGAATTGAGATCTAGCTTTTGTTAAATATCTAGAACTAGAAGAGTGTCAAGAATATAGTGGATACTATGAAGTCATGTATTATTTCTTTAATTAAAGATTTTTGTGGCTCAACAGAAATCTAACAAACTTTAAAGGAGAATTTTACAAGGTTTCTAGGTCTCTACAATTATGTTTTTACCGAGTTTCCTTACTTTACAGCTTCCTTGCTATTCTTCCCATGTTTTTTATGTCTTTTCCTGGTCTAGAATTCCTAGAAACTTTCTATGTATGTAGGCCATAATAAACTGACACTTTTTCTATAGGCAATGGGAGCATTTTTATAGAACTTTTGAAAGTACTTTCATATGGTTAACCAAGTTTTTTTGGGCCCTCATAAAGGGAAGTGGAGTGAGTCAATCAAGGTCACAGAACTGTTTAGTGACAAAAGGTAGATGAATCACACCCAATGATCATGAGGGAGGGCTCCTGGTGCTGTATTATCCTCATATGCAGGAATGACATTACTGACCTACCATTGTCAGGATTCACACTTTGAGCTGCTATTCCAATAACAATGATGGATTTGCTTTGATCCACCCACAAATTCCTAGCTCTATTCATGACCCACAGAATATGTTTTCTTTAATATTCAATTAATTATGTAAGGTCCAGCAATTACATAAGATCCAAAAGTGGCCAAGTGTTTTAAATCCGTACAATAGGATTTTCTAACCAACTGATTTAAATTGAGACCTGGCATTCTGGGCAGCAATCAGCAGAGCACCAAGTAATTAGTTCCAGGAATACCTATCCAATTAGAAAGACCTGGGCCTAGAGTCCTAATAGGTGTTTCGTTGTTTGTTTTCTTTTGCGGTACGCGGGCCTCTCCCGCCGCGGAGCACAGGCTCTGGACATGCAGGCCCCGGACGTGCAGGCCCAGAGGCCATGACTCACGGGACCAGCCGCTCCACGGCATGAGGGATCTCCCCAGACCGGGGCACGAACCCGTATCCCCCGCATCAGCAGACGGACTCTCAACCACCGCACCACCAGGGAAGCCCTCGTCTTTGCTTTTGTAATGCTGTTTTAATGTTTTAATGTATTTTTATCACCCAAAGGTTTCTTGGTGAAGGGCATGGATTTTTAAAAACAATTAATAAATCATGAAATTTTCTTATAGATATTTTATGATGACTGAGGTAATCAAAGCCAAACCTGCATTTATTCATCATATGTTTTTAAAGCCAACATTTTATTTCATTATTTTTGACTCCTAATCCAGTGAAGACTCTAAGAAATAGTTAATGGCTAAGGAAATAGAGGAACCAAGGCAGAAAAACTAAATCAGTGTTAAAATACTCCAGACTGAATCACTAAACAAGCCAGAGACAAAGCATCTTTTCCCTTTCCTAATCCTCCCTTTACACCTGCCATTTGTTAACATGGGTCACTGCTGTCACATTAGCTACTGTGGATTATGAGTGCTATCAGCAGGTTGAATTAAATTCCTATTAAACCTTCATTTGGAGATTTGGGTCATGTCTTCAATTCTCTGGAGTTGTGGTTAGATGTGTTGCCATGTAATTTCGGGAGGTAGGGATCAAAATGGTCCCAAAATGTGTCTTTATTTTAGGCAGTGATCTGCAGACAGGATATGTTGTGTTTTCAAGAAATACATTATAACCAAAACATAACTTTCTTATTTAACATTATCTTACAAGATCCTTTTTGACCTACCTCCTAGAGTAATGAAAATAAAAGCAAAAATAAACAAATTGGACCTAATGAAACTTAAAAGCTTTTGCACAGCAAAGGAAACCATAACCAAGACTAAAAGTCAAACCTCAGAATGGGAGAAAATATTTGCAAAAGAAGCAACTGACAAAAGATTAAGCTCCAAAATATACAAGCAGCTCATGCAGCTCAATATCAAAAAACAAACAACCCAATCCAAAAATGGGCAGAAGACCTAAATAGACATTTCTCTAAAGAAGATATACAGATTGCCAACATATGAAAGGATGCTCAACATCACTAATCATTAGAGAAAAGTAAATCAAAACCACAATGAGGTATCACCTCACACCAGTCAGAATGGCCATCATCAAAAAATCTAGAAACAATAAATGCTGGAGAGGGTGTGGAGAAAAGGGAACCCTCCTGCACTATTAGTGGGAATGTAAATGGATACAGCCACTATGGAGAACAGTATGGAGATTCTTTAAAAAACTAAAAATAGAACTACCATATGACCCAGCAATCCCACTACTGGACACATATGCTGAGAAAACCTTAATTCAAAAAGATACATGTACCACAATGTTCATTGCAGCACTATTTACAATAGCCAGGACATGGAAACAGCCTAAATGTCCATCGACAGATGAATGGATAAAGAAGATGTGGCACATATATACAATGTAATATTACTCAGCCATAAAAAGGAGCGAAATTGAGTTATTCGTAGTGAGGTGGATGGACCTAGAGTCTGTCATACAAAGTGAAGTAAGTCAGAAAGAGAAAAACAAATATCATATGCTAAAACATATATATGGAATCTAGGAAAATGGTACAGATGAACTGGTTTGCAGGGCAGAAACTGAGACACAGATGTAGAGAACAAACGTATGGACACCAGTGGGGGAAAGCGGCAGCGGGGTGGGGTGGTGGTGTGATGAATTGGGAGATTGGAATTGACATATATACACTAATATGTATAAAATGGATAACTAATAAGAACCTGCTGTATAAATAAATTAATTTAATTTAATTTAATTTTTAAAAAATGATACATGTACCACAATGTTCATCGCAGCACTATTTACAACAGCCAGGACATGGAAACAACCTAAATGTCCATCGACAGATGAATGGATAAAGAAGATGTGGCACATATATACAATGGAATATTACTCAGCCATAAAAAGGAACGAAATTGAGTTATTTGTAGTGAGGTGGATGGACCTAGAGTCCGTCATACAAAGTGAAGTAAGTCAGAAAGAGAAAAACAAATACCGTATGCTAACACATATATATGGAATCTAGGAAAATGGTACTGATGAACCTAGTGGTAGGGCAGAAATAAAGATGAAGACGTTGAGAACGGACTTGAGGACACAGTGGAGGAAGAGGAGGCTGGGACATAGTGAGAGAGTAGCATTGACATATATACGCTACCAATTGTAAAACAGATAGCTAGTGGGAAGCTGCTGCATAGTACAGGGAGATCAGCTCGGTGCTCTGTGACAACCTAGAGGGGTGGGATAGGGAGGGTGGGAGAGGGAGGCTCCCAAGGGAGGGTATATAGTGATATATGTATACATACAGCTGATTCACTTTGTTGTACAGCAAAAACTAACACAACATTGTAAAGAAATTATACTCCAATAAAGATGCTAAAAAATAAACAAATAAATAAATAATCAAAACGTAAAAATCACATAGAGTATTTGAAGGGGGACTATTAATACCAATACTCAAAAGAAGAGACACTTTTCTCTTAACTACTCTACCTTATCCCTTTACATTCACAGATCAGGGAAAGATAAAAGCCTACAGATATAGTCTTTTCTTTTTAAATTTTTATACAATTTTTATAGATTACTTTCCATTTATAGTTATTACAAAATATTGGCTATATTCACTGTGTTGTACAATACATTCTTGTAGCCTATCTTACACCCAATAGTTTGTACCTCCCACTCCCCCACTCCTATATTGCCTATCCCACCCCAGAACCACTAGTTCTGTTCTCTGTATCTGTGAGTCTGTCCTTTTGTTGTTATATTCACTAGTTTGCTGTATTTTTTAGAATCCACATGTAAATGATATCATATAGTATTTGTCCTTCTCTGTCTGGCTTTCTTAACTTAGCACGATGCCCTCCAAGTCCAACCACGTTGCTGCAAACGGCAAAATTTCATTCTTTTTCTTATTATTGAAACATAGTTGGTTTACAATGTTGTGTTAGTTTCAGGTGTACAGTAAAGTGATTCAGTTTTACAGATATATAAATATTTTTTACATTCTCTTCCATTACAGGTTATTACAAGATATTGAGTGTAGTTCCCTATGCTATACTGTAGGTCCTGTTGGTTATCTATTTTATATATAATCCCAAACTCCTAATTTATCCCTCTCCCCTCTTCCCTTTGGTAACCATAAGTTTGTTTTCTGTGAGTCTATTTCTGTTTTGTAAATGAGTTCATTTGTAACCTTTTTTTACATTCCACATATAAGCAATACCATCTGATATTTGTCTTTCTGTGTGGGTTACTTCACTTAGTATGATAATCTCTAGGTCCATCCATGTTGCTGCAAATGGTATGATCTTATTCCTTTTTATGGCTGAGTAATATTCCATTATATATACGTACCACATCTTCTTTATCTATTCATCTGTTGATGGACGCTCAGGTTGCTTCCATATGTTTGCAATTGTAAATATTGCTGCTATGAAAATTGGGGTGCATGTACCTTTTCAAACTCATGTTGTTGTTGGGTTTTTTTCATATATATACCCAGGAATGGAATTTCTGGATCACATGGTAGCTCTATTTTTAGTTTTTTGAGGAACCTCCATACTGCTTTCCACAGTGGCTGTACCACTTCAGATGTAGTCATTTCTTTTTCTGTTTTAATTTATTTAATTAATTTATTTATTTTTGGCTGCACTGAGCCTTCATTGCTGTGCGCGGGCTTTCTCTAGTTGCAGCAAGAAGGTGCTGCTTGTCGTTGCACTGCATGGGCTTCTCATTGCAGTGGCTACTCTTGTTGTAGAACACAGGCTCTAGGCGTGAGGGTTTCAGTAGTTGTGGCACACAGACTCAGTAGTTATGGCACACGGGCTTAGCTGGTCCGTGGCATGTGGGATCTTCCCAGACCAGGGCTCGAACCCATGTCCCCTGCACTGGCAGGCGGATTCTTAACCACTGCGCCACCAGGCAAGTCCCTGTAGTCATTTCTTGATCACTGGCAGAAGATAATTTCAAATTAAGCCTATCTATTCTTTTCTTACTCCCATGGCTTTAGTGTACATGTCAACTGACATGTCATACATTGGAACCCATTTAGGAAATAATATTGTGGAGGAGACTCAGCACTGAACACTGTGAAACAACATTTTGCAAAGTGTCTTCCATGGAGCAAGTGCATCAGAATCACCGGAGTGGTTATCCAAGTACTACTTGGATAGTGGTATCCAATTTCTTGGTCCCAGACTAAACCACCTGAACCAGATTTTCCAAGGCTGGAACCCGGTAACCTGCATTTTCAATAGGCTCCTGAGTGATTCACATGCTACAGAACTACTGACTTGTTGGAGGGTAATTTATAACTCTCATTCTGCTCACTGCCTTAAAGAAAGTTAAAAAAGGAAAAAATTACAGTAAAAGAAGTCACTGGAGCTATTTGCAAAAGCACTACATAAACAGTGTTCAGTGTAGCAAGAGCCTAAACAATCTAACTATAGTACAAATATAAAGTACGGCAGGGGCAAACAGTCGCGCCTCGGACCGGACCGTTTCTGCGCCCTCTGCTCAGCCGGCCCCATCCCCGACGGCACTGGTGACCCGCGCCTGCCCACTTCTCGCCCTTCTGCAGCACACCAACCTGTGGCCAGATTGGGGATGCGCACCCTGCCAGCCCCTGGGGATCAGTCGTGTGGCTGACAGGGTAGTAGTGCTCCGAACAGGTGTCAGGCCTGTGCCTCTAAGGTAGGAGAGCTGAGTTCGGGACATTGGTTCAACAGAGACCTCTCAGCTCCACATAATATCAAATAGAGAAAGCTCTCCCAGAGATCTCCAGCTCAACAATAAGACCTAGGTCCACTCAACGACCCGCAAGCTACAGTGCTAGACACCCTATATCAAAAAACTGGCTAGATAGGAACAGAACCCCACCCATTAGCAGAGAGGCTATCTAAAATCATAATAAGGTCACAGACACCCCAAAACACACCACTGGACACAGTCTTGGCCAGCAGAAACACAAGATGCAGCCTCAACTACCAGAACACAGCACCACTACCCTCCACCAGGAAGCCTACACAACCCACTGAACAGACCTTAGCCATTAGGGGCAGACACCAAAAACAATGGGAATTACGAACCTGCAGCCTGTGAAAACGAGACCCCAAATAGAGTAAGCTACGAAAATGAGAAGACAGAGAAACACACAGCAGATGAAGGAGCAAGGTAAAAACCAGAACAAACAAATGAAGAGGAAATAGGCAATCTACCTGAAAAAGAATTCAGAATAATGATAGCAAAGATGATCCAAAGTCTTGGAAATACAATGGAGAAAATACAAGAAACATTTAAAAAGGACATAGAAGAAGTAAAGAGAAAACAAACAATGATGAACAACACAATAAATGAAATTTAAAATTCTCTAGAAGAAATCAATAGCAGAAAAACTGAGGCAGAAGAACAGATATGTGATCTGGAAGATAAAAGAGTAGAAATAAATACTGCAGAATAGAGCAGAGCAGAAAAGAGAAAAAGGAATGAAAAGAATTGAAGACAGTCTCAGAGATCTCTGGGACAACATTAAACACAACAAGATTCAAATTATAGGGGTGCCAGAAGAAGAAGAGAAAAAGAAAGGGACTAAGAAAATATTTGAAGAGATTATAGTTGAAAACTTCCCTAATATGGGAAGGGTAATAGTCAGTAAAGTCCAGGAAGCCCAGAGAGTCCCATACAGGACAAATCCAAGGAGAAACATGCCAAGACACATATTAATCTAACTATCAAAAATTAAAAACAAAGACAAAATATTAAAAGCAGCAAGGGAAAGACAACAAATAACACACAAGGGAATCACCATAAGGTTAAGAGCTGATCTTTCAGCAGAAACTCTGCACGCCAGAAGGGAGTGGCAGGACATATTTAAAGTGACGAAAGGGAAAAACCTACAACCAAGATTACTCTACCCAGCAAGGATCTCATTCAGATTCGATGAAGAAATTAAAACCTTTACAGACAAGCAAAAGCTAAGAGAATACAGCACCACCAAACCAGCTCTACAACAAATGCTAAAGGAACTTCTCTAGGCAAGAAACACAAGAGAAGGAAAAGACCTACAATAACAAACCCAAAATAATTAAGAAAATGGTAATAGGATCATACATATCGATAATTACCTTAAATATAAATGGATTAAATGCTCCAAACCAAAGACACAGACTGGCTGAATGGATACAAAAAGAAGACACGTATATATGCTGTCTCCAAGAGACCCACTTCAGACCTACAAACACATACAGACTTAAAGGGAGGGGATGGAAAAAGATATTCCATGCAAATGGAAATCAAAAGAAAGCTGGAGTAGCTATTCTCGTATCAGACAAAACAGACTTTAAAATAAAGACTATTACAAGAGATAAAGAAGGACACTACATAATGATCAGGGGATCAATCCAAGAAGAAAATATAGTAATTGTAAATATTTATGCACCCAACATAGGAGCACCTCAAAACATAAGGTAAATGCTAACAGCCATAAAAGGGGAAATGGACAGTAATACAATCAGAGTAGGGAACTTTAACACACCACTTCCACCAATGGACAGATCAACAAAAATGAAGATAAAAAAGAAAACACAAGCTTTAAATGATACATTAAACAATATAGACTTAATTGATATTTATAGGACATTCCATCCAAAAACGACAGAAAACATTTTCTTCTCAAGTGCTCATGGAACATTCTCCAGGGTAGATCATACCACGGGTCAGAAATCGAGCCTTGGTAAATTTACGAAAATTGAAATTGTACCAAGTATCTTTTCTGACCACAATACTATGAGACTAGATATCAATTACAGGAAAAAATACGTCAAAAATACAGATAAATGGAGGCTAAAAATACACTGCTTAATAACCAAAAGATCACTGAAGAAATCAAAGAGGAAATCAAAAAATACCTAAAAACAAATAACAATGAAAACACAACGATCCCAAACCTATGGGATGCAGCAAAAGCAGTTCTAAGAGGGAAGTTTATAGTAATACAATCCTACCTCAAGAAAAAAGAAACATCTCAAATAAATAACCTAACCTTGCACCTAAAGCAATTAGAGAAAGAAGAACAAAAAAACCCCAAAGTTAGCGAAAGGAAAGAAAGAAAGATCAGATCAGAAATAAATGAAAAACAAATGAAGGAAACAATGGCAAAGATCAATAAAACTAAAAGCTCGTTCTTTGAGAAGATAAACAAAATTGATAAACCATTAGCCAGACTCATGAAGAATAAAGGGAGAAGCCTCAAATCAATAGAATTAGAAACGAAAAAGGAGAAGTAACAACTGACAATAAGAAATACAAAGGATCATGAGACATTACTACAAGCAACTATATGCCAATAAAATGGACAACCTGGAAGAAATGGACAAATTCTTAGAAGTGCACAACCTTCTAAGACTGAACTAGGAAGAAACAGAAAATATAAACAGATCAATCACAAGCACTGAAATTGAGACTGTGATTAAAAATCTTCCAACAAACATAAGCCCAGGACCAGCTGGCTTCACAGGCAAATTCTATCAAACATTTAGAGAAGAGCTAACACCTATCTTTCTCAAACTCTTCCAAAATATAGCATAGGGAGAAACACTCCCAAACTCATTCTACAAAGCCACCATCACCCTGATACCAAAACAGACAAAGGTGTCACAAAGAAAGAAACTACAGGCCAATATCACTGATGAACATAGACGCAAAAATCCTCAACAAAATACTAGCAAACAAAATCCAACAGCACATTAAAAGGATCATACACCATGATAAAGTGAGATTTATGCCCGGAATGCCAGGATTCTTCAATATACGCAAATCAATCAACGTGATACACCATATTAACAAATTGAAGGAGAAAAACCATATGATAATCTCAATAGACACAGAGAAAGCTTTCCACAAAATTCAACACCCATTTATGATAAAAACCCTGCAGAAAGTAGGCATAGAGGGAACTTTCCTCAACGTAATAAAGGCCATATATGACAAACCCGCAGCCAACATCGTCCTCAATGGTGAAAAACTGAAAGCATTTCCACTAAGATCAGGAACAAGACAAAGTTGCCCACTCTCACCACTCTTATTCAACATAGTTTTGGAAGTTTTAGCCACAGCAATCAGAGAAGAAAAGGAAATAAAAGGAATCCAAATCGGAAAAGAAGAAGTAAAGCTGTCACTGTTTGCAGATGACATGATACTATACATAGAGAATCCTAAATATGCTACCAAAAAACTACTAGAGCTAATCAATGAATTTGGTAAAATAGCAGGATACAAAATTAATGCACAGAAATCTCTGGCATTCCTATACACTAATGATGAAAAATCTGAAAGTGAAATCAAGAAAACACTCCTATTTACCATTGCAACAAAAAGAATAAAATATCTAGGAATAAACCTACCTAAGGAGACAAAAGACCTGTATGCCGAATATTATAAGACACTGATGAAAGAAATTAAAGATGACACAAACAGATGGACAGATATACCATGTTCTTGGATTGGAAGAATCGACATTGTGAAAGTGACTCTACTACCCAAAGCAATCTACAGATTCAATGCAATCCCTATCAAACTACCACTGGCATTTTTCACAAAACTAGAACAAAAAAATTCACAATTTGTATGGAAACACAAAAGACCCCGAATACCCAAAGCAATCTTCAGAACGAAAAATGGAGCTGGAGGAATCAGGCTCCCAACTTCAGACTATACTACAAAGCTACAGTAATCAAGACAGTATGGTACTGGCATAAAAACAGAAAGATAGATCAATGGAACAGGATAGAAAGCCAAGAGATAAACCCATGCACATATGGTCACCTTATCTTTGATAAAGGAGGCAGGAATGTACAGTGGAGAAAGTACAGCCTCTTCAATAAGTGGTGCTGCGAAAACTGGACAGGTACATGTAAAAATATGAGAGTAGATCACTCCCTAACATCATACAAAAAAATAAGCTCAAAATGGATTAGAGACCTAAATATAAGGCCAGAAACTATCAAACTCTTAGAGGAAAACATACGCAGAACACTCTATGACATAAATCACAGCAAGATCCTTTTTGACCCACCTCCTAGAGAAATGGAAATAAAAACAAAAATAAACAAATGGGACCTAATGAAATTTCAAAGCTTTTGCACAGCAAAGGAAACCATAAACAAGACCAAAAGACAACCCTCAGAATGGAGAAAATATTTGCAAATGAAGCAACTGTCAAAGGATTAATCTCCAAAATTTATAAGCAGCTCATGCAGCTCAATAACAAAAAAACAAACAACCCAATCCACAAATGGGCAGAAGACCTAAATACACATTTCTCCAAAGAAATATACAGACTGCCAACAAATACATGAAAGAATGCTTAACATTATTCATCATTAGAGAAATGCAAATCAAAACTTCAACGAGATATCATCTCACACCAGTCAGAATGGCCATCATCAAAAAATCTAGAAACAATAAATGCTGGAGAGGGTGTGGAGAAAAGGGAACACTCTTGCACTGCTGGTGGGAATGTGAATTGGTACAGCCACTATGGAGAACAGTATGGAGGTTCCTTAGAAAACTACAAATGGAACTACCATTTGACCCAGCAATCCCACTACTGGGCATATACCCTGAGAAAAACAAAATTCAAAAAGCGTCATGTACCAAAATGTTCATTGCAGCTCTATTTACAATAGCCCGGAGATGGAAACAACCTAAATGTCCATCATCGGATGAATGGATAAAGAAGATGTGGCACCTATATACAATGGAATATTACTCAGCCATAAAAAGAAACGAAATTGAGCTATTTGTAATGAGGTGGGTGGACCTGGAGTCTGTCATACAGAGTGAAGTAAGTCAGAAAGAGAGAGACAGGTACCGTATGCTAACATATATATGTGGAATTTAAGAAAATGAAGAACCTAGGGTAAGACAGGAATAAAGACACAGACCTACTAGAGAATGGACTTGAGGATATGGGGAGGGGGAAGGGTAAGCTGTGACGAGGTGATAGAGTGGCATGGACATATATACAATACCAAGCGTAAGATAGATAGCTAGTGGGAGGCAGCCGCATAGCACAGGGAGGGCAGCTCCGTGCTTTTTGACCACCTGGAGGGGTGGGATAGGGAGGGTGAGAGGGAGGGAGATGTAGGAGGGAGGAGATATGGGAGCATATGTATATGTATAACTGATTCACTTTGTTATAAAGCAGAAACTAACACACCATTGTAAAGCAATTATACTCCAATAAAGATGTAAAAATAAATAAAGAAATAAAATTACACGTTCTATGCAAAAAAAAAAAAGAATAACATGAATACTTGGCCTGAGTTAAGATAAACAGAAATATAGTGTATAAACAAAAACAAACAAACAAGGCAATGTGAGGGGGAAAGTGAGAGGAGATAGAGAAATAGATGAAAGTAAAGGAGTAAGTTTACTTGGAAACATGTTCTTCACATCTACTGGGAAGAGACTGCAGAGTAATATCTTCCAAGGAAAAAGTCTTCCTGAAATATTTTTCCATAGTAGAATTACACAAAGGAAAATAGTACATGTTTGCATTTTGTGTGGGGGTGGCCAGAAAACATTTAAGAAAATGAAACACTTCACTAGCCCTAAGCACTGAAAGCAATAAAATCTTGGCACTTATGGATTTAACATTAATAGTTTTGTCTATTGTAGATGTCTGTGTCCCTCGCATTGCAGTAATCTGTAATTTTGATGAGGCACAATTTGAATTACACGTGTTGAAAGGGCAGAATGTCAGAGCGAGTTCTGCAGTCCATCAAGGCACCTGGGCAGCAGCTGGGCAGTGGAAACGTGACCATAATTATACATGTGTGATAATGCTTATGAACCATCGCCCTTACACCCAAAAGTTAGCTTTTAGAATTGGTGATAGAAGTAAATAAAAAGTCAAAGAAACGGATCTCTGAAGGAAAGCAGAATTTTTAAATTAAAGAATGGCATAAGAAGAAATGTTTATGTTTATGTTCCATACTACTCCTGAGAATAGCATAATTGTTGAACATATATACTTTGGAACCAGACTTCTTGAGTTTTAATCAAACTGATTGCTGGTAAATTCTCAGCAGTACCTGCCTTAGTTTCCTCATATATAAAGTGAGGGTAATGATACCTCTCAAGGGATTATTATGAGAGTTAAAATTAGTTAACGTTTATAAAGGGCTTACAGTAGTACTATATAAGAATTTGTTTAAATAAATTCAGATAGAATTAGCATGACTGTTTCAGGGCATATTCCAGCCAGGACAGAGCTCATTAAATGTGAGAGAAAGTCTTAGCAACATGTGAAAAGACAACTTGAATAGCAGGCGTGTATACCTTGATAGAAATACGACTTTCAGGAAAGCCAGGAGTGGAAAACAATATTGTCTTGTGATTCTGGGAGGTTTCATAAGAAGCATCCTCTCTAAAGAGCAAATATCCACTATATTTTACATTGAGCTGATAAAGACAATCAATGATTTCAATGGGGAAAGATTTATGTGCCAAAAAATATGAAAACAACTTCACATAATACTCAACTGATAAAAAAATAATGGCATATATCTGTCTTGAGGATTCATAGAAGCTTTTATTTTTCCTATAGTAACATCATTTATGAGACAGGCATATTGTCTTGATCTCCTTTTCTTTTTTTTTTTTTTTTTGCTTTGTCAAGTGTATTCCTTGGCACTTGACAAATAAATGAGCATAACCATACCATAATCATAACCTGACTGTATATACTCCATTTCCTCAAGAAGTTGCATGAACATAAAGCATACATTCTCCCTTTCGATCCTGCCAGGCTGTCAGTGAGGCTGGCCTTTAAATAGAACTCTGGTGCATTCCAATTTATAGGCAAGCATTACTTATTGTTGGGAACGCTCTCTAAAGATGAAATATGACGGTCCTGTGCTCTTAGGAAGAACAAAGCAGCTTTCAAAGAATGGTGACATCACCCAACAAACCTGCTGTCATTAGACTGAAATAAATGGGAGAAGTTCAATTAAACTCACAGTCTGAAAAGTAATTTAAAGGCCTCTTTCTTCTGCTTGGTGTGTATAAATGCTCAATTTTTATTCTTAACTTTGCTAGGATCAGTAACATCAAATACATAATAGGACTGGCAGCTAAATGCTTCATTTGTTCAGGGCAGAATATTTCTATGACCCTACACTCATAAACCACCCAGCCCCCATGTCAAACTGCAATTTCCCTCTTAAGCAATTCACCTTAAGATAATTATTTCCTTGCAGTTTTGTTTAAATTTCAGTTTTAACAGGTTAATTATTTCCCTGCAGTTTTGTTTAAATTTCAGTTTTAACAGGTCCATGTGGCTTGTTAAAAAAATGTAACTTGAGCTATAAATGATACATCGTGGTTGATCCCATTTATCTTCATAACCAAGGTATCTCATTGCTCTTTCCAAAGAAAAGTAAATGTCATATAAGACCAGTCACCCTACATTTCCCTCAGTAGTCATAGGGTACATGCTATTACTGCTCCTTCTCTTCTCTGAGACTGGGACACTTTTAGGAAAATATTCTGAGTGACATAAAATTGGGAAATGATTTAAACTGCGATTCCTGGCTAAATTCCTGTTGTCAACTCTAGGCAGTTAAATGATTAGCAGCAGGGCCGTTTGGCTACCATCTCCCTGGGCTGCTGGCTGCCTACTTGGTTCCACTACTGCCACTGGTGTGCTGCTTGAAAGACCAAGAAGGCAGCTGAGGTCATCCTGCCTTTGTAAGTAAAATTCAAGGTTAAATTTAATGTCTTTCCTATATTTCTGATAATTTCTAGGACCTAAACTTTCATGGCCACTTCTGGCTCTGAATTTCTTCAGTTTCCTGTGGATTCTAAGACTTCTATCTTGTAGCCATTCTCTTCCTTCTGCTCTGTGAAGGCACAGGTATGATGGAATTTAGCCCTTTCTCTGATTTTTCCCAGCCCACTCACTCAAGGTTATCATGTCTAGCAGTAAAGGTTTGGAGGACAAGGACTTTTAGTTTTACTAAATTTGGCATTTTAACATTTTAATACAGGCCATAAGATACTGCTCAGCTTTCTCTCTTCTAGAAGGCTCTTTCACCTTTCAGACCCCTCTATTTATTATGTACATCAATTTGGCTCACCACTCCCTACTCAGTCCAAGATTTGACACTAGATGTCTGCAAATCCTACTAGAGTAAGGGTCCTCTGATCTGGGTCTCATTCTTCAGTAGCACCTAAGAACTAGTGGATGGTTTGACGGTTTAGAATTTTCTTTCTCCCATTATCAGCCGCTATGCATGCTTCCCTAATCACTCCCCACTCCTATATATATTCAAACTCTACCGTTCACATGAGGGATATTAAGTCATACCCTCTGGGGCCATTTGGACTAACAAAGTGGTTTTACTCCTTTGACTTACTTGTCAAGTCTATTAAAAAATACTTGAGGTGGTCCAAAACTAATTAAGCTGGTCAACCAAACAACTAACTTGGTCCTCCTTCTTTCCTCCCCACCTCCTTTTTTCCTTCCTTCTTGCCATAACAACTAAAACCAGTTTACCAAAAAATCATACTAATTTGTAGGAGAGAAGGAAATCTGGGTCACATAAATTTATATGCATAATTTTTTAACTCCCAGGTCCCTTCAAGAGTGCTAGTTAGCTGATTCACTTTGCTGTACGATAGAAACTAACACAACATTGTAACTATACTCCAATAAAAATGAATTGAAAAAAAAGAGTACTACTGTTAATATTTTTTTCTCTAAATGTATAAAGCCTAGATTCAGATGCTGTGTCATGTATCTCTGTGAAGTGAATTTCAATCTCTAACTCCAAAGAGGTAAAACAGAATCTGCATTGATTATGAATACAAATAAAGTATTCAAAACTGCACATAGGGGCTTCCCTGGTGGTGCAGTGGTTAGGAATCCGCCTGCCAATGCAGGGGACACGGGTTCGAGCCCTGGTTCAGGAAGATCCCACATGCTGCGGAGCAACTAAGCCCGTGCACCACAACTACTGAGCCTGCGCTCTACAGCCCGTGCACCTAGAGCTGGTGCTCCAAGACGAGAGAGGCCACCGCAATGAGAGGCCTGCACACGGCAATGAAGAGTAGCCCCCGGCAACTAAAAAGAAAGCCCACACACAGCAACTTAGACCCAATGCAGCCAAAAATAAATTAATTAAAAAAAAAGAGAAATGCATTTCCAATAAAATTTTAAAAAAACTGCACATAAATTAAACATCTTATGTATTTTGTTTGCCCAGGCCATGGGTAAAAAAAACAGGGTCACAATAACATTGGCAAAAATAATATTTCTCTAGTGCTGCTTCTATTTGCTTAATTAAAAATTAAAAAATCCAGGCCTCTCAAATCCCTTCTAAGTACTTCTGGAAGCCACATCTAACCTTTGTTCTCAGCAGCTACCAGACAGGGAATATTTTCATCCCTCTTGCTCAGGCCTTACTTCCTGGAGCAATATGTGCTACTAAAGATTCTGATGCCAAAGCCAAAGGTATCATGATTTGTGCCTCCTTGCTCTGTTCCACTGTCTCTCAATACCAGTTGTAGATAAGCACAGCTCCCTGTTCAGACATCTGTCATGTCCTCAAACAGTACCCCGTCTGCCACCCCGAAGTAAACATTTGTGACATAATCAACAAGTAAGGTTTATCACCCTATGCTTTCTCTATCTTGATGTGATTTTAGTAAAGTGCCTCTTCTTTTTAAATTCTCAATGGTCATTTCCTCTCTATAAGACACACAGTGTGTTAGGTTGGGATCCAAGTGCAGATGCTGTTCCTACCGCCAACCGGCTCACTCGAAGGATGCTATTTTTAATACTTTCCCTCTCTCCCTCCTTTCTCTCTTTATCTCTTTCTTTCTGATTGTCTATGCTTCAGAGTACTGACTTTTACATTCTTCCTCCAAAAAATAGAGGTAGGTCCAAAAATAAACTTGATCAGGAGAAACAGGTATTAAGTAAGGATTAACCTTACTTACTTACTTACTTAAACCTTAGAAACAGAGGCTCTTCATAAACAACTTAACTAGTTTCAGTTCATGGTTAACAGCCCTGCAGTTTAAAGAGAGCCTTCCAATAAGAAATCCATGTGTTTAAAACCATGTGATGGTGATTAGTAACTAATCACTAGTTTTGTAATTTTCACATTAGAATCAGTATCTCATAAGAATGTAGGTGATGGTAAGAGAATAAATAGAAATATAATATCATCTGGGCAGAATGTTTTTAACCCTTAAAATTACTCCACAAACATAAGATGGCACTTGACTTACACTATTGCTAGGAACTTAGATAATAAGCTAGAGGGGCTAATTGTCCTCCTCATCACTCCTTTGCCTCTCACAGTGGGACTAACTTCTGAGAACAGTGAGCATCTGGCATGCTGTTCTCCTCGAGAATAAAGTGGATCCTGAACTGTCAGTTGCTGACTGGTGGGCTTGAAAGCTAGATGAGATTTTTGGACAAATTAAAAAGTAATTTGCTGATGCACACTTTTCTCATAGTTTTTTAATTACTTGCATTTACTCTTTTTCATTTTTTCCCAATCATATGTTTCTTTTTTTTTTTTTTTTTTTTTTTGCGGTACTTGGGCCTCTCACTGTTGTGGCCTCTCCTGTTGCAGAGCACAGGCTCCGGACGCGCAGGCTCAGCGGCCATGGCTCACGGGCCCAGCCGCTCCATGGCATGTGGGATCTTCCCGGACCGGGGCCCGAACCCGTGTCCCCTGCATCGGCAGGCGGACTCTCAACCACTGCGCCATCAGGGAAGCCCCCATATGTTTCTTTTGATCTACTTTGAAGAGAGTTTTTCTTCCTAAAGTCTCTTAACTGTCAACAAGTTCCCCTCAAATGAGCCCAGAGATCAAGCCTTGATTACCTTTAGCATCGTAAGCTTAGAAAAAATGGTGGGAAGAGGAAGTTGCCTAAAACCGAAGCTTTCAAAATGCTTCACATTACCCCAGCACCACTGTGGAACTGTTTAAACCATGGAAGTTATAAAGAAAGTTACCTGTGTGTTACTGTAATGTATACAATGTTTCTTCTTTATTGTCAAGTGCATTGAAAATGTTTTTAAATAACTAAATGTTAGAATTACAGAAATGTTTATACATTTTTCCTTCTTTTCTGTTTCTACCTTGGCAATCTGACTGGTGTGCCTCTGCACATTTACAATATCCTTGCTTTTCTCTTTACAGTCTCAATAAACTATGACGAGGGGCAGTGTCTACATACACCAAAACAAGTGATAAATTAAAGACAAATGTTATCAGTTGTTTGGATAGCTTGTTTACCTGTGCCAAAATGAACTGATTAAATGGTTTTTGTTTAAAAGAGAAAAAAAAGAGCCAAACTTTAAAAAGTTAAGAGAGTAATAAAGGACTCATTTTCCATTTCCTAATATTGCTGTATATAAATAGGCAATGTTGAATGTGTCAAAATCAAAAAGATGATTTCTATGTAACGTATTTAAAATGCTAATCTAGGGATTATCTGCATATTCTATTATTTGTATATTCAGGAGGCAAAGGATATTTTCTCCATATTCTGTGCTATTGTCAATGTCATTGAAATTAATCTCTTCCTATTCACCCAACACGACTAATAATTTAAGGTAGCTCAGACACTTGTTAATACCAAGTGAGTAAGAATGTAGAACTGGACTTCTTATACGTTACTGATGAAAGTGTCAATTGGAAAATCCACTCTGGAAAATTGTTTGGTACTACCTATTAAAGCTGAGTGTATACTTTATGACCCAGCAATTTCATTCCTAGGTATAAATCCAACAGGAATGTCTACATTCATGCACCAAAAGTAATGCATACATAATAGCAATGTACACTAAAGCCAAAACTGGAAACAACTCAATTATCCATCAACAGTAGAGTGGATAAATAATTATGACCTATTCATCAATGAAAACAAATGAACTACTATATGGTAAGACATATTGTGCAAAAGAAGCCAGGCTCAAGAGACTACATACTGTATGATCCCACTTATACAAAGTTCAAAAACAGGTGAAAAAAACTAACTTATGTAATAACCAGGATAATGGTTACCTGTGAGGTGAGGGAGTAGTAACTGGCACAGGGGGTGCTTCTAGGGTTCTAGTAATGTTCTATTTCTTGATCTAGGTGGAGGTTACATTAGTAATGAAAATGTATTGATTTGTTCATGATAATACATGTACTTTTTTTGTATATACGTTATTCTCAATAAACCACTAAAAAACCTTAAAAAAAGTTTGAGGTACCTTGATAATAATTACTGTATCCCATATGTAACTCCTGCATAAAAGATACAGAGAGTTTAAAGTAGATGGGTAATAACTTTAAGTGGAGAAAACTGGCACACATCCAGCTAACAAAGTAATAAGTCATTTTGATAGCATACGCTCCCAATATGGTGTGACAAGAGCACATCACCTCTGTGGTATTCTCCAAACTCTAAAACTTCAATCTATTCATGAGAAAACATCAGGCAAACCCAAACTGAGAGGCATTCTACAAAATACTTGACCAGTACTCTTCAAAGGTATCGAAGTTATGAAAGATAAGGAAAGATCAAGAAACAATCACATGTCAGAAGAGACTAAGGAAACATAATGCCTAAATGTAATGTGGTATCCTGGGTATTCAGAAAAAGAATGGTAGAAGAACAGTGGAAATTTGAATGAAGACTACAGTTTAGTTAATAGTATTATACCAATATTCATTTCTTAGTTTTGATAAATGTAGAGATTATGTAAGAAATTAACATTAGAGGAAGCTAAGTGAAGGGTATACAGAAACATTCTGGGCTATCTTTGCAACTCTTCTATAATGCTAAAATTATTTTGAAATAAAAGAGGTTATTTAAAAATGAACTTGTAACTATGAGAGCTTATATATATTTGTTAATTTAAGATATTTAAATAAAATATCTAGAGTGATGCAAGTTCAGTTCTGGTATCTATCTATCTATCTGCATCTAGATATAAACACACACAAACATTCACACATACACATAAGCACACATACATGTTAGCTTCCTCGGTAAGCATGAGATAGCAGGGATGAGAAGTGTGTTCTGCTTTAGTGTGGACAACAAGATGCACACACATAAACTGAAAACTCCTGATGAAATCTAAGATTTCTGTTTAATATTCATGATATTTCTCTCTTTCCTAAGCCCATTAGCTCACTTCTCCATAAGGTATTGTGACATCTGTAAAAGTGTTTCTGGTCAGTTTGTTCCCTCTAAAATTCTTGCTCCTTATTCCATCTGGCTTTGCAAATACGTAAAATATCTGTGTTGCATCACACTTTTTAAAGCAGCTTCCAATGACATTCACTGACTTCAAGCGTGGCTTAACCGTTCCTACATCTGATGCAAATGGCTTCTTTAATTCTCTTCAGATCAGGCCACCCATCTTTGAGTATAACTGTTGCTAATTATCAATCTGTGTAGCAGTCTGCTCTACTTTTCTTCCGTCTGTTCAGGCTTAGGCAAGCTTACTGTTGAGCAATCGCATTCTTTACTATTGCCAAAACAGGTTTTATTTTATGTAATTTTACGCAGCTGAACTGCTCCCCTGACAGTAGCCATCCCGCTAGAACCAAGCTCATCAAGCTCACTGGTAATAGCAGTGGAGGAAATTTAGCCAAGAATCTTTAAAGTGTTCATGTCAGGACACAAAGAAGCAAACCCTCAGGGTACATGTTTCTGCTTGTTTATCATCCAGGAGTGGATGACCAATTCAGAAAAATGGAGGTATTATCTCATCTTCTATGGTATTTATTCAGTGGAATTTAAAATGTTATTAGGAAGGTGATCTTAACCATAAGTGCCATATATCTGGCCATGCATTGGGACTATAAAGTCATAATGTTTTTCAGGAAGACACAGAAATATCTTTATATCTCAAATATCAAGTTTAAGATTAGCTTGTGTCTATTTTTTTGGGGGGGTGGGCAGAGGATGGAAGTGACTGCTCACTTTTTACATTACACTTTGCAGTTTTCAAAATGATTTGGTAATATATATGCATGCAAAGAATTTGGGAATAAAATATTTTAGGAATTTAGCAAATGACTAGCAGCTCTGAAAGAACATATTGATGTAAGGATATTCTGTTGCACTAATGATATTTAAAGGAAGAAGAGTGGAGCAATCTCATCCTCTTCTCTGAGATTGGGAAAGACACTCTGCATTATTCCTTTTTTTTTTTTTTCTTTTAACAAGATAAGAAGTCTGAGACCAGAAAAATATAATGCCATTTGTGAAATACTATTCTTTCCCTTTGTCTATATCACGTCTGAAAATAATGATGCTGCAAATGTCATTTGTCTTATATTTGGTCTTGCATTTTATACTTAAATTCTCATACAAAATCATGAGATTTTATACTTAAAATTTCATTAGATTTTGGTGTAATACAAATATAATTTTAAAAATCAATGACAATATACATCTCATCAAAATAAACATGTGATACTTGAATTGATTCAATAACTTTCTAGGAAACCACAGAAAGACATAATAATTCCATGGGTACAGACTCACATACTTTGGGTAAATGCTCCTGAAACTGGAATGCAGTGCCAAGAAACACTGCAGGGGCATTCTTTCAGAAAAAATGTCCCAAAAGTCTGTTCTCTTACCCTGTTGGCCTATTTTACCTAGGGGAAGGGAGCTAAAATGTGTTTGATGTACCCAATGCATTATTCATTAACAGTGAGCACTTCATCTCTGTGCCAAAAGCAGAACCAATCTGCTTACCATTCCTTGCCATGATGCCTTTAAAAGAGAATAAAAGCAAAGTACTCATCAATCCTGTAAAGAAAATGACACGAGAGATAAATAAGACATAAAGTTATTGGGGAATTGGTAATAAGATCAATTATTTACATTAAATAAAAGAAATTTACTATGGATAATTTTGTTATGCAGAAATCAGATTGCAGTAAGGAAGTGAATATTTCTATTATCCTATTGGTCAATGTGGCTAGTATCCAACAAAACGTTATACTTCCCTCACATATGGAAGATTCAGTGCTAGGAGCTATTAACTCACCCAGAAACTATACATTTCCCAGACATCCCTTGCATCCAAGAATGATTAGTTTACCTCTTATCAGTGGATGTGGGCAGATATAATGTTTGTCACCTTCATGCTTGAGTTTTTAAAAAACAAATGTTAATTCTCCACTAACGCTTTTTCTTTTGACCTAAGAGCCCCTGTGAGATGTCAAAGCCACAAGATGGAAGGAGTTTGGGTCCCTGAACTACCACATGGAGGAAATGTGCCCACTGGGAACATTCATATATAACCATTAAGTTTGTGAAAAATAAAATGTGTTTCATCACATCACATTAAAACTCTAAATTTAGGGTTTAGCTGTTACAGCAACTAGCTTTACCCTATCTTACACAGTCAGGTATTGGCTCATCAACAGATGAAGATAGGTGAAAAGAAGTCAACATCATTGATAATTACACCCTACAAAGGCATCAGAGTAAGGGAGACACAACAAATAGAAGACAAACTCTCTCAGCAGAGATTGTTTGAGTTTTTATGCCTGATATTCTAAGCAGAAGAAAAATATGAGTCCACAATTACTGGACCTGAAAAAAGCTTGAAAGAATGTTCTTTCTGAGACAGGAAGGATAACCATGCATGAAGTTTTTAAAGGGAATAAACTAATGAAATTAGAAATAATGGCTGCCCACACATTAGGAAAGTTTCTAAAGACAGAGAGGATTAGAAAAAAATTATAGAAGAGATATCTAACCTGCAGTGACTTGCCTGGGTGTCCATCCCTATAGATTTCATTTCCTACACATACATATTTCCAGGGCCATGGGAAGAGCAGACAGAGGGGTTGGGCAGAGAATCACTCATATTCTTCCTAAAGACTGAATCTTAGTCACAGAGAAATTACTTCTCTGTTAAAATAGCAGTTAATCAGTGAAATGTTCCTAATTTCTGCATATTTCTCCATATGCCCCCTCCCTCTGTACACTTTGAGTTCCTTTAGCATTCAGAGAACTTTGTGTAAGCCTGTATTCAGCACTAATGAGGTATGGGTGGGCTGTTTCTCTACGATTACTCTCTCACCCAGCAGTGATGGCTTGAGTACAGGGGCCTTGTATTATTCTTCTCTGTATCCCCAAGAGTTGTTTATTCATAAAATATTCATGAAGCATCTACTATGTGCCAGACCCTATGCTAGGCACTGGAGATAGAAGGGTGAACAAGACCAACAAAGTCTCTGACTTTTGGAGATTACATTCTACAGGGGATCAAAAAATTGAATTACTTCAAGTTACAATAATTTCTATGATTAAAAAAGAGGCAGAAATAGGGAATAGTAAAGGAGGGCCTTCTTTAGGTAGGATAATCAAAGCAAGTCTCTCTCTGAGGGGTGAAATTAAAAGATGAGATCTGAAGGAGGAGAAATATCTATGTAAAAAGTGTGTGTGCATTTGTGGTGGGGGAACATCTCAACAGAATAAAGAGTATGTGCAGAGGCTCTGAATCAGGAAATGGTGTATTTACATAATTTTAAAAGGCCAGTGAGTACGAATGGAGTATGTGAGGGGATCATGGCCTAGAATGAAGTAGGGAGGTAGATAGTTTTAGAAACTGTAGTAAGAAATTCAGATTTTATTCTAAGTACAACAGAAGACCATTGCAGTGTTATAAGCAAGTAAATGACATTACCCAATTTGGATTTTGAGAAGAGCACTTTTTATGGGTAATGGATTAGTATGTGGGAAAGATTTAGCAGGTTATTTAAATGATCCCAAGTGAGAGATTTTGAAGACCTGGACCAAAATGAAGGCAACAGAGATGGAGAGAAGAAGGCAGATCCAAGACGTATTTTAGCCATTTATTTCACAGAATGTACTGAAGACCTGAACGTAAGCATTGACAGAGTAAGGAATGCAGGATAAATCTCAGGCTTGAGAAACTATTTAGAATGTGTAGATGGGGAAGATGTGCTGTAGTAGTGGGAGGAACAGATGGATACAAGTTGGGGAGGGTGGAGTGGGAAGAAGTCAAGAGTTCCATTACCATGATTTGACAAGTGTATGAGATATCCAAGAGCAGATGTCAAGTAGACAGTTGCATAGGCTAGTCTAGAGCAGAGAAGATCTGAGTTAAGTCAGACATCTGGGATGACCAGCATAAAATATAATTGAACCTATGAGAATTACTCATAGGTAATTGAGTAATTGAGGGGTAGAGCATATGAAGAGAATTCAGTGCCTTTCACAGTGCTTCATACATATTTTTTGAATGAGGACAAGAATCCTGACATCATTGCCAGTGCCCATGAACAGGTCCCTGACTCTACACCCTGCCAGCTGCACCCCACACCCACCACTTTTCCTTTTTGTGTGCCAATTGCCTACTTTGATTTTCACACAGTGTCTGCTGCCTAACTTCCCAGATACTCCATCCATTCAGCTCAACTCCCTCATACCTAAGGAAACCCTGCAGAACAAGTAGCTTTACGCCCTAGCACCAGAATTCCTATCCTTCATACTTGATCTGATTTGCTCTGACTTGCTAATGATGTGATTGTTTTATTCTGATAAGGACGTAAACAATAAATAGATGCCCAGATGGATCCCAAACTAAGGGAGAGGTGAGATCTACTAGCAAGATTGTATAAAGAAAAAAAAATGATAAAAAGAATAGAGTCTAGAATAACCAGGGCACTAGTATGTGTTTGAATATTTAGGGGAAAAAATCTTTACAGGTTGAAAATATCTCAAAATTCTGTATGCTTTTCCATTAGAAATAAATCACTTTGTATATTCTTAAGCAATTATGTGATTCTAACTTTTTTTTAATTAAAGATTTTAAAGGTTGTGCTCCACTTCTCAATCAAACATACTATGTGTTTAAGGAAAAAACATATGATGCATGAAAGTTATTTAGTTTAAAAGAATATATTATTCTTTATGGCATTACACTTCTTGTTAAAAACTTCACTGTAAGTGATCTGAATTTTTGACATTAGCTTTACTTCATTACCATAAAATCATGATCTTTTAAAGGCAATTGAGAGTACAATTAACCTTAAGAAAAGGATGTCATCATTTTCTGATTATCTCAGCTTTCAAAAGCCAGTCATCCAGAACCAGTGTTTCTAATAAAATAAAATTTTCAGAAATGAGATCTGATCTATATTTTCTTGGCTCTCTGAATACAAAACAGACTTTGTGGGATGCATGCCTAATGAGTCATCCTTGTTTTTACATGAAAAACATGATTTTCCAGTACTGTAGCATTTTGCTCTTTACTGATGCATTTGCATCAAATGAATATATTACAACTTGGATGTTGTGATTTAGTTAATTATGACAGTCACATTGATGCCTTAGTGATTTCATGAATCTGGAATGGACCTGAGTTTTTTAGGGGTCTTACCTCTAATATTAAAAAAATCTTGTAAAGTGAATCTTTCTTAATTGTATTTGATTATGTTAATATTCTCTGAGTCCTGGAATGGACATGTTTACCATGGATATAAAAAGTACAAGGTCTCACTTTAGCAGCATAGCTGCCATGGACGAATATGGAACAGCACACAAAGGAATGATATGAACTAATTAAATGTACTGTTGTATTATTTTTCCCACTCAGTGTGGTTTAATACTTATTCATTAAATGAATAAGAGGGAAACTCTGCCATCTACTTTAAGTAGAGTGAAGGAAAAGCATCCATGAAGGGATGGCATTTAAGCTCTGACCTAAATAATGAAAGCAGCAGCAATGTGTAGAATCAAGGAAGAGAACTTCAGGCAGATGAAGCCAGAAGCATTAAAGCCCTGAGGCAAGAAAGAGCTCACCATGTTCCCAGAAGACCAGGGTGACAGTGACATGGGAGTGAAGAGAGAGTGGTGTAAGACTGATGGGCAGGCAGGGACCAGGTCACACTGCACCTTACAGGCCAAGGTTGAAAGCTTAGATTTATTGCAAGAGTTGGGAAACCACTGAAAAGCTTTAAGCAAAGGAAAAATATGACCTAGTTAGGGTCAAAAAAAAAAAAAACAGAAAGAAAGTCCAGCAGCTCTAAGGAAGGTAAATTGGATGGGGTTAAGAGTGGTCCACAGTCATGGAGTCAATCTTTCAATCTTCACTTTGGAAAATATAAGTGTTTTAAAAGAGTTCAGATCTAAGAAATATAGATTAGGTGACTGGGAGTTTAGAGAATTGGGAATAAATGTAAGATAGGAATTTTTTCCCTAATGAAAATTTACTTTGCATTTGGTCTCCTAAGATAAAAGTATAGAAACTTTAATTAAAGTTAAAAGTTTGACTATATTAAACCAAATGCAATGGTAAACTATTCCAGTCACACCCAGGAGCACTAAACATGTGTCAACTGATTTTCTGTGTTGATGGGGTTCTCTCAGAGCCTTTATCGACCTGACTCACATAATTGTGCTCTACTAGAGATTCAGACATCCCTCTTTGTTTCCAGTTTCTCCCTACCCCTACCTCTGATTTAGCCAATGAAAAATGAAGGAGCAGGCATCATTAGCACAACGGATCTACGTAACTTATTCATGAATTCAGGAACTGTAGACAAACCAAGTCAAACTTATGGTCCATCCTGTCTAATGCTGACTTTCACAGTCCCATTTAGAATAATTTGCAAAGGGAATATTTTCCTTTATGACACTGACCTCTAAAATTTAAGACTGAATTTGACCTTCCTAATTTCTCTAGCTGGGACAATAAGCCATAATTTCATGTAGTAAGCATATAATGAATATGGAATGATGATTAAATGAATGAATAAAATAAATAATACCCTCCATATATTGTAAATAAGAGCACCCATCCTCTATAATAAGAAATTGTGAACCAACATCTAAATGAGGTTAGCCATTCGCAAGAGTAGCCCACGCCAAAAGATGCCTTAATTTATTAAATAAATTTTAATTATCTACTCTGGGGTCAGCAAACTTTTCCCCTAAAGGGCCAGACAGTAGACATCTGGACTTTGCAGACCATATGGTCTCTGTTGCAACTATTCAACTCCACCATAAATGACTATATTCCAATAAAACTTTATTTATGGACACACAAATTTATACTTCATGTAATTTTCATGTGCTGTGAAATACTCTTCTTCTGCTTTTCTTCAATCATTTAAAAGTATAACAACCATTCTTGGCCCACAGGCTGTACAAAGCAGGCATCTAACCATAGTTTTCTGAGACCCTGGTCTCCTAAACATCAGGCATTGGAGAGACCGCAGTGAAGAAGATAGTTTTGTAAAGGTGGTGATGATGGGACTAAGGTATCCACCAAATCCTTTTTTTACTCGACCAAGGATTAACTTTAGGTAGACCAGTCAGATGTAATCTTGAAAATTTTGCATTATGTTCATTCAAGTTTAGCATGAAGTTCTGCTAATCTTGATAAGCAACAACAAGAAGTGAAGAATAATCATTTCAGCATATTCAAAGGCTTGTTAAGGGGGAAACATCTTTATAAAGGAATACTTTTTAAGAAAGCAATGACATAGAATGAAGCAAGAGCAAGTCTCCAGCAGTTCAACTTATGACTGAAACATCCCACCATCTATTCAACTCTTTTGGCTCTAGCATCATATTCATTAGGTAACTTTCTGATTTCCAATCAGTTTCCCAGGTACTCTGATATTGCAAAGGTAATGCCCTGGATAGCAGATATAATTATTTCTACCACTGGAAATGAAGCGCCTCACTATGAATGAATAAACTGGTAAGCTTGGATAGTTTCAATCAAGTCCCCAGAGTCTTGTATATAAAAATAACTTCCTGAACATGGAATGCTGAGAACCAGATCCTGACCCCTTGCTGAGCCCACCAAGGTAGTGGTTTCCCTTGAGTCTCTGCCTACACAGCAGGCACATAGCCCTTAACTGCCAAGTTCTCAGTCAAGCATTATGTTTCTCTCCTGCAAAACTTTCTCTTAAACACTTTTTATATTTATTTTTCATTTGATCTGTGAATATTTTAGTATGTATCTCTATAAGGGCTCTTTTTAATCATAACCACAACACCATTACTTGTACTTAAAATAAATTAACATTAATTCCACAATATCAATGAATATGCAGTTACTGTTTAATTTTCAGTCTCATAAATACTTTAAATTTATATTTTTCTACTTTATTTACATTAATATATACATTTCTTTTCATTATTCTATGTCTGCATGCATTTACAGAGAAGCAAATGATTACTCTCTATGATAGAAAATACAGCTTTTTAAAATTTGACCTAAAGCTTTTCTTTCCAGCCTCAACAACAGCCTTTCTCTGTAGTAAACAGAGTGCTGGACTGAGAATCAAGAGATCAGTTTTTGTTTTTTTCCCTGCCACTTAATATATGAGATTAGGAAATCACAGAGTCTCTTTAGGGCATATTTCTTCACCCCATGAAATGAGGAGCTGAGTAAGCAGATGCTCTCAAAAGACCCTTTCCTCACCAAAACTCTTTGGTTCTGTGATTCTATAAGGGTGCCTTGTCTGAACCCTTTATAAATATTCAGATAGGTGATATCCTCCTCAAGTCTACAATTTAGTCTAGTGAAGAGTACAAAATGTGTCATCAATCTTTAAAAGGAGGGAGTCAGATTCATTTGACTATTCACATAGTCTACGTATCTTTTCTAATTTACTAGATAATGATTCCTCCTACTCCTTAGTTTAGACAGCAAAGAAAGAGCTACTCTAACCAAAACATCAATGTTAATGGTTAAAATAACTGGATCTTTTCCTTAAAACTAAAGAATCTCTCAGCATGAGAAAGCAAAAACAAAATCAGTGTTGGACAATATGCATATTTAAGGCTTTCCTTTTCTTTAAACTTTAGTCAGCAAAATAAACAGCAGCTAATTGTATAAAACAAGAATGAGATATATGATGCAGCCTCACAACTAACTTTCTGAGTGTGTATTTAATATAGGAACTTCAAATTAAAGTTTCTCTCCTGTAGTTTAATATCCTTCTGTATCGCCTTCTTCTTAGAAGGTGAAGAAATTTCTCTTTTAAATGTAAAGGTAAATTATAGTCCAAAGGCTTTAAGAAATCAATGTTCTCGTGACAATTAAGGTTATAATTTAGAAGAAGACCCACATTATAATAAGTTAAAGTCTAACAATGAAGATGTAAGAAACCACCTAGATAATCAAAGCTAACATTTACAAATGTAACTAATAAAAGAACTCTTTCTAAACAACTTATTAAAACATTAAAATTTTATTATGATTTAACATTAGATATAAAGCCTTTAAATCTGTTCCAATCACTTACTGAATTGCACAATTATTTAAAAGTGATTTCTGCCACTCATCCATGCCTGCGTCTGTGTTTCATATAGCATTAAGGAAACAGGCATCCAATCTTACTCTCTATAAAAGTCATATATTTTTTTCTTCTTTTAACATAGTCCTTAAACTTAGAAGATAAGTGCTATAAAAACTTGACTAAAAAGTAATTTGGTCAATTTGTTACAACACAAGCAAAACTAAAGAAACATTCTAACATTTGTGGGGAGGAACTGAATATGAGGTATAAGAAAAAGAGAGGAGTCAAGAATGATATCATAACTTCTGGTATGAGCAACTGGAAGGACAGAACTTCCATTTACTAGATGGGGAAAAGGGCCAGTGCAGCACATTTCAGGTTGAAACTTGGGAGTTTAATTTTGAAGAATATGAGATGCTTTTTGGATATATACATGTGGAAGTACCAAGTAGACAGCTGGAAATAAAAGCCTGCGAGTCAGGGAAAATGTCTGGGCAGAAGGTCTAATTTGGGGAATTGTGAGCCAATAGATGGTATTTAAATCCATGACAGATGAGATCACCAAGTTAGTGTGTGTAAACACAGAAAAGGACCAAGGATCCAACCTTAGGCATTCTTTGTTTGAAAGCCAGAGACACTGGCAATGGAGACTGAGAAGGAATCACATGTGCGAGAGGAGGACAGTCAAGAGAGTGTGGTGTCTTGGAAGACAAATTAAGGCAATATTTGAGGGAGGAAAGAGTGCTCAACCCTACTGAATGCTGAGAAGTCAAGCAGAATATAGAATTTTGACTTTACCTTCAAAATATATCCAAAATATGACCACATCTCACTATGTCCAAATGATTACTTTGATCCAAGTCATCAGTATCTCAGTGCATTAGCTTCTGAACTGGTCTCTATGTTTCCACCACTGCTCCCAACAATATATCTTCAACACAGCAGCCAGAGTATTCTTTTAAACAAAGTTTGGTCATGTCACTTCTCTACTTAAAACTCTCTAAAGACCTCGCAACTTACTCAAGGTAAAAGCCAAAGCTCTTATAATTGCCTTCAGGGTTCTGTACCCTCTGGCCCTTCCACCATTTCTTATCTCCCTGGCTCACTCTACTTCAGCTATACTGCCTCTTTGTTGTTCATTGAACACATCATTTATACTCACGCCTCAAAACCTTTGCACTGGCATTCATGGTTCCTTCTACATGAAATGCTTTTCCCCTATATATCTACATGGCTTACTCCTTCACATTCTTCAAGTCTTTGCTTAATTTCACCATATTCGTGAGGTCTTTCCAAAATAAACTACTTAAAAATTTACCCCCTACCATCCTACAGTCCCCCATCCTTCTTCTCTGCCTTATTTTTTTTCTTAGTAATTATCACTTATTTATTCATTTGTATTTGTCTGCCTTCCCTCACTATGAGTTCCAGAAGGCAAGGTATTTTTTTTCTCTTGCTCAAGCCATAATTTTGTGCCAAGAACATGCCTAACACGTAGTAGGCACACTACAAGAAAAAATAGTTGAATAGGCTTATTCAGAGCTTTGAGGGACACTCTACATTATGAATATATCCTATTTTAATCTCCCATAGTCCATATTTTCCTTTGAAATATATTTATTGGCCTTTGGATTGCTGCAGGTGGCTAAAACATAAAAATATTCAAATACTTTTCTGGCTACCAATCCATATGCTCTATTCCTAAGGGTACAGACCAAGCATACACTAGACAGGTCTTGGCTCCAAATCTCTACTTTGGCACTGTGCAGAAAAAGAGTTAACACAGCAGGCCTGAGACTTATCTTTAGAAAGGCCTGCTTGCAAGTTTGACACTCAACTGGCATTTGGGAACTTAGATTTTGGGAGACTTCTCACCACCCTAATTGAAAAGAGTGGTTCACTGTGCCTAAATTGGTTGTGCAAACAATATGGTTTATGCAGAATACCTGCTTCCCTTCTGGAAGTCTCGATTGCCAGGCAAAGGCTGACTAAGTGACCCATCTCCAAGAAAAACCCTGGAAACTGAGTTTCTAATGAGCTTCCCTAGTAGACAACATTTCACATGTGTTAACACAACTCACCCCTGGGGCAATTAAGCTTGTCCTGTGTGACTCCACTGGGAGAGAATTCTGGAACTCATGCCTAGTTTTCTCTATACTTCCCTCCATGCACCTTTTCTGTTTGCTAATTTTGCCTTGCATTCTTTCACTGTAAAAAAAATAATAGCCAGAAGTATGACTATATGCTGAGTCTTATGAGCCCTCTGAGCAAATCATCTAACCTGGGCTGGGAAGGGTCCTGGGGGCCCCTGATCTGGTCACTCATTGAACTCTTACTGCATGCTTATTATAAGCTTCAACCCTAGTGAACTGAAAAAGACCATAAATGAGCTTGTGGGCTTTATTTATTTTGCCCCTCTCCTTTAAGGCCTGGGGTTTTCTCCAACTGAAGAAGCCTGCTCCGTGGCTCCTTCTACAGAGGCCTCCTCTTATCAGGAAGTACTTCAAGGCACAGTCACATGATAGAAATGGTAAAGAAATAAACCCTGTGAAAGAGAGCCAAGAGCATCCAGGCTTCAGAGCCAGCTCCACTGTAACTCCTTTACAGCTTCTGAAAGTGAACAAATGGGAGGTTCTTGACACAGATTAGACTTCTTTTTTCTTGAGACATGGAGTAAGGAGGTATCTTCTCAAGGTTTCAATACTGGTTTTTAGAATCTGCCATTAATACTAGTCTTTGGATTTGAAATAATCATTCCACAGTCTAATGAAGAAAACTTACATATATAGACCATTTCCTACCAAAAGCACAATAGTAAATATAAAAAATATATGTACATGTAAAACACATATCTTTTGTAGTAAATGTAATAATAAATGTGCTTGTTATAGGAAGTGGTATGCCATCTATGTTTTACATAATCTCCTAAACATCCATTTCTTTCTTTAATTCAGAAAAACCATCCTGCCTTTTGTATAGAATCCTGATTTATCTACCACATGCATTCCTATTCAGGTCTAATCACTGCTCTTCAGGAAAAATAAAATTTTAAAAGACCAGCAAAATAGAAATTTAAAAGACCAGCAAAAAAAAAAAAAAAATCCAGGAGATGGATGCACTGATGTATGCAAACAAAGTGATTAGAATTCTTGGGCTTAAAAATACAAAGTTTTAACAAATATATTAAGTACTATGAATAATTCATTTACCAAATTCCTAAGTCATCAGTGGTAATCACATGAATTGAAAATAAGAGCTAAGTTTTCTAGAGTGTGGAGTTAAAAAAAATCATCACAATAAGCAGCACAGACTGAGATTTTTCTGTGTTTTTTAACAATCTGTATATGTTTTCATTGCTGTGTAACAAATACCACAAACTTGGTAGCTTAAAATAATACTCATTTATTGTTCCTACATCTGTGGGTCAGAAGTCCAGGAGCAGCTTGGCTGGGCTTGCTGTTCAGGGACTCACACTCAAGGTATTGGCCAGGCTGTGATTTTTATCAGGCTCTGGAGAAGAATCTGCTTCAATACTCATTCAGGTTCTTGGCAAATGCACTTCCTTGCAGTTTTAAGACTAAGGTTCCTGTCTTCTTGCTATCTGTAGTCTAAAAGTCACTCACAGCTTCCAGATACCACCCACCGTTCCCTGTCATATAGCCCCCTCCATCCTCAAAGCCAGCAACAGAAAACCTTCCTTGCCTCAAATCCCTCTCACACTTCCAATTTCTTTCCAAGAAGAGTCCAGTCCCTTTTAAGGGCTCATGTGATTACATCCACTAATTATAATCTCCCAATCCTACGAACATTTTAAGAATTGAGACTTTACTTCTGCAAAATCCCTTCACAGTGGAACCTAGATTCATGTCTAATTGAATAACTGGGAGAAGGTGTGTGTACACCAGAGTACAGACAATCTTAGGGGTTATCTTAGAATTCTGCCTACCACAAAATCCTAATGCACCAGGCTCATAAAGTGCCTGTGTTAAAGGCAGAACTAGAGCTGGATAAAACATCAGTCTGATCCAAAATGAGAACCGTTTTAAGTTCTAAAATTTCTAAATTTAGTAACTTCACATTTTTCTCATTCGCTTAGTCAGTTTCACCAATAATTGATCTCTTTTCCTTTTGTTATCCTTCTCTCTCCAGGTTTATTTAGTAATCAAATCAATTGACCAAAATAAATGTGTGATGTCCTCAAGAAGTTCACTGTTGAAGAGAAGCAGCAGAACATAATGGAAGAAAGATATACAAAGAAATGTACAGAAAACCCAGTATCAAATGTCATGCACTGAACAGAGCAATTTCTTCACTGGCTATAGAACTAAGGAGCACTGTCTTGAGGCAGCTCTGCCTATGATAAGAGGTCAGCCTTTGGGGATGACAAACCTGCATCCTTTAGTGCTTATTTCACACTTACCTCACTCACTAACTGTGTGACCTAGGGAAGCTCTTCTGACTTCCTTGAGCTCGAGACTCCTCATCTATAAAAGGGAGGTAGATAGTTTCTAACCCCCAGGTTTTTGTGAGATTTAAATGAAATAATGTACATAAGGCACTTTGGAGAGTATTTTTACCAGGTACCTTTACACATAATAGATATCAATAAATATATACTATTATTTTTAATTATCATTTGCATAAATTATGGAAAGCTTCGTGGAGAGCATGTTTTCTCTGTACAACCACAAAACTTTGTGTGCAGGGGTCTATGTCATGGCTCTTACCCCTCTTATTTGTTATAATTTTCCTTACTCTTGTCTGTCCTTCCTTATACACTGGCTTCTAAAAGAATCTGTGCATTTCCTCTTTCTGTCACCAGCTTGAATATGTGCTTAGTCAATAAATATATACATTTTGGACAAACGGATTAGGATAAGAACTGATACGTTCTTATCAGTATTTGGAAAAACAGAAATAATTAACCTTGGCAGAAGAAAAGAAAGGGCAGCTGTGGTAAACGGTAAGGAAGATACATCCAGAGATTAGAGGGAACAAATAGTTTGCTTTGGGGAACATCATCAATGAGGGTAACCCTTGTATAACCCTCAGTTTCAGAGAGGAGTTTTAGGTACCACGTTTTGACAAAATTATAGAGTAATATTAGAGAAATACCCAAATGCTGATTTTCTTAAATCTAATTATTTTGACTAGCATTTCAAAAAAGAAAACAGTTCAATACTTCAAATAGGTTATGATATGCATATTTCCTATTTCTACCTGTGTCAGATGAATTTGTCCCCTTTACTGTAAAGCAATGTCAAAGGCAAATCAAGAGTTCAATTCTTTAGTCTCTTCAATCCCATTACTTTTAAATCTTCAATAAAAACTAAAATATTCAGCACAGTTTGACCCATCAGAAAACCCATTCTTTTTACCTAACTTCAAATTGGTCAGTCAAAAAATAAATTGAGTAGTTTGCCAATGGTTTAACATTTGCTTTGCTATATCATATGCATAAAACTATGACCCCCAAATTACCAATGGCATTTTTCACAGAATTAGAACAAAAAATTTTACAATTTGTATGGAAACACAAAAGACCCCGAATAGCCAAAGCAATCTTGAGAAAGAAAAATGGAACTGGAGGAATCAGGCTCCCAGACTTCAGACCATACTGCAAAGCTACAGTAATCTATACAGTATGATACTGGCACAAAAACAGAAATATAGCTCAATGGAACAGGATAGAAAGCCCAAAGATAAACCCATGTACCTATGGTCACCTAATCTATGACAAAGGAGGCAAGAATATACAATGGAGAAAAGACAGTCTCTTCAATAAGTGGTGCTGGGAAAACTGGACAGCTACATGTAAAAGAATGAAATTAGAACACTCTCTAAAACCATGCATAAAAATAAACTCAAAATGGATCAAAGACCTAAATGTAAGGCCGGACACTATAAAACTCTTAGAGGAAAACGTAGGCAGAACACTCTTTGACATAAATCGCAGCAAGGTCTTTTTTGATCTACCACCTAGATTAATGAAAATTAAAACAAAAATAAACAAATGGGATCTAATTAAACTTAAAAGCTTTTGCACAGCAAAGGAAACCATAAACCAAACAAAAATACAACCCTCAGAATGAGAGAAAATATTTGCAAATGAAGCAATCAACTAGGGACTAATCTCCAAAATATACAAGCAGCTCATGCAGCTCAATATCAAAAAAACCAAAGAACCCAATCAAAAAATGGGGGGAAGTTCTAAATAGACATTTCTCCAAAGAAGATATACAGATGGCCAATAAACACATGAAAAGATGCTCAACATCACTAATTATTGGAGAAATGCAAATCAAAACTACAATGAGGTATCACCTCACACAGGTCAGAATGGCCATCATCAAAAAATCTACAAACAATAAATGCTGGAGAGGGTGTGGAGAAAAGGGAACCCTCTTGCACTGTTGGTGGGAATATAAATTGGTACAGCCACTATGGAAAACAGTATGGAGGTTCCTTAAAAACCTAAAAATAGAACTACCATATGACCCAACAATCCCACTCCTGGGCATATACCCTGAGAAAAACCATAATTCAAAAAGATACAAGCACCACAATGTTCACTGCAGTACTACTTACAATAGCCAGGACATGGAAGCAACCTAAATGTCCATCAACAGAGGAATCGATAAAGAAGATGTGGTACATATATACAATGGAATATTACTCAGCCATAAAAAGGAACGAAATAGTGCCATTTGCAGAGATGTGGATAGACCTAGAGACCATCATACAGAGTGAAGTGAGTCAGAAAGAGAAAAACAAATATCATATAATACCACTTATATGTGGAATCTAGAAAAATGGTACAGATGAACTTATTTGCAAAGCCAAAATAGAGATACAGATGTAGAGAACAAATTTATAGATACCAAGGGGGGAAGTGGGGGATGGGATGAATTGGGAAATTGGGATTGACATATACACTAATATGTATAAAATAGATAACTAATGAGAACCTACTGTATAGCACAGGGAACTCTACTCAGTGCTCTGTGGTGACCTAAATGGGAAGGAAATCTAAAAAAGAGAGGATATATGTATACATATAACTCATTCACTTTGCTATACAGCAGAAACTAACACAACATTGTAAAGTAACTATACTCCAATAAAAATTAATAAAAAAAAACAACCATGACCTATCTTGACACATTTTGCCTTGAGTTTAATAGAAGTCAAACAAATTATTTTATGAGTTAATTTTTTTTTTTTTTTTTTTTTGCGGTACACAGGCCTCTCACTGTTGTGGCCTCTCCCATTGCGGAGCACAGGCTCCGGACGCACAGGTTCGGTGGCCATGGCTCACGGGCCCAGCCGCTCCGTGGCATGTGGGATCCTCCTGGACCAGGGCACGAACCCACGTCCCCTGCATCGGCAGGCAGACTCTCAACCACTGCGCCACCAGGGAAGCCCCTATGAGTTAATTTTTAACATCTGCCCTGCAGGAAAATTTTCACATGCCATGGTAAGGCCTAAATCAAAAATTTGCTGCCAAATTTTAAACTCTTGAAAGTAGCTTGATAGAATCTAGGTCACACAGTATCATTTCGTTCCATATCTTCCCTTATAATTCAATGTCCACAGCACAAACTTCAAAAAGGACACTTAATCTAGAATAGGCCATTTTCTGCAAAGCAAAGCAAAAATCAAGTGTGAGCGATTTTTATGCATAAGTACAGATATTCAAAACCAGTACTGTAGTTGACCCAATTATTTTAAATATTAAGAGAAGAAGCTTGATGCTACCAATCTATTTTCTAAGAGACTTTATAAGAAATAACATGGACCTTAGGGGCAGATACTCCTAACACCACTGTGACAGGGGCCAGTTTGCTCCAATTTTATCTGTAAAATGGGTGTCCTGCCATTCAACTTTTCTCACACTACCTATTCTCCCTGAAAATATTCATCAATTCCTGTATATTATCTACATGTTGACATTGTATGACATTGTATCTACATTGTTGACATTGTATGACATATTGACATTGTATGACATTGTATGACATTGTATCTACATTGTTGACATTGATCCATAGCTAATGTCAACAAAATTTCTATGCACTTCAGACTCCAATATCCCACTTCCTACTGGTCCTGAACCTTTTGATATCCTAGACACCTCAAAATCAGCATATCCAAGACTGAACTCTTTATCCTCCCCAATACCTCTATGTCTTTATCTCCCTCTTCCCCAATATTTCTATATCTCTAAAAGAATATCTCTTCCTTTTTTCCCTAAGTCAGTGAATAGGATTACTATCCACTCCATTACTCAAACCAGCAACCTGGGTATCATCTGTGAGGGTCCACTCTGGCTACCATCATAGTCTACGTGAAGAGCAGTCTCTCCAGCTGCACAATACACATTGTTGCCTTCCAGTCCCATATCTACTCACACTGTCTCATTGGTTGTACTCACAAGGTAGCTTCCATTTTTCTTGCATCCCACTATCACTCCTCTAAGATTAGTTCCCACCATTTCTTTGCCTGTATCACAATAAATCCTAACTGGCTACTCACCCTCCTCTCTCACGCCCAACTAGTTCTTTCACCCACTGAAGTTAGTTTGAGCATTCCAAAATATAAGTAAATTATGTTCTCTTCTTAATGCTATTCTCTTTTAATGATTCCCTATTTCCATGAAGATACAGTTTGAAATCTGTCAAGACTTACCCCTGTTTTATATATATATATATATATGTATATGTATGTATGTATATGTCATATATATGTCAATAAGTGAACTGATAAATATGAATCCAAAAAGTGAAACAAAAATAGTAAATGTATTATAATGACAAATATACACTAGCTTCATATAAGAGAATTGGATTCTCTTGGACAACTAAGTTTTCCAAAGTTGGCAGGAATAAATTAATTAATAAATGAATCAATAAGTAAGACGTATTGAGTTCAGCACTAACTGTTGCTGCATACCTGATGATCATCAAAGGCAATGAGGGTGCAGAAAGATCTTTCTCTCCTACAAATTGACTTTCTTAGTTTAAAATGTTTTTCTCTGTTATTATGTCCTATAAAATGAAATGTTTGTTACATGAATAAATGTATTTAAAAATTTATTTTTCATCTTTAACTACAAATCATATATATTTATATAATTATAAATTTCCAGAGGGTAACAGAAAATCTTTAACTGGCCCTGTGCAATCATGAAAATTATGACAAATATAGTAGGAACATTAATATGGAAAATATATTTACTGCATTTAAAACTGCTCCCTAGAAACACTGACAATAACAAACAATGTTGTCTGAGTTCTAAGTTCTAAAGGAAGAGAATAAAATCTTTTAAAAAAAAGTTTTGAAAGCTGGGGATAAATATTGGATTAGTCTTGGTCCCATTGTGATAATCAAAATGGCTCTATTTATTCCTAATACTTATATTAAAAACTCAGATATTTTCATAAAGGAAACAATTGGATGAATAGGAATCAGACCTGGAGGCAACAGGAAGGCCTCCTAAAATAATCTAAAAGAACATGATTTTATGCATGTTTAGCAGCAGCTATTCTCATTTCTAGTATATGATTTTAAAAGCACCTTTGCAGTTTTTCCCCTATATGATACTTGTTAGGTAATCATTTACTTATGTTAATATGTTCAGAAGATAACACAAGTTAACAATTAACTTTCAAGGATCAAAAAAAGTAGACAACTAAGAAATATTGTCTTTTCTTCTCACTCTCAAAAAAACAGAGTAGATCACCCTACCATCACTATACAAAATTAACAGGTTAACAATTCTTCTCCAACACAGGATATCCTGTATCTAAACAAGTGACTTGAACATTTTTATCTTAAAGAGTCAAAATGACATGGCTTTAGAAACTAAAATTAGTTTAGAAATTAATTTAAACATATGTAATCTTTACAAAGATGTAGAGAATTTTTCACTAGGCCCAATTTTTTGTTCAGTGAAAATAATTAATTTTGCTTTCAGAGAGGCAGTATCTTTGGGGGAGTTAGACAACTGTGTTTTAATCATAGCCCCATTACCCTCTCATTTGTTCTGCAGACAGACACTTAAAGTCTGACCTTGGCAGAGCGTAGGCCTAGAGCTCCTTGGCAAAGGGATGCTGGTATTTACTTCTTCTGGATATTGATGGTTAGAGAAGCAAGAGAAAGTCTGAATATTGATTCTGAAGGACCTTTAGAGGGCAAATTCAGCAATCAGAGAAAAGTCAGTGAATCAGAGAACCAGCCAAAATGTTAGAATACCACTGGGAAGGGTCACAGAAAAACTTCTGAACTTCATCTATGTCACCACAGGCACAGAGAAAATTGTGGAAGGCTGTTATTAAGGGTGAAGGGTGCAGAGGATGAAGAGAAGAGCTGATACCAAAAGTTCATGACCCACTAGAAGAACGCATACAATGATTCTGCTTAGGTTGCTGGCTTAATGAACAGCATAGGATATGAGGTCACAATGAAGAGAAACAAATGGGGCAATAGAAAGACATGAGTTTAATTTCAGTTACATAAAGTCTATGTGTCCTCTAAGACATGCAGGTAAATTCCTAGGGGACAGTAATATTTTAGGGACAGTAGGAGGAATAAGAAATACTGAAAGAGTTGCCAGAAGTTAAACAGGCAAACTAGATCTCAGCAGAGAAACCATGTAAAAAGTTTTTCACTAATATGTGGAATCTAAAAAAGCTAAACTCATAGAAATAGAGAGTAGAGTTAGGGGCTGGGGGGTCGGGGAATTGGGGAGATGATATTAAAGGATACAAATTTGCAACTAGAAGGTGAATAAGTTCTGGAGATCTAAGGCACAGCATAGTGATGATAGTTAACAATACTGCATTACATACTTCAAAGTCACTGAGAGCCTAGATGTTAAATGTTCTCACCAAAAAAATAAAGAAATGATAATTACGTGATATAATAGAGATGTTAGCTAACACTCTGGTGGTAATCATATTGCAATACATAAATGTATCAAATCAACACATTGTAAACCTTAAACTTACACAATGTTATATACCAATTATATCTCAATTAAAAACAAAAAAGTTTGTTCAGTGCAGCAGAGAGGATTGGTAGATTTCAGATTATACGAGACCATCTAATTTGACGTAAGCTGATCTCTGGTAACTTTTAAGAGCAGTGACAGGAGAGTGATTGGGGGGCAATCAATCAAACTGTGGTAAGAAGCAAATGAGAAGTGAGAAAATAGAGGGAAAGGGTGTAGAAGGTCCATTAAAGTGGTTGGCAGGTGAGAAAAGAAAGGAGTTGCCTTGGTACCTTGAGGTATAGACAAAACTAGAAATACATTACTGAAGTTTGCCAAAAAGTCTTTAGCAGCTTTTGAAGCTGAAAAATAAAAAAAGGAAAAACAGAAATTTAAGGTGCAAGAATATGATGAGAAAGTCTCACAAAATATAGAGATTGGTAGCAAGAATCCTGTAGGTGAGGTCAAAACAGAATAGGAATAGGAGAGTGAGTTCCTGCCCTCAAAGACAAGATACAAAAATATAACTGGGGAGAGGGTGAAGATGGCGGAAGAGTAAGACGCGGAGATTACCTGCCGCCCCACAGATACATCAGAAATACATCTACACGTGGAACAACTCCTACAGAACACCTACTGAACGCTGGCAGAAGACCTCAGATGTCGCAAAAGGCAACAAACTCCCCATGTACCTGGGTAGGGCAAAAGAAAAAAGAATAAACAGAGACAAAAGAATAGGGATGGGACCTGCACCAGTGGGAGGGAGCTGTGAAGGAGGAAAGGTTTCCACACACTAGGAAGCCCCTTTGGGGGCGGAGACTGAGGGTGGCGGAGGGGGAAAGCTTCAGTGCTGCGGCACAGAGCACAGCAACAGGGGTGCAGAGGGCAAAGCGGAGAGATTCCCGCACAGAGGATCAGTGCCGACTGGCACTGACTAGCCCGAGAGGCTTGTCTGCTCAACCGCCAGGGCGGGCGGAGCTGGGACCTGAGGCTCGGAGCGCAGGGAGAGGATTGGTGGTGTGAACACAGCCTGAAGGGGTTAGTGCACCACGGCTAGCTGGGAGGGAGTCTGGGAAAAAGTCTGGACTTGCCAAAGAGGCAAGAGACTTTTTCTTCCCTCTTTGTTTCCTGGTGCACGAGGAGAGGGGATTAAGAGTGCTGCTTAAAGGAGCTCCAGAGATGGGAGCGAGCCGCGGCTAACAGAGCGGACCCCACGGACGGGCATGAGACGCTAAGGCTGCTGCTGCCGCCACCAAGAAGCCTGTGTGCAAGCACAGGTCACTCTCCACACCTCCCGTCCGGGGAGGGACAACTTCCCCGGGAGAACGCACGGCGCGCCTCAGGCTGGTTCAACATCATGCCGCCCTCTGCCGCTGCAGGCTCACTCCGCACTCCGTACCCCTCCCTCCCCCCAGCCTGATTGAGCTGGAGACCCCAAACCAGCGGCCCCTTTAACCCCGTCCTGTCTGAGCGAACAACAGACGCCCTCCAGCGACCTACACGCAGAGGCGGGGCCGAATCCAAAGCTGAGTCCCTGGAAGCTGTGAGAACAAAGAAGAGAAAGGGAAATCTCTCCCGGCAGCTTCAGGAGCAGCGGATTAAACCTCCACAATCAACTTGATGTACCCTGCATCTGTGGAACACCTGAAATGACAACGAATCATCCCAAATTCAGGAGGTGGACTTTGAGAGCACGATTTATTTTTTTTTCCCCTTTTCCTCTTTTTGTGTGTATGTGTATGCTTCTGTGTGAGATTTTGTCTGTATAGCTTTGCTTTCACCATTTGTCCTAGGAATCTATCAGTCTGGTTTTTTTTTTTTTTTACTTTTTTAAAAAACTTCTTTCTTACTAATTACTTTTTAATTTTAATAACTTTATTTTATTTTACCTTACTTTATTTTATTCTCTATTTTCTGCTTTCTTTCTTTCTTTCTCTCTTTCTTTCTTTCTTCTTTTTCTCCCTTTTATACTGAGCCATGTGGATAAAGGCTCTTGGTGCTGCAGCAAGCAGTCAGTGCTGTGCCTCTGAGGTGGGAGAGCCAACTTCAGGACAGGACACTGGCCAACAAGAGACCTTCCAGCTCCACGTAATATCAAACAGCGAAAATCTCCCAGAGATCTCCATCTCAACACCAACACCGAGCTTCACTCAATGGCCAGCAAGCTACAGTGCTGGACAACCAATGCCAAACAACTAGCAAGATAGGAACACAAGCCCACCCATTAGAACACAGGCTGCCTAAACTCATACTAAATTCCCAAACACCCCAAAACACACCACAAGACGTGGATCTGCCCAGCAAAAAGACAAGATCCTGCCTCATCCACCATAACACAGACACTAGTCCCATCCACCAGGAAACATACACAACCCACTGAACCAACTTTAGCCACTGGGGACAGACACTAAAAACAACGAGATCTACGAACCTGCAGGCTGCAAAAAGGAGACCCCAAACACAGTAAGATAAGCAAAATGAGAAGACAGAAAAACACACAGCAGATGAAGGAGCAAGATAAAAACCCACCAGGCCTAACAAATGAAGAGGAAATAGGCAGTCTACCTGAAAAAGAATTCAGAATAATGATAGTAAGGATGATCCAAAATCTTGGAAATAGAATAGAGAAAATGCAAGAAACATTTAACAAGGACCTAGAAGAACTAAAGATGAAACAAACAACGATGAACAACACAATAAATGAACCTAAAAATACCCTAGAGGGATCAATAGCAGAATAACCGAGGGGGAAGAACGGGTAATGACCTGGAAGATAAAATAGTGGAAATAACTACTGCAGAGCAGAATAAAGAACAAAGAATGAAAAGAACTGAGGACAGTCTCAGAGACCTCTGGGACAACATTTAACACACCAACATTCGAATTACAGGAGTTTCAGAAGAAGAAACGGAAAAGAAAGGGACTGAGAGAATATTTGAAGAGATTATAGTTGAAAACTTCCCTAATATGGGAAAAGAAATAGTTAATCAAGTCCAGGAAGCACAGAGAGTCCCATACAGGATAAATCCAAGGAGAAATACGCCAAGACACTTATTAATCAAACTGTCAAAAATTAAATACAAAGAAAACATATTAAAAGCAGCAAAGGAAAAACAACAAATAACACACAAGGGAATCCCCATAAGGTTAACAGCTGATCTTTCAGCAGAAACTCTGCAAGCAAGAAGGAACTGGCAGGGCATATTTAAAGTGATGAAGGAGAAAAACCTACAACCAAGATTACTCTACCCAGCAAGGATCTCATTCAGATTTGATGGAGAAATTAAAACCATTACAGACAAGCAAAAGCTGAGAGAGTTCAGCACCATCAAACCAGCTTTACAACAAATGCTAAAGGATCTTCTCTAGGCAAGAATCATAAGAGAAGGAAAAGACCTATAATAACAAACGCAAAACAACTAAGAAAATGGGAATAGGAACATACATATCGATAATTACCTTAAATGTAAATGGATTAAATGCTCCCACCAAAAGAAACAGACTGGCTGAATGGATACAAAAACAAGACCCATATATATGCTGTCTACAGGAGACCCACTTCAGACCTAGAGACACATACACTGAAAGTGAGGGGATGGAAGAAGATATTCCATGCAAATGGAAACCAAAAGAAAGCTGGAGTGGCAATTCTCATATCAGACAAAATACACTTTAAAATAAAGACTATTAGAGGAGACAAAGAAGGACACTACATAATGATCAAGGGATCGATCGAAGAGGAAAATATAACAATTGTAAATATTTATGCACCCAACATAGGAGCACCTCAATACATAAGGCAAATACTAACAGCCATAAAAGGGGAAATTCACAGTAACACATTCATGGTAGGGGACTTTAACACCCCACTTTCACCAATGGACAGATCATCCAAAAGGAGAACAAATAAGGAAACACGAGCTTTAAATGATACATTAAAGAAGATGGACTTAATTGATATTTATAGCACATTCCATCCAAAAACAACAGAATACACATTTTTCTCAAGTGCTCATGGAACATTCTCCAGGATAGATCATATCTTGGGTCACAAATCAAGCCTTGGTAAATTTAAGATAACTGAAATTGTATGAAGTATCCTTTCCGACCACAATGCTATGACACTAGATATCAATTACAGGAAAAGATCTGTAAAAAATACAAACAGATGGAGGCTTAACAATACACTACTTAATAACGAAGTGATCACTTAAGAAATCAAAGAGGAAATCAAAAAATACCTAGAAACAAATGACAATGGAGACATGAAAACCCAAAACCTACAGGATGCAGAAAAAGCAGTTCTAAGAGGAAAGTTTATAGCAATACAATGCTACCTTAAGAAACAGGAAACATCTCGAATAAACAACCTAACATTGCACCTAAAGCAATTAGAGAAGAAGAACAAAAAACCCCCGAAGTTAGCAGAAGGAAAGAAATCATAAAAATCAGATCAGAAATAAATGAAAAAGAAATGAAGTAAACGATAGCAAAGATCAATAAAACTAAAAGCTCGTTCTTTGAGAAGATAAACAAAATTGATAAACCATTAGCCAGACTCATCAAGAAAAAAAGGGAGAAGACTCAAATCAATAGAATTAGAATTGAAAAAGGAGAAGTAACAACTGACACTGCAGAAATAAAAAAGATCATGAGAAATTACTACAAGCAACTCTATGCCAATAAAATGGACAACCTGGAAGAAATGGACAAATTCTTAGAAATGCACAACCTGCCAAGACTGAATCACGAAGAAATAGAAAATATGAAAAGACCAATCACAACCACTGAAATTGAAACTGTGATTAAAAATCTTCCAACAGACAAAAGCCCAGGACCAGATGGCTTCACAGGCAACTTGTATCAAACATTTAGAGAAGAGCTAACACCTATCCTTCTCAAACTCTTCCAAAATATAGCAGAGAGAGGAACACTCCCAAACTCATTCTAGTAGGCCACCATCACCCTGATACCAAAACCAGACAAGGATGTCACAAAAAAAGAAAACTACAGGCCAATATCACTGATGAACATAGACACAAAAATCCTCAACAAAATACTAGCAAACAGAATCCAACAGTACATTAAAAGGATCATACACCACGATCAAGTGGGGTTTATTCCAGGAATGCAAGGATTCTTCAGTATACACAAGTCAATCAATGTGATACACCATATTAACAAACTGAAGGAGAAAAACCATATGGTCATCTCAATAGATGCAGAGAAAGCTTTCGACAAAATTCAACATCCATTTTTGATAAAAACCCTGCAGAAAGTAGGCACAGAAGGAACTTTCCTCAACATAATAAAGGCCATAGATGACAAACCCACAACAAACGTCGTCCTCAATGGTGAAAAACTGAAAGCATTTCCACTAAGATCAGGAACAAGACAAGGTTGCCCACTCTCACCACTCTTATTCAACATAGCTTTGGAAGTTTTAGCCACAGCAATCAGAGAAGAAAAGGAATCCAAATCGGAAAAGAAGAAGTAAAGCTGTCACTGTTTGCAGATGACATAATACTATACATAGAGAATCCTAAAGATGCTACCAAAAAACTACTAGAGCTAATCAACGAATTTGGTAAAGTAGCAGGATACAAAATTAATGCACAGAAATCTCTGGCATTCCACACACTAATGATAAAAAATCTGAAAGTGAAATCAAGAAAACACTCCCATTTACCATTGCAACAAAAAGAATAAAATAACTAGGAATAAACCTACCTAAGGAGACAAAAGAGCTGTATGCAGAAAATTATAAGACACTGATGAAAGAAATTAAAGATGATACAAATAGAAGGAGAGATATACCATGTTCTTGGATTGGAAGAATCAACATTGTGAAAATGACTCTACTACCCAAAGCAATCTACATATTCAATGCAATCCCTATCAAACTACCACTGGCATTTTTCACAGAACTAGAACAAAAAGTTTCACAATTTGTATGGAAACACAAAAGACCCCTAATAGCCAAAGCAATCTTGAGAACGAAAAACGGAGCTGGAAGTGTCAGGCTCCCTGACTTCAGACTATACTACAAAGCTAGAGTAATCAAGACAGTATGGTACTGGCACTAAAACAGAAAGATAGATCGATGGAACAGGATAGAAAGCCCAGAGATAAACCCACGCACGTATGGTCACCTTATCTTTGATAAAGGAGGCAGGAATGTACAGGGGAGAAAGAACAGCCTCTTCAGTAAGTGATGCTGGGAAAACTGGACAGGTACATGTAAAAGTATGAGATTAGATCACTCCCTAACACCATACACAAAAATAAGCTCAAAATGGATTAAAGACCTAAATGTAAGGCCAGAAACTATCAAACTCTTAGAGGAAAACATAAGCAGAACACTCTATGACATAAATCACAGCAAGATCCTTTTTGATCCACCTCCCAGAGAAATGGAAATAAAAACAAACAAATGGGACCTAATGAAACTTCAAAGCTTTTGTCCAGCAAAGGAAACCATAAACAAGACCAAAAGACAACCCTAAGAATGGGAGAAAATATTTGCAAATGAAGCAACTGACAAAGGATTAATCTGCAGAATTTACAAGCAGCTCATGCAGCTCAATAAGAAAAAAACAAACAACCCAATCCACAAATGGGCAGAAGACCTAAATACACATTTCTCCAAAGAAGATATACAGACTGCCAACAAACACATGAAAGAATGCTCAACATCATTAATCATTAGAGAAGTGCAAATCAAAACTTCAATGAGATATCATCTCACAGCAGTCAGAATGGCCATCATCAAAAAATCTAGAAACAACAAATGCTGGAGAGGGTATGGAGAAAAGGGAACTCTCTTGCACTGCTGGTGGGAATGTGACTTGGTACAGCCACTACGGAGAACAGTATGGAGGTTCCTTAAAAAACTACAAATAGAACTACCATATGACCCAGCAATCCCACTACTGGGCATATACCCTGAGAAAACCATAATTCATAAAGTGTCATGTACCAAAATGTTCATTGCAGCTCTATTTACAATAGCCCGGAGATGGAAACAACCTAAGTGCCCATCATCGGATGATTGGATAAAGAAGATGTGGCACATATATACAATGGAATATTACTCAGCCATAAAAAGAAACGAAATTGAGCTATTTGTAATGAGGTGGATGGACCTAGAGTCTGTCATATAGAGTGAAGTAAGTCAGAAAGAGAAAGACAAATACTGTATGGTAACACATATATATGAAATTTAAGAAAAATAAATGTCATGTAGAACCTAGGGGTAAGACAGGAATAAAGACACAGACCTACTAGAAAATGGACTTGAGCATATGGGGAAGGGGAAGCATAAGCTGTGACAAAGTGAGAGAGTGGCATGGACATATATACACTACCAAACGTAAGATAGATAGCTAGTGGGAAGCAGCCACATAGCACATGGAGATCAGCTTGGTGCTTTGTGACCACCTAGAGGTGTGGGATAGGGAGGTTGGGAGGGAGGGAGATGCAAGAGGGAAGAGATATGGGAACATATGTATATGTATAACCGATTCACTTTGTTATAAAGCAGAAACTAACACACCATTGTAAAGCAATTATACTCCAATAATGATGTAAAAAAATATATATATATGTTTGTAGGATCAGCCTCTGTTTTTCTTTTGAATGATTCAGCAGTAATGAAGAATACCTACAATGTTTAATTGACTTAACTCTTTCATTTGCATTTTTATTAACTTAATGCTATTCAAGACATACTATGTTTTATTTCACTTTAAATAGCAAAAATATTAATAGATTTGAAATTTTATAATGGTCGTCACAAGGTTAATCTTACAAGATAAATTAACCTTCATGGAAACTCTGTAGTCAGTTTTATCTCAACAGTTCAAGGCTATTTTAAGATTTAAGCAACTATCCCTTAAATACAGATGAATTGTTGTGTTAATGTAAAAAGAATTTAAAAGAGAAAAAACAGCTTCACTTCCATGAAGACGGCAAAACCAATTTTCTCACTATTTATTGCCATTAAAAACTTTCATTCTCCTATTTCTTAAATTAATATTTTTCCCAACAAAACTATAGACTATGAGCAACACTTTATTACACAGTGTAAGTCTCAGGAAAACAACCTAAGGCTGAACTCTACTCACTGCTATGTGAATTTATTTAGTCCTGGATAATTAACAGACAGATTTTCTATATTCAGTGTTTATTGTACTATAATGCTTGTTAAAATTAATAGGTATTTTATATGCTACTCCAACTAGAAATATAACCAAAAGGTAAAAATTCACTCAATTGACAGTCTAATTAAAATTCCATATTAACACTCACTTTCTTACATTTCAAAGAAATGAGCATTTTGAAATCTAAATACCTTAAGAGTAGCATATTCTCCATACATGTTTTTGCATGTCTGTTTCATAGATAAAATACTACATAAATTAAAAAAATGTTTTTAAAGCTTCTATTGCCAGTCACTTTACTTACTAACTCATTTATTCCTCACAACAGCTATCTGAAGAGGAATCTGTTATTATCTGTGAAACTCACTGCCCCTAAACCCAAGTTCCTCTGACAAATTTATGATTAACTGCTCTGTCTAAAAACTTACTCCCTTTCTTGCCCTGTACCTGTTCCCCCTCAAAGTTGAGGAGTACCAAAGAAAAGGGGGGATTGTAACTGAGCAGGACCCCATGGGGCCTTACCAGGACAGACCTCCCCAACCTGGTCCTTCACCTGCCTCCTGTTTGTAGAAAAACTTTATCCTCCTGGGCCTTCCCCAAGTTCTAAAGAACAAATTTAATAAGAGAAGTGAGAAAATGCAAAAGGAAAGGAAAACAAGTGGGACAAAATAATAATCGTATAGCCATTAAACAAAGTCAAGGACCTTTAGTTCCTCCTCAAGGGTTATAGATAATATTCAGAGCCATGTCTTTGAGCTATTTTTCAGATACTGAAACACCTACTAGGTGGAAGAAGTTAACTGTATGTTGACCACAAGCACATAGACCCCAGACTGTTTGGAATCAAACAGTTGATGATGTTGACTCTTAACCACATCACAACCAACCAATCAGAATAATGTCCATGAGCTGATCACACAACCCACAAGCCTCTCCCTCACACTGTCTTAAAAACCTGCCCCTGAAAACTATTGGGGAGTTTGGGACTTTTGACCATTAGCTGCCCATACTCCTTGCTTGGCCTTGCAATAAATTGTACTTTCCTTCACCACCACCTGGTGTCAGTAGATTGGCTTTACTGTGCACAGGCAAGCAGACCCAAGTTTGGTTTGGTAACATCTCCATTTTACAGATGAAAAAGTCAGAAAAAGAGGTTAATTTTCCCAAACTCAAACAGCTAATGAATGACAGAAGAAGGGTTCAAACCCAGGTTGTCTGGCTCCCAAGTCTGGCATTGTGTCTACTGTGCTATTCTATCTTCACTGGCTCTGACTATGGGTTAAATTTCTGCCTCAGGTTAATCTCAAGTGTCACCAAAACAATGCATTGAAAACTATTCAAATAATCAATCTTTTCTACCTAATTTCAAATAGGCTGTTGAATTGAGTCAAATTACTGCATAATCTGAAACTGTGTAGGCAAGACCTTTACTAGGCCACAAATGGAAAATCACTTGAAAAAAACTTCTCATTTCAATAAGCAGCTATTTGGATTTGAATTCATGTTCCTATGAAGGTTGCATGAACTCCTTCAAGACCTAAGGACTATCACTTAACATGTAAATATACTGAAGTAATTTACTTTACCTCTCCTTGGAAGTATCTGAACAGAGAATCTAATACTTGATTCATTGTGTATCTATACCATGTTAACCCCTTTCTGGGGAAAAGCTTGTGAAATTCTCAAATACCAACTTTCAATGGCAGATGTTTTCATGTACCTAAAGAAAGGTCCCAGCTCATTGCTGCCTTGGTAACAATGGAACCCAAAGCAATGTTTCTGTGAGCATGAAGCTGAGTTTTTGTGGTGTTTCCTTTACTAGCTAGGAGGGAGCTGAGCTCTCTGTACAAGGTGATCATCCTGTTCATATATTTGGAGGAATACAAGCAACCAAGGCTCCTGAGAGCTCCCAGCCAAACAACTCTAACTTGATTCTCTATTAGTCTTGCACATATATTCTATTATTCAATTTCCCAAGCGTTATGAACAAAATCATTTTTATTTAATCTTTACTCTATTTAAGGAACACAGAAAGAGCGGTCATGTGTCACAAGCTCTAAGCCATTTGAATTTCCGAGGCTTTTTTCTTATCTCTACTGGTTATAATCTAACATTGACAGCAGTACCATACCTTCAACTAATATTTTATTTTATTATTTTTTTCAACTAAGATTTTAAATAGTAGACAAGATACAGACAAAAATGTTATTTCAATCCATAAACTGCCTGTAGTGATTCTTTTTGTGGGGGAAAACATAATTCATATCAATGGGAAAACAAGCTCCTTTTTCTTTGGAGAGATGAGTGGGAAAAAGAGAAAAGGTGAGGGCTTCCCTGGTGGCGCAGTGGTTGAGAGTCCGCCTGCCGATGCAGGGGACACGGGTTCGTGTCCTGGTCCGGAAAGATCTCACATGCCGCAGAGCAGCTGGGCCCGTGAGCCATGGCCGCTGAGCCTGCGCGTCCGGAGCCTGTGCTCCACAACGGGAGAGGCCACAACAGTGAGAGGCCCACGTACCGCAAAAAAAAAAAAGAAAAGGTGCGATTCAGGGCCAAAAGGCCATTGAGAAGAGAAGTCCAAAACTGAGCTGGAAGACTGGGCTAAAGGGTTCTGAATTGATCCGACAAGAAGTAATGAGGCTAGAGACTAAAGTTGGCAAAAATAACTAAAACACTTTTTTAAGAACAGGCACGTCTAATATTCAATTACAAGTTCTCTGCCCTGTGATTTAAAATCCTTTCCATGGCTCGAAAACATCAAGGCTCACTCTCTACACTTGAAAACTTGACCTAATGAGACTGTGAATGCGTGTGATTTAAGGAAAGGGATAGAGATCTTGCTGAGCATATTAGCATATGTGAGAATTCAAAGTAGATACAGAAACAGACTAATTTGCTAGGAAAAGAGTTTGTAGCCAAAGACATCTAGGAAAAAGGTAAACAGCCCCCTTGGGATTCAGGTACATTTCATTTGGATTTTAAGGACCAGAGCCCCTTGATAGTCATCTGAGTGACCCCATAACATCCAATATCTGTAGCATTACTTGTCTCACCTACTACAGATTTGAATTATACAAACACCTATATAACCAATATCAGGATGACAAGCAGATATAATTCATTTATGTTCATCAATTGTGACTATGTCCAATCAGAATATCTAGTAATATAATTTAAAAATAAAAAATAAGTCATACTAAATTTATTTTTAAATCCATCCTTCTCCATCTAGCCTGTAATCTTACCTCTCTTTCATATAGAGATTTAGAAATGAGAAACAAATGATTTGTCCTAAATAACATAATTTTAGAGGTTTAATCATTTTTAGTCAAATTAAACATGCTCATTCTCATCCTTCAGCTTAATATACTCATATTTGTATAAAAATAAAATTGAGAGTGACCTAAGCTCCAGTAATTCCATCCCCTAATTTTATATTCTTTCCTTCTTTTATTTTCAGAAGTGTTTATTAACTGCATCTCATGTGTCAGGAACATTATTCACCAGTGGAAAAGAGATTCAGGGTGGGGTGTCACTGTGCATCATCAAGGGAAGGCTAACCTCCTCTGACCACCTTGACCCAACTGCCTCCAGCAAGATGACCCTCACACCCTATACACATCAATCTCATGTTTTTTTTCACTGTGCTTATATTGTCCTAAGTTTCTACAAAAATCTCTCTCAAAAATAATAGTTCAAATATCTAAAATTCTATCTTTTGTCCCTCCTCTGATCAAAAATTATAATGAAAATCTAACTGGTACATCTATATTTTGTCTTTTAGAATGATGATAGGGATATGATCAAATGCTCAGATTTAGGGTTCCAAATATCACTGAATTACTTTAGTTCATCCTTACCAATATCATTTCAAAACTGAACAGTGACAGTAATCACTCTACATGCTTTTATGAAACAGATCTAAAACTTCGGACTAAGTTCCTTCTAGACAAAGGAAAAAAATAAAACCCATTAATCATGTTCTTCAGGATGTCGTTATTAGAGGTGCCACAATGAGTTGCCATAGTGGCAGAGTAATACTCAGGTTTTTAAAAATACCAACTATAAGATATAGTTGAATCATCTTAAAAACGCTATTGGAGATATTTTCAGAGGACTGAATGTGTGTTTTTATTCATATAATTACCAGAGGCAAATGCTTCCTTAGTGGTCAGTGAGGTGAACACAATCCTGCCCTGTGAAGGGGATAGTTCATGTTCACGCGTCTCTATTAAGTCAGAAAAAAGCAATCTTTCACAAAACCCCAATCACGTACATTTTCCTTCCACCTGGAGATTAGATATCCGGTAAAAATGCACTTTGCTACTAGTCATTGTTAAAAGAAGCGACAAGTCGTTCTCCTGATTTACAACACCTGGAATAAGCCATGATTATGTCTCTTCTCCCCTAGTTTTAAATCAAGATTGATTTAAGTAAAATTTCCCCGGTCTAAACTGGTTACTACAATGGTCTCACAAAAAGGACCAAAAAAATTTTCCCTCTTAGATTTAGTGTTTTTATCTTTTATAAACACATATGTTTAAATTACCATTGTGGTAAACAAAACATGACCCCCAAAGATGTCCACATCCTAATCTCCAGAACCTGTGAATTTGTTACCTTACATGGCAAAAGCAACTCTGCAGATGTAATTAAAGACCTTGATGTACGGAGATTATTCTGCATTATCCCAATAAAATCATAAGGTTCTTATAAGAGGGAGACAAAAGAATAAGTCAGAGAAGGAGATGAGACAATAGCAGCAGAGGTCGGAGTGACGTGGGTCAGTCCATGCCAAGGAATGCAGGCAGCCTCTAGAAGTTGTAAAAGGCAAGGTCACAGATTTTCCCTTAAAGCTTCCAGAAAAAACACAGTCCTGCCAATCCATTTTAGACCTCTGACCTCCAGAAATGTAAGAGAATAAATGTGTTCCTTTAAGCCACTAAATTTATAGTAATTTGTTACAGCAGCCATAGGAAATTTATACAACCGTATTCAGCATTTTAAAATGTGGATATATTTTTATGTTTATTCAGGTCACATTCTACAGAGCCCATCAGTACTTTTTAATAGAAGAATGCATTCTGCCATCACATTTCTAGGAAAATATTACAGCGTTTATATTTGTGGCAAAATAACTAGAGATATCATGAGAGATAGTTTTACCTAGCTTAATTTCATAAATGCTCGGATCATCTGTATCAGTCATATAAATAAAAGTCCAATCTGTATGTACCATTTTCACCCATTTTAAAGAAGAAATAATAGCAAACTAAGACACTGTCCAGCTTTCACAAGGGACACACTCCAATGATCTATTCCTCTCTCCACCTCTAATATTAATAGAGTTTTCCTTTAAAATGGGGGTAAAATTTCTTGATTCATTGGGGAAAAAACTAAAAGCATTTGTATATGACCTTTTTTTTTTTTAGAATGAGCATAACAGACTCTCATAAGCAGAGTAAGTGCATAAATATGTCTTGACAAAAGTAACTGATATTGGTAGTCCTTCAAAGAAGCTTGCATTCATTGCAGTGACAGTAAAATATTGCATACCCTCTTAAAAGCTAGGGTTAACAACATTTTAAATATGTATGTTAAAGCCCTTTGAACATACTTAGCATGAAAGGGATCACAGTCACAAGAGCAGACAGCATTCAATCCTGAAGTGCTCTGAGTTTAGTCAATGAAAAAGAGAAGAGATTTTAAAATCCTGAACGTATGGGGGCTATTTTTCAGGGCAGAGTTGGAAAATGTTAGAATGCTGACACAAGTGATCAAAGATGAGATAATTCGTTGCCATTGGTAAGAGGGATAAAATGTACTCTAGGAAGAGAAGCAAACATGTTTCTCAAAATGAGTAACAACTCTAAATTGCATGGTCAAGTTGGGAACCATGACCAGAACTAATTGCAAGGACTAGATAGAAAATCAGTAATATTTTGAAGGGCTACTGCATTTTCTGGTTGCCTCCCCCCACCCCCCACTATTTTAAGTACGTAAATATACTGAACTTTTGTAAATTTTTTTCTTTTGTAGCAGGTTTATTGTTGCCCCACAGGGGAATGCTCTTATGTTTCTGGAAGGCACTCCTTGATCTTTCGGGTTCTTTCTGGGATCAAATCCTAAGGTACCAGTCAAGTGAAGAGCACCTCAATTCAACTACTTTATCCTGGTCAAAAAATACAATTTGGGAGTGGAAGCTTAGGACAGGCTTAGCCATGTGTATTCTGTTGTAAATATTTACCCTAGAAAATGGTCCTTTCTTTTGTCCCTAATCTTTACCAGAAGTAAACATAGAGATAATCAGGATATTTAGAATAAATGTGAAATTCACATGGAAACCAAATTTCAGAAAGAGGGGGAAAAATCCAAAATCTTATATCAGTATATCACCATTAGAACAACTGTTTGCAACTCTGACAAATTATAAATCTATTATTGGGAATTCTCTCAATTTTCCTCAGATGAGCATATGCATGTGAAATGCAGGAGAGTCAACCAAGCTGCTAAACATAATTCTTTACAAAGCATTTTCACATTATTTTTACTGATTCTCAAAACCACCTTTTATTTATTTATTTATTTATGGCTGCATTGGGTCTTCGTTGTTGGGTCTTCGTTGCTGTGCTCGGGCTTTCTATAGTTGCGGCGAGCGGGGGCTGCTCTTCGTTGTGGTGCGCGGGCTTCTCATTGCGGTGGCTTCTCTTGTTGTGGAGCTCGGCTCTAGGCGCGTAGGCTTCAGTATTTGTGGCACTCAGGTTCAGTATTGTGGCTCACAGGCTCTTAGAGCGCAGGCTCAGTAGTTGTGGCTCATGGGCTCAGTTGCTCCGGGGCATGCGGGATCTTCCCAGACCAGGGCTCTAACCCATGTCCCCTGCATTGGCAGGCGGATTCTTAACCACTGTGCCAACAAGGAAGTCCCAAAATCACCTTCTTAAATGTATACTACTAAACCTAAATAAACTAAGGCCCAACGAACCCAATCCAAAGTCACATATCCAGTAATTGTAAGAATCCAGAGGGAAACGCATGTCTTTGGACTTTAGGACCAGTTTTCAAAGTTCAGGTGTTATTCATTTACTAGTAGGTTGTTTTTATCTTGTGGGACATAGCTAATGCCATCAAATTAAAATGCCAAGAATAACTGTAAAATCCCGAAGTTGCTAACACTTACAGAAATACTGAGAGAAAAATTAAACGAAAACGGGTGAAAATGCTCTGAAAATAACTGTGCCTAACAATAATAGCCCAATTGTGAGATGGACTCAAGGTTGAAAGCAGAAAATTAGATTGAATAACAAAGACAGGTTGCCTTTTTGTAGGTTACCTGAGAAGAATACTATATTCTGATATCACAAATAGTTCTGCAGTGTAGCTGTAAGCCACATCCATGACATTGATAATGACATTGAAAAATGATAAACAAAAAAACCTTTATTTTATGGAAGGACATATTCTATTGAGTTGGCTTTATGCTCTGTTATTAATATTTCATTGGAAGATGGGATGGATCAATTGTGGAAAATTTTGTTATGGGCCAATGCCAAAACTGCCAGGTGATGTTTAGGGATCAGGGAGATTCACAGAGGGAGTGGAAACTGTGACGGGGGCTGGGGGAAGACTACATTTTTTTTTTTACAAATACAGTTCCTTAATCCATTTGTCTCAATTCATTGTCAGGATCAATAAAAATGAATGTCACAACCAGTGTGACTCAACTAGTTTTAAAATAAACACTCAATTCTAAAAATACAGAAAGAATGCTAATTAGTTTTTAAAGGGGGGGAGAGAAAGTAAAAGGATCATTTGATAAGAAAGCATTGCAATAACTGTCACAATGCATATCATTACCTTTTTTATTACTAATCACTGTTCATTCTAGCTGGTTCATTTAACTGGTTATTTTTAATCACAACACTTTTTCAAATTTAATTTAACAAAATGTGGTGATGTCAATTAAAAGCAATGAATCAGGGAGAAACTAATGATTATAGATAATGCAATTGTCCTGGTTAGTTGATCTAGGAGAATGTGCTAAAGCTTTAATGAAGAGGAAAGCATGAAGCCAAAAGGAAGTGAACATGAGTACAGTATCATTGTTTTCTTTCAGGTATCCAAATTAAGTACACAGAGTCTACTATCATCTGGTCAGAACATGTAAAATTTCACCAGTAAGGACTTAAATAAAGGCCATAAAGTACCTAAGTCACAGATAGCTCTTGGTCCTGAGATTTCATTTCTAAAAGGAAAAGTATTTTAAAATGTCTGTTGGGAACCAAAAATAAACAAATAGGACCTAATTAAACTTAAAAGCTTTTGCACAGCAAAGGAAACCATAAACAAGATGAAAAGACAACCCTCAGAATAGGAGAAAATATTTGCAAACAAATCAACGGACAAAGGATTAATCTCCAAAATATACAAACAGCTCATGCAGCTCAATATCAAAAAGACAAACAACCCAATCAAAAAATGGGTGGAAGACCTAAATAGACATTTCTCCAAAGAAGACATACAGATGACCAATAAACACATGAAAAGATGCTCAACATCACTAATCATTAGAGAAATGCAAATGAAAGCTACAGTGAGGTATCACCTCACACCAGTCAGAATGGCCATCATCAAAAAATCTACAAACAATAAATGCTGGAGAGGGTGTGGAGAAAAGGGAACCCTCTTGCACTGTTGGTGGGAATGTAAATTGATACAGCCACTGTGGAGAACAGTATGGAGGTTCCTTAAAAAACTAAAAATAGAACTACCATACGATCCAGCAATCCCACTCCTGGGCATATACCCAGAGAAAGCCATAATTTGAAAAGACACATGCACCCCAATGTTCATTGCAACACAATTTACAATAGCTAGGACATGGAAGCAACCTAAATGTCCATCAACAGGTGGATGGATAAAGGAGATATGGTACACATATATAATGGAATATTACTCAGCCATAAAAAGGAACGAATTTGGGTGATTTGCAGAGACGTGGATGGACCTAAAGACTGTCATACAGAGTGAAGTAAGTCAGAAAGAGAAAAACAAATATCATGTATTAACGCATATATGTGGAATCTAAACAAATGGTATAGATGATCTTATCTGCAAAACAGAAATAGAGACACAGACATAGAGAACAAACACAAGGAAACCAAGGGTGAAGGGAGGGTGGGATGAATTGGGAGATGGGGATTGACATATATACACTATTGATACTATGTATAAAATAGATAACTAATGAGAACCTACTGTAAGGCACAGGGAACTCTACTCAGTGCTCTGCAGTGACCTAAATGGGAAAGAAATCCAAAAAAGAGGGGATGTATGACTACGGACAGCTGATTCACCTTGCTGTACAGTAGAAACTAACACAACATTGTAAAGCAACTCCACTCCAATAAAAAATTTTTTAAATGTCTATTGAGTATGGGCACCATTAGCATAAGGGCATAGGTACTGTTAGCACAAGAGTGTAAAATATTACTAATTAAAAAGGGGATCTGGTATAGTATTAAGCTGATTTTTTTCTGGTTAAAAAGGAATTCAGACACTGATCTTAGTCACCATAAAGATTCTCTATTCTTCTACTTCAATAACTTGCCTCAAACCTCAATATAATCATTTGATAAATGGGGAAATCCCTGCTCCCTGGCATTCACCCAGTGTCTTGCCAGAGCTAGGAGTGAGGTTAGCTAAGAGTCCTCTCAGTTAGGCTCATGCATATATGCTGGCCCCAATAGAGCCCCCTCAGTTTAGGTCATTAATAATGTTGTGTCCTTTATATACGCAGCGGCAGTTCTGATTATATATCATCCGTACATGCTCTCTGAATTGATTTTTTCTAGTAGAGGCAATACATTCATATTAACCCCAGCTGTACTTTCTCTCCCAAGCAAGACAGCTGACCAGGGTTGGAAAGGCAATTTGCGGTTCACATCAAGCCAGCAAATATGTCTTGACTCAAGTGCCAACTGAAATGTCTCAATATTCAAACCCAGTTGAAAAACGCTCCATAACTGATAATCTTTGTCTGCCAGGAACTCAGGAGGGGAGAGTAATAGTAAACGCACAGCACAACTTATTTATCATTCCTGCTGACACACCAAATCATTACACTGATTTTATTTTTATATTATTTTAATCAGCTGAACCTATCAGTCACTTCATGAAATAACTGACTAACCAGCAAAAGACAAGAGGGGTCAGTAAAAGATTGAAAAACCATGGAATTTTTGAGATGCTGATTTAACATTCCAAAAAAAAAAAAAAAAACTAGAGATACATAGTCCTACTTTTCTTTTGGAAATAACAGGGAAGAACAACAGTTAATTGTGATCCAGTAGAAAGAACAATCAAATTTAGTCCTAAGGTTACTACTTCAACAACAATACCAGCATTACTAAATTTTTATTCCTATTTGTTTGTTTGTGTGCGTGTGTGTGTACTTCTTCAAAGTTCAGATCATCACAAGGAACATACAGCACAAAGTATTTTAATCCTATTCTAAATAAAGATTTAGAATTCTTAGGGATAAAAAACTGTCAGTAGTATTACTATGCCTTATAAAATTATACAATCTGAAATGGAGGAATATAATAGCCACCCGAAGGTAGTTTTTCAAATATAGAATTATTTTCATACCAAAATACAGTTAATAAAAATAATTTTGCATGCTTATTTTAATTTGGAAAAGGGAATAAAAATCGTGTTTTAGTTTAAAATGGACTATTAGGATTTAAAGCCTTCTCTGCTTTCTTCCTTTGTTGCAACCTGTATAAGGAGTTGCTCTGTGTTTTATTTTCCAGTCATCCATTTTTTTTTCAGCCTCCATAGCTCCATAAAGTTGCTCAAGGCAAACAAGATCTTCATACATTTAAACAAATGTCATTCTCAGATTTCATCTCTAAGGCTATCATACTTAAAATCTGCAGTCTGACGTCCTAAAGAATTTGCTGGTACCACAGTTCATTTACATGAATAATTACATCAAAAAATATAACCTAAATTTTGTAACTTACCTCTGATTACAAGAAAGCAATAAAAGCATATTCAGTAGGAAGAAAAACAGAAAATACACAAATAATGCTAGTTTCACTGTGGTTCCTTTTTTCTTTATTTTCTATTTTTTAACATAGATATATTACATTTACAATGAAAACGTTATGTCTCTAACACAATGTTTTTTGAAACATTGAAAATGTTACTGTTTCTAAATATTAGTCTTAAAAATATGTCATTGGATATGGTTTTACTCTTTTTAAATTATTTTCTCAAAAAGATAAGCTAGTTCTAGCCTGCCATTCCCAAACTGAAGTACCTAAAATACCTTAAAAGGATTTCAAGAAGGAGAGCATGTCAAAATCTATCTGGTGAACCAGAAATGTTCATTAGAAGTGTGAAGATTAGTTCCTTCTTAAAGGCCACACTTCTCATAATTTTTTACTAAATTTATCTTCATGGTTTCATAATAAGAAAGTTATACATTAAGGTTGAATCACAACAAATTTTTTTCTTTTTGTCAATCCTATGATGAAAAACATGAAATGAATATTCCCAGAATTTGTTTAGAGATAGATTCTCTCAGATCTCAGGTTGTATCACACATGTCCCAGGCAAGATGGCAAACTTTTCAGTTGAAAAATTTGTGAAATTGGTTGCTGGAAATTGACAACTTCCCAAATGATGTCAGCTATGATAAACTTAGAAACTGGAGGCCTGGAACTCACCAATATTCTCACTTTTACTGAATATTTACTGTAAAACTCTGGTAAGTAGACATTTCCTAGGTGCTGGAGACATAAAGAACTATGAGACACAGACCCTGTTCTACCTACTGTCCATTTGGTAGTTGTATCAATTAGGCTGTTTTCATTTGCAAGAATCAGAAAACTTATATAGCTTAAAAATTAAGATAATTTATTGATTAATACCAATAGAGAGTATAAGCAGATTTCAATTTTGATCAGGGACCTAGGTTGGCTTAATTCTCATGCTGGCTTTTCTCGTGGTGGTAAAATGGCTGCAGTGGTTCCAGGTTCATATCCGCACGTTACAAAAAAGAGGGCTTCTACATATTCAACCATCAAAGTCCTATTTGGACATGATTTGACCAAACCCAAACAATCACTACAGCTATGAATATATTGTGTACTGATCTGCTTAAGCTTCAGTTACTTCCCATCCTTGAACCAATCAATAAGATTATACTGACGCAAAAATCAATCAGAGTTAATCACTGAGGCTGGAGATGGAGTTAATATCACCTGTATCCCATGGATACCATACAAAGGCAGAAGGCTCAAATGTATGCTGGGGAGGAAACTACAAGTTTTATGAGAGTAGCCAATACAATAACAATGAAAAGTAGTAACAATAGAAGTCAATAAGAGTGATGTAACAAAAATATTGTGAACAATTACAATTATGGAGGGTAAAGTCTTACATATGTTTTGTTTTTTATGAATATTTGTTGATTTATCATGCATTGATCTTAATTCACAATTGCTGAAATAATGGTAAATAAAATAATTATTTTATAGTTCAGAACAACAGAAGGATATATGGGGGTTGTATTGTTCTGGAAAGGAATCTGAAAAAGGCCTTGAAAGGATGAGCGTGAAGATATTTTGGCTTGCATGATTGAGCAGTAAGGCACTCTAGTGGAAGAAATAGTTCAAACAAAGAGAAGTGTGAAACACAGAACATATTTTCTAGAATAGTCTAACCTTAGATGATAAGATGCAGTGCCTTAAACACACCTTATCTCTTTAAAGTAGCTATGAACACGGACTCCTATTCTTGCAAGATGCTGGATTAACCATTAACTGAGGCTTGTAGCTTTTGCTGGAATTACACTTTCCTACTAAGATTGAATTGAATTTAAAAATTATACAGAAACTACACACACACATGCATTTTTTATTTTTACAATATTTTCAAAGGAGATTTGACAACATAGTCACATAGGCCATCCCATGTAATAATTTAAACTAGACAGTATAGTAGAGATACTGAATGCTATTTTATTTAAAATCTTCCACTCAAGAAAATCTGGAACTCTCTAGATCAACGATTTGCATATAGATATGATCATCTTATAGTTTATTTTTGTTGTTTTTCTAAAACAATTTGGCTACCAAAATTGCAAGACTATGTTACCCAACATATTTTAAATTGTAAAATACATTCTAGATAACATTATCTCAGAAAATTATCAAATTGAGTCTATCTCAGTTTCTTTTTCCTATTTATTGACACATCTCAAGGAAATGACAAAATTGAAGTTCCTTTTCTCTCACCTTGTCATTGAATATTGTTCCTTCCTACCAAACCACTGCTTAAAAAGTCATCAGCTCTCAACTGGGAAATAACTGAGTTAATTGATTCCCCAAATATGCTCTTCTGAGAAATTAAGATATATCTATAAGTTTCAGTTAACAGCACTCTAATTATAAAGAATCCTCAATGAGAGGATCTCCATTTGGTAAAGCTCATTGAGGGAAAGTTAGAATTATAAGGAAACAAATTTTCATAACTGATCAAGAAAGCTATATCACTTTCAAAGTAATGTCCAAGATAATTTATCCAGATCTCCATTCATTTATTTAACAAATTCTTTTTGAAAGTTTACTATGCGCCAGGCATGATGCAAGATATTGGGTGAATAACAAAACTAAGACTGATTATGGTTTCTGTTCCAATACAGGTGAGACTAGTTGGGAAAGACAAACAAATAGGCAATGACAATACCAGCAGTAACATGAAATAATGGGAACACACTGTATAGGTATCTAACTTGGAATTATAGAATTAAAGAAGCTATCCTAGAAAAATTTTTCAAAAAATTTTCAATGTCAAAGCTGAGAAATAAACAGTGATGACAGTTAGCCAACCAAGGAAAAGGGATAATTGTATAGAAAGAAGGAATAGAATATGCAAAGGCCTAGAATCTAGGGAGCATGGTACAATCAGGAAACTTCTAGAACCTAAAAGAATTCACAAAATGGGATCAGCCAGGCTTTTACTATATTTGGTGGATTATGTCCTACTATACTGAAAGAAAAAAAAAAAAGAACAAGGCAACCATACCAGGGAGGTAGAGGGAAGTAGAGAAAATTCAACTTTTTCATATCCTACTGGCTACTACAGCTAAGGCTTTTTACGGCTAAAGTAATTCTTCCTTGGTTCAAGAAATAAAATTATTTTCTTATAATTATTTAGGAAGGGACCAAAGCTTCGGCAAGTACTAAAGGAGGAAAATAAAGCCACATCTGCAATCACCTACTGACCAAAGGAATCAAGTCCTACTGATGTTCATTCAATCTTGATACAGAAATTTGAGAGGTACAGACTAAATATGAACATGTCTGAAGATAATGGGTTGATTCATTTCTTTAAAATTCTGGACCCTTAGAGAATCACTGAGCCAGCCTACCATCAAACAACTAGATTAGTCTAAGGAGTCTTGTTCCAAATCTTCTTATCTCTCAAAAAACAATGAGCCCTCTTTTCTTCTCCAATATTTTGAATCACAAAATTATATAGAATCTACCAAATTAAAAGATTAAATATAAATTTCTAAAAAGTTGATCTCTATACTAAAGTCATTTTTAACATAAAGTAAGTCCATTGTGAGGATAAAAAACAAATCTCTTTGTCTTTACTGAACAAAAAAATAAGATAATGATAGACTGAGATACAATTTAGGCTTTATTTTGAGTTTAAGTTACCTCATTTTAAAGATCTCATAATACTTCAAATTTATTTTTGATCTACAAACATGTCATTAAAAATAACATTACCAAATAAGATGTCTTCACAGATTTATATCACCTCATGGAAGTAGACAAGTTACACTTAGTGGTGTGCTTAGCTTCTGAGAGCTTACTGATAAATTTTCAGAACTTTTGCAAACTTGTTGACATCAGCCACGGTAAAAGTATTTACACCACAGAAATTGGCAAATTCTACAAAACAAAGTTGCCCCCACCCCAAGACTCGAATATTAAATATTTACCAACACATGACTAGTTACATTCATGGGGAAGCATAAAAGAAAGCGAATCACATCAACATTATACAATTGTTTATAAATCATCACATATGCTAACGAAGCACAGTAAAAAAAAAAAATCATTCTCAGTATCTTCCCAAGTCCACTTTATAAGACTGAATCCAATTATTTTCTTACTGTCTAAGGCTCACCCTACCCCAATTATTATGTAATATGGAAAGCAAATGACAATAGTTATAAAGTTTAAAAGCTTGATTCCCAGATTTGCTTTTTCAGAAATTAGCTAATGTGATTACTCCAGAATTTTGTGGTTTCAACCTATGTTTGTCTATAATTTTTAACTAAGCCACTCAACTATCTATCAAATATGTAAACTTAGGAAAGAATATTGACCTTTTTTGTTAGAATGCAGAGAAAAAATATATATAAAATCTTCTAAAGCCATAACATTCAAACTTGGCAGGTCTTTAGATTAAAGAAAATCAAGCCAACTCTGTAAAGCAGTTAAGTAATTTTTAAGCAACAAAGTCTTGAAATGACAAGATAAGCATATAAAACTTTTCCTCTAAGTTTCAAGGTCAGCTGAGGAGATAAGGATGCTGCCATTGAGGTACACATTATATGTCATAAAAAGCATAGAAAGCCAGCTATGCAGCTCACTTGGGCTCAGGTCACATAAAAGTGCAACAAATGGGTGATGAGAGAAACTCAAGGTTTCACTGCTTTACTTGCATTCATTCTTCACAAACTCAAAGCATAGTGTTCAAATCAAGTAATCAAGGTTTAGTCCAATAGAAGTGCACCAATTCTTAGAATTATCAACTTTAGAAATTCTCTGGGAAATGAATTACCCCAGAGTACATGAATAAAATTTCAGTGCCTTGCTGCTCACAATTTCAAAGGTTCTTTACCCTACATGAAGGACTTTTAAAAAGGGCTTTTAAAAGCATGATGTATTTAAACAGTCACCCTACACTGCAGTTCTGACACTGGATGGAAAGGTCACCTTAACATATACCAGTGTTCAAGGATAAGTCCCTCCGAGACACATTTGGCACTCACTACCTCATTCCTCTGGTACATCTTGTCAACAAGGAAATGTCCGGGTCTTTACAGCAAGTCTTTATAAAGACCACATAAACAGAGAAGTAACCCAGTCTATTAATAAGCCCATCAAAGGCATTCTTCTTTACTGTCACAGTGTTTTTGACCTCTAGCATTTCTTTTTGGACTTTTCTTAGGATTTCCATCTCTCTTCTTAAATCACCCATCTGATCTTGTATGCTGTCTACTTTATCCATTAGAGTCCTTAGCATATTAATCAGAGTTGTTTTAAATTCCCAATCTGATAATTCCCATAATCCTGCCATGTCTGGTTTTGACACTTGCTCTGTCTCATCAAATTATGTTGCTTTTCCTTTTAATATGCTTTGCAATTTTTTCTTGATAGCTGGACATGATGTACTGGGTAAAAGGAACTGTTGTAAATAGGCCTTTAGAAATGTGGTAGGAAGTTGTGGCAGGAGGGTAATCATTCGATAGTCCCATAATTAGGTCTCAGTCTTTCAGTGAGGTTGTAACCCTACACTACGAACTTCACAAATGCTTCTCAATCCTCCCTTCCCCCACCCCTCAGATGGGACAGGATTGCTGGAGTGGGCTAAAGTTAGATAATTCTCTTCTCTCACATGGAATCTAGGGCTGACTGGAATTGAATTATTTGCCTCCTGCAAAGTAAGTTAGGCTCTGATAAAACCCCAGCAGGACAAGCTCCAGGTGAGGGCAGGCCTTGTTAAGAACAGAGTGCTCTGGTGTATTTCATAATAGTTCCTTTTCCTCTTTCCCTGCTGAAAGCATATGGGGAATTTTCTCCAGTATTTACTATTGAAAACAGCATCAAGCTCTTGGAGGTAATTCCCACAATAGAATAGAGGCCCCCTATGACAGGGTCCTCTACAGTCTTTAACTCTTAGAGTTGTCTACACTGAGCCTCCAGCAATTTGTCAATTACAGTTCAGGTTTTCCTACCCTGACACTGGTTCCCACACAGTTTCCACTCATGTGTCTATGCTCCGGGAAGCTGTAACTCCTTGTATCACCTGTCTGTCTCTCCAGTCTTGGACACAAGGATTTACCCTATGTCATCCCCTCTCTTCCAGATCCAAGAAGAGTTGCTGATTTTTGTCTGTTCAGCTTTTTACTTCTTGTTAGGATGAAGTAGTGACTTCAAGCTTCTTACATGCAGAACAGGAAACCAGTGGAGCAACCCAATTTAGAGGTCCTCAGAGACAAAGGGAACACCTACAACTTGGCATTGATTTACTCTTCAGGTATGAATTGCCTTTTAGGGGAAAAGATCCACCTGGCCTTTGCTGAGATAGAATCAGATGGAATTGAAAAGGGAATGAGAAAGGAAGCATCAGAAATAAAAATTAATAACAGTGGATATTATATACCTAGATTATTTTATTTAATCCTAAAAAGAACCCTAATTTTCAGAGTCTTGGGGTTAATATATCTCCAGTTAGGCATACCTCCCACTTCCTCCTCCCTCTGCCATTACAACCTACTGAAAGAAAGGTAGAAAGGAGGGAATGAGGGGTAAAAGAATAAGAGAAATTACAAAAAGTTACCAAATACCTTCCACATTTCAGATGGTGTGTTTGACATGTCTACGGACTTTAAATTCATTTAATAGTCACAAAGCCTCAGACTCCCCTTTCATAATTTATTTTCCTTTGTCTTCAGAATTGACTGGAGTTATTTCAACCACATATCCCTTGTATAAAAAGTATATTTGGGGTAGCTCCTGATCAAGATAATATAATAAGTTTATGCTTTGATATTCCCCTATGCTATAATCACATAGCAAGGATGGGCAAACTAGAAAAGGAGAAAACTAAAAGACATAATTGAGATCAAATAAAAGATAAGCAGCTCTGCGGTCAAGACACAGAACAGAAACACTGTGTGAGACAGGACCTGAAAGCCGGTGAGTCTTAGAATTCCGAAACAAGCAGAGTTTGCCAGAAGTTCTACTCCTATCATTGGTACAGATCAACATGCATGAAGCCAGAGGCTAAACCCTCAACTATCCACTGGTGGCAAAGAGCAGGGGAATTTGGATATTCCCAGGGAGTACTGAAAACATATATGTCATTGACGCCTTGCCACGTAAACAGGTGCTAATGAGATAGGAAAAAATAAGAAGTCACTTTGGCCATGTCTAAGACTGTGTAACAAGTGCCACCAGTCTCTGCAATAGATAAAGTTACAGTCTCAGTGTCTAAACACCCAGGGCATTGGGAGATACAACTGAATACTATTGGTGATAAACCACTATAAGCCTCCAGCTCCTGTTAGTCTTTTTAAGTGGCTGTATTAAGATATGCATTTCTCACTTTCTCTTTGCCTTTAAGTTCTTAATTAACAGAAACACTAATTAAATAAAGGTTTTCCTTTGTTCTCATGGGATTCCATATCATTTCTTTTGGACCATGATAGAAGGGACAGGAAGAAAGTTTAGAAAATGATTTAAGTACCAGAATGCCAGTATTTTTGTGCTAATTCCCTGAGCTCAAATTTCCACAGGCAATCAAAGAGGAGCAGATGACACTTATACATACAATGGACTGCATTACAGGAGAGGAACCCTGAGCTTAGGGAACCCAAATTCTTATAGTATGTAGTAAACATGCCTGCCCTTCACTCCAGAGGGAGACATATTATACTGGAAAGTAAGAAAACCTGTTCTTTTGCTCCAGAGGGAAATGGTGTCTCTAATACCCAATAATGATCTTTACAAACATCGATTTAAAGTCCTAAATAAAGAGCAGTCAGTGCCTCACTTGCAGGATGTTCAAAAACATAAAAGACCCATGGATAACTGTCTTCCAACAAATATATGAAAAGATTCTCAATCTCATTAGTCAAAGGGAAAATGCAAACTGTGTGATATAATATACTCATTACATTGGATTAAAAAATAAAAGTCTAAAAATAGGAAGTGTTGACTAAAATATAGGGAAATGGAAACACTCATACACTGCTGATGGGAGTGTAAATAGGTCCACTCACTTTGAAGAGTAATCTGGCAACATGTAGTAAAGCTGAAGATGCTCATATTCCAGGATCCAGGGGTTTCACCTCTTGGTATATGTGTCCATGAAGCTTTTGCAAATGTTGCCAATAAAAAAAAATTTTGTTGGCAGCATTCCTTGTATGCATGACAGAATTCTTTATGAAACAGAAAAGTTGGAATCAGCTTAGTTATCCATCAGAGGTGAGTGGTTAAGAGAAATTATATAGAAGACTCAACAGAAGCTAAAATGAATGAACAAAAGCTGTATGTATAATCATGTATAATCCTCAAAAATATTGAGTTTAGTATGCCATTCATATAATATTTAAACTTGTAAAAGTTATCATATATTATTTTTATATAATAATTTATGTAATAAATTTATTTTTAAAGAGAAAATAATCTTGCATGGGAATAATAAATACTGTATTCTTGGTAGTTCTTTCTTTTAGGAGGTGAGGAAATTAGCATCAGGAAAGATTCCCAGAGACCTTAACTATAGCTATAATATTTTCTTTAGTTTAATGATATAAAACAAATATAGTAAAATACTAAAATTTCTTAAGCCTGGGTATGGGAGTGATTGTTAAAATATTCTATATTATTGTTTATGCATTTGAAATATTTTATCCTAAGAATGATTAAAGCGATGTTAGTTTGGGAGTTGTGCTAAATATTCATGTTTCCTGCATATTATCATTTAGTTTTTTGGCCAAGAGAGCCAGTATAGCTTTATGATTAAGAATCTGTACTCCAAACTAAAAACATCAGAGTTCAAATCCCAGCTCTATACCTAACCATTTTTGTAACATCAAGCAAGTTAACTAACATTTTTAAGCTTTAGTCTATATGTAAATCTGGGAAAATAATATACGTTACATTCTAGGTTTGTTAAAAGTGCTCCAAGAGGCAATAAATGGCTTCTCTTCCTTGGATAAGAAAGCATTTTAAAATGTTGACTGATATTTGATATTAGGAACAATTTAATATATATTTCATACATCCCTCTTTTATCTTTGGCCATAGCAATCTAATGTAACATTATAATCTCTTTAGAAAAAAGATCTCTTTAATCAGAGGTATGGTATATGTTTTCTAACTTCTTTTGACACATTCTTCATACCAGCTGACGATATATCTCGCTGTTGCTCAATCCGCTCAGTTTAGTCTATGAGACTGTGATCATCCTGTTTTCTCTGTCTTTAATATCTTTCCATTCTGAATGGCTTATCCAACTCTTATTTTCCTTTGCAGCCTATGTCAAGACCTATTTCCACAATGAGATTTTCCTAAATCTTACCAATATACTTTGCACTAAATAGCTTTTTCTGAATAAAAACGTATTACTATCAATGACCAACAATAATTTCAGTGTTTTACATTTACGGCACTCTATAGTTTAAAATCACTTAAAGATTATGACACTCACATGACATTCAGGTGAAGATGAGCTACTGTGCAGAACTAATTTTATATCTGCTAACTCTAAGTTTAATACTTGGCATCACCTCACATACTAAGCACTAAGATCTTTCAAAAAGTTCACCTTTAAAGGTATACCTCACTATTGGTTTTTGTGTGTGTGTTTTTTTGCGGTACGCGGGCCTCTCACTGTTGTGGCCTCTCCCGTTGCGAAGCACAGGCTCCGGACGCGCAGGCTCAGCGGCCATGGCTCACGGGCCTAGCCGCTCCGTGGCATGTGGGATCTTCCCAGACCGGGACATGAATCCGTGTCCCCTGCATCGGCAGGCAGACTCTCAACCACTGCACCACCAGAGAAGCCCCTCACTATTGTTTTTTAATAAGTACTTTCCTGATACAAGGCTTTTTTTAAAGACTGGAAACCACAAGATGTTTTAGTTGCAAACATAAACTCATCAGTGATAATAAAAATGAACCATCAACTATCTTGTAATGTCTTGCCCGAGCAGTGTGTTCAGAGGCCCTGTTCTGTCCAGGTCCAATATGATCCAGTTGCCTAATAATGGGTAAATATGTAACAGATTCCACAGAAAAACTTGGAGAGGGTAAAAGATGGACAATTTGTAAATTTATCTGTACTACACAATTCCTTTGACATAAAGAAATGAGCAGTCAAACAGAAAGACCCCATGCGAGCTGATGGGACGATCCCATATGGAAGGATCCCAATTAGAAGGATTCTATATGGAAGCCTCTGACTTGCCAAGGGAGATCCATTCACATCTAAATCAACTAAATCTCTCTATATACACAGCGTCCTTATCTGTGGGATTCACATGCCTAAAAGCCATGATCTTGAGGAGTCCTAATGGTCTAGGATCAGGGAGTAGGTGTGAAATAGGACAGGGGAAGATGAGAAAAGCAGAACTGCACTCTTTCTCTTTTACTTCTGAAATCCTATATATAGGCTTTGGTTTTAAAGCCTGAATGGTAAGCCTGCTTAATTTAATCAGTTCCATGTAAGGGAAGACAGATACTAGAAATTTCAGCAAATGAAGAGAACTAAAAATTTCCATTATCAAAAAGGACCTACCCAAGAGCCATTTATTAATAATATCCAGTCTTTATTCTGTTTTATGTTACTGTTTGTCTATCCGTGTGCTTGCTTCCTTATATTTCTGGTTAGTTTGCAAGTTACTGAATGATAAATCATGTACTTTATATTTCTTTAAAATCCCTGATATTGCTATTGTAAAATTAGTTTAAAATGTATGAAGTTTTAAAGTCTTTATTTTATTTATATGATTTTGGCTGTAGGAAAGACTTGATAATTCCTAATGTCAAAACCTGTTTCTAATTGCTAACTTGTTCTAATTAAGAGGGTGACTGGGGAAAAGAGAAAATAAGTGGATACCAGATTGAATCCAGGTTCCAGTGAAAGGGATAAAGTAAACAAAAGACAAAAAAGAAGAAGAGATAAATCAGGAGGAATAAATAAATAAAGAGTTGTTAGCCAACCAGAACCGACTACAAAAATGGATGCAGCCAGGTTAGATGTAAATACAGACTGGAAAACTGAGAAATACTGTGTAGGTAAATTCTTCATCTTGAAACAGGAAAATGGATCCAGTTATGTCCAACGTTACACATATGTAATTGGATTCTCCCAATAAATTAATAAAGTTTTATAAACCATAGATCTCTTTGAAAAAATGACAGAGATTGCAATGAAGATGAAGACGTTATGTGTGTAAAAGGGACACATTAATGATAGGATTACTTAAAATGCAAACACCAAGAAAAATAGGCCTTCGTGACATTCATGGATTAAACTCAAGGTAAAAAGAAGAAAATAAATTGGACTTTTGGGATTCACAAAAGTTCTGGACTGAGATTTCTTAGCCTTGGGCAACTGAACAGAGCCATCCAGAAATTAAAAAAAAATCTAAAACTTACTTCAGAATTTATACAAAGTTTAATTACATAAGTATGTAATTTTACAGTCCCTTCCATGCATTTTTAGTTTGTAACTTATGATTCTTCTTTCTGTGTGATTCAGGGTGTTATGATATTTACAACTGCCTACTGTGGAAAAAGCAGAGAGAAGTGGCAAATGGTTAAAGTTCCAACTTCTCAACGAAGCTTCACCCATTTCCATCCTCATCTCATTTTGAGCCTCTGGTTTAGGCATAAGAATGATGAAAAACTATTAAATTAGTTTGGTGTTGTGAAGAGAGTCATTTCTAAAAATTAAGGGACTTGAATCCTAATGTATGTCTACACTTATTTCCTGGGGTCCAATAGGGCCCAAAACCTCAGAGAAGAAGACTTCAATGAATGGGAACTCAGGACACCATAGAGTAGACTCATATCCTTCTCAAGAATGTTAACATTATCTATATTCAGTGATAATGACCATGAGCATCCCTCAGAGTTACAAGGCTCAGCTTTTTGAAGTGCTTAAAGATAAAGTTATCAAGACTGATTTTTTTATCAAAGGAGGCCAAGGACTTCAAGAATACAAAACTATCCATTGTGCTGAAATGCCAATCTCTACACTTGATTCACCAGGGATGATGAACTGGAGGACCAGGAATGAAGAGACTGAATGTTTGGAAGTTAATAAACAAATATGACTACTTGTGATAATTTATGTAGGAACGTGGTCAAAGTTTAAATAAAAAAGACAAATTGGGGCATATGGTAAAATAAGTTCCTTCAATACAGGGCAATAATTTTTCTGTAGAATCTTGGGGGTTAGCAATTTTTTTTTTCTGAGCAGAGGTACAGCATGATGAAAGTAGTACTTTAAGAATTTTAATTTGTGTTAATATAGAGTACAAATTGTAAGAATTATTTTTAATTCACAGAATCCGTAAGAACATAACCTATTTCCACTAGGACTTTTGTACACATCAATTTTTGTCCCTAATGTATCAGAAATAACCTAAAAGAATCATATATGCTGGAATTTATATATAATAATTGTCAATAGCTTCCATGCAGTAGAATTAGTGTAAACTGAGCCTTCCCTGAAATTCATCTACAAATGTTAAGTTTCCAAATAATTCATTTTAATGATATTACCACCTATGAGTTCCCAGATTACATATGACCAAAGATACTTGTATTTAAAGGTATAGAAATTATTCATGTTGCTTTTATGAGATTGTTACAAAATGCTCATGTTGCTTTTATGAGATTGTTACAAAATGCTCAAGGGTGTATTGACTGACACAAAGATTAATACGGATAAAGACATAAATAGATACAAATATGGTTGTTTATACAGAATTATCATTATAAATGAAAGAAGTAAACTGTTTCCTAATTTATTTTTTATCTTTGCTTATCTAAATCTGGATAAAAATCAAGAGACATTTTGGTAAGGTTAAGAAATAATGATCATGAATATCTCTTTCTCTGAAGAAAATTCTATTTGTCATCTAATGACATTTCCCCCTTACCTTTGGAAGGCTTTTTAACTAGGTCTTTGGGGGAAAACTCTCAGTTTTAAGAAAATTTCCTTTTCTCATTTAAAATTAAACAGTAAGTCAACCAATCCAGGCACTATAGGGATGATGTGATGTCCTTAATTTTTTCATATAATGATATGTACGTGCGGTAAGAAATTCATCTTTGCTAAATTTCAAGTTTCGTTTCAGAAGATAAAAGTATGATTTGGGCACTGTTCCCAGAAGTTCCTTTGGGGGAAAACGATACATTTCAAAACTGCAGAGTTCCAGTTGTATTTGGTTAAAATAATCATTTTGGAATGGAGGTTTTCTGTGTCTGTGTTTAAAGAACTGTTCTGTGTGTCTTAGTTCAGATTTGAGAGATGTCAAATTACGTGAACTCCAGGTTGTACATAGTCGCAGCTAATAATAAGCACAAGTGTTGAGTTGTAACACCAACTAAATGTATTCACATGTCCTTATTTGAGTTTAGGACAGTGCTTTCCTCACCAAAAATAATTAAAACCAGATACCAAGGTAGCACAGCTGGATTTAGGACAAATATGCCACTAAAAAATATCTACTTCTACCCTGAAACAGAAAGGAATGTCTCCTTAAAAATAAAACTCTCTTATGGCAGCAGGGTGTACAATTATATCTTAGTTGTGGTCTTAGTTGCAGTATCTACTTTCACAAGTGAATTAAGAGAGACAGAAAAAAATCCCAGAAGAAATATAATGATTGATTCTGGTAAGGCTGAAAGATGTAATTGTCTTTCTACATGACACTAGCATTTTTCACAGAAAAGGCAATATTGAAATATCTGTCAATGATAATGTTAGTTTAAATTCAGCATTTGACACAATATTGTTTTAAGTTGCATGTAGAGCCAAACATTTTGTAGAAAAAAAGTGGAAGTAGGATGTTAGGAACACCCTTAAAGGACTTTACTCTTCAGATATAAAAGCCACTTAGAATGTATTATGAAACTCCAAACTCTTAACAGGTTCCAAATAAAACAAAAATGGCAAGGTATTAGATTAATTTCTATATCCACTTAATCAAAAATTTGGTTAACATTCTATTCTCCATTGCCAAGAGAAAAGTGTTCAGAAAAGGAGTGTATAAGTCATGATGTTTTAATGAACTGCTAGCTTTTGGAAAATAGTTTAAAAAAGAAAACTGAAGCTTGGAGGAAGAGAGTTAGACCAAACTTCATAGCACTAACATTGTTAGCGGGGCTAGTTCAACATTACTAATGATATTTTCAACTGCAAAATAAAGGTATTATTACACTAAAAAGAAAAAATAAAACTAAAAGAGTTCAGCTTTTCTGTTTGAAATAAGGGCCAGATTAATCATATTCTATACATTTTTTTCTATTGTACACAAGTAATACAATCAAAATGTTCACTGTAGACCCTCACACCTCATTTAAAAGATTTTTTTCCCAAACATAACCTCAGCACCAGTTCTCTCTAAAAATATAGACTACACATGAAGATCAAGTTTTTAATTGTATATCTATTTAATTTTATTACTTTCCAAATATAAAATTTATGCCTTGTTTCAAATGAAATTTGGCTCTCATTATTTTATAGCCATCAAAATTAATTTGAGTTGTTTCTTTTCTTTTCCAATCTATATGACAAATCTTTGAAATGTATTTTTTCAACATTTCTAATAGCTAGTGTATCTGCAAAAGGTCAATAAATATCAGTTTAGACAACTTGTCAGTACAGACTAAAAATATTCTGTACTTTCATCTTCCCAGTAAGCCCTAACAGTGACAGAAAATCTACTTCATAGTGAAATTCAAAGTGGAGATATTTGATGACTACATTAGAATCTAATTAGAACACATCCTATTTAGAGTAAAACTTGGTACAAGTGAAATATGTTATGAACATTATGATGGTTAAACAAACTTTTACGTGCCTTACCCTGAAGGAAACACAAAATAAGAAAAATATAGTCACTGCTCTCAAGATGTTTAGATGAAAATATTCTAAAGATATAAGAAAAGTACAAATAATTTTTTAAATAACAATGTTAATTTCATCATAGAATGTTTTCAACTATAATGCCCAAACATTTTAGACATGGCAATAGCAAGATTTCTTTGTGTTCCTATGAATATTCAGATACATTTCAAACATTCCTAGGAGTGGAATAAAATAGTGGTCATCATTTTTGCATTTTGACATCATTTGCATACTGGAAAAACCAAGGAGAATTTTTATTCAACTTTATTCTTTTCTCTTCATCACCTCTTGCCCCAAATAAGACATTAATTTTAATGGGAGCACTTCACTAAACAGCAATTCATTTATTATATTATTGCTTCTACTCTTTTATTAGCATTTTAGTTTATAAATGTAAGCTTTGATTTTTGAAACATTTCTTGAAATACTTAAAACATGCTAAGAGATTTTGGTCTTCAAACAAGATACTCATGACCAGCCAACTGATAATACTAATAAAAACTAACAATGTATCAACTAGATAAGCCTGTTAAAAACAAATACCTTATGAATACTATGTTATCTATATATCCACATTGTGAAACCTGGATTATTGAAAGCTTTTTAATGAAACTTCTTAAAATGGATAAAGTTTAGAGTTTTTTTTTTCCTCCTCCTTTTCATCATGAGATGACCTTATAATTGTATATAAATTTGTTACTTTATTCAGAGCAAAATAAGTTCATATTTTCCAACTTCACTTTTTTTTAATATATATTTATTTTTGGCTGTGTTGGGTCTTCATTTCTCTGTGAGGACTTTCTCTAGCTGTTGCAAGCGGGGGCCACTCTTCATCGCAGTGCGCGGGCCTCTCATTATCGTGGCCTCTCTTGTTGCGGAGCACAGGCTCCGGACGCGCAGGGTCAGCGGCCATGGCTCACGGGCCCAGTAGCTCCGCGGCATGTGGAATCTTCCCAGACCAGGGCTCGAACTCATGTCCCCTGCATTGGCAGGCAGATTCTCAACCACTGCGCTACCAGGGAAGCCCAAACTTCACTTTTGATTTTAACCAGTAAATTATTTTCTTTAGGGAGACCGTGTGTACAGTTTTTGCTAAATAAGCATAAATTAAAACACTGAGCAATTAACATATGGCAGAGACTGTGGCTTATCTTGTTGAACTTTTAAAACCAGCCTATGTATTGGAAGCATTTCTCTCCCTAATCTAAATGTGAAGAAACTGAGACTTCACAAGATTAGGTAACTTGCCTAAAGTTCAAGCTAACAAATGGCAGATGCAGGATTGGAACCCAGTCCATCTGAGACCTGAGTCATCACTCTTAGTCACTAAAACATGACACTTCCCAAAAGACATAAACATCCCTTTAGTGTAACAAGTATCAATTACTTGCCAATATACCACACAGGAGGAGGCCTAGGTTGTATGTCATTAGGTAAGAAGTGTTGCTTACTTCATGTAATTCTCCACAATTGCTGGAGAATCTAACCAACCCAGATACATTGGTAAAAGATCACTTGGAATATTATTTAAAATTTTCTAGTTGAGAAGAACAGAACCTACATTATAAAATACATGTTTTATAGTTATATAATATATAACTTTAATAGACATGCATATATATAATAAAATTTTTAAATTCTCACATGTAATCAAATAAAAAGCAATAGACTGTGGTTTTGTTCTGAATCACAAATCCCCATCACTGGCCAGAGGAGCTTATGAAATGTCTTTCCTACTCCCTAAGGGAGTCTTCTCTGTGACAGCTGTTTCTCTGCTATGCCCTGACCCACTTCAGTATATCACACCAGTCCGTGGCTCACCATTATCTCTGCCAGTTCACACAGATCTGGTTATTCTGTTATATCAGTCCTCATATGCTAACTACAGTGCAGCATCTTTTTATACCTCTGTAATTGCACAAAATTAAATCTTTAAAATACAGACTTCAAGTATTTCTATTCCTATACAATGCAAACAATGCAGTAACTTCCAGAGGTGTGGCTATTTTCCAACTCCAATCTAAAAAATACAGATTACAAAAATAACTTTTTCTGTGTACAACTGCAGTGAAAAAGATTTTATAAATCTTCCTGGATTTGGGAAGTAAGAGAGCAAATTCCAGACTGAATGTCACCTGAGAGTTCCTTAGTGCTTTCAGCTCAAGTGCCATGACAACCTAGTTGCTGTAATTAGTTGTAAGGTTTGTCACCAATAGTATATATGTTGTTTACAGTAATGAAAGTTCTCAGTCTCCTTCTCTGACTGTTCTGAAGCCCTTTCCTTCACTCAGTTTGTAATTTCTAAAGGGTATATATTTGCTTGATTTTTGTGCATCTCCTCCACTAGACTGTAAGCTCCACTGGCTATCCTTTTTTATTATTACACTCCCAGTGCTTAACACAGCACCCATTCTCTAACACTGTTTGGGGCATAAAGAAAGAATGAATAAATCTTGTCCAAATGCAAATCAAATTCTTCAATTTATCTTAAAACTTTCCAATGGCCTCTACTTCCTAAAGCAGGAGCCTAAAACTCTTTGGAAAATATGCAAAATCTTTGATTACTGGGCCTATCCCTATCTCCAGCCTCCTTTTCTTCCATCTCTGCACTCAATCTCTGCTTCATGAATCCGGAAACACTGGAAGTTACCCAAATGTTTCAAACCTTCACATTACCCCAAATTTTGGACATGCTGTTTCATACACCTTAAAAGCTCTTCTCACCACCCAATCATTAGCCCCCGATATGTGATTAGCATATGTCTACTCCTTCTTCAAGGTGCTATTCAAGGGTTCTGTGTAATTTTTCAGTGATGTCTTTCCTAACACTCCCAAATACAATTGGATTCTCCTTTGCCTATGCTCTCACTGCATTTTGTCCATATTCTCATTATAGCAATTATTATATTGTATTCATTATTTACTTTAGGTTTTACTTTGCTACCAGATGAGGATTATGACTACATAATCATCTTGTGATCAGGAGTTGTAGGTTTCATCTATGTGTTATCAGTATTTAACAGAGTGCGTATATATTAAAGGAGATCCTCTATAAACATGTAGTGAATGAATGAAAGAATGGAGGTCTCATTGCTACTTAATTAATGATCATGCTAGGACAGCTGAAAAACCCTTCTATACTTATTTTTTTCTCTGTAAGATGGCAATAAACTCAACGTAACTCAGAGTATTACCCTAACAAATGGATTTAAACACACTCTCTAAATTGAATGTTCTACAAATGCTTCCTCAAGACATTTACATATTAAAGACAATTTATAGACATGAATTCAGTTTAGAATTCTAAATCAGAGAGCTTGCAAATAGTATGCTTTTAAATTGTTCACCACACTGTACAATAAAGAGATGATTCTTTTTTCCAGGAAGTATGCTACAACAGATAAGCTTTATCATATCTCACTATTCTTGGTTCCATGTTGGGGAACTGTCATATACTGAAACTTAAGTTAGAAAATCTCGGGTGGGGTCTAAGACAGGTTCACCATTATACTAAGCTCTTTAATTACTGAGACTAGAGAGTTATTGAATTTTAGAGCTAGAGGGGTTCCATGAGAGAAGAGCAAGTTTCCAGTATATTTTTTTTCTTAAGAAAATCCAGAATTTGAAGAAAAAAAAAAAGATAATGATGTCACCTTTATCTGGTGCAGGAGTGGTCAATGTAAACCACCTGTATGTAAACTATGAGAATTAACTAAGCATTTCAAGGGATTTATCACCATTACCAGCTCACCTATATAAAGATGACTTTGGGGTACTACAGTAACACAATTCTCCATTATTTCCATACAAAATGACCTCAAAGAGGGAAATAACACTGACTACATTTTTGAGCTGGGTAGCACAAACATCAAAGTGTAATACATTTTCATATCACTTAAAAGACATTTCTGTTAGTACTAAAAGCAAAGGTCAGAAAAGATCTTTTTCCCGAGGGGAAGGGTTGCAGAGAAGAAGTACTGAAAATCCCACCTTTCAGTAGAATAATCTGTCCCTAATGTTGGATTCTTTATTTTTAATAAATGCTCTTGGAGGGCTAATGACGAAAAACAACTCTAATAATAAATAGCCTAATCAAAATGCAAGTCCATTTCTCTAGCACAGACATTAAGAGAAATGAAAAATTCCCATTTGTTTCTTCAGAGAAGATACTTTTATATTGTTTTCTAAAAATTCTGACTTTAGAAAATAAATAAATAAAATATAACATGTGCAGAATGTTTCCTACTCAAGAGGATTCTCTGAAATAATACATGCAGGACTTTTTTTTCTGATGAAAAGTAGTGTCATTACATACTCTACCTTTAGTTAAATTAGTCAAATTCTGTATTTTTCCCCTTTAATGTGTTACAAATTATATATGCTAATTATAAAGCTTTAGTGATTATCCTAAACATTTTACTTTCATATTTAAGAGTAGAGTTTTGCTACCACTTTTAAGACTTAATCAGGGGGGACTTTCAAGATGGCAGAGGATTAAGACGTGGAGATCACCCTCCTGCCCACAAATACATCAAAAATACATCTAAATGTGGAACAGCTCCTACAGAACACCTAATGAACGCTGTCAGAAGACCTCAGACTTCCCAAAAGGCAGGAAAATCCCCACGTGCCTGGGTAGGGCAAAAGAAAAAAGAAAAAACAGAGAAAAAAGAACAGGGATGGGACCTGCACATCTGGGCAGGAGCTGTGAAGGAGGAAAAGTTTCCACACACTAGGAAGCCCCTTCACTGTGAAAACAGGGGATAGGTGCAGCGGGGGGAAGTTTTGGAGCCACGGAGGAGAGTGCAGCAACAGAGGCACAGAGGGCAAAGCAGAGAGATTCCTGCACAAAGGATCGGTGCCCACCAGCACTCACCAGCCTGAGAGGGTTGTCTGCTCACCTGCCAGGGTGGGTGGGAGCTGGGAGTTGAGGCTCGGGCTTCAGAGGTCGGATCCCAGGGAGAGGACTGGGGTTGGCTGCGTGATCACAGCCTGAAGGGGGTTAGTGCACCGCAGCTAGCTGAGAGGGAGTCTGGGAAAAACTCTGGACATGCCGAAGAGGCAAGAGACCACTGTTTCAGGGTGTGCGAGGAGAGGGGATTCCTTCCCTGTCTGCCCACAGAAGGCAGAGCACCACCTAAAAGAGCTCCAGAGACGGGCATGAAATGCTCATGTTGCTGGTGTGACCCACAAGAATCCTGTGTGCGAGCACACATCACTATCCACATGTGCGTCCACCACCCCAGGGGCCTGTGCTGCCACTGTCAGGGTCCCGTGATCTAGGGGCACTTCCCTGGGAGAACGCACGGTGTGCCTCAGGCTGTTGCAACATCACACTGGCCTCTGCCACCGCAAGTTTGTCCCGCGTTCCAATTATAAGTACTATACACCTCCCTCCCCTCTGTGTGAGTGAACCAGACTCCCTAAGCAGCTGCCGCTTTAACCCCGTCCTGTCTGCGCAGGGAATAGAAGCCTGAGGGTGACCTACATGCAGAGGTGGGGCCAAAACCAAAGCTGAACGGCAGGAGCTGTGTGAACAAAGAACAGAAAGGGAAATTTCTCCATGCAGCCTCAGGGCCAGCAGATTAAATCCCCACAGTAAACTTGAGGTACCCTGCATCTGTGGAATACCTGAATAGAAAAGAAATTAACCCAAAATTGAGGTGGTAGACTTTGGGAGCAAAGGCAGACTTGAGGTTTGCTGTCTGTGACTGAATTGTTTATGATTTCTATGTTTACCTTATTATAGTTTTTAGCGCTTGTTATCAACAGTGGATTTGTTTATTGGTTTATTGCTCTCTTTTTTTTCTATTACTTTTTACTTTTTTAATTTTAATAATTTTTAAAATATCTTGATGTTAATTATTCTATTTTTAAAATTTTTCTTTCTTTTTTTCTCCCTTTACTTCTGAACCGTGTGGCAGACAGGGACTTGGTGCTCCGGCCAGGTGTCATGTCTGAGCATGTGAGGTGGGAGAACCAAGTTCAGGACGATGGATCACCAGAGACCTCCTGGCCCCATGTAATATCAATCAGCAAGAGCTCTCCCAGAGATCTCCACCTCAATGCTAAGACCCAGCTCCACCCACGGCCAGCAAGCTCCAGTGCTGGATGCCCCATGCCAAACAACTAGCAAGACAGGAACACAACCCCACCCATTGGCACAGAGGCTGCGTAAACTCATACTAAATTCCCAGACACCCCAAAACACACCACCAGAAGCAGCCCTGTTGACCAGAAAGACAAGATCCAGCCCCACGTACCAGAACACAGGCACCAGTTCCCTCCACCAGGAAGCCTACACAACCCACTGAACCAAACTTAGCCACTGGGGGCAGACACCAAAAACAATGGGAACTAAGAACCTGCAGCCTGTGAAAAGGAAACCCCAAACACAGTAAGCTAAGCAAAATGAGAAAACGGGGAAACACACAGCAGATGAAGGAGCAAGGTAAAAACCCATCAGACCAAACAAATGAAGAAGAAACATGCAGTCTACCTGAAAAAGAATTCAGAGTTATGATAGCAAAGATGATCCAAAATCTTGGAAATAAAATAGAGAAAATACAAGAAACATTTAACAAGGACGTAGAAGAACTAAAGAGCAAAGAAACAGTGATGAACAACAGAATAAATGAAATTACAAATTTTCTAGAAGGGATCAATAAGAGAATAACTGAAACAGAAGAACAGGTAAGTGACCTGGAACGTAAAACAGTGGAAATAACTACCACAGAGCATCATAAAGGAAAAAAAATGAAAAGAATTGAGGACAGTCTCAGAGACCTCTGGGACAACGTTAAACACACCAACATTCAAATTATAGGGGTCCCAGAAGAAGAAGAGAAAAAGAAAGGAACTGAGAAAATATTTGAAGAGATTATAGTTGAAAACTTCCCTAATATGGGAAACAAAATAGTTACTCAAGTCCAGTAAGCACAGAGAGTCCCATGAAGGATAAATCCAAGGAGAAACACGCCAAGACACATATTACTCAAATTATCAAAAAATAAATACGAAGAAAAAATATTAAAAGCAGCAAGGGAAAAGAAAAACACAAGGGAATCCCCATAGGGTTAACAGCTAATCTTTCAGCAGAAACTCTTTAAGCCAGAAGGCAGTGGCAGAACATATGTAAAGTGATGAAGGAGAAAAACCTACAACCAGTATTACTCTACCCAGCAAGGAACTCATGCAGATTTGACAGAGAAATTGAAAACTTTATAGAAAAGCAAAAGCTAAAAGAATTCAGCACCACCAAATCAGCTTTACAACAAATGCTAAAGGAACTTCTCTAGGCAGGAAACACAAGAGAAGGAAAAGATCTACAATAACAAACCTAAAACAATTAAGAAAATGGTAATAGGAACATCTGTATCAATAATTACCTTAAATGTAAAGGGATTAAATGCTCCAACCAAAAGACATAGATGGCTGAATGAATACAAAAACAAGACCCGTATATATGCTGTCTACAAGAGACCCAGTTCAGACCTAGGAACACATACAGACTGAAAGTGAGGGAATGGAAAAAGATATTCCATGCAAATGGAAACCAAAAGAAAGCTGGAGTAGCAATTCTCATATCAGACAAAATAGACTTTAAAACAAAGACTATTACAAGAGACAAAGAAGGACACTACATAATGATCAAGGGACCAACACAAAAAGATATAACAGTTTTAAATATTTATGCACCCAAAATAGGAACACCTCAATACATAAGGCAAATACTAACAGCCATAAAAGGGGAAATCGACAGTAACACAATCATATTAGGAGACTTTAACACCCCACTTTCACCAATGGACAGATCATCCAAAATGAAAATAAGTAAGGAAACACAAGCTTTAAATAATACATTAAACAAGATGGACTTAATTGATATTTATAGCACATTCCATCCAAAAACAACAGAATACACATTCTTCTCAAGTGCTCACAGAACATTCTCAGGATAGATCATATCTTGGGTCACAAATCAAGCCTTGGTAAATTTAAGAAAACTGAAATTACATCAGGTAACTTTTCCAACCACAACACTATGAGACTGGATATCAATTACAGGAAAAAACCTGTAAAAAATACAAACACATGGAGGCTAAAAATACACTACTTAATAACCAAGAGATCACTGAAGAAATCAAAGAGGTAATCAAAAAATACCAAGAAACAAATGACAATGAAAACATGACTACCCAAAACCTATGGCATGCACCAAAAGCAGTTCTAAGAGGGAAGTTATAGCAATACAATCCTACCTTAAGAAACAAGAAACATCACAAATAAACAACCTAACCTTACAACTAAAGCAATTAGAGTAAGAAGAACAAAAAAACCCCAAATTTAGCAGAAGGAAAGAAATCATAAAGATGAGAGCAGAAATAAATGAAAAAGAAATGATGGAAACGATAGCAAAGATCAATAAAACTAAAAGCTCATTCTTTGAGAAGATAAACAAAATTGATAAACCATTAGGCAGACTCATCAACAAAAAAGGGAGAAGACTCAAATCAATAGAATTAGAAATGAAAAAGGAGAAGTAACACCTGACACTGCAGAAATACAAAGCATCACAGGAGATTACTACAAGCAACTATGTGCCAATAAAATGGACAACCTGGAAGAAATGGACAAATTCTAGAAATGCACAACCTTCCAAGACTGAACCAGGAAGAAACAGAAAATATGAAAAGACCAATCACAACCACTGAAATTGAAACTGTGATTAAAAATCTTCCACAAACGAAAGCCCAGGACCAGATGGCTTCACAGGCGAATTTTATCAAACACTGAGAGAAGAACTAACACCTATCCTTCTCAAACTCTTCCAAAATATAGCAGAGGGAGGAACAATCCCAAACTCATTCTACAAGGCCACCATCACCCTGATACCAAAACCAGACAAGGATGTGACACAGAAAGAAAACAACAGGCCAATATCACTGATGAACATAGTTGCAAAAATCCTCAACGAAGTATTAGCAAACTGAATCCAACAGCACATTAAAAGGATCATACACCATGATCAAGTGGGGTTTATGCCAGGAATGCAAGGATTCTTTAATATACGCAAATCAATCAATGTGATATACCATATTAACAAATTGAAGGAGAAAAACCATATGATCATCTCAATAGATGCAGAGAAAGCTTTTGACAAAATTCAACACCCATTTATGATAAACACCCTCCAGAAAGTAGGCATAGAGGGAACTTCCCTCAACATAATAAAGGCCATAGATGACAAACCCACAGCCAACACCGCCCTCAATGGTGAAAATCTGAAAGCATTTCCACTAAGATCTGGAAAAAGACAAGGTTGCCCACTCTCACCACTCTTATTCAACATAGTTTTGGAAGTTTTAGCCACAGCAATCAGAGAAGAAAATGAAATAAAAGGAATCCAAATCGGAAAAGAAGTAAACCTGTCCCTTTTGCAGATGACATGATACTATACATAGAGAATCCTAAAGATGCTACCAGAAAACTACTAGAGCTAATCAATGAATTTGGTAAAGTAGCAGGATACTACTAAATTAATGCACAGAAAAATTAATGCACAGAAACCTCTTGCATTCCTATACACTAATGATGAAAAATCTGAAAGTGAAATCAAGAAAACACTCCCATTTACCACTGCAACAAAAAGAATAAAATGTCTAGGAATAAACCTACCTAAGGAGACAAAAGACCTGTATGCAGAAAATTATGACACTGATGAAAGAAATTAAAGATGACACAAACAGATGGAGAGATATACCATGTTCTTAGATTGGAAGAATCAACACTGTGAAAATGACTCTACTACCCAAAGCAGTCTACAGATTCAATGTAATTCCTATCAAACGGCCACTGGCATTTTTCACAGAACTAGAAGAAAAAATTTCACAATTTGTATGGTAACACAAAAGACCCCAAATAGCCAAAACAATCTTGAGAAAGAAAAACGGAGCTGGAGGAATCAGGCTCCCTGACTTCAGACTATACTACAAAGTCACAGTAATCAAGATAGTATGGTACTGGCACAAAAACAGAAATATAGATCAATGGAACAGGATAGAAAGCCCAAAGATAAACCCACACACACATGCTCACCTTAGTTTTGATAAAGGAGGCAAGAATATACAATGGAGAAAGGACAGCCTCTTCAATAAGTGGTCCTGGGAAAACTGGACAGCTACATGTAAAAGAATGAAACTAGAACACTCCCTAACACCATACACAAAAATAAACTCAAAATGGATTAAAGACCTAAATGTGAGGCCAGACACTATAAAATAGAAAAATGAAAACATATGAAGTACACTCTTTGACATAAATCACAGCAAGATCCTTTTTACCCATCTCCTAGAGAAATGGATATAAAAACAAAAATAAACAAATGGGACTTAATGAAACTTAAAAGCTTTTTCACAGGAAAGGAAACCATAAACAAGAGAGAAGATAACTCTCAGAATGGGAGAAAATATTTGCAAATGAAGCAACTGACAAAGGATTGGTCTCCAAAATTTACATGCAGCTCATGCAGCTCAATATCAAAAAAAGAAACAACCCAATCCGAAAATGGGCAGAAGATCTAAACAGACATTTCTCCAAAGTAGATATATAGATTGCCAACAAACACATGAAAGGATGCTCAAGATCACTAATCAGTAAAGAAACGCAAATCAAAACTACAATGAGGGATCACCTCACATCGGTCAGAATGGCCATCATCAAAATATCTGCAAACAATAAATGCTGGAGAGGGTGTGGAGAAAAGGGGATCCTCTTGCACTGTTGGTGCAAATGTAAATTGATACAGCCACTATGGAGAACAGTATGGAGGTTCCTTAAAAAACTAAAAATAGAGCTAACATATGACCCAGCAATCCCATTTCTGGGCATATACCTTGAGAAAACCGTAATTCAAAAGGAGTCATGTACCACGGTGTTCACTGCAGCACTATTTACAATAGCCAGGACATGGAAGCAACCCTGTTGTCCATCAACAGATGAATGGATAAAGAAGATGTGGCACATATATACAATGGAATATTACTCAGCCATAAAAAGATATGAAATTCAGTTATCTGTAGTGAGGTGGATGGACCTAGAGTCTGTCATAGAGTGAAATAAATCAGAAAGAGAAAAACTAATACCGTATGCTAACACATATATATGGAATCTAAAAAAAACAAAAAGCAAAAAAAACAATGATTCTGATGAACCTCGGGGCGGACAGGAATAAAGACACAGACGTAGAGAATGGACTTGAGGACACGGGGAGGGGGAAGGATAAGTTGGGACGAAATGAGAAAGTGGCATTGACATATATACACTACTAAATGTAAAATAGCTAGCTAGTGGGAAGCTATCTATTGCATAGCACAGGGAGATCAGCTCAGTGTTTTGTGACCACCTAGAGTGGTGGGATAGGGAAGGTGGGAGGGAGACACAAGAGGGAGGGGATATGTGGATATATGTATATGTATAACTGATTCACCTTGTTATAGAGCAGAACTAACACAACATTGTAGAGCAAATATACTCCAATAAAGATATTAAAAGAAAGCTCATCAAATATGGTAAAAATTCATGAATTCATAATGATATTTCCACCTTTGGAAGAAACCAGGAAACAAATTGAGAACTGATAATTAAGGGAAAGGGAAAGAAGTGAACATTTACTCTGCCTTTGCAGGGAAAGCAAACAGGCAACAAGGAAAAGTTATGCTTTATAAAGTGTCTAATAAATGTTGAAGAAATGTTAGAATATCACCATTTTGCAATTCCTAATGAAATAATTGATGCAGGAAACGATTATCATTGACTGAAAGAGGATGAGGAACTTTACAATGAATGGTTGGATTGTCTCAGCCAATCTTAACATCACAAAATTGAGAGATAACCAGATAAATATTAACCATATACAATGTGTGGACATTGTTTGCATCCAATTCAAACCAACTGTCGAAAAAACATTATGAGGCCAGTGGTGAAATTTGGCCGATGACTGAATTTGGTTATATTAGAGGAATTTTCTTCAATTTTTAGGTGTGCTAATGGTATTGTGCTTAGGTTGAAACATATAGAATTGCTGATATTACAACATTTCAACCTACAAAAATGACAGTTTCATATGGTTCAGTCTTATATCTTTTTAAAAAGAGTCCTTACCTTTTAGAGAGCCATATTAAAGTATTTATGAATGAAGTTACATGACTTCCTGAACTTGCTTCAAAATAATCCAGTGGGTGAAGGGGGATGGAAGAAGAGATGAGACAAGATTTGTTGTGTACTGATAAGTGTTGAAGCTGGATGATGGGTACACAGGGGTTCATTATACTATTCCTCCAATTTATATATATGTTTGAAATATGTGTTTTCATTTGTATAGTTCTAAAGTTTTAAACTTTTATGTAAGCTGAAATGTTTCGTTAAAAATGCCTGAGGCTACTTCAAAAATAAAAAGTAAATAAATTTTTTTAAAAAGAAAAAAAAAAGACAATCAATATTATTCCAGTGGCATAGAATACTAAACATTGTGCAGACCTTTCCATTGAAAACAATTAAAATTATGGATAAAATAGGAAAAAAAATATGCTTAATGCTTAAGAAGCATGAAAATAAGAATCCACCATAATTCGTTCAATTCCACTTAGAACAAAGATGTAGAAGGCCACAAGAGAATGCTGCTCTCACACTAATAATGAGAGACTGATAATCTATAAAATCATAATTTTTCTAGAGCTCATCAGAGAGCTGAGTTCTCCAGACAACCAAGGAAACTGAATTCTACAGAGTGACAAGCCTATAAGAGTAGAGACAGGACTTATAGACTGTTTCACCTATGACAGAGCAAAGGAGAAGGAGGTGGTCATCAAACAAGCAAATAAAAATAAATAAGCTAAAATTTTAACAAAATTTTAAAGGACAGGTATGGGGAACCTGTCAGTTGTCATATCTGGGAAGCCAGAAACAAGAGGAGTTTGCATTCACTTGCAAGCTCTTTTCTGTGGCTTTCCCCTAGTGATCCTGAGAAAGTCTGGTACAGGGAGGGAGACTGGAGAGAGTTTTCCCCACTTGGCACAGGCATTCAGGATATAATCTGCTATTGCACAAAGTCTCTTCTATTTCCCTATACCCTTCTTTCTATGAACAAAAGTTTTAAGCTACTTGGAGAAGAGCAGCAAACTCTCTCATTCCCTGAGATGTAGGTAAAAAATCCATTATTTTGGTACAGGGGTAGAATGAAAACCCATTAGGGTTGGGATAGAAATACTCCCCAGTCACAGGACACAGGCAAAAATACTTTGCTGCTGCGAGAAGTATATAAGCAAAAGCCTTACATTCATGAGGCAAGTGCAGAAAAGCCTCCTGAACCCAGGATTCAATACCAATAGCAAGCAGAGATTAGCTAGCATTAAATAAGGGGCAAGAAATTATCTCTGCCCTAGACCAACCGCAGCTACAACTCAGAGTCTGGCTATCATGGGAAGGAAGAGAAGGAATGAAAGCAAAGGTCCACCTTTGAGGCCCAGGGACACAGATCCTGCCAAATACTGAAGATGGACACACACAAAAGAAGTAAAAGAAGAAACCCCTCCTGATCCTTAACATGAGACTAACACCAAGTAACAAGCAACAACAGCCTAACACTAGAGAAGGGGCAAGAGCACAGACAAAGGCTCCACTCTATTGTTCAGGTGTGCAGAAATTTCTAAAGCTGAAGTACAGCAAGAATGCTGAGAAAAACACAAGGTAACTCCTTCCAACCACTGGATAAATTTGAAGCCCCTGTTGCCCTGAAGGTAATCATAACAACAACAAATCCTAAACCATGCTCAATTCCTGACTAGACTGATGCATACTAATGATCTGATGCATAGCGAATGTACTGAATACATACTGAAGAGGAATTTCTAGAATAAACACTGTTAATTAACCTCAGTCTCTATTATTCTATAAATTATGACAGAATTCAATAAAAAACTATGAGACAATTAAAAAAAAAGAACAATGACCCATTGTGAAGTGATAAAGCAATCAACAGATTCATACTTAGAGTTGACCTGTAAGTCTATGCTATCAGATAAGGACTTAAAAATGACTATAATAGTCATGTTAAATGATCCAGAGGAAAAAATAGACAATATGTATGAACAGATAGGGGATTTCATCACAGAGATGGAAACTATGAGAGTCTAATGGAAATGCTAAAAATAATAAAAATAAACATGGTAACAGAGATGACAAATTCCTTTGATGTACTCATTACCTGAGCAGAAACAGCTAAGGAAAGAATCAGTAAACCTGAAGACAGAGCAAAATAAATCATCCAAACTAAAATAAAAAGAGAAAAAAAGACTGGAAAACACAGAATAAAGAAATTAGAGCTGTTGGAAAACATCAATCTAATATACATTCCAAATACAAAACAAAACAAAACTGAACATACCTAGTCAAACTGCTGAAAGATGAAGAGAAAATCTTGAAGGCAGGCTAAGAAAAATGAAACATTTCATAGAGGAAAACACAGATAAGGTTTACCACAGACTTATCAGAAGTTAAACAAGTCAGAATACAACAGCATATCTTTAAAGCACTGAAACAGAAAAATCTATTGATTCTAAGTATTCTTCAAAACTGATAGCAAAGTGGTCTTTTTTTTTTTCAGATAAAATAAAGATGAATTCATTGGCAATAACACACCTACAGCAAGAAATGTTAAAGGAAGTTCTTCAAGCAAAAGAAATGTGATACCAGAAGCAAATGTGGCTGTACACAAAGAATGAGAAGATCGGAAATAGTAAAATAAATATAATCACAAAAGATTTTTTTTCTTATTTTTGATCACTTTAAAGATAAATTAACTGTCCAAAGCAAAAATAGGAACATGATTGTGGGGTTATAAGATATGCAGAAGTAAAATGTGTGACAACCATAGCATAAAAAATGAGAGGGGGTAGATATAATGGTAGTGTTACAAGCTGCTTAAACTTTACATGAAGTGATATAGTAATATTTGGAGGTTGTGATATGTGACAAATGTATACTGCAAATCCTAGAGCATTCACTCAAAAATGTTTTTAAGTGTATTAACTAATAAACCAATAGTAGAAACAGAAGAGAATCGTAAAAATACTCAATTAAAAAAAAGCAAAGAACAGATGAGACAAATAGAAAACAACTAGATGGTGGGTATAAATCTTTTAAAACAACGTAAGTAACAATAACTGCACTACATTTAAATGATCTGATAATCCCAATCAAAAGGCAGAAACTGTCAGATTGGACAATGGGATAAGAACCAAATAAAGAAATTATGAAACAATTTAAACATAAACACACACAGAGGTTAAAAGTAAAAGGTTAGAAAAGATATGTCATGCAAGCACTATGCAGAAGAAAACTGAAGTGACTGTATTAGTGTCAAATAAAAATAGACTTCAAAACAAGGAATAGTACCAGGACTTACATAATTAGAAGAAAATCAATTCATCAAGAATTGTTGAATTATATAGATTCACTAGCATTATATAGATCATAACAATCTTAAATGTTTATGTACCTAAAAACAAAATTTTGTAACACATCAAAGAATAACTGATAGAACCAAGGAAAAATAGACAAATCCATTGTTATAGCTGGAAACTTCAACACTCTTCTCTCAGTAAAAGGCAGAAAAAGTAGAAAGAAATTCATAAAGATACAGGAGACCTGAAGAACACTATCAACCAAGTTAACCTAGCTGATATTTATAGGGCACTCTCCCAATCAGAGCAGAATGTGCATTGTTTTCAAATACAATGGAATGTTCGCCAAGACAGACAATGTTTTGGGCTAGGAAATGAACCTCAACAAATTGAAAAGAATTGAAATCATACAAGGTATATTTACAGACCAAAATGGAATTAAACTACAAATAATGTGAAAAAAACGAATATTCAGAAATTAAATAACACACCTGTAAATAATCCATGTGTCAAAGAGATAATCACAAGGGAAATGAGAAAAATGTTCTGAATATAATGAAAATAGAAACCCAATATAACAAAATTTGTGGGCTGCCATAAAAGCATTAAATTTATAGTAACATATTTTTACATTAAAAAACAACAGATAGCCCAAATAACTAATCTAGGTTTTCACCTTGAGAAGGAAGGACAAAATAAATTCAAAATAAGTACAAGGAAAGAAATAATAAAGATAAAAGCAGAAATCAATGCAGTACCAAAAAGTAAAACTCAGTGAATCATACCATGCTATAAAAATAATTTTTCAATGCCATAGTACTTAAATCAAGCTTATACTTTACTATTAGAATCAAGAAGATTAAATGACATGATGTTTATTAATTCTTTATAATTTCCACATATAATAGAATATGCCATTTCTGCAACATCTATGTTGCAGTATTATCTATTGACATTTTTCCAAGCAATTATTTTAAAGAAAAAGAGTACCTCTAGGTAATTTATCTTTTATCAGCTTCTTTATAACTTTTCTAAAATTATGGTAGGAAGTAGTGTTGGGAAAGATGCATGGAGTCTTTTTACCCCCAATCAGTCACTTAAGAATGGGCCTTGGGCCTGGAATACTTCCTTACCAAGAGATGAAGAGCCTCACAGTCTGTGCTGGGCTTATCACCTGTGTAAGAATATCTTTCCCTGTTACAAGCCCAATATATGCTCTTTTTTTCTGCGTAAGCACCTGGCCAACCCCACTGTTATATCTGTACTCTGTGGAGAGCACACATAGTTCCTTCCACTACAGCATGAGAGGGGGGCGCATAAGCCAACTGCCCTTCATTTGCGCTGGGAAAGACCCACTGGCCATGGGGGACTGACACCCACTATTGAAGCAACTTCTCCAAAGTAAGGTTATATGTCACTTCCTTTAAAAATAACACATTCAATAATGTAGAATTAAAGGAAAGGATATCTGATATTTATTAAAATGTATTTATTAATAATCTATAATGTGCTATACATTTAAGCAGTGTCCATCCACAAACCTCATTCCCGAATATATCCTAAGATTAAAGGTCCTCTTCAACTGGTTACTGTCTCCATTCTAGCTTTATTTTCAGCTATTGATACTTTTACTGAAGCATGACTTAGACTAGCCTGGAGTTTCTGCTCACCCAAAATTCAACTTTATATCTTTCAGACTCTGATGAGAATTGTCTTTCGTATTCTTATGGCTAATTGAATGTTCACACTAGTGTATCTCCAATTCCCTGTTTATTAATCCAGAATTAATCTCTATCTCCTCTGAATTTCCAAACTGCATTGTTTATATCAGTCGAACAATGTCTATATCATTCTTCCTTATATCATACACATTTTTCAAAATGATTTGTATTTTCTTTGTGGAAATATTCTCCCCATCTACATTCAGTAACATAATCTTTGAACCGGCTTCCTAGATAATCTTCCATCCTCCCTTGAATGTAGGTGTGTTCATATGATAAAAATCTCATCGAGGGGAGGCAAGCAGAAGTAATATGAGCAATTTCCACATCACCGCCTTAAAAAGAGTGATGTATTAGTCTTTCTGTCCCTTCTTCTAGCATTCTATTACCCAGGATGTGATGGTGTTTGTGAAACGCTCTAGTCCTAGAAATGGTGAAGCAACTAGAAAGACAACTAGAAGACACCTGGGTCTTTGACATCATGGATCCACCGTATCAACCCTGAATCACTTATATTATAATCTGAAAAATAAATACTACTTTATTTTATTGAATCCACTGCTATTTCGGTCTTTGTTAAAGCAAAGATTTGTTAAACCTAAATCTCCATTAAAATGAATATGCCCTACAAATTCCTTAGGGGCAGGAATCACATCTTCTCTTTGAATCTTTTGTATTCATCATCTTGCTTAGCAGAATGCCTTATGCATAATGAGTACTCGATAAATACTTGTTGCACTGAACATACCGCTCCAAATGTTCATTACATAACATCTTTATATAAGTAGACCAGTCACCAAAGAAATAAAATTGGATCACATAGTACAGGAATCAAGATAAGCCTTCTTCAGTAAGCCTTGCATGAATTGAAAGTTTGTAATAAGAAAGAGAGAGAGGGGAGGGGCCCAGGGGTAGGGGAAGGGAAGGGAAGGGAAGGGAAGGGAAGGGAAGAGAAGAAAAATGATTGCTCTTTTACATGACTGAGTTTTAGGTGATTTGTTAAGCAGCACTATATAACTAGAACAGTCGTATTCATACTCCTCCTCTTTATATTCTTATTAAAGTAACTTTTGGGAATTCCCTGGTGGTCCAGTTGTTAGGACTCCACACTTCCATCGCAGGACTGCACGGGGCATGGGTTCAATCCCTGGTCAGGAAATTAAGGTCCCTCAAGCCACAGTGTGGCAAAAAAAAAAGAGTTAATCCTTGCAAATGGCACCTAACATGTCGTAGCGCTCATTAAATGTTAGTTGTAAAAAAAGGTAGCTTTTAAACACAAATACAAATGAGTAAGATGATTACTTAAAGCCTGTACTCTGTAGTTCAAAAGAGATGAAGCTCAGGGGATTTTTAGCTATTTTGTATGACATTATTGTGATGAATATATGACACTATGTATTTGTCAAAACCCATAAAACTTTGCAACACCTTAATGTATGCTAATTAAAAATAACAAAAATTTAGGAGGTCTGAGGATCTCAGAATGGAGTGTAGAATGTGACAAAAGGATCTAACTGTACTACAAATGTATGAAGGGACATCATTAATATGTATTGAATGAATGAATGAATGAATGAATATAAAGATATACTTGGAAGGAAAGGTGTTTCTAAGTCCACCTGGCTGCTATATCTAACTCTCAACTCTATCCCAGCCAAGTCAGTTTAAAACAATAATAAGTATTACGTCAAAAATATGTTTAGAATTTCTGTAGATCTATGTTTCATCAATTTTTGTAGAGATTGTTTACATTTAAAAAGCATTCATTTTTTTAAAGTTTTAAATAACTTTTATTGAAATATAGTTGACTTACAATGTTGTATTTTTTATTTTTTTTGTTGCTGTTGTTTTTTTTTTGGCTGCACTGGGTCTTCATTGCTGTGCTCAGGCTTTCTCTAGTTGCGGCAAGTGGGGGCTACTCTTCGTTGTGGTGCGCAGGCTTCTCATTGCGGTGGCTTCTCTTGTTGCGGAGCATGGGTTCTAGGTGTGTGGGCTTCAGTAGTTGTGGTGCACAGGCTCAGTAGTTGTGGCTTGCAGGCTCTAGAGCACAGGCTCAGTAGTTGTGGCGCACAGGCTTTGTTGCTCCGTGGCATGTGGGATCTTCCTGGACCAGGGCTCGAACCTGTGTCCCCTGCACTGGCAGGCGGATTCTTAACCACTGAGCCACCAGGGAAGTCCAAAAGCATTATTTTAAAATACAGTCAAACCTCATTAATTTGGACTATACAAATTTAAGATTCATGATAATTAAACCTGGAGTATGTACTATGAAAAAGCTATTGTTCATCAAATTAACAGTGTAGACAAAATTATAGGAGATGATATTGGGTTTCTAAATAGGCTAAGAATCATTTTTTATAGATTTTTAACAAATGTTTACATAAATGGATTTTCTTAATTACAAGTCACTCTCATTAATTCTTTAAAAGAAGACCCATAGGAGCTCTGCTTGGAATGGTTTGAGAACAACTTGTTTAAATAACCGTGTGTTCTTAAGAAAAACAAGACTGCATGTCTTCACAAATAGTCTATCATTCAGGCTTTTTAGGAATATGGGGTAGTCTTTCCTTCCATTAGTCCAAAATCTTGAGTCTTAAAACATCTGCCTGGTTTTAGTTTCTCTGCTATGTATTTTTTTCAATTTGCTTGGGTTGTAAAATAAAACTCCGTGTATTACTTTCATGACTTAAGACCTTAACACTGCTCAAGGTAATGGAAGAGTCTAGAACTGATGAAGAAAAATTATATCCAGCATAACAACACTTTTTTTTTTCATGTGCTCTAATTGCCATTTACTTCATATCTCCATGGAACAAAGCTTAGAAACAACTACTGTTGTCAATCAGTTTAAAAAATTATTTTCCATTATTTTAAAATATTTCAGTTACTTGAATATTAGTCTAATTTCTATTCTGTTGGATGAATCTTATAGAATCTGAAGCTCAAAGAAAAAATAATGGCATACCTTCTTACTATCTACACTATTTTTAACCAGTTTTCATGTTCTATAATTCAAAATTGTTTTAGAAAATAAGCTACTTAATATGGAACCATGACCCACTACCATAAAGGGTGATGGGTTTCTTTTTACTCTATATGTAGGCATCCTCTCTCAATTTTCATAAATGGATTTTAGTGCTATACTCTTCATGGTTGATTACAAACAAACCTTTCCCTTAATTAACAATGTAGAATCTGGGCTTCAATGCACAGTAATGAAACAGTCATTTATTGTGGCCAGCATCCATTTGGTTTGTGCCATCTTCAGATTGGTATATGCCAACTGGTTGTTAAATATTTTTAATATCATACCTACATGGGACATATTCTTTCTAGGTTCTTGCCAAGGGGTACAATTATGTCTTATTAGAAAATTCTAATCAAAAGCCTACTTTAGAAAAACAATATTTATAAATAATTACCCTATATCAGGAGTTCTTGGTATTTTGGACACAGATACTTTGAAAATTTAGTAAGATATGTGGACCATCTCCCTAGAAAACTTCACACGTACATCTATAGACCGAAAGTTTACATTAAATTTCAAAAGTCTTGAAGGCCCTTTGAAGTTCATATAGTTCCCACGCTAAGAACCCCTGAATAGATATGCTAAAATTGACCCTAGATCAAGCCTCAAAGAGTTGTATACTTAGATGTCATTATTCTTATCACTTATAGAATTTCTTATATTGTTTAATATGCCATTATCCACTTTCCACTGCTGCCCATCTTCCCCACCATTCTAGTTCAAGTCACTATTGTATCTTGTATCTAGGCTCCTATAATAACTTTTTTCTTCTTTCTAATTTTGTTTCCTTCAAATCTATTACAAACAGCAATCAAAGTGATATTTTATAAGGTCACATCACCACTTACGTAAAATCCTTCAAATGTTTTCCATTGCATTCAGAACAAAATCCATATTCCTTACAAAGTTGACAAGGCCCTGGATGCCCTGATCCCTAATTTTTTCTACAGTTTCACCTTTGGGTAGTCTCCCCTTTCCCAGGACACTCCAATAACATTGGTCTTATTTCAGTTCTTCAGAGGTATCAAGTTTTCTCCTATCTTTACATACACTGTTCTTTCTGTCTGGGATGTTCTTCCTTCCCCCTTAAGCTGATGAGTTCCTTCTCATCAGCTTAAATATTACTTTCTGAGGGAGGGCTTTCCTATAAATCTCTCCAATGTAAAATCAGTCCCTCAAAACATTCTGTAATAGTCATTTATGTGTAAGAATATTTATTTATGTATTTCTCCCCAACTAGACAATAAGCTCTATGAGAGTGAGCATAATTCATGTGAAATGTATATAGCACAGTGTCTAACACAAGTGACCTCTCAATAAATTTATAAGTATATAAAAAAGTTAATAAAATAATGATATAACTTAAGAACAAGAAATATACAGTTCTTTATTATATACATTATAGGGACAGGATGTTATCTACTGCAACACATAGTTTCCTATATATGAAGAGTCTTGGCTAAGACATCTGATCGATATGTTTGATCTGCCATGCTCCAAACATATAAAAATGTAAATAAATTGTATTCAAAATATTTTTAATATATGGTCAAATTTGAATGAATGAAAGAAGAAAGGAAGGAAGAGAAAATTCCATGTTCCAGAAACAAAATCTATTCACAACAATAATTTGGAGCAAAAGTCAAATAGTTCATTAGGATCATAGTATATATAGATCTTAGTGGCAGGTGCTGAAAATTTAATTCTTGCACATAAATGCAACAGAGGTCTCAAGACAGTATAAAGCAGAGAGGTGAACTTTAAGCCCATATATAAAGCTAAGATCCATAAAGGGCAACCCTGACCATGCACAGAAACTAGAGAAATTCTGTTCCCTGGTTCTTTGAACATGATTAAAGCTTGCTATCTGTTCCCAACATGGGTGAAAACACAGTTTTTCCAAGAAACTGAAATTCTAAGCTAAACAGGTCAAAACGTTGATGCTTGCCTGCTGCTGAAAACCAAAGAAAAGGAGTAAACATTTATTAAAATTTCCAGCAGAGAACTTAATGAAACACCAAGAGACTCATGCTTCTGTAGTCCAGGATGCAACAGGTCCTCCACTAAAATTAACCACTGCTAAAAATGAGCTCAAAGTCACAAAGTATAAGTAATATGAATACTACAAAGAGGAAGAGATAGAAAACAATACAAATAGAAAAATTCTAACCTCAAGAAATAAATAAAACAAAATAATATATTCTGAAAGGTTAATTTTAATTAGCACATATAAATTTCAAAAAGATGAAAGAAAGAACAAAAACTGTAAAGCAATTACAGTTACATGAAAACAGCAGACTCATTTGAAAAACAGCCAGATAGAGATTGCAAAAATTGCATATATAGTTACTTAAATTTTTTTTAAAAACCTACTGGATGAATTCAATGGTTACGTTAGTGACTAGAATAGACAGCTAAAGCAGAAGTAAGGTAAGTAGAAGTTATATCCGAGGACATTATCTGGAATGCCACACAATAATTTAAAGAGATATAAAATAGGAAAGATAGGTTGGAAGCCATGCAGCATGAATTAAGAGGAAACAATTGGTTCAAACAAGGATTCTGAAATGCAAGAACAGATAATTAAGGAGAGTCATTGTTTACAGGGATACTAGATTAAGGTTTTCCAAAATGAAATTTTTAAAATTTTAAAACATTCTCAGATTGAAGAAAACCACCACATACTTAGCAGGACTGATGAAAACAAAATGCAAAGAGAATTTGATGGAACCTTAAGAACATAAAGTATCTAAAGAGTATCAATTACAAGGGGATACTGTAAAAGAGTCCATCTGCAGGAAAAAGACAGATTCCTTCTAACAGAGCTCTTAACAGACAGAAGACATTGCATTAGTATCAAAAGAAATTAGAAGACGGTAGAAATAGGTGTTCAAAGTACAGAGGAAAAATAACTATCAAACCTAGAATTATAAATCTAGTTAAAAAAGAAATTCATGAAACAGCCAAAATAAAAACTGTTTTTGACAACATGGACTGAAAAGGTTTACACATCATGAACACATTCTAAAATTAACACTGAAAGACAATACTCAACAGGAAGGAAATTAATCCCCGATGGAAAGAGTTGAATACAAAAATCAGTGGTAAGTAAATAAATTACAAAGTAGATTAGTAGATCTAAATAATTATATAAAAAGTATAAAAATTATTAATTGGGGAGAGGTTGAAAACAAGGTGGCATGACAACAGCACAAAAGGTGAGGGTAGTATAATGCAAAGAAACATGAAACATTATCAAGAGAAAATAAAGGCCTAAATTAATTGAGGAATATGTCATGTTCATAAATTGTAAAACTCAATTTTGTAAAGATTTTAAGCCTTCCCAACATGACCTATAAATTTAATGAGATACCAATCAAAATACTGGCATGACGTTTTTTTTAATCGGCACAACAATTCAAACTTTAGGTGGAAAAGCAAAGGGGTAAGTATAACCAGACAATCTTAAATAATACATAGAACAAACTTGGAGGATTAACTTGGTTATCAAGACTTGCTTTAAAGCTATAGTAATTAAGGCACTGTGGTATTGGTGCAAGGATAAACAAAAAGACCAATGGAACAGAAGAAATAGTCCTGAGACAGATCTACATTTATATAGGCTCTTGATTTATGGAAAAGATGGCATTGCAGTACAGTGAAGAATAGGATGATCTTTTAAAAAAAATTAGATTAATTACATATCCATAACAGAAAAATAAAGTGACCCATGTAATATACCATGCATAAAAAAATCACTTCCAGGTAGATTGTAGATCTGAATGTGAAAGTTAAAACAATGCAGCCTCTAGAAGATAAAAGTTTTGGTGTAGGCCAAGATTTTGTAAACAAGACAAAATGATAAACTGGACTACATTAAATTAAGAACTTCTGTTGTGAAAAGATACCATTAAGAGAATGAAGAGTCAAGGAGAATATATTTGCAATATATTTATCTGAAAATGGACTTGTATCCAGAGCATATGTAGGACTTCAACAAATCAATAATTTAAAAAAAAAAAAAACAAATGTTTAATAAAAGAGGCAAAGCACTTTAAAGGGGATTTCAAAACAAAACAGATACACAAATGGCCAATAGGCATTTGAAAAGGTGCTCAATATTATTATTCATCAGGGACATGCAAATTAAGAGCACAGTAAAATACAACTACCCACACACCATGCTGAAATGAAAAAGACTGGCAATACCAAATACTGGCAAGGATGTGCAGCAACTGATATTCTCAAACACTTTATGTAAGAGTGTAAATTGGAATAATCACTTTTGGTAGACTGCTTGGCAATGTCTGGTAAGTTGAACGTGTTTTCTCATGTTATAGTAATTCTACTCCAACAGAAATGCACACATATATGCAACCAAAGACATATATAAAAATTTTCATAGCATTTTCACAGAATCATTGGTATCATATCAGCATAGGTGTTATTAGTATCAGCTAAAAATCGGAAACATCACACATACCCCTCAATAATAAAATGGATAAATAAAAACTTATATCCATACATTGTAATACTTTATAACAATGAAAATAAACAATCTACTGCCACATGCAAAAATATGGATAAACCTCATAAATAATACTGAGTGAAAGATGCCAAACATAAAAAAGTAATATTTTATTTATTCTACTTATATAAAGTTCAAAACCATAACTCAGTCAAAATTAATCAATGGACAAAACTGTGGTTACATGTGAGAGAGGTAATGACTGAGAGGGTATACAAGGGTCTCTGGAGTGCTATAAATATTCTTTTTCAGAAATACTCTATTTCTGATCTGCATAGTGAATACACAGCTGTGTTCACTTTGTAAAATCTTTGTAAAATTTCATTGAGCAAGTACATTAAGTTTATTTTTCTCTATGTATGTTATATTTCAATTACAAGTTTAAGAAAAATGATAGCACTTAACATGCTAAATAAAAATACATGGAAGATAGGAAGAGAAGATTTACAGTTATACTGATATAATGTGCTTGTGTTATTCTAAATGAGGATAGAAAGACTAAAATATTGTTAAGTATGCATAATAAAATTTAAGGGTAACAGTGACCACAAAAGAATACAAATGGAACGTAAAACTTCCAAGCTAGGACTGTAAAAATAGGAAAAGGAGGAAAGCTCTATGTGTACAATAGAAGAAAGAAGATCGTAGTACAACAATCTACAGGTGAAAAAGAGACAGTAATTTGGGTAAGGTAGAGATCCTCAAAGCTACAATCTTAATGAAATGATGAACTTAGAAAAATATCTACCTACAGGTAAAAGTAACAGGAAAACTTTTCAGTCTCCTCCTGGGCTTTGGATTCTAGGATCTGGCTCAGCAGGCAAAGAAGTCACCCTTGATAATTCTGGCAATAGTTTCACCTTTAGTTAATGGTAATTAATTTAAAGGATCTCATATTGGGGTCCTCCAGGGTACCTGGCCGAAGCAAATTCAAATCCTTTCTATAGGTATGATCTCAAGCTAGGTCACTGAAGCAGGCCTAATGGAACATGTGCTTACATTCCAAAATTACAAAACACATGAGAAAATAAGGCACCATGAGGAAGAGACAGCAAAGAAAACATACTACGAAATTTCAAAGAATTCAGATATTGGAATTATCAAAAACAAAAATTTTAAATGTGTTTTGAAATGTTTAAAGTAAGTAAAAGATGAAACTGAAAACATGAATAAGAGACAAGAGACTTTTTTTTGTCTGGCAGATTTTTTTAAAAAACAGATGAAATTTCTAGAAAAAAGCATAATTGTTGATATCAAATACTCAATGGACAATTTAAATAAGCATAATAAAAACAACTGAAAAGAGAACTGAGATAATGAGACACAGGGAACCAAAGAGATGGAAGAAATAAAAGAGATGTTTAAAAAACCTGTAGAATATAATAAGTAAGCCAATATATGTTTAATCACAGTTTTGGAGTAGAAGAAAGAATTGGAAATTGACATTCTTTTGGGATTTTATGCTGCTTAAATAAATATAACAGTTTTGAGAAGGGCTAGAACCAAGAGAATGCCCACCAAAATCTCTGTACAAGCCTTCTACAGTTCCACAGAAGCTGACAGAAGACGCAAGACTCCTGGGCCACAGAAAAGGACTTTATTGCAGAAGAACAATACAAGGATTATCAGTCTACTTGCACTGGTTCACTGATTCCCAAATTCTACAGAGCAACGAGGAGAGCTAGAGGAAATCTGCAAACATATGAGGATGTGCTACAGGAGAGGAAACCTGAACTTAGAGAATCTATTGCTTTTATAACAAGTAAGCACAACTTCTTTGTCCAGAGGGATACCTGGTGTAGTGCAAGAACCTCACTTTTCAAGACTGTCTTCAGCATAAAAAAGTTCTGATAAGTGGCTCAATCAAGGACTTGCAATTTTGGCCTAGCAAGACTCAGCAAGACAAGCAGATGCACAAGAGGCCCAGAGCAAACAGACCCTCAACAGCTCATCCTAACATAAAAATAATTTCTCAGAAAAAAGAAAAGACACCATTCTTCCAATGCAGCAATCACAATGAATTCAGGAATTCCTGCTTTCATTTTTGACCTCTGCAAATTCCTAAGCTTCCTGTCAGATCACCAACTCACTTTAAAGTATTTTTTGTCTGCTCAGCCACCTTAAAGAAAAAAAAACAACTCTATATATTTAAGATTAGTTTAAAATTTACAGAAAAACTGCTTACAATCTAGCTTTAGGAATAAGGCAATAAACAAACAAGATACTTTCAAACTGGGGTAAGTGATGGCAGGAACTAAACAGAACAACATAAGAGTATGACTGGGACTAGAAGAAGCACTTAGGAAGGGCAGTCTGGAAATAATCTTACTAAGAGGGAAACTTTCATGAAATGTCCTAAAGGATAAAAAAGGATCAGCCATTATAAAAAAGAAAAACAAAACTCAAAAAAATAATTGAGGAAAGAGTTTTTTAGTCGGGGCAATAACAACAAAACCCAAAAGCTGGAAAGACCTTACATGTCTGAGAAACAGAAACAAGGCAGAAATTACCTTGACAAGGCTAATCAGCAACATTAGAGTATAGTGAGCAAGGAGAGATTTACAATATGGTAAGGGGAGTAGACAGGGCCAGATAGCACAGGGCCTTGGAAGCCATGGTAACATTTGATTCCATTCTAAGTACAATGAAAAGAGTTTTGAGCAGTGGCATTAGATGATTACCTGTATTTCTAAACGATCCTTGTATTGAGAACAGACTAAACGCAAGAGTAAAAGCAAAGAGACCAGTTACAAGGCTATTGAAGGAGTTCAGGCAAAAGGCAATGGTTGCTTTTATGAGAGTGGTAGCAGTGAAAAGAAGAAAAGTGAAAATATTTCATATATTTTGAAGGTAATATTAATGAGATTTGCTGGAAGGGAAAGAGCTAAATCAAAGATGAAACAGTTTTTTGGATAGGTGTTAACTGAACTGGGAAGACAATGAAAGGAGCAGGTTTGGGTGTGAGGGGTGATGAGCAGCTCAGTTTTTAGACATTTTAAATTTGAGATGGAAGAGAAATCCAAATGGAAATATCAAAGAGACTACTGAATAAATGATCCTGAAGCTCTAAATACCTGGACTAGAAAGATAACTTCGGAAGCCTTTGACACACAGATAATATTTAAAGTAATGGTGATGAATGTGATCACCTAGAAAGGACATGGTGCTCAAGAAGAGGAACCAATATGCCTGCCTTCCAGCATCTGGAGGTTAAGTAAGGAGAAGCGCCAGCAAAGAACATGGTGAAAGAGTCACTAGGAGAAGCCAAAAGGAAAACCACAAGTGGCTGATGTCCTTATAATTAAGAAAGAATGGAGAGGTCTGCTGTATCTAATGGTACTAAGAAGTTTCTACTGAATTCAGCAACCTGGACATCACTGGGGCCCTGAACAAAATCAATTTTAGTGGAGCGCTGGGGCCAGAGCCTCAGTGTAATGAGTTGAAAAGTAGCCACAGGCAAGAGAATGATAACAGCTCTGATCCCTATTGGCAATGAATCTTCACGTTCAGAGAATGTTCCATATCTGTTTCAAATTTTCTGTTACCATCACAGTGATATTAAAGCTGGGAATCTATGACAAATTTCTTAATTTCAAAGTGATTCTCTTTATAAGAATTCTAATTCTTCCTTTGGTGAAGCTTATAACTGCAAATTAAAAGGGATGTTAATGGAGTTCTCTTAAATTTAATTCTATTTTTACAAGATACTGTATTCTATATTAGAAATGTTATTTATTACTGCAAGTAAAAAAAAGATGTACTAAATATTCTGAAATCTAGCCAATCTGAAATTCATAATCACTTCATTTTTATGAGATTAAAGCAAATATTTTGGTAGGTTAAAAAAAGTCATTATTACTTTTAGTAAAGAAAGAAATAAACTAATGCTGAGATTAAGAGCAGAAGAGATACAGATGAACTGGTGTGCAAGGCAGAAATAGAGACACAGATGTAGAGAACAAAAGTATGGACACCAAGGGGGGAAGCAGAGGTGGGGGTGGGGGTGGGATGAATTGGGAGATTGGCATTGACATGTATACACTAATATGTATAAAATAGATAACGAATAAGAACCTGCTGTATAAAAAAATAAATAAAATTAAATTTAAAAAAAAGAGCAGAAGAGAAACCAAATCATTTAATCAATCTCTAGGATTACTTAATGTGAATATATTCCAAAGTTATCGAGATCATGCAAACCAAACACTAGAAAAAAATTGGTCTAGCAAATTCAGAATATTGTACACTGCTTTACCAGGATTTACCAATAATTTAGAAGTTTGACAGTGTTTCTTAGCCTTGCTGATGAGGCAATAATGGAGTGATTAGAGGCAGTGGTTCTCTTCTCTGTGTCTCCTGCAAACAGCAGAATCCTCATTCTGCCACTTTATCTTGACTAAACCTGAACTCCTTACTTAATCTTTCTGAGTCTCACTTTTCTCATTTAAAATAAAGATTTATTTATTTATGCAACAAACATTTGTTGAACCCCTACAATTTACTGAAATTAGTATCTATATCATAATACCTATATCATAGAGTCATTGTGAGAATAAAAGTTCCTGACTCAGAGTTAGTACTCTGAGACATCATATACTTTCTCATTTTTTTCCTACATCAGGGTCTTTACACATGCTGTTTCCTCTGCCTGGAATACTCTTCATCTCCTTACTCCCCAATTTCACCTGACTAACTCATATGTATCTTTCTGATATCAGTCTTCCCTGACCCTCTCACACTACATGAGGTCCCTCAGTTACACAATATTCTAGCACCCTATGCTTTTTCATCATAGCATTTATCACAATTACAATTATTTGAGGAATTATTTGCTTATTGTTTGCCTTCTCACTATTTTGTTTACATTGCCTAGGATGTTATCTTGAGTAAGTGAGTGAGCTGGAATTTCATTAGAGGAAAGGATGAAGGGGATTAATTCAAAGATGACTCCCAGCTTTCTAGATTGAACAATGTCATCATTAATAAAAGGAAACAGAAGATATATAAGGGAGAAAAGATCATGAGCTTTTGCTTTAAACCTGCTGGAACAAAAGGGCCTGAAGAGAATGCAGGGGGGAGATATCCAAGAGACAGCTGGTAAGAGATGAGATGATAAGAGATGAGAACTGAAGGTTTTATGTGGTAGTTTAGCCTTGGAGATTGCCAAGGGGGGCTAAAAACAGTATGCTGCAGAAAACAATAAAGCACATGTAAAGAGTTGTATGACGGTTAATTTTATGGGTCAACTTGGCTAGGCAGATATTTAAGTACCCAGATATTTAGTCAAACATTATTCTAGATGTTTCTGTGAAGGTGTATTTTTAGATGAGATTAACATATAAATCAGACTGCCTTCTATATTGTGGGTGGGTCTCATCCAGTCAGTTGAAGGCCTTAGTAGGAAAAAAAAAAAACCTTGCCCTCCCCAAAAGAAGAGGGAATTCTGCCAGCAGACTGCCTTCACATTCAAACTGCAACAATTCCATTCTCCAATGTGCTGGCCAACCCTCAGATTTTGGACTTGCCAGCCTCCACAACTGCATAATCCTGTTCCTTTTTAAAAAACTCTCTCTTTCCAGATAGACAGGAAGATAGATAGAGATATAAACACTCTATTGGTTCTGTTTCTCTGGAGAACCCTGATGAACACAAGCTGATTTTAAAAAGGGTAAAAGGGATAACTGATTTAACATGATTCAAAATCACAAACGAGGCAGAAAATAAAATTCAAAATATTGACAATCGGTCCAGAATCTATGGTTCTGAATTTTGAATTACTGATGGTCTGTTTCCATGACAACAATAGTATGTAGGGGTTTCTGTGAACCATCTTTCATGAAAACAGGGGGGAAAAAAGAAAAAGAAAGGTTAGTTAAGGTGTTAGTTTGACTGATGAAATATTTACTCAGAACTCTGCAAGCCTCAGGCAAAAACAAGCAAGAATCCCTATGACCAAAATAGTGAGTACTTTGTAACAGGATCTGTAATGTGAAGATAAACTGGATAGGGAACCCAATGATGGAGGCAATCTCAGTTCCATTCACCCACATGCAAACAGGAAATGCTGAGTCTGAAGGTCCTTTCTGTGCCTGGTGTCCCAGATTTCAAAACAAAGAATAAGCAGCATGAATGTGGTAGAATACTGTAAGACTGGAATGGACGTTAATAATCATCTACTCCAATCCCTTTGTGTTCCTATAAAGTAAGCGACTAACCCAAGGTCATACAGGTACAATCTTTAGAAATAAAAAAAAGGATATACTAGCAGATCTTCAACAAAGCAGTCTTATACTTCCGAAGAGGAATTCAGGTAAATCCCACACAACTGGAAGAACTTAATGAACATATAGTATTGGATCTAGAGCCCCAATTCTCTGACTACAGTCCAATAATTTTCATTGGGAAAAGTTGGTTGCCTTAATAATATGTAGATATATGAACAAATAAATGAATGAATATCATTTTCTACTTCACAAAAGACCTGCAATACTCTATTCTACTAATCTCACAACACGCTGAGGTAAAATGTAATGAGTCTCTAAGGTCATACAGTTCCAAAGAGCTGAACTGGAACCTAGGTTTTCTGACCTTTATCTGCACACTTTTGACACATTCCTATTTAGACCTAAGGTCATATAATTAATCTATATGATGGGATAAGACCTCAGGCTTGAGCAATGTGGACAAGTGGTTTAATTTTCTGGCTGATTTGATAAGAAGAGACAGTTAAAAAAAAAAATAGAGCCTCCAGCCAGTTTTATCATTTGGGTTTTGCAGTCTTCAGCATCATCAAACTATTAAGTATAAACAGCCAAGCCTTTGTATTCCTGATTTATAAGAAACTAAAACTTAACTTAAAAAAAAAAAGCAATTAGTAAAGGCAGAAGTAAATTTGTACAACTGAAGTACATGTTTTTTACAGCACTCAAAATCTCATTCCAGGGGGCTTCCCTGGTGGCACAGTGGTTGAGAATCTGCCTGCCGATGCGGGGGACACGGGTTCGTGCCCCGGTCTGGGAGGATCCCATGTGCCATGGAGCAGCTAGGCCCGTGGGCCATGGCCGCTGGGCCTGCGCATCCGGAGCCTGTGCTCTGCAACGGGAGAGGCTGCAACAGTGAGAGGCCCGCGTACCGCAAAAAAAAAAAATCTCATTCCAGGTTATCAGGGAATATGAATTCATTCTTAAATGTTTTACTTAAGTTCTTCCCTTGTTCCCTAATAAAGCAATAAATCCTTCAGGACTAGGCATACCCACAGATTGTGACACTTAGCTTTCAGATTCACATGGCATTCTGATAAATCCATTAGTATGTGCAATGATGACAGATGTGATAAAGAGATCATCGTGGCTCTCACTGCCTATATTTTATTGTTTGTTACAGCCATCTTCTATTTCTGGAAAACACTCCCAGCTGCCTGCAGCAGAGCTAGGAGCCAGAGTTGGAAAATATGTTGTTTTTCTCACAGTTTATAACCTAACTTGCCTACCACTAATTATGCAGTACAGATAGGCAGAAATAATACAAGAAAACATGTCCTGAACACTAGTTTCATTATCTGGTTTCATTATAATAACCTTATTTCTGATCTTTCTTATTTCAGAGTTTTGAAAGACTCATTAAAAACATCTTCTCTGCAGTGTTTTATAACCTTTCGACATTTTCTTCTTATACCAGTCATGCCAATTTTTTTTTCTTAAGTCTATAAATAGGAAGGTTGAGAAGGAAGAAATGGACACGTTAACCCCTGTACATTTGGAACCTGACAATCAGATTTGAGGTGGGGAGGTTATATCATTACCTTGGTTTTTGTTTTCTTTTGAGGGTATATTGTAAGATGGCTAAAGCATTCCATGTGAATTCTGTTACCATCTTAATCATCAGTGAAATACACATGCATTTCATACATAATATATTTACAACTAATATAAAAAGAACAGGGAACTGTGTTCTTTTGCATGAGTTTCTGAAGACAATATTAGCCGCTTTTAAAGTATTAAAGCATTTTCATAGTTGTTAGTATGATCTGCAATTATTTTACACTTTTCCAGGGAGAAGAAGACAAATTATAAGTGACACAAAATCCTGGGCCCTTTGATCACTTTTATGAGTCTAGTTTAACCATAATTATTATTGTTACTTTGTATTTCTATTTTTCAGTTATTTTTCCCTCTATAAAATGATAAAAAGCAGTATAATAATTTGCTTTCTATATTACTTGAATTTAGTTGTAAAGTTAATATATTCCCATTATATAATAGAAACCATTTATTTAATAAATAACCTATAAAGTTAATGTTAATCGATAGTTAAAACCTCCAATCATTCATCCTTTACCACAACTACTATGCTGATTAAAATTTTCTTACTTTTAATAACGCTTCCCCACCATTTTTTACAGGTTATATATGATCAGACAAATGAATGGAGGAGAAATAATGAAGCAAAATACTTCACACACTAGTTGATCAACCCTAATTAAAAAGTGACTATCATACAGAAATATATTAACTGAAGATTCATATTTATTATTAGAGCAACCTCTGAGCATCACAATCTCTTCAAAGATCATCATTTTTACTCATATAGGAACAGTACATTTTTGTATATCTTATAAATAGCCCTTGAGAAACGTATTATAATGTGAAAGAAGATATTTTTTATAAATAAAGACAGTTTGACATTTAAGATGAACTGAGTCACACATCAAAAAAAGAGTGGAGGGGGCTTCCCTGGTGGCGCAGTGGTTGAGAGTCCGCCTGCCAATTCAGGGGACAAGGGTTTGTGCCCTGGTCCGGGAAGATCCCACATGCCATGGAGCGGCTGGGCCCGTGAGCCATGGCCGCTGAGCCTGCGTGTCCAGAGCCTGTGCTCCGCAATGGGAGAGGCCACAACAGTGAGAGGCCCGCGTACTGCAAAAAAAAAAAAAAAAAAAAAAAAGAGTGGAGGAGCTAGGGTAGAGAGGTTTACTGAGTCTACTATTTAAACCATTCAATCTGATGCCTTGACTGATGAAGTAGGCATAACCTATGCTATCAAAGCTACAACAAACATCACTGCTGCAGTGGAAGATAAAAGACATTTCAATTAGAAATGGTGGTCTGTGGTCATTTAAGTGACTCTAATACCAAAAATAACTGATAAATTAACTACATGAAAGACTCATCTAAAATTAAGATAAGACCAAAAAAGGAAGCTTCTTGTGCATTTAAAATAAAGCAGTGTCAAACTGAGGGCAACAAAAGGATTTATTACCAATTTGTACTCAAAGAAGGTATCATTTAATATTCTGTAATAGGTTTTATTCCTCTGAACCAATTCCATAATATGTTGTAATCCTTTCCAGTGCAGCATCTAAAAATTTTCTTGTTGAATAAACTTGTTACTCTTCTTAAATTTATAAAATGATGTGAATTAACATGAAGCATTATGAAATGGACATTTTATACTCAGAATATCTTTTAAAGAGATATATAAGTTTCCATTTAAATATTGTCTGAGATACTATAATTGATTTCATTTATACTTAGGTTTCTTGAATCTGAGTTGGTATTGACTTTTCTTATAATTCTGTGACGATTCAAGTAACAAGCTCACACAAGTGAGCAGCAGTTTCTTGCTCATTTACAATAGCCATTTTAGAACTAGCCTCTTTCAGTATCTTATATAAGATAGAATGTATTAGTTTGCTAGGGCTGCCCTAACAAAACATCACAGACAGGGTGGCTTAAACAACAGAAATTTATTTCTCACAGCTTTGGAAGCTGGAAGTCCAAGATCAAGGTGTTGGCAGCTTTGGTTTCGTCTGAGAGCCTCTCTCTTTGTCTGGCAGATGGATGCCTTCTTGCTATGTCCTCAAATAATTTTTTCTCTGTGCACATGCATCCCTGGTGTCTTTTTGTGTATGCTATTTTTTTTATAAGGACATCAGTCAGATTCAATTAGGGCCCACACTAATGGCCTCATTTTAACTTAATTACTTCTTTAGAGGTATTCTCTCCAAATAAAGTCCCATTCTGAGGCGCTGGAAGTTAGGACTTTAACATACGAATTTTGAGGGAACACATTTCAACCCATAAATAGAGTCATATCCAGTAATAAATGTTATGTGGCTTTTCAAAATATTACCTGAACTACTTTTCACATAATAAACTACTTTTTCACATAATTAAATACTGTGTATGTAAAGCATTCTGCAAGTTTTTAAGTGTAATGACTCTGTATGTACCACTAGAGTCAAACTACAACATTACATAAACACAATTTTCATCAAGTTTTTAATTTTAGTTAAAGCTATCTCTTCTTCTTTGTGTTCAGTTTGTTTGTTTTGCTAATTCCCATTAGAGAATTATTCCCAAATCCTGATACCTTCTCTAACAGTCAAGCATTATGACTTCTCCTTTCTTTTTCTTAAAGATGCAACAGCAATCAATGCTGAGCATTCCTTTACATTTTTCAGACTGCCTTTATCCCTAACCTACAATAAGGAAGTCTTTCCAATGATATGCAGACAATGCTCCTTTCTTGTGCTTCCCATATGTGATATTTTTTAATGACACTTTTTCAGAACATTAGAATCATTTGGTCACCTTACTCACCTGGCCTGTCGGCTTTAAGCTGCTTTTTCAACTGAGCCTCATAAAATTCATAGGTTATATATCAAAATTACATTATCTGAATGAACTCAAGATCACAGGTATGATATTATATATATTACTATATCAAAAGAAGAAAACTTTCACTGATAGGAAAAATCAGATTAAACCATGCATAGCTGAAGATGCCTATATGTTTGAATCGAATTGCACTTAAAACCACCAAAAACTGGCTTTTGTATGTTATTTACAGTGGGTTGTTCATGTATGATATAAAATGCTTAATAGTACTTATACCTACTTAAAAGGTACCATTTTTTATTACTTCTGAAACTGAGCAGGACCCTGCAGGGCCCTCCTGGGTACAGAAACTCCTTCGTGTTCCCTCTTTCTTGTTTGTAGAAAAAGGCTTTAGTCTCCTAGGCCTTCCCTGAGTTCCAACCAGCAGGCTCAAGCAGTTAACTAATTAGGAAAGTGAGGGAATGCAGAAACAAAAGAAAAGCAGTCAAGCAAGAAAAGTAACGATATCTTAAACAACAGTTCAGCAAAACAACGGAGTCCTGGTTTCTCTTCATGGGATGTACATAACAATGTGACTCATATCTGTGAGTTGTTCTGCAGAAACTAAGACACCACCCCCCACGTGGATAATAGTGACTACATACTGACCACAAGCACACAGACCCCAGACTGGTTGGTACCAGAAGGGTAATGATTAAGATTCCCAAAACATCACCCTGCTACCTTACTACCAATTAATCAGAGGAAAATCATATACCCTGTAACCCTCACCCCAAATGTTGCCTTGAAAAACCCTTCCCGGGGAGTTCCCTCGGGGTCCAGTGGTTAGGACTTGGCACTTGCAGTTCAGTGGCCCGGGTTCAATCCCCGCTTGGGGAATTAGGATCCCACAAGCCGCATAGTGAGGCAAAAACAAACAAAAACCCTTCCCTGAAAGCCATTGAGAAATTCTGGTCTTTTGAACACGAGTTGCCTATTCTCCTTGCTTGGTGTCCTGCAATAAACGTTATAATTTCCTTTACCACAACCTGGTGTCAGTGGATTGGCTTTGCTGCGTGGCAGGTGAGAGTACCCAAGTGCAGTTCAGTAACACTTCTTTGCATTGAAAGTTCAGAAATCACATTTGTTTAACTTCAAACTGTGTGACAGTGAAGTACACAACTGGTTACTTTCCAAATAGCACCAAAACAACAACTTTGAGAGTGAGTGCCTAAAATCAGAGAAAAAGGTAGGAAGAAAACCATTAACTTCCTATTTGGTTTGTTTTCTACTAGATTATCTTAAGGAGAGATCTGCAGTCCAGGGCCACTGACTGACATTGCCCTATATTACAAGAGGGTGCCAAATTGTCATATGTTTTTCTTGCAGCTTTTGCCACTTGGAAAAATAAAATGACTGCCTCCTTAAGTGCTGAATGACAAAGTCTCCTAACATCATAAAACAAAAAATACTTTTTATGAGTAAGATAATAATTCCTCTGAATGATTATAGAAGTGTACAAATCCAAAGGGACTTCAGAAATACTGGTTGGAGGATACAAAGCCAATAAATTCTTTACATGGTAAGAAAAACATTTTAAAGATTTTTACAAGTTCTAGTTCCCCTTCCTCATGAACAATTTTTTAAAAATGAAACAGCAAGGACAATAGCAAGTAGCAGGATGTGCAATAAAGAAATACATTTTAGAAGCTAGAACATGGTTCTATTTCTACTGGACAGAGTTCATTCTGGTTGAATACGATAGGGATTTGCAACTCAGAAAGAACTATTTTGTTGTGATTTGCCTGTTGATTTTTGTTTTTGAGTATGTGTGATCAGAAGCATTGAGTTTTCTTTGAAACCACAAATCACCCTATAAAAGGAATACCCAGCCAAGTACATTATAGTTTGAAAGGTGACTAGCAGTGCTTCCCAGACCAATGACTGATGAGAAAAAAGAATTCCTGCTAGTATTTCAACCCAGGTAATATTCCTAGAGTGACTTAGAGGATTCTCTCTGTACTATTTTCTGTAATTAAAAAATCTCCCTTTGGTTCTTGCTCAAGTGCTAATTAGTTGCCAAGAATTAACCACTGCAACTATTCTCCAAAGTTATGAACAGTTTTTCAAAAACCATACATTAATTTGCTCTTCCAAAAAACTTGCAAATTTGAAAATTAATTTAAAAATTATTGAGTGTCATTTCCACATTTTCATAAACAGGACTCTGTTAGTCCAAAGAATTTGAAAGATCTCAGGAGGGCTTCGCTGGTGGTGCAGTGGTTGAGAGTCCGCCTGCCGATGCAGGGGACTCGGGTTCGTGCCCCGGTCCGGGAAGATCCCACATGCCACGGAGCGGCTAGGCCTGTGAGCCATGGCCGCTGAGCCTGCGCGTCCGGAGCCTGTGCTCCGCAACGGGAGAGGTCACAGCAGTGAGAGGCCCGCGTACCGCAAAAAAAAAAAAAAAAAAAAAAAAAGATCTCAGGAAAGACAGAAACAGAGACAGCTCTGAGCACTAGCCTAGTCACCTTTATCTCAACTGTCCCTCCTAGCTTCTCTATCTCCTCTTACTATCTACTTTGTTTTCACTTAACTACTTAGGTTCCTTATAAGCCTTTGCCCCAGTGGTTCTTGGGTTAGATCAGAAACCCCAGGTGAAAGCCATGAGCCTCCTGAAGTATACACTTAAAAATCTGCACATAATTTTAGGGGTTCATTGGCCTACAAGGTCTAACCATGGGCCCTTTTGCTGTATCTTATATTAGGTATAAGCCTTCAGGTTCAATTACCTATAATAACTGGTAAATTTTCTGTGTCTCCGTTCAAGACTTTGATCATGAGGCAGTTCCAGTCAGCTCTTCTTTTCAAACCACATCCTCAAAATTACTCCATAGTACCTCACAGGTTACCCCATAGGTCAGGAGTTCACCTCTGGCCCAACATACTATCCCATAGGATAGGTTCACATGATGCTCTACCAGCTCAATAAGGACAGTGGGTGAGAATTTTTCAGAAAGGGGTAGAGTAGAGCAGGCAATATTGGCATCTAATAGAGATATTATAAAAAGATTCACAAGTTATAAAATTTTTACATACAAAAGAACACAGAGAATATTAAGGAGGTTATAAAACACAGCAATAAATGAACATCCATAAATTCACCATCTAACTTAAGAAATGGAATATTACAAATACAATAGAAAGTGCTTCTTGATCTCATTTTCCAGCCTCCATATCCCAAATTGTGTCTTAATCAATCCATCTTCCTTATTAGATATCCATCTTCCTTAGTAAGACATTAAGTAACAAGACCTAATGCTGAGTCTAATAAGTACTGCATTTCAAAGTAGTAGCAAATGTAAACATACTGAGATATTTACACCAGCTGTAATGTGATATGAAAACATCTCTGATTTATAACGGTGACAAACTCATAATTACTGCCAATATTACTGTGATTATTTTCATTCAAAATTAAATACTTAATTTCAATTAGAGTAAAAAAAAATTTTTTCCATCTAAATAAAGATGAATTCTGTCTCTAGACCCCAGGTTAAGAACATGTACTCTAGATAGAGCAGAACTAGCAAACTGCCAGCTGATAAAAGAATTTAGCCCAGAGATTTGTCTTTGTATATCAGAATGTACCAAAATGTTAAAAAGGAAATACATTTTAATGCCTCTAGGCAGGTTCGTCATACTCCAGTAATAGGACCATCACTCCCTACGTCACAGGATGCCTTCCCTGCAGAAGTCCCCTGAAATATTTGAGTGTGAGATCCCTACTCCAGAAGAATGATGTGGAACCCTGGAGTAATGCTGTCTGGTAATAGCAAGGGAGGCAGCTTGACAAGAGTAAATACACATGTTAATGTTAAGAGTAGAAGGCTGAGCAGCAATTCAGAAAGTTATTGATTGAAGCGACAACTGACCTTCTCTATGTCAGTTCTTTCTTAGAAATAAATTACAAACAGAAAATTCAAATATTTTTAACTTAAAAATGCATAGTAAAACTTAAGAAAATATTGAAAAATGTAAGTCTATCATCCTAACGTTACAAATTGTCTTTTGTACTTTGCCCATATTTATTAAAATGAAGGCAGTCATTATATACATAACTTCCATATTTTACTTCTATTACTTATATTTTATATTTCTCATTTGTATTTATTACAGTTATAAATGGAAAAATCAAAACAGAAAGGAAACTAAAGCCTATAAAGTTACGAAAATAAGGCCAATGACTGTACTCAGTTACATTTACTGAAAGAAACCAAGTGAAGAATTACAACCCATTCTCCCTTTATGCCCAAGGTGGAATCATCGACCATTAAAAATATTCTCTGCCATCTAGTCCATCAGTTGTCCTGTATGGAGGCATTTCTTTCAAAATAAGGTTTGATTCTAACAATGGTAATAGAAGCAAATTTTTTTTTATATAATGGAAATAAAAACATGCTTGAAATGATATTGAAAAATGTCCATAACCTCACCTAGATTGGAGGGAGGCAAATATTTATTCAGCATCTACTCTAGGTTAAACTATTACAAACTGATGACCTCATTTCTATGAATTAGAAAATGTAATTTTTCTACTGCCATACTGATACTAAGTAGCAGAGTTGGGATTATATTTATATATTATGTTGTAGTCCATTTATCTGACTCTAAAATCAATTAAGATCAGAATGTTTCACCTTAATTACTGTGTAGACAATAAGGAAAGAAAAACGAGATACAGTCCCTGTACTAAGTTCATTATACAACAGATAGAGAATAGTCATATAAACAGATCCTTTCAATGTATGCTCAAGTTGCTATGGGAACACAGAACCTCCATATGGTTCTCCAGAGTCCTCTTTCTCTACATTATGCTGCTATTCACCAGAGAATATGCCTACTAATATATGCACTACAGTCCACAGAGAATAAAAATAATTATGCTTCAGTCATAAGGTTCCTCCAAAAGGTGCTATTCTGGGGCTTCCCTGGTGGCGCAGTGGTTGAGAGTCCGCCTGCCGATGCAGGGGACACGGGTTCGTGCCCCGGTCCGGGAAGATCCCACATGCCACAGAGCAGCTGGGCCTGTGAGCCATGGCCGCTGAGCCTGCACGTCTGGAGCCTGTGCTCCACAACGGGAGAGGCCACAGCAGTGAGAGGCCCGCGTACGACAAAGAAAAAAAAAAAAAGGTGCTATTCTTCTTAAGATGATACCACTGGTGACGCAAAATGTAAAATGTGTGTATTTTCATTTATCCCAGGGTCATGAGTAAATTTAATCAAAGTCCTAATAAAGCTTGGAAATCAAAGAAAAATTAGAATCATAACTTACATATTTGGTAAAAGTTTTCCTGTATGGGAGGTATCACTTAATAGTTTGTTTTGAATCATAGCAGATGTAATTTCCAAAACTGCACGATTCCATAATTACATGTCCTTTTTGACATATCTTCAAATACAGATTGTCTCCAAGACAGATGTTTCATACAGAATCCCAAGTAACTTATATTCTAAGTAGTTATTCCTGATATTTTATAAATGTATGTATTGATATTTCCCTCTTTAATTTAGAGATGCTTCTATTTTAGCTTTTTCCCATTACTAAGTTTTCAGATAGTTGGTCCTTTTCTTATTCCAGTATACCATATGGTATTTTGGCTAATTTTTCTTGGTATATGAAATTAAGAAAAAGAAAAATGCACTGGTATTTGTTACAGATTGTCTTTTATCCGAGCATGGTGTCATTTTCTTTCTTCTAGCATAGTGTTGAATTAAACTGAATGCCTGAGAAAGCATTATAAATAGTCTAGGAATACATTTTCATATATCAACAAAAGGGATTGCCTAGCAAATGCATTATTTTTTTTTAAATAAATTTATTTATTTATTTTTGGCTGTGTCGGGTCTTCGTTGCTGTGCACGGGCTTTCTCTAGTTGCAGCGAGCATGGCCTACTCTTTGTTGCAGTGCGCCGGCTTCTCATTACGGTGGCTTCTCTTGTAGAGCGCAGGCTCTAGGTGTGCGGGCTTCAGTAGTTGTGGCTCGTGGGTTCAGTAGTTGTGGCTCACGGGCTCTAGAGCGCAGGCTGAGTGGTTGTGGCGCATGGACTTAGTTGCCCCGCGGCATGTGGGATCTTCCCGAGCCAGGGCTTGAACCCGTGCCCCTTGCATTGGCAGGCAGATTCTTAACCACTGTGCCACCAAGGAAGCCCGCAAATGCATTTTTTAATTAACTAAAACTGTTTTAATTCATACTTCCTTAGTTTTTACCTAATGTTCTTTTTCTGTTCCAGGATACCACACTACATTTAGTTGTCATTTCTCCTTAGGTTCCTCTTGGCTGTGACATTTTCCCAGGAATTTTTTGCTTTTGATAACCTTTGCAGTTTTGAGGAGTACTGGTAAGGTAATTTTTAGAATTTCCCTCAACTGGGATTTTTCTGATGTTCTTCTTATGATTAGACTTAGGATACAGGTTTTAGGGAGGAAGACTACAGAAGTAAAGTGCGATTCTCAATACATCATATCAAGGGCACATACTATTCAATATTTCTTATTATGTTGATTTTTAGCCTTGACCACCTGGCTGAGATAATGTTTATCACATTTCTCTTCTATAAAGTTATTATTTTTCCCTCTTTACTCTTAGGAACAAAGTCATTATCCACAGCTCATGTCTAAGGCATAGGAAGTCATGGTCCCCCTCCTTGAGGGTGGAGTATCTACATAATCATTTGGAATTCTTCCACACAGATTTCTCCATTCTCTCCCTTTTAAAAAATGTATGCATTAATTTATATCAGTATGGACTCATGGATGCAGATGCAATTTTTATATCATCATTCCCATACAAAAAAGGGATTTGAGGTTTCAAAAGTAAAAGTTGTCCTTGAAAAAGACAAACATAAAATGATACCATTAAGGAATTCAAGTTTAAAAATGCTGGGAGAAAGTCTGAGGAAAAACTAATCTCAAGTAACTCAGAAAAAAATACTCTTGCTACTATTTAATATTTATAAGATATAATAAGAAAGCCAGGAGATACAAGATACATAGCTCAAAGTGGAGATTCAAAAATTATCTGGCAAATCCAATCAGGAAGAAAAACACATGATTCAAGGTTCAGAACGGAGGTTTGAGACTGCTTTTGCTTATTTATTAATCAAGTTCATTTAGTAATTGCTAGTTGTTAAAAACAATTATTTTAACAGAGTGCAACAGTCCAAATTCTATTTAATCACATTTGAATACAACGAAACTTCAATGATTCCAAAAAGGAATAATATATCAAACAGAATACACGTATGAAAAAATCACAGAAAACTTTAAAGCATTGTGCTATTATTTATTTCAAATATAGCCTATATAGATCAAGTGCAAATGCATATTATGGTATAAAATGACAGAAATTAATACAAAATTGCCAGTGTCACTTGTTTCAAAGTACATAGTCATGTGTCCTAAAGAGAAATGGCGTAAAACCAAAAAATTAATTGCTTGACTCAGAATTTGAAATTACATTGAAGGAATAATTATATTGTTGACCTTTTTTTAAGCTACTAATGTTAGTCTGGTTCTCCTTTATAATTAAAATTCCTAAAATTTGAAAAGAAAGCTCTAACTTATATTTTCCTACTACATAAAATTGCATGTGGAATCCAAATTAATCTTGAGATGGGATATCTTTTTTTAATGAAGAGACACATGAACAGCTAAAATGTGCCCAAAACTTACATTCATACTTCACCGCACTACACATGAGGAGTTATAGGTTGTTTACTTCTATTTTAACTAATTTAAATCAACTATTCATAGAATACTGTCTACAATCACAATCACTTGAGGAAAATATGATGGAGTAACCCTGAAAAGCAATTCTGAGGCTCTGTGAACTCCAGACGCTATATATTCCTACAACACTTTTTGGCCTTCAAGCATTTGTTCATCAAGGCCACAGTATGAAATGGACAGCTTCTTCAGATCTTCAAAGCCTCCATCAGCCTCAGTCCATGAAAATGCTAATTAGGATTTTATACCCCAATGTCTACAAGCTATCAAACCTGGAAAGCTGAGTTTTTCTCACTCAAGACCTCGAGGACACCACCCCTTGGCTCTTTTCTGACAAGGTCTAAACCAAAATCTAGCCTAAACATCATTTTATGTCTATTCTGTTGGGCATCGTCTTAGCTTTGACTCTCCAAAACTCTGACCCTGCAAAACTTATCACTCAAATGGCAAGGGTAGAAAAAATGAAGTCTGCAAGTCTTTCCTCCTACTAAAAATGCCCTAAGACTGATACTTGATGTTTCTTTCCTCTTGGTCTTCCTTACTTTTGTCCCACCTGAACTTCAAGATGGAGAGAATTTTCTGAAATGGGAGGAACCTGTAGGTCCTCAACCACACTACCGGAATCACAGGCTGGTAAAAAGAAATAAACAGCTAAATCTGCTGTTGTCACAATTCATTAATTAATTATTCCATTATTCTTTCTAATAAAGACTCAACCCCCCAGGAAAATTACTAATTTCTGAGTTATTGACAAATTAATTTTGTCTTTGAATAATATCAGAAAAATATTATAGAAAGAGGATTGGAAATCTTGATGTCTCCATAGAGTATGTGACCTAGAATATCAGCAACACTCCTGACCCATTGCTTACACAGATTTTGTAGACAAGGAAATTTGGTTAAGACCAACTCATGACAATTCTGGGAGAAAACCCAGTTATTTACTATTATTGCTATAATTGTAGTGGTGTTAATGATATATTTAAGAAGATATATCCAACATTCACCCTAGCTATGAAAAAATTACCCAATAAAAGACCCACAAAATGTCTAGTCTTCACCAGTGTAACTCCCTATTGTATCCTCCAAGATAAAATTATTACAAATTAAATTAAATACCTTACAGAACAAGGTTACTAAAGTTGCATGACATCTACCAAAAATGACTTTTTGGTTCAAAGTTTATCTGTGGTACTCCCTTCCAGCAATATAGTTAGAATTAAAGCTGTTTTTCACTTTATGAGGATAAAATGAAATGATTTGTACATAGAAGATTGCTAGTTCCTTTATTCCTTGAGTCAATAAATATGTTATATTTAACAAGAAAAAACAACCAATAATTTAAAAGTAAGATTCTTTCCATGTAGCTTCAAATTCTAAATATTTTTAGATAATACGCTTTCTTATGGGTACGTGCATGCACTAGGAGTCTACTGAGAATTAAAACATTTATAATAATTTAAGTAATTATGATGATTACATAAGTTCTGTATTTTGAAGAAACAATATAGAATTCTATGATGTGGTGACGAGAGAAGAAGTAATTATGTTTACAACTCATTATCCAAACATGGCATCATAATTATAAATTAAAAAGTCTCAACCATTTCCCTATTTTAATCCATTAGAAATTATTATCTGATTTGCCAAAATACTACTGTTATTGACCTTCACGCTAGCATTAAATAATACAGGCTTATATAAGCATTATCAACAGAGTCAAAGACAATGAAAAACTATTAAAACTTACTTTATTATTAATGAGTATTGGTAATTATTTATAATCATCCTGCATCCAAGCAATCATGTCTGTTGTTTGCTTGTTTGGTAAATTAGATCTTAAAATATGGCACATCTTTACTCATTCAAATATATCCTCCAATAAATGTACATTTAATGTGAAAATTATTTCAATTATTTTTAGGTTTCTTAGTTTAAATTCTGCCTTTTTCTTTGAAGAACACACAAGTCTCTCTTAGTATTAATCTAGTTAAATGATTGTCCTCCCACATATTTATCAATAAAATCTTCTGTAAGCTTCTCCCAGCTTCTCTCTTAACTACAGCTGCATCTGTACTAACAAAATGGCTTAACAGAGTTGGCCAGCTGGACTGAATAATTTGGTGTGTGTGCTCTGTAACCCAAACAAACAGCTTACAATTAATAGTCCAGTGCTTAAGTAAAAATAGGAAGTCTGTGCTTAAGCATATGAAAAGAAGACAATGGAGGCAACATGATTAATACCCAAATAACAGAGATAAAACTTTGAGGGAAATCCCAAATTGTTCAGGTAGAAATCTTTTCTTTTCTTCAAAAGAGATATCTAAAGTTAAGTTGTTAGTATATCTTTAAGAAAGCTCCATAAGCATGGAAGATATGGAAGCAATGACTCCTATAAGAATCTGTTCTGACTATGCTTTTAAATATAATGTACATGATGAGCCAAGACATGTTAAGACTACACAACCATCAAGGAAACAGTATAACATAATGCCTTTCAAATGCCTGCAATATGAAACACAAAACATAAAAAAAAAATCTATTTCAGCCATTTTTATAGCACTTATTATTGATAATATAAAATCTTGAACTTGAGATCAAACCAACTGGTTTGAGAAGTAAAATATACTTTAATGTTCTCTTAGTTTTAAGTCAAATAAAAAGCATATATCAGAAATAAAGAAAAAAAACTCTACACATTCAGGAACTAAATGAACATTTTCAAATTTTGCACTGAATTAAAACTTAGATGTAGAAACCTTCAAGATGGCAGAGGAGTAAGACGTAGAGATCACCTTCCTCCCCACAAGTACATCAGAAATATATCTACATGTGAAACAACTCCTACAGAAAACCTACTGAATGCTGGCAGAAGACCTCAGACTTCCCAAAAGGCAAAAAACTCCCCATGTACCTGGATAGGGCAAAAGAAAAAAGCAAAAACAGAGACAAAAGAATAGGGATGGGACCTGCACCTCTGAGAGGGAGCTGTGAAGGAGGAAAAGTTTCCACACACTAGGAAGCCCCTTCACTGGCAGAGATGGCAGGTGGGCAGAGCGGGTAAGCTTCGGAGCCACAGAGGAGAGCGCAGCAACAGGGGTGCAGAGGGCAAAGTGGAGAGATTCCCGCACAGAGGATCGGCGCCGACCAGCACTCACCAGCCTGAGAGTCTTATCTGCTCACCTGCCAGGGCAGGTGGGGGCTGGGAGCTGAGGCTCAGGCTTCGGAGGTCAGACCACAGGGAGAGGACTGGGGTTGGCTGTGTGAAGACAGCCTGAAGGGTGCTAGTGAGCCCCAGCTAGCCCGGAAGGAGTCGGGGAAAAAACTCTGGACCTGCTTAAGAAGCAAGAGACCATTGTTTCAGGGTGCATGAGGAGAGGGATTCAGAGCACCACCTAAATGAGCTCCAGAGACGGGCGCAAGCCTCAGCTATCACCGCGGACCCCACAGATGGGCATGAAACACTAAGGCTGCTGCTACAGTCACCAAGAAGCCTGTGTGCAAGCACAGGTCACTGTCCATATCTCCCCTCCTGGGAGCCTGTGCAGCCCGACACTGCCAGGGTCCCGAGATCCAACATCCCCAGGAGAACACGTGGCGCACCTCAGGGTGCTGAAATGTCATGCTGGCCTCTGCTGCTGCAGGCTCGCTTAGCATTCCACACCCATCCTTCCCCGCAAACCAAGTGAGCCAAAGCCCCCTAATCAGCTGCTACTTCAACCCCGTCCTGTCTGAACAAAGAACAGATGCCCTCAGGCGACCTACACACAGAGGCGGGGCCAAATCCAAAGTTGAACCCCAGGAGCTGCGGGAAAAAGAAGAGGAAGGGAAATTTCTCCCAGCAGCCTCAGGAACAGTGGTACCTTGCATCTCTGGAATACCTGAATAGACAACAAACCATCCCAAAATTGAGGCAGTGGACTTCGGGAGCAACTGAGACTTGGGGTTTGCTTTCTGTACCTAATTTGTTTCTGGTTTTATATTTATCTTAGTTTAGTATTTAGAGTTTATAATCATTGGTAGATTTGTTATTCATTTAGTTGCTCTCCTCCTTTTTTAATATATATATAGAGATTATATATTTATTTCCTTTTTCTTTTTTGTGTGTATGTGTATGCTTCTTTCTGTCATGTTGTCTGTACAGCTTTGCTTTTACCATTTCTCCTAGGGTTCTGTCTATCCGTGTTTTTGGTTTGTTTGTTTGTTTTTATAGTTTTTAGCACTTGTTATCATTGGTGGATTTCATTTTTGGTCTGGTTACTCTCTTCTTTTTACTTTCTTTTTTTTATACTTTTTAACGTTTTTCTATTTTTAATAATATTTTTATTTTAAAAACGTTTATTTTATTTTTTTTTACTTTGCTTTATTTTCTCCTCCCTCCCTCCCTCTCTCCCTCCCACCCTCCCTTCCTTACTTGTGGCTGACAGGGTCTAGGTACTCCAAACAGGTGTCAGCCCTGTGCCTCTGAGGTGAGAGAGCCGAGTTCAGGACATAGGTCCACCAGAGACCTCCCAACTCCATGTAATATCAAACAGCGAAAGCTTTCCCAGAGAGCTCCATCTCAAAGCTAAGAGCCAGCTCCACTCAACAACCTGCAAGCTCCAGTGCTCAATACCCTATGGCAAACAACTAGCAAGACTGCAACACAACCACACCCATTAGCAGAGAGGCTGCCTAAAATCATAATAAGGTCACAGACACCCAAAACACACCACTGGACATGGTCCGGCCCACCAGAAAGACAAGATCCAGCCTCATCCACCAGAACAAATCCACTACTCTCCTCCACAAGGAAGTCTACACCACCCACTGAACCAACCTTACCCACCGGGGGCAGCCACCAAAAACAACGGGAACTATGAACCTGCAGCCTGCAAAAAGGAGACCACAAACACAGTAAGTTAAGCAAAATGAGAAGACAGAGAAACACACAGACGAAGGACAAGGCAAAAACCCACCAGACCAAACAAATGAAGAGGAAACAGGCAGTCTACCTGAAAAAGAATTCAGAGTAACGATAGCAAAGATAACCCAAATGCTGGAAATAGAAAGGAGAAAATAAAAGAAACATTTAAGAAGGACCTAGAAGACTAAAGAGCAAACAAACAATGATGAACAACACAATAAATGAAATCAGAAATTTTCTAGAAGGAATCAAGCACAGAATAACTGAGGCAGAAGAACGGATAAGTGACCTGGAAGATAAAATAGTGGAAATAACTATTTCAGAGCAGAATAAACAAAAAAGAATGAAAAGAATTGTGGACAGTCTCAGAGACCTCTGGGACAACATTAAACACTCCAACATTTGAATTACAGGGGTCCCAGAAGAAGAAGAGAAAAAGAAAGGGACTGAGACAATATTTGAAGAGATTATACTTGAAAACTTCCCTAATATGGGAAAGGAAATAATCAATTCCAGGAAATGCACAGAGTCCCATACAGGACAAATCCAAGGAGGAACATGCTAAGACACATATTAATCAAACTATCAAAAATTAAACACAAAGAAAAAATACTGAAAGCAGCAAGGGAAAAACAACAAATAACATACAAGGGAATCCCCATAAGGTTAACAGCTGATCTTTCACCAGAAACTCTGCAAGCCAGAAGGGAGTGGCAGGACATATTTAAAGTGATGAAAGGGAAAAACATACAACCAAGATTACTCTACCCAGCAGGATCTCATTCAGATTCGACAGAGAAATCAAAATCTCTACAGACAAGCAAAAGCTAAGAGAATTCAGCACCACCAAACCAGCTCTACAACAAGTGCTAAAGGAACTTCTCTAAGTGGAAAACACAAGAGAAGAAAAGGACCTACAATAAAACCCCCAAAACAATTAAGAAAATGGTAATAGTAACATACATAACGATAATTACCTTAAACATAAATGGATTAAATGCTCCAACCAAAAGACACAGGCTTGCTGACTGGACACAAAAACAAGACCCATATATATGCCGTCTACAAGAGACCCACTTCAGACCTAGGGACACATACAGACTGAAAGTGAGGGGATGGAAAAAGGTATTCCATGCAAATGGAAATGAAAAGAAAGCTGGAGTTGCAATACTCGTATCAGATAAAATAGACTTTAAAATAAAGAATGTTACACGAGACAAGGAAGGACACTACATAATGATCAAGTGATCAATCCAACAAGAAAATGTAACAATTATAAACATATATGCACCTAACATAGGAGAACCTCAATACATAATGCAACTGCTAACAGCTATAAAAGAGGATATCAACAATAACACAATAATAGTGGGGGACTTTCACACCTCACTTAAACCAATGAACAGATCATCCAAACAGAAAATTAATAAGGAAACACAAGCTTTAAATGACAGAGTAGACCAGATAGATTTAACTGATATTTATAGCACATTCCATCCAAAACCAGCAGATTACACTTTCTTCTCAAGTGCACACGGAACATTCTCCAGGATAGATCACATCTGGGGTCACAAATCAAGCCCTGATAAATTAAAGAAAATTAAAATCGTATCAAGTATCTTTTCCGACCACAATGCTATATGACTAGGTATCAATTACAGGAAAAATAAACTGAAAAAAATACAAACACATTGAAGTAAACAATACACTACTTAATAACCAAGAGATCACTGAAGAAATCAAAGAGGAAGTCAAAAAAAACTAGAAACAAATGACAATGAAAACACGACAACCCAAAACCTATGGGATGCAGCAAAAGCAGTTCTAAGAGGGAAGTTATTTATAGCAATACAATCCTACCTCAAGAAACAAGAAACAATTCAAATAAACAACCTAAACTTACACCTAAAGCAATTAGAGAAAGAAGAATGAAAAAACCCTAAAGTTACCAGAAGGAAAGAAATCATAAAGAGGAGAGCAGAAATAAATGAAAAAGAAATGAAGGAAACAGAAGCAAAGATCAATAAAACTAAAAGCTGGTTCTTTGAGAAGATAAACGAAATTGTTAAACCATTAGTCAGACTCATCAAGAAAAAAAGGGAGTAGACTCAAATCAACAGAATTAGAAAAGAAAAAGGAGAAGTAACAACTGACACTGCGAAAATACAGAGAATCATGAGAGATTACTACAAGCAACTATATGCCAATAAAATGGAAAACCTGGAAAAAATGGACAAATTCTTACAAAAGCACAACCTTCTGAGATTGAACCAGGAAGAAATAGAAAATATAAACAGACCAATCACAGGCACTGAAATAGAGACTGTGATGAAAAGTCTTCCAACAAACAAAAGTCCAGGACCCAATAGCTTCACAGGCAAATTCTATCAAACACTGAGAGAAGAGCTAACACCTATGCTTCTCAAACTCTTCCAAAACATAGCAGAGGGAGGAACAATCCCAAATTCATTCTACGAGGCCACCATCACCCTGATAACAATACCAGACAAAGATGTCACCAACAAAGAGAACTACAGGCCAATAGCACTGATGAACATAGATGCAAAAATCCTCAACAAAATACTAGCAGACAGAATCCAACAGCATAATAAAAGGATCATACACCATGATCAAGTGGGGTTTCTCCCAGGAATGCAAGGATTCTTCAATATATGCAAATCATCAATGTAATAAATCATATTAACAAATTGAAGGAGAAAAACCATATGATCATCTGAAGAGATGCAGAAAAAACTTTTGACAAAATTCAACACCCATTTATGATAAAAACCCTCCAGAAAGTGGGCATAGGGGAAACTTACCTCAACATAATACAGACCATGTATGACAAACCCATAGCCAACATCGTTCTCAACGCTGAAACACTGAAAACATTTCCTGTAAGATCAGGAACAAGACAACGTTGTCCACTCTCACCACTATTATTCAACATAATTTAGGAAGTTTTAGCCACAGCAATCAGACACGAAAAAGAAATAAAATGAATCTAAATCAGAAAAGAAGAAGTAAAGGTTTCACTGTTTGCAGATGACATGATACTATACATAGAGAATCCTAAAGATGCTACCAGAAAACTACTAGAGCTAATCAATAAATTTCATAAAGCAGCAGTACACAAAATCAATGCACAAAAATCTCTTGCATTCCTATACACTAATGATGAAAATTCTTAAAGAGAAATTAAGGAAACACTCCCATTTACCACTGCAACAAAAAGAATAAAAATCCTGGAATAAACCTACTTAAGGAGCACAATGACCTGTATGCAGAAAACTATAAAACACTGATGAAAGAAGTTAAAGATGATACAAATAGATGGAGAGATATACCATGTTCTTGGATTGGAAGAATCAACATTGTGAAAATGACTCTACTACCCAAAGCAATCTACAGATTCAGTGCAATCCCTATCAAACTACCACCGGCATTTTTCACAGAACTAGAACAAAAAATTGCACAATTTATATGGAAACACAAAAGACCCCGAAGAGCCAAAGCAAGCTTTAGAAAGAAAAACGGAGCTGGAGGAATCAGGCTCCCAGACTTCAGACTACACTACATAGCTACAGTAATCAAGACAGTATGGTACTGGCACTAAAACAGAAATATAGATCAATGGAACAGGATAGAAAGCCCAGAGAAAAACCCACGCACATATGGTCACCTTATTTTTGATAAAGGAGGCAAAAATATACAATGGAGAAAAGACAGCTTCTTCAATAAGTGGTGCTGGGCAAACTGGACAGCTACATTTAAAAGAATGAAATTAGAACACTCCCTAACACCATACACAAAAATAGACTCAAAATGGATTAAAGACCTAAATGTAAGGCCAGACACTATAAAACTCTTAGAGGAAAACACAGGAAGAACACTCTTTGACATAAATCACAGCACGATCCTCTTCGACCCTCCTCCTAGAGAAATGGATCTAAAAACAAAAATAAACAAATGGGACCTAATGAAACTTAAAAGCTTTTGCACAGCAAAGGAAACCATAAGACAAAAAGACAACCCTCAGAATGGAAGAAAATAGTGGCAAATGAAGCAAATGACAAATGATTAATCTCCCAAAATATACTAGCAGGTCATGCAGCTCAATATCAAAAAAACAAACAACCCAATCCAAAAATGGGCAGAAGACCTAAATAGACATTTCTCCAAAAGATATACAGATTGCCAACAAACACATGAAAGGATGCTCAACATCACTAGTCATTAGAGAAATGCAAATGAAAATACAGTGAAGTATCACCTCACACCAGTCAGAATGGCCATCATCAAAAAATCTACAAAGAATAAATGCTGCAGAGGGTGTGGAGAAAAGGGAACCCTCTTGCACTGTTTGTAGGAATGTGAATTGATACAGCCACTATGGAGAACAGTATGGAGGTTCCTTAAAAACTAAAAATAGAACTACCATATGACCCAGCAATCGCACTACTGGGCATATACCCTGAGAAAAACGTAATTCAAAAGAAGTCATGTACTACAATGTTCATTGCAGCACTATTTACAATAGCCAGGAGATGGAAGCAACCCTGGTGTCCATCAACAGGTGAATGGATAAAGAAGATGTGGCACATATATACAATGGAATATTACTCGGCCATAAAAAGATATGAAATTGAGTTATCTGTAGTGAGGTGGATGGACCTAGAGTCTGTCATACAGAGTGAAGCAAATCAGAAAGAGAAAAACAAATACCATATGCTAACACATAAAATATGGAAACTTAAAAAAAAAATTTGTTCTGAAAAACCTAGAGGCAGGACAGGAATAAAGATGCAGACATAGAGAATGGACTTGAGGAGATGGGGCATGGGAAGGGTAAGCTGGGACGAAGTGAGAGAGTGGCATGGACATATATACACTACCAAATGTAAAACAGATAGCTAATGGGAAGCAGCCACATAGCACAGGGAGATCAGCTCGGTGCTTTTTGACCACCTAGAGGGGTTGGATAGGGAGGGTGGGAGGGAGACACAAGAGGGAGCAGCTATGGTGATATATGTATATGTATATGTATAGCTGATTCACTTTGTTCTAAAGCAGAAACTCACATACCATTGTAAAGCAATTATATTCCAATGAAGATGTTAAAAAAAATAAAACTTAGATGTTAGATGTAGCATATTCAAAGGGGTTTAGATTTTTTATTTAAATTCATCATATCGGTTTGAGCCCAACCTTACTTCTCTCCGTATCTTTTTTTCTTTCCCTGTGAATGAGTTGGTAAGAATGCCACATCCTTTCTGATTAGCCAACAGATAAGCAATGTGGAAACTGATTTAAAGTCTTTACCACTAGAAATGTCAAAACAGATTTTACTTTCTTATAGGATGACAGCACTGGGCCTGAGATGTCAAACATAATTAAAAATTTTATTTTCAAATGTACTCCACAGTTTATACATACTGAAAGGATATCTTACCTTTTGAACTTACAGAGTGCTGTCCTTTGCAAAATGTGAGAGGCTTTATTTTAGTTTAGACTCCATTTGGGAGTGAAATCATTTCATCAATCATACCCAGAGGTTTCCTTCAGGATTTGGCATGAAAAGAGTGGCATTTCATTAAAATGTGCTGACAACTGAAAGAGCAATTCTAGCAGGACTGATTTCTCTCACCCTCCTATCTATGACTATCAAAGATTTTTCCCAGTGGGTCATCCAAATTAGAGAATAAATTATAGTGTCTTTCTTTTTATAGTTATCACTCATTTCGTTTTCTGAAAGGGGAGAGGCTCAGAAGTTGCATTCTACTTAGTCATATTTATTTATAAATTTACTTACTAAGTTTCTCCCAAAGTCGTTTCCTTGGCCATATGAGTAACAAAATGCCTGGGTGGGGAAGTCTCATTGTCTTTTTAGGACATGCAATCAAAACACTGAAAGTATAGAACTCACCATAAACTTCAGAGAATATCACCATAGATTTGTGGCCCGTAAGGGGAAAAAAAAAAAGGAACTCCAAAAGCATGGATATTCCAAAGAAGGTTCTCTGCCTCTTCATCCCCAAAGTGTAATTTGAGGAGCTCTGACCTACCCACAGCCACAGTCAAACACCCTACATCCAGCCTTGAAATATAATTGGTTATTCACTGGTATTGTCTCTTTGGCTAGAGAATTAGTTCCTGAGGGCAAGAAATATGTCATATTCATGTGTTTATCAGCTACAAAGTCTTCATGATATCTTGCACATAGGTGGCTCTCAGTAAATTTTTTAAAAATCAATTTTGTTGGCAGGTTGAAAGTCAAACATACAGTATCTGCCCTCCAAAAACCAAGGAAGCACAGTGGAGTGGCTCAGAGCAGTGGCTGGGGCAGCTGGCTGTTTGATTTTGAATCTCAGCCTCACTGCTTGAGTGCTTAACCATGTGCCAGGCACTGTTCTAATGATCTTATATATATTAACTTATTTAATCCTCACGATAATCATATTACATATAAAGAAACACTGGCACAGTGATGAAATATAACTTACTCAGAGTCACACAGCTAGTGAATATTTTGTTTTTCTATTTCAAAACAGATAGCTTAGTGAGAACCTGCTGTATAGCGCAGGGAGCTCAGCTTGGTGCTCTGTGGTGACCTAGATGGATGGGATGGAGGAGTGGGGTGGGAGGGAGGTCCAAGAGGGAGGGGGTATATATATACATATAGCTGATTCACTTCGTTGTACAACAGAAACTAACATAACATTGTAAAGCAACTATACCCCAATTTAAAAAAAAAGTTATTTTGTAAAAGTTTTTAAAACTTTATTTACTCTTCTCAATGTTTGAAATGTTTATTTTTCTAAATGTTATTTACTTTCTTAAATGTTTGAAAATAATTTTCATTGTTTACTCCTTTTCTTTGTCGTGGACTTCTAATTTTTATTGCACTGTGATTAGAAGGTATAGTTGCACTCTTTCCAATCTAAAGCATTTATTAAGGTTTTCTTTGTGGACTAATGTATGGTCATTTTTGTAAATTTATCATAGCATTTAAACTATTTGGTTTCTTTTTTAAGGGCATTAAGTATGATACATTCTATTAATGAATATATTTATAATAATTGTTCAAATTCATTTTGTCTACGTTTTAATCTTCCTGCCCTGTCAGGCCCAAATTACTGATGTAATACATAGCTCTCTACAAATGAGAATACAATTGTTATCATTATTTAAACAAAAGCTATGTAAGGTAAAGACAAAAAGATTAATGATACCAGAGAATAAAAAAAGAAAACAGAACTACACATTTACTAATTCCTTACCTATTATAAGAGGAGATCAACATGTATCATTTTATTCCTCAAGCTGTAAAATGAGAACTTATATTAATGGAGTTAATTATTAGTAGACCTAAAAATATGCTGCAGTATATACTTTCAAGTTACTGGGATGTGACGGAGGAGTTGGGAGGGGGTACCAAGGAAACAGGTACCCCCTGTTTATATATAAACAGAAAGGAAACAGGACATAGCGAGAAAGACAAAAATAGGATCATACATAAAGAAACATGAGTACAAGAGAATTAAGCCCAAACATTTATCACAGCAATGAAGGTAAGTGAGATAAAAATCACTTTTTAAGAGAAATTGACTAAAATTGAGACGAGGTAAGACAAACAATAAGTCTCAAACATATACTGTACACAAGATGATATCTAAAATATCTAAACACATATCTAAACTATAATTCATAGCATGAAAATAAAAGAGTAGGCAAAGGAAAACCAGAAGTATACAAATAAAAAGAGAACAAATGGAGTAATATCAATGTTGGGCAAAAGTGAACACGATATATGGAGCATTAAACAAAACAGAGAGGTGCTCCTTTTTTTTGATGAAGGATTCTTTGTTTAGGTAAGTTTCTTAGCGAGAACACACAGTTGATATATCTGAAGATTCCTTGCATATTTATTTTTAGGTTACATTCATACATGAATGAAAACATGGCTGATGTGAAACACTGGGGGCATGTTAGTCTATCCTTATTGACTCTTTATGTATTGCTTGGTTGACTACTGGTATCTAAGGTCCCCAAGAGAATAATGAAGCTAGCTTGATTTTCTACATATTTTTGAGCAAACTGTTTCTTCTGATTGGATACTTAATATTAACAGCATAATTTTGTTTTTTATTTGTATTATGTACCTGGCATACATTACTGCCTTTAATTATTGAAACAGCTCTATGATATCCGAGGTTCACTGCAACACATCCAAAGTGATCAGCTCTGGTCTTAGCGATAAAGAAGCAAGACTCTATGGTCCTTTGGATACACCGCCCCAAAACTGTTCCACTTCTACAGAACTTTTTTGGACGAATGCCAAGAAATTTGCTAAAACCCTGTTGCTAATATAAAGATTTTCCCAACATTGCATTTTATCAGAGCTCATAATATCAAGCTTATATCAACATATCAAGATATGACTTAGAATGTAACATCCCAAAAGCAAATTTTTACCTACCAGTTAATTTTTCCACAAGATTTTCTCACTCTTTTTAAAATACTTTTATATTTTCAAACATACAGAAAATTACAGTATAAGATAACAGATACCACAGAACCTTCAACATGGCAGAGGACTACAACATGGAGATCACTTTCCTCCCCACAAATAAATCAAAAATACATCTACATGTGGAACACCTTCTACAGAACACCTACTGAACGCTGGTAAAAGACCTCAGACTTCCCAAAAGGCAAGAAACTCCTTACGAACCTGGCCGTGTGGCTGACAGGGTCTTGGTGCTCCAGCCAGGTGTCAGGCTTGTGCCTCTGAGGTGGAAGAGCCGAGTTCAGGACACTGGTCTACCAGAGACCTCCCAGCCCCTCATAATATCAATCAGCAAGAACTCTCCCAGAGATCTACATCTCAACGCTAAGACCCAGCTCCACTCAATGACCAGCAAGCTCCAGGGCTGGACACCCCATGCCAAACAACTAGCAAAGCAGGAACACACCACCACCCATTAGCAGAGAGGCCGCCTAAAATCATAATAAGGTCACACACACACCAAAACACACCACCAGACATGGTCCCGCCCACCATAAAGACAAGATCCAGCATCATCCACCAGAACACAGGCACCACCCCCTACACCAGGAATACCTACACAACCTACTGAACCAAACTTACCCACTGGAGGCAGACACCAAAAACAACAGGAACTACAAACCTGCAGCCTGTGAAAAGGAGACCCCAAACACAATAAATTTTATTGACAGTAACACAATAATAGTAGGAGACTTTAACACCCCACTTTCACCAATGGACAGTCATCCAAAATGAAAATAAATAAGGAAACACAAGATTTAAATGATACATTAAACCAGATGGACTTAATTGATATTTATAGGGTATTTCATCCAAAAACAACAGAATACACTTTCTTCTCAAGTGCTAATGGAACATTCTCCAGGATACATCATATCTTGAGTCACAAATTAAGCCTTGGTAAATTTAAGAAAATTGAAATCTTATCAAGTATCTTTTCAGACCACAACACCATGAGACTCGATATCAATTACAGGAAAAAATCTGAAAGAAATAAACACACATGGAGGCTAAACAATACACTACTTAATAACCAAGAGATCACTGAAGAAATCAAAGAGGAAGTCAAAAAATACCAAGAAACAAATGACAATGAAAACACAACGACCCAAAACCTATGGGATGCAGCAAAAGCAGTTCTAAGAAGGAAATTTACGGCAATACAATCCTACCTCAAGAAACAAGAAACATCTCAAATAAACAACCTAACCTTACACCTAAAGTAATTAGAGAAAGAAGAACAAAGAAACCCCCAAAGTTAGCACAAGGAAAGAAATCATAAAGATCAGAGCAGAAATAAATGAAAGAGAAATGAAGGAAACAATAGCAAAGATTGATAAAACTAAAAGCTGGTTCTTTGAGAAGATAAACGAAATTGATAAACCATTAGTCAGACTCATCAAGAAAAAAAGGGAGAAGACTCAAATCAATAGAATTAGAAATGAAAAAGGAGAAGTAACAACTGACACTGCAGAAATACAAAGGATCATGAGAGATTACTACAAGCAACTATATGCCAATAAAATGGAAAACCTGGAAGAAATGGACAAATTCTTAGAAAAGCACAACCATCTGAGACTGAACCAGGAAGAAATAGAAAATATAAACAGACCAATCACAAGCAATGAAATTGAGACTGTGATGAAAAATCTTCCAACAAACAAATTCCCAGGACCAGATGGCTTCAAAGGTGAATTCTATCAAAAACTGAGAGAAGAGCTAACACCTATGCTTCTCAAACTCTTCCAAAATAAAGCAGAGGGAGGAACACTCCCAAACTCATTCTACGAGGCCACCATCACCCTGATACCAATACCAGACAAAGATGTCACAAACAAAGAGAACTACAGGCCAATAGCACTGATGAACATAGGTGCAAAAATCCTCAACAAAATACTAGCAAACAGAATCCAACAGCACATTAAAAGGATCATACACCATCATCAAGTCGGGTTTATCCCAGGAATGCAAGGATTCTTCAATATATGTAAATCAAACAATGTGATACACCATATTAACAAATTGAAGGAGAAAAACCATATGATCATTTCAATAGATGCAGAAAAAGCTATCAACAAAATTCAACACATGTTTATGATAAAAACCCTCCAGAAAGTAGTCATACACGGAACTTACCTCAACATAATGCAGGCCATAAATGACAAACCCAGAGCCAACATCCTTCTCAATGGTGAAAAACTGAAACCATTTCCTCTAACATCAGGAAAAAGACAAGGTTGTCCACTCTCACCACTATTATTCAACATAGTTTTGGAAGTTTTAGCCACAGCAATCAGAAAAAAATAAAATAAAAGGACTCCAAATGGAAAAGAGGAAGTAAAGCTGTCACTGTTTGCAGATGACCTGATACTATACACAGAGAATCCTAAAGATGCTACCAGAAAACTAGAGTTAATTAATGAACTTGGTAAAGTAGCAGGATACAAAATTAATGCACAGAAATCTCTGGCATTCCTATAAACTAATGATGAAAAATCTGAAAGAGAAACTAAGGAAACACTCTCATTTACCACTGCAACAAAAAGAATAAAATACCTAGGAATAAACGTACCTAAGGAGACAAAAGTACTGTATGCAGAAAAATATAAGACACTGATGAAAGAAATTAAAGATGATACAAATAGATGGAGAGATATACCATGTTCTTGGATTGGAAGAATCAACATTGTGAAAATGACTCTACTACCCAATCTACAGATTCAATGCAATCTCTATCAAACGGCCACTGGCATTTTTCACAAAACTGGAACAAAAAATTGCACAATTTATATGGAAACACAAATTACCCTGAAGAGCCAAAGCAAGCTTTAGAAAGAAAAACGGAGCTGGAGGAATCAGGCTCCCAGACTTCAGACTACACTACAAAGCTACAGTAATCAAGACAGTATGGTACTGTCACAAAAACAGAAAGAGAGATCAATGGAACAGGATAGAAAGCCCAGAGATAAACACATGCACGTATGGTCACCCTATCTTTGATAAAGGAGGCAAGAATATACAATGGAGAAAAGACAGCCTCTTTAATAATTGGTGCTGGGCAAACTGGACAGCTACATGTAAAAGAATGAAATTAGAACACTCCCTAACACCATACACAAAAATAAACTCAAAATGGATTAAAAACCTAAATGTAAGGCCAGACACTATCAAACTCTTAGAGGAAAACATAGGCAGAACACTCTATGACATAAATCACAGCAAGATCCTTTTTGACCCACCTTCTAGAGAAATGGGAATAAAAACAAAAATTAATAAGTGGGACCTAATGAAACTCAAAATCTTTTGCACAGCAAACAAAACCATAAGACGAAAAGACAACACTCAGAACGGGATAAATATTTGCAAACGAACTGAAAAAGGATTAATCTCCAAAATATACAAGCAGCTCATGCAGCTCAATATCAAAGAAACAAACAACCCAATCCAAAAATGGGCAAAGACCTAAATAGACATTTCTCCAAAGAAATATACTGATTGCCAATAAACACATGAAAGGATACTCAACATCACTAATCATTAGAGAAATGCAAATCAAAACTACAATGAGGTATCACCTCACACTGGTCCAAATGGCCATCATCAAGAAATCTGCAAACAATAAATGCCGGAGAAGGTGTGGAGAAAAGGGAACCCTGTTGCACTGTTGGTGGGAATGTAAATTGATACAGCCACTATGGAGAACAGTATGGAGGTTCCTTAAAAAATTAAAAATAGAACTACCACACGACCCAGCAATCCCACTACTGGGCATATACCCTGAGAAAACCACAATTCAAAAAGAGTCATGTACCACAATGTTCACTGCAGCACTATTTACAATAGCCAGCACATGGAAGCAACCTAAGTGTCCATCGACAGATGAATGGATAAAGATGTGGCACATATATACAATGGAATATTACTCGGCAATAAAAAGACACGAAACTGAGTTATTTGTAGTGAGGTGGATGGACCTAGAGTCTGTCATACAGAGTCAAGTAAGAAAGAAAGGGAAAAACAAATACCATATGCTAACACGTATATATGGAATCTGAAAAAAATAAATAAATGGTTCTGAAGAACCTAGGGGCAGGACAGGAACAAAGAAGCAGATGTAGAGAATGGACTTGAGGACATGGGGAGGGGGAAGGGTAAACTGGGACGAAGTGAGAGAGTGGCATGGACATATATACACTACCAAATGTAAAACAGACAGCTAGTGGGAAGCAGCCGCATAGCACAGGGAGATCAGCTCGGTGCTTTGTGACCACCTGGAGGTGTGGGATAGGGAGGGCAGGAGGGAGACACAAGATGGAGGGGATATAGGGATATATGTATATGTATAGCTGATTCACTTTGTTATACAGCAGAAACAACACACCACTGTAAAGCAATTATACTCCAATAAAGATGTTTAAAAAAATTATCCATATAGAAAAAAAATAACAAATACCTACATAATCACAACCCAGAATTAATATGCTAACAACATTTTGCTTTAGATCTCTTTTTAATTACTGTTAAAAAACTAACCATTCCAGACTTTGAGCCTTTGTTTGAGTCATTCTGCTTCCTTTCTTCTCGGAGACAACCACCATCCAACTCATTCAGGTTTCTATGTGTTATTACATACATTAATACCATTTTAAATTTGCATTGCATGAGATCAATATACATATATAATAGTTATGCTATACTTTGTATATACAACACTTTATTTTTGAAATCTGTCACTTTTGAAATATTTTAACAAACTTAGAAATCAAGGTCATTAATCTCTGAGTACCTGGAAAGAACATGGGTTCTCTATTTGTTAAGGTCAGAACCCGTATGTGTCAGGTATCATAAATATCTATTAGATCAAGTTTGTTAACTGAATTCTTTAGACCTTCTGTATGCTTGAAAATTTTTTTGTCTGCTTGACTTATTAGTTACTAAAAAAGGCATGTGCAAATCTCCTGCCGTAACTATGGATTAGTCAAATTCTTTTTATAATTCTGTCAATTTTTGCTTTAAATATATACTTTTTAACAAATTTTTCCCTTGTGAAGAAAACTTTTAAGACCTACTCTCTTAGCAACTTTCAAATATACAATACAGTATTGTTAACTATCATCACCATGCTGTATATTACATCCCCAGGTCTTATTTATTTTATAACTAGAAGTTTGTACCTTTGAACACCTTCACTCTTTAAATATTTAATATTAAAATATTTAAATATGCTTCAAATATTTTGAAGCCATGATACATAAAGTTTAATTTTATTATTTCTTGGTGGAATAGTCCTTTTATCTTGTATGTGATAATGCTTTCATCTCTATTAATGTTTCACATGTTAAATAATTTTTTATTAATCAACAAGTATTTATTTGACTGGCACTTCCTGGTACATTTTTTCCAAAAATGTATTTTACATTTCTGGGTTACTATGTAATGTTTTGTATCTAGTACAAATGGAATATATCTACGTAGTATCTGACAAATTTGAATGTCTCTTTTACATATGTGAATTTAATCTATTTTTATGATGATTTCTGGTATGTTTTATCCTATCTCCACCATCTTCTTTTGTGTTTTATTTTTATAATGATTTTTCTTTGCTTCATTCTTTTTCTGCTCCTGCACTGAATTAATTGACATGTTTCTTCTTTATTTTTTCCCCTTTATTTCTCTCTATTGACTTGAAATAGATTTAGGAATAGATTTGTTTTTATTTTTCCATTTCAGAACTGAGACAGATCTTTCAGTCTGCAAATCTATGTTTTCACAAGTTTTCTAAAACTCTAGACCATCAAACCTGTTTTCAAACATTTTTTCTCCCCAACTCTCTATCTATCCTTTTGTAACTTGTATATTGGTCTTTTCACTCCATATTTCCATGTCTTTTCATTTCTTCTTCCTATTTTCCAACACGTAATTTCTCTGTTGTATTCTAAATATCTTCCTCTCTTCAACTATAGCTAGCCTTTTCTTTGTCATATATACTATGGTTTCAATTTCAAAAATCACATGCTTTTAGTTTCTGGAATTTATATTTTAGTATTTTAAAATTTCCCTATTCTTTTTCTATAATGTTCTGATTTTGTCTAATAGTTGATGTTGTTTCTTTTATTCTCTTTAACATATGGAAAATAGTCCTTTGGTCATTTCATACAGATATTTCTTGGCATGTCATTCAAGCCATTTTGTACATTTACTCTCATTCTCTGTTCATTACTTCCTATTATATATTATTATTTGTTGTGATATCATTCCCTTAGTTCTATTTCCTGGGAAGTCTACATGTGCTGGGTTGTGGAAAATTCTTCATGGGATTTTTCATATGGCTCTATTACAGCCTCATGTATTTCACTAATTTTAGACTCATGTGTGCTTATTTTTGGACTGATAATTGCTAAAATGTATGTGAAGTGCAAATTTGAACTCCACACTCAAGTCTGGCAATTCATATTTGGAGTTGTGATTTCTCATGGTGGTTCTTTTCCCACCACACCATGCTGGTACTTCCTAGTCTCTAAGTTTTTGTAGCCTCTACTTCAAGGACTAGACAACACTTGATGGTTCTAAGTTTTATATAAGGAGTTCAGTTCTAGTCCCCTGCCAACCACAGCCCTAGGTTTCACTCTGATTTGAGTCCAGGTCTTCGAATCTTAGCCACTGCAGCACATGTCCAGTTCTAATAAACTTTCAGCTTCAGCTTCCTTCACTTGTAACTATAGCTTTCCAATCCTTCTTTATTTCTACCTCCTAGGGACTTTCCTTGTTGTTTTTAAGAATTGACATGTTTTTTTGAAAGTCTGTTGTTAAATTTATCAACATGTGTTTTAGATAGGGGTGGCATTTTCTATGTTAGTTTAGCACACCATATTGACCAGAGATCTAATATACTATTCTCTGTCCTTGAAATTGAGTAACTTCCCTAAATCTTATCTTCATGAAGCTATCCTCTATTAGTTTTTCCTAAAATATAATTAGCCTTATTGATGCTTTACTTTAGTAAATGCTCTACTATGAATTTGAATGTTGATTCTGTCCCATTAGCTCCATTCTCCCCTTTAGCATTTTATTTGCCATATGCTGTACTTCTGAAAAATTTTTCATGTATATCGTCTTCTTTCAGATGACAATCACCTCTTTATCTATAAGACTCTTTCCAGCCTGTTCTGAGTAACCTTGAGTTGGTTTTCTACTGTGTCAGTTTTGCCTCTAAGGCAGGAATAGACAATTATCAATTTAAGAGGTCAATTCTCCCCAAACTGATCTAAAGACTCAGTAAAATCCCAACCAAAATCCTAGTAGGCTTTCTTATGGAACTTGAAAAGCTAATTCTAAAATTCATATGGTTATATAAAGGACCAAGAAAATTTTGAAGAAGAACAAAGTTGGAGGATTTATACTATCACATTTAAGATTTACTATAAAGCTATAGTAAATAAGACAGTTTGGTACTGATGCAAAGAAAATAAACAGGTCAAGATAAAAAAACAAAGTCCATTTAAAAACCACACACACATGATCAATAGTTTTTGACCAATACAATTCAATGGGAAAGTGTGGGGGGGGGTAGAGGGGTTTTTTTCAATAAATTATTATGAAACATCTACATATCAGAGAGAACCTTCACACCTACCTAACATTACGTATAAAAGTAATTGTGATGCATCATAGCTTTAATGTGCAGGCTAAAATCTAAAGGCTTTAACAGAATATTTTCAAGAACTTAGAAACGAAATTGAGTTATTTGTAGTGAGATGGATAGACCTAGAATCTGTCACACAGAGTGAAGTAAGTCAGAAAGAGAAAAACAAATACCGTATGCTAACACATATATATGGAATCTAAGAAAAAAAAAAAAAAGGTCATGAAGAACCTAGGGGCAAGACAGGAATAAAGACACAGACCTACTAGAGAATGGACTTGAGGATATGGGAAGGGGGAAGGGTAAGCTGTGACAAAGTGAGAGAGTGGCATGGACATATATACACTACCAAACGTAAAATAGATAGCTAGTGGAAAGCACCACATAGCACAGGGAGATCAGCTCGGTGCTTTATGACCACCTAGAGGGATGGGATAGGGAGGAGGGGAGGGAGGGAGACGGAAGAGGGAAGAGATATGGGAACATATGTATATGTATAACTGATTCACTTTGTTATACAGCAGAAACTAACACACCATTGTAAAGCAATTATACTCCAATAAAGGTGTTAAAAAAAAAGAACTTAGGATGGATTATAATTCATTGGGCAGGATGCAAAAAGTACTAACCATAAAAGAAAAAAGTTAAATTGGACTTCTTTAAAATGAAAATCATCCAAAAAATACCATTAAGAACAAGCCACAGACTAAGAGAAAAATAGTCTCTACACATTTATCTAACAAAGAATTCATATTTAGAATGTGTAAAAAACTAGTGTACGTCAATAAGACAAAAAGACACCAAAATTTTAAGTGAGCAAAAGAACTGAACAGACACTATACAAAAGAAGATTTATAAATGGCCGATAAACAAGAAAAGGTGTTTAACATCATTACTCACACTCCCTGCAGTTAGAGGTCTGCGAGGCACATCTCATGGCTGCCACAGTCCACCACTCGTGCCATGTTCACAGGCTTTACTTCCTGAGGAGAAATCCAAAAAAGGAAGGTCAGTGGGATGAACCACATCCCCGTCACACGGTTAATCTCAGGGCCCTACTGGCGTGCATGTTCTCCTTTCTCCAGTATCCACCGTAAATACCCCCCCACCCTCAGATATTGCCTCTGTTGGCCTAAGTGGTGGGGTGATCCAAACTTTCAAAAGATATCATCAATGGAATAAAAAGACAAGCCACATTGTGGAAGATAATATTCTCAATGCATGAAACTGACAAAAGGCTTGTACTAAGAATATATAAAGAAATTCTACAAATTAATAAGAAAAAGACAGACAACCCAATAATAAAGTGGGTAACAGACTTTAATACCTTGTTTAAAAAGGGATATCCCAAAGGCCAAAAAATATATGAAAAAGTAATCAACTTCTTTATTCACTAGAGGAATTCAAATTAAATCTACTGTGAGATACTACTACCCACATATCAGAATGACTAAAATGAAAATAAGACAGCACCAAGGATTAATGAGGACAGGGAGCAACTAGAACTTTCCTACATTGCTGAAGTGCCCTTTACTATTCTCATTTTTAAAATATTTGTTTTGAATTGTACATAGAATAAAAAGACATAGGTATTAACATTTCGAGCAGGATGTTGACACATTTCCATTATTATTAATCTGATGATTTTATAGTCTTTGATATTTTCTCTTTTAATCATTTTTATCAGTTTTGTAAACCTGGATTTATACCATCATTTAGGGAAGGGAGGGGTATCTGTTGCCCATCATTAAATAGAACACTATACTTTAAGAAAAAGACTGCATTGCTAAACTAGCATTATGAGAGAGTATGGAGAAGGAAGGAAAAAAGAATGGAGGCATATGAAAAATGATGCAGATGTATTTGCATTTTTTCCCATTCACTCCATTTTTTATCTAATCATCTACATTTAAAAGCTAAAGCTTTTCCAGAGATTGCTCTTTGCTCCCAGTCCTTTCAGGTAGAGTTCTGCTAGTTATTGCATAGGCTAAATGCAGGAGTAGAGAGAGGCACAAGGTAATCAGGAGTCAGCCCTGAAATCATCCTTCTAACTCTACTCTTCTTGCTCCTCAGGTAACTGCACATCTTCAATTGTTTATATTACATTTCTTGAAATGATGGTACAGGAGGAATAAGTTTCCAGGAAAGACACCATTATAAATATGAGTTAAAATTATTAAGCTGGCCCCATATTCCCTGGGCTCCTCTAAAGCTCTTCCTTTCCTTCCCCTTCACTAGTATTCCAACTCCCTAAACCATTCTAGATATGCGACAAAAAACCTGACAGTTCCTCTGATGACAGGAATTCAGCCTAGAAGGTTTTTCAATAAAACTTTTGATAGGGTTTATTAAACTATGATTCACAAATGTAACCGGGTATACATGATATTTTGCAGTATGTTAAAAATAAGAAATGCATCACAGCTCAGGTGAGACTTACAGATACTACATTCCATGGTTCTGATGAAACACAATCATGGATTATGATTCTTTAGGCACAGTGGAAAGGCTAATTACATTGACTATGTCATCAGTTTATAGATTCAGATTTTATATGTTCTGTGTGACTTTTAATAGGGAAAAATAAAGACTGATTTATAAAACAGTGGGCTGAATTTATCACTTTGGTCTACTATACTCCAGTTAAATTCAGCTCCTCTCCTCAAAATAATATCAGTTTATCCTGGCTTGATAGATTATAATTAATATACTCTCTCCTGTGCTTTCTGACAATTGTCCCATTTTGAGGGGAAACAAATACATTAGGGCAGTGATTGTTAACCTTAGGTACAAACTGAAATCACTTGAAAACTTTTAAAAAATCCTATTGCTCAGGCCATGCACCATACAGTTAAATCAAAATCCCTGGAATTGGAGCCACAGTCTAAAGCATTTTTTTAAAGGTCCCCCAGGTGATTTAGAAGTGCAGCCAAGGTTGGGAACCACTGAGTCTGAGCCCCTGCCTTCGCTACCATCCTTGACAGTGTTCACATACATTACTGATATTGATCAGATACTAGTCAGTCAACCACTCAATTGACCAAAAGGGTCATGCAGACATACTTAAGATATTAAAAATATTTAGTTAAGTGTTTGCTCAAGAAGCTTTTGTTCAAATCTGCTCTAAGTAATTTGAAGAAGTAATTAAATATGTATGTGTGTGTGTATATATATATATGTATATATATAAACAAAAAATTAAATTCAAATATATAGGTATTATTTAACAGTTCAATTCAATACTGTAAACATGATAAGAAACCATAATGTGTTACGACAACTTCCAGGAAAACAGAACTCTTGAGTATTTAAATTTCTTTTTTGCCATGTAGACCCAATCACTTGTATGCATGTTTACCTATTTTTAAATGAAGACATATGCCTTGGATAAAGAATTTTGAAAACAAAAGAAATAAATAGCACTAGCACCAAAATATACATGGTAAAGCTTCTTCTATAAAACCAGCCTTGGAGGACAGGATCAGCATCTACAGGGGAGACTTCTCTCTAAATGTGGCTTTGTGGTTCACAACATCCTTAAAACCCTTGTAACTACTTACAAAAGGATGTGAAGTGTGTGTCTGTGCATGGGGTTGCCCACTAATACGGATTTTTCTGGGGAGAGGAACCATGGCTCTGATGAGGTTCCTATGAGGGGAATCTACTTTCAGTTAAGGGTGGAATGACATTCTGTGATTAGTCAGCAAGCATTAAAGGATGGCATATCTCCATCTTTGTGGAGACAGTTGACCACAGTACACTGGATCTGAACTCAGATAACCAGGATTTGAGTTTCAGCTCTACAACTTACTTGCTGAGTAAATGCAGCTTTCCAAGTTTCAGGTTTCTGGTCTATAAAATGGTGATAATAATACCTGTCCTACCTACCTAATAGGATTATTTAAAAGTTTAAAATCAAATAATTATTTGTTAGTTCTAAACTACAGTTCAATGAAAAGAAAAGATTTAGCATAAAAAACAATCCCTGTGTTGTCTGATAGCTTCCAGGCCAGTTCATATGAACTCCTGTTTAAGCCCAAAGAAGAGAGATGCTCAAGCAGATGCTGAAATAATGGTTTATGCATGATCTAAGTAAGTTTCAGGGAATACAACTGACATATATTTGAAACCTTCTTTACAGGATTTGGCACATAGATGTGTGTGTGTTTGGAGGTATCTTCTCCTCTTTAAAAGAACTTCAGTCCAGTGAGACTTCGGCACAGTGGTTATTAACAGGAAGCAATAGGAGACAATCTGAGAAGCAAGGAGAGGGAAACACACCTTGATGAATCCTCTTGGTAACATCTCCAAAAGAAACAAAGGCCAAAAGAGGAAGAAACATGTAGTGACTGAGAGGACCTATTCAGGAACACTCATGAGACACTAGCTTGTCTTGCAGAAACAGTTGAGGACATTCTAAGTGTATTTATGGAGTGGTGGTGAATTTTGTATTACCTTAACCAGGAAATGGGGGAGCAATAAACCCTTGCTACATCTGATACCATCAATGAAGAAAAAACAATGTTATAATGCACTCTGCTCTATTTTACAACTTCATATCATGGGTGTCTATTTGTATAAAAAATTCTAAATAAATTCAGTTGTTTATATACTTCATTTATAATTTAACCAGTCAAATAATTATTGCTTTTATATACAATTAAGTTTATAACCCTGTGCAGATCATGCACGTTGTATCTGCCTGATATGCCCTTCTTAATATTTCTAAAACCTCTCTCCCCGCCCCCCCACCACACACTTGAATAAAGCATTAAAAGGCTTAAAGATTGATTTTACATTCCCTGGATTAGAGCAGGATTTGTTAATTGCCACACTTTAGACAGCATCTCTAACACTGCATAAAAGTCACAAGGTTAAATGAGGTTTACTCCTTATTTTAAAATTGATTTGTGTTTTTGTTTCAGGAAGATATTTTATTTAACAGGATTATTATCATTGTTACAAAACCTATTTTTTCTAATGTTTGATGACAAGGAGATTTCCTGTTTGTAAATACTTTTACAAGATTTTGATCAAAAACATTGTAGTACCTATGTACATAGCAATCAAAAATGTTCTCAAGGAAAAATGAATATGATTTGAAACCTTAGCCTTATCTTTGATCCCATTTTCTCTTTCTTCCACCTCTGATCATTCAGCAAGCATTTAAGGTCTCCTAGATCTCTGACCCGGCCTCATCTCTGTGTACACACTGAAATCTTGCCAGTTCCCCAGACAAACCACACTGCTCAACATGCTGTGCCTTGCACTCACACTGCATCCTCTGTGATGGACATATCCCCTTTGCCCAGTGAACACCAGGTCAGAATTCAAAGCTCATCTCAAGCACTGTGTTTTATATAGAGGATTCCTGAATAAACATCCTTACTACCAGGTACAATTAATCACTCCTTCATCTATGCTTCTTTGTAACTGCCTGATCAGCCTTCTTCCCATGCATAGACAAAACCACATGATTTCCATAAAAAGTCCTTGCAACCAGACTAGAACATGTTCATCTTCAGAGCTGACCAATAATTTGACACTCCCTCAAACTGGTATTATTTAATATTTATTTCTAAAGAAATAACCTCCCACCAACAGTGCAAGAGGGCTCCCTTTTCTCCACACCCTCTCCAGCATTTATTGTTTGTAGGTTTTTTGATGATCGCCAGTCTGACTGGTATGAGGTGATACCTCATTGTAGTCTTGATTTGCATTTCTCTAATGATTAGTGATGTTGAGCATCCTTTCATGTGTTTGTTGGCAATGTGTATATCTTCTTTGGAGAAATGTCTATTTAGGTCTTCTACCCATTTTTGGATTGGGTTGTTTGTTTTTTTAAATCATCACTTATAATTGAATAGCACTGGCTATCATGTTCACTTAGGATAGTGGTTATGGTAGATACAATAAAAAGACTTGTCTAAAATATCTCTTTAAAGTTCTTTGTTCTGGCTTTCATTCCATTTCATCAACATACTTATCAAAGTGTGTTTTTAATAGCTTCATGTCCAATTAATAATACCCCAAAATGTAAATAATTGCTTATCAACAGGATAAACAGACGGTCTTAATTTGTAATATGTAAAAAACTATATATGACATTATTTTTAAGATTCTTGATGACTAAACATTTAGATATTCACAATAAGACATAATTCATACTTCATATATTGTTAATTGTTTAGGCTTTTATTAGAGAAGTTTTCAGTATTAAATTTAAATGGTATAAATATGTAATTAACAAGTTATTCTAAGATAGCTAGATCTTAAACATTACCTTTGAGAATCAGTGTTTATCTAACTGAATTTAATTTGACCTGAGATGTTGATAATCAAGCTAATAAAATTCTAACTGTAATCAGAAAGCTCCTTCTATTCTGACAGGTTTCCTACTTCACACTCCCTTGATGCCCTTTGCCCACTCCATCTCCAACACAAAGCTTACACTTAACCTGGTGACAAGGTGATTAAGTGGCACACTAGAACAGAGGAGAACGAGGATTCAGCAAACTTCTGTATCTTCTTAGTCCTTGCCTCCTACTGCTCAATGTTTAGCCAGGCAGCACATTTCTTAGACTGGCACTTTTCAAACATGTTACTATTGCTTTATTTTACCCAATTTAGACAAAAATGAATGTAATGTTTATTAATATTATGTATCTAGTATCCAGTGTCCTTCAAAATATAGATCTCTCTCTCCATCTACTGTTAAGTCTGTCATTTTGATAAGAGTTACACTGCCAGAAGTCATTAGTGACAAGGCCAGCCACACATTTGGCACAGAAAGAACTTGCAAATGCAAGAACCAAGGCAATGGAAAACTACCTAAGTTCAAAAATACAAGCCACAGAATTCTAAATTGTGCCTTAAAACTTTTCTATTTCAATTCTACAAGATATTTTGAGGGTATGTGCTGGACAGTGTTGTTATTAGACTCTCAAGAGGAAAAAGAGGGAGTGGTTGGAACATACAGTTTTGAAAAAAGCACATTTTATAACTAAAGTACTTTGTTTTTTGTCACATAGCATCTTTTAAAATGTTACAATAACACTGGAGTAGGACACAAAATGTCTATGTTTATCAATAAATGGTTTTTTTTTTTTAATTGGTGGTTTTAAAGTTCAGTGACTTCATTGCTCTGGATTAGCTTCAATCATTTTTATAGATCAGGAGACTGAGGCTCTGGTACAAGCTTGTCCCTCCTGAATGATAAAAAAGGCCACATCCAGAACTAACAGCTGAGCACCTGGCACCAAAAATTACTGAGAGATCTCTGAGAAATGAATCTGCCTCCTTCACCTCTCAAAAATCCTGTTGAGTAGTTAATAGAAATGATTTTACAGATGAGTACCTTGCAGCCCCAGAGCATGTAGACTGCTGATATATTTAGAAAAGTGGCAGCAGAGTCAAGATTAGAACCCAGATTTCATGAATCTTTTACCATGCTTTCTACTATAACATAACTTTCCAATATAACAGTAACAAACATGTACTGCTTCAAAGTTTACACTAGAAGATGACAGTGACTCTTTGAGCTAAAAATGACTTATTATTTCCCATTTTTCAAATAACAAAATGTAACCTCTGTGGATAAATGGATAAATAAAATGTGGTGTACACATATTATTCAGCCTTGAAAAGGAGGGAAATCCTGTCATATGCTACAATGTGGATGAACCTTGAGGAAATTATGCTAAATGGAATAAAGGCAGTCAAAAGAAGCTAAATACTACATGATTCCACTTATATAAAGTATCTAAGATAGTCAAGTTTATAGATACGGGAAGCAGAATGGTGATTACTAGGGGCTGAAAGGAGAAGGAAATGGAAAGTTGCTGTGTAATGGATATAGAGTTTCAGATTTGAAAAAGTTCTGGAGATTTGTTTCACAACAGTGTGATGTACTTAACACTACTGAACTGTACACTTGAAAATATTTAAAGTGATAAATTTCATATTATGTGTTTTTTACCACAATAAAAATAAATGTAATTTCAAAGATATATAAAACTGGTTAGGCTGTGATTCAAAATCTCGTGTTCAAGAGTTAGGCTGTGATTCAAAATCTTGTGTTCTTTACCCTGAATTCCCCTGTAAGAACTATTCCCCCAAATAATAGGTGACTATATCACCTGCATGACTGCAAGCCCATTGCAATCATGCATCAGCAGTCCTTTGTGGGACAAGAATTGGGAATAAGCACAGGCCCTTGCAGGACAAAGCCTGAGGAAGCAGTTCCCATCTTGCCATACTTGGACCCAATATTCCAAGGGAAAACATTAAAACTATCTTTTTTTTTTTTTACCTAAAAACAAGTGGTCGGTATGGCGTGATCACAAAGATAGGCCATTGGTCCACTGACTTGACCACTTTATTCCCTTTTAGAATGATTACTCATTGTCATACAGACATAGCCACTGGAAAGTAATGCCTGGTAGGAACACAGCCATCTCCAGGAAATGAGACCTGAGGACATGCCTCACTCATGTGGTGAGAAAAAGTTAATTCTCATGGCACTACATTCAAACCAACACTTTATCTGTTGGCATGTTTACAAGGAAAGTTGGAAACCAAATAAAGGATAATTGCCCATTCTCAACAGGATGTGGCAACTTTCATCTGTGATCCTTTATTTTCAGGCAGTAGCAAGGCTTGCCAAATGAGCTAAATGAGGAATGATTCTGATGGAGAGATGATGTTAAGGCCTAAGTCTGTGTTCCTCCCAGATGCTGGATTAATTGCTGTAATATAAACCCACAGCACAATGTGTTCTCCACTGATATCACCCACTTATCTACAAGCCTGTCTGTGATGATTTCCACTAAAGGCCAAATAGTGCCCTGAATAACTCATTGAGTTGTACAAGATTAGTCCAAATTTGAATAAAGCTTGTATCTTGTAAAGCTAAAACCTAAACTGTTAGAATCATTCCAATGGATGCTGATGGTTTTCTTCATTAAATAGTGTGAGGACCCCACTGTCTAATCTTTCTAGAGTGCTTAGTAACCTCACTTTTGTTACTAGTATTTGTCTTTGGGATTCATGGGTTTTCTAAATAAGGGAGTAGCTCATGGTATACCTTTTATGAGGACACAAACTACTGCTACATTGTGTTCTTCATTTTCTCTTAAAGAATCTCTGTTTGTTACATCTAACTTTCCCTGGACATTTTGCTTCAGTCCATGAGACTGGGCTTAGGGAAACTGGTGTGGCATGCCTAACTACATTCAAAAATAAGTCTTTTGCTCCAATTTTGACCCCTTATCTTTGGACCAAGCCAGTGAGCTGAAATTGTTTTTAAAAATGAGTTTTTTCCTTTGAGAAACTTGGTTCCTCAAATAAATTTAACAATGCTAGATCCACCCTGCCAGACGTCTGGGTACAAACACAGGACTTCTTTCTGAAACCCTTCTACATAGGGATTCTGGACCTAACTCTGGAAACACTGAGAGGCTGATGAGTTTTTAAGTAAAAGAACTCTAATGGCAGAAATTAGAATGGATCAAAAAGGAAAAAGACTGGAGGCAGGGAGGCAAGTTAGTAGGTGATAGTAATAGCTGAAGAAAACGAAAACCTGAATTAAAGTAGTGACAGTAGGAATGGAGAAGAGTAGGTAGATGAAAGGGCTATGACAGACATAAAATTAGCAGGCCTTACAAACTAGTGAACGTGAGGTACAAAGAGTAGAAGGAATTTTTTCAGAATTACCTTTCTAAAGGAGAAGTAAGTTCATATTTTTCACCTGCTTACAACACTCCAATGGCTTCCCAATACACTTAGAGTCTAAACTCTATCCGTTGCCTTATAAGGCTTCATAAAATCTGGCCCCTGCCTACTTCCTCAGCTTCACTGCTCCCCAACCTCATTGCTCTCCAATTTTTTTAATATAAATCTCCAGCAATACTGGATTTTCTTTCCCATCTCTGTGCCTATGCACTTGCTAGTTCTTGTGAACCCTCTTCCCCAGACTTGCATGACCATTGTTTTCTCTCCACAGAGATCCCAGCTCAGACCTCCTTCTACTTCCTCAGAAAAGTATTCACTGGCTCCCCACCAGCAGTAACACCCCCGCACTGCAACAGTCACTCTTGATATCACCATGTTTGTCCTCTCTAGAACACCTATCAGTACCTGAAACTATCTTGTTTGTTTTTGACATTATTATTGTCTGTCTCTCCCTACTGGAATGTCAGCAACCTCAGGACAGGGATCTTCTTTATCACCAGTGCCTACCATGTGATAGGTTCTCAAAGAATATTTATTGACCAAGTGATATACAGCTATACATGTACATATATATATATATACATACATACATATATGTGCTGTGTCTGTGTGCCTGTGTGTGTGTATGTCCACACATGCCATATTTATAAATATATTCTATGGTAAAAAGTTATGGCTTGAGATTAAAACTATCAGACTCATATAGCTTGCTACATTCAAGTGTGATGCCTGTGCTGATGTAAGAAGTATTAATTTATAATTCTAATAACAGAATCATTACATATTGAAATCTATAAGAGCTATAAATACTTTTGATAAAAGAGAATTTGATTGAGGTAAATACTCATCTAGGAATAAATTTCTAACCCATAGCATCTAAGGGTTAGATGCATCTAAATTTTATCCCCAAAATTTTTAGATTAAAAGTTGTATTTTAGAGACCTGGGAATAAGGGAGCTGGCATGCCCACAACACTCATGCCTATAATATTTTGTTGTATTGTTAGGAAACAGGGTAACTTTTTCTAGCAGGAGTAGCAAGTATATTTCAGATAAGACTACTTTTTGCAGGGAACATAAGTACCTCAGCCAGCCTTAATGGAGTCTATTTTAGGAGGCAGAGCAAAGGATCTTCAGGTTCTACTTCTCAAGCCATGCTTCTTTACATACCTCACAGGGTTATCAAAAGGGTTAAATGAATTAATGGTATTTTATCAACTTTATCTACATTCTATTTTCACATCGTTTTTGGATCTGAAGCTTCACTGAGAGTCCAAGATGGATCACTCTGAGTTCTGCATGGCATCAGCAGAGTTCCAGTGACCTCAATGTTTATTCTGTGTTAAAAGAACCATTGACTGTGCCAGGGACATAGGGTAATTGATCATGACTGAACAATATGAGTGCTACTCACTACCCATATTTTCTTCCTAATTTAGAACTTTATCATTTGAAAACAATTATATCACTGGGGAAAAAATGTCTCCTTTCAAAGAAAATGTATTCTATCAAAAACTGAGTCCAGGCAATAGCACAATTCCTCAATAGACCTTTGGATCCCACTACTAGGACCATACTTATCAATGCTGCTAATTGGATAGACACATCACATCACTGACCAATCCTGCTGCCTCTCCTTAATATGGTGCACCCCTGACTGCAGGGCTACTTCACTGTTCTTTGACCTACTGGGGCTGTGGTAGCAATAGCATGAACAACCTTAAATAGGAATGTTCCCTGTCCTCAGGGAGACTTCAATAAAAATAAGTCTCATGAGCTCTGTTTAATGGCACTTTCCATTTCTGCTCTAGTAAATGTACACTAAGACTATTAATCCTGGGAAATATAACATACACTGAAACAGCCTGAAGATGAGTCAGATTATTCCAGTGATGTTGCAATAGCTTCAAATGAGGAAAACATACAAGGTTATTAAAGAATATTTTTTAAGAGTCATTTTTTTGAGTATTTGATAATTATCTGAACCAAAATTCTATTCTATCATGGACCAAAAACATAGATTCATTAAAATAACTGTATATATGATGCTTTTGTATAAATGGTTAGCTTATTAGATATTAAAAATAATACAGGATAATTAAAATTGTTTACAAACAAAAATAAACATTTTCTTTGCAAAATTTTTGAAGAGCCCTGCATTTTATTCAAAGACATTTTATTTCAAGTATATGATTATAAAAGCAATTGATCTTTCAGGATAAGGAACTGTAGGAATATTAAAAAGAATAAAATAATATTAAAATAACTTAATAGTAATGATAGTATTAGTGCCACTATCCTAACATGATATTATATTCCACATCACAGTTATTTACATAATTTACCCAATATTACTCAAACATTTTCAATAGTTTTATGTAGGGTAGTGTTCATAATTTTAATAATAGCTCCAAGATACGCTATTTTCCTTCAAGTTTTTCTTTTTGAATATGTTGCCATTTTTCTGACATGGTTTTGAAATATGGATCACTTTCTCTCTTTTTATGTTTTAGAATGAATTGAAGGTTTTTATAACATTGAGATTAATATAGCAAATATAACAGACATTACTCATTCTATAAATATTAATTCATAACCACATAATCAAGCACATATTTTTTAAAATTTCCTTCAAGTTTTGTAAAAATTGGGGCCTTTTTCCCTTTCTGAAACTTTCCCTACTTCAAATTTATTACTTTGTACAGAGGTTCAGTACTTCCATAGTAAATAAGTTTTTTATCTTTTATGTTCTGCTTTTGTTTTCACAGATAAGTGAATTAGAAATAATACACTTCCTTTACTATGGTCATTTCAGCAAACATCAACTCATCATACACACACACACACACATCTTTTATTATCATATTATCTCTAAAACTGGATGGTTCTTTTCTTTTTTAATCATAATTTTCAAGCAACTTCCTTATCTTTCTCCTTCTCCACGTACTCATCTACCTCACCTCCATTTAATTTTTTTTCTGTAGTTGCAGATAAATTTCCTTTGGTAATATCAACAAAAAAGATATTTGTGTAGTAAGTATTCCGAATGGTTGTAAGTCAGAGGATGTGTTTCAGCAGACTTCACCTATGAATGATGGCACAGCTGAAGATCTTAATTAGAACACTCTTTTTTCTTTGAAGGTTTTAAAGTTATTATTCCATTATAACTTTTATTGACTGGTGCAAAGAGGAAATCCAACTATTTTTACTTTGGCTCCTATGATGGTCATTTGGTTTTTTTCTCCATAAAAGCTTAAGTGATGATTGTATATTTAAAGTTTAGTGACTTTAGGGAATATACACTGCTGGTAGGGATATTTATATAACTGTTTTCTTAAAGGCCCATATTAGACAATTTCATAAACTTATCCCAGCTGCTCAGAAGAAATTAATTGATGAGCACAGATTATTTACAAAAAGTGGCAGGGATTTTAATAGGAACTGAGAACTATCTTCACCATATTATATATGCAAGGCTCTAGTTCTTTGTGTCTATGAATGTATTTTCACAAATATTTTGTATGGTTTGATAGTTTATTTTATTCTCAAATTTTGCTCCATTGCTTCCATGTTTTTGTAAGACTGAGGAAATACCCTTAGAAGTGGAAGTCTAGAGCTTCCCTTTTCTTGATGAGTAATAAAGATAGACATAGAAAATAAGAGCAAGGGTGAACCACTGGGTTATATACCAGGGAGAAATAGCCAAGCTGTTAAAAGGACTCACTGATTAAACCATCCACAAATGAATAGACTAGCGCTTCAAGGTCAATGCTTTGTGTCTCAGACACACTGTCACAGGCAGAAATGCTTTCTTTGATGTCAACACAGCTTCTGTTGATTTTTCTCCTCTACTGGAAAAGAAGTAAGACCAGAGAGGCTGCTTAAAAGGTTGGTACAGTCACTAAATTCCCCTAAAATAGCCTTGAAAACCCACACACACAGTATCTATTTTCCTCACAAAGAAAGTCTGAGCCAAGAACAGAGAAATTTCTGAATAAGAGAAGACTACTACTTATCAGTTGTGTAATAGACTATGGCACTGCCTGCTTCTGCCATGAAACAGATTAGAGGAAAAACTGAGCACAGAGATCTCATGATGTAACTGAGAAATTCCTCTACACCTCAGATGACAAATCTTCAGTGTGACTTCAATGCTCTCTAGAAGTCTTGTAAATTCCCTGAATAAGAACCATGTTAAAACCTAAATGTAATACACTTTCCAAAAGTTCTCAGACTATAGGATTTCAAGTAGCAACTATAAGATTTCAAGCAGATTTTCAATTCATCTAGTCTCCTTTGGCCAGCACAATTCGTACGACAATAATATGGATATATCAAGACAAAACAATTATTAGCCCAAATCATGTAGATGTATATTTCCATATCTTCTGCTCTGTCACTACTCAGTAGCAACTGATGCTCTCACTAGAGCAGAAACAAAGATTTAAACATCACTCTAACCCTGGCTGAATCCAATTCATGGGAGAAAACTGTGATTGGATAAGATGAGTAAGAAGAAGCAGTGGTAACTGGACCTAGAGAAGCTAGAGAGAGAAAGGAAGTCCAATAGAGGAAAGGCTACAAGAATCAAAGGGTGAGAGGACAGAGCTCAGCACTTGGATGTACTTGAGGGTGAACCGCTTGCTAATCATGGCCTGGGAACCACTCGATGTCTGACAGAACCTGGATACTTTTAAGTGCCAGACAGTGATGACATGAATGCCTTGCATTAAGGTGTCAGGCAGCTTGACATGAAAATCTTTCCCCTGTCCAAGTGCATGGAAATCAATACCATTTGAGAATCTTCCTAGCCGTAGAAGCAACGATAGACACACTGCCACATTTTCAAACACGTATAAACATGCTTCAGAGTTGAATTTTTATTATATATACATTTTATGAATTTTTTGAACATAATAAACAGTTTGTCTCACTATAAAAATTTTTTACCAAATAGCATGCTTAACGGCCATATAATGTTCTATCCCAACAAATTACTATAACTATCCTATTTGGTTACTAATAAACATAAAAGGCTGGGATGAATATTTTAATACATAAATATTGAAACATTTCTCCAAGGCAGGGTTTTGGAAATTTAATTGCTGGGTGAGAGAGAATGTATGGTTCTATGACTTTTAATGCATATTGCCAAAATGCTTTCTACAAGAGTCTTAAGGAGTTCTTCTCCCACCAGGATTTATGTGAATGACCTTATCCATCAGCATAAGCAATAAGTACCACTTTTTTTTTTTAACATCTTCATTGGAGTAAAATTGCTTTACAATGTTGTGTTTGTTTCTGCTAACACAGAAACAAAGTGAATCAGTTATATGTATACATATATCCCCATATCCCCTCCTCTTGTACCTCCCTCCAACCCTCCCTATCCCACCCCTCCAGGTGGTCACAAAACACCAAGCTGATCTCCCTGTGCTATGCACCACTTTCTTTTAATATTGTTTATTTGATAAGTTAAAATGGTATTTTTATAGTTTTAATTTACATTTCTTTATTCATGAGATTGAACATTTTTCATATGTTCATTATCTGTACATATATCTTTTCTCACGTCTTGTTTCTGTACTAAAAATCTCATATATTTTTATTTGAAAGTATATATTAAGAGATAGAAATCCTTTGCCTATTTTTTGTTACAAATATTGTCCCATTTATTGTTCAAACTTTCATTTTATGACAGTTTGACATTAAAGAGTTTTTTATCCCTTGATGTTTTCTCCTTTTGATTCCTTCCATTATATACAGAGACCATATAAGTAAATACCTAAACAATTCTTACCCATATGGACATCAAATAAATACCTAAATTAAGTAAAAGACTTTGCTGTTTGTTTTTCATTTTATAACTTAATTTCCCCCAAATTTTCTTGATGTATTACAGTTAATATTTCTGTATAATAAACTACACCAGGGCAACTCATCTCTGCTCCAAGTAGGGCAGTGCGGCAGCAGGGAGAAGCACTACCAAGATCCTCTTTTCAAAGGACTTGCTGTCCAGCTACAGGGTGGGGCGGGGGATGATCAGCTCCTTCAGTGTCTGGCCTCAGCTACAGAGAGCTGCTTCATCTGAGGTCACATCCTTTACAGAACAGCTCACATCTGATAACTGCACAAGGCAGCAATATGAAGGTCCAGCCATCTCAGATTGACCAGGAACAAATCTGATGAGCAAAACTCACTATATATCTTCACAACTGGTTGGCAAAGGCTTTGTCAGACCTTCACTGAAACTTAGATTTTTTCCTCTGCCCAGTTCTGCTGTTGCCCCTCCTTACACAAGTGTTGAAGTCTACTAATCATTTATATCATCAGCTCCATCTCAGTGTTTGCTTCCAGAAAACCTAACATGCCGTAGGAAGCTCAACTGGCTGTTGGAAGATCCTCTTTCAAGATGGCTTACTCCTTTCCCATGACTGGCAAATTAGGGTGGCTGGACTGAATATCTCTTGATGTGGGTCTCTCTTTGGCCTTGTTGGGCTTCTCCCAGCATGATGGCTTGTTTCCACAGAGGTACAATTTGAAAATGTGTATTCTTTTTTATGAAGTACAAAGCTGAGCTGATATTTCTTATCAGTGTATCAACTATACTATCTAAAACCTCTTTATATTTTCTGTTTTGGCTGGCCTGTATAAAACAGGGAATTTCTACTCTTCAGCTTTAGAATTTACTTGATATGTACATTCCCCATTAATGAAACCCATTTGATGACAAAGTGAGCCCTTTTACACACTGCTTATAAACTATGGTAAAACTCTGTGTTTGCTTTAATTTTTTCCAGTTACATAATTTATTTAAAATTCTTAAACATGTTAGACAATAGTTTTAATGAGTTAATGGCAGAGAAAGAATCATTTTATTTCATTTCATCTTTAATATTCAACATAAATTTTCCAAAACAGATATGTGAATTTTTTTAATTGTTACAAATTTTTGAAATCCCATAGCATGCATAACTGAACTCAAATGAATATTCAGCATCAGAGCTGCGTACAGGTTGACAGTATGCGAATACTGTTCTTAATACTACCAAAGGTATTACAAAGACAGGAAAAAGTCACTCTTCTTCGCATGGGAATGTCTCCCCAGTATGGTGACTGTCACTTCATTATGGTTAAAAACACAGTGGATACTTCATCTGCACTGTAACTAATATTTACTTGAGAACCTGAGATCTTAGCTTGTGGATGAATGCTACCATTATTTATAAAGGGACTTAATGGGCACCATATTTTCAGGAATCTTTCAAGGAAGGCTAACAAAATTAAAATATAAATTGAGTTTTACTTCTTTAGCTCACAACATATCTTCCAAGTTATCTCATGTAATTATGCCATTTAATATGAGATAGACTTCAAGCCTAAATGTTGCAGACTATACCCCTTTTTAACACATCCTGGGGAAAATGCTCTGTTTTTAAAAGCACCATGTTGCTGACTCATGGAGACTTCTGTAATTCATTATGACTTTTAGATGTTTCTCTGAGGTATTTGGATCTAGCTCCTCATTACTCATTTTACATTTGTACAGTGTGGTTTTTTTCTTTGAGTGTACTAGTGAATGGCCTTATATTTGTTTCTTGCTCATCAAGGTCTTTTGAATACTGTTCCTAGTCTCCAGAGGGCTGGTACTTCTGCCCACCACCACCCCTACACTCCACCCTACCTTATCATCAAGATGTTCTTTCATGTAAAACTTAATGAAGATGATGACTGTGAGAGTCAGCCTAACAATGTCTTTGAAGTACCTGCTGGGTACACAGCACAGTACTCGAGTGAGAGGAAAATACAAAGGAAACAAGGGATACAGCTCAGCTCTTTAAAAGATTGAACTTGAGATGAAGAGAATGACACACAGAAACTGAAGCATATTTTCCCAAGGCAACTGCTGCTATTATGTCCAAGTACAGATTCCAAGTGAAAACTGAGCATACATTAATGCTAAGAAATTATTGGATCATATGTGATCTGTCAAGGAAGGTCACAATGCATATTACTGATAACAGTATTAAAACTGTAACAGAACGAATCCCCTTTTTAAAAACTATTTATCAAGCCCCCTTTCATTTTGACTCCAAAAAATGAGATTCAATCCTTTTATCAAAAGCCCAAACAGGGAGACCTTCAAGATGGCAGAGGAGTAAGACGTGGAGATCACCTTCCTCCCCACAAATACATCAAAACTACATCTACATGTGGAACAACTCCTACAGAACACCTACTGAATGCTGGCAGAAGACCTCAGACTTCTCAAAAGGGAACAGATGCCCTCAGGCGACCTACATGCAGAGGCAGGGCCAATCCAAAGCTGAACCCCAGGAACTGTGCAAACAAAGAAGAGAAAGGGAAATTTCTCCCAGCAGCCTCAGGAGCAGCAGATTAAATCTCCACAATCAATATGATGTACCCTGCATCTGTGGAGTACCTGAACAGACAACAAATCATCCCAAAATTGAGGCGGTGGACTTTGGGAGCAACTGTGGACCTAAGATTTGCTTTCTACATCTAATTAGTTTCTGGTTTTATGTTTATCTTAGTTTAGCATTTAGAGTTTACTATCATTGGTAGATTTGTTTATTGATTTGGTTGCTCTCTTTCTCTTCTTTTTATTAAATATAATATATATTTTTTTCTTTTTTGTGAGTGTGTATGTGTATGCATCTTTGTGTGATTTTGTCTATATAGCTTTGCTTTTACCATTCCTCCTAGGGTTCTGTCTGTCCTTTTCTTTTTAAGTATAGTTTTTAGAGCTTGTTATCATTGGTGGATTTGCTTTTTGGTTTGCTTGCTCTCACCTACCTTTTTTTTATTACTTTTAAATTCTTTTTATTTTTAATAATTTCTTTTATATTTTATTTTAATAACTTTTATTTAATTTATTTTTTCTTTTCTTCCTTTCTCTCTCTTTCTTTCTTTTTTTCACCCTTTTCTTCTGAGCCGTGTGTCTGTCAGGGTCTTAGTACTCCGGCCGAGTGTCAGTCCTGTGCCTCTGAGGAATGAGAGCCGAGTTCAGGACATTGGTCCACCAAAGAGCTCCTGACTCCACATAATATCAAATGGTGAAAGTTCTCCCAGAGATCTCCATCTCAATGCTAAGATCCAGCTACACTCAACAACCAGCAAGCTCCAGTGCTGGACACCCCATGCCAAACAACTAGCAAGACAGGAACACAACCCCACCCATTAGCAGAGAGGCTGCCTAAAATCCTGAAAAGGTCACAGACACCCCAAAACACACCAATGGACGTGGACCTGCCCAACAAAAAGACAAGATCCAGCATCATCCACCAGAACACAGACACTAGTCCCCTCTACCAGGAAGCCTACACAACCCAATGAACTAACCTTACCCACTGGAAGCAGACACCAAAAACAACGGGAACTACGAACCTGCAGTCTGTGAAAAGGAAACCCCAAACACAGTAACTTAAGCAAAATGAGAAGACAGAGAAACACACAGCACATGAAGGAGCAAGGTAAAAACCGACCAGACCAAACAAATGAAGAGGAAACAGGCAGTCTACCTGAAAAAGGATTCAGAGTAATGATAGTAAAGATGATCTAAAATCTTGGAAATAGAATGGAAAAAATACAAGAAACGTTTAACAAGGACCTAGAAGAACTAAAGAGCAAACAAACAATGACAAACAACATAATGAATGAAATTAAAAATTCTCTAAAAGGGGCTTCCCTGGTGGCGCAGTGGTTGGGAATCTGCCTGCCGATGCAGGGGACACGGGTTCGTGCCCGGGTACAGGAAGATCCCAATGCCGCAGAGTGGCTGGGCCCGTGGGCCATGGCCGCTGGGCCCGCAGGTCCAGAGCCTGTGCTCCACGGTGGGGGAGGCCACAAAAGTGAGAGGCCCGCGTTCCGCAAAAAAAAAAAATTCTCTAAAAGGAATCAATAGCAGAATAACTGAGGCAGCGAACGGATAAGTGACCTGGAAGATAAAATAGTGGAAATAACTACTGCAGAGCAGAATTTAAAAAGGAATGAAAAGAATTCAGGACAGTCTTAGAGACCTCTGGGACAACATTAAACACACCAACATTTGAATTATAGGGGTCCCAGAAGAAGAAAAAGAAAAGAAAGGGACTTAGAAAATATTTATAGAGGTTATGCTTCAAAACATCCCTAATGTGGGAAAGGAAATAGTCAATCAAGTCCAGGAAGCACAGAGAGTCCCATACAGGATAAATACAAGGAAAAACACACCAAAACACATATTAATCAAACTATCAAAAATTAAATACAAGGAAAAAAATATTGAAAGCAGCAAGGGAAAAACAACAAATAACACACAAGTGAATCCCCATAAGGTTAACAGCTGTTCTTTCAGCAGAAACTGCATGCCAGAAGGGAGTGGCAGGACATATTTAAAGAGATGAAAGGGAAAAACTTACAGCCAAGATTACTCTCCCAGCAAGGATCTCATTCAGATTCAACGGAGAAATTAAAACCTTTACAGACAAGCAAAACCTAAGAGAATACAGCACCACCAAACGAGCTTTACAACAAATGCTAAAGAACTTCTCTAGGCAGGAAACATACGAGAAGGAAAAGACCTACAAACAAACCCAGAACAATTAAGAAAATGGTAATAGGAACATACATATCGATAATTACCTTAAATGTAAATGGATTAAAGGCTCCAAACAAAAGACATACACTGGCTGAATGGATACAAAAACAATACCCATATATAAGCTGTCTACAAGAGACCCATTCAGACCTAGGGACACACACAGACCAAAAGGGAGGGGATGGAAAAAGATATTCCATGCAAATGGAAATCAAAAGAAAGCTGGAGTAGCAATTCTCATATCAGAAAAAAGAGACTTGAAAATAAAGACTATTACAAGAGGGCATCCCTGGTGGTGCAGTAGTTGGGAGTCCACCTGCTGTTGCAGGTGACACGGGTTCGTGCCCCAGTCAGGGAAGATCCCACATGCCGCGGAGCGGCTAGGCCCATGAGCCATGGCCGCTGAGCCTGCACGTCCAGAGCCTGTGCTCCACAACAGGAGAGGCTACAACAGTGAGAAGCCCGCATACTGCAAAAAAAAAAGAAAAAAAAAAAAGACTATTACAAGAGATAAAGAAGGACACTACATAATGATCAAGGGATCAATCCAAGAAGAACATATAACAATTGTAAATATTTATGCACCCAACAAAGGAGCACAACAATACATAAGGCAAATAGTAACAGCCATAAAAGGGGAAACTGACAGTAACACAATCATAGTAGGGGACTTTAACACCCCACTTTCAACAATGGACAGATCATCCAAAATGAAAATAAATAAGGAAACACAAGCTTTAAATGATACATTAAACAAGACACACTTAATTGACATTTACAGGACATTCCAACCAAAAGCAAAAGAAAACACTTTCTTCTCAAGTGCTCACAGAACATTCTCCAGGATAGATCATATCTTGGGTCACAAATCTAGCCTTGGTAAATTTAAGAAAACTGAAATCGTATCAAGTATCTTTTCTGACCACAATTCTATGAGACTAGATATCAGTTACAAAAAAAAATCTGTAACAAATACAAACAAATGGAGGCTAAACAGTACACTATTTAATAACCAAGAGATCACTGAACAAATCAAAGAGGAAATCAAAAAATACCAAGAAACAAATGACAATGAAAACACGATGACCCAAAATCTATGGGATGCAGCAAAAGCAGTTCTAAGAGGGAAGTTTATAGCAATACAATCCTACCTCAAGAAATAAGAAACATCTCGAATAAATAACGTAACCTTACACCTAAAGCAATTAGAGAAAGAAGACCAAAAAGAAAAAAAAAAAACACCCAAAGTTAGCAGAAGGACGGAAATCACAAAGATCAGATCAGAAATAAATGAAACAGAAATGAAGGCAACAATAGCAAAGATCAATAAAACTAAAAGCTGGTTCTTTGAGAAGATAAACAAAATTGATAAGCCATTAGCCAGACTCATCAAGAAAAAAAGAGAGACGGCTCAAATCAATAGAATTAGAAATGAAAAAGGAGAAGTAACAACTGACACTGCAGAAATACAAAGGATCATGAGAGATTACTACAAGCAACTACATGCCAATAAAATGGACAACCTGGAAGAAATGGACAAATTCTTAGAAAATCACAACCTTCCAAGACTGAACCAGGAAGAAATAGAAAATATAAACAGACCAATCACAAGCACTGAAGTTGACTGTGATGAAAAATCTTCCAACAAACAAAAGCTCAGAACCCGATGGCTTCAAAGGCGAAATCTATAAAACATTTAGAGAAGAGCTAACACCTATGCTTCTCAAACTCTTCCAAAATAAAGCAGAGGGAGGAACACTCCCAAACTCATTCTATGAGGCCACCATCACCCTGATACCAATACCAGACAAAGATGTCACAAACAAAGAGAACTACAGGCCAATAGCACTGATGAACATAGATGCAAAAATCCTCAACAAAATACTAGCAAACAGAATCCAACAGCACATTAAAAGGATCATACACCATCATCAAGTCGGGTTTATCCCAGGAATGCAAGGATTCTTCAATATATGCAAATCAAACAATGTGATACACCATATTAACAAATTGAAGGAGAAAAACCATATGATCATTTCAATAGATGCAGAAAAAGCTATCGACAAAATTCAACACCTGTTTATGATAAAAACCCTCCAGAAAGTAGGCATACACGGAACTTACCTCAACATAATGCAGGCCATAAATGACAAACCCAGAGCCAACATCCTTCTCAATGGTGAAAACCTGAAACCATTTCCTCTAACATCAGGAACAAGACAAGGCTGTCCACTCTCACCACTATTATTCAACATAGTTTTGGAAGTTTTAGCCACAGCAATCAGAGAAGAAAAAGAAATAAAACGAATCCATGTCAGAAAAGAAGAAGTAAAGCTGTCACTATTTTCAGATGACATATTATATATAGAGAATCCTAAAGATGCTATCAAAAAACTACTGGAGTAAAGTAGCAGGATACAAAGCTAATGCACAGTAATCTCTTGCATTCTTATAGACTAAGATGAAAAATCAGAAAGAGAAATTAAGGAAACATTTACCACTGCAACAAAAAGAATAAAATATCTAGGAATAAACCTACTTAAGGAGGTAAAAGACCTATACTCAGAAAACTATAAGACACTGATGGAGAGATATACCGTGTTCTTGGATTGAAAGAATCAACATTGTGAAAATGACTCTACTACCCAAAGCAATCTACAGATTCAATGCAGTCCCTATCAAACTACCACTGGCATTTTTCACAGAACTAGAACAAAAAATTTCACAATTTGTATGGTAACACAAAAGACCCTGAATAGCCAAAGCAATCTTTAGAAAGAAAAACGAATCTGGAGGAATCAGGCTCCCAGACTTCAGATTACACTACAACGCTACAGTAATCAAGACAGTATGGTACTGGCACAAAAACAGAAAGAGAGATCAATGGAACAGGATAGAAAGCGCAGCGATAAACCCACGCACATATGGTCACCTTATCTTTGATAAAGGAGGCAAGAATATACAATGGAGAAAAGACATCCTCTTCAATAAGTGGTGCTGGGAAAACTGGACAGCTACATGTAAAAGAATGAAATTAGAATATTCCCTAGCACCATACACAAAACTAAACTCAAAATGGATTAAAGACCTAAATGTAAGGCCAGACACTATAAAACTCTTAGAGGAAAACATAGGCAGAACACTCTATGACATAATTCACAGCAAGATCCTCTTTGACCCACCTCCTAGAGAAATGGAAATAAAAACAAAAATTAACAAATGGGACCTAATGAAATTTCAAAGCTTTTGCACAGCAAACGAAACCATAAACAAGACAAAAAGACAACCCTGAGAATGGGAGAAAATATTTGCAAATGAAGCAACTGACAAAGGATTAATCTCCAAAATTTACAAGCAGCTCATGCAGCTCAATATCAAAAAAACGAACAACCCAATCCGAAAATGGGCAGAAGACCTAAATAGACATTACTCCCAAGAAGATATACAGATTGCCAACAAACACATGAAAGGATGCTCAACATCACTAATCATTAGAGAAATGCAAATCAAAACTACAATGAGGTATCAACTCACACCAGTCAGAGTGGCCATCATCAAAAAATCTACAAACAATAAATGCTGAAGATGGTATAGCAAAAAGGGAAGCCTCTTGTACTGTTGGTGGGAATGTAAATTGATACAGCCACTATGGAGAACAGTATGGGAGTTCCTTAAAAAACTAAAAACAGAACTACCATACGACCCAGCAATCCCACTACTGGGTATATACACTGAGAAAACCATAATTCATAAAGAGTCATGTACCACAATGTTCACTGCAGCCCTATTTACAATAACCAGGATATGGAAGCATCCTAAGTGTCCATCAACAGATGAATGGATAAAGAAGATGTGGCACATATATACAATGGAATATTACTCAGCCATAAAAAGAAATGAAATTGAGTTATTTGCAGTGAGGTGGATGGACTTAGAGTCTGTCATACAGAGTGAAGTAAGTCAGAAAGAGAAATACAAATACCATATGCTAACACATATATATGGAATCTAAAAAAAAAAAAAGTGGTTCTGACAAACCTAGGGGTAGGACAGGAATAAAGACACAGACGTACAGAATGGACTTGAGGACACGGGGAGTGGGAAGGGTAAGCTGGGACGAAGTGAGAGAATGGCCTGGACATATACACACTAGCAAATGTAAAATATATAGCTAGTGAGAAGCAGCCACATAGCACAGGGAGATTAGCTCAGTGCTTTGTGACCACCTAGAGGGGAGGGATAGGGAGGGTGGGAGGGAGACGCAAGAGGGAGGAGATATGGGGATATATGTATGTGTATAGCTGATTCACTTTGCTATAAAGCAGAAACAAGCAGACCATTGTAAAGCAATTATACTCCATTGAAGATGTTAAAATTAAAAAAAAAAGTCCACACAATTGTGCACCTATAAAATTGTTCTTCATTGTCCTCACATGCTATAGAAAATATGTAAATATATATATATATATATATATATATGTTAAGAGAAATCACGTAACAATTCATTGTGAGAATGTTCATATAATACCCTATACATAAATTACATAATATTGAGACATTCTATAACACCTAAGTGTACTTTATACATTCAGAATGTTAAAAAAATCTTCTAACAATGCCTGACCTGCTGAGTAACCCTAAAATGCTCAAAAGTCAGTGGCTGCAGCTGCAGGAAGATCAGAGCATCTTCAGGTGCCAAATTCTGTTAAAGATTTAATCCCTAATCTACTTATCTCCCAGGCTATCTGGCTTGGAATTTGCAACTGTTCTCACCTCTAAGACAGGAACCAGCCAGATCTCACTGGACTCATACATAGCACATCATTCTGTGACTGAAGACTCTGTGGCCAGGTAAGTTTGGAAATGCTAGGTACAATATTTCTTCAAAAAAAACTTCAGCATTTAGGGCTCGGATAAGCATCTCAGTTTTTTTTTTATGTGTTTGACTGTTTAACGCAGTATTTTCCAAACCTATTTGGCCAAAGAACTCATCTAATATAGTATCTCTGACATCCTAAAGCAATGAGTTCAGAAGAATACTCATAGAAATATACTTATCTATCAAACCTCCACTTAATAAAAACTTAGTAAGCCTCTTCTTCATGAAATTATTGGTTTATTTATCTATGCTATGGAGGCAACTAAGATGAGTTAAGCATCACCTGTGCCCTCAAGACACTTTCAAAGAAGTGAAAGAAATGAGAGATTAAAAACTAACTGCATTCCCAAGCAGAAAGAGTTTAGTGCCATAGTAGAGGTCCAAAAGAGCATGCAATTGGATTACAAAAAATAAAGGAAATAAGCCAAAAAGATGAGAGAAGTCCTCAAAGATAATGTGGAATTATAATAGAAGTCTGCCTTAAAAAACAGGTAAGATTTTGCTAAGTTCTGAGACTAAAAACGGTCTGTAGGCCCATTTATAGGAAGAATACATCTCCATGGTCCTTTCCAGTACTAATGCTTTGTTGCTCTGTGATTCTGTGATATTCTCTCTAGATGTTACATGGAGACAGTACCAAGGGGAAAAGCCAAGAGCTTTTGGAAAATGTTGAGGAACAGATGTACTGCAGAAGGCATAAGAAGGGCATGAAGTATACAACTAAACCGAATTAAGGCCCAAATGTTCCAAGACTTAACTTTCATATTTAATGAGCAAGTACTATATAGCAGTGACTATTAGAAAGACTGATACAACTGGAAACAAGACTGACCATGTAAGCATAGTAGGTCATAGTAGGTCATAGTAGGTCAATAATTAAATCAAGATTTACAACACATTTTGGTTAAGATCTTATGACAGGGAAAAGACAAAAATCTTTAAGAGTATGGAAAATTGGCAGCAAACATAGTCAAAGAATGTTTCTTAGAGGAATTCATAGTTGAAAAAAAGGAATGCTAAACTTTTTCTGTCAACCATGGGGAGCCATCTAAGTTGTTTGCTTTTAAAAGGAGCAATTGGATCAGATCTCTCTTTTCAGAAGAATTCAGGGGCAATGTGAAAGATGTAGTGAAAGGAGAACACATGGGAGGCAAGAGACTTAGGAGTAAGCTATTCCATTACCTAGTAAAGTTTGTAAGCTCCAAACTTAAGGCAGGGTCAGCAACTGAGGAGAGGAGCAGAAGGATATAAAAGAAGCTCAACATGTTCTAATGACCAATCAGATGCAGAGTTAAAGGAGTGGAAAAAGAAAAATATTTTCCCAATTTCCCATGTGAGATAATCAATTAGTTTCATTTCTATAATACTTTGAAACATAGTGTCAGTAGACATGGAATATAAATGTTCAAAAGATGCATTAATCACCTAATTTCATTCAGAGATATAGTTTCTCTTTCACACACACACACACCACATTCTTCTGTAAAAACAGTTATACTATAATCCAAAGCAGCCCGTCTGGTCATGATGAAGCAGAAAACATTATAGTGGTTCCAGTGAAATGCCCCAAGAAGTTTTATTATCTCTGACCTTTTATAGAACATCCATGAAGTTCGTTAGACATCTTTACTTGAGAATATTTTCCCTGCAAATACCATTGGTTGGTCACAGTCCAGCAACTGCTAGGTATGTTTGATTTTGTGAGTGTTCTATCTCCGTAGAATATTTTGTAATGTGTTTTCATTTTCACCCCTTCTGTTTGCACCCAATTTTCTCTGTTAAATTACAAATTTAGATTCTTGTAATCTTTTTCATGTAAATCATTTCTTCATTCTGCTCTATTAACCCTGAATATTAACTCATTCAATGAATATCTGTTAGTATAATTGACTAGAAATATAAGCAAAATAAGAATTACATTAGGTAATGCTCTTAAGGTACAGTCTCTTGTGTTAGCTATCTCCTATTCAAGAAAATAGTAAGTAATTAAGCACAACTTTAAGCCATTTTCCAAGGGTAAGATTTCTTTCAACACCAGAATATCCAGGAAACCAGAGCTGGTATAGCTCATCTGAACAAGGGGTCATTCACAGCAGTTTGCTCAAAGCTGGTAGTCAAACTCCATGAACAAAAACAAGCAACCACTTAAGAGGGAGAGGGTCATATGATCTTTTTATTACTTTATCAAGACAAAAATAGTGGACCTGAGGTGACATCCAAGCAGAGTCTCTTACCTGGTTTAGGACATTAAGAGATAATTCCCTCTCTACTCCCTGACAGAAATGTTAATCAACAAGTAAGCATAATTCCTGAGTAAAGAGGGATATCTTCTACAAATTTGGCAGGCATTACAGCTTCCTCTCTCTTATTGCACTATGTATAACTTAGCCTTCTGAAAAGGGGCACACAAAGCTCTGCAATACCTTGCTTATGAATAACGGCCACATTTCTATTGTGACTTATGAGGAGCAAAAATTGTCACATGTCAATGTTAAAGAACCCCTGGTGCTTTAGATTTTCCTAAAGCTTTTCTATCACATTCCACTTTCTTGATTCTATTAATTGAGATCAAATGAATGCAGTACTCTCTGAAAAGTCATAATCTTCAGGTAGGCCCTTATTCAATGTTAATGAGAAGTAGGGTATTTGTGCTTGATGCTGCCTGCCTCACCAAGAGCTGGGGTGACAATCCATCTAATAATCATGAAAAATCATGAAAATCCAAAATTGTGAACAAGTTTAGATTTTCCTCAGTGGTACGGAAACTATCAATCACATACTTCACACTGGTCAAAAATATGTGCAATATATATTTACCTTGTCTGTTCTTTTTTAATTTAAGGATTTCTACCTGATCTTCAATTAATTCTTTTACCTAATGTCAAAAAAGACACCACCATTTTAGTTTGATCTAACTGATCAAGTTTATGAATTGAGAAAAGATTCCAATTGATTTCAATATCTTTCAAGAATGGTAATTTGATTCTTGATAAGCTTTGTCCCCCCAGATTTACATTCCTTTGCGAGAGGGCCTTTAAGAAGCAAAGTTAGGGTCTTGGTGTCCTTGTGGGCTAAAGCTCTTACAAGTTGAATTTCTTGATTTGTTTAAATCATCATTCCTGATGAGTTACTTGAATGATAGAAATTCTCAGTCTTGCTTTCCCCCTCTTGTAGTTCTAAGAGAGTAATTCAAATTATTTCTATGGTCCTATGCCCCAGTAAATAAGCGCTGCCCTTTAGAAGAGGATGGCTTGTTTGACAGTCCAGCCAATACAGTCATAGGCTTCAATGATGGTGCCTCAGTGCTGGTCAGGAGGGAGGAAGAGAGGGAAAGCAGGAGAAAGGGGCAGAGGGAATGAAGGGGGAGGGAGGAAAGTGGGGAGAGGGACAGGTTCTCATCTTTTTTAACACTGAATTTTCATGTATAATTTTTTGTTGGAAAAAGAAGTTCTGAGACTAAAAACAGTCTGTAGGCCCATTTATAGGAAGAATACATCTCCATGGTCCTTTCCAGTACTAATGCTTTGTTGCTCTGTGATTCTGTGATATTCTCTCTAGTCTGTGATTCTCAGATTAGCATGGGAAAGGCTAGTGTGAAAACATGTCTCCTTCTTTCATCTGACTGGTCTTTTCAGTCAATGGAAATAAATATATATACACATATATATGCAGATAAATATATATAGATATAAATCTATACACATATTTTTATATATTTATATATAAATATATAACTTGTCTTTTTATGGTGAAAGAAATATGCGTTCCAATATGACTCTCACATCTTAGGCATTTGCCATTATTCAGTATCAAAAAAGGAATAACAGGATAACCGTGTGGCTGCAGTGATTTAAAGCATATTCTTAGATCCCCTTAGATGTAGGGGATCCAGATCTGCACATTTGAATGGAGCTAATGTAAATAGGAAATATTTATTTATTCTTCCCTATTGTAGCATTTTTGCCCTGAGGCCCAGAGTCATGCCCAGTCTAGTTCACACTGTAGATTTCAGCTTTCCCTGCTAAAAACTATTAAAAGTCTTTTTAGCCATTAAAAATCTTTAGTGTTTTGTTGGGCCTCCCTGGTGGCGCAGTGGTTGAGCGTCTGCCTGCCGATTCAGGGGACACGGGTTCGTGCCCCAGTCCGGGAAGATCCCACATGCCACGGAGCGGCTGGGCTGCTGAGCCCGCGTGTCTGGAGCCTGTGATCTGCAACGGGAGAGGCCACAACAGTGAGAGGCCCGCGTACCACAAAAAAAAAAAAAAATCTTTAGTGTTTTGTTATTGGCCCTTTTCCACTTATTAAGAAGAAAATATATTCCCTTATTATTTTCCTTTATGGAGTGGCCTACTTACAAGTAATAAGTTCCCCAGAGCTGCAAAAATTCAAGTCGTGGGTGATCAGTTTCCGCAATGTCATAGAAAGGAATTCCTGTATTATATAATGAATTTTACTTAATAATTTCTAAGATCACATTTGTTTAATGATTCTAGTATCCATCTTTTGTCTCTGGAAGTTCAAAAACCCCTGCTTTTCTCACTCAAGTGTTGAGACTCTACAAATTTTATACTTTATATTCATCACTGGACCCAGAGCCTAGCTCCTATTACATACCTTATTTCAACTGTACTTGATTTTTACTGAATTATTTTTTAAGTCAACTTTTCTATACCATGAGTCATAATATTAGATTTTTCTAACATCCTTAATATTGTTTTCTTGGAACTTTTTTACCCTAATGTAATTCCATCTCATGAGAACCACATGATAATATGGGCAAGCCCATGAGATATGCTGGGAACTCTGCCCAGAAGTCTGAAGGGGTCAAGTTGTTCTGAGAATAGCTGACTAGCATAAAAGCTAGGTCCTGTCCAAGGTATGCAAAAAGTCACAACAAATTCCAGCTTACTTCTAACAGCACCTGCGGGAAGGATAATATCTGGGTACGAAGCTAGAGATACAAAGCAATAAACAATACTCAAAATTGAATAAATGTTATCATCCTAATTATGAAAAATAAGATACTTCTGAACAAGATCTCAGTCAATTGCAGAAAGTACTAGGAGTGGGACTCATCCTAGCCAGGAAACAAAGCAGGTACTGCAATGAAGGTGTTACCAGTACAGGGACATCTGTTAGGCACAGGCTACATCAGGTGTGACCCTGATGAATGAATATGGTCTATCCTGATTCCAATCAAGCATCTCAGGCTCATCATGTACACCCTGCTCTGGTAGAATTGACTCAGGGCATTGCTCACGTCTGGGCTTGGAATGAAGAACATCTGTGACTACAGCTTTGCAGGGGTGTTAAAAAATGGACTGAAAGTCTACCTTATAATTTTACATTTGTCAAATCAGCTTTCTAAACATGCATTTAATTTTTCAGGATTTTTTAGGCCTTCTCTCAGAATTCCTAATTCTGCCAATTCATGGTTGCTTATCTGAAGATTTGTTCCAATTTTAAATCCTTAAGCATTTCCCTGTTTGAGAAAATGAAGTTAAGAATGGCATCTGTTCTAGTTGGCACTTCTACATGGTCTTTACTGCACTATAGGAATTTACTGACAGGACTTTGTGACCAAGGTGCATTAATCTTCAACAAATGTTCATATAATAAAAAAGGCTGTCATCAGCACCAAGTTCTATTACTAAAAAGTTTCAACAAGCGTCTCTAAAAAGCCTGGCTCATTTTTCCCCCTTTATAGTTTTCAGATTGATTATAAACTCCAACTACAAAGTTTACCTTTCTCTCTTCTCTTGCCTACCTAAAGTGGGACTCTCTAAACTTATTTCTCTGTCATATTATAAAAGATCATATTAATAAAGGTTTATGTTCTTTTTTAATCAGGCATTTCAGTAAATCTTTCTTTTTGTACACTAATGAAACTTTACATTGTACTGATTATATTCTTTATGTAAAAATGTACAAACATTCTCCTAAGATTACTGGCGGTATGATTTTTAACCTCTATAAGTATCAGTTTTACTTTCTGTAAAGTGGGAATTTTGTAATAGTGTTATATTTGTAGTGAGCATTAAATAAAATAACATATGTAAAACGGTTTATCTGTCTATAATCTATAGTATTACCATTAGTATTGGTTAGTTTGTTTATAATGGATAAACTAACTGGTTTCTCCCAGTATGACCCCCCTTCCCCAAATGAAGCATGAGAGTGGATTTACCAACACAGTATGACTTAAGTATCCTGGATGAGTATGAGAAAGTGGCACTTCATGGCTGATATTTCAGAGACTCTGATGTAGGGCCAAAAAACTGAGACACCTCTTACAGGATTACAAATTCAGTCCCAAGTAGCATAAACTGACAGAAGCAAGCTCAAATGAGAAGGTAAGGAAGTCCAGAATCATGAGGAGCTGGTGGATCTATACCTTAGGAAAAAACATTTTGCTAAGCCAAGGAGGAAGTAGGCAACCTTCTTATATAGTCTCAGCCCAGAAGTGAACATCCACCCCACACTACCTCTTCCACCAACACTGAAAGATTAGGAAATACCCTGGACTTCTTTATCATATCGAGAATAATAGTGCAAATTTGTGACCCCGAATGGATTGGGCTAAGATTGCATTCTTAGCTAACCTTGACTCTTGGAGATAAACACTCTTTCATTTTTAACTTTCTATTTCATTTAAGCAAAACTGCTGGAGATTTCAGAAACACTCAGCAGGCCTGAGGATTGTTGATGGATTTCAAGATTTTGTTGAGTACTTTAAACTACAATTAATTATAAGTCAATGTTCAAAAACTGTTGCACAACACTATTTTTGTAATTGATTTGTATAAAATATATCTAATTTGCATTATATTTGTTTTCTATGTGTGTAAATTCTTAAATTCTCACTACAGTTTTTGAAGGTTTCACCTATGACATTATTATCAACTTACCTATACTAATGTTTACACTTCAAAAATTGTTGTATATAGACCATCTAATTTGATTGTGGTTATCCCCACCTTACCCATGAACAAAATTTGTATCTGCTGCAAAGTAAGAAAATCAGGATTAGAACCAGACAAAAATATCCAGTCTTTTTCCTAAGCCACACTTATTTTCTTTCCACATCATTTATAATATGGGAAAAATTGGGAAATAAATGTACTCAGGCACTTATCACACCATATTGTAAATCTCTCTTTCTTATCCATTGTCCCACTACCCTGTAGGACCTTTGAAGATGGAAAGTTTTAGTCCTTGGGTCTAGCGTCATACCTGACACCTGCTCATTACTAAACTAATGAGGTAAAAATTGAAAATACCGTAGGGGTAAAATTCTTCCTAAACTATAAAATATCAAAGCTGCCCTCCTGGTGCAGCTGGCGCCACGTCAGTCTCATACACTATAAAACATCATTTACGTATTTTTAAATTTGAAACTAATTTATAATATGAACTCTGGAATTGGCATGAAATCATTATCTTATATTTTCATTGCTTACATTATGTATACTTATACATAGAAACAGAAAAAAATGTTTACTGGAGAATATATTTAAAGAAAAAAGAGCTATAAATCTTTGAAGTATCTCAAGAAATTTTCATTTTTCACACCTTTCCTCTCATTTTTTTTCACAAAAAAGTGTATCAAACAAGATTAGATAGAAAAGCACAGATAATCCAAAGATAGCCTCTCTAGTCTCTCGCTGTGCACTGACAATGATGCCAAAGAAGGTAGAAGAAATAGAATCTTCCTATTGATATATCAACCCAGTTTCAAGTAATTTTTTAAGAGATCACCAGATAGAAAAATCAATGTTCTGCAGGTCAAAATTTGTTTTACCAGAATTGAATTAGATCAGAACAGAATTTGAAATGCCATAACAGATTTCTAGCACTTAGCAATGTATTGGCATAATATTTGTTTTTTGAAGGAGAAAAAAAATAGGACCTTTTAAAATTTATTTAAACAATTATTGAGAAAACTATGCTTCTGGATATCCTTGTAACTGAAAGTGGCAAAGCTAACTGCAATGCCTCCACATGCCAGTCAAGGTTGCCTGTGTGGTGCTAGACAGAAACTTTTCCCCATGGGGAGGTCAGAAGGGACTCCCAGGTCAGAGCTCTCTGCAGGATGGCTGAGACCACTGTCACCGCTGCGTCGAAATCCTTGTCTGCCCACCTTGCTTCCCTCCCTCTATGACAGGTGTTATTCCTAGGGCCCTTGCCCCAAAATTTCCTGAACACAGTTATAGGTCTTCATCTCTAAGTCTGTTACAGGAATCAGTCCTACAACACCTACTAGGCCACACACTCCCTCTCACTGCTAATATAGTTCTCTCAGCACTCTAGAAAGAAATGGTTTGCCTTGTTGGGAGCCCAATAAGGCTCTTAAAAAACTGCATTTTCCTGCAAGCCTGAGGCAGACATTAAGGGTTACCTAAGCATTTTGGCAAAAACCAACAAAAACATTTCATTAGTATCGACACTGTTGTTGGCATATCAGGGATTTGCTTTTTAGCATTTTGAAATTAAGCAACTTTGGAAAAGTTTTGAGAGTGTCTTTGAAGGAACTCATAAATGCAGAGCAATAGCATACTCAGGAGATTATATGTAAACTTGCTGATGATAGTGTTCATCAAACTTAGGAATTACAGGAAGACAACTGCCCAAATACTTTAGGGATTCTTCCCATAGTGAAAATACTCTTTAATTTTCTGTGTGGTTTATAAATGTTCTCTTATTATGTGGCAAACATTCTATAACATTAAGTAAAATGCTACATATCTGGGGCTTAGTTCTCATTATAGATTCATTACATTTACATACAAATGGAAATAGTTTGGCTATTTCTCCAGCGACTACAGGACCCTATCAACTCAGCACGAAACAACTGTAGCATCAGTCTTTCTCCATACAGACTCCAAGAGGCAAGATTCGCTGGGAATGTTCTGGAAGAAAAAGGAACAATGGGCTGTTCATGGTCCCTGTAACTTTGTCCAGGAAAATAGATTAAAAAAACCAAACAAATGCTCTGGATACAGCCACTGCCTTGTCAGAGGCCCCATTTCTGGTTCTGCCCTCCTTGTCCTCAACACCCTGACTCCACCACAGACACACTGTTACCTAAAATAACTTCTATGTAGCCTGTTCCTATTTTCCCCATATTTTTTTGGTTAGCGCTTAATATTGTGGGCCTTAGCTTTATTTAATGGTATAGTACTTTAAAATTTTCTATTAACAGAGGCTTAACATTAAAATATTATCATGTATATTAATATTACCTGTTTTATTAAAATATTTTTAAAGTGCATTTCCCCAATTTTCTAATTTTTTCTTTCACTTTTCTACTAATTTTGGCATTTATGTAGCTCATTTTTTACCTCATCTAGTTAACTTTCTTTACTTCCATACTTTTTACTGGGTCTTTTAGTCTTCCTTCTTTTAAATTTTATATATAAGATAGTTCTCAACTTTCTACTTAGTTTTAATTTTTAGTTTAAGTCCATCTTAACCTTTAACTTTGCTATAAGTTTACCAATCTTCATTTGCTTTTTTAAGAGCCCACAAGGATCCAGGCTGCAGGAGTGCCAACAGAGGAGGACTGTATCATCTCTGCCCTGGCTACACTAGTGACAATGAGCACGATCATCCAAGCTGCCTCTGCACCAGGACCCCTAATCAATCTCCCTCTCAAATTAAAGGAGGTATTTCAAGAGACTCTCATCTCTGTACACTCACAGTCCAGGCACCCATTCTGCTACCTTATTGGCTGGAGCTGGCCGTAAGAGACAGGAGGAACTACCCTATCAGAAAATTTTTAAGAAAAAGGAAACAATAGCTCTATAAATACAATTCCTGTGTTTTTTCCTTCATAGTACTTGATAACTCAATAAATGAATGAATGATAACTCAATCATTATCATATAGTTATGTGTGTTGTTCTTTAAATTCTATCTCTTCCACTAAAGTTCTACTAAATGAGGTACGTAACTGTGTTTCTCTTGATCACTGCTGAATGCCTAGCCCAAGGTTTGGTGTAAAGTACAATTACAAAAAATATTGTTAAATGAACAAATGAATAAACTAAATGTCAAATATTTTTAAAGTGAATACTGCTGAATAGGCAGTAAAGTAACTGAAGGTTTTCTCACCTTTGACCTTTTTTTTTTTTTTTTTTTTTTTTACTGTTGATGACTTTAACTGGCACAAGGGTTTTAACCAAAACACTGAAGTCAGGGACTCTGTAGATACAGTTATAGTGCAATGTATAAAAAGAAGTCAATTAAGGAAGGATATTAAGTAAGGAGAATTTTATTCTACAGACATTCTTCAAAAAGTAGTTTGTCCAGAAGTGGATTATGCAATGGCTGGGATATGTGTCCCCCACCACCAGCAAAATTCATTTGTTGAAATCTAACCCCCAGTGTGATAGTATTCAAGGTGAGGCCTTTGGGAAGTAATTAGGTCTGAGGGTAGAGCCCTCAGGAATGGGATTAGTGCCCTTATAAAGGGGCCCTAGTGAGCTTTCTAGACCCTTCGCCATGTGAAAATACAATGAGAGGTTGGCTGTCTGCAACCTGGAAAAGGGTCTTACCAGAACCCGACCTTACTGGCACCCTGATCTCCAACTTCCAGCCTTCAGAACTATAAGAAATAAATTTCTGTTGTTTATAAGCCACCCAGTCTATGGTATAAAACAGTTTGAACTAAGACAGAGCATTCACAATATTATCTTGGTTTAATAAATGTTTGCTTCTTAAACTAAATTACAGGTCTTTCTCTCTTTGTTTCTCTAGTTATATTTTTTTATATCTTGGTGTTTTTACATTAAATGCTTAGACAGATAGTCAGACATTTTCCTAGTCCAACTTTTGGTTAATATTTAAAAATTTTTCTACCCACTTTTACATATACCTCCTGCAAACATACTATTAGATATTTTGAAAGTGATATGTCATTTATTTTGACATAACTACAGATTAAACTTTTAATTAATGAAAAGCAGAGATCCTCATAATAAATTGTAACTCATTTTAACTCAGAACAAACATAGGATTTCTGCTTTTGGATATCTTTAATTGGAACACCTGAATGTCTCTTTATTAGGCATGAATGCCAGCATGCTATTATACAGTATTTTTTTTTTTAATGTTAAGGCTCTATTGTTAGATATGGGGAAATATTTATGTTAACTCCCTTTGGGGGATTCTAAACAGAGTACTCTGTCATTTACTTTCTTAGAATCATAGTTGAATAAGATTACAATATTTCATGAAAAATAGTTTCAAAAGATATTTGCCCCATAAGGAAATTGTTGATAATTTCTTTTTCCATGAAGTATTCAAAAGAACAGCCTATGTATGAAAATTCTTAAACACAGATAATTCTTGAGAGTTATTATTTGTTAAGTTCCAACATAAACAATGTCCGTAATAACAATGTCCACCTTGCTTCAAGAAGACAGTGCTCTTAAAATTTCAGATGAACATATAGAAGCTATTTGCTTATGTTTGGCATGCTTTGCCTCTAAAATACAGGTTTTGAGCTGGAGTTGTCCTCCACACAATTCCCTTGAACTCTTATTATATGGATCAGTGGCCACCTTGGTTTGGTTAACTCAATAATCAGTAATGGTCGCAAACTAGAAAGCCTTGTGATGTCAGGGAAATGATTATATTCTAAGGAGACTGAAGAAAGATGGAAAGTTTTTTAGTAGTTTCTCAAACAGAAAATCCAAACAGAACCTCTCTCTACGGTTTTTCGCAATTTCTACTTTAAGTCTGTTTTCAAAAGATGAGCAATTAGACTCAGATTAGAATTTTGCAGTCAAATGTTTTCTGTTTGAGATAGCAACGAAAACTCTGTGTGAAGTCACAAAAATACTGATGGCCACTGTTTTTTTGTTCCTAGTCTTCCAGACAGGGTTTGAGAGGGAAGAGAAAACAAAAGAGTGCTAAAAAGCCCAGAAGGAAATGATGGTGATAATTAGCAAGTCAATATTTACCCTAACTTTCATAGTAGTGATAGCATTACACAAACTACTTCTGACCTTCACCAATTTAAAATAGGTATCTTGTAATAATCTGTAGTTTTCATACATACAAAATATTGTGTACAATTCCTAAAATATATTTTGATAAATAGTACATATGTTGAAATATCAATATTTATGCCAAAGTCAATATAATCACACACAAACTTCTATTTAAATGAATTTATACTTCCCCAAATAATCAAATAACTGAAAAATGCATACTCTAATCTCATCCTACACAGTGTCAAAGAAAAATTGCACTGGATGTAGTTAAACAGACAAGGAAGACTTTTTTCAAGTGTATTGCAGTAGAGGTCAAGACTATGGCAAAGGGGAGAGACAGACTGAAATCTACTCTTCTAAAACAAAAGTGGGGTAAGCTAGTGGAAAAGTACTGGAGGACGTTTGTGGGGAGGTTGTCAATGTGATTAGGCCAACTGTATGTGCTAACTGATTCTAGAAATTAAGCTCCTACCTCCCACACAGACTTGGAGAGAGAGATTCTATCTAGCGTTGATGATTACTTTTCAGAATGGTTGCTCCTTGAGAAAGATACTCCTGGGTTCTAAAACTGGCAAAAGACTGGGAGAAGATTTACATCTTAAAGGAGCAAAGAAATAATTTACAGTTGCAAGTTTTCTAAAGAGTTCTAACAAAAGGGAGGTCAAGAGCTGATAGGAAGAAACCTGGCTAAAGTTTAGTCAAGCTGAGGGGAATATTAAGGCCATCTTGGCCAATAGATAGAAAGAGGAATGTGGCAAAACAGACTGCAAGCTGCAATGGCACATGAAGTAAATGTTGGTATAAACCAAGGACAATTTATGGAGACTTTATATTAAAATGATGAGGTTGCTCTTGTAATTCACTCACCAACAACTCAGTAATTCTTTATAGTGATTTCTAAAAGATGGTTTGCATGAAACTGTTAAAAAAAAAAGGCAGTTGGAGGTCAAACTTGACCAATAGGTTGTATCAGTCAGAGTTCAACCAGAAAAACAAAACAAGTAGGGGATATACACTGATGAATTTATTGTAAAAAATTGCTTTATGGAATTTTGGGGGCTGACTAGGCAAGTGTGAAATCTATAGGGCATACTGTTAGGAAGAAGAGGCTAGAAAGTAAGGCATGAGTTAAAGCTGCTACACACAAGCAGTATTTCTTCTCTTTCCAGAAAATCTCAGTACTACTCTTAAGGTCTTTCAGTTGATTACAGCAGACCACCTTGATTACCTAGGATAATCCTCCCTACTTAAATTCAATTGATTATGAATGTTCATCACATCTACAAAATACCTTCACAACAACACCTAAATTAGTGTTTGATTGAACAACTGAGGACCACAGCCTAGCCAAGTTGACATAACAGACTCACCATCACATAGGTTGAATTGAGGCGTTATCAGAGAGATGTAACAAACGAATTAACATCACCAGTCAAAACAAAGTGGTTCTCCATAAGGGTCTAATTGGTTTGTGTATTTAAATAAGTTAGAATATTTCAATTAATTTTAGAATTTGAGGGGATATATGTCACATGTTTTTCATTGATTCCAGAGCTTTATTCTCTAGAAAAATATATGAACATATATAACATTGTAATACATAACATTGTGCTTAATAACACATTATAATTATTATATGTAATTTTAAAAATATATATTTGTACAAATCTATAGAGTAACCTAAATGTTCAGCATTTTATAATGTTCTAATATATACCTTAACTACAAAAAACTATAGTATGATATGAAAATAAAAAGCTTGTTATAAAAGTGAAGAATGAGTAGCTACTAAAGCATCATAGGAAAATGATATCCAACTTTCACTGTAGAACAGCATTCAAAACTATTGAACATTTTGTAAGTGAATTAAATATAGATATTTTAATATTTACCCTTTTCATAATATAAATTACTTTAATGCCATTTCTTAATCATATTACAAATTTTTCAAAAGATTGACTAAAATATGACTATTTTCATGATTTTATATTATTTTGTGTACTGTTTTTCCAGTATGCATTTAAGATTTTGAGATGTAAAAATATGGTTGAATTGAGATTCTCTTTTACTTTTACATATGTCTTTAAATGTAAGAACTAAAAATCATTATTAGAATAAAGATAACGAGAAAGAAAATTAATGTCTGTGTCCAAGAATTCCTCTTCTTTCTCTCAGTCTATATTACTGCAATATACAGTAAGTCCCTACATACAAACGAGTTCCATTCCAAAATTTGTTCATAAGTCCAACAAAGTTAGGCTAGGTACCCAGCTAATACAATCAGCTATATAGTACTGTACTATAAAGGTTTATAATACTTTTCACACAAATAATACATAAAAAACAAACAAACACAAAAAATAAAGAAAACATTTTTAATCTTACAGTATAGTACCTTGGAAAGTACAGTAGTACAGTACAACAGCTGGCATACAGGCAAGAAGAGTTACTGACTGGAGGAGGGAGAGGAGGTGGGAGATGGTAGAGCTGAAGGATCGTCAGCAATAGGAGACGGAAGGCAAGCTGCAATTTCACTCATGCCTGACATTGATGGCATGGGTTCTGGTTCCTTGCTAGATTCAATTCTATCTACCCTCTTGAAAAAACAATCCAGTGATGTCTGGGTAGTAGCATGTTCACATCTTCGAAAGTTCACAACTTGAATGTTCCTATGTAGGGGACTCACTGTGATCCCCAAGACTCATAAACGCACGTTCAGCACTGACACCAGTGACTAGCTATTAACAAAAAAACACTGAGATGTTATTTAATCAAATGCCCTTAGCATGCAACAAGTGCTATCCTGCATCTCCCAGCCTTTAATGCCTGCTTCAGTGTTCTTATCCAACTCATTCTAAAACTGAATATTTTATATTAGGTTTTAGTGAATCCTAGTCTTTCTTATTCTTGCCTAGATGTGAAAATTGCCATTTGCCATGAGTTAAGGTTAAAGTAGTCACATTTCTGATAAAAAGAATTGGCTCTTCTGTTAAGCTCCTTGCATTTCATTTCCATTTTATATTCTTTACTCCAGAGCATTGCTAACCCCCCAGATGTGCATGGGGCAGGAGGAGAGAGGTGTGGAAAGCAACACACACACACATACACAATCCCACCCATACTTAAGAGAATAATAATAGGCTCCTGTGACTCTGGAGACAGGGTGAGAAAAAGAGTAGGTTTGTATAAAATACAAGCAGTCATGAAGAGGACAACAGGGATAGCTGTGAAGCTGAGGCTGCATTCATTCTGATGTGCTAACTCATTGGAAAGTTGCCAGTGAAAACTAGGAAATTCATCTGAGTCACTTTAAACCTCTCAGAGGAAATGTGCTATAAAAATTCAAGACAGTGTTGCCATTATTAAAGCTATTATTGCTAACATTTCTCATTATGAACACAAAGTCAGAAAAGGAAAAAAGGCTGGTAAAGAAATCAGACAGATAATAGGGAGGAAGGCTGACAATTATTATTCAGATAGGTAATGAATTTGGTAATGTCTAACCTATATAGTACAATGGATCTGTTACAATCTTTCTTAGATTGTGAGAAATAACAAGTTTCAATACAAATGTGGGTATTTAAAAGAAATGACTACCTCAAAGTCTTAGATACTAAGTTTAGCTCTCATAACATCTGTGTGACAGCATTCTATTGATCACTTTGGGCTGCTATAACAAAATACCATAGACTGGGTGGCTTAAACAACAGCAATTTATTTCTCACAGTTCTGGAGACTGCGAAGTCCAAGATCAAGATGCCTGAAAGGCAGGTTTCATTCTAAGGTCCCTTCTCTTGGCTTCTAGGGGGCTACCATCTCCCTGTGTGCTCTCATGACCTCTCCTTTTATTCAAGGAAAGACAAAGCAAGCTCTCTAGTGCCCCTTCTTATAAGGGCACTTATTCCATCATGAGGACCCCACTTTCATGACCTAACTTAATCCTAATTACCTCTCAAAGGCCCCATCTCTACCATCACACTGGAGCTTAGGGTTTCAACACAAGTATTTGAGGGGAACACAAACATTCAGACCATGACAATTATTATATGTATAGTCTCCATTTAAAGAGAGCTTTAAAAGGATGCTTTATTCTGAGTGTATAAGCAAGTACAATATTTAAAAATAAAAAGAGAATCCTATGTATTTATCTATCATACCCCACTAGAGTCATAGTGTTTAGCAGATGCTCTTCTTACTATTAAACAAAACCTGTAGATATATAAAAGTCAAGAAATCAAATGTTTTGTTAAAAGACTTCACTTTGAACATCTACTTGAGGATACTTTATAGGGAAATAAAATATTTTATAAGTACAAACATACATGATGACAATATAAAGATAGGAAAGACTGGGGAAGAAAAATAGTCACATTGGAGTAATTAAGTCCAGGTTTACCCAGGTAAAAATCTCTGTTCAATAGCTGCCTAAGCAGAATTTACTTACCTGCCATCAGGCCCAGCCTTTACAAACAATCAGATGACAAACAAAAGCAGTCTAAAGAGGAGAGGAAAAACAATCACTGGTAGCTAAGGACTCTGTTTTTGGTTAACAATTTGGGGAGTTTAAGTCACCAACTTGCCTATTCACCTTTCTTGCCCTAGCAAAATATTTTCTAGTTACAAAATGAATAAAAACTACATTATCACTCATCCATAGTAAATTTCTATTTCTAGGTCACTTTAAGCAGAATGTGCTTGCTCATCAAGGCACACTTTGAAGAGCCTTGTCATAAATACTAAGAGAGGCAGTGAATCAAGTGAAAAGAGAATATGGAACCATATAGAGCTAGATACAAATTCTACCTCAACCATTTACTATATTGGAGGCCTTGGGTAAATATGTAATCTTTCTTATTATGGAAGAATATTTGCATTATTACTTCATTGTATTATCTAACACCACAGAAATACAAAGGATCCTAAGAGACTACTATGAATAACTATATGCCAACAAATTGGATAACCTAGAAGAAATGGAAATTCCTAAAAATATACAACCTATCAAGACTAAATCAGGAAGAAATAGAAAATCTGAACAGTTCAATAATGAATACGGAGATTTAATCAGTAATCAAAAACCTCTTAACAAACTAAAGTCCAGGACCAGATGGCTTCACTGGTGATTTTATCAAACATCTAACAAAGAATAATACCAATCTTTCTTAAACTCTTCCAAAAAATGAAAAGGAAAGAACACTTCCAAACTCATTTTACAGGCCAAAATTACCCTGATACCAAAGCAGAAAAGGACACTAAAAAAATAAAATTACAAGTCAATATCCCTTATGAACATAGATGTAAGAATTCTCAACAAAATGCTAGCAAGCAGAATTTAATGGCACAGTAAAAGGATCCAGGATCCTATACCACAATCAAGTGGGATTTATCCCTGTAATGCAAGCATAGTTCAACCTAGGCAAATCAATCATTGTGATATACCACATAAACAAAATAAAATATAAAAATCTTTATGATCATCTCAAAAATGCAGAAAAAGCATTTGACAAAATTCAAAATCATTTCATGATAAAAACTCTCAACAAATTAGGTATACAAAGAATATATCTCAACATAATAAAGGCCATAAATGACAGCCTACAGCTAACGTCGTACTCAGTGCTGAAAGCTTTTCCACCAATATCAGAAACAAGACAAGGGTGCCTACTCTTGCCACTTCCATTCAGCATAGTACTGGAAGTCCTAGCCAGAGCAATTAGAGAAAAAAAAGAAATAAAAGGCATTCAAATCAAAAAGGAGGAAATGAAATTGTCTCTTTGCAGATAACATGAATATATTTCTTTTCATACTTCCCTAAGGATGCCAGCAAAAAACTGTTAAAACTAGTAAATGAATTCAGTAAAGTTGCAGGACATACAATCAACATAAAAAATCAGTTGTGTTTTTATACACTAACAATGAGTTACTCAAAAAGAAATTAAGAAAACAATCCCATTTACAGCAGCATCAAAAACAACTAAATACTTATGAAAAAATTTAACCAAGGAAGTAAAAGATCTTTACACTGAAAACTATAAAATACTGATTAAAGAAATTGAAGAAGACACAAATAAATGAAAAGATATCCCATGTCTATGCATTGGGAGAACTAACATTGTTAAAATGCCCATACTACACAAAATAATTTACAGATTCAGTGTAATCCTATCAAACTTCCAATGACATTTTTCACAGAAATAGAAAAAATAATCCTAAAATGCACTTGGAATCACAAAAGATTCCAAATGGCCAAAGCAATCTTGAAAACGAAGAAGAAAGTTGGAGGCATCACACATCCTGATTTCAAACTATATTACAAAGCTGTAATAGTCAAAATAGTTTGGCACTGGCATAAAAAATAGACATACAGGGCTTCCCTGGTGGTGCAATGGTTAAGAATCCACCTTCCAATTCCGGAGACATGGGTTCAAGCCCTGGTCCGGGAAGAACCCATGTGCCGGGGAGCAACTAAGCCCATGAGCCCTAGAGCCCATGCTCTGCTGAGCCCTAGAGCCTGTGCTCTGCTGAGCCCTAGAGCCCGTGCTCTGCAACAAGAGAAGCCACCGCTATGAGAAGCACGCCGTGGCCACAACAAGAGAAAGCCCATGGGCAGCAATGAAGATCCAATGCAGCCAAAAATAAATAAATGTATATTAAAAAAAAAAAAGACATACAGACCAAGAGAACAGAATTGATAACCCAGAAATAAACCCATGCATATAGAGTCAATCTTTGACAATAGTTCCAACAATATGCAATGGGGAAAGGATAGCCTATTCAATAAACGGTGTTAGGAAAACCAAATATCCACATGCAAAAGATTATAAGTGAATCTTTATCTTATACCATACATGAAAATGAACTCAAAATGGATTAAAGACTTAATATAAGACCTGAAATTGTTAAAGTCCTAGACGAAAACACAGGAAAAATGTTCCTTGATATTAGTCTTTACAATGATTTCTTGGATATGACACCAAAAACCCAGGCAAAAAAAGCACAAATAAACAAGTGGGACTACATCAAACTTAAAAGCTTCTGCACAGTAAAGGAAACGATCAACAAAATGAAAGAGTAACCTGAAGAATGAGAGAAAATACTAGCAAGCCACATATCTGATAAGGAGCACTATCCAAAATATACAAAGAACTCACACAACTCAATAGCAAACAAAACAAAACAAACAACAACAAAAAAAAACAGATTTTTTAAATGGGCAGAGAACCTGAATAGACATTTTTCCAAAGAAAGCATACAAATGGTCAACAGACTATGAAAACGTGCTCAACATCATAAATCGTCAGAAAAACTCAAATCAAAACCATAATGAGGTATGACCTCACATCTGTTAAGATGGCTATTATCAAAAAGACAAATGATACATATGCTGGTGAAGGTACGAAGAACAGGAAACATCTGTGCACTGTTTGTAGAAATGTAAAATGGTACAGCCAGTAAGGAAAAGAGTAAGGTGGGTCCTCAGAAAATTGAAAGAGAACTACATATGATGCAGCAATCCCACTTCTGGGTGTACCTTGAAAGGATATAAAATGACTATCTCAAAGAGATATCTACAATCCCATATTCATTGCAGTATTATTCACAGTAACCAAGATGTGGAAACAACCTAAAAATCCACTGGCAGATGAATGGATAAAGGAAATGCAGTATACACACACACACACGCACACGCACACACACACAGGAATATTATTCAGCACTAAAAAAGGAGGAAATCTTGCCATTTGAGATAACATGGATGACCTAGAGGGTACTGTACTAAGTGAAATAAATCAGACAGAGAAAGACAAATACCATATGATCTCACTTACATGTAGAGTCTAAAACAAAACAAAACAAAAACAAAAAAAGAAGAACTCACAGATACAGAGAATACGCTGGTTGTTGCCATAGGCAGAGGGTGGGAGGTAGGTGATATGGGTGAAGGGGGTCAAAAGGTACAAACCTAAAGCTATAAAATAAATAAGTCATGAGATGTAAGGTAGAGTATAGTGACTATGGTAAATAATACTGTATTGCGTATTTGAAAGTTGCTAAGAGACCAAATCTTAAAAGTTCTCATGACAAGAAAAAAATTGTAATTACGTGTGGTGATGGATTGAGGGATGTTAACTAGACTTATTGTGGTGATCATTTCACAGTTCATACAAATATTTAATCACTATGTTGTACACCTGAAAACTACTATGATATTATATGTCAATTATATCTCAATTTTTTTTAAAAAGGAAATCCTGCCATTTGTGACTACACGGATCAAAAAGGAGAATGTTATGCTAAGCAAAATAAGCCAGGCAAAGAAAGACAAATGATTCATGATCTCACTTACATGTAGAACCTTTAAAAAAACGTTTCAACTTATAGTGACAGACAGTAGAATAGAGATTACCAGAGGTTGGGGAGTTAGGGGCAGGGAGAGGCAGGTGGGGGAAAGTGGAGCTAATGGTGGAAGAGTACAAACTTTCAGTTACAAGATAAATAAATTCTGGAAACCTAATGTACAGCATACTGACTATAGTTATATTATAGTTAATATAGTTAATTATAATATAGTTAATTATAATGTATTGTATACTTGAAGTTTGCTAAGAGAGTCAATATACACAAACACAAAATGTAACTCTGTGAGGTGATGCATATGTTTATCAGCTTGATTGTGGTACCATTTCACAATGTATACACATACCGAAACATCACATTGTACAACCTAAATATATACCGTTTTTATTTCTCAAGCATACCTCAATAAAGCTGGAAAAATAAACTAATTAATTAATTTAAAAATTATTATATTCCTATTTTTTTTAAAAGGTATTTAAGTTCTAAACACAAAACATCTCTGATAACATTGTCCTTTTCCATCTCCCCCACCACTCTCTGTTGTTAACACCTTCTCATTTTAGACATTATGTCCTCTGGGATACCTGTCCAGGTGCCCATGTCTGGGTTCAGTCACTCTTCTCTCTCCTTGTACTTCTTCATACTTTGCTTTATCAACCAATTATTTATTTGTTCATATTTCCATTAGACTGTAAACTCTATATCTTCTTCACCACACTAGGCACTTAACAATTATTTGTTGAATGAATAAACAAAGAAATTATTTCATATTTCAGAATGTCTCTCTGAAACCCTCAAAATACAGATTTTCTACTACACACTTAGTTTGCAACCTTCTCTCTCCTTTAATCTTTTATGTAACTAAGCTAGCTAATTTATTGCTTATTATTTCATTGAATTGTCTTACTTTTTTCAATATGTTCTATCAAAATACACTGTCCTTTTTAAAACTAGATATTGAATATTAGGGAGCCAGGTAAAATTATGATAATTAATTACTTGATGATTTCAGGTAGATGGAATAATCACCTGGATTGTGAGTGGCAGTTCAACTCCTATTGTCCATGCCTAAAATAGACTACCTGACTCAGGCTTATAAGACAGAAAATCAATCCCATAAAGTTATTTTGATGGTCAATTCTAAATTAGATCAGCTGTTTAGAAAAAGGATTGTTTGGCAATTCCTTTGACAGAATTAGTATTTTAATAAAGTAACTGAATGTTCTAGAAAAAAGGAACAAGAAAGTCAGTCCTCATCTAAAAGACCCAGAATGACTAAGTCACATAAAGAGTAACGGCAAAGTTATACTTCAGGACTTATGACCTTCAATTCAATTTTCTTTCTATATCAATATCAAATCAACAGTTAACATGAGTTGTTATACTAATTCAGTCTCCTGTCTACCAAATCCATTATCTAACTGCTTCTTTGATGTTTCTGTTATATTGAATTTATACCAATATCCTACTTTGTCCCCTAGTCTCTAGCTGTGCAGGCTCATAATAAACTCTTTGATAATGAGAGGAGAGAACGCCATCTATCTCTTTTATCTACCCACCCCCCACCAAACCAGGCACAGGCAAGCCTTCTTAGCACAGGGGGAATGTGAAAACAACTTATTCAGAAATCTGTTCTTCTGAAAAGCAAATGAATCTTCCAGAGAATCCTACTTCACTCCACTCTTCAGCACCCATCTCTCAAAACCCCAGTTTGAACCACTTCTCCACCACCACCACCACTTGCCTAATCAGGAAGCCATTTTCATTTTTATCCAAATCAAACCAGCATGAGAGATTTTCTGGGTCATTATTCCCTGGGTGAAAATTTCAGTTTTAAAAAAAGACATAGGGCTATGTGTACATTTGTACAATTTGTTTTACGTACCTAGTTAAAAGTTCACACGTTACCTGAGCAAATATTAGAATGTTATATTAAATACTGTTAAGCTCTTGGTCTTTTTGTATTTTGACATATTCACCATGCTTCCCAGGTTTATGTTATCTGCAAATTTGATGGGTATGTCACAAATGTCTGCATCAAAGTAACTGATGATAATGTTGAACAGAAAAAGAAACCTTAATTTATGTTCCATAAACTTGCAAGGACAGGTGCAGGTCACTAAGGGCAGGAGGCAGAATTCATCTGTGTCACTGCTCAAAGAAGATAGTGATTTTTTTTTTCAAAAACCAAAAACCCTGCTTTTTCTATAAAGAATATATTTCATTAATGCAGGTTAATTAAAAATTTCTTACCACCCGACATGTTGTAATATTACAACTCTACACTATTTAAAGCATTCAGTGATATTTTCTTTTTTTTGAATTTTATTTTTTATATACAAGGTTCTTATTAGTGATCCATTTTATACATATTAGTGTATACATGTCAATCCCAATCTCCCAATTCATCACACCACCAGCACCCACTCCACCACGTTCCCCACTTGGTGTCCATACGTTTGTTCTCTACATCTGTGTCTCTATGTCTGCTCTGCAAACCAGTTCATCTGTACCATTTTTCTAGGTTCCACATATATGCATTAATATATTTGTTTTTCTCTTTCTGACTTACTTCACTCTGTATGACAGTCTCTAGATCCATCCACATCTCTAAAAATGACCCAATTTCAGTCCTTTTTATGGCTGAGTAATAGTCCATTGTATATATGTACCATATCTTCTTTATCCATTCATCTGCCAATGGGCACTTAAGTTACTTCCATGACCTGGATATTGTAAATAGTGCTGCAATGAACACTGGGGTGCGTGTGTCTTTTTGAAATATGGTTTTCTCTGGGTATATGCCCAATAGTGGGAGTACTGGGTCCTATGATAATTCTATTATTAGTTTTCTAAGGAATCTCCATACTGTTCCCGATAGTGGCTGTATCAAATTACATTCCCACCAACATGCAAGAGGGTTCCCTTTTCTCCACATCCTCTCCAGCATTTGTTGTTTTGTAGATTTTCTGATGATGCCAATTCTAACTGGTGTGAGGTGATATACCTCATTGTGGTTTTGATTTGCATTTCTCTAATAATTAGTGATGTTGAGTAGCTTTTCATGTGCTTCTTGGCCATCTGTATGTCTTCTTTGGAGAAATGTCTATTTAGGTCTTCTGTCCATTTTTTGATTGGGTTGTTGTTTTTTTAATATTGAGCTGCATGAGATATTTATATATTTTGGAGATTAACCTTTAGTCTGTTGATTCGTTTGCAAATATTTTCTCCCATTATGAGGGTTGTCGTTTTGTCTTATTTGTAGTTTCTTTTGCCGTGCAAAAGCTTTGAAGTTTCATTAGGTCCCATTTATTTATTTTTGTTTTATTTCCATTACTCTACGAGGTGGATCAAAAAAGATCTTGCTGATTTATATCAAAGAGTGTTCTTCCTATGTTTTCCTCTAAGAGTTTTACAGTGTCCAGTCTCACATTTAGGTCTCTAATCGATTTAGAGTTTATTTTTGTGTATGGTGTTAGGGAGTGTTCTAATTTCATTCTTTAACACATAGCTGTCCAGTTTTCCCAGGACCACTTATTGAAGAGACTGTCTTTTCTCCATTGTATATCCTTGCCTCCTTTGTCATAGCTTAGTTGACCATAGGTGCATGGGTTTATCTCTGGGCTTTCTATCCTGTTCCATTGACCTATATTCCTGTTTTGGTGCCAGTACCATACTGTCTTGATCACTGTAGCTTTGTAGTGTAGTATAAAGTCAGGGAGTCCGATTCCTCCAGCTCCATTTTTTTCCCTCAAGACTGCTTTGGCTATTCGGGGTCTTTTGTGTCTCCATACAAACTTTAAGATTTTTTTGTTCTAGTTCTGTCAAAAAAGGCCATTGGTAATTTGATAGGTATTGCATTGAATCTGTAGATTGCTTTGGGTAGTAGAATCATTTTCACAATAATGATTCTTCCAACACAACAACATGGTATATCTCTCCATCTGTTGGTATCATCTTTAACTTCTTTCAACAGTGTCTTATAGTTCTCTGCATACAGGCCTTTTGTCTCCCTAGGTAGGTTTATTCCTTGGTATTTTATTATTTTTGTTGCAATGGTAAATGGGAGTGTTTCCTTAATTTCTCTTTCAGATTTTTCATTATTAGTATATAGGAATGCAAGAGATTTCTGTGCATTAATTTTGTAGCTGCAACTTTACCAAATTCATTGATTAGCTCTAGTAGTTCTCTAGTGGCATCTTTAGTGTTCTCTACGTATAGTATCATGTCATCTGCAAACAGTGACAGTTTTACTTCTTGTTTTCCAATTTGTATTCCTTTTATTTCTTTTTCTTCTCTGATTGCTGTGGCTAAGACTTCCAAAACTATGTTGAATAACAGTGGCAAGAGTGGACATCCTTGTCTTGTTCCTGATTAAGCTTAGAGTAAATGCTTTCAGTTTTTCATCATTGAGAATGATGTTTGCTGTGGGTTTGTCATATATGGCCTTTATTTTATTATTATTTTTTTTTTTTGCGGTACGTGGGCCTCTCACTGCTGTGGCCTCTCCCGTTGCAGAGCACAGGCTCCGGACACGCAGGCTCAGCGGCCATGGTCCACGGGACCAGCCGCTCCGCGGCATGTGGGATCCTCCCAGACCGGGGCACGAACCCATGTCCCCTCCATCGGCAGGCGGACTCTCAACCACTGCGCCACCAGGGAAGCCCCATGGCCTTTATTATATTGAGGTAGGATCCCTCTATGCCCACTTTCTGGAGAGTTTTTATCATAAATGGGTGTTGAATTTTGGCAAAAGCTTTTTCTGCATCTATTGAGATGATCATATGGTTTTTATTCTTCAGTTTGTTAATATGTTGTATCACATTGATTGATTTGCATATATTGAAGAATGCTTGCATTCCTGGGATAACTCCCACTTGGTCATGGTGTATGATCCTTTTAATGTGCTGCTGTATTCTGCTTGCTAGTATTTTATTGAGGATTTTTGCATCTCTATTCATCAGTGATATTGGTCTATAATTTTCTTTTTTTGTACTATCTTTGTCTGCTTTTGGTACCAGGGTGATGGTGGCCTCATAGAATGAGTTTGGGAGTGTTCCTTCCTCTGCAATTTTTTTGAAAGAGTTTGAGAAGGATGGGTGTTAGCTCTTCTCTAAATGTTAGATAGAATTCACCTGTGAAGCCATCTGGTCCTGGACTTTTGGTTGTTGGGAGATTTTTAATCACAGTTTCTATTTCATTACTTGCGATTGGTCTGTACATATTTTCTATTTCTTCCTGGTTCAGTCTTGGGAAGGTTATACCTTTCTAAGAATTTGTCCCTTTCTTCCAGGTTTTCCATTATATTGGCATAGTGTTGCTTGCAGTAGTCTCTTAGGATGCTTTGTATTTCTACGGTGCCAGTTGTAACTTCTCCTTTTTCATTTCTAATTTTATTGAATTGAGTCCTCTCCCTCTTTTTCTTGATGAGTCTGGCTAATGGTTTATCAATTTTCTTTATCTTTTCAAAAAACCAGCTTTTAGTTTTACTGATCTTTGCTATTGTTTTCTTTGTTTCTATTTCATTTATTTCTGCTCTGATCTTTATGATTTCTTTCCTTCTACTAACTTTGGGTTTTGTTTGTTCTTCTTTCTCTAGTTTCTTTAGGTGTAAGGTTAGATTGTTTATATGAGATTTTTCTTGTCTCTTGAGGTAGGCTTGTATTGCCATAAACTTCTCTCTTAGAACTGCTTTTGCTACATCCCATAAGTTTTTGATCATCGTGTTTTTGTTGTCATTTGTCTCTAGGTATTTTTTGATTTCCTCTTTCATTTCTTCAGTGATCTCTTGGTTATTTAGTAACATATTGTTTAGCCTCCACGTGTTTGTGTTTTTTACATTTTTTTCCCTGTTACTGATATCTAATCTAATAGCATTGTGGTCAGGAAAGATGCTTCATATTATTTCAATTTTCTTAAATTTACTGAGACTGGATTTGTGACCCAAGATGTGATCTATCCTGGAGAATGTTCCGTGCACACTTGAGAAGAAAGTGTAATCTGCTGTTTTTGGATGGAATGTCCTATAAATATCAATTAAATCTATCTCATCTATTGTGTCACTTAAAGCTTGCATTTCCTTATTAATTTCTGTTTGGATGATCTGTCCATTGGTGTAAGTAGGTGTTAAAGCCCCCACTATTATTGTGTTACTGTAGATTTCCTCTTTTATAGCTGTTAGCAGTTGCCTTGTGTATTGAGGTGCTCCTATGTTGGATGCATATATGTTTATAATTGTTACATCTTCTTCTTGGATTGATCCCTTGATCATTATGTAGTGTCCTTCCTTGTCTCTTGTAACATTCTTTATTTTAAAGTCTATTTTATCTGATATGAGTATTGCCACTCCAGCTTTCTTTAGATTTCCATTTGCATGGAATATCTTTTCCCATGCCCTCACTTTCAGTCTCTATGTGTACCTAGGTCTGAATTGGTCTCTTGTAGACAGCATATATATGGGCCTTGTTTTTGTATCCATTCAGCCAGTCTGGGTCTTTTGGTTGGAGCATTTAATCCATTCACGTTTAAGGTAATTATCTAAATGTATGTTCCTATTACCATTTTCTTAATTGTTATGGGTTTGTTTTTGTAGGTCCTTTTCTTCTCTTGTGTTTCCCACTTAGAGAAGTTCCTTTAGCATTTGTTGTAGAGCTGGTTTGGTGGTGCTGAATTCTCTTAGCATTTGCTTGTCTGTAAAGCTTTTGGTTTCTCCATCGTACCTGAATGATATCCCTGCCAGGTAGAGTAATTTTGGTTGTAGGTTCTTCCCTTTCATCACTTTAAATATGTCATGCCACTCCCTTCTGGCTTGTGGAGTTTCTGCTGAGAAATCAGCTATTAACCTTATGGGAGTTCCCTTGTATGTTATTTGTCATTTTTCCCTTGTTGCTTTCAATAACTTTTCTTTGCCTTTAATTTTTGCCAATTTGATTATTATGTGTCTCGGCATGTTTCTCCTTGGGTTTATTTTGCCTGGGACTCTCTGCACTTCCTGGACTTGGCTGGCTATTTCCTTTTCCACGTTAGGGAAGTTTTCGACTATAACCTCTTCAAATATTTTCTCGGGTTCTTTCTCTCTCTCTTCTCCTTCTGGGACCCCTATAATGTGAATGTTGTTGTGTTTACTGTCGTCCCAGAGGTTTCTTAGGCTGCCTTCATTTCTTTTCATTCTTTTTTCTGTATTCTGTTCTGCAGCAGTGAATTCTACCATTTTGCCTTCCAGGTCACTTATCCTTTCTTCTGCCTCAGTTATTCTGCTATTGATTCCTTCTAATGTAGTTTTCATTTCAGTTATTGTGTTATTTATCTCTGTTTGTTCTTTAAATCTTCTAGGTGTTTGTTATTTAATTCTTCTAGGTCTTTGTTAAACATTTCTTGCATCTTCTCAATCTTTGGCTCCATTCTTTCCTGAGGTACTGGGTCATCTTCATTATAATTATTCTGAATTCTTTTTTTAGAAGGTTGCCTATCTCCACTTCATTTAGTTGTTTTTCTGGGGTTTTATCTTGTTCCTTCATCTGGTACATAGCCCTCTACCTTTTCATCTTGTCTATCTTTCTGTGAGTATAGTTTTTGTTCCACAGGCTGCAGGACTGTAGTTCTTCTTGCTTCTACTGTCTGCCCTCCGGTGGATGAGGCTATCTAAGAGGCTTGTGCCAGTTTCCTGATGGGAGGACTGGTGTTGGGTAGAGCTGGCTGTTGCTCTGGTGGGCAGAGCTCAGTAAAACTTTAATCCACTTGTCTGCTGATGGGTGTGCCTGGGTTCCCTCCCTGTTGGTTGTTTAGCCTGAGGGGACCCAATACTGGAGCCTACCCTGGCTCTTCGGTGGGGCTAATGGCAGACTCTGGGAGGGCTCGTGCCAAGGAGTACTTCCCAGGACTTCTGCTGCCAGTGTCCTTGTCCTCAAGGTGAGACACAGCCACACCCTGCCTCTGCAGGAGACCCTCCAACACTAGCAGGTAGGTCTAGTTCAGTCTCCTATGGGGTCACTGCTCCTTTCCTGCGTCCTGATGCGCATACTACTTTGTGTGTCACCTCCACGAATGGAGTCCCTGTTTCCCCCAGTCCTGTCGATGTCCTGCAGTCTAATTCCGCTAGCCTTCAAAGTCTGATTTTCTAGGATATCCTCCTCCCATTGCCAGACCCCCAGGTTGGGAAGCCTGACATGGGGCTCAGATCCTTCACTCCAGTGGGTGGACTTCTGTGGTATAAGTGTTCTCCAGTTTGTGAGTCATGCACCCAGCAGTTACGGGATTTGATTTTATTGTGACTGCACCCCTCCTACCATCTCATTGTGGCTTCTCCTTTGTCTTTGGATGTGGGGTATCTTTTTTGGTGAGTTCCAGTGTCTTCCTGTCGATGATTGTTCAGCAGTTTGTTGTGATTCTGGTGCTCTCGCAAGAGGGAGTGAGAGCACATCCTTCTATTCTGCCACCTTGAACCAATCTCGCATTCGGTGTTATTTTCAATCACACCTTCAATAAAATATATACCTGACACTTCCTTCAAAGACAGCACATAGAAATTCTGAAAGCTGCCTGCAAACCTGCAGTTGAGGATTTCCATACCTCTGGAGCCTGAGTGCTCAAAATATCTAACTTCTCAGGGCAATCTCCGTGCTAAATCAGAGATTACCAGGAACAGGGCCCTACTCATTTCAGAATATCAATAGTGTTTTTTTATGCTGTTTTTTTTCCTGTGAACAAATATGTATTGACTTCTTACTGTGTACTAAGTACTGTTGTCACTTAGAATATATATAAATTTTAAAAACATATCACCTATCTTCAAGGTTATCTCAATGTAGTTAGAAAGAGAGAAAGACATGTAAATAAACAAATGCAATAAAGAGAGTATTGTACATATAAGTATCCACATGGTATCAGAAATATACAAGGGGAAAAAGTATCAATTCTGCCAGAAAATATCAGAATAGTATGTATAGAGTCAGAAACACTTTAATTAAGTTGTAAATAATAATAGCAATGAGAACAGCAGCAAGGCAGGTGAAATGTACTATGCTTATCTTACTTAATCCTCTTGACATCCTATATGATAGGTACTATTATTATCCCAACTTTACAAATTAGAAACTGAGGAACAGTGCGATTAATTAACATTAACCCATAGCTAGTAAACAACGGAGCTGAGACTTGAACCCAGGGTTTTCTGACTCCAGAGCAGACATCCTTAAATATTGCAGTATCAGAAATATTTCAGATGACACACATGCTGTTAGGAGAGGGAAACTTAGGGAAAGAGACCTAAAGAGAGAGAGAGAGAGAAATTAAATACAATAATTTCTCTGGGTAAGTGGTAATATCCCTAACAGAAAACTGAATATGAGAAGCGAAGCAAAGATGTAGTGAAAATAAGAAAGATGATGTGCCAGATTTTGACCACACTGAATTTTAGTGTCTGTGAGACATCCAGGGGCAGTGCCTAGGAGTCAGAGGATGTATGAGTCAGAGTTTAGGAGACATGCTGAGCTCAGGCATGCAGTTTACTCTCTAGGTCCCAGATGTGTCTCACCTACATGCACATTTGAAATATAAAAGTGGTTAAAACTATGCTTCTAAGAAGAATGTATAGTATGAGAAGAGGGGCAACAACAGGGATCTGAGAAATATCATTATTTAGACTAAAATAGAATAGTAGTTAAAAATCCCGTTTTATGAGCTCTCACAATCTCTGTGTACTTTTTCTTTATAATATTATCAATGGTGCAAATTTACAATTGTTGACAACTTATTTGAATAATTTCTTATACTCAATGAGTCAAGCCCCCTGGGCTTAGGGGTTAGCTTTTGCTAACCATTCATTATATTTCAAGCACTTAGCATGATGTCAGCACATGATAGGTGCTCAATACTGAATAAATGAGGAAGGGAAACAGATAAACTCATTAGAAATGTGGAAAGAGAGGCATGATAGAGTGCTGTCAAGAGATTCCAAGGTTTCTAGCATAGAATATACAGTTAGAATAGAAATGAATCTTTGAAAACCATTTGGTCATCCTCACTATAACACAAGAAGAAGCACTATAACAAGAGAGCAGAAAGCCCTAAGAGGGCAATAACCTAGATGAAACTGAAAAAGAACTGAGTAAAATAAGGGAGAATTAAAAGAAATCTAAAAGTACAACACAGGATCAATATGTCTATTGGAAGCAATAAATGGAAGAATAGACACTGCAAAAACCTGTTATTGAAATATATAGGGCAAACTTGAGAAGCTTCATCAAAAATATAGAGGAGGGCTTCCCTGGTGGCGCAGTGGTTGAGAGTCCGCCTGCCGATGCAGGGGACACGGGTTCATGCCCCGGTCCGGGAAGATCCCTCATGCCGCGGAGCGGCTGGGCCCGTGAGCCATGGCCGCTGAGCCTGCGCGTCCGGAGCCTGTGCTCCGCAACGGGAGAGGCCACAACAGTGAGAGGCTCGCATACAGCAAAAAAAAAAAAAAAAAAAATATAGAGGAAAAGGAAAGGCATTAAAGCTATGCAAATACTAAAAATAAAAAATGGACACTCAACGTAACAATCATGGATATCCTTTAAAATAAGCAAAACAATTAAACAGAAGCAACATCAAAATTATAATTGATGAAAACTTTTCTGAATTAAAAAAAATGAATATGCAAATAGATGTGGCTCACCAGATCTAAATAAAATCTAAGAAAGGTATTCTACATGCAAACACTCCTGAGTAAATTCTTGAGTTACCAACAGAAATAAAAATCCTCTGATAATCCAGAAATTTCCTTTAAATAGAAATGTAAAAACTACTCTTAAAATAAAATAAACATGGTGAATAATGCGTACATTAATAATGATAAATTGTATCCAAACCTCTAGTTTTTAATCAACTAGACATGTTGTAAGGAAAAGAGAAGAGGAGAGGGTTTCAGATGCAACTTCAAAATGTTTAATAAAATTCTTTATCTCACTTTCAGGGGACTTCAAAGATCCTATTTCATTCCTGACTTTGATAACTAGATAAATATAGCTTCAAAGAACTGCCTCCCTCCGTGTCCCAATCAATTCCAAAAAGCAGAAACTGCACAGTTCACATTTTCTAACTGCAATCCACTAAGGCTTGAAACCTTTTTTTAAAAATGTTTAACAGAGAAAAATTAAATCTTGGTAACTGAAAATACTCTTAACATTCTCCTAAATAACCACTGATTCAAAGCCAACCTATAATGAGAGACTACTTGAAAAATAATAAAAATGGGGCCATAATATCAAAACCTGTGATTGATTTCCAGGTCTGATTTCAGACATAAATTCAAAGTTTTCAATGCTTTTTCAGCATTATTTGTAATATTAAAAATTGAAACAGCATAACAAAAATAAGGCAATAGTTATTATTCAAATATTAAAACATATTTTTAAATATTTTTAAATGGCATAGAAAAAAGTTCACAAAATAATATAATGTGTAAAATGCAGTATCAAAAACTAAGTATATTATCATATGTGGTTAAATGAGAGGTGACATGCAATAATAACTTCTCTGAAAATTCAGAGAGAATTAGAAAGTAAAGGAATAGAGAACTAACTGCATAAATATATCTGAGAAAAGCAAAGTTTTTGACCAAATATACTTTCTATATGTCAAATCATTTTTAAAAAAAGTTTAGATCTGGCTGATGTATATTTTAAACGTCTTACCCTCAATACAATTTTCTAAACAAGCATATAAAATTTTCAGTACTCAGTGTGTTGATATTATTTTCTTTTCAATATGCTAAAATTAATCTACTATGATTGTGACCAATCTTAGGAAAAATCATACATCTAATCTCTACGGAGTTGTAACAGAGACAAATGATTTGATCTCCATGGACATAGATGTCATTGCATATTCTGAAGATAAGTTTTAAGAACAAGAACTGAAAATGGATAGACCATATTAGGTCAAATCTCATTATAACTATCTCTAAAAAAACCTATGAGACAAAACAAAGTTAATAGTAGCGAGTGAGTAAAAAGATACCTATTTACTGACCTCAGAGGGTGGAAAATGTAGCTGTAGGAACAAATGCATGAGAAAAAAATTATTTAAAAATGCAGTAAGAAACTCTTATTCTAGAGACTTTGTTACATTGACCAGATATGTTGATCTTTTGTGATCAACTTTCTAATTCAAAAATCAATTTATGTGTAGATTATAAAGACTGCTGGTATTCGAACTGGGCTCCTAAAAAGTCAGTATCATTCTGGGGGACCACATAAAGGATGTGCAGTTAGGAATCTAGTTCCTCATTCCTCACCCCATCCCAGTGTAAGCAAAGCAATTCTGATTTTATCATTTTTACATAATGAGGTTCAATATAATAGCTTACTGACAGGTTCAATAAAATATACTGTTGTCCAAAGAACAACAAACAAAGCTTGAAAGTAGCTGCTAATTATTTCACTAAAGCAAACTACTCAGGTTAAAATATCATATAATATGCACATATAATCTTTAAATTTTACCAAGGGTATTGTGGGAAGGTCTTTCTGCACAAGTGACATTTGATCTAAGATGTGCAGAATGAAAAGCAACAACTATTCAAAGAATTCAGGGAAGAGCATTCCATGCCATAGGAATAATCAGGGCAGAAGCCCTGAGTCAGTAAAGGGTAGAGAACAGTTTCAAGGAAGAAAAAAGACAGCAAGTGTGGCTGAATTACTGCACATGAAGGGGAAAGTGGAACAGATGATGCTGGATCAGCAGGTGGGTTTCAGATAGTCAGGGCCTTGCAGGCCACAGTAAAGAGTTTGTATTTCATTCCACAAGCAATGAGAAGTCACTGAAGGACATGAGCAGGGGAGTCTTTATGAAAAATTACTGTGGCTTCTATGTGATAATGGATTGTAAGGGAGCAAGAGGAGGAAAAAGAAACCAGTTTACAGATAGCACTAGAGTTAAAGGGGGAAAGCATGGTATCTTGTCTTAGGGTGACAGCAATGGAGTTACAGAGACATGGATATATTTTGAAGGCAGAATCTTCCTGAATTCACTGGTGGACTGGATGTGGTAGATAAGGAAAGAGAAAAATCAAAGATATTTCCCCTAATTTTGTGGACAATGGATAGTGCCATCGACTGAGACAGTGAACACTGGAGGGGAGATAAGTCTGGGGAAAAACATCAAGAGATCTGTTTTGGACATATTAAGTTTGAGATGCCTGTTTGACAACCCAGTAGATAAGCAGGTAGCCAGATATTTTAATAGTAATAACAACAATAATAATAATAGCTAAGAACTATTGAGCACTTCTATTACATAAGAGCTACTATTCTGAGTGTTTTACATCTATCACTTACATTATAATTTATCCTTTAAAACAACTTATGAAGTAAATACTATTAATACTATCCTTATTTTATAAATGGGAAACTAAGGCATAGAGAGAATAAGTAACTGGGTCATACAATTGTATGGAGCTGGAAACTAAGTCCAGATGGTCAGGTCCCAAGGTCCATCATCTTAACTTCTACTCTTCATGGCTCACAGGACTCTGGGGCCGAGGAAAGCAGTCTCAGTTATAAACAGATATTTAAGAGTTATTCATTAATTCATCAACTTTTTCATTCAAAATGTATTAATTGAGCACAAGCTCTGTTTGTGCCAAGCTCTGCTCTAATCAATAAAACAGATAAAAGTCTGGAGGAAACTCACAATACATCAGATGGTTATGAGTGTTATGAAGAAAACTAAAAATGTGTAAGGACAGTAGAAGTTCCTAGAGTTGGAGTATTATTTTATATAGCAAAGCCAAGATGGTCTCTCTGAGAAGGTGACATTTGAGCAAAAAGATAAAGTGAAGGTGCAAGCTGTGCATGTACCTTGATAGATGGAAGTATCACAGTAACTACAAAGGCCCTGGGGCAGAAGTACACTTAGCATGTTCCACCTTCTAGTACTAGGACCTAAAGAGGGCCTTTGAACTTGACCTATCCCTGACAGCATTCCTCCTTAAGGGGGAAATATGTGCCTGGATATGGGGTGCAGGGAGTTGCAGGAAAGGGGTGGGGGGGTGGTGAGGTGGGAGGTGGAGGGCAAGAATAGCAAAGAGCAGAGCCCTGGGGTCCCCCTACCAGTCTATATGCCCCAGTTTGCTTAACCAGTTTTCTGCCTTCTTCTATTATGACTAAGTATCTACCTTAAAAATATTCTTAGAACTAGAAACATTCCACACTCTTTCCATTCTTTTCCCTTCCAACCTGCCTCAGGTTAAACTCTCCCCTACAATCCAGCTCTGAAACCATGTCTTGCTCACTTCAATATCTGCTGACAAACTTCTTGGATGCAAACTGCCTGCCTATCTGGACATCTAAGATTACTGATGTTGAATTATCTCTCATTGCACATTCTCACTGATCACTGTTAGACCCTCCAGGAAGGACTCTTTGCCTACTCATTGACAGAAATTCTGGATATCATTTTTGCCTCCTACTGGATTTCCTCCCAGCACCTGCAACTGCTCATGTACTCCAAACACCTGCTCTATTCCTATAGTTCAATCTAATTTCAGATTTCTATTCTTCTTATACAGCACTATCCTGTTACAGTAGATAGGCAATAACTGGCCATACCTAAACTACATCTATAGCTATTCTTAGAATTGATTTGAAAATGTTATTTACCATTATTGAAAAGAGTAAAGCAACTATTACTTCAAACTGTAAGACCCTGGAGAGCAGTGTTATGTCTTAATTGCTTTTAATCCCCAAGGCCTAGCCCACCCCTGGCATAGAGTAGATGTTCAGTAAATGTTTTTAGATGGACAGAATAAATGAGTGACACTTTCAGGCATTTGCAAACTAAGCTAAATGCCATGGGGATGGTAGCACAGTCCTGCCTAACTGACTTTATTTTTCAAGTGGTAACGTTAGACCAACAATTTTTCCAAATTTTCACCAATGAAGCTGACTTACTATAGGCTTTTGCTACTGCCCTCTCCAAAAGAAAGGCAAGAGTGATCAACCTATAATTTAGAGGTTCAAGGATTGTCACTAACATCTTTTGAGGATATGTCCTGAGTCATGAGGTGGAAGGAACTAAAAGTGGACCCTGGGATAACAAAATTAGCTTCTTTCTAAGGTAAATGGAGACTTTTTCTAGTGTCGTAATGCCTTCATGACATTTCCCAGGCACCTGAATGATCTGATCGTTTCTCTTGCCAAGGGTTTTCTCAAGAGGAAAAAAAAAAGGTAAATAAAAGAGGTCTGTCCATTTCGTAATACATTGCCTTGAGTTCCATATGGATGTTTGCATTTAAAAGGTAATGGTTTTAAATGGCAATTACAAGGATTGATATGAGTTCTTAATAGGCAGAAAGGTAGTCAGATATGTTTAAATAATTTACATATTTATATCACAAGTCATGGGGGAAAAATAATCTTACTTAAAACTGGCCAAAAAAAAAATGGCAAAAATGAAACTACCTAGGAACTATTGTAGGCTTAAAGCATCATACTGGCTGTATGACCATGACATCAGTTACTAATGTTTAAATGTCATTTAAAAATGAATTGCTATGGTTTTTAACAAAAGACCTCTGTTTTGCCTGGTTTTCTTCTTACTCCACTTATTCATCAATCATTACCGAGAGCCAGCTATGTAACAAGCACTCTGCTAAGCACTAATAATAGACAGAAGCACAATGGCTCTAACCTCAAGAATTCTTATTCCAGTTAAGTAAAAACTGTTATGAGCCATTGTAATTATTATCTCATATTTTACTAAATTAACAACGCTGACCAGCTAGTTGGGAGACAGAGAGACCCAATCAACTTGCTTATTCAACAATTTGTGGTACAATATATGGATTATCTATATAGGTTATCTCTCTTCCATTTCAGTCCTGCTGCTTAATATTTCACTTTTTACTACTCAATAACATGCTCATGAGAAAATGGGCTAGGAAAATTAAAAGAGGTTAGCTAAATTATTCTTCAACTGATAGATTAGGAAGAAAGATTTTCATGTTTAACTGATAAATATATATGTATAAAATCCTTTTGTATGTATATCCATAAGAAAAAAATAATAGCCCAAAAGAAATATAAATAAAAGATATAAACTGATAATTCACAGAAGATGTCCAGCCTTATTATAGTAAAGAGATGTGACTTTAAACAGTAAGATGCCATGTTTCACCTGTTGCACTGATAACATTTTCAAACTTGATAATGTCTAGATGCTAAGAATATGACCAAAACAAGGTCTCATATATTACTGTAGGAGCAAACAATTTAGATAATGTTTTAGGAAGAGAATTTGGCAATATTTACCAAAAATTTAAATGCATATATTTTTCGCTCAGTAATTCTACTTTTAGAAGTCCATCCTACTTACACCATCTCTCAGAACAAGAGGCTGTTCATTTAGGCTTTGTTTCTAATAGCAAAACTGGAAATAATCTGAATTATGATCTTTTAAAAAAGGGGAATGGCTAAATAAAACATTTCACATACCATATAATACTATGTAGTGATTTAAAGTAATGAGGCTAAGCTTGTGTACTGACATGGAATGATATCCCTTATATAGCTTTAAATAAATGGAAAGCAAGTTGCAAATGATGTTCTATATGAATCCATTTTTTTGAAAAAAAAAGCTAACAAGCCTATATGTGCATGTGCTTATGTGTTTATGTTTAGAATAAGTCTAGAAGGATATTTATGAACCATTAAGGTAGACTCTCTATGAAGAATGAGATTGTAGCACGAGAAGGGAGGAATAGCACATGTGTACATCATTTGATTGTCACTAATGCCTATTATTTTAAAACTTCTTTATATTTTAACCACTCTTTTCCTCTCCATTAGCAGAGGAGGAAAAATTTTTTTAATTTAGATAATAAGCTGAAACCACAGTGTAAAAAGTACTCACCATAATCTTCAGGTTCTGTGTTTGTATTGATGCATATATGGGAAGCCTCTGCCCTAAAATCCCATGCTTTGACACCTGAAGCAGAGAGAGATGCTACCTGTGAGTACTGTTGTTTGTTGCTGTTGTTGTTTTGTTGTTCCTTTAGCACTCTGGGGTAGCTGTATGGCATTTCTCAACCCGGTCACTACAAGTTGGTTAACAACACTGCCACAAACCTCCTGGGGGGCGCAACATGGCAGACAGGCAGGTAGGAAAACTAGGAGAAAAAAGAACTCCTGAAAACATCCTGAAATAGTGTCATCCTGTTACGGAGTCCAAGCTTGTACTGCTCCCCATACAACAGGCCAATAAATAAAGAGACGAGTTGTTGGGGCAAGGAACAGCAACCTTATTTGGAAAGGTTGGAAAGGCAGCAGACCAAGAAGATGGTAGACTACTGTCCCAAAGAACCATCTTACCCAAGTTAGAATTCAGGCTGCTTTTATACTAAAAGGGGAGGGGGTGTGGTTGGTTGTTGAAAACTTCTTGGGTGTCAGAATCCTTTGTTCTTGCATCTGTCCACTTAGGTCAGGTCATGATGTTCATGTAAACCTCCAACAAGACAAATGTTATTCTCTGTTCTATAACTTTTTACTTCTATATGAATGGAAAAGTGTTATATGTTGCTACCTTTAAAGGTCAGCCTTGAGAATGGGCTATCCAGTAGCCCATTTCAAGCTGTAGGCAACATTCTTAACTTATAGCAAGAACAATAGAATACAAAGGTTAAATTAAAAGAAACAGATCCACTATGGAGTCAGATTTATTCTTCCTTATTACAATCCTGTATAAGTAAAAGCATTAATTATTCACAAATGCTAAGTTATATTTAAACATGAGAATTAACAAATGAACAACTAATGAACTTAAATTCTACCATTCTTTTTTTTTTTGGCTGCACCACACAGCTTGCAGAATCTTAGTTCCCTAACCAGGGACTAAACCCGCACCCTCAGCAGTGAAAGCACAGAGTCCTAACCACTGGACCACCAAGGAATTCCCTAACTCATGAATTTAAAATTGTAGGCGTAGAATCCATTTCCATATAGGGAAATATATGCACAAATAATAATAAAACTGGCTTTAAATCCCAGTTATTTTTCCTTTATTCTACTATTTTATGCTTTCCTATAGAATTGAGCTACATACTTTCACTCCAAACAAATCTCTGTTGTACAGAAATCTATAAGAAATGTAGCTGCCTTTTTTTTTTTTTTTTTTTTTTGCGGTACGCAGGCCTCTCACCGCTGCGGCCTCTCCCGTTGCGGAGCACAGGCTCCGGACGCGCAGGCCCAGCAGCCATGGCTCACGGGCCCAGCCGCTCCACGGCATGTGGGATCTTCCCGGATCGGGGCACGAACCCGTGTCCCCTGCATCGGCAGGCGGAGTCTCAACCACTGTGCCACCAGGGAAGCCCTGTAGCTGCCTTTTGAACCTTAATTTTACATTAACCTACTTAAGAATTCTTTCTTTTCATTACATTGTAGATATCTTTTTTCAGTCTTAACCAATTTTTGAGTTGGTGTTCACTTCTTGACCTACGTATCTTTTGGTGTTTTTAAACACGAATGATTAAACAAGAAAACTCTATGAATCAAAAAGATTGGCTTCAAATCCTGACTCAGCAACTTCTAGTTGTGTGTTTTGGACAAGGTACTTAAGACTCAATTTCCTCATCTGTTACATAGTTAATAGTGGTGCTTACTTTAGTTGTCCATGTGGATTCCCTAAGAGAATGCAGGTAAAGGGCATCCCACACAGTAAGTGTTTACTGAAGTATTATTATAATCACTCCCCTCAAATAGATAATGTAGTTGTGCATTAGCTCACACATGATGTTACACGGTTAGTCTTTATCTTAAATAAGAAATGCAAAACATATTACACTAAGTGAGAGCTGTTTAAAAACAAACAACTTTATCTAATTGTCTGAATTCTTTTAAATACCTTTAAAAATGCCTGGAAATACTTTCTTCTAAAATTTTAAATTTTAAATGTTGGCAGGAGTCACACAGATGAATGGCAGTCTGCAGAGGCTATAGTACACCCCTTTCCATTCTGACAGATTTAATGTGAGCCAGGCTTCTAATATTACCAGTCCTCCCCAGCAGGCCCCCAACCATGTTCTCAGTGGATCTTGATTAGAGAGAAACAAATAAGACAGGCAAATGTAGACACAATTAGATGACAGGGTTAATTCCCATTTCCCAAGCCTGGAAATAGTCTGCTGCGTTGTTCCCATTCTCCTCCACTGGCAACTCTGTACTCAAGAATGGGAGAGAACTTGGTGTTTCCCTCCAGCAGTTGGCCCAGATGCACTCCCCAAGAACTGCTGTTTCATCCTTCTTGAGGTATGGGGTGAAATGTTATACAACCTAAGAAGGGGGCGCACAGCCAAAAGCTGCATTGCCCAATTCGATGTTACCGAAGACTCAAAAGTGGGACACAAAAGACCCTTGCAACTTTATCCTTATGAGGCATACCTGAGGTATGCAAGTACACAAAAGCATTATTGAATTGTAGGATTCTCCTTGTAAGATTATAACAAGATTGCTTTTGTGAAGTATTTTTCAGGCTACTAGATATTTCTTTCTAAAAGGAGCTACTTATAAGATCTTGAGATAGGCAAATTCTGCAAGAGTTCTTCTTCCTAGCATCTTAAAACAACACTGCATTTCTTTTTCCAAATTACGTAAGTTGACAGCCACAGTGTTAAATTAAATGATGGCAGCCTTAATAATGTTCTTTTTTTTTAAATTTATTCATTTTATTTATTTATTTTTGGCTGCGTTGGGTCTTCATTGCTGCACGGGCTTCTCATTGCAGTGGCTTCTCTTGCTGTGGCGCACGGGCTTAGTTGGTCCATGGCATGTGGGATCTTCCCGGAACAGGGCTCAAACCTGTGTCCCCTGCATCGGCAGGTGGATTCTTAACCACTGTGCCACCAGAGAAGTCCCTATAATGTTTTTATTTTCAGTCATGTGATTATTGTTCTACATTTTACCTTCTTCCTAAGAGCAACATGATCAGTACAATATATCTTTTCTCCAGAAAAGTTTAACAGCTTCCAGAATTTTCTTGGATATTCTACAATAATTATTATAATAGTAGTAACAGTGGCTAACATTTATTGTGAGATTACTAATGACAAACACCATTCTAAGTGCTTTACATAAATTAACTTACATAATCTTCATAACAACCCTACCAAGTAGGCACTATTATTATTCCCATTTTACAGAGGAAGGAACTAAAGCACAGAGAGGTTTAGTAATTTCCCATAGTTACAGCTGGTAGCTGGGGAAACCTGAATTCAAACCCCAGCAGTCTGGCTCCAGAGTCTGCATTCCGAAATTCTAGGCCATGCTGCCTGGCTATCCACAAACAAGATGCACCTGTGATCAGACAAGGGTCTGATGAAGGTAAACACTGCAGTATTGGTTCTTGTTACATTGCAAGCTATGCTAACCACTACCCCCACAAGCCTCACCCCCAAAAATGAACAGTGAAGGAAATAAAAGCCCATTTCAAATATGCATATTTTTAAAATCTTACGTTTTTCTGAATAGTATATGGTTGTGCCATTTTGATTCATATTTCTACCTCCTAAAAATACAGCAGACATGCATTCATTTTAAAAATTTACTCTGAATTTTGTAAAAGTCCAAGATATGACACTTTATCCAATGTATTCTGAGACCATAAAATAGCATTAGTGTATAAGATCAATTATTCTGATTCACACTAAAGTCTTACAAGACCTCAGGCTCAGCATACATCCTTCTGAACACTCCAGGAAACCTCCAAATCCTTGGAATCCTCTGAATCAGACGTTGCCGACACATTTCTAGAGGGTCCATGCAGTTAATTTTAATACATAAATCTTATGGAGTATAATATAATCAGGAGTGGGGGAACCTAGGGTTAACTAGAGAGGGCACATTCCATGTAAGAACATTCAATTTTTTTTTAAATCATGTGTCAATCACATAAAATATGGCTAAGAATACATTCTGCTCTAAATGGAATAGCAAAGCAATATGCTTCTTGGTCTGACCAATCTGGCCAGTACATCTGATACGATGTACTCTTTTCTATAATCGCTTGTTTATTAGCTATCAATCTCCCAGTATAAGTTCCCTGAAGGGACAGAGTCTCTTTCACCCTTATATTCATTTAGTCATTCAAAAAATAGTTTTTAAGCTCCTACTAAATACCATTATTTTAGAAACTGGGCATATAGCAGTGAACAAAACAAGTGAATTCTCTGTACACATGCCTTTTTGATCTTATGGGGAGATACAGAATAAATGTATAAATAAATAAGAAAAATCAGACTATGTTACATGGTAATAAGAAATAAGGAACATAAGGTAGATAGGACAGAGGGTTTTGGGGTGGGAGTGAGGGTTGATATTTTATAAATGATAACAGAGATCTCTCCAAGAAGGTGACATTTGAGCAAAGACATAAAAGAAATGGTGAGTGATCCACATAGATATCCAGGAAGAGCTTTCCAGACAAAAGGAACATTAAGCACATACGTCCTTGAGTACAAAGTGTTTTGCCTGATTGAAGAACAGCAAAGAACCCAGTGTGGCTGAAGAGGAGGAAGCAAGGGCAGGAATAGGAATTTGCAGAGAAAGGTAAGAGAAGGGGGAGCTGTTCATGCAGGGTCTGGCAGACCACTGTGATGACTCTGGCTTCTACTCTGAATGAGATGGGAAGCCACTGGAGGAGGGATGTGATCTGGCTTATGTTTTAATAATATTACTGTGGCTATAAAACTGAGAATAGATGGAAGGAGGGTAAAGGTCAACAAAGGAGACCAGTTAGGAGGGAACTGCCATAATGAAATGCAACAAATGATGGTGGAGTGGACCAGACTGGTAGCAGACAGGATGGTAAAAGGCTATCAGATTCTGTATATATTTTGAGGTGAAGACAACAAGACTTGCTGATGGATTGCATGTGGGGTATGAAAAATAGAGAGGAGTCAAAATTTTTGGCCTGAGAAACTAAACAGAGGAAGTTATTAATTTACTGAGGAGGAGAAGACTATGGGAGGAATTAGTCTGGGGTGAGCGCAAGGGAAGAATCAGGAGTTCAGTGCTGGACAAAAATTGTGATGCCTATTGGGCATCCAAGTGGGAACATCATGGAAGCAATTGGACGTTTATGACTCTGAACTTCAGAGAAGATGTCCAGACTGGAAATATAAACTTAAGATTAGCCAGAGCATAGGTAATATTCAAAAAGACAGACAGGATGGAATTACCAAGGACATTATTGTAGAAGGAGAAGAGGTCCAAAGACTCAGAGCTTGCCAAGGTTTAGATGTCTGGAAGATGAGGAGAAACGACCAGATGAAACACAGTCATGACGAAGACAGTACCATGGAAATGCACCACCCAAATTCCCCCTTCAAGGAAGGACTTGCTTCCCAGTTTAAGGAAGCATGGGCAGCAGACAGTCACAGCTGTCAGCTACTTTAGGGTCCACCTCAGCAGCAGAGACCACCTCGGTCAAAAGCATGCCCTTCTCTGATAAGTCTACTTGGGAAAACAATATTTTCTATATGGAAGTCTATTCTGGCAGTTTTGAGTTAAGTGGTACTATAGTTAGTAAGACTGAGGGAACCATCGGATAAAGACACTTACATGAAATCCCATAATCCAATTCAGCTTTCTTCCTGTTTTGAACTCTAATATTTTTAAATGGCATTTTAATTCCAGTAAGTTATATGTTTTTTATCTAAATTAGTAACTATAAGTACTTCCCTAAATATTTGGGAAGTTCTAGCACTTCCTTGGTTATGCAACTATAGCAAGAGGCAAAAATACAGATTAAAGACAACTTCAAATGGCTTATTTTACCCAACTGCAATTATTTGCTAATTTGTCTATATTTCCAACAGACAATGAGCTTCTTGCAGTTAAGAACCATGCATCTTTGTATCTGTGGTATCTAAGCATGGACTAGTTCTGGTATGTGCTCAATAAACCTTTGATTAATTAATTAATTAATGCATCCTCACAGAGCTATTGAGAAGCAAAATAAAAATCATTTAAATTTTACCTTCTCTTCCTTCTTTTACGATAGAAATGCCAATAAAGAATGAAATGGCAGAAAAATAAGAGGAGGGAGGCAGGAGGCATAAAGATAATACACAATTAATTGGGTTTCCTTGGTGGCGCAGTTGTTGAGAGTCCGCCTGCCAATACAGGGGACGCGGGTTCGTGCCCTGGTCCAGGAAGATCCCACATGCCACGGAGCATCTGGGCCCGTGAGCCATGGCCGCTGAGTCTGCGTGTCTGGAGCCTGTGCTCCGCAACGGGAGAGGCCACAACAATGAGAGGCCCGCGTACCGCAAAAAAAAAAAAAAAAAAAACCACAATTAATTAATGGCTGATTGTATGATTATCTCTTTCACATTTGCTCATTTACATAAAAGCCTAAAGTGTGGCATGGTCAAACAATTTGTGCAATAGAGTACAGATTTCTTTATCACCAGTATATGCACTATCTACCAGTGTCCAACCACAATTGTTGGACTGTTTTGTTCACTTTTGAAAAATTGCATTTCACATCTGTAACCACATTTACATTGCAATATATTAATTGGATTTATGTATTTATAATTGATCGTTTTTACGCGTCACATTTCTAATCATTTAAAATGCATTAGTTACCATGGAAATAATGTCATCAACTAAGGGGAAACCTCAGTGATATCCACAAGTGATGAAATATGAAATCAATTAATATAATGGCTGTGCAATTTATAAGAGTTACTTAGAAAGGGTTATCTGATCTAATGTAAAATAAATATCATAGCATGAGAGAGGGTGTAGTCACTTTTTTACTCCTACAATCTCAGGTAAGTTCTATCATCAGCCACCCACTTAAAATGTATGCTTCTTTTGGATAAATTTGTCATATAAATCATCTCAGAAGTGGTCCATAGATTTAGTCATCCTCAGAAAAAATGAGAAATGAAATAAGGCAATTCATAGCCTATGCACTGCTCGTCCATTCCAGGATCTTTGCCTCCTTCTGGCTGTGTCTCACACAGAAGTACTGATTTCTCCATCCAGTGACTTCCTTTGTAGATGACAGACTCACCTCAGGAAAAGCCACAGAATAGGCAACCAATCAGGTGGTGAGACTTCAGGGCAACAGGAAAGTCTCTACATAAAAATTTTACCTCTCACCCCATGGTCTCTTGTGCATGAAATTCTACCATTTATTTCCATTTTTTGAGCATTGTCTTCCCTAGAAGACACCTTTTAAACTGCAGATCTGAAGTGCAGAAATTTGAGACAAGAACATATCTCAGAGATCCTCATATCTTATAGATGAGGAAAGTTTGCCCCTAAGTGAGGAAGTGGCTTCCATAGGATAAAAATATCAAGTAAAGAACAGGGCTAAATAAGAATCCCTATCTCCTAACTCACAGGAATAGCACTGGGAGCCTGCAAGAGGGGTTTGGAGAGAGAAGGAAAAATGGGTACAGGTAGTATGAGATGTGATCCCAGGGAACATAAGTGAGGAACCATGGAGAGTAAAGGAAGGAAAGCCAATATAACAATGCTTAGTGAATGGTTTGATATAGAATACCAATCAGGAGTGAAAAAGAGCCAGCCACTAACACCTAAAAACAACATAGGTGAACCCCACCAGCATAATACTGAGTATAAGAAGTCAGACCCAAAACAGGATATACAATATGAATCTATTTATATAAAATTTTAAAACAGAGGGGGCACAAGCTAGCATTCTGAGGTGCTCAAAATATTCTATATCTTGAACTTGGTAGTAGCTACATGCATGTATACAATGTAAAAATTCATAAAGCTATACATCTAAGATTTGTGAAGTTTTATGTAAATTTTGCCTCAATTTTTTAAAATCTTTAAAGAAAAAAAACTTTATTGAGCTGACCAACACTGTAGGTAATAAATGTTTAATTCTGCCAGGATCTTCAAGGTATTATTTGGAATGAACCTTAAAACTGTTTACCCAAGGGATGAAAGGGATAAACGCTTAACCATCACATCCCAGAACCTATTGATTGAGGTTTGCCTGATACGGCATTAATTTCTCTGCATGTGCATGAGTGCCAATGTGTCCCCCAGGTGTCCACCATATGGACTAAGAGAAGCCTCAAGGCAGAAATCAGGAGATGCACAGTTCATGCTTGTGATGAGGCACTGGCAAAATTTAAAAAAAAAAAAAATGGAAGTCTGATTAGAACTGTTCTCCATGGCTATGGTTAGATTCAGAGGTAAAGCTGAGAAGATATGAAACAATGATAGGGACGTGTCTGATCCACACAGACTTTCCACACATGACAGCAAAATGGTACTATAGGTGAGGTGTAAATGTCAAGTCCTGGTGGGTGTGAAAAGGGTAACCTTAGTAAAAGCAATGAAAAAATGATAAGGCAACAAAATTATGCCCCAAATAATATATAACCCACTTGGTTCTATGATGCTCTAAACCAGGAGTCCCCAGCCCCCAACCACGGACCGATTAGCGGTCCGCGGCCTGTTAGGAACCCGGCCACACAGCAGGAGGTGAGCGGCGGGCAAGCGAGTGAGTGAAGCTTCATCTGCTGCTCCCTATTGCTCCCCATCGCTCCCATTACCGCCTGAACAATCACTCACATTACTGCCTGCTGAACCATCCCCCCCATCGCTCGCATTACTGCCTGAACCATCACCCCTCCAACCTCCTCAACCCCTGTCCGTGGAAAAATTGTTTTCCATGAAACCAGTCCCTGGTGCCAAAACATTTGGGGACCACTGCTCTAAACTCACTGATCCCCACAAGAAAAAGCATTATGTGTGTGTGTGAAATAGAGGAATGAAAGAGGTTGTACTGCATTCTCCACAGCCTTCCATTTTCACAGTGAGACAGGGGTAGGTCTGTAAATAGATGCAGCAAGATCAATATCAGTGGAGATAACCTGACCAATGAGGAGATGCCTTTAATGACAGAGAGCTGAGAGAGAGTTTGGGATAAATGTGAAGATTTCCCAATCACCAAATACCCTGTAGTGCAGGCACTGAAACTTCATTAACTACTTATGAAATTTCCCTTTGGAGCAAATAACTTTGAGCACTTAGAGAGGGGGAAGGACTGAGAAATGCATTCCTTAGCAATAAAGTTAAGTACATTCATATAAATTAGTCTCTCTAAGGGACCCCAATTATATCACTGACTTGACCCTCTAGCAGGATTCAGCTGCTAGAATAACACCTTAAATTTGCTATAGCAAATCCTACCACAGGCAGAGAAAGAAACAGAGATTGTGTCACAGGCAGAGAAAGAAACAGAGGTTGTGTCAATCATAAAAACCAATGTTACAGATACTACTGTTGCCTGACTGTAACCAACCTTCATTCTCTACTTCCTCGTTTCTGTCAGTTAGCTCTTCCACAAACAACAGATATGACTCAATCCCACTATGACTGTATATGGCTTAAACCAAACAGAACATTCACTTTTCCTAGCCTTTATTACTGATTCAGTGTCATATGACCATGATACACAAGCATTTCCTCTTTTTCCTTGGAATTTTTCCCTAGGTGATTGATTGTAAAGCCAGGAACTGTAGCCACCATCTTGTTTATAGCCTATGGATGAATCATACACATGGAGGAAAGTATGTGAAGAGAACACTGCTCAAGGCAACTATGAAGCCCACAACACCTTTTGACTTAGAAATATGGGACCAACGACTTTCTGTGTTAAGATAGTTAGAGTTGGATTTTCTGTTGCTGCTGATTCATTTATTTTTCTTTTGTCTCAATTTTTAATAACTATGAACCTTCACCAAATAAAAGCTGGATAAGCCAAATATCAACTGCCCCACTAAAACACAAGCAGGACACCTTGGCATTTCCATTCTCTACTGAGGTTCACCATCATTTTCCATAATTTTTGTAGCTATATGGGATATTTCTAAATTATTTAGAATAAAACATATTTCTTTTCAGATAAACTGACTTGTTTATCTATTCCTATTTTTTGAGCATATTGTTATGAATTCCAGCTTCAGTGAAACTCTGAACCTACCCAAATTCATCCCGAAACATCTCTGAGGATCTAAGCTATAGCAGTATCTTGGCCTAGAACTTCATCGGAGGTAAGAAATTGGAAGAATAAATGATGATGCATTATTCTTTTTTTCATTTGTTTTTAAACAATCTGAGCAATTAAATATACACAAGCATGATTCTGGGTGATGACTGAGTTTAAGGTAAAAGAGAATTTTTTTTCCTCCTCCATCTTGCAAAGCCATTCACTTAGGAATTTTTTTAAATGCTGTTAAACTAAAGTGGAACAAAGACAATAAAGCCTCTTATTATCAAATTGTCGTTATAAGGTTTGCATTGAAAACTATCTACCCTCTTTAAACTATATATAAATGTGTGTTTCTATTTTTGTGTTTTTTATATATAATATATACACATATTCATGTAAATATATGTATATGAAGCCCTATGTATTGAAATTGTTTTTAACTGGACACTAGTTATCTGTTGAAAGGATTTTATAAAACCACTAGCTTTCACATACTTTTACCATGAATCGAGATCTGGTTTTCTACCATCTTTTTCTGTCCTTAAATTCCTAACTGTGCCTTGATGTTTTGGTAGAAAAGCAAGTCTTCTTGATGTTTTCAGGAACCCACAAGTCCCTCATTTTGTATATCTCTCCATATCATGCTTTTACCTTTTCATTCTATGATAATTTAGAAAGGGGATATTCTAAAGTAGGTGTTTAGCAATGAAGCTTTCCTTCCTGCATTTCCTTCCTTCCTTCCTGCATTTCCTTCATGGCCTGCTTGCCCTTTACTTTTTTAAAACTATTCAATACAATATACCTATTCTGCATATTTCAAAAAAGTGGTTTTGTGATATTATAACTGTGAGTCTTTACTGCTTCTATGTGAAAAAAATTAAAATCCTGAAATAAATGAACATGTCAGTCATTTCTTCTGTTTTCAACCAATTGTATAAAATTGATAAATGTGATTGATAAACTAGATAGACTTTAAAAAAAATAATTTCACTTCAGGGCTCATCTTAGAAGGATTTCCCTTCTCGCTTCTCAAAGAAAATACACGCCGCAATTATAGTTCCAATAGACTAGGTTACACTGCATCAACAGTCAATCCTAAAATCTCGGTAGCTCCAAAAAAAAAAATCAAGATTTATTCTTCACTCATGCTACCCATTCACTGTACATCACCTGGGTCTGCTCTGTGCTGTCCTCACTAGAATGCTGGCTAATAGAGCAGCCACTCTTTGGAATGCTCTTAATCACACTGGCAAAGGGAAAAGGAGAGAGTGTGATAAATCACCCACTGGCTCTAGCAGTTTCAACCTAGAAGATTTTGCACACATTTTAATGACCAAAGCAAGACTCATGATCACTCCAAGAAGGCAGAAATCCCAAAATGCCTGCTGGAGAAACCAGAAATAACTGGCAGAAGTACTAATGATTACCACACCACCAGACATAAATTCCTTCACTTTCCTGCTACAAATCTATAAACTTTCCTCCATCCACCTACTCATCCTTCCCTCCTTTAACAAGAGAAGTCCTCCTTCCTGACTAACATTTACCCTCCCTCCTCTGCCCCTGATATCTCAGGACTCAGCTCTATAAACTACTCCTTCTCCTCTGTATCTTTAACACTTTGTGTTCTCTTGTCCCTTCTCATCATAATTTGTAATTGCTTCTCCTAATTTAAAACATTAAAACCTGCCCTTAACCTTCCCATTTCTATTTCTTCCTATCACTCTGCCTCGTACCTCTCACAGCCACATTTTTGAAAAGAGATGTGTACATTCCCGTGGCCATTTCCTCAACTCTCATTCATACTTCAACCTACTGGATCTGGTTTTATCTTCACCGTGCAATTAAAACCATTTTTATTAAACTCACCAATGACTGACCTCTTATTGCTAAATCCCTTGTACATATTTTAGTTCTCAAGTTACTTAACTATTAGCAGGACTGTCTACTCCCTCCTACTCCTGAAAATGTTCTCTTCATTTGACTTTGTAGTACTACTTTCTTGGCTTTTTTCCTACCTCTCCAAGAGGTCCTGTCTCAGTCATTTTGAAAGTACCTTGTTCTCTATCTGTTCTTTAAATGGTGGTGTTCTCAGGCTCCTGCTCTAGTTCCTCTTTTCTTCTCACTCATTAGTCTCAGCCAACATGAGTGATCTCATCCATTCTCACAACTTCAATTATTGTCTCTATGCTGATGACTCTCAACTCTGACCACAAAGAGCTGAAACAATTTCACAGTCATCCCACCTACCACACTACCCTTTCAGTGCTTGCCTGTGTCCTAACTTCCAGATACACCAGATTTGATTTACAGGAAACCAGTCATCTTTGAAGCCAAAAATGAAAAGATAAAAACTGAAATAGAGTCCTTTATTAGCAGTTACCTACATTTTAATAAAATTATGTGTTTGTTTACTATCTCTCCTTCCCTGGTCTATCTGGGGTGGGAAGGATATAGTGTCTTAGTTATTATACTGTACCTCTAAGGCCTGGCATAGTGGGTGCTCAATAAATGGTTGTTAAGTAATGTTGCAATGCCACCTGGTGCTTCTCACCTAAATGTCACCATACTCAAGCATCCTTTCTGGGGAGTCTAGTATACCTGGATTATATGCAGGGGCATAGCAGCGCAGGAACTACTAAAAGTTGTCCTGTCTTGTTAAATGGAAAAATATGCTGCTGCTCAATTCAGAGAAAATATAAACCACAGTTATTAATCTGAATAGACTGTGTTGTTCTGAATTAGCAAGCAATCCTAAAATCTCAGAGGCTCAGAAAAAATCGTATTTATTTTTTGCTTATGCTACATCTCTACTGACGTTCTCCACCAACAGAAGCTGCATGAGAAGTGTTATGGATTAATTTGTCTCCTCCAAAATTCAAATGTTTATACCCTAACTCCTGTATTTGAAACAAGGACTTTGAAGAAGTAATTAAGATTAAATGATGTCATATGGGTGGGGCTCTAATTCAATAGGACAGGTGTCTTTACAAGAGGAAGAGACCCCAGGGAGGCACATGCATAAAGAAAGGTCATGTGAGATCACAGCAAGACGAAGGCCATCTGCAAACCAAGGTGAGAGGCCTCAGGAGAAACCAAACTGGCTGGCACCTTGATCTTGGACTTCCAGCCTCCAAAACTGTGAGAAAATTAATTTCTGTTGTTTAAGCCACCCGATCTGTGGTATTTTGTTATGGCAGTCCTGGTAAACGAATAAGAAGTAAAAATGAAAAACTCTGGGACTTCCCTGGTGGTGCAGCAGTTAAGAATCCACCTGCCAATGCAGGGGACATGGGTTCGAGCCCTAGTCCAGGAAGATCCCACATGCTGCAGAGCAACTAAGTCTGTGGGCCTCAACTACTGAAGCCCGCCTGCCTAGAGCCCATGCTCCCCAACAAAGAGAAGCCACTGCAATGAGAAGCCTGCAACGAAGAATAGCCTCCACTCGCTGCAACTAGAGAAAAGCCCGCGCGCAGCAACGAAGACCCAACACAGCCAAAAATAAATAAATTCATTCATTCATTCATTTTAAAAAAGTGAGAAAGTCACTGGTGTCAAAAATCCTCTTCATGTTGGGATGCTGCTCTGCTCCTATGAAGTTCCAAAGATCAACATGAAGAGCAATTTTCATCCATTGTCATTGGCAAGAATGTGCTGAAGTGCATGTTAAATGATCTCACTCTCCAGATGAGACCCAAGTCCCTCCAAACAGTCACTCTTCCCTGTATGACCAGTCTTCTTCTGGGTATAGTATTGAACATGCCTGAGGAGAGCAATTCAATAGAAGGCAAACAGGACCCAGCAGCAGGACACAAGCATATCTTATGAGAGAAGGTTGCCCTAGAAGATACAGCTATTCCTCTCCTTTAGAAGAGTTTTTTGAAATATTGCATTTCCTCCCTAATAAGAATGATAGAAGTGTTTGGTCCTCGGGGTCAGCCCACTCCATCCCTCTCCTAGTCTAGATTCTTCTTACTGGGCTTCCTTATGCCTCCCCCTGACTTCACAGTCTCTATACTGAGACACATTCTAGCAGTGTTACTCAGGGAAACTTCCTTATCTGCCTCACTGATTGCTTCTAGCTCTAGATTAATGAGTTCATTTTTTTTTTTTACAATAAACTTAGCAAATCACAACTCTAATTCAGGACCAAAAAACTGAATTCCATCCTTTAAAAAACAGTAAGTTATCACAAGTTCCTACATATTCTATCACTGCATTTATACCAGAAAATGACAATTTTTTATTTTATGTATTCTTACATGAGGCAGAAATATTATTTTAATTTTGCTACAAATTAGAACAATACTATTGATATACTGTCCTTAATAAGGTTGGCTACATTGAACATCAAGAAACAAATGCTCTGAAAGGTCATTTTTTTTCTGGTCATTTTTGTTTAATCCTGTGATATACTGGCAATGACTTTATTATCACTTAAAATAACAAAAAATGAAATACGCAGTTATGATTTCCATTCCTTGAAAAGACAGAAAAGAGACCCAATCTAAACTCTCTATATATGAGCCCAGACATAAGGAATGTGACCAATAGCAGTTATCATGAAGACTCTTTAGAGTCAGCTCCCATCTGGCTCTGGTGAAGTCTCCAGTTTACCCAGAAGGTATTATTACCTCTCAAGACAGATTCAGGAAACTCCTAGACCAAAGAAGCTATAGTTTTGATGGAACAGCAGTTTTGGGGGTGGGTTACCAGAGAAAGAACCAAGCTGCCCTGACAAAATACTTGATTATCTTCAAGCTACTGTTGGCACATCTCTACCCTTTGGAAGTTATCCTAGAATTGCCTCTAATCCCAGCACCTGCTCCTCCCCCACATATTTTGCTTCCTATTTGTCTTCCCATTTTGGGCTCATGACTACATCATAGGTTATACCATTCTCCGGACCATTTCCTAGCCCTTTTTTTGACTTTCAGATCCCTGAAGGTTATCCAGTGTGTCCTCCTGGTCTCACAAGTGACTCAGGTAGTGTCCAAATACTCACAATTAATATACTTATTCCTGAAATCACTGCTGATGTCATCTTTCCATAGCCGCCCCACCACGGTACCTTGGACAATAGCCATTCATCCCCAGGACCACCCCTACCCCAACTCTGCTGTGGGCCTGCAGAGATAAAGAAGATGCTTTATAATGACTGAGTTTAATTTGGTTCTTTTTGTTTCTATCTCCGACACCTGCTCAATAAAGAAGTGGTTTCAGACATTCTTCCCCTCTTCCCAGTAAGGATAACAGTTCCTGGCTCACACCCTACCCTCACTATCTCAGCCAGGGCCACGAAATACCTTCCAGCAATGCCCTACTCCTTCTGTCAAAAAGTTCAGCCAGTTCTGCCCTGAGTCCTGTTGGTAAAATTAACAGAAGACTCGTGTTTCCTTTTCAACTTTGCTTACGTCGGTGACTTTCCATTTCTCTAAATGTTTTCTAAACTCTCTTGCACTTAAACCATGTTGTAATGTTATAAGTCATTAAAGCAAAACAAAACAAACAAATTATCTTCAGGGTGTTGCTTTTTAAAAGCCTAAAAAATGAGGTCAAAACCAGAGTGGCTCACTGAATAGGATCAGCATCTTGAAGCATATACACCCTGTTACCCTATCTCAGAGAGAGGCATCCCATAATAGCTCATCTCCCAGCAGTTGCCTTCCCTGCAGTGCCGCCTGCTGTCTTGCTTCTGTGCAAACTTGGAGGAGGTCCCTGCCCCTTCCCTCAGAGGCACTCATTTCCGGTTGCCATCTCAACCTGACTGAGGTATTCAGCTGTCACTCATTCACACCATACATCCAGGAGTGTGATTATGATGCAGTTCTCTCTTTGAAAAAAATAAATAATGTAGATCTGCCAGTTTCCGAATTTGCCCTGCGGAGGTCAGTTCCAGAAAAACTTTTTGCTTTCTCTACAAAGCTTCTTTACTCAGACTTGTGCAAATAGCTGCTGCTTATTATCCCTCTTAGTAAAGAAAGGAAGGGGTAAAAAATAATGAAAAAAGTAACACATATATTGGGCTGAACACATATACTGACATCTGAAGCCACACCACACGTTAAGTGTTTGCACATGCATTTGTATTTTTGCAGAAACTGAGTCTGATTTGAGCACTGTTGAAACACTAAATCCATATCTCTTCACAATACATCATGCTGCCATGCCCCATACAGAGCTGGTATATTTTTAAGAAACTGGGGAAGAAAAAAGTATGGGATGAGTGGCCATTGTGCTAAAAAGAACTGCCTGTGAAACATCTATGGCGTTCTAGTCTCTCACTAACCTTGATTCACCAAGTCTCGTAGTTGTTTACCTTTTACCTACATAGTGTGATCTAAGAAACAAAAAGATGTCCTTCCACCTTTTGAAGACAATGCCTGAAACTTTAGCCTCACTTCCCTCCACTCCCTTTGGATAAAGGATTTGTGGTCATCATTTGTAGAAATGCTACATAGATTCTGAGATATATTTGCTTATACCTGATAGGAACACCTAATAGATGAATTAATAGAATACTTACTTAATTTACTAGTTAACAGAGTGAACCTCAGTAATGGAGCATTAGATAGCTTAGTTTTGGTGAGGGAAAAGAGGAAGAGAAGATGGAGGAAGTGGAAAATCTAAAGTCCAAGGCACTGAGGTAGGGAGAGTTTGGGGAGGGCAGTCAAGGGGAAACACAACCCAATTTGTAACAATCAGGGTAGAGTTGAAACCCTCAAGGCAGGAGGAGGCGGTAGAAAGAGAAAAATAGAAGGGTACCAAACCCAATCTTGGCCTAAGGGACAAACCCATGGAAACTAATAAGGGGAAAAGAGCTAGAACAAATAATGAGAAACTAGTAAAAGCGGAGGTAAATTGGGCACAACAGACTCCTGAGCTTATCTCCGTTACAGAATAAGTATCACATATCGCTCTTTGTAGAAACGATTTATTTGCTTGCACCCTTCTCCAGGTCATGGGTTTTTAGAGGACAGGGACTCTGTGTATATTTTATTTGTGTGGGACCAGAGCCTGGTGCACCGCCTCGCACACTGTAGAGGCTCAATTCATGTTTGAAGGGTAAATGAATGAAATCAGTTTCCTTTATTTTCTATTACATAAAATCCTTGCTATGAAGAACCAGATGTACTTCATATATGGTGGCACTTCAGCTGTATACTCAGGATTCTTAGAGGTGCTAAGGCCCTTTGAAAAGTATAAACTGTTTCATTTACAGAAAAGCAAATATCTTTTCTCAGAAATGTAGTAATGTCCAATATCTAACAAATACTGTTTAGGTGATAATTATTGTCATTTGTAATAGGCATTTTACTTATTTTCAGGGGTCATTATTTATGGTTAAGCATGCTTCTTTACATATTCTATTTTTATATAAATCATTTAAATCAAACTCTATCTTGACTTCTACTGCATTATACTTCAATATTTGTAAGACAGATTTAGATAAAATATAGCTAAGGGGCTTCCCTGGTGGCGCAGTGGTTGAGCATCCGCCTGCCAATGCAGGGGACGCGGGTTTGTGCCCCAGTCTGGAAGGATCCCACATGCCACGGAGAGGCTGGGCCCGTGAGCCATGGCCGCTGAGCCTGCGCGTACGGAGCCTGTGCTCCCCAACGGTAGAGGCCACAACAGTGAGAGGTCCGCAAAAAGAAAAAAAAAAAAAAAAAAATATATATATATATATATATATAGCTAATGATTCCAAAATAGTTCCTCTAGACATGCTATATGTTTTAATTTAATTTCCTTCTTACGTATCAGGAGAAAATTGTATGAGATTTTTTTTCCCATGCATCTCTCTTTCCTCAATATCAAAGTATTCATACTGAATTATTTTAAAAAGGCAACGTTTAGTATTCAATCAAATAATAAGGAGAACGTGTTCCTTCTCAGTGGTTTAATAATAATTCTTGCATCACCAACCCTGAATATTCATGTTATGGAAATGTGTCCTACTTCTATAGATTTCATCACTGTCAGCTGGTGCCACAGCAGAACACAGGGACACTTAGTCAGTCTTAATACATTCAGGATTTCAGCAATTACCAAAATGTCTTCCCTGACTTACCATCAATAATTCAACTTTTGAGGAATATAATACTGAGACACAGGAGGCTGACCAATAAATATGCTGCTATTCTTTGGAAAACGGGGACCTAACTGCATAAAATTGTGATATCACTTCACTCAAGTCTTACTTCAGCTATATCTGCATGACACAAAGACGACCGATCGATTCTGTGGGGGGAAATAAATCAATCAAGCCAGGTTTTTTCGTCTTTAGGTAAATGACCTATAGCATATTTATTTTTTCCCTCATTTTGCTGTTAGAACATAGTTTGTCACTGGTCTGATATTCATCATCCTCCCTCAAAACGTATTTATCATGCTTTAAAACCTCAATTCTGACCTTGGGCTAGTCAATATCTCTAAGATCAGTTTCTTCATCTGTAAAATCAGAAAGTTGGATTGTGTTGGGATCAACAAATTTGTTCTGTAAGGAGACAGATAATAAGTATTTTACGCTTTGAGGGCCATACAGTCTCTGTAGCAACCAATCAACTCTGCAGTTTCAATGCAAGAGCAGCCATATATAATACGTAAATGTGTGGGCATTTCTGTGTTCCAATAAAATGTTATTTTCAAAAACAAGCAAGCAGCAGGACAGATTTGGCTTTGTGCAGTAGCTTACCAACCCCTGTCAGGGCTCTTTCAAATCTATGATTCTATATGTTAGATACATATAAGGCACCTGAACACCTGAAGAGGGAATGAACTCATCTAGCCCCTCAATAACCCAGGATTAAAGGTGCACAGAAATTCCCCATTACTGAAAACTTCCTCTGAAAAAATCAAGTAGACCTAAGTAAACCCAGCTGATTAAAAGATTAACAAAGGTCCCTCCACTCTGGTCAGTCAGCATACATTTTATTGGTAGCCCAGGGTATACAGACACTAAAAAATCCAGGCCAAGTCTCTAAGTTATTTCTGGATGAGGGGAGAATATGCACATGAGCTTACAAGAATAATAGGATTTCACTCCAGGTTTTGTTGCTTTTGACTGCGCTGAAAGAACTCATCAGCATTAAAACAAATATTAGGTCACAATGCAGCTTCAAACTTAGAGAAAAAAAAGAGAACCATTTTTCATCTCTATATAGAGTACCTATTTCATTGAGTAACTCAGGTGGTGAAAGCCTCAAAAGTCAAGGTCAATAAAAAAGTCAAGGTCATGTGTTAATCCCTTGTGAATGTCTGTCTATGAAGGTCTGCAGTTTCATCTTGTTCCACCACTATGAATTACGCACATACAAATATAAACACAGAGGGACCATAGCTTGAGAATGCTCATCTGTGGAGAACAAGTAGATAACTGTGTGCTGAAAGATGATTCTGTGACATTCAAAATAAATTTTTTAAAAATTGTAGGGGGTATTACAACTGCCTAAGAAATATGTCCATAGTGACAAAGAATCCTAAGATAATAAAAAGAATGACAGAGCTCATTTGGTTTACAGCAGTTTCTCAACCTCGGTACTACTGACATTTGGACTGGATAATTCTTTGTCGTCAGGAGCTCCTGTGCATTGTAGGATAGTTTACAGCATCCCTGGCCTCTCCCCACTAGATGGAGTAACAGCAGCTCCCTTTTCTCCTCCCTTAGTCATGACAAACAAAAATGTCTCCAGACACTGACAGATGTTCTAGATAGGGGGAGGAAAGGGTAAAATCACAACGGGTTGAGAACCTGTGGATTACAGAAACTTAAGATATAGAATTAACCATCATCCACACTTCAGGAGTCAAGTGGTACCCCAGACCCAACCTGATATTCACAAATATTTTATTACAATGACTTCCAAGATCCCTTCTGACTAATTATTTCCTTATCCCAATACATCACAGAATCACCCAGACGACAATGAGAACAAAAGTGCAAGGGACATTATCTGGAGGAGGATTACTACTGTCTTAGTCCTTTGTCCTAATCCTAAGCAGTATCTAACCCTTGCCCAATGGCAATGTTACCATTTCTAAATTTTACACACAGGGAAATCAGACCCAACTCACTATGTATCCCACTTAACTCCTAAATTATTGTTCATGATTGCTTGTTCCAGTTACTGGTAAAAAGACTTACAGAGCCTTAGGCCATAGCTCAGTGACCCAGCACTGAGTCAGTCTGTATGAATTTGAGCTCTTAAATCCCTGATTTCAAACTTTGTTCCAGGACCTAGGTCTCTTGTATTCCTACCATTCCACAGTTTTCTTAGGCAGTAGTGCCTATTCTCCAGACCTCACTTTTGGGTCCCCACTACCTGCTACACACTTCCCAGCTAACCATAATCTATTTGTTGAGATTTCATTGGGTAATTTCCTGCTAATATCTTCCCCTATCTGCTCTTGTGGGTAGAACCTTGTGGTTCTACTCCACTTCTGTGTTCCAACTAACTCTGTTCTGTGAGGTCTCATTGTTGCATCTGGCCATGAAATCAATCATCTATTTATTCATTCCAAAACAACAGTAATCACAGAGGAAAGAGAGGAGAAGCAGTTGTGTGGTTACTTCAAAGGCATCCCACCCTGAAAAGCTTTCTAGTACAACCTGACAACCAGAACTCTGATTATTAAAAGAAAAATCTGCTCAGGATATGCTGTTATGTTGTATTACTATGATATGAGGCTTTCTAACATTCTGAGTCATGCAGAAATTTCTACAACTCTCTGATATTACAGGTAGAGAAGACAAAACCAGAAAGAAGTCAGCAACATGATACCAAGAAGAACCATCCATGAATGGTTCTTCTCTGCATGATAAAGTAAAAACAGTAGAAACAATAAAAAGTGAAGACAAAACATGAGATATTCATTTTTAAATCTTACACAAAATCATGTTTGACCCCAATTTGAGGGGAAATAATATTAAGTCATGTTTAAATATAAACATAGGGATGTATATTAATGTACCCTTGCTTTAATAGTCATAAAGCCAGGAAAAGTTTATTCAAGCATAAAAGTGACCAGGAAACATTTAAACACAAAAGTGAATTTTATTTCACCTCTGAGGTGAGGTTAAGGAGAAAGTGTTTTCTTGGCTTGTGCTGCATATAATAAGCACCAGTGAAAAAAATATCTGAAATATAAACATCCTAAACTGTAGAGGCTTAACCACATGACATGTAGAATCTCCAAAGGTACGCAGTGAGAAGAGCATGGGCCAGGATCCCAGGGGGGGTAAGGGTGGGCAAGAGGCTGGGGTTGGGACAGGGGCAGATAGAGCTCATGCAGCTGGAAGTATACAGCATGAGAGGTTGGCTACTACGCAAATCCTAATGACAAAGAGGACTGCCCCAGTGCTCAGGGTGAGGTTACTTCCACAGAGACATTTCGAGTGGAGCCCAGCAGCAGGCAGAGACCATAGCAATACCATGATTCAAGGAAGGTCCACCTGGTTGGAAGTAAATCCCCAGCCACTAGCTCAAACTTGTAAATAGTGAAAAGAAGAAGTGTGAGATGGACAAATTCTAGAATGGCAGTCATGCCTCAGTCAAACATCCTGGGTTCCAGATGGAAACAGAAGTGTAAATCAGGTATAAAGTCAGAAATCCAGGAAGTCAATTTCTAGAATCTATCCACTAGAAAAGACAAAGTTCTAGCTGAGCCTTGCTCATTCATTCATTCATTCATTTATCCAATCCTTTGTTCACAAATTCATACTAAACACCTACAAAACATTACTAGACACTGTTCCTGGCCCTATGGATTCAACAGGGGAAAACAAGCATCATCCCTGCCCTTGTAAAGAGCTTTGCTGGAATTGCTTCGGGGCTTGAGTAGTGGTGAATATTTAGGTTAAAAAACTTCATCAAGACAGGGCTGTTGGACACTACCAGTGTTAGCAAGATTGAACTGCCTGTGCCCATGAAAAATTCTGCTCCAGCCCACAGGCAGCCAGATCAGTAGCAAGAAAAGAAATGTAGTTCTATGACCTTATAAACATATATTAAATAATAAATGGAGGACAAGGTGATGATGATGATGAGTAGTTATATACTTGTTTCATGATCCAACCAAGAGACTGAAATCACATCATTTATTTAAACAGAAAGTAATATAAAGAATTGTTATATTCACTAGTTTGTTGTATTTTTTAGATTCCACATATAACTGATATCATATAGTGTTTGTCTTTCAACAAGCTAGTGAATATAACAAAAAAGAATCAGACTCACAGATGTGGAGAACAAACTAGTGGTTACCAGTGAGAAGAGGGAAGCGGGGAGAGGCAATAAAGGGGTAGCGGATTAAGAGGTACAAACTATTTATGTATAAAATAAGCTACCAAGATATATTGTACAACATGGGGAATATAGACAATATTTTATAAGAACTATAAATGGAATATAACCTTTAAAAATCGTGAATCACTATACTGTACAAAAAAGAATTGTTAATTCAGTAAAAGTTGTTAATTAGCTATTGAAAAGACAAAAAGAGAACTCTAAGTTATCACAGAGATAGTAACTGCAAGATGCAACTGCCATCACTGAGTTTGGAGAAATAAAGGAAGAACTGGGAATTGTTAACAGTTAGAAGCCTGGAGGACAGACCCCATGGTGTTGAAACTCAGATTTCTGAGAAGAGGAGATACTCAGATGGTGCTAGGTCCCTGAGCTCAGAAGTAGGAGGCATCCCAGACCTGGGGAGGAGATGTCCCAGAACTCTGAAAATGGGGAGCTATCCAGCTGCTACTGGGGTCTTTAAGGGTTGGCTCTATGGGTGTTGGGAAAAAACTGCAAACTGGACTCAACTGCTGCTATTGGAACAAACTGCTGCTACAGAGGTAAAGAAGCACTGCTGGGGTGACACTCACGGGGGAAAAAAAAGCCAATAGAAAACAAATAGGAAGAAAAACAGAAAATAAGAGCAAAGAGGAAGAAGCATGTTCCATCTACTTCCTCCTGCTTGCAGTCTCCCTCTAGCACCTCCAATGACAGAGTTAAACCAATTGACAAAGCAGAAATGTGATTTGCAGACGCCCAGCCCCAGTATCGAAAAGCAAAATATAGAAGAGTGGCTTTGAAACTGAGAGATGATAGTTTAAATAACCATCCCAGCAATCTAGCGCAAATTATTTACCTTTTGGAGACACAGTTTGTCAAATAAGGACAATAATGCCTACCACAAGAATATGTTTTGAGAATTAGACAAAATATATATAAAGTACTTCACATAGTGCCTGAAAAATAAAATGCATTTTTTCACAATTAATGGTTTCCACTCCTGATTCATCCTTCCAAGTACATCTGCCACCTCCGGTGCCTTCCTTAAACAACTACATTGTAGAACCCCATGTGTGGCCTAATCTATTGCCAGAATATATCTCAGCAGGAAAAGTCTATTTATAAGGCCTCAATCAACAGGGAAATCTTCTAAGTTGGGGACCATATTTTGGCTGTTGTATTTTCACTTCCATTCCTCCCTGTCATCCTGAAAATCTGGCAAAAAATATCACCTACACACTTCCTTGCCCTTGCCACCATCAATCCAATAGGCTGGCTTTCCATTAAGACACATTCAAGTTCCTTCTTTCCACTTCGCAAACAGTTCTAGCAATGTTTCATACTTGATCCAACACTTCTCACCCCAAAGAATTGTCTTCAATACCTTGTGGCCAGGAGGATCACATGCCCAAAAAGCAGACATAGGAACTCATTATCATTTTCCTGATGTTCTCTATCCAGCAGCCATTTTCCTCAGCAACATTCCAGACATCAGACACCTAAGGCCTAGGTAGAATTACTGAAAGCAGAGCAGTAGCAGATGCGTTATGGCACATTTTAGAGGCAAGAGCCACCGTGGCCCTGAATGGCCCATAAAAACCAACTCTTACAAAAAATCAAAATATAGCTCTTCCACAATCTTGCCTAAAATTGTGGGTTCCTAATAGTTCATTCCCTTCCAGACCATGGCTCATGCGGTTCTACCTTTATTAACTCTAAGACCTCGCGAAATTTTCTTAAACCCCTAAGCCTCACTTAATTCCTTGTGGAATGGAATCCCTAACATTATCTCACATTTTGTTGTAGGAATTAGAAAAAACCACACAAGTTCAAGGAGAGGGAAGAAATGGGGAGTTGTTGTTTAGTTGGTATAGAGTTTCAGTTCTGCAAGATGTAACAAGTTCTGGAAATCTGTTGCACAGCAATGTGAATACATTTAACACTACTGAACTGTACACTTAAACAGATACAATGGTAAATTTTATGTTCTGTGTTGTTTACCACAATTTAAAAAAATGTTTACTGAATGAATGAATGAATGAATATAAAGTTCCTATCACATGTGCAGGCACACACACACATACAAACACACACACGCACAACACAGATTCATCACAATGTCTGGCACATCACAGGTATTCAAATATCCATGAGGTTTTGCCTTTTTTGCCTTTGAGTCTCCCAACAATCTCTTGACTTCAGCCTCACCTGCATGAATTACTAATTTTTCTTCCTCTGAACACTGTGTAGACCTAATCACATTCTGTCCAGTGTTACTCCTTAACATTTCAGTTTGGGCATGCTTTATCTTGCCAAACAGATTGTCAGTTCCTGCAGAGAAGGGACCATATCTTATACTTCTTTTAATGTTCCCCCCTTCACATCCAGTGCAATCTTTGCATTAACTGTTGGCTGAGATTCTACTTCAAATGAGATGCACCTTCCCAGAGACAAAACATTCCAGTTGCTGCTGCCTGCTCTTGGTCCTCTATCATCATAGATCAACATTTATTGACCTGTTATTTATATAGAGATCTCTGTTAGGAAGACGGGGTAAGAGCAATGGACAGGGAAGATAGGAAGACAACTAAATGATATGTAAGATATGATTATTGTCCTCAAAAGGCTTACAATCTATTTGCACAGACAAAACAAACATACAGAGGTTGGTAAAATTGCAAGGAAAAAAAGCTAAGTATCCACTGAGTGTTACGGACAATGCAGGTATTAAAGAGGCCATGGATACTTCATGGGAAATTAAACAAGAGATGAGCTTTAGAAAAACACAAACAATAGAGTATATATTCTTTAGAGTTAAGATGATTCTTCAGGGGAAAAAAATGTATCTTCCTACTAACTCTGAGATAAAATTATTATACATTTTCAAGATAATACTAATAACATTATTTCAGGCACTGCAGTAGACTCTACATACTATCACTAATCTAAAAAAAAGGAGGGGGTGGTATAATCCCTGTTTATACATAAAGAAACAGTGTGAAAGAAACTAAGCTACTTCTCTACAGATGCAGATAGTAAGTACTGGATTTGAACACATCTGTCTGACTCCAAAGCATGAATTCTTCCCACTATACAACTCATTCATTCATCAAACATTTACTTAGCAAGTGTTGTGCTGAAGATAAAAAACTAAGTAAAACATGATTTCTTCCTTCAAGTAGTTCTGGTCTGGTGAGGAGGCAGTTATAGAAAGAAACCATTTCAACCAAATGTGGTGAGTCCAAGAATAGAGACTTGCAGAAGAAGTTATGGAGTACATAGGAAGGAAAGCTAATCCATCCTGGAAAATCCTGGAAGATTTCCTGGAGGAACAGAATTCTTTGTTAAGTCTAAAGGAATAAAAGAAACAACAATAGCTTACATTTGTGTACTTACTAGGCAGATACTATTATTAGCCCTGATTTACAGTTGAGAAAAATTGAAGCACAGAGAAGTGAGCAACTTAAACCATTTATAAACAAGTGGTAGAGCCAGGATATGAACCTATTCTCTCTTAACCTCTACAGTATACTGCATATGAGTAGGAGTTTGCCAGAAAAGTAGACTGAAGAGGAGAATTTTTTGCAACAAGAAAATTGAGAGCAAGGCAAAGGCAAGAAACTGCCCTGTATGGGATCATATAAGTACCGTATGACTGAAGCAGGAAATAACAAGAGATGAAATTAGAGAATTATGGGCCAGACCACAAAAAGTCTTGTGTAACATGCTAGGCTCTTAGAATTTATCCTATAAACTATGGAAGAATGTCTTCAGATTATGCCAGCTATTTAGAGGATGAATGTCAGTTAAGACTAAAGGGAAGGAAGTCCATTAGGAGACAGTCGTCATTATTAATTATTATTATTATTATTATTATTATTACTGTAAAAAACAAACAACATGAATTTATTCTAATAATTTGTAAGTATACAGTACAGTACGGAGACCATTTTAATATACAACAGAAAGAGAATGAGAACTTGAACTTGGGTGGAGAGAACAAGATGGAAAACTAGGAAATAAGACATGTCTAAATGGCAAAATAGGCAGAACTTGGTGATGAACTGAATATGCCTACCTCCCTATCCATCAGCATTTCCTTTTTAAAATAATTTATTCAGGAAAAGAGACAGCATAAATGTATGCATTTGTCCTTCTGAACTGGTTACGCATGGTGCTAGGCCCAGTAGCATTAAAAATGATTGAGACACACTTCCCATCCTAGAAGAACCTGCAGTCTGGAGTGGGAGTGAAGAACAAGACAGGCGCAATAAAGGGTTATGTGGTTATGAAAGAAACAGGTACAACATGCTCTGGGGATCCAAGGCAGGAATAGTTATCCCCAACCTCGGGAGATCAAAGAAGGGTTGAAGGAAAAGATGCCCCAAACTGAATCTGAAGAAATGAGCAGACACTTCCAGTGGATCATGTATTACTTGACGTAAATGTTTCTCCAGTGTAGTGTGGCAGGAACACAACAGAACAAACAGTTTCAATGAATTATGCAGAGGAGGTGAGGGGGGGCAAGATAAATATGTGGACCCCTGAAGGTATCAAAAGTAGAGCAGGAATTTGTTAGCTGCTAGTTCCTCCATTAAAACACCAAAGCACAAGTGGGAAAGTGAGGTCACAAAAAGATGAAGGTGAGGAACAAGATAGTGATCTGCAATAAATCTACAAGAAGTGCTTTGGTTTTATAGTGCTGTCTGTGGCCACACCATCACACTCCATCTAGCTCCACCTTGAGGCACAGAGTCAGAGCTCAGTATGCTTGGAGAAGTATGTAAGTCTATTAGGTACACCCTGAAACCTAGCATTTCCTATAATTGTAGGATGTTATCTTGAGATTCACAGTTATGGGTATGTGCATCAGGCAGTTCCTACTGCTCTTCTAAAGGATTTTAAATCACCTCATAACAACTTATGTTTAAAAGCCTCACTGCCTCAGTCACAAATATTGATCTTTGTGAACAAAAGTACCTTTTTTTGACAAATGTGTTTATAGAGACATTATTTTTTTCTAAATGCAATGCCCAATGTCAGAAAAGCAATATTATTCATGAATATAAACCCTCAGACTTGAAAAAGAACACCTTTGTTTAACCTGTTTAATATACAACATCTATGCAAACAATTCCTAAATCTCAAGCATCTTTCTGGAAATGGCTATTCATTCCCTTCTAAAGTCAAATTTCTACTGCTGTCCCTAACAATTAAACAAGAAAAAAGGAAATTCAGTTGCTGAAATTGATCACAGATTTTCAAGTTCATTTAACATACTGTCTTCAACACAGCAACATAGGCTACAAATCTAGTTCTTTGATTTTGAATAATCTCAATATTCTTTATAGGGCAGTTTAGAAGTATTTTTCCTTAAAAAAATAAAATGATTTATCTAGAGGAAAAAATGTCTAATAAAATCATTTTAATTAGTTGTACACATTAATCATGAAATTGCACAGAATAATTATAGTGACAGTTCTCCACTTACTATAATGAAACATAGTGAGAATGGTTAGAATATAAACAGATCAGAGGGACTATGAAGGTAAGTGTTATTTGGCATAATTTTACCATGATTTAGTAAAGACTATGTCTCCCAGGATAAAATAATAGGTTCTCATTATATGAAGGTGACTTACTTGGAATCGGGAACCAAAAACTCTTTATTTCTCATGACCAGCCATCCCCAGTCCAAATCCCACATTCAGGAGCATCAAAATCTCTGACCACATGCCAAAATGAAGACAGATGGATACAGAGCTGTCACATATTCAGTACCTGCAAAAAAAAAAAAAAAAAAAAAAAAACTGGAGTTATGACATCAGAAGACAGTAGGCTAAGGCCTAAAGAGTCCTGCTTTTTCACACATAGTAGCATGTTTATTCATCCCATTGTACTTCTACAGTTCCCCAGAGGGAAAATAAGTACCTGAAGTTTCAACTGGGAAAGATGACTCACCCCGAAACTTGCTGAGTAGTTTATGAAGGTTTACAATGCTTGTGAATTGCTGCTTGTGTCTTGTGTGCCAGGTAATGGTCAGGATGACATGAGGCAAAAGCGTTTGATAAAATGGAAAATAAAAATCTATGGCAGTCACATATAAAAATGACAATGTGTGTATCATAAACCTTTACACAAACATTTTAGCATATGGTGTATATATTTCAAGTAATATAAATGCAAAAGAAAAGGCCTTTAGCACAAATTGACCAGCTTCGACACTGGAAAAATACAAATTAACAAAAAAGAAATTCAAAGGGAAATTAATGGATCTCATAAATGTCTCAAGGGTGAAAATATTGTTTTCTCCTCAACACAGGAAAGAAACAATTTCTCGTAATAAATTCTACCAGATATTTTAGTGATGGTGTTATTTCTGTTGCTTTTAAAAATGTATTTTTAATTGTCCTACATATTTCCTTAAGCATACAAAAAGAAATGAGAGTCCTGGGGCGTAGCCAAGATGGCAGAGTAGGAAGGCCCTGAGCACACCTCCTCCCACAGGCACACCAAAATTACAACTATTTACAGAACAACTGTCTATGAGAACAAGCTGAAGACTAGCAGAAAAGATTTTCCTCAACTAAAGATATAAAAAAGGAACCACAATGAGATGGGTAGGAGGGGCAGAGACACTATGTTATCAATACCCACACCCCTGGGTAGGCGACCACAAATGGGAAGATAATCACAACTGTGGAGGTTCTCCCTAGGAAGCAAGGGATCTGAGCTCCACCTCCACATCAGGCTCCCCAGCTTGGGGGTCCTGCACCAGGAAGACAAGCCCCTATAACATCTGACTTTGAAAGCCAGCAGGGCTTATATACAGGAGAGCCAAAGGGCTGTTGGAAATGAGAGACTCGAGGCACACAAAAGCTCACATGCTCCTAGTCCCAGCACAGAGACCGTAATTTGAAAGGAGCTTGGGTTAGACAACTTGCTAATCTTGGAAAGCTTCCTAGAGAGGTGGGAGGCAACTGAGACTCCCCCGAGGACATAAACACTGGTGGCAGTCAATTTTGGGAGCTTGATCTACCAGGCAGACACTGGTGCTGGCATGCACCATTTTGGAGTCCTCCTTCTAGCCTATCAGTGTTAGGGGCTTACCTGCCCACCAATGGGACAGTACCAGCCCCAGGACCCACCAGGTCATGCAGACAGCCATGCTGGGACCTAAGTGTCCATTGATAGATGAATGGATAAAGAAGATGTAGTATGCAATGGAATATTACTCAGCTATAAAAAAGAATGAAACCTTGCCATTTGCGACAACATGGATGCACCTAGAGGGTATTATGCTAAGTGAAACAAGTCAGACAGAGAAAGACAAATACTGTATGATTTCATTTATATGTGGAATCTAAAACAAATAAACATAACAAAACAGAAACAAACACAGATACAGAGAACAAACTGGTGGTTGCCACAGTGGAGGGAAGTGAGGGGATGAGTGAAATAGGTGAGGGAGATTAAGAGAGGTATAACCTTCCAGTTATCAAGTAAATAAGCCAGAGGGATGTAATGTACTGCATGGGGAATACAGTCAATAATATTGTAGGGCTTCCCTGGTGGTGCAGTGGTTGAGAGTCCGCCTGCCGATGCAGGGGACATGGGTTTGTGCCCCGGTCTGGGAAGATCCCACATGCCGCGGAGTGGATGGGCCCGTGAGCCATGGCCGCTGAGCCTGTACATCCGGAGCCTGTGCTCCACAACAGGAGAGGCCACAGCAGTGAGAGGCCCGCGCACCGCAAAAAGAATGAATTTAAAATTTTTAAATTAAATAATATTGTAATACCTTTGTATTGTGACCGATGGTAACTATATTTATCATGGTGATCATTTTGTAATGTATAAAAATACTGAATCACTATGTTGCACACCTGAAACTAATGTAATATTTTAAGTCAATTATACTTCAATAAAAATTTTAATTAAAAAAAAATTAGAGACTCCACTTATCACAGAATACCCCCAAACAGGCAATACTATTCCCATTGCTAAAAGTATTTGAAATATATACCAGCATACCATACAAGTCAACTGTTCCCTACAATGCCCTCTCACCAAACTGAGGTGTTTTCACAAACAAAAGGATTCAAAAGAAGCAGAAGTCAGGATGGCTTTTGCAGTTTCTCAAAGCATGACCTACAAAGGAACTCCCTCTCTCTGTGTCATGCAGGCTAATCCCTACTGGTAGCAATGATAACGCTAATATACTGGCTGCACTCATCTGATGTTATTTATGTACCTCCAACTGACGACTAGTAAAATGAGGCTTTAAAAAAAATTCATTAGGTCCCCTTCCTTTCTTCCTTCCCTCCTTCCTTCCTCCCTCCCTCCCTCTCTCTCCCTTTCTCCATCTCTCCAGATTGTCTTTTCTTTTCTCCAATAGTGAAAAAAAATGGGTGCTAGTAGGTCTACATGTACCGCAATCCCTATCTCAGGCTACATTGGAAGACCAATGGATCATCACCCAGAGTAAACCTGTCACTTCTTCACATCACCTACCCACAGAGAAAAAATTCTGTTTCTTATCTATCTAGGTGTCTACATCAAAAGCTTAGGCATGTCACCTTTGTTTTTTATCTTCTAATATCCAATAAGTTACCAAGACCCACTATTCTTGCTAATACTCTCAAATCTGTCCACTTCCTACCATCTCAATGTCTCCACACAATCTGGGTCTCCACGATCTCTTCCTTGTCTCCTCACTGACCTTGATGCCTCTACTCATAGCCTTTCCGTCTGCTCACCACACTGCAGCTACAGTAATCAATCAAAAATGCAAATCTGGTCAAGTTATTCCTGTTAAAGACACTTCAGTGGCTCCCCCATGTTCTTAGGATAGTCTTGTATGCTCACAATATATGTTTCTGTAATCAGACCCCTGCTTATCTCAACTCCTCTTCACCTTACTGACCCTTACAAAAATAGTCTGTTTTCACTATCATGAACTACAGCCAAGCTCTAAGGCCTTTGCACCTGTTGCCCCCTCTTACTAGAAAATCCTCCCTGCCATATCCCTGCCTTTAACATGGCTGAAACTTACTCAATCTAAAGGATTCATCTCAGATGTTAGTTCCTCCAGGATGCCTTCTACCTTACCTGCTTGGCACTCCCACAGAAATTGATTATCATCAGTCAGTGTTCACTTTTAGCTTCCCCAACACATCAGTAAGTATTTGTTGAAAAAAAAATTTTAATTCAAATCATTTTGTTGCATGACTGTTGGTTTTACTGTAGCATATGTGTATAAAGATCCAACTTAACTAACAATGAACCAAGCTGCTTAGCTTTGCATCCCACATTTAACTACTTGGACACACATAAACTAGGCAATTTTAACTTTATACTATTAACGGTTGACAGAGACCCTGATATCATTAAAGCCAAGTCCTATAAATATAAAAATATATGGGTTTATATTTACCAGAAAACCAAGGTTTGAGTTTGCAAGAGCTTACTCTAGTTTTATTAATATAAAAATCAACCTTTATTGTTTCAGGGTCATCTCAGTGACACAAAACTGTCTGAAAATTTATCAACTGCTTCCTTTTCACAGTGATTAAGAACTGCCTGGTTAACAGAGGGTAGAGAATTGCACAGCTGTAACATGCTTAGTGTTATCTGAATGTAAACAAATGTGGTAACTGAAAGCAAATTCAATCAAAAGAAACATTACCACTTTCTCAATGATTAACATGAAACTAGTTATCTAATGAAAAAAATTTAGAACAAAAAATTCAAGGTGACCCAAGACTTAGGAGTTCCTAATGTGAAAGCTTAATTCTGTTATAAGTCAGTCAGCATCAATATAAACTCTGTATCTGTCCAATTTAGAAGACTCTCTTGGATAAAAAAATCTAAGGTTCAACTGTCAAACACAGTACCTAAGCTTTGATTTTCAGGATGATGGGTGAGGAAGGTGATGGGTGAGGAAGGGGGGTAAAATGTGAATATTCTCTGTTTGCTTTGATGGTCCACAGTAAGCACAGTTCTAATTAATCTTGCCAGTAAGAGAAGCCATAATCCACAAGGACTCACCTTCCCAGCCAAGCTGCTATTCTACATCCTGTATGGCTGAGTGCAGAATACTGTGCTACCTTACCAAGTATAATTGGTACTGGATGCTCCACCCAGATTCCTTCCTCATCCTTCCCTCAGCTGTTGGGAATACCATCTTTTGACAGTTCACATTTGTGTCCCTCACAGAGAAATGCCCTTGGCCACAAAGAACTGCCTCACTTAAAGTTAAGCTCCCTCTCAGGGGAGAGCTCACAGTCAATGAGCTACTCATACAAAGGAACAAAAACATCTTTGCTTCAATATAGAGTATCTCTGAAGGAACATCCCAGCTCAAGAGCTCCCTAAAGGCTCTACTGATGCCTCAGTTGCACTGTGGGTCAGGTTCTCCCGCTTCCTGATCCTCCTTTTCTCACTTCCTTACAGATGCATTTCTGAGACGACTTCTCAGAAAACCTCTTCATCTGAGAATCTACTTCCAGGCAGCCTAATCTAAGACTCAAGTCAGTAACTATGAAAGGCAAATACACTAGTATACAGTAATTTTGCTGACTTCATAGGTCTTGGTATCAGTCTTGGTCTTTTGTTACAGATGTCATCCTATTAACTGAGGCAAAGACAAGATCTAAAATTTAATCCACCACTAACTGACTCCAGTTCCCATTTAATTGTAAGAAAATTTAGGAACCAACTCATTGGTACTATAGGTTATCTTACTTTACCCTTTATCCTCAACAATTTTGAATGTTTGGCAAAAATTACTGGATAATTTTATCATCACCCAATTATAAGAGAAAAAATATTCTAGATGAAATTCTAATTAAAAGAGCATAAGAAGAAAAGGAGAATAAAAATGATTTGTCCACAGTAGATCTCTATGTTCTCAAAGATAGGGGAAATGTACTTTTGTTGGACTTATAAAGATTCAGGTCTTTTCTGATCAAAATATAAAAGAATTGGGGCTTCCCTGGTGGCGCAGTGGTTGAGAGTCCGCCTGCCGATGCAGGGGACATGGGTTCGTGCCCCGGTCCAGGAAAATCCCACATGCCGCGGAGCGGCTGGGCCCGTGAGCCATGGCCGCTGAGCCTGCGCATCCGGAGCCTGTGCTCCGCAACGGGAGAGGCCACAACAGTGAGAGGCCCACGTACCACAAAAAAAAAATATATATATATATATAAAAGAATTATTAGAATAGAATCTACTTTTTATGTTCTCAATCAATCTCTTAAAATCTCCTTTGGAAATGAAAGAAAGGTTGCCATGAAATCAACTGATTCATTTATTCCATTCACTTCTCAATCCAAAGGATATGAAAAGATCCTAGGTTTTGAGGTCTTTGTTTTTTCTTTTTTGTCTTTGTTTTTTTTGTTTTTGTTTTTTGAGTTTTGTTGTTGTTGTTTTGGTGTCACCATTTTGAATAGTAGAAATTAAATCAGTTGGTCTGCCTAACTGTAGTCTCATTTGTCTTAGTTGATACAAACCTAAGTTTCTCTTCTAGAGCATATGGACACAAAAACTAAATAGATCACGGTACAACAGCAAATGCTGATGTGCTATCCTTTTAAGAAAATATAATTTTTATATATAGATGCAAACTGCCAAACAGAAAAGGAGGCTTGCCCACAAAAATAAATCTGTTTCCTTTAAGTAGAAATTTCTGTCAAGTACAAATAGAATCACTAACTTAAAAGTAGTTTCCTATAACTGAATGACAAGGCCCTATTCCTGTTGGGGAAAGGAAGATGCAAGTGGAGGCAGAGATCCATTCTTTTATGTTTTACAGGAAAAATAAAATGATATGTGTCTTTCTCTTTCACTCCCAGTGTATCAAACCTAGACTAGTTTTTCTAGATTTTTCTACAGTTGTCCCTCAGCATTCACAGGGAATTGGTTCCAGGACCCACCATGGATACCATGATCCAAGTATGCCTAAGTCCCATAGTGGGCCCTCTGTATCCATGCGTGCAGAACCAGCAGATTCAGAACCAGTATATGTGGAGAGCCAACTGTATATTTATTGAAAGAAATCTGCTTATAAGTGGACTTGTGCAGTTTGAATATCTGTTATCCAAGGGTCAACTGAACTATGTACTTTTATGAGTAAAAGTGTTTTAAATATTCATATATATAATATATAAATTATATCCATTACTGTGCTAGTAGGTACATTTCAAAAACACAATAATAGAAGTATTATAAAAATAAAACAAAAATGAAATTAAAACTTTACATAACTTCAGTTTATTAATTAGTGGTCCAAAAATTTTTCCTCATACTAAAATACTCTTTTTTTTTTTTTTTTTTGGCGGTACGCGGGCCTCTCACTGTTGTGGCCTCTCCCGTTGCGGAGCACAGTCTCCGGACACACAGGCTCAGCAGCCATGGCTCACGGGCCTAGCCGCTCTGCAGCATGTGGGATCTTCCCGGACCGGGGCATGAACCTGTGTCCCCTGCATCGGCAGGCGGACTCTCAACCACTGCGCCACCAGGGAAGTCCCTAAAATATTCTTAATAAAAATTCTAAAATAAAGATCAATGCAATCAAATATACATCATTTCTCTCAAACTTAGCTTAACATTTATTGATGCTATGATTCAAAAGTATGGTTCTAAATTCAATTATGATTGTCATAAGCTAAAAATAAAATGCTAAACAAAGATAAAAAGATCCAAATAGATGAGGCACATTATTGGCTGTGTTTATTAAATCATGAAATTCATTTTACAATCCTTTGAGTGGTTAGTATTATATTTAACCCATGGTTTTTTTGCAAGAATCTTTGAAAGTTAATTAAAACCAGATAGCACGATATGGTCATCACTTAACCAGAAAGACAAACACTACAGTAAACAATTATATGTTGAAAGTGAACTAATAAATATGGGCACTATGGTTGACTCTCACTCTTCCTAGAATAGCTGGGAGACTCTTTAGAACACATGATTATTTGACAAGTTGGCAGTGTAAGGGCACCAGTGTTAAACCACGTGATAAATATTAGTAAATCTGTATTTCTTACTTTCAAGAGGAAATTAATTTTAAAAAGAATTTGAACATTTCCTTCCCAAACTCTCTGGCAATCCAGGGAGAAAATCTTTTACCTAAACAACTGATTCTAAAGAGTTGTTTAGAAAAGAAGACATCAAAAATTTAACCTTGGTGTTTTTTCAGGCTTTGCTTCCCTGAGTAGCTAAGCACCTAGACAGTATGATAAGCAGGGTCAACATGTTTCCAGATCAGCACACTGCACATATTTTGGTACTCACATGCTCAAAAGTCAAATATACTATTGACCCTTGAATGACACAGGGGTTAAGGGAACCAACTCATATGCAGTTGAAAATTTCTGACTCCCCAAAACCTTAACTACTAATAGCCTACTGCTGACTGGAAGTCCTACCAGTAACATAAACAGTTGATTTACACATATTTTGTATGTTATATGTATTATATACTGTATTCTTACAATAAAGTAAGCTAAAGAAAAAACAGTAAGAAAACCATAAGGAAAATTTACAGTACTATACTGCATTTATAGATGCCATAAGTTTACATCAACTGTTGACAAGATGAACTGTCTGTCAGTACCTACATCAATACTCTATTATATGGTATAAAACACTGTAGATGTTATACATAATACTAACACTAGACATCAAAAACAAAAAGATAGGGACTTCCCTGGTAGCACAGTGGTGAAGACTCCACACTCCCAATGCAGGGGGCCTGGGTTCGATCCCTGGTCAGGGAACTAGATCCCACATGCATGCCACAATTAAGAGTTCACATGCCACAACTAAGGAGCCCACATGCCGCAACTAAGGAGCCTGCCTGCCACAACTAAGACCTGGTACAACCATATAAATAAATAAATATTGAAAGAGAAATTCATTTTTATTTACAGGTATAATGATTCATGTATTAATAATGAAGCAGCAATATAATTGCTTTAGAGTAGCCTAGTGTAATCTATAGGAGTGCTTCACAGTAGCCTAGCCTATATGCTAAGGAATGAATTGTTATAAAACTTTCATGGCATACAGTATTATGGTCACATTCATAATACAGTATAGGAAACATTGTTACTTTAAGAAAACACAAAAATTTCTAATACAGTTCTTGCTACAAAACAAGCTCACCACAATAGCAACAAGAGGTGGCTATGAAATTATTACATTAGGACAATAATGTACTACAGATTTTATACAGTTATAATTATTTTTTTAGCCGCGGCATGCGGGATCTTAGTTGCCTGACCAGAGATCGAATCCATGCCCCCTGCAGTGGAAGCATGGAATCTTAACCACAGAACCACCAGGGAAGTCCCTATATGCTTATAATTTAAAACTGCATCTTTACATTTGTTTACATTTCTCTCAACTGCAAATGGTGCCATGTACAGTCTGTAAGTGTATGTGTAAGTTTTTTAGTGTATGTGTAAGTTTTTTATATGTGTAACTTTTTATAATAGATTTGTGTACATTTTATGGTATTAAATGATAAAAGAGGCTTGTATCTATGTGTATTTTATGCATTCATGACATATTTTTGCTTAATTTTTTTCTGTACTTCTGGGCTACACAGTTCATCTGAGAGCTTTATCAAATTGTCACAAATCTCCACAAAACTTTCCAATACATTTACTGGAAAAAATCTACGTATAAGTGGACCCACGCAGTTCAAATCCATGTTGCCCAAGGGTCAACTGTACTTTGATGTCCAATGTTTCATGGATTTACTCATTCAGAAATTAAATCAAAATAGTTCATTTCCCAGGAAAGCACAATTTGAAATTTAGAATAAGAAGAAATATGAAAACTTACTTTGGTCCAAGATTTAATCACCCAGAAATGTACAAATGTACAGTACAATGACTTGATATCCACAAGTCTGTTAAGATCATTCTAATGGCAGGAAGCATTTTGTAGGTATTCCACAACAAATCCATTTTCAGGACACATCACATTCAAAAGCTTGAATAAGCTTTTATCTTGATCCTCAGATTATAAACTTTCGCTGGTCTGAATAAAATATACAGAACCCACTTTTCATCTGTTCACTTTAGTATTACACAATAGTTTAGGGAACAGTATCAGTTACACAGACTGGTGATAAAATATGAACAATATTAACAATATATCATACATACTTATGTATTTATAAATATTAAGAAATCATTAACAAAGTTTTCTTTTCAGAAATAGAGAAAGAAGTCCATTTTCCCTTCCTATTTGAAATAAAGAAAGAAATACTAAGAATAAAGCCTTTGAAAAGAGAAATAGCAGTGTCTCAGAGACTCTTGAATAAACTCTTAAAATGAGCACCAGACAACTAGCATAAGACTTGGGTGGTAAGAGGAGGAGATAAGAGAATGAGAGAATGTCAAGTTCAGACGGAACCTTCAAGGACATGTAAACTAATCATCCTTTTGAAGTTTGAATCCTTTCTACATCATGTAAAGTGTTCATTAAGCCAGCCTACTGACTGATCAAGAATTCACTGCTCACCAAGGTAGCCATTTCTCTTAAAACATTAGAAAGCTTTCCCTTATATTGAGCTAATACTTGCCTCTCTATCTCTGTCACCCACTGGCAATCCAGAACAACTCCAATTCCTTCCCTTTAGTTTAAGGCCTCTCCTATGGGATGAGCTATCAAAAATACTAGTTAGTCTCAATGAGTCCTTTCCTTTACATCCCATAGTCTTTCAACTATGTTTTTCAACTAACGATTCTAGTGTTATCATAGCACAGTCCTGGTTAATATCCAGTTTGTTAATGTTTCTCTGAAAGTGGGGAACCCATAAAAGAACACTATATTGCTAGACTTGGCCCAAAGTGGAAAGAGCAAAGCAGAACTTCCCCTCTCCATTCGAGATACTACACATCTATTCCTGCAGCCCATGATTACATTCACTGTTTCCATGGCTATGTCACACATATTGATTCAAACTGAGCTTTATGTTGACTAAAACTTTAGTCTTAGTGTGTCAACTAAAGACTGCTGCTCACCATCTGCCTCTACAAGGATGAAGTCACTAGCCACTGCAGTCGCTGACCCTCAACATGCCCTGAAAGGAGTTCAGGGTGGAGATCAGGAATGAAGCACTCTGTGCTCTGGGAAAAACTGGCACAACAGGCCTTCAGATAGTTAGATATTTTCAAGAGAAGATTTTATGAGACCAATTTCTTGTATCTTCTCATATCCAGAAAAGCACTAAAATCACTAACAGAGACATCTGCTCTTCATGACTAGCAGCCACCTTCTGCCAAAATGTGTGCCTGATTGCACGTATCCCCTCTCGCCAAAACCATATATATATTGACCTCTCCTCCTCTACCTCTTTGGAGCAATTCCTCAGAGCTATCTGAGAGGCTGTCTCCCAGTCTATAGTCCTCATTTTGCCCCAAATAAAACTTAACTCACAATTCTCACGTTGTGCATTTTTTTCAGTTGACAAGTTATTCATTTACTCAATAAATATTTATGTAATGCTACTACAAGGATATTATAATACTTGGAACAGTATGAGAAATTAGTGAGAGATAATTGAAAGAGGTAAGACCTGGGCCCAAGCCCCACTTTATCCAGCTGTAACTGTGTGGGCAAGAACACTTGTTAGAGCTACTCAATTTTCAGAACTATCTTGCTACCTGCTGGTCGCAGTTCCAAAGCATATGGATGGGCCTTCAGCCAGCAATTTAGAATACCAGCACTCCAGGTTATCCATTTCCCTTCCAAACACCTACTGAGAGAAGAAATGTTTAGGGAAGATAGGTCCAAGGCTTTAAAAATTCAATCCTTGGTTAATGTTGAATCACCAGAAAGCTACACATTAGGAACCAACCACATAATACCTTTCTGATCACCTTCCGCGAGTTGCATTTAATGCTTTGTCCTAATCTTTAACAGAAGATTGTTGTAAAAAGTAACCACGTGAAAATCACAACTGCATTATTATGTTTTAAAGCTGCTGATACTGTCCATTTTGTGGCTGAGTCCCTTTTACTGCTAGGAAAGGCTTTGTTTTCTCTGAGGAATGAGATGTTTCTACAATTCTAAAGATGGAAATCATCAGAATGTTTTATACATTTTTTTAAAAAGTAAGTTTTAGAGTTTGGGAGATTGGGATTGACATATATATACTAACATGTATAAAATGGATAACTAATAAGAACCTGCTGTTTAAAAAATAAAATTAAATTTTTAAAAAAAGTTTCTTTTTTGTATTCTACTTATTTTATTATGAATATATTTGTGTGTACATATATATATATTAAACAAATATTTTTGTTTTCTTTCTTCTATTATTTCCGTATCAGATAACATAAGATATATTGACTTTGTATTTTAAAAAAGTAAATTTTAGAGAGAGACAGGTAAGTCTATAAGAAATAATGAGAAAAAATGCCACTTGAAACATGAACAAATAGCAAGAAATATTTGTATTTCCTGCTTCATCAGCAGCTGAAAAGGGGTCCATGAGAGCAAGATGGATAATTCAAATTGGGTCTTAATAAACTTATTATTAAGTTAAAGATCATTGTTCAGTTGCCTCTATGTTTCCTCTTCCCAAATAATCAGGCCCAATAACTTATTCTCCCCAACGACAAAGGTTCTAAGAGCTGATGAACCTAAGAACTACCTAGAGAACTTGTTTTAGAAATTTGCATTCTTAAATAAACTCCCCATGTAATTGGGATGCAAGTGAACCACATAATACATTTTTTAGAACCCTCTTCCAGGACCAATTTTTGGATCACTTGAATTAACTCTGTCACTCATCCCTGGGCTCTCTGTTGTCTCTTGAGGTCCCTTTAAAAGCCTGGTGACCAAAACGTATGTTGAGTATTCTACTAAAGCAGAGCAGATGAAAGAGTTATGTCTCCACTCTTATGCAGCACACCACATTCACTTTAATATGCAGTAGTGTTGATAGGCATGCTCACAAAAGCAGTGCTTCACTTTGACTGTCAGATTGAGTTCAGTGACTTATTTTGACTCTCTTGACAAATGAGAGCTTAAAATGCATTAAAGTGGGTCCAAATCACAATCAAATGAAACTGTGAAGAGCATTGTTTGGGATTTTTTCCTCAACTGAACCAGCTGCAATCAGTTTTTAAAACATAATCTACTCCATTTTTTAAATAAAGAATTTTCCTTTGAATAGAAAATCTGACAACCTCCTTGAGTAAAGTCACTCTTCCAGAAAGTAAGATCTTTTTGTCATAATTTTTTATTCATGAAGATTTTAAATTCAAACAATACCACTTTTAGAATATCTACAGGCAAGTAACCTGTTGTCAGGGAATAGATTTATAAACAATCAAAATATTACAGGCAAGAGTAAAGCAACTTTATTGTTGCTCTCTAGCTCACAATTTCATGGATGAAGAAATCATTCCATGACAGAAACTGGTGTTATACCATAAAGTTCTCTACCTGGACCATCTATATGATTTAGCAAAAGAAACAGATTTAAAAACTAAAGTGACCAATCACTTACAACATGTCAACTGAAAATTCACAGTAAATATCTACATAAAAGGTTCAGGTACTCATATAAGTTCGCAAGATCAATCTAAACGTTACCACTTCCAAGATATTTCTTACCTATAAAAACTCTACCCCAACACATTCTATCACGTCTAAACTGACTCTAGATAAAAAGCATTTTCAAAGAACAAGTTAAGATATCCAAAGAAGAAATTCAGGATTTGAAAAATGAGTGATTTTACTCAGAAAATGGCCAGATAGAAATTTTTTAAGTCTTTAGACTTAAGAGAAATCACACAAAGACCAGTTGGGGCATGATTCACTCTCCTATGCTACCTGCATTTTCTATCTGGTATGTTTTTAATTTTATAAATTTCATGCTGTCTGTCTCCATGGTTACCAGTGCTTAATCATAATGAGCCCCTAGTCTATACACAGGAATTATTATTTCCTTATGAATTGCACATACTAAATTGTTAATAACTTCTCTATACTTTTGCAATGACTAGTTTAAGTTTTTCACTTCTAAGCAAAGATTTTCAAAAGGTTCTTTTGACTTTCTTTTCTTCCTTTCTGAATCTTGTATATTATATGGACTTCAGTGATTTCATGATAGTTGAGATTTGCCAACACATCACAATCTATGTTCTTTGATATATGATGTCTGTGCCCATCAGTAAGTGCTCTTCTGAGCCTCAGTCAAACATCCCTTAATTTTTAAAAAACATTTTTTGTATATACCTATTAAATCTAAGTCAAACTCAATTAACAAATTAGGTGAATACTGGTATTCATTCATTCACCAAACTAGGGCCTAGAGGGGAAGTATATAAACACCAACAACTCTTCAGTGACTCACCACAGTTAGGCTTCCTAAGCAACACTAGAGTACCTTATTTCAAAGATAATTAAAATGCAGTTTGATACTGTGGACATTTTCCACATGAAACCTTGTGGGCAATGACTAAGAGTCAGTCTTTGTCAGATTTCCTGGGTTCATAACCTGATTCTACCACTCACTTATGTGACCTTAAATTACTTAACCATGCCTCAGTTTCCTCACCTGTAACAGGGGATAATAATAGTGTCTCCCTCACAGGATTATTTTAAGGAGTAAATGGATTTACATTTGTTAATGTGTGGAACAGTTCCTGACACATATTAGTCACTATTTAACTGTTTATTAAATATAAATCAATCAATCAGTCCTAGCCTATGTATCATGAAACCATGTTTTCTAAGAAAATATTTTTTCCCATGAGAAATATTTTTTCACCCTCCCATGAGGCAAGATAATCCTCAGTTTAAATTTCCTTGTGCAGCACTTAAATATTATCTGATCAGCTAGTCTCATATCTATGAGAGTTATAGACACTGACCATATTGAGCATTTTATGTGTCACTTCATTTAATCTACAGTGGGAGTTCTACAAAAGATTGGTGATTTTCTCATTACAGATGAGAAAACTCAAGTTTAAAGAAGTTAGATAATTTGTACAAATTCACTGAGTTAGTAAGTGGCAGAGATGGGCCAACTGATGACATATCCAAAGCCAATGTTTTTAATCAGTCCATTACCATGGATAAAGTACTACATAAAAAGATAATTTCACAACTTTTCAAAACTATAAATTTGTCCCATCCAGGTATTCTTAGCCTCCTCCTGGAAGCCCAGAAATGTTAAATTTGAATCTGTCAGTGCCTGTGGGTGTGGTTCCTCTGCTTCCTGGACATCATAGGCTTGTGTGTGTGTGACTGACTCCCACAGATTACTGAGGTTCATCAGTGGAAATCAAGGTTACATCGGCAACGGGCTCTAGATGGTGCCGGGAACCATGTCAAAAATGACCTTCTGCAGCTTGCCCATTCATGTCTGTAAGATACTGACACCAGAGTGTTTAGATTCAGCAGCAGCTGAATAGCTCTAGAAAGTGCAGCGTATCTCATCCTGTTAGCTTAGTTGGCTCTAATGTAACAGTCTCAGCGATGAATGTCCTAACACTGATGGGAAATACTGATTAACTCTGGGTTGGCGTTTTTTAATTGTGAAGCTCCAATAAAATGTCTCCACTCACTTGGCTTGGTTCAATTGCTAATGAGGAAGTCTGGGTTGTATGAACTTCCTGACACAAATCAGTGACTGCAAAATCTTGATGTCAGCCTATCATGCCTTCTCTGATTGATACCAGAAGTGCCTTCCTTCAGGGCCTACCAATGCCTCACTTCTAACAGTTATAAAATAAGCAGAAGCCACTTCTTCATTCTTCTCTGAAACCACTTTTCAGTAACAATTGACTTGTGAAATTTTGCCCTCCACCACTCAGACAAGTGTCTAAAGTAAGGTTCTTTGTCTCTGAGTATCATCGGCTACCAGTGATCTCTGTTTCAGTGAAGGATAGTGTAAGCTTAGGTTCTTCCGAATTGAAAGACTACATTTTGGATCTGATAACACTAGACACTTAATGCCAAAAGAGGAACTATATAAAAGCCTGCAGAAGCATTCAGACAGCTTGGGCGGGGCAACGTCAGGGGAGATGGAATGTGGCACTGCTTCAGAAGAGCTGTGGTTCACGTTGCTATCAGAGATGTTCACAGGCAGAACTTGTAGCTAGCAGACGCTTGGCACAGAAGAAGCTGCTCATCTCCCTAGTACTGCTAAGGAAATGATCATCTCTTTTAGAAGAGGGAACTACACATGTACAACATGGCAGTCATTGTCCTGGTCAGTGATCTGGACAAAACATCTAAATCTGAGTTATAGCTAAGAAATAACAGTTCATTAAGATGGTTTGCAAGAACGTCAGAAATCAAAAAGCAGCTTCAGGTCAAAGGAGTGGAGGAGATCATTATATTCACTGTATCCCAGAAATTAATCCCTGCCTCTACATTACGTAATACTAGTAAACCCTGAGTTGACATTTCCAGTTACAGTATACAATATAAACTAATGAAAACCAATTATATGACTCTTGACTTATAAGTCAAAGACAAACTTTAAAAGAAACAAACATGATTTTTTGAAGCTATCTGGGAAAATAGAGTTCCTTCATCCATGAGTATAAGCAAATTAGGTCTAAGTAAGGGTTGTAAGAATAATGTTTATCCTCTTCAAACAGTGGACCTTACTGAAGCCAAGGAGGTAAGGTAAAAATCTTGGTACCATGTTCAACACAGTGCCATCTCTCAGGGGTAATACAAAAGTACTTCCTTCTGTCCTGCAAGCTCTGCAATTAAGTATCCCATAACAATCTATCAAGAGTAATACATTCCTCTGAGCCTACAGTCTCAGTTATTATAATTCCCTCTTAGCAAATCTTCTAATGCTGTCATTTCCTTTGCTGCAATTTATAGAAAAAGCAGTGCAGAGTTATAGACTAGCTACTGTAATTAGAATTCAAAAGGAATTAATAGTCTTTGTTTGTTTGCTGGGTTTTCTTGGGGTGGCCACAGAGTTCATTCCAGCTGACTGATTTCTTGGAGCTATTCACCCGTATCTAGACCCTCCTAATCACATTTTCAAAACCCTTTGGATCTAACATGATGAATCAATGATGTGACAATAACTGAATGGAGAATATATTTTAAACATAAAAGTAACCACCAGTAGGTATGAAATAAATAGTAAAATCCCATCAAGGCAACAAAGGGACAGCTTTTGAGTACCAGGGGAGTGTTTTCCAGTCAGCTCCCAACCCAAAGCCTAGGACGCCTAAAATGCCTCTGTATCCAGGGAGTTCCACAGACATTTCCTATTTACCATGTTTGTCTGCAGAAGAGCATATTCACAATGGAGAGAAGCCACATCCTGAAGACCCCATATATTTCATGGATTTGTTTAACAGAAAATAGTAACAACAGTTAATATTTAATGAGAGCTTACTATATGCTAGCCACTAATTCTGGAAATTAACTCATTTAATCCTCATAATATACATATGAAGCAAGTACTATTATACCCCATTTTATAGATGGATAAGCTGAGTCTTAGAAAAGCTTACCAACTTGTCTATTGTCATACAGTTAGTAAGCAGCAGGGCCAGAATTCTAACCAACTGGTCTAACCCCAAAGACCCTAACTCTTAATCAGTAACCAGGGGAACAGACCTACAAATAAGAGGGAATTGATAAGTACTGAGCTCTGGTAACTTTTTGGTCACTTTAGAAACATTTCATTTAATCCTCACACAGCATATTTTATAAAAGGAAAGTAAGTTTCAGAGAGATTAACTACTCAAATCCATAAAACTAGCAAGGGAAAAAGCTAATATTCCATATACTACATCACAGCACCTCTCCACAGCTTAAAGACTAAGTGGCAGAAATAAAAGCAGAAATCTCACCTCAATTTGCATATCGGTGCTGTTATAAGAAAGTGACCGAGATGTCCCTGGTGGTCCAGTGGTTAAGACTCTGCAATCCCAACGCAGGGGGCCTGGGTTCGATCCCTGGTCAGGGAACTAGATCCCGATGACGCAACTAATACCCGGCGCAGCCAAATGAATAAATAAATAATTCTTTAAAAAAGTGACCAGTGGAAACTGTCTGGCAAGGATGCTGATAGGACACAGAAGAAAATCTGTAGTTAACAACAAAATCAGCATAACCAAGGAAGAAAGAATCTAAAACATTAGAGCACTGCAGTGTTGATGTTGGGGGATGTGTGTGTGTGTGTGTGTGTGTGCCTGTGTATGTACTGTTTCATTGTTTTCAACTACTCCTTTTATCTCACCAAAGACTATCTGGCAATACATGAGGGCAGTTGATTGTCTTCACGATTAGGGGATTCTACTGGCATTTAGCAGGCAGGGGCTAAAGATGCTAAATATCCTGCAATATTATGTCGGCACAACAAAGCACTGTCTCACTAAAAATGCCAGTATTGCTCGTCCAACATTAGAAAGTACTTAAAGAAACCATTCAGGTATTGCTAAGAAAAAAATACACCATCCAGATGGGCTTAATCAATATTTGCACCCCAAGTGGACAGAGGAAGTAAATAGGGGCCATTATAGACAGGTTTCTGAACAAAGTAGTTCCTGTTTTAGGTACTACTGTGTCTTATACATACATAGACATAAAGCCTTGCTATTAATATTATGGAGAAAATATGTGAGACCTAAATTTTGAATAAAGACTCAAAATAATCTCAGTCGAAATACCTTATGGTTTAGCCTAAAAGCAGACTTCCTACTTATAAGGTAGTTTCTACTACGAACAGTGTAACAGTGACTAAACATTAATCAACAAAATTTGATTCAATAAAAATATGAATCAATAAAAACACAAAATTGGCATGCTTAAGAAACAGCAAAAAGATGAGTGTGATTGGAATGAGCATGAGTGAGTAGTAGGCTGATGTCAGAAAGGCAGGCAGAGGCCAGAATGTGTAGGGTGTTGTAAGTCTTGATGAGGAGCATAGACTTCTGCTTATTGTGATGGAACTGGAGAGCTTTAAGCAAGGAATAAATGATCTGACTTTTTTTTTTAATTTTTGAATTTAATTTTATTTATTTTTTTATACTGCAGGTTCTTATTAGTCACCCATTTTATACACATCAGTGTATACATGTCAATCCCAATCGCCCAATTCATCACACCACCCCCCACCCCACCCCCCGCTGCTCTGCCCCCTTGGTGTCTGATTTATTTTTAAATCACTAGTTAAGGTAGTAAGAAGAGAACACTGAGAACTAGAATACCATTCTACTTGGAAACTAGGGTTGTAATAAGGCAGACAAAAGCATATACATCAACACCTTTGTTAAGTTGCCTGATGAGGGTAGATGCTGGTTAGGAAAAGTTAACCAATTTTATTTTGAAACTACACGGGCCCAAAACATCTCTGCACAAACTTCTGCCACTCTTTTTCAGATAGGCCAGGCCATCATGATCTCTTAACATAATAAAGAAAAAGCATTTTATCATCAGCAGACCTTCAAACTTAAAACTAATCCATTATCTTCAACACTGACACCTCTAGAAACAAGTCTGTAATAATACTAAATTTACCGTGGTCTCTGCTGACTTCAGCAAACTGAATAAACATATAGGGAAAAATTAAATCCCCAAATTGTTCACACTAGAATGCAAAAGAGTATTTTTAAAGAGCTGCTATTTCAAATATAACTGATTAGAAAGGTACAAAACCAGAAGTAGCACAAGGCAAATGAGTCAAAGACAGAACTTGTTAAAATAATCAAGTTTAGAGAAGCAATGCTGACATTACTGTGTAATTTTCCATAGACTTCCAATTTGCAAGACACCTTGCTTTGGTTTATTTGGCACTGCTTTGTCTCTCAAGAAATCCTGCTGGCACATTTATTTATTCAAATAATTGTTATTAACCAACATTTCTGAGCACCTGCTGTGTGTGTGTTAGAAGCTAGGAATGTAAAGCTTTGCTGTCAGTCCAGAGAGATTAGTAAAGTGTAAGAAAAAAGATGAACAACAATAAAAAAATTACGTGCCAATTATGGGCACTGAACTGAAATATACCTGCTGTGTCTCAGAGTCCTAGGGGGACTTTCAGACAGGGCAAGTGACTTCACCCCTAACCCACATCATTAATAACTGATCATTTCCAGGGTACCAAAAAAGTCCTCTAGTCAGTAAATGAGAGTTCAGAAGACTGGGTGATTAGAAAGGTTCAGTAAGGACTTCGTAGATTAAATTAGACTTCAAGAAAGCCTTTCAGAAAGGGCTAAGACTTACATATGCAAATAATTTATCCTTATAACTTAAAAGTATTTACAACTTTCCATAAATATTTGGGGATACATAGGGTGGGTATCATAAACATATGAGTGAGAAGAAATCTCTAAAGCGTACCACACACTGCACTCCTGAAGTAATAGGGAAACAGAACTCTAGAACCTGAATCCGAGACCCTCTTATAGTGCTTAACCTGTTTTTCCTCAAACGGCCTGTTTTTCCCTACAGATGTTTCTGACATTTTCCAAAACGTCTTATTAAACATGTTTTCCACCATTGCTTAAGAGTTAACAAATATCATAAGGCACATTTGGAAAATGGTGTCAGGGGATTCCCTCCTTCAAAAATGTTACAAGCCGCTAGGTTAAATGCATCTGAAACAGATGGCTCTGCTCGGGTGATTTCTTCCGGCTGCTGTGTCTGCATTTCAGTCAAAGAAAAGGACATAACTTCTTGTGTCTTGAAACCTTGAACAGGGTGAAAAAAAACACTTGCTGTCATTTTTTTTACCTTTTTGTGTGGGTGTCAGCTTCCGTACAACTACACTAAACTACTTCACCAGTGACAGGTTCGGCCACGTGAAGAAGCCCCGGGAGCTCGCTCCTCAGCGCCTCCGGTAGAGCGTGACGATCTTCCCGCAACCAGTTACAAGGGAGCGCGCCGGTGCATCCTGTGAGTTGTCGTCACAGGGGATTGTGGGAAGTGTAGTTTAGAGACTCCGCCCTGCTCACCATTCCTGTAATGGCTGCTTCCTGGAAGGTAATGTACGAACTTGTCCCCGAAGGCTACTTAGATTGCCCAGGGTATTTGTAAAACAGGCGGCAGATTTGCACGTTGCCGGGCCAAAGCAGGGATTCTTTTTAAAGTCCTACTATCAAGTCCTCGAACGAACTTGTTTTTTTGGTTTTGGGTTTTTTTTTTTAGCTTTTCCTTTATAGGCTAACTGACCAACTTTTAAATCTAGTTCCCCTGCTTGAACAAACTGTTGTCGTTAGTTATTACCCATCCTTCTCCCTTACGTACAACCTCCCCGCTCTGCACTGACTCTAGCTGCTGCTTTAAAATAATAATTAATAATGTGCGATTTTTTAAATCCTGCTACGCCCCTCTGATAATAGGTGCTGTCACGTGGAGCTTAGCCTTAGCATCCTGAACTGGTAGAATTAAAAAAAAACGCTTTCTTTGGTAAGTCTTACTATTTCCCCCACGACTTCACAGAGTTATATGTGGTTTGACTTTGCCAGATTTGTTTGCATTTCCTGGATGGGAGAGACCCTAAGAAAATATAATTTTCATTCACTAGGATAGTTTCCAAGTTAGTATCTTGTGCCTCTTCTGTCTTTTCTTATTCTACTGTTCAATTTCTGTTTTGTTGATTCACACAGTGTTGGCGTTATAGAGTGGGGAAAAATCGCTGGAGTAGGGGAATTATCATGAGAAGGGGCGATTAGCTTCAAATGACCATCTTTAAGTACCATTTACTTCCCTCAGTTTCTTCCACCATAAAATGAAGAGATGGGTCTGAATATAATTTATAAAGTCTCTGATTTAAAAGGTTGTATGAACTGTTGTCATGTATTCATACTGTCATTTGAAAAGGTAGGAATTTTTAATGGTTCCTTTTTGTTTCCATGTTTTAATTTCTAGGAACCTTCAGCCTTTAAGAACCAGTCACCTCAAGATCTCGACATCATGATCTCAGTTTCAACACAACTGTTCCTAGTTCTCTTTTCATTGCTTCTGGTGCTGCCTGTTGTGGAAGCAGTAGAAGCCGGAGATGCAATCGCTCTCTTGTTAGGTGTGGTTCTCAGCATTACAGGCATTTGTGCTTGTTTGGGGGTATATGCACGAAAGAGAAATGGACAGATGTGACTTTGAAGGGCCTCCTGAATCAAACCTTGCCCTGAAAACCTTTGTGCTATTGAGGTTCAGAACTGAGTTTTGGTGTCTGAAAGTGCTCAAGAAACAGTAAATAGGGTAGCTTCATAGTCTTGGTTATTTCCCTATAAATAGGAACAAACTGATATGTTAAATGGAAAACAAAACGTTTTCTTCACAACAAATAATGCACTGAAAAATGCCGTCTGTAATTTGCATTTGCTAGTTAGAAAGAAGGTCAAAGAAGTGAGATGGCTGAACTCTGCATAAGTAATATTTCATAATTTCAGAATTCTCAATAATAATAAGAAAACTCTTGCCCAGAATCCTAGGAAATTGCCACTGTTTAGTTATAATCACTGCCTCCTGCATCACTGAGGAGTCTTTTCTCCATATTTTTAATGCATTTTTGTTTTGTTATCTCCCAAGTTAATATTGTACCTAGATATTAAATACAGTTGGTCAAAAAATTAAAACTTATCTCTTTGTGGGGGAAAAAGTTTAGAAAATGTATTCGATGTATCTAACGTTGAAATGGAGAAAAGATTTAATGTAAAAAAATACTTTATATTGACACTGAAATGGAGAAAAGATTTAACGTTTAACAAAAACAAAAAAAATCTTTATAAACTGCTAACATCTCCATGGTGAGAAGTACTATATTAAATATAAACCCATTATGTAAGTTACTGTGTGGTGTTTATTTCAGACTGCTTTTATCTTTGTGTGAACTTTTTATAAAGTAAGTGGAGAAGAGTAGGATGCCTTACCTTAACTGATCACACTAGCTTGTAGAGATACAATCAGTGAAAAAATGAGAAATGGGCAGCATCAAGGGAGGGGAGAGGCCTCTGGTAGAGAATCCACAGATGCAGAAGGAAAATGTAATGGCCTATACTGATTTACACACAAGCCAGATGAGGCATAATCTCCCTGACCCTGCTACTTAAGGTGTCCTCACACCAGTAGCATCACCTTAGGACTTGTTAGATCTGCAGAATCTCAGGTCCCACCCGGACCAATTGGATCAGAACTTTTGTTTCAAGAACCCAGGATAATTTATATGCACATTCAAGTTTAAGAAGATTGCTCTAACTTGTTTGAGCCCAAGGATCACCCAAAGCACTTGATAAAAACTGTTAGATTCTCAGGTTCCTCTCCTGGTTGCACTGTAGTAATTGTAGGTTGGGGTCTGGAATTCTATGTTTAACAAGGATCTCCAGTGATTCCTTTGATTGTGTAGATGCAGCCAGCATAGAATTGTATGAGTAAATCAAACTACTATAGGGTCTTAATGAAAGCAGGTAGTCAAATTTTTTCCTAAAATAATGCATTATCCCATCTCTAGCTCTCCAGGTAACACTAGGAGCCTTAATTTTGATCAGAAAACAGGCAGCAGCAATCTAAAATCCTTAATGTGCATTTCTCCAGGTGTGAGCAGACCTGGATTTCATGAGGGATTTGGTAGAGGGTACAGAGAGTGAGGGACAGCCACACTGTAGACACAGAAACCACATGGATCTGTTTTTTGTTATACTCGTTTTTTCACCAAAGAAAACACTAATAGTTTTTTATTCTGATAAATTGGCTGTTATACATTGTGTAATCAATAGAATTTTTTTAATTTTTATTGGAGTTTAGTTGCTTTATAATAGAACTTTTTTACATGTTTTTTTTTGAAAGATGGAAAAAGGAATGAAGATTGCGGGCCAGTTTGTCCTATCTCATAAAATACCAGCCTATTGGTACTGATGTAGAGAGGCTACTCCTGCTTCCTTGTATGTCTGAACTTTTTGATTGGCATTGGGAGAAATCATACCTAAAGTACATTTTTTTAAAAAACAGGAAAGCCTGTTTTTGTTTTTACTGGAGGCTCAGGTAGCACATGACAGTTCATAAAATGGCTTCAGGGGTAGGGGAAATCTAAAGTACATTTTGAATCACGGTGCACTGTTTAGCCACCTATAGGTACTATTTTTTAAATGTTCAAAATAAGACTACAAGCAAACATTCTTTGATAAACCTGTATTTCCACAAGTGCCTAGAAGAAATCAAAAAACTGCCATTTTCCTATTTTCTCCTTAAAAGTAGAGAATTATGAGGTGGCTTTCAGGAATTTTGATGTATATGATGGGGAATACCTTCTCTGTTTTTAGCTCTTTTCTATCTAGGTTGGATTATATAGTTTTGCCTGAAAAGAGCAGAAACTCTTAATGGTGGCTCTTCACGTTTTGGGAGCCACCAGCTCCTCTGAGACTCTGATGAAAGCTATGGTCCTTTCCCTAGAAAAATGCACATACATGCTGGCATTTTTTTAGATTAATTTCAGGGAGTTCGCAGAACTGAAGCCCATCCAGAAATCCCAGATTACAAACTTCTGCCCTTTTATTTCCTTTTTTTGAGGTTCTTTCCAATTCTGAAATTCCTTGATTTGCTCTGAGGGATAATACCCACTGTGGAGCAATTACAGGAAGAATGGGATTAGCAAATGTCCCCTGGGTGCCCAGCATAATTTGCAGATAACTAGTAAATGCTCTGTACATGTTAGCTTGGTTGAGTCTGGTTAAAAAGAAGACTAATAGCCAAAATCAACAAGGGAAGCGCTGGTAACCAGCCTATTCCTCCAATGCCAAAAATCAGTGCGTTTCCCGTCATTTCTCTCTGGCTGCTTTCAAGATATTTTTTCTCTGTTCTTAGTTTTCAGAAAGTGATCTGTGGTATGTCTTGGCATAAATATCTTTGGGTTTATCCTGTTTGGGATTTGCTCAGCTCGAACCTACAGGTTTGTTGTGTCTTTTTCCCAAATTTAGGTAATTTTCAGCCATTATTTTTTCAAATACTCTTTCAACCACATCTACTTCTTTCCTTCTGGGACTCTGTCTGCCTTATCACTGCCAGACAGAGGTAAAAGTCCAGAGGGAACCTCATTACTGTTCCCTATGTGCCCTCCTCTGACCCTGCAGGTGGGGTGCCTTGTGGCTACTGGGTGGGAGTAGGAGTTCAGACTCCGCATGTGTTCTCTACTGGCCCATGGCCATGTCTAAGCACATTGGCATTTCTGGGTTGCCACCTCATCCAGTACCTAGTCAGAGATCTATGAGGCAAAAAGAAAATCTAGAGAATTCACCACCGTGTCTTCTGGTCCTGAGGTCCCTAGCCAGTCTGCCTTCTTTCTACCTTTCAGAATCTTATGTTTGTTTTATAAATAATATCCAGGATTTTTAGCTGTATTTAGTGGGAGAAATAGGAAAAAAGATGTCTACTCCATCCTCCTGGAAGCACAAGTCTCCTCAGTGTGTATTTAAAGAGTGGAGGGATTAAAGCACCAGGTAAATGATCGATTCAAGGAATTTTACTCACAGACCTTTGTCCTAGGATCGCTCACATCTACCCTCCCCTTTTCACCCATCCAATAATATATTGTTTATTCCTGTCTCTTACCCAATAAGCTCAATCAAGAATGCAGGAGTGCAGATGAAGTTTAAAAAATGAACTGTATCCATATTTTGTCTCAGCATTGAGAGTGCAATGGCAGCTTTTTGAAAAACTATCAAATGTACCACCTGTGAAGGAGCCAGCCAGGCCCAGGAAATCTCAGAAGCTACACATCCCATGTACCTTAACCCTCTTAGGCTTTCTAAGCTCTGCAGAAGCTTGTCAAATGCCATTTCCAGCCTTGAGTGTAGGAAAAGTGATGTAGCTATATAGCCTGCAGCACATAATGAAGGGAGAATTTTCTGCATAGGAACCAAACCATCTCCCTCCCAGAGATACATATCAGCCTCTTTGATGGTATCACAATAGTGATTAAGAGCCCAAGCTCTGGAATCCAACAGATCTAGATAGATAACCAGATTCCATCACTTAAAATGTGATTTTAGGTCACTTAATCTCTTGTAAATTTCTGTCTCCCTATCTGTTAAATGGGGAAAATAATAGTACGTGCCTCATAGATGGGTGAGGAATACATGAAATAATGACTGTGAAAGACTTGGCATGCTGGATGTTATTATAATTGGTATTTGGAGATATCTTCTAGACACAAGGGGAGAAAAACCTACTAGCATCAATTTTGTATTTATATATAAAGAAGACATCTTTAGAAAGTTATGTAAACAAATCCCTTATTAAACAGTTCATTATATTTTAATTTTGACATTTTCTTTGTCTGTTTTCTTTATTATAGTTTTCCCCTCATCATTCTAGGCTTACAAATTGCTAAAACTCAAAGACATCTGTGAAGAAAAGAAAATTTGGCTTCCCTAAGTTTCCTCAAGCCTTTTCTGTACCTGAGTCTCCTGAGGAAAAGAAACAGGAAAAAAAGAAAGAAAATAATTGAATCTGTTTTAGTAATTCCTAACGTGCTCAACCATGGGTCTTTACTAAGTGACATAACGAAAGCTTAGCAGCAACTGCCCAGGTCATTTAAGGAGATGCAAGGAATTTGCTTCTCTCTGTTCAGGAAAATAGAAGATCTGGTCCATATTCCACTAGGAAAAATACTCTTAACATATCTCATCTCATTAGAAGTCATAAAGATATAAGCACCATAAAATGTGTTTAATGTTTGTTTCCTCCGTGGAGAATGTAGGGAAAGCTCTTATATTGACTTACGAACCCCAAACAGGATTTTTATTCTTAGGTGAGAATAGGTCCAAATCAATAAATATGTGTGCAGAATAGCATATTTAAGGTTTTTTTCTAATTTTTAGTAACTTCATTTTTCTAAATTGCTTCTGTGATTAATATACACCAAACATCTAAATGCAAAAGGCAGACCAGAAAAATATGACTGCTGTAAAACACTAAAATGTGGTTTAATTTCTCATTGATTTGTAGTATCAGAGCTACTATACCCCTCTCACACATTATTTCCACTGAATCCACTATATATGGCTGATTAAAATTTTGAAAATATTAGTTAGCTCTTGATAATCTGAAATGAAATTACAAAATTTTATATACAAGAGGGTTAATTATTTTTAAACGGCTAATCATGAAGTGCTTCGTTAAACACTGGGATTTTAAATACCATATGTCTCAATATTAATCAAGATAATTATGCTCCAGATAAATGTGCATAAATCACTTAACAAAAGACTTTAGAAGCAGGCATGAGCACCAAGAACAGAAACTATACCATATTCTATTTCAGATGATTTGTCAGAACAACTCTCATTTTGCCACAAAAATTACCAGGGCATTGCAATACCTACATAAAACAGTTTTATGGGCCCTGTGACGACATGTGCACACTTTCACTTGTTTAATCAACACTTTTCAAGACATCAGTACAACTTAGAAAGAAATTAATCAACTACCAGGTGACTGACCTTGAGCCAATAATTTAACCTCCACAATTTTTCATCTGTAGAATTATTTGTCACTAATCTCTAAAAGACTTCCTAGTGATAAAAATGTGTGGCCCCATATAGTTTTCCTATTTCAAAAATAACAAGGTCTAATGTGTTAAAAAATATTGTAATTACCCATTTTCATATGGCAGCATGAGGAGCTGATTTCCTCTTTGAACTCTTCAGTGAAAACTGTAGTCTAGTCATTTGGCACATTTTTGGATTTCAATTTAGTGAAGCAGGGGCAGCTCATTTTCTGTACTGAATGAGTATGATTAGGGATTGTCTCAAGAAGGAAGAATAAAAACAAACCGTAGCCCTGCCACTCCCACTCACAGCAAACAGCCCACACACTAATTGAAGTCAGCCTGGCAGGATCCAGGAACAACCTTGAAGTTTCGTGTGCTCAGTCCTTTATGGCACTACTGGTGAGACTCAGCTAACAGACACCATCTTCCCAGTGGCCAAGACAGACACTTGAGAGGGTGTGTGGCGCCTTCCTCTCCCTCACACTCCACATCCAGTCCATCTCTAAGTCCTATGGAACCCAGCTCCAAATTATGCCTAGGATCCACCCACTTCTCTCCATCCTCAAGGCTTCTACCCAAGTTCAGACCACCATCATGATGTGGATGAGATCCACAGCAGAACCCTAGCTTGTCTTCTGACCTCCCATCTTAACCCTCTGCAATCTTATCTAAACACAACAACCATGGTGAACTTCTTAAAACACAAATCTGACCCTGTTACATACCAGCTCAAAATTTTTTAGCAGATTTCTTAGTTTTATGAAATCCTTAACAAACCTTAGCACTGTTCATCTACCCTTATTTCCTCCCCTACTTTTCCAGTCTCTTCTATGTCCATGACCCTCAACCAATTTCACACTCTAGCTTTCAGCCACACTAAGCTATTGCCTTCCCAGAAAAGCACCATGTGTGTTCCTTTCCTCTCTCTCTCATTCCCCCCACTTACCCTGCTCTCTTCATGTGCATGTTCCTTCCTCTGCCTGGCCTAGTTTTCCCAGTTTACCTGCCTTATTCCTAAAATCTTAGGCTTGGACAGCACTTCTTTAGGACGTCTTCCCTGACCCCTCCTCTCTGAACTACGCAGGCTACAGTACGCTCACACAGCATTCTTTACATCTCCCATCAGGCACATACCACCCTGTATTTGAATCTCTGTCCACTGTATCTCAACCAACCTCAACCCCATCTTCAGGATTGTAAGTTCTATGAGGAGAGGGACTGAATCATTAATTCACTGTTGTATTCCTAGTTTCTAGCACAATGCCTGGCAAATAGAAATTGCTGCTCAATCTTTTTTAGAATGAATATATGATACAGAGTTAATGTAGCAAAGGGTCACCCCAGCCCAGGATACACAGTGGATCATGGCACTCTCTCACTGGGCCTGTGTGTGCCCTTAATGTCCTCAGTACAGTGCTACCAACCTTTCAGATTTTGCCCAGGACAGGTCTGAGATTCACTGCAAGATTTTAACATTTTCTTGAACATCTAAATTATAATTATAGAACATGATTTTAGTAAATTTTAAGATACAGTCTAGTTGATCTGAATGTTTGCAAACACTGTTTATAATATCTTGCATTGTACACACGTTTAATGACTTGTTTAATTTAGTTTAGAAATGACCCACCATTTTGAAACACAAGATGTTTCCTGTTTATTTCTCATTCTTTTATTCCTACTCCAGCAACACCAAACTACCTGAATTACCAAAATCAAATGCCTTGCCGTGCCTCCACGCTTATATTTCATTTGCTTTATAAATGTCATCTCCTCCATGAAGTCTTTCCCAAAAGAAGTTAATGATATCTAAACTCCAGAGTCCATAGCTCATTGTTTATACCTGTCGTATTGCATTTCTTGTAGTCTTGTTTTATGGTTATATAGATACTTATTGTCCCTTTTGTACCACCAGCCCTACCAACCCCTCCCCTTCCCATCGACCCCTGCCCCTGTCACCTTTATCTTAAATTTCTTGAAATCAAGATTGTGTCTTTTTATCATTGTAAGTACTAACATACCTTGTCTATACTGTTAGAGGTTTCAGTAAATACTTGTTTATTTGTGCACTGAATTTATTTCCTAAATAATCTTGAAGAATTAACACAGCATTGAATAAACAAGTCTATATGCTGAAAAAGGTACAATATTGAAGCTAATATAATTGCTTTTTAATAATACTGCAGGTTGGGAGTTTTCTTTTTTGTGTGTGTGTGTGGTACGTGGGCCTCTCACTGTTGTGGCCTCTCCCGTTGCAGACCACAGGCTCCGGACGCGCAGGCTTAGCGGCCATGGCTCACGGGCCTAGCCACTCCGCGGCATGTGGGATCTTCCTGGACCAGGGCACGAACCCGTGTCCCCTACATCGGCGGGCGGACTCTCAACCACTGCGCCACCAGGGAAGCCCGGGAGTTTTCTTTTTACACACAAATGTGTGAACTCTGTCTATCTGAAAGCAGTTCGTGTTTACTCTAAATGTCATCCATTGAAAATCATCCACTGTGAAGTACTCACAAGACAGTTGTCAACACACTGTAGTTCTTAGATGATGCTACCATAGGTGATGTCAAAGCCTACATTTCATTCAGATGAGAAGCCTTTATCAGACAAAAATTTAAAAAGAGAAGAAAAGATAACTGAAGCTCAAAGTCCTTCTACATTTCCAAAGATGACTCTCAAATAAAGAGCCCCAAATAGGGTTCCACTTTTCACCCTTAGCCATGGCAAATGGATCATGTAGCCACTCTATGATTCCGCCTTGCTGTTATGTTGGATCTTATGACTTTCCCCTATGACTTTCCCCTTCTGAAGAGTAAATCAATTCAGTGTCCAGGTATGACTAAAGGTATAAAGAAGCAATAAAATTCACCTTTCAAATATCAACTTGATCATCCAAATGTTTGGGCCTCTATAAAATAGTTCTCTTAGAAAAATGTGGACTTAATTTCATTGATGCTTCCATTACTCAAAGCATATGTGGCCTGTGACATGCTCCTTCGAACATCCCCAACAAAGGGAAGACTTCACCACTGAGCATTTGGTTTTGGAAATGAGCCAGAAGTAAATCAGTGCTGAGCCCTGTGAGTAAGGTAGGTGACCAGAAACAGAATGAACAACCACTTGAGATAATTCTCAAATTGTCTGAGAGCTTTGTGCTCTCACATTTTACACTATTCTCACTTTTGAAGGCCACCTTCCACAACATAAATTTAACAAAACTGTGGTAGAGCACACATACCATTTTGTTTTCCCAGCATTTAACATTTAAGTATTTAATGGATATTTTAACAACCAAATAATATTCCATCCCATATATTTGCCATCATTTATTCAAAATCAATTTTTTAAATAATACTGGACATGGCAGTGCTTTCCAACATCTTATCATTTATTGATAACACTGCACTGCAATAAGCAAAATAGGCAATTCTTACCAGTTGCCAAATAGATATTCATATCCTTTGAACCAGCCTAGAAATTGACTTTTTTTAATTGAGGTAGAGTTGATTTACAATATTATATTAGTTTCAGGTATATAACATTAGTAATTCAAAATTTTTATAGATTATACTCCATTTAAAGTTATTATAAAATATTGGCTGTATTCCCTATGGTATACAATATATCCTTGTAGCTTATTCATTTTATATATAGTAGTTTGTACCTCTTAATTCCCTACCTCTATCTTGCCCCTCTGCCCTTCCCTCTCTCCACTGGTAACCATTAGTTTGTTCTCTATATCTGTGAGTCTTTTTCTGTTTTGTTATATTCATTTGTTTATTTTTTAGATTTTACATATAAGTGATTAACATACAGTATTTGTTTTTCTCTGACTTATTTCACTAGGCATAATACCCTTCAGATCTATCCATGTTGTTGCAAATGGCAAATTTTCATTCTTTTTTATGGCTGAGTAGTATTCTGTATATATATACCACATCTTCTTTATCCATTCATCTATTGATGGACAGTGCAGTTGCTTCTGTATCTTGGCAATTGTAAATGATGCTGCTATGAACACTCGGGTGCATGTATCTCCAAATCAGTGTTTTCATCTTCTTTGGATACATACCCAGGAGTGGAATTACTGGATCATATGGTAGTTCTATTTTTAATTTTTTGAGGAACCTCCATACGGTTCTCCAGAGTGGCTGCACCAATTCATTTTCCCACCAAAAGGGTTCCCTTTTCTCCACATCCTCGCCAATATTTGTTATTTGTGGTCTTTTTGACGACAGCCATTCTGACAGGTGTGAGGTAGACATTGATGTTTAAATATTAATTTTTAGATTATAATTCGACAGATATATGTACACAAACGTATTTGTAAAGTATCTGTTATCTTAAACCTCTAAAGAAGCCATGTTTTCTAAAATGGAGGATTGGGGAATTCCCTGGCGGCCCAGTGGTTAGGACTCCGTGCTTCCAATGCAGGGAGCACGGGTTCAATCCCTGGTCAGGGGACTAAGATCCTGCATGATGCACAGCGTGGCCAGAAGAAAAACAAACAAAAAAAGACAATCAACAGTGGAGGATAATTGAGGTTACTATACAGTATTTTACCAGATATGCTAGAGGTCTAGGTTTATAAAAGACTGTTTGAAATCTAATGTGGAAAGAAAGGTTTCTACCCAGGGAGAAAAGATAACAAATCTCTTATTAGAGAAGAGGCCCAGAGTCATTGTGTACTTTTATAATAAGCAGTCTATAATTGGGAGCACACGAAGTGAAAAGAAAAATCATCATGTATTCTTGAATATTCATTTTCAAGATTATTCTTATTGTTTTCATAATTTAAATAAGTATTACTTGTCCAGTGATCCCTACATTTATTATTGTTAGTGGTCAATATAATGATAGCTATCAAGAAATCATATTAATTTGATCATTATTACAACAATGAACAGCAAACCACACACAGTGAAGTGTTTCTTTCCTCAGTGTCAGTGCTAAGTGACAGAAGTTTATGGCTAAGAAAGGCTGTGTGATATAATGAAAACAGCAGTAAGTGAGGAGTCAAGGAGATAAGGATCCCAGTTCTGGCTGCACTGCAAACAGGCTAGAGGTCACTGGGCAAATCACTTACAAGTTAATGTGGGCCTCATTTTCTTAATGTGTAAAAGGAAAATATAAATGAGTAGGAATGGTCTACCCAACATATCTATTCCACTGACAGGAACTTCAAACAAGAATTCCTCTTTGATGGAGGATGTGCAAAGTGAAGGAAGGCCTTGGCAAACAGGTTACCAGAAGTGGGGCCAGCCTTGAAAAAAGGCAGAAGTGGTTCCTTGATAGACGACATGATTTAAGAAAAGCCAGCAGGAAGCACCCAAAACCAAAATGCCTCTGTTCTATACACCCTTCAATATTTTTGTGATACCTGCAATTCCACTGTGAATGGTACCTCTCTTCTGGGTCTTAAAGGCCTAGAGGTATTCTGGCTGAGTCTACTGAATGATCACATGATGTGAGGCTGCATCTTAAGCTAAAATCAAGAACTTCCAAATGGAAATCCAAATTGGGATTAGACTCCTGAGATTGAGACTAGGAAGAGGGATGAAGGATAAGGTTTCCAGAAGTGGGGAGGGGTCAGGGGTGGTCAACGCTCCCAGAATATATAGACAATTATACCATGTGACTGAGGATTGGTCCTGCTTAAAAGAAGGTTAACTTTTGCTTTATCATCCGTTAAATTAACCAGGTCAATCTAATAGCAATAGTCTTAAAAGCAGAAAACTTGTCTTTTTTATTTTGCATTATTCTAGAATACCCAAGATAAAGCATAAAACATAATGAGCACTCAATAAACATTTGAAGACTGACTCAAGCACTCTGTCCATAGAAAAACCCCCAAATGGTTTAAATGACAAAATAAAGGATTTCATAGGAAATATAATCTACTTTGGTAGCCTGGCAAAAATCAAGTAGAATCAAAATAAAATTCAAAATTAGTAGCATTATCATAAAAATATAAAATCAAAGCAAGGAAGGAGCATTTCATGATTTTATATTAAGTTGGCTGTTGCCAATTTGTTTATATGTTTTATTTTTCTAAATAAAACTGGCATAAAATGGTTGCTTTCATATTTTTTATGTGAATGGAAGCACTCTTCCAAATAAGAGATTCCCCTCCTACCTCGGGCCTGGTAAGGGAGACTACATCTCATTGTACTCAAATGACAGAACTCAAAAAATAAAAGGAGGCAGGAAGGAAGAAAAGGAGGGAGGAAGGAATGAAGTTATTCTATTTAAGAGAATCCATAGTCATTTTAAAGATCTTTTACTATAATGAATAATTGTATGGATAAAATAAATTTTCACTTATGCTTTTATTTGTTGTAAAAGCAAAAAAAAAAAAAGATACTTGGTCCAATTACAAGGCTGTTACAGTGCCTTTAAGAAGAAAGGCTGGTTGTTTTGTCAAGGGAGCCTCAAGGAGGGGCTGAGAATGGTGGGACTGTTTTCCTCATACCTCTCTGCTACTCCTTTACTATCTTCTTAACTGTTTTTTCTTGCTCTTCTGATGCCTTAATGTTCATTCATTCTTCAAGTCTCAGACTTTGGCCTTCTCTTCTGCCAATACTCTTTCTTAGAAAATTCCTGTCTCCATATTACTTCACTCAGAGTAGGGCCCCAGGGCTTCCATTTGGAGTAGACAACTCCATATGGCTAGCTCTGACTCTCCTCACTCCAGTTCAAGAGTGTCTAGCACTTATAAATGACGCCATGTGAATGGCTGACTGTTACTTTACATTCATTTGCTAAAATGAAACTTATCTTCCTGCCCAAACTGAATGCTTTGTCTGATTTTTCTTTCTCTCTCTCCCCCTACCACTCCCTCTGTGTGTGTGTGTCCCCATCAATCTACTACCAGTCAAGTTTGAACTTGTTCTACTCTCATACCCAGGCAATAATTCTCATTTACCTTGGTTCTTTCTCATTACAATTTTTTCCGTTGACTGTTCTATCACTCTAGTACTCACACCTGGACCATTTTTCATAAAGTCAAATATTTTAGAATTGTAAGTCCGTGACTATCATCAGCCTGGCAAGGAGGAAAAAAATGGGGGGAGGGGGTTTTTATGGACTAAAGCAGTGTTTTTCACTGTGTTAATTAGACATCTAGGCTCCACAGAGCTGCCTTGGCAGCTGCCAAATCAAACAGTAAAACATCAACAGAGTACGGCCCCAGCCCCAATCCCACTTCACTCCTAGCAGCTCCACCATTATCTGTTTTATGTGTGAATTCCAAGTATGATCTCATCTGAAAAAACCTGTGCTATTACCTTAAGGAAAAAAGTTCCAAAACCACTGTCAGGTGACTTTTTAAGGCCCTCTTACCTCTAAAATTCAAGTCCTGTGAAATATAGTAATACAATTATTAAGAAAGAATTAAAGAAATTACTAGTTTAAACTTCTACTTATTAATATGCATCTTTAGATCAATTCTGGCTCTGGCAACTTGAAGGGTTTGAATAAATTTAGGGTAAAAATACATAAGTTATTCTGGGTTTCCAAACAGTCAACAGGAGGAGAGTGTAATAAGCCTTTAAGAGTCCACAGCATCTGTGAAGAAATAGGGAAACATCTCTAAGACAGCACACATTCTGAAGTCCATAGGATTCCAGCCTTTTTCCCAAACAGAAGCACTTTATGACAATATGCTTTCCACAGCTCATTTGTAGTTAAACAGTGAATGAATCTAGGAAAAAAAGAGTTTAAAGCCTCCTATGTTCCATGGAGATATGAACTTTTTTTGGCTCGCTCTTTCCGTTTCATGCAACTTGGCAACAGTAAATAAACAAATAGGGTTTAACATGTGTCTCACTGGAGTGAAACCAGCTGGTTTCACCTTCAAGGTGTGGAAGATGGAATGTAGTACAGTGGATTCTGGGTATTTAGGTCCAAAGACTGGCTGTTGATAGAAACCATGCAGGAGGTCCCTCAGAGCCATAACTCACACAATAGGGCAGCAGAGGATTCACTGGGCTTCAAGTCTTGGCAACTGATTTTTCTCTTCAAGTCTGGTTACCAACATGACGTTTATACACCTGATTAACTCTTGAGTATGGGAATTCACTTCTCCGAGCTTTTTATTCTTACCTATATGTAAAGACTTTAGGCTTGATGGCTCAGGGCCGGTTTGCACACTAGAAATGTGGCTAGTCTGAATTAAGATGCCCTGTAAGTGCTGCAAAATACACACTGGATTTTGGAGGCTTAGTAACAAAAAATATATAAAATATCTCTTTAATACTTTTGGATTATAATATGTTGACTTAATATTTGGGATACTATTTTGGATATACTGATTTAAACAATGTGTATTATTAAAATTAGTTTTACTTGTTTCTTTTTATTTTTTTTAGCTACTAGGAAATTTAAAATTACGTATGTGGCTCACATTAAACATCTCTGGACTGGTTTAGATGCTAGAGTCAGATTTAGTGTAAGAAAAACCTAAATCAAGTTTATGGTTTTACCACTTCTTGAGGTAAGTCACTTAGCACAAATCTCAACTTTTCCATTGACCTTGGGCAGGTTCTTATATCATTCTGTGCTTTAAGTTTCCTCGCCAGTAAAATGAATCATACAACCTGTCTTATAAAGTTTTGTGAAAATCAAGTAAGTTAATGAATGCAAAGAACAACACCTGTCACATTATAAACACCATATAACTATTCATTATTCCTATCTCTAAACTTGTCTTTTTTTATATTGAAAGGAGAATGATACTTCATAGGATGAAGTTAGAATTCAATAAAATAATGTATTATAAATCATAAAAACTAGGTAAATGTTGGTAACTGTTCAGCTCTAAAAGTCAATAAATCTGTGCAACCCTGATGGTCATTACAAAGTTTCAGTCCTCCAAGATAAACATGAGTTCAGCACTTACAGTCCTTTACCCTAGGGTATCAGTAGATTAGTCTACTGTACATATTTTTTGTATTCTATCGCAGGCTATGTTCAGAATGAGCTTTTAGTAAAAAGTCAAAAAAGCTCAGGATAGATGCCAACCTTTTCACAAAGCTGTGTATATACACATATACTGGGCATTTAACTTGCTCTCTTGCTAATTTTGATACTGCATAGTTTTTAAGTTGACTTGGGGCTCTCTAGAACATATTGTACTTAGAACTATTTGAGCATATTATAAGAAAAAGAGTTCAGCCATAATATATGGTACAACTCCTGAGGGGAAGGAAGAGATTATTCTTTAATTCATTTTCAAAGTACCATACGTACTTGGAGATTTAGTAGAAGAAATATATGTAAAAGAAAAAGCATTTAATTCTTAGTTATGATGATGTTTTTAACAGAAATATTTACTCAACTAATAATTACTAAATGCCTATTATTTGCCAGGTACTATTCTAGCCACCAGGGACACAAAGATGAGCAACATAGACAGAAATCTTGCACTCATAGAGCTATGCAGTATCAAAATTATTGAGAGACAAAGTTAAATATTGAGCATATGTGTATATGCCCAAGTTAGAGGGTGATGTTGGCATGTATCAATCCTGATTTTTGACTTTACTAAAACATCATTCTGAACATAGTGTGTGAGTAGAATCAAACCTTCAGTCCATCTCTTCACCAAATGTCAATGTATGTATGATCTTCTACAGCAGTAAGACATCATGAAACACCAGCAAGAATCTCACCAATTCAATGCCAGATGGCACAAAAAAAAAAACCAATTATAGAGTGGATTATAAGCAGGCTATATACAAAAGTGCTGTCTCTGCATGATTCCTAGTTTTTCAACCAAGTGCCAAGGATTTGTGTGCTTAATTCCCATTAGAATTTACAGGAATTAACAGTGCATGAGGGCTTCCCTGGTGGCGCAGTGGTTGAGGGTCCGCCTGCCGATGCAGGGGACACGGTTCGTGCCCCAGTCCGGGAGGATCCCACATGCTGCGGAGCGGCTGGGCCCATGAGCCATGGCCGCTGAGCCTGCACATCCAGAGCCTGTGCTCCACAACGGGTGAGGCCACAACAGTGAGAGGCCCGCGTACCGTAAAAAACAGTGCATGAATGGGTAAAAAAAAAATTTTTAAGTGGAAGGTGAAATCTTGAAGAGCCCCAAGATAAAAGTGCACATTTTATATATGTTGTTGATAAGGGCCTTTTAAAGATAAATTTTAGAACTGTTTAGGTTGTAAGTGGGGGCGCAGATTAAGCATGTGCTGACTTGGCTTAACAGAGGCTGAATGTTGAAAAGGCTGCATGGTGTAGTGGAAAACATTCCCTGGTCTTATGTACAGACAAACTGGCTTTTAGTCCCTGCCTCAAGAACTTACAAGCTTCTTGGTACAGAAGGACCAATGTACGTGGAATTGTTTTATATAATGCTAAGCAATAAATACACCTGGACCTGCACACAGTATATATACCTGAACCAGTGAATACCTAATGAATAGCGAATTTTAAATTTTAAATGATGGATTTGTTGTTTTTAATTAACTGACCGATTTGCTATGAAAGAAACTCAAGAGATCCATGGTTCCACTGGAAGAAACCTGACAGTAAAGACCTGGAAGCTTAAAAAGACTCCTGATTGTTAAAGAATTTAATACAAATAGAATAAAAGGACAGCAGTCCTGGAGCTACACACCACAACCCATAGTGACTGAAGGAGACACTACACCAACTTAAACTGTCAGAAATTTCCACACTAAGAATTCTCACAGGAGGACAGATTATTTACCTGGACCTAACACAGGTCTGTATCTCTTAGACAACTGCTTGCCCAAACAACTAACAACTACAATCGTAGCTCTACTCTACAGTTTTAATTGGGATCAAGTGATATGAAATCCACAGTCAAAAAATATTTCAAATATTGGAACTCTTGGCATGGAACCATTTCCATTTCCACCTTGTTAAGCCTGCCCACCTCTCTACAGCACAGTGACATTCAAGGAGATGGTGGGTAACAGTTAGCAGTACAGACTATAGAGTTTAGAGGTATAAGGCATTTGGTATTTTGAATCTCTATAAACAAGACTCACATTTTTCATAATACATGCAAGCAACAGTATTCCTCATACCCCATGGAAATGATTAATGACCCATTAACGATAGCTGTGCCAGAAAAAAACTGCTATAAATCACATACCAACTGTCAATACCATGCCATGATTCTAGATCAGATAAAGGAGAAAGATAATCTCAACCAAATTCTATATGGTGAAATTGTATACACCCACTCTCAGTCATTACCACCTTCTGAAAGTGAGCTATCATCCTGTTTCAAGTTGTTGGAAGCATTTTTCTATGCCCTCCTTGTTCCAGGATTACAAACTCTATCATCAGCTCTGGGCTTTGTTCAATCTAAGAGGACTTAAAGAATGATTTAGCTTTTTTTATTGTATTCAATTAATGAGATGAATCAGCACTATTTTATAGAAGAACCTCTTATATTCAGCTCTAATTTATGCCTGGTAAAGGAGGGAAAGGAATATCTTCTAAAAAGAAGACAAAGTGTAAGAAAAGATAATCCTGATTTTCACCTAACAGTAATATCATCTTTGTGAAGTCTTTTTCCAAGTAGCTGAATGGCCAGATTCTGTTTCAACCCTTTTCCTGTCTGTTCTATAATTATGAAAATCCATTTGCAAAATTAAAGAGTATTCATCATTTAAAATTTTCTTTTTATATTATCAAGTTTTCACTTCTGTATTGGTAAATCAGATTTAAATTTGTTTTCAGGACACACCACCCTTTTGGCTGTTAAAAAAGTAATGATCAGGGCTTCCCTGGTGGCGCAGTGGTTGAGAGTCCGCCTGCGGATGCAGGGGACACGGGTTCGTGCACCGGTCCGGGAAGATCCCACGTGCCATGAAGCGGCTGGGCCCGTGACCCATGGCCGTTGAGGCTGCGCGTCCGGAGCCTGTGGTCCGCAACGGGAGAGGCCACAACAGTGAGAGGCCCACGTACCGCAAAAAAAAAAAAAAAAAAAAGTAATGATCATAAGTCCAAGGCCAGATAAAAGCTGAGATATTCTGTCATGTATGTGAGCACCAGGTTAGGAGCTCAAAGCATAAATTTCTGCTCTTGGCTCATAATCTGCATGACAGACACTGTTATTAAAAAATGGTTTGAAATTATTAAGTAGTAAGGCAAATAAGGAATCATGTAAATGCTAATGTAATAAGGCTAAGAAGCAAACAAAACTTGCCCAAATCCAGAGTAAATCCTTGGCCAAGAAAACTTTCTGCCCATAATACAAATAATTATCCCAGCCTTATTAAATTAAGAAAACATAGAGTTCAGCTGGAGCCTGTGTCACTGTTTTTTTTCTTCTTTTTCTTTCGTGTCCTCCTCACAGTGCCTAGCACAGCACCCTTTATGTAGTAGGTTCATAATCACCCATTCAACAAAAAGGGTGGAGTGCCCTCTATGTGCTGGATCTGGGCACCAGGGAAGAAAAGGGCAAAATAAGATACTGTCTGAACTCTCATAGGGTTCCTATTCTGATGGAGACTGACATTTATAGAAGGAATGAAATAATGTTGTGCCAGGACTTATGTCCTTTCCGATGTAAAATTAGGCAGATATCACACTTTTATTTTTACCAAATGTTAACCATGTTAAAGTAGTAACCATGTTTATGAATTATGGGAATTTTGTGTTTGTCCTTGTTTTATAGAATTATTACTCTGTAAAGAGAAAATTATAAAGTTTTAAAAATTAGGAGAAATGAAAGTGAAAGGGCTAACCAGAAAATCAGAATGCAGGACTGGACAGTTACTATGGGAAGCTCTTAAATTAGAGTCTAAGGTTCTTTACTTTCAGCCATGTTTTAATAATGCCCATTTATCAAAAAGCTAAACACCACAAAAGCTTAAATAACCATAATCCACTCATATTATCATATAACTGGTGCTTATAATAATGGCCTTAACTCACTGTATTACTGAGGTAACCCTGAATAATCAAAGAAAAAAATGTCTTAAACTTCTTGAGTTTTTAAAATTATATTGCATTTTTATTCTGTGAAAATTTATAATCCATATAAGATATGTATGACTCTCCATTAACCTGAATATTAAATTAAATTTCCCAATTCTTAATTATTTTACCAACACTTGCTTTTCCTCCCTACCTCGCTCCAACACACACACACACACACACCTACACCCACAGACCACACTCACTCAAACTATACCACATAGGTCACTTTTCTCTTTTTCATGGTTGAGACTAACTTTATCTTTAAAAAAAAGACAAAAAAGAATGAGACAACTTAGAATATTTTAATAGACCAAGGGCTTTTGATCAAATCTCTAAAGTTTTACCAGGCATGGTAGGAAAACTTGCATTTGCTCTCATTCACAGCATCACATTTAAACAGTGCGTAATAGAAGAAGAGTTTTAAAGACTTCCAGAAGAAGAAGGCATGCTATATTTATTTAAATAACTAACACTGTTCACAAAACATCAAGAGAATTCATTAAAACCTTCATCACTAACAGTGCTGTCATTAATAGCAAAATAGTTTCTGAACCTGACCTTATAAGCCTTTAAGCCTATGCCCCTCACTTGTTAATCCCTTTCAGTGTGACTTGCTCTTCTGAAACTGCTCTCTCCAAGGCTGCTAATGATTTCCTCACCACCAGATTCAATCACATCTTCTAATCCTTCATCCTTTTAAACCTCCTAGATACAATTTATACTGACGACCACTCCTCCCTTGAAATTCTCTCCTCCCTCAAGGTCTATGACACTGATGTTTCTTCCTTTGTTCTAGCTGTGGTTCTTACATGTTCCATCTTGTTTCGTAAATATAGACATCATCTTAGCTTTGCAGTTTGTTCAGACAGAGAAGGATGGGCCTGTTTATTTATTTAACCTCAACCTTACCTCTCAACAGTCTCTCCCTTGGCAATGTCATCCAACAGTTAACCTGTTTCCACCATCACCTACCTATAAGTACTTCCTGAATTTGGGGTCTTCACTTCCAACTGCATATAAAACATCAGCATTTAAATGTTCCACCAGCATTTCATATTCAATCTGTCTAAAATTAACTCATTATCTTCCTTACCAAACCAGCTCCCCCTTTTTTAACTTTTGCTACCTCTAGTTAATGGCATCTCCTATCTCCCAGTTAGTTATCCAAGCTCCAAACCTTAGAGTCAATTCTTACTCCTCAATCTCCTTTGCTTCCCTTATCTAATCACTTGATTAAAAAACAAACAAAAAAACACAGCTTCTACCTTCTCTTACCAATCAGATCTATCGCTTTGTTTCTGTTCATTCCACCCCCTCAACTTCTACCAGTTCAGGCTTTTCCTACATTGATGCAACTGCCTGTACACTGATCCTATCTCTTGATTTTTCATTTCTTGCAAGATCTAGCACAGTGATTCCTAGAGAGTAACCTCAACAAATGTTTGTTAAATGAATTAAATAAAGGAACAAGTTTTAAAGTTTTCAGAGAGAAGGAAATTGTGAACAATAAAGATCAGAAAAGGTAAATTGCTAAGTTTTAAAAGCCTGGATCTTAAAATGAGAAGGAAGGTCTTAGAGATGCTAGCTTTAAATTTTTAAATGTATTATATTTACACATCGGAACCTGTTTTGTGACAGAGTAAAGAGAAAAATCTGACAAATGAACTTTTAGTATTTTGGAAAGAAACATGCCGTATTCTTAATCTTTTAAAAACTCATTAAAATTCTGAAGAAATCTCACTGTTTGAGGTGTTCACACTTATGGTTATTCCAAACTCCAGAGGCATGATTTTTTAAATCCAGTGGCAGTTTTTTAGGTATAGTATATTCTTTTACCATTCTGTTCCTCAAGCATGAGTACAAAGCCCCCTAGAAACTTTCAGTTACTTAGATGTCCCTGTGAAAAAGATCATTTTTTGCCACAGACTAGCAGGTGAAAACCATTTTCAAAATATAAATGCATACTCTCCCTTTCTGTTGGTCACTTATTCTACGTTAGTGAATTTTTTTTTAATAATCTATTAGAAAATGTTTCTGCGCAAAAGTCCCTGGTGAGAGCCATTCTTACCAAGATCCAGAAATTTTATGGAAGCTTCTTTTTCATATATAACTTTAGACTTTACTAAGAGTTGGGACTATCAAAAATACATATTTTTAAAGGTTTAATGACAGGCGTTAAGTGGGAGAGATAGTACCTTAAATGAATGGTCACAAAATCTTTAGAACGCTTATCCTAGCCTATCATTCTCTGCATTTGTGAAGGATTGTTTACTTCCTGACACATTTTCACATAATGCATAGAACAAAAATACTGCATTTGTCCATCATGAGACTGTGAATTTGGCAAAAATCGGACATGTCCAATTAATTTTGAAAAAAAGATAATTGCTGCTTGAAATAAAAACTGTATATATTACAAGAACCAAATTAAGCAGATTACATCAGTCTTCCTAATCCACTGATCAATACAGTAAATGTAATATGACGAGAGTTTGAAAACCGTTACACTTCTTCAAACTTTTAGAATCCTTCAAACCCAGGGTATATAGTATTTTGTTGTTTGCTTTGTCTCTTTACTCTCAACCTGAAAATCAATTTTTCTAGGTTTGGTGATATAAGGAATCAAAAAGAAATTAGCTATGATCAAATAAGGTTATGATCTGAACAACTGAAGTGATAATTTTATATTTGAGAATCTGTAGATGATATGAAGCTTTTGTCCATTAACGTATTAAATATATTTTTAAAAATCTCTGTTGATGAAAGATGCAGACTTCCATGTTTTCTCCAGTAGAGTTAATGAACTAAATGGAAAATATCTCACTAATTTCTTAAACCCCCTTGCGAGGCAAGAAAATGACATTCTCATCTAACAGCTGTAAAACCCGAAGAACTAATAGATGTAACTGCACTCAATTGCAAAGGAAAATAATAGCTCTAATATACCGTGAGTTGTGAATATGAAAGAATATTGCATACACATAACCCCTCCCTCATTTTTAAGGAATCAATCTTGGATCTTGGCCCTATACCTTTTGGCAGAGTATATTATTGCCTCAAGGGCAGGCTGTGCAGTCATCCTTTTAATTTACTTTTAAATAGCTCTTCCCTAATCCATACCACCTAAGATTGGGCCAATCATGAATTTTCAGCAAACTTAAGTCACTTATTCTATAGATTTTTTAACTAGAAATTTTTCTAGTTAAAATTTTTTTTTAAGTTTACATTTTCTAGATTTTTCTCCCTAAATTCAGGACATAATAACTCTTTGCAAAGTACATTGCGACACTAATTGGGAAGTAAAAAGGAACAAACTGAATTGATTTGTAGTTTCACAGAAATGAATTTGACATTTCACTTACAAGTTGCAAACCCACGTATAGTTTTGAACACTTCTGAATTTATTTGTTTTGCAAAAAAGTGGAATGTTTCACTAGAATCGAAATGCCCTCAAGTTATTTCCAGTACTGATGTAGAATTGATTTTTCTAGGTTAAGGGAACGCCAAAGTGAAGAGATACTTCTTTTTTTTTTTTTAATCATTATCTATTTTTCTTAACTGGGTTTAGGACATCCCAAAACAAATCAGGAAAATGTAACTTCATTTCAGTATTACCAACATAGGGCATTTTGTAATGACTGTAACATGACTGTGACATTATGACAGTGAAGTATTCATTTTTAATCTTTTTAAGCTTTAAACAGAGAAAGCTTTTCCTCAGTATGTCCAATAGAAATACAATATGTAAATTAATCCATATTATCTGTATGCTGATTGGCTTGAGTTCCCCCGAATGTCACAATCTCACCACCCAGCAATGAGGTATTTTACTGCTGTCTGGAGATCAAATTATTGCTGTAGAGAAGATCTTTATTTTTTCTGTTTCATTAACAGATTATTATAAAGCAATAAGCATGCAGGAGGAGAATCAGACGTTTTACCTTGGGAATTAATGAAAGCATTTCTGCTCGTTTTTTGGAGGTGGAGTTGTCGTTTAAAATCTTATACCACCCCCACAAACAAAATTCTTACGAAATGGTAAAATAAGGAAATCCATGATTCCAGAGACATCCCTAAGCACCCAGGTGTCAGGCTATGTACTGTCGTGTGATATCACCGGACCTTTTGGACGGGTATAAGTTTTATGAATCGTTATATTCCTAGTATTTTTCTTCCTTAACAACAAAGGGGGGAAGGAAACTCACATACATACAACTGCTGTGACATTACCAATCTATTGGTCAGCTTTACTTGCAAGAAGCAAAAGAAAGGCTATTGCTTGGTGGGGTGGAATGCAAGGAGCAGTCATTTAAAATTTGTGTAAGCCTCGTTCTATAGTCATATTCGTTAAAGTAGAATGGACATAAATCATTTTGCAGCTTTCCTCTGAACTTAGTTTCTTCCTACTTAACGCATATCTGCGTGCACTGGAGAACAGAAAAAGACTAACAAAGGGCTGCCCTAACCTGCTTTCCCTTCTTCCCCATTGACAAGATTTTTCCTGACTATGCCTTTTTTCTTTTTAAAAAAAATTTTTTTTCTTCTTTTCCTTTCTTTTTCCTTTCTCCCCTCCCCTCCACTCTCCCCCACACCAAGCTAACCTGCAAATGCAGTCAGCTGGGGAAATCATTAAAGAAGAAAGCTGAAAGAAGCTCCCAATGCTTTGGACCGCCCTAAAAGAGCATGGAGGAAAATGGGGAAAGCGAGGGTTCCCGTAAGCTGAGGTGGAGGCGGGCACCCCGGGCTCCGGGGTGCGCTGCCCTAAGGGAAGAGGGTGGGCCTGAGGTCCTGAACGAGCCTTTTTCCAAACCCCACTCCCAATGCAGGGAGGGAAAAGTTCAGAAGCAGCCGCAAGGGGACACAGGCCAATTTTGCCAGTTCAACAGGACAGGACATTCAATAAACCCAGCCCGCTCTGGAAAAGGGTCGGGGCTCCTGCTGGCTCCACAGAGGCTGAGGTAGCCCCCTGCCGCCGCCCTCGCCACCGCTGCCGCCGCCGCCGCCGCTGCCCCTGCGTTACTGGGGGAGACGGTGCCGCTGCGACAGGGGAGGACGAGGCTGGAGCTCAAGGAGGCTCCAGCGCGCAGGCGCCGCCGAGCCCTGCCTGGATGTTCAGTCAAGGCACTAAGGCAAAAAAAAAATCAGCAGTTTATAGAAAGAAGAAGCTATAGTCTGTCGGGATATCCAACACCAACAGGTAGGAGGATATACTCTCGGTTAAGTTTGGGGGGAGGGGGCACACAGTGTTGATGAAACTGCAGGTTCACCGGGAAAGAGCCCTCCTTGAGTTTTTTTTTTTTGTTTTTTTTTTTTTGACAATAAACTGCATAATGGAAGTACATTCAGACAATGCATCTTCAGTAGGGCTTACTGAGAGCTCCATTTCTGGAAAGCGTTGCAAGACTGAGGAATATCAGACTGCGAATCACCGGGAACAGTTCCCTTGCAGCACAGAAGCAATCTCTCCCCATCTTCGCGTATGTAATGCATGTCTCTCTCCCCCTCCCCCTCCTCCACCCCCCCATTATAAATCCAGGGGTGGCGGATTTCAGGTTTCGTAATGTTGCATGATGCGATCGGTATTTACCCGGGGATGTACCGGTGGGGAAATTAAAATCATCGAACGCAGTGTTGCCTGGGCTTCTATCAGCATATTCCGGGCAAGTGAGAAGTGGCAAAGGAAACATGCTTGGTGGGAATAACAGAGAAAGCCGCTTTCCCTGGTGGGGCTCCCCAACACCTAGGAGACAATGTGCATTTTGTTTTAAAATGAAGCCACTTGCGATTTGCAACGAAGATAATCAGTGTAAATGGGAAAAGCTTAATTGCCCAAGAAATACATGTTCATGTTAAATTCATTTGAATTCAGGCAGCCCCGGTCTACAAATGTAAATGCATTATTCCTCTGGGTGTTTCCCTGACCAATATTTACATTAACCATTTTTAATAATCATGTGGGTTTAAAAGAGAAAAGATTTGCCAAAAATGGGGGGGGGGGAGGGAAAGACAAAAGATTAAATCACATCAAATCCTGGGAAAAGTTCCTATTAATTTAGAAGTCTAATGTTGAAATCATGCTTTAAGATGAATCAACAAATATTCCTCTTATAATATGCAGCATGAATAGTGGCACTTGAGTCAAAAGACATATATTTTGGAAGGGTTCTTTGGATCCATATCAGCAGAGAAGCTGCAGGGAAAACACTGACAGATACTAACAGACCTCAGATAAATGTGGGTTGTCTCTTCTCTGTCTCCTATTAGCAATCTTGTAGATTCCATTGCAACACTAGTGATTAACTCCAGGACTGGCATATTTTACAATTGGGGAACATTTTATTCCTTCTCTCCTAAAGGTGCCCAATCAAATGTATGTTCTTTTAAATAGAGACATTTTAAAATTCATCTAGCTCAGAAAACTGAACAAGCCAATTCTCTGAAATCTCAAGCAAAAATACTAAAGCAAATAATATTATTCAAAATTAAAACTTTATTTGCTTCCCCATAAATGAACAGCTTTATGTTAGCACTGCCTGACATCATTGCTTGTTAACTTTAGAACTGATAGCTCTTTTTTTTTTCCAGATATTCTGATGGCAAATCAAATGGAAGAAAAGAGGAAGCATGACTGCAGATCGGATCAGTTCTCTTTGTGGATTACATTTTCAGTAAAATGCATGGATATATCTTTTCCTTGTTCTTATATCTAGATCATGAGACTTGACTGAGGCTGTATCTTTATCCTCCATCCATCTATGGCGAACTATAGCCATGCAGCTGACAACATTTTGCAAAATCTCTCTCCTCTAACAGCCTTTCTGAAACTGACTTCCTTGGGTTTCATAATAGGAGTCAGCGTGGTGGGCAACCTTCTGATCTCCATTTTGCTAGTGAAAGATAAGACCTTGCATAGAGCACCTTACTACTTCCTGTTGGATCTCTGCTGTTCAGATATCCTCAGATCTGCAATTTGTTTCCCATTTGTATTCAACTCTGTCAAAAATGGCTCTACCTGGACTTATGGGACTCTGACTTGCAAAGTGATTGCCTTTCTGGGGGTTTTGTCCTGTTTCCACACTGCTTTCATGCTCTTCTGTATCAGTGTCACCAGATACTTAGCTATTGCCCATCACCGCTTCTATACAAAGAGGCTGACCTTTTGGACGTGTCTGGCTGTGATCTGCATGGTGTGGACTCTGTCTGTGGCCATGGCATTCCCCCCAGTTCTGGATGTGGGCACTTACTCATTCATTAGGGAAGAAGATCAATGTACCTTCCAACACCGCTCCTTCAGGGCTAATGATTCCTTAGGATTTATGCTGCTCCTTGCCCTCATCCTCCTAGCTACACAGCTTGTCTACCTCAAGCTGATATTTTTTGTCCACGACCGAAGGAAAATGAAGCCAGTCCAGTTTGTAGCAGCAGTCAGCCAGAACTGGACTTTTCATGGCCCTGGAGCCAGTGGCCAGGCAGCTGCCAATTGGCTAGCAGGATTTGGAAGGGGTCCCACACCACCCACCTTGCTGGGCATCAGGCAAAATGCAAACACCACGAGCAGAAGAAGGCTATTGGTCTTAGATGAGTTCAAAATGGAGAAAAGAATCAGCAGAATGTTCTATATAATGACTTTTCTCTTCTTAACCTTGTGGGGCCCCTACCTGGTGGCCTGTTACTGGAGAGTTTTTGCAAGAGGGCCTGTAGTACCAGGGGGATTTCTAACAGCCGCTGTCTGGATGAGTTTTGCCCAAGCAGGAATCAATCCTTTTGTCTGCATTTTCTCCAACAGGGAGCTGAGGCGCTGTTTCAGCACAACCCTTCTTTACTGCAGAAAATCCAGGTTACCAAGGGAACCTTACTGTGTTATATGAAGGAGCATCTGTACATCTTTAGCCTTGTGAAACACTAACCTTCTCTGCTAAGCAATTGTGGCCTGTAGCCATTTCTTGAGAAGAAAATCAAGAATGGGATCAGCAGTTATAAGGATTTGGGCAACATTCTGCAGTCTTTGCAATAGTTCACCTATAATCCTATTTTAAATCTCAGAGTGATCCTGCTGACTGCCGGCGAAGGTTTGTAATTAAGAAAGGACTGAACCACTGCCCTAAGTTTCTTTATGTGGTTGAAAACTAGATAATGAAAGTAGCAGGTGCTAAGTATCAGTGCTAAACGCTGTGTATATCACTACTTACGAAAAAACATCAAAAAAAAACCAATTAGCATTGGACATCTTAATAAATTAAGTTGACATGAGGTAAATGTGTTGATAAAAACTAATTTTAGAAGTTTGAAGACTTTAAAACATTTCATACTATTATTGTTTTGCAAGGACTAAAATATTTGGGGACTTAAAGTACTGTAATTCACTAAAGACATGCCATGAATTATTGGATTACCACACTTTTAAAAAATCGCCTTGTAAGTTTTGGGGAGCATTCCAAAGCAGTATATTGGTTCCAATTAGAGTTTACTTTTTTTGTATTAATACATTACTGTTTCTAAATACCACTTTCCTTACCTACTAGTGAAATTGCTAGCATCGAACTGTATTATGTGGTTTTTGTTGATTTGGTATAAAGTTTTTTCAATTCATCTATATTTTACAAATACTAGATACTGGTCTGGGAGGCAACATTAATGGTACCAACCGGTCACAACTGAGCAGTTCTAATAATGCAGAATAAACACATGTTGCCTTAAAGGATTATCTAGTATCTTTCATCTTATTTAGCATTGGAGCAAACTGGAGTCATGGGAAATTGAATCAGTAACTGGTCATGGTCATGCAACTGGAAGTGCATGGACGATCATTTAATACTCTTTTTCCTTTTTCCTCACATGGTTTGAAAATTAAGGTGCACATCACTGGGATAATGAGATTTTCTTCTGAGTTGTGCTACCCATTCTAGTGTGTTCTAAGAAGGAGGCAGTTGATGTGTGTTTATATTTTAAGTCAGCTGTCAAGGGGAGACCACAGCCTTAGTATGACATCCTGCACAATTTGTAAAGCCTTTATTCTACCGAAGGCACAGTCTTGTTTATACTTTCTGCACATTCAGTGTATTGGTCGTTTAAATTATTTCAGTTTTAACTTGTGAAAGCTTATAATATGATTTCTAGTATTTCAGAAATACATTAGAGTCTGTGAGTCTCATTCTTCAAGATACAGATGTGTGAATTTCAATATAAAGTTGCATTTGCCAAAATTTACTTGTGTAGCCTGTTACTTTTCTTGGAATAAATTTTACATTTTTGGCAGTTAATTTTTTTTTTAATTGGGAGGCAAGCACAAAATAGGAAGACTAGCTTTATTATGGTTTTGTTTCTTTATTTTTGTAGCTACTATATTCTGGAACTGAAAATGCATGAATGATGGGGAACCTAAAGCTGATAAACTGACAAATAATATTATCTGCAAAAGCATTATTTGGTAGCTTTTGTCGTATTTATCCTATTTATTCTTACAAAGCCAGTAATATTTAAAGATGTAAACCTGCTTAGTTGGTTGGTTCAGAATTTTAATATAAACATCACATTTTATTTTGGGCCATGGTAGAAATTTTGGATTCTAAATACATAACTTGTAAGAAGAATGGTTTACAATTACATTATGACAAAACCAGAAAAGTTGTTTTTGTTTTTGTTTGTTGTTCATTGTTTTTGTTTGTTTGGGGGTTTTATTTTTATTTGGTACTTGAAAATTAAGATTAGGAATCTAATGGAACAGAATTCTTTATTGCTACAGTGTTTCTGTAAAGAAAACATCAATATAAATATAAGTAAGGAAAAATAAATCATTGAAATATTTCAATGATATATGCAACAATTCAGTTTTGCTCATATAAGGACAGCTCAAGCCATGATTTAGTGAGCACTCTATTTGAACTCATTTTTACTTTATATCAAAGTTGATTGGATCTGAGACAAAATTTAATGTACAACAGTGAACTGAATCTAGCAATAAAGACCCCTTTTGGTACTAAAATCATTATCTAAAATACAATTAAGGAAATGCTATCAAAAGGTATTGGGATAACATTATGTTTCCAACTCAAAAAGTTTACAGTAGAGACATAATTACCGTGACTATATTTATAAAGAGCTTCGCTTAGAGGTTCAAATATCACCAGCAATCAGCAGAAAATTCAACAACGATCTTGAGGCCAGAGAGACCAGGTTTTATTAACACTGGCCTCCATTATATACACAAAAACCTGAGGCATGGATTAAGACTAGGAGACTGGGAAGTCAAGAGCAACAACCAAGTGAGATTGCCTGATTCTACCTAGCTATTTGGAACAACATATTCCAACAGCTTTGGTAAGTGATCAACCCCAGTGATCAGTGAATAATACTGAACTGTGGTGACTCTCATTTAAGCCTACTCTTGACTAACTTGGCATTTCAGGTCAAGGGGCAAGCAGTGGGTGAGATACATCCCCAGTTAATCAATGCTATTTGTAAGTCAATAAGTAATGGTAGCAATCATATAAAATAAAAGTCTGCTTCAGTGACTCAAGGACCAAATCACATTATCTATTTTGGCACCCATTCCAATATTCAATATTGAAAAACAGTTGCAACTAATTCAATTTGAAAATGTTACTAATCTTCAACCCATAAAAATACATTCCCACTGGGGAGTCCAACTTCCCTGTGAGAAAAACCCTTTATCAGTAATAATGTGTCCCTCTAGGACTAATTACATCTGAGTTGAACAGGCTTTAGATTGTTTTTCTTAATAGTGGTAATGTGTTTGCATGGATGTGTCTATAATCTCATCTGGTTCCTTTTGTGCACAGTGGATTTATTTGTGAGATGCCTGGCTGGAGCTAGGCATTAAGTCTGTGACTGTGAAACCCTATGCAGATATTAACTGAGGCAGAAGGAGGTGAGTAACTGGCTCAGTTTCCCGTGGAGGCTCCATTTAAATAATACAAAATTAACCATAGTGATTAGATTTTAAAATTATTTGTGGGACAACCTATTGACTGAATTATCTTCTCAAATGTTAGCTGGTTGGGTTTCAACACCAGCATTTTTCATAGAGGTTAATAACTGATTTGTCTTTACATGGTTATGGCCCCTTATCCATTTGCCTCTACATTCATGAATACTAACTGAAATGCTTATTTATTCATTCATTCAACAAATATGTGTTGGTCACTGAGCTTGGTGCTGAAAGCATAGTAGAAAACAGGCAGAACAGAATTAAATATGTAGTAGCAACAAATTACAAGTGTTACAATAGTAAATGTTTCTAAAATGGACTTGATACTAATGACCATAAATGGACTCTCTTCCATTTTCCCTTCATGCCTTACCCCCTATCTTTCCCAGTATTCCCTGGGATCTTTTATATATCATACTCCCTCAATTCAGAGGGAGCCCCCCCATTCTGCTCACATTTCATTTAGATGAATCACCCGTGCTGTGTTTTGGAACCCTGAGTTCCCTCATTGTTAGTGGTTACACAAAGTAACCGCAAACCCTGAGTGTTAAAGTCCTCCCACTCCTGACTCTCCACTTCCATGTGGAGATACTTCAATTCCTTCAAATGACAGGGAGATGTTCTTTCTTCCATACTCATACCTTCCTGTAAGTTAGCATGAGAATGCCTGGGTAAAGTGCAATCAAAGGAAGGCACTAAGATGTCAACTCCCAGGGGGCCTCCCATGGTGCTCAAGCAAAGATGGGAATAACTTGTGAAACAGGGTACATATCTTTTATTATGAAAGCATGCTACTCCTTCAATGTTTTTCTTATTCCTTACTAGAGATAAAACAAAACTCCCTACCCCTGCCCTCATCAGCTGAAAAGTTTATTTGGCCTCCAAAATTTACTTCTATTGCAAATACAATGAAATGTACTTAAAATTATAGAGACGTATCCTTTTCAGCTAAGGCATGTAATAGCGCATTGTGTTGCAATGGGAATTACTGTAGAACAGTTGCAAACAGAACCAAAACCCTTCACTTCTGTAGATAAATTTACTTTACATTAGATAAATTTACTTTGTTCCATTCTTTATTCCACGTGTAGCATAAACTATATTGTTATTAAAACAAAGCAAAACAAAACCCCCAGCTTATATTAACTTTATCTTAAAAAGAAAATTAAAAAGATAAGACGACAAATAGCAGTGTTTCAAGTACTGGGTAAATACAAGACCAATGATTACCAGAATTATACGTTATTTACGATTCTAGAATCATGTGAGTCTGTTTTTCTATGCAAAAATGCATCATTTTCATGTTTGTTAATAGTCTCATAAATGTTTTTAATGGAAATTGCAAGGTCTACTAAGATAATTGTTTGTTGCTGACATTTTTCTTTTGTTCTTAACTCTGGGTATGCTAGTGTTCTGTGACTTTCCTAATTCTCTCACAAACTTTTTTTATACCATATTAAAATGATAGAATTGCTCAATTTTGAGGCACAAGTTCACAGTTAGTCTATACAGTGGTTAAAACTAAGGGAGCATTTGGAAATGACTGGATTATTTTTTGCCATGAGTCGAAGCAGTCAAATAAGCTAAAGGGCTATTGAGAACTGGGGCAATGGAGAAAAGATTGTTTTGGCTAACTCATTTTGCCATTTACTGCATTGTAACAAGCTCTAAAAAATATATTTAAACCAAGAGGCTTTAACTTTATAAAAGGATTATATAAATAAGACTTTGTTTTTAAAATGGAGAAGCAGTTTTTATATCACATCCTTTTGCCAAGAGGATGATGTCTATTAACTGCTCAAACCCTTTAGATTAAAAGGCTTTTTAAAGCTAGTTTTCCTCCCACCAGATTAGGCAGTTAATACAAGGGCTGGAGCCCTGAAAGGCCCCAGAGCAAAGTAAAAAAGAGTGTGTTTCCCTCTGAGTGACTGTGAAAAAAGACCTTAAAGGAGTAACAGGTGGTTTGGGGGTTGAAATTAATCACACCTGGCATTCACAGCTAGTCCCTTAGCTCCTTCTGGTGCCATAGGATCTCATCATCCTCAGAAAGACAGGTTCTCAAGCTTGGCTTAGAGGCAGAAAACAGTTCCTTTTTTCTCTTTGTGTTTGGAAAATTATAGGTTCTTGACACAGTATTAAAATTGACACTGTAATGCATGTCCTGGATTATGAAGTTTTGAACAGATAATAAAATAACATTTAACTTATATGGGTATTCGAGATCATGGGAATAATGATCAATGGGAAGTCATTTACTACAGCACAGGAAAAAGTTATTATATTATTTAAAAACTTTAAAGCTGAATTGATAATTGAGCTTCAACTAGCTAAAGTTAATTAGCTGTTTCTTTTCATAGCTTTAAGAAAAAAAATTGGACTAGATGAAAGAGGAGTTTGTTCTTTTCTCCTCCATCCTAAAAGATGTTGAATTGAGAGATTTCATCTTCTCCAGGGAAAAAAAGAAATTTTCATCATTTTTAGTAAGCATTTTTACTTAAATATAATTCAACAATCATTTATTGTGTGGCTACTGCATATATCATCTTGGACAAGTTACTTAACCTTTCTATGCCTCCTCAATAAAAAAGGGATAATACAGCATACATCCTGATGTTATTGAGAGGACTCAATGAGTGCATCCTTATGAAGCCTTTAGAAGAGAGTCTAGCATCTTAAATAAATTTTAATTTTTACTGGTTCTCTCATAGTTCACCATTTAGCAGCAGAGACATGAACAAATTATGAGACAATGTGATAAGTGCTGAAAGAGAGATATGTGAGATAAGTGTAAAAGAAACACAGACAAGCAATTAACTCTGTGAAGATGGGAGAAGGAAGGTGAGAGAAAAGGTGGCAGCTGAACTCAGCCTTGAAGGATAATTTTAATTATATCTACTTGACAAAGTTAGGAAAGCCATTTCAGAGAAAGGAAATAATAAAATGAGCAAACTGTATAGAGACTTGAAAGCTCATGAAGTGTTCAACATAAGGATCCGGTACTAATCAGAGAAGTTTAATGTTGTGTGGCTGGGGCTTAGGTGCCTGGAAGGGGAGGACCAAAATGGCAGAAGGGTTAAAAAGCACAAGACATGGAAGTTTAAGTCCTTATTCTGTCCCTTACTATCTTTATGATCTTGAAAAAAGTTCATTAAACTCTTTGAGTCTCAGTTTGCTTATCTGTAAATGGGGAAGTAAGTAGCAGCAACCACTACTTTCGAAGATTACAAAATGAGATAATAATAACTATTATTAATTAAATACTATTTGCTAAAAACTGTTCTAAACACTTTTCATATATGAACTCATCTGATTAACATAAGAAGTAGATGCTATTAGTCTCCATACTTTACAAATGAAGAAACTGAAGCACAGAGAAGTTAAGTATTGGGTTGGTCAAAATTTTCATTTGGACTTTTCTATAAGATGTTACAAAAAACCCCGAACGAACTTTTTGGCCAACCCAACAGTAATAGGTAAAAGATGGATGTAAAGCACTTAGTACAGCGTGCAGCCCAGAGTGAGCATTCACTAAATATCAGCTATGCTGCCACTGCTATTGCTATTGTTCATTTTAACAAAATAACTGAAGAAGGTTAGAGATTAATGGGAGCTGAAGTGACTGAGCAGAAACAGCTCCAAAAAAAAAAGAGCTCCAGCCCTCAGTCTTCAGCTCCACCTTGCTGTTCTCCCTTTTTCCACTAAAGGAAGCAAAGAATAGTAAGTAGTCAGTTGTCTAACAGCCCTCTCCACTTTCATGTAGGATCATATTAGCACAGAAACAAGAATCCATCTGATCTTTCAAATGAATGTTTAGAAGGACATTGCTCACATTACATCACTCAAATTTTGAAAGCGGACTACACAACTCATACCATGTGGAGAGTTTTACCTACATCTAGCTCATATTCTTCAGTCCTACATCAGTTTTGTCACATTTTATATAAAGTGGAGATTTTAAAGGGATGATTATAGTAAGCTGGGTAAAATCCTTTCAAGGCATCTGTTACCTAGTCTCCCTTTAAAGTCCACCTTTCAGGATCACCATTCCCAGCCACGTCCCAACTACTTACACTTATTTCCCTACTCTGAAATCTCTCCAGAGCCTTCTGTAACTCTAGCATTCATAACATTCAAAACTACACATAGTAAAGGAATGATTAATTGAGAATATAATGGCAGAATTATCTCATGAGTCCTGCCCACTTGGCATTCATGCATCCACATGGTCCTCACACTTGTATGACTATTAACTCATAGTCATTGTTTACATGCCTGGTGATCCTTCACTGCATTTTCTAAAGCTGATGTTTTGCCCATTTGAACTCCCCTATATCCATCCCAATTCAGCTTCATTCTTTTTATTTGATCTCTTACTTTACCAGTAACAGTACCAAGGAGATTTCATCTTCTAAAGTGACAGCCACTGCCTGAGAGCCAATTCTCACATACAATATTTCAACTAACTAGGTTCCTACCCAAGCAGCTGTAGGTCCAAACTAATCCCAGCTTGTTGATATCAATGCTAGAGAATATCTATAGCATATTAAGATGCTATTTCACCAGGCTTCTCCTTTATTCATGTGCTAACTTCATAACAGCACATTATTTTTTTAACATTTTTTAAAAATATCTTTCTTGGAGTATAATTGCTTTACAATGGTGTGTTAGTTTCTGCTTTATAACAAAACGGAATCAGCTATACATATACATATATCACCGTATCTCCTCCCTCTTGCATCTCCCTCCCACCCTCCCTATCCCACCCCTCTAGGTGGTCACACGAAGCTGATCTCCCTGTGCTATGCGGCTGCTGCCCACTAGCTATCTATTTTACATTTGGTAGTGTATATATGTCCATGCCACTCTCTCACTTTGTCCCAGCTTACCCTTCCCCCTCACCATGTCCTCAAGTCCATTCTCTACATCTGCGTCTTTATTCCTGTTCTGTCCCTAGGTTCTTCAGAACCATTCTTTTTGGTTTTTAGATTCCATATATATGTGTTAGCATAGGGCATTTGTTTTTCTCTTTCTGACTTACTTCACTCTGTATGACAGACTCTAAACCCATCCACCTCACTACAAATGACTCAATTTCATTTCTTTTTATGGCTGCATAATATTCCATTGTATATATATGCCATATCTTCTTTATCCATTGATCTTTCAATGGACACTTAGGTTGATTCCATGTCGAGGCTATTTTAAACAGTGCTGCATTGAACATTGTGATACATGTCTCTTTTTGAATTATGGTTTTCTCAGGGTTTATGCCCAATAGTGGGATTGCTGGGTCATATGGTAATTCTATTTTTAGTTTTTTAAAGAACCTCCACACTGTTCTCCATAGTGGCTGTATCAATTTACATTCTCACCACAGTACAAGAGGGTTTCTTATTCTCCACACACACTCCAGCATTTATTGTTTCTAGATTTTTTGATGATGGCCATTCTGACTGGTGTGACGTGATACCTCATCGTGGTTTTGATTTGCATTTCTCTAATGATTAGTGATGTACAACATCCTTTCATGTGTTTGTTGGCAATCTGTATATCTTCTTTGGAGAAATGTCTATGTAGGTCTTCTGCCCATTTTTGAATTGGGTTGTTTGTTTTTTTGATATTGAGCTGCATGAGCTGCTTGTATATTTTGGAGATAAATCCTTTGCCAGTTGCTTCATTTGCAAATATTTTCTCCCATTCTGAGGGTTGTCTTTTCGTCTTGTTTATGGATTCCTTTGCTGTGCAAAAGCTTTGAAGTTTCATTAGGTCACATTTGTTTATTTTTTATTTTATTTCCATATCTCTAGAGGTGGGTCAAAAAGGATCTTGCTGTGATTGATGTCATAGAGTGTTCTGCCTATGTTTTCCTTAAGAGTTTTATAGTGTCTGGCCTTACATTTAGGTCTTTAATCCATTTAGAGTTTATTTTTGTGTCTGGTGTTAGAGAGTGTTCTAATTTCCTTCTTTTACATGTAGCTGTCCAGTTTTCCTAGCACCATTTATTGAAGAGGCTGTCTTTTCTCCATTGTATATTCTTGCCTCCTTTATCAAAGATAAGGTGACCATATGTGCATGGGTTTATCTCTGGGCTTTCTATCCTGTTCCATTGATCTCTCTTTCTGTTTTTGTGCCAGTACCATACTGTCTTGATTACTATAGCTTTGAAGTGTAGTCTGAAGTCTGGGAGCCTGATTCCTCCAGCTCCATTTTTCATTCTCAAGATTGCTTTGGCTATTTGGAGTCTTTTGTGTGTCCATACAATTTATAAAATTTTTTGTCCCAGTTCTGGGGAAAATGCCATTGGTAGTTTGATAGGGATTGCACTGAATCTGCAGATTGCTTTGGGTAGTATAGTCATTTTCCCAATGTTGATTATTCCAATCCAAGAACATGGTATATCTCTCCATCTGTTTGTAACGTCTTCAGTTCCTTTAATCAGTGTCTTATAGTTTTTTGAGTACAGGTCTTTTACCTCCTTAGGTAGGTTTATTCCTAGGAATTTTATTCTTTTTGTTGCAGTGGTAAATGGGAGTGTTTCCTTAGTTTCTCCTTCTGATCTTTCATTGTCAGTGTATAGGAATGCAAGAGATTTCTGTGCATTAATTTTGTATCCTCCTACTCTACCAAATTCATTGATTAGCTCAAGTAGGTTTCTCATAGCATCCTTAGGATTCTCTAGGTACAGTATCATGTCATCAGCAAACAGTGACAGTTTTACTTTTTCTTCAACGATTTAGATTTTTTAATTTCTTTTTGTCCTCTGATTGCTATGGCTAAAACTTCCAAAACTATGTTGAACAATAGTGGTGAGAGTGGACACTGTTCTATTGTTCCTAATCTTAGAGGAAATGGTTTCAGTTTTTCACCATTGAGAACAATGTTGGCTGTGGGTCTGTCATATATGGCCTTTATTAGGTTGAGGTAGGCTCCCTCTACGCCTACTTTTTGGAGAATTTTTATCATAAATGGGTGTTGAATGTTGTCAAAAAATTTTTCTGCATGTATTGAGATGATCATATGGTTTTTATCCTTCAATGTGTTAATATGGTGTATCATATTGATTGATTTATTTGCATATATTGAAGAATCCTTGCATTCCTGGGATAAACTCCCCCTAATCATGGTCTATGATCCTTTAATGTGCTGTTGGATTCTTTTTGCTACTGTTTTGTTGAGGATTTTTGCATCTACGTTCATCAGTGAATAGCATCTCTGTTCACCAGTGATACTGGCCTGTAGTTTTCTTTTTTGTGTGACATCTTGTCTGGTGTTGGTATCAGGGTGATGGTGGCCTCATAGAATGAGTTTGGGAGTGTTCCTCCCTCTGCTATATTTTGGAAGAGTTTGAGAAGAATGGGTGTCAGCTCTTCTCTAAATGTTTGATAGAATTCACCTGTGAAGCCATCTGTACTGGGCTTTTGTTTGTTGGAAGATTTTTAATCACAGTTTCAATTTCAGTGCTTGTGATTGGTCTGTTCATATTTTCTATTTCTTCCTGGTTCAGTCTTGGAAGGTTGTACTTTTCTAGGAACTTGTCCATTCCTTCCAGGTTGTCCATTTTATTGGCATATAGTTACTTGTAGTAATCTCTCGTGATCCTTCGTATTTCTGCAGTGTCAATTGTTACTTCTCCTTTTTAATTTCTAATTCTGTTGATTTGAGTCTGCTTCCTTTTTTTCTTGATGAGTCTGGCTAATGGCTTATCAATTTTTTTATCTTCTCAAAGAACCAGCTTTTAGTTTTATTGATCTTTGCTACTGTTGTCCTCATTTCTTTATCATTTATTTCTGATCTCATCTTTATGATTTCTTTTCTTCTGCTAACTTTGGAGTTTTTTGTTTTTCTTTCTCTAATTGCTTTAGGTGTAAGGTTAGGTTGTGTATTCGAGATGTTTCTTGTTTCTTAAGGTAGGAACGTATTGCTATAAACTTTCCTCTTAGAACTGCTTTTGCTGCATCCCATAGGTTTTGGGTCATCGTGTTTTCCTTGTCATTTGTTTCTTGGTATTTTTGATATCCTCTTTGATTTCTTCAGTGATATCTTGGTTATTAAGTAGTGTATTGTTTAGCCTCCATGTGTTTGTATTTTTTACAGATTTTTTCGTGTAATTGATATCTAGGCTCATAGCATTGTGGTCAGAAAAGATACTTGATATGATCTCAATTTTCTTAAATTTACCAAGGCTTGATTTGTGACCCAAGATATGATCTATTCTGAAGAATGTTCTACGAGCACTTGAGAAGAAAGTGTATTCTGTGGTTTTTGGATGGAATGCCCTATAAATATTAATTAAGTCCATCTTGTTTAATGTACTATTTAAAGCTTGTGTTTCATTATTTATTTTCATTTTGGATGATCTGTCCATTGATGAAAGTGTTAAAGCCCTCTACTATGAGTGTGTTACTGTTGATTTCCTCTGTTACGGCTGTTAACATTTGCCTTATGTATTGAGGTCCTCCTATGTTGGGTGCATAAATATTTACAACTGTTATATCTTCTTCTTGGATTGATCCCTGATCATTATGTTTTTTCTCTTGTAATAGTCTTTATTTTAAAGTCTATTTTGTCTGATACGAGTACTGCTCCTCCAGCTTTCTTTTGATTTCCATTTGCATGGAATACCTTTTTCCATCCCCTCGCTTGCAGTCTGTCTGTGTCCCTAGTTCTGAAGGGGGTCTCTTGTAGACACCATATATCAGGTCTTGTTTTGTATCCATTCAGCCAGTCTGTATCTTTTGGTTGTAGCATTTAATCCATTTACATTTAAGGTAATTATCAATATGTATGTTCCTATTACCATTTTCTTAGTTGTTTCGGATATGTTTTTGTAGGTCTTTTCCTTCTCTTGTGTTTCCTGCCTAGAGAAGTTCCTTTAGCATTTGTTGTAAAGCTGGTTTGGTGGTGCTGAATTCTTTTAACTTATGCTTGTCTATAAAGGTATTAATTTCTCCGTCAAATCTGAATGATCCTTGCTGGGTAGAGTAACCTTGGTTGTAGGTTTTTCCCTTTCATCACTTTAAATATGTCCCGCCACTCCCTTCTGTCTTGCAGAGCTTATGCTGAAAGATCAGTTGTTAACCTTATGCTGATTCCCTTGTATGTTATTTGTTGTTTTTCCCTTGCTGCTTTTAATATTTTTTCATTGTATTTAATTTTTGATAGTTTGATTAATATGTGTCTTGGCGTGTTTCTCCTTGGATTTATCCTGTATGAGACTCTCTGCGCATCTTGGACTTGGGTGTCTATACCCTTTCCCACGTTAGGGAATTTTCAACTATAACCTCTTCAAATATTTTCTCATTCCCTTTCTTTCTTCTTCTTCTGGGACCCCTATTATTCAAATGTTGGTGCGTTTAATATTTCCCAGAAGTCTCTGCGACTGTCCTCAATTCTTTTCATTCTTTTTTCTTTATTCTCCTCTGTGGCAGTATTTCCAGTATTTTATCTCTCAGGTCACTTATCCGTTCTTCTGCATCAGTTATTCTGCTACTGATTCCTTCTAGAGAATTTTTAATTTCATTTATTGTGTTGTTCATTATTGTTTTTTTGCTGTTTAGTTCTCCTAGGTCCTTTAGTTCTTCTAGGCTCTTTAGTTCTTCTAGGTCCTTCTTCTAGATGTAGAAAATACAACGTTTCTTTTATTTGCTCCATTCTATTTTCAAGATTTTGGATCATCTTTACTATCATTACTCTGAATTCTTTTTTAGGTAGACTGCCTATTCCCTCTTCATTTATTTGGTCTGGTGGGTTTTTACCTTGCTCTTTCATCTGCTACATATTTCTCTGTCTACTCATTCTGTTTAACTTACTGTGTTTGGGGTCTCCTATTCACAGGTTGCAGGTCCGTAGTTCCTGTTGTTTTTGGTGTCTGCACCCAGTGGGTGAGGTTGGTTCAAGGGATTTTGTAGGTTTCCTGGTGGAGGGGACTTGTTCTTGTGTTCTGGTGGGTGGGGCTGGATCTTGTCCTTCTGTTGGGCAGGGCCATGTCCAGTGCTATGGTTTGTGGTGTCTGTGAACTTAGGATGACTTTAGGCAGTCTCTCTGTTAATGGGTGGGGGTTGTGTTCCTGTCTTGCTAGTTGTTTGGTATGGGATGTCCAGCAATGGAGCTTGCTGGCCATTGGCTGGAACTGGGTCTTAGTGTTGAGACATGATGTCTCGGAGAGCTCTCGCCGACTGATATAATGTGGGGCCAGGAGGTCTCTGGTGGTCCGATGTCCTGGACTCGGCTCTCCCACCTTGGAGGCTCAGGCCTGACACCCAGCCAGAGCACCAAGACCCTGCCAGCCACATGGCTCAGAAGAAAAAGAAGAAAGAAAAGTAAAGAAAAAAAAAAAAACAGATAGAATCCCAAACCTAATGATAAAAGCAAAACTAAACAGAGAATATCACACAAAGAAACATACATACACACGCTCATAAAAAGAAAGCAAAAAGAATGATCAGAACCCTAGGACAAAAGGTATAAGAAAATCTAAGCAGACAAATCACACAAAGAAACATACACACTCACAAAAAGAGAAAAAATGGAACAAAACAGAATAAATTTAAAAATTTATAGAATAATAAAATTTTTAAAAATATAAAGAAGAGAGTAACCAGACCAATAAACAAATCCACCAATGAAAACAAGCACTAAAAACTAAACTAAGATAAACATAAAAACCAGAAACAAATCAGACACAGAAAGCAAGCCCCAAGTCTACAGTTGCTCTCAATGTCCGCTGCGTCAATTTTGAGAACATTTGTTGTCCATTCCGGTATTCCAGAGATGCAGAGTTCATCAAGTTGATTGTGGGGATTTAATCCGCTGCTCCTGAGGCTGCACAGAGAAATTTCCCTTTCTCTTCTTTGTTCACACAGCTCCTGGGGTTCAGCTTTGGTTTTGGCCCCACCTCTGTGCGTAGGGTGCCCTCAGGCTTCCGTTCCCGCCCAGACAGGACGGGGTTAAAGAAGCAGCTGATTAGGGCTCTCTTGCTCACTCAGGCCATGGAGAGTGAGGGGTATGGTAGTCATAACTGGAATGTGGGGCAAGCCTGCTGCGGCAGAGGCCAGCATGACACTGCAACAGCCTGAGGCACGCCATGTGTTCTCCCAGGGAAGTTGTCCCTGGATCTCAGGACCCTGACAGTGGTGTACTGCACAGGCTCCTGGGAGGGTGTGGGTAGTGACCTGTGCTTGCACACAGGATTCTTGGTGGGAGCGGTGTCAGCATTAGCGTTTCATGCCCGTCTCTGGGGTCTGAGCTGATAACCATGGCTTGTGCCCATCTCTGGAGCTTGCTTAGGCGGTGCTCTGCCTTCTGTGGGAGCACGGAGTAGGAATCCCTCTCCTAGCACACCCTGAAACAATTGTCTCTTGCCTCTTCAGCAGCTCCAGACTTTTTCCCTGACTCCCTCCCAGCTAGCTGTGGTGCACTAGGCCCCTTCAGGCTGTGTTCACGCAGCCAACCCCAGTCCTCTCCCTGGGATCTGACCTCCAAAGCCCGAGCCTCAGCTCCCAGCCCCCACCCGCCCCAGCAGGTGAGCAGACAAGCGTCTCAGGTTGGTGAGTGCTGGTCGGCACCAATTCTCTGTGTGGGAATCTCTCCCCTTTGCCCTCTGCACCCCTGTTGCTGTGCTCTCCTCCGTGGCTCTGAAGCTTTCCCCCCACCCACCCCCATCCCTGCCAGTGAAGGGGCTTCCTAGTGTGTGGAAACCTTTCCTCCTTCACAGCTCCCTCCCAGAGGTGCAGGTCCCATCCCTATTCTTTTATCTTTGTTTTTTTCTTTTTTCTTTTGCCCTACCCAGGTACACGGGGAGTTTCTTGCCTTTTGGGAAGTCTGAGGTCTTCTGCCAGCATTCAGTAGGTGTTCTGTAGGAGTTGTTCCACACGTAGACGTGTTTTTTATCTATCTGTGGGGAGGAAGGTGATCTCCATGTCTTACTCCTCCGCCATCTTGAAGGTCTCCCATAATAGCACTTTTAGTTTTAATCAGACAGACTTGATGCTCTGCTTCCATTTTAAACGATCAAATTACGGATACCTGTGCCCTGTTATTCCTTTTTATGTTCTATTCTCAATTATAAATAATTCATAGATTTCTTTTAGAGGCCACTACATTTGTTTCAAGTTCCTGTTTCAAATATATGAAACTTAAAATTTAGGAAGACATTTTAGTATGCCACCACAGTTTGCAATTCTGAATGATCCATCTCTGAACATGCTTACTTAATAAGCATCTACTGTGTACAACGAGTTGTACTGTACGCTTTAAAAACCTTTTAATTGCATCTAGTATGGCTAAGGTTTTAGTCTTAAAGACTTGTGAAATAAACACAAATCTAGTTTTCTCTTTGTAGTTGTTTTTGCTATGCTTTACATGCATAAAAACACTGGCTTTTAAATTCAACCCAGTACAAAAGTGTTTTGCTATTATTTTTAATCACACTCTAGGCTTACGTTTAAATGGCTATAATTAACTGTGCATTTAAATTTACAATTTCTGATTTTCAGCAACAAAATGATTTAGTTATACATCATTTTTATATATTTTGAGTCTAGTGGCTTGACTTTTAAGAGAATGAACTAGGAAAAAATATTCTTATTATGGTAGTAACTTTTTAGCTACTAATAAAGAATTTGGTGGGTAGCATGGGAAAATATTCATGCATGCTAGAATTCATAATTCAGGGAAACAAATGTTCCCATTTTTACATGGCCCTATACACCCAACTTGCACTAGGAATTCTGTACAATTATTGCATCAGTGCTTTTAGATATGATGCCACTCAGTTCCCTGATGCAGAAAGAACCTGTATTCTTCTCTGTAGTGCTATTATTTGTTATGCCTAGAAGGTCTTGAGCATTTTCTGCAGTGCCAGAGCCCCAGTGCTTTGTATTTCCATCATGGGCATGAAAAACTATCATTTTTAGGAAGAAAAACAGTATGAGAGAAAGACAGTTCTTACTATATTAACTTTAGCTGAGGAATATGTGCTCTCTGTTATAATTTTAAGAGCAGCTTAAATTTTATGTACATGATAAAATAGATCCTCATAAATATTCAACCGAGAACTATTCTATTTTCAGTCAACTAAAGCTATACTTATATTGATAATCATTATCAATTATAGAGTGTTCATTATAGTGAACAGGCAGAAATATAAAGAAAATACCAGACCCAACTTTCTCCTTAGATATTTATGACAGAAGACAGAAAAATATAGTTAAGTACATTTCACTATTAGTAGCAGAAACAAGATGTAGCAGGACATATGTACATAATCACCAAACAGAAGGCAGTTAAGAAATGATAGAGAATGATAAACTTGTTCCAGTGATGTGAACTAGTGACACTAGGGGGAAAAATCTTCATCTGTAGGAAAGTTAGAAAAGTTTGAAAGTAATAGGAAAAAAGGATGGGGCTAATATTTTAAGCAGTTGAGAATTTGACCTTACTTTAAAGAACTTTCAATGTCTCTCTACTGTATACATAAGACCAAGTTCAAACCCCATTATAAGACATTTTATGATATAGCACTGTTGTCATTTATCCATATTCTTCTCTTTTTCTTTTGTTTTCCATTCCTTATCAATACCATATAAACATACACACACACACACGCACACAGACACACACACACATACATACACACACACACACACACACACACATACCTCCTCCAATATATAGGCACACACTTCTCTTCCCAAGCTATCCAACCCAATCCACAGGCCCACTCAAGTTCCATCTTTGAACACTTTGACCCACGTTAACTTCTCAGTTCTCCAAGGCCTAGGTTATATGTGATCTGTGTGTGGTTTTACATGATATGATGCTGTTCTCTAACTGCTTCAGATTTCTCTAGTAAGACTGTAAGCTCGTGGGCCTTGTCATCTACCTATTTTCCACGCCCACAAAGTACCCTAGCTTACTACTAGGTGATAACTAAATGCTTAAAAAGTAGAAATATTAATTGCATATAAGGACAGAAGAGCAAAAATAGTAATTTTGGAAATTTTTAAATTAGAAATATTTTTGCCTTGTCCCAGTTCAGAAGTTAACTCAAATATTATTTCCAAAACAGGCAGAGAGAAAGAGAGAGAGAATCTGTAATCAAAATCTAGATAATCCTGCCCTCTCCTTTGTAAATGAATATGCTACTAATCCTTTAATGGCAAACGAACTTTAAAGTTTTCATTAGTGGTGATGAATTCTGAACTATCATACTTTCTCACTTGGTTTCCTTGTGATCAGTTTCAGACAAATGTCCTACATAATCCGAAAGGCTATGTGACATTTTATTTACAACAGCTCTGCAATTTTAACATTAAGATGCTAGGCAATATTGAAGCTACATGTTCAAAAATTTTTTTTTTTTTTTGCAGTACGCGGGCCTCTCACTATTGTGGCCTCTCCTGTTGAGGAGCACAGGCTCCGGACGCGCAGGCTCAGCAGCCATGGCTCACGGGCCCAGCCGCTCCGCGGCATGTGGGACCCTCGTGGACCAGGGCATAAACCCGTGTCCCCTGCATCAGCAGGCGGACTCTCAACCACTGCGCCACCAGGGAAGCCCCAACATGTTCAAATTTTTAAAGACATTTTTATGTTGGAACATTCTTCACGTTGGACAATATTCAGAGGTGGTCACATTGTGTTAATAAAGGATATCTCTTAATCTATTATTCAATAAGGACTTAGATTTTAATAATCACATCATGACTACAAAAACAGCATCATTTAGAAATCAATTAAGCTATAGAGGAATAAGGCACACAGATGCATTTTACATCACTAAGAACAAGAGTTAGGCTTATCAAGTATAAATAAATATTGTTGTAATATCAGTATTTTTCCCCAATAATTAAAATAAATTGTAAAATATATTCTAGAGTAACCCAATTTTTACCAGATGATTCAAATGACGTGATTGAAAAATCTCTTTGAAATGCCATTAAGAATATGACTCTGGGGCTTCCCTGGTGGTGCAGTGGTTGAGAGTCTGCCTGCCGATGCAGGGGACATGGGTTCGTGCCCCGGGTCCGGGAAGATCCCACATGCCACGGAGCGGCTGGGTCCATGAGCCTGTGCGTCGGGAGCCTGTGCTCCGCAGCGAGAGAGGCCACAACAGTGAGAGGCCCACATACCGCAAAAACAAAAAAAGAATATAACCCTGGACTTCCCTGGTGGCACAGTGGTTAAGAATCTGCCTGCCAATGCAAGGGACATGGGTTCGATCCCTGGTCCGGGAAGATCCCACATGCCGCAGAGCAACTAAGCCCTTGCACCACAACTACTGAGCCTGCGCTCTACAGCCCACGAGCCACAACTACTGAAGCCCACACACCTAGAACCCATGCTGCGCAACAAGAGAAGCCACCACAATGAGAAGCATGCGCACCGCAATAAAGAGTAGCTCCCACTCACTGCAACTAGAGAAAGCCCGTATGCAGCAACAAAGACCCAATGCAGCCAAAAATAATAAAAATAAATAGTAAATAAATAAATAAAACAAAGGAAACTTAGACTTAAAAAAAAGAATATAACCCTACAATTTTATAATACATTTTTTATGTGCTAAGAATATTAACCTTCTAATAGCAACTAAATTTTTAAGGTATATTCAAGTACACTTTAGAATAATTTTGTTTCATTTCAAATATAGACTGTTAACAACAACATAAATGCTGTTGACTTTGGTATATGAGGGCACTTATTATTTTATTATATCATTGTTATGATCATAGTTATTTTAAATCAAAATAAGTGGAGACAATTTGGGTGTCAGTAGGACATAAGAGTAAGAGAACCTTGAAATCTCAATAGTTTGTTAGAAAAATGAACACTCTGCGTATTAATCAGTGAAAAATAAAAATGGATGGTTGGATTTCTTGATTTTACAACTATTTAGAAGAAAAAGGAAAATGGGCATGTATCTGTATAAACCCATTCCTACAGCTAATACCTTTTTTAAAAACAAAAAACTAAAACTTTCAGTTCAGTGGTTCTCCTGAAAGTTAACTAATTGTAAGAATCAGGGACAAATAATTATAAGCCTTTATTTTATTAACCCAGAAAAACTACAAGTAATGACCTTCTCTGTTCAGCTAACTGAACTTGGCTTATGGTTTATTTCTGAGAGACAGATCATAAAGAAGATTGTTTAATGATTGTAAATCAATGTTCAAGAGAATTCATTTACTCGTTCAACAAACATTTATGCGCCACCTACTATGTTCCACTGTATTCAGTACAATGATAACAATAGTGAATAAAACAAAGACACAATATCCACTTCGACTGCAAGGTAGTCAAGTAAGTTTGTTTTGTTTTGTTTGCGGTACGCGGGCCTCTCACTGTTGTGGCCTCTCCCGTTGCGGAGCACAGGCTCCGGACGCGCAGGCTCAGTGGCCATGGCTCATGGGCCCAGCCACTCCGTGGCACGTGGGATCCTCCCGGACCGGGTCACGAACCTGTGTCCCCTGCATCGGCAGGCGGACTCTCAACCACTGCGCCACCAGGGAAGCCCTCACATAAGTTCTAATTTTTGCAACTTTAACAAGCCAGCACAAAAGAAAGTGTAAGATGAGGGAGAAACTGGATTCTCTGAAAAGCAGAAGAAATTTAAAATCACCTGTTACTTCTCTAGGGCCAGCTCTACTTCTCCCACTCCACAATGCATCTGCCATCCTTTCATAAAATGGCTAAAGACTAATACCAGCCTGACTCCATCATGTCAATGATAAACACATCAGCAATAATAAGAAATGCTTTTTGGGTCAAGAGATTCAAATGATTGTTCTGAGTGACCACAACCAACACAAAAATTTCCCTTATTGAATTTGCTTTTAAAAAATGCACGCTTCTATTTTGCACAAATTTCTATTGCTTTCACTCTGAATTTCTACACTATTTCAAAACTTTTAGCAAGCATTATTTTTGAGAAATTCAGATACAGCTACACTGCATCACAACAAAATAAGGCAAATGAAAAATGCAATTTCCTATTTCTCTTCCCTCATCACCACTGTACAGACTTGAAATTGCTAGATGCTTCCTCTTTCTAAAGGATATACCGTAAAATTAAGATTTTCAAGGTTATTGTGGTAAAAGGGATTTGAATAAAACCATGTGTGAATGGATGCCCACCAAAGGGCAAATCAGGGTCCACAAAACCAAGGCTGCCCACCTCACACTGCCCTCAGGAGTCCAATGACTCAGTCTCATGAACCAACCAAAATAACAGAAGAGAAGACACAAAACAAAGGTCATGATTTCTGCTCATGAAATAAATGGCATCGTGGGATGAATAATACAAACAGCTGTCTTAAGTCTATGGAAATAAAAAGGCATTTCTAAGGCATAAATGTCACAACAGGGATGAGTTAATGGGAAAATGGAGTCTGAAAGGCTCTGAAGAGGACAGACCTAATCGTGTCTAAGTTTATGAGTCTGATAAATATTCCTAGGCAATAATATCACAACAGACTGAATTCTTATTATAGCACATCATATTGTTTCAGTGAAATGAAAGAAATTACAAATCATTGGATAGAGTGAAACTTCAGGGGAGCCGGAAGTATTTTATTAATTACCCTGAAAGCCTTCTGGAAAGAAATTTATGACTTTTAGCTTCTATCTTATCAACTGACAGCAAGTCACTGGTTTATTAGCCTAGAACAAAAAAATTCGATGGGAAAAAAGGTTAGTTAACCTATTCATAGGTATTATGTAGCCAAAAACGTGTGTGTACTATTTACATTTTTTACCTTTAAATTGATTATACTGGCATATTTTAGAAATAACAAGAATATTTCTTTCTAAGTATCATGACAAAAAGTGCAGTTCTAACTAAGAGTCAGAAGACCTGAATTCAATTCTAATTCAATGCTGCTGACAACCTACTGAGTGGCCCAGCCAATGTCATCAATCTTTCTTGACTTCAGTCTCATCATTCTTAAAATGACCTCTGAGACAAACTCTTTCTGTTCTCAGAGTCAGTTTCTTCCACCGTTTAAACTATGCTTTTTTTATTCTACTAAGACTATCATGATGAAATTTTAATTCATACACACTGCATTGTTTCTTTCAAATAGATTAAAGAATAATGGATTCATATAATAACAATAAACTCTAGTTCCAAAAATAGCACCCAAATGCTCTAAAAGAAATTATGGAGATTCCAAATGTGTGAATTATGGAGAATCTGCCCTACACACATAAACCCCTCAGCATGTAGAAAGGAACTTTAAACAATTATATATCCTGAAAGTTATACAAGCTATAAAATGACTAAGGAGAAAATATTTTTTGATGTTAGGAAGAAAGATAATATGTCATTTTGATACTTTGAAGGACATAGGTCTGAGAATGACTGAAATAATACATTAGATGGATGGGACATGAGACATCTAGATTCAGATCCTATGGGTACTTGGAAAGTAGAAACCAGGTATTATTTTATTTATGGTTCTAGGAACGAAATAGTGGCAGAAAGTAACAGTGTGCAATGAAATCTCAAGAGAACTTAGATAACTTAAAAATAATTGCAGCTTTAGAAGGTACCTGTAGCTTGAAATCAACAAAAAAGTTATGTTATTGACGCACAGAGAGCAGAGTTAATGAAGGTAAAGGCGGTTATTGACGCACAGAGAGCAGAGTTAATGAAGGTAAAGGCGCTTGTAAATTGGACAACAGCTGGTTAAGACTAACGATACACAGAGTAGATGACCACCTACAGTGTGTAATTTGAGGCCACAAGATTCTGTCTCTCAAAATAATTTTTTCCACTTACTTGGCCTGAAATTCCTGCCCTGTAAGAGAAGTAGCCTCCAGAAGGACACTGTTAAGTTGTACATGTGTGACACTTGAGATGTGAGGAGGCCCCATGTCCCATCCCATTTTCTCCCAAACTTACAAGAGACCTTGTTCTATCAATCACCACCACTCCACTCCTGGAACCTGACCTTTCTGCTGGCTTCTTATATTCAGCATTTAAATACATTCATGACTCTGCTGCCTCTAGTAAAAGGGAGAAACTCCTCTCAATTCTGTATCTCCCTCCAGTTACCATGCCACCTCACCTTTTCACAATCAAATATCATCTTCTATTCACTTCTCCATCCATGACAGCCAGATTTCCTTCACTATTTCTATTCCCAAGGTAACCAATAATGTCCTGGCTCCTAATCCAGAGACAGTTCTTGGTCCTTAGGTTGCCTGATTTCTCAGCACCATTTGACATGGTTTACCATTCTGCCCTTCTTATTATGCTCTTTCCTTGGCCTTCAAAATAGCATAAGCATCTGGTTTTCCTCCTACTTCTCTGACCATGATCTTTCAGTCTCCTTTGCAGTTTCCACTTCTTCCTTAAATGTTGTTTTTGATCCTTAAAGAGCTACCCTAGGCCTTTCATGCCTCTCTCTTAACACTCTCTCCTTGGTAAATCTAATACCATAGACATAACAATAGTAATCAGCTATATTAGGGCCATTATTAACTATTTCAGTACCTTGGTACACACTACACCTGCCAGACAGATGTTATAATAAATACACAAATCTACTATGTCTATGATATTAATGGTATCACCTTAGGTGTGGCACCTTTGTGATATGCACAACTCATACAAAAATGTATGGGGGAGGAGCTTCAACATGGTGGAAGACTAAGAAGTGGAGATTAATAACGAACCAAGATGGCAGAGAGAAGGACGTGCTCTCACTCCCTCTTGTGAGAACGCCAGAGTCACGGCTAGCTTCTGGACAATCATTGACAGGAGGACACTGGAGCTCACCAGAAAGGGTACCCCACATCCAAAGACAAAGGAGAAGCCACAATGAGACGGTAGGAGGAGCGCAATCACAGTAAAATCAAATCCCGTAACTGCTGGGTGGGTGACAAACAGACTGGAGAACACTTAGACCACATAAGTCCACCCACTGGAGTGAAGGTTCTGAGCCCCACGTCAGGCTTCCCAACCTGGGGGTCCAGCAACGGAAGGAGGAATTCCTAGAGAATAAGACTTTGAAGCCTAGTGGGATTTCACTGCAGAATTTCAACAGGACTGGGAGAAACAGAGAGTCCACTCTTGGAGGGCACACAGAAAGTAGTGTGAGCATTGGGACCCAGCGGAAGGAGCAGTGACCCCAGGGGAGACTGAGCCAGACCTACTTTCTAGTGTTGGAGGGTCTCCTGCGGAGGCGGGGTGTGGCTGTGGCTCACCGTGGGGATGAGGACACTGATGGCGGAGGTTCTGGGGGTGCGCCTTGGCGTGAGAACTCCCGGAGTCTGTCATTGGCCCCACCAAACAGCCCAGGTAGGCTCCAGTGTTGTGCTGCCTCAGGCCAAACAACCAACAGGGAGGGAACCGAGCCCCACCCATCAGCAGTCAAGCAGATTAAAGTTTTACTGAGCTCTACTAACCAGAGCAACAGCCAGCACTACCCACCACCAGTCCCTCCCATAAGGAAACTTATACAAGCCTCTTAAATAGCCTCATCCACCAGAGGGCAGACAGCAGAGGCAAAAAAAACTACAATCCTGCAGCCTGTGGAACAAAAGCCATGTTCACATAAAGATAGACAAGATGAAAAGGCAAAGGGTTATGTACCAGATGAAGGAACAAGATAAAACCGCAGAAAAACAACTAAATGCAGTGGAGATAGCCAACTTTCCAGAAATGGAATTCAGAATAATGATAGTGAAGATGATCCAGGACCTCAGAATAAGAATGGAGGCAAAGATCAAGAAGATACAAGAAATGTTTAACAAAGACCTAGAAGAATTAAAGAACAAACAAACAGAGATGAACAATACAATAACTGAAATGAAAACTACAACAGAAGGAATCAATAGCAGAATAACTGAGGCAGAAGAACGGATAAGTGACTTGGAAGACAGAATGGTGGAATTCACTGCTACAGAACAGAATAAAGAGAGAATAATGAAAAGAAATGAAGACAGCCTAAGAGACCTGTGGGACAACATTAAACGCAACAACATTCGCATTATAGGGGTCCCAGAAGAGGAACAGAGAGAGAAAGGACCCGAGAAAATATGTGAACAGATTATAGTCGAAAACTTCTCTAACATGGGAAAGGAAATAGCCACCCAAGTCCAGGAAGCACAGTGAGTCCCATACAGGATAAACCCAAGGAAAAACACACTGAGACACATAGTAATCAAATTGGAAAAATTAAAGACAAAGAAAAACTATTCAAAGCAGAAAGGGGAAAATGACAAATAATATACAAGGGAACTCCCATAAGGTTAACGGCTGATTTCTCAACAGAAACTCTAAAAGCCAGAAGCGAGTGGCATGATATACTTAAAGCGATGAAAGGGAAGAACCTACAACCAAGATTACTCTATGCTGCAAGTATTTCATTCAGATTCAATGCAGAAATCAAAAGCTTTACATACAAGCAAAAGCTAAGAGAATTCAGCACCACCAAACCAGCTCTACAAAAAATGCTAAAGGAACTTCTCTAAGTGGGAAACACAAGAGAATAAAAGGACCTACAAAAACAAACCCAAAACAATTAACAAAATTGTCACAGGAACATACATAACAATAATTACCTTAAACATAAATGGATTAAATGCTCCAACCAAAAGACACAGGCTTGCTGAATGGATACAAAAACAAGACCCATATATATGCTGTCTAAAAGAGACCCACTTCAGATCTAGGGACACATACAGACTGAAAGTGAGGGACTGGAAAAAGGTATTCCATGCAAATGGAAATCAAAAGAAAGCTGTAGTAGCAATACTCATATTAAATAAAACAGACTTTAAAATAAAGAATGTTACAAGAGACAAGGAAAGACACTACATAATGATCAAGGTATCAATCCAAGAAGGTGATATAACAATTATAAATATATATGCACCCAACATAGGAGCACCTCAATATATAAGGCAACTGCTAACAGCTATAAAAGAGGAAATCAACCAGGACCAGATCAGGACCAGATGGCTTCACAGGTGAATTCTATCAAACATTTAGAAAAGAGCTAACACCCGTCCTTCTCAAACTCTTCCAAAAATTGCAGAGGAAGGAACACTCCCAAACTCATTCTACGAGGCCACCATCACCCTGATACCAAAACCAGACAAAGATACTACAAAAAAACGAAATTATAGACCAATATCACTGATGAATATAGATGCAAAAATCCTCAACAAAATACTAGCAAACAGAATCCAACAACACATTAAAAGGATCATACACCATGATCAAGTGGGATTTACCCCAGGGATGCAAGGATTCTTCAATATATGCAAATCAATCAATGTGATACACCACACTGACAAATTGAAGGAGAAAAACCATATGATCATCTCAATACATGCAGAAAAAGCTTTTGACAAAATTCAACACCTATTTATGATAAAACTCTCCAGAAACTGGGCACAGAGGGGACCTACCTCAACATAATACAAGGCAATAGACGACAAACCCACAGCAAACATCATTCTCAATGGTGAAAAACTGAAAGCATTTCCTCTAAGATCAGGAACAAGACATGATGTCCACTCTCACGACTATTATTCAACAGAGTTTTGGAAGTCCTAGTCATGGCAATCAGAGAAGAAAAAGAAATAAAAGGAATACAAATTGGAAAAGAAGAAGTAAAACTGTCACTGTTTGTAGGTAACATGATACTATACATGGAAAATCCTAAAGATGCCACCATAAAACTACTAGAGCTAATCAATGAATTTGCTAAAGTTGCAGGATACAAAATTAATGCACAGAAATCTCTTGCATTTCTGTACACTAATGATGAAAATTCTGAAAGAGAAATTAAGGAAACACTCCCATTTACCATTGCAACAAAAGAATAAAATACCTAGTAAGACAAAAGACCCATACGCAGAAAACTATAAGACACTGACAAAAGAAATTAAAGATGACACCAACAGATGGAGAGATATACCATGTTCTTGGATTGGAAGAATCAATACTGTGAAAATGACTATACTACCCAAAGCAATCTACAGATTCAATGCAATCCCTATCAAATGACCAATGGCATTTTTTACGGAACTAGAATAAATCATCTTAAAATTTGTATGGAGACACAAAAGACCCAAAATAGCCAAAGCAGTCTTGAGGGAAAACAACAGAGCTGGAGGAAGCAGACTCCCTGACTTCAGACAATATTACAAAGCTACAGTAATCAAGACAATATGATACTGGCACAAAAGCAGAAACATAGATCAATGGAACAGGATAGAAAGACCAGAGATAAACCTACGCACCTATGGTCAACTAATCTATGACAAAAGAGGCAAGGATATACAATGGAGAAAAGACAGTCTCTTCAATAAGTGGTGCTGGGAAAACTGGACAGCTACACATAAAAGAATGAAATTAGAACACTTCCTAACACCAAAAATAAACTCACAATGGATTAGAGACCTAAATGTAAGACGAGATACTGTAAAACTCTTAGAGGAAAACATAGGGAGAACACTCTTTGACATAAATCACAGCAAGATCTTTTTTGATCTACCTCCTAGAGTAATGGAAATAAAAACAAAAATAAACAAATGGGACCTAATGAAACTTCAAAGCTTTTGCATGGCAAAGGAAACCATAAACAAGACGAAAAGACAACCCTCAGAATGGGAGAAAATATTTGCAAATGAATCAACAGAAAAAGGATTAATCTCCAAAATATATAAAGAGCTCATGCAGCTCAATATTAAAGAAACAACCCAATCAAAAAATGGGCAGAAGACCTAAATAGACATTTCTCCAAAGAAGACATACAGGTGGCCAAGAAGCACATGAAAAGCTGCTCAACATCACTAATTATTAAAGAAATGCAAATCAAAACTACAATGAGGTATCGCCTCACACCAGTTAGAATGCGCATCATCAGAAAATCGACAAACAACAAATGCTGGAGAGGGTGTGGAGAAAAGGGAACCCTCTTGCACTGTTGGTGGGAATGTAAATTGATATAGCCACTATGGAGAATGGCACGGAGGTTCATTAAAAAACTAAAAACAGAATTACCATGTGACCCAGCAATCCCACTACTGGGCATATACCCAGAGAAAACAATAATTCAGAAAGACACGTTCACCCAAATGTTCACTGCAGCACTGTTTACAATAGCAGGTCATGGAAGCAACCTAAATGCCCATCGACAGACTAATGGATAAAGAAGTTGTGGAATATATATTCCATATATACAATGGAATATTACTCAGCCATAAAAAGGAACGAAATTGGGTCATTTTTTTGAGACATGGATGGATCTAGATACTGTCATACAGAGTGAAGTAAGTCAGAAAGAGAAAAATAAATATCATATATTAATACATGTATGTGGAACCTAGAAATATGGTACAGATGAACCGGTTTGCAGGGCAGAAGTTGAGACACAGATGTAGAGAACAAACGTATGGACACCACGGGGGGAAAGCCGTGGTGGGGTGGGGATGGTGGTGTGATGAATTGGGCGATTGGGACTGACATGTATACAGTTATGTGTATAAAATTGATAACTAATAAGAAACTACTGTATAAAAAAGTAAATACAATTCAAAAATTTAAAAAAAGAAAAACTAATAGTAAACTTTCTTTGGGTTATTTGTATGGAAATATGTTAATATAAATGTTTCAGACATTACATGAAATTTCTAAAAATCTTATATATTCTGGTATAATGTTATGTCATAATTCTAGTTATTACATTAAAATGTATATCTCAGAAACAACTAAATTTCCTTGTCAATTGCATCATTATGAACTTTCATCAAATCTTTAACCGTGGTCATTTCTAAGTCTTTTGTCATTTACAGACAGTTCTGGGTGTACTCTGATGCTTTTGCAAAAATGTTCCTAAAAAAGGTTTTCATCTTCAAGGAATTCATGGAAAAGACTCTGACAAGTACAGGATTCTGGTAACTGACTGTACTGCTGAACTAAATGAATAAGCATTTTCAGAACTCTAATGGAAAACTGATGAATTCATAAAAGTGCTAACAAAAGATCAAGATGAAAAAAAAATTAATTACATGAGACTGAGTGAACTGATGAGGATGATTATAATTTTTGTGACTTTGTTTAAATAAAGAAAAAAAACAAAAAAAAGTGGAGATCACCTTCCTCCCCACAAATACATCAGAAATACATCTACACATGGAACAACTCCTACAGAATACCTACTGAACGCTGGCAGAAGACCTCAGACCTCCCAAAAGGCAAGAAACTCCCCACATACCTGGGTAGGGCAAAAGAAAATAACAGAGACAAAAGAATAGGGATGGGACCTGCACCAGTGTGAGGGAGCTGTGAAGGAGGAAATGTTTCCACACACTAGGAAGCCCCTTCGCAGGCGGAGACTGCGGGTGGTGGAGGGGGGAAGCTTCGGGACCACGGAGTAGAGCGTGGCAACAGGGGTGCAGAGGGCAAAGCAGAGAGATTCGTGCACAGAGGATCGGTGCCGACCAGCACTCACCAGCCCGAGAGGCTTGTCTGCTCACCCACTGGGGCAGGTTGGGGCTGGGAGCTGAGGCTCGGGCTTCAGAGGTCAGATCCCAGGGAGAGGACTGGGGTTGGCTGCATAAAGACAGCCTGAAGGGGCCTAGTACACCACAGCTAGCTGGGAGGGAGTCAGGGAAAAAGTCTGGACCTGTTGAAGAGGCAAGAGACTTTTTCTTGCCTCTTTGTTTCATGGTGAGCGAGGAGAGGGGATTCAGAGAACCACCTAAATGAGCTCCAGAGATGGACACGAGACTCGGCTATCAGCACAGACCCCAGAGACGGGAATGAGACACTAAGGCTGCTGCTGCCGCCACCAAGAAGCCTGTGTGCACGCACATGTCACTACGCACACCTCCCCTCCCAGGAGCCTATGCAGCTCGCCACTGGCAGCGTCCCGTGTTCCACGGACAACTTCCCTGGGAGAACACACAGCGCACCTCAGGCTGTTCAAACGTCATGCCAGCCTCTGCCACCGCAGGCTCGCCCCGCATCCATACCCCTCCCTCCCCCAGGCCTGAGTGAGCCAGAGACCCTAATCATCTGTTCCTTTACCCCCGTCCTGTCCGGACGGGAACAGATACCCTCAGGCGACCTACACACAGAGACAGGGCCAAATCCAAAGCTGAACCCCAGGAGCTGTGCAAACAAAGAAGAGAAAGGGAAATCTCTCCCAGCAGCCTCAGGAGCAGTGGATTACACTTCCACAATCAACTTGATGTACCCTGCATCTCTAGAATACCTGAATAGACAATGAATAATCCCAAATTGAGGTGGTGGACTTTGGGAGCAATGATATATATTTTTTTTTCCTTTTTCTCTTTTTCTGAGTGTGTATGTGTATGCTTCTGTGTGTGATTTTGTCTGTATAGCTTTGCTTTTACCACTTTTCCTAGGGTTCTGTCTAACCATTTTTTTGGTTTGAGGGGTTTTTTTAGTATACTTTTTAGTACTTGTTATCGTTGGTGGATTTGTTTTTTGGTCTGGTTGCTCTCTTCCTTCTTTCTTTTTTTCAATTACTTTTCAACTTTTTTTACTTTTATTTTAATAACCTTATCTTATTTTATTTTGTCTTTCTTTTTTTCTCCCTTTTATTCTGAGCCACATGGATGACAGGGTCTTGGTGCTCTGGCCGGGCATCAGGCCTGTGCCTCTGAGGTGGGAGAGCTGAGTTCAGGAAACTGGCCCACGAGAGACCTCCCAGCTCCATGTAATATCAAATGGTGAAAATCGGCCAGAGATCTCCATCTCAATGCCAAGACACAGCTCCACGCAACTACCAGCAAGCTACAGTGCCGGACAACCTATGCCAAACAACTAGCAACACAGTAACAAAACCACACCCATTTGCAGAGAGGCTGCATAAAGTCATAATAATGTCACAGACACCCCAAAACACACCACTGGACGTGGACCTGCCCACCAGAAAGACAAGATGCAGCCTCATCCACCAGAGCACAGGCACTAGTACACTCCACCAGGAAGCCTACACAACCCACTAAACCAACATTAGCCACTAGGGGCAGACACCAAAAACAACGGGAACTACGAACCTGCAGCCTGCGAAAAGGAGACCCCAAACATAGTAAGTTCATCAAACTGAGAAGACAGAGAAACACACAGCAGATGAAGGAGCAACGTAAAAACCCAACAGACCAAACAAATGAGGAGGAAGTAGGCAGTCTATGTGAAAAGGAATTCAGAATAATGATAGTAAACATGATCCAAAATCTTGGAAATAGAATGGAGAAAACACAAGAAATGTTTAACAAGAACCTATTAGAACTAAAGAGCAAACAAACAATGATGAACACATAAGTGAAATTTAAAATTCTCTAGAAGGAATCAATAGCAGAATACCAGAGGCATAAGAATGGATAAGTGACCTGGAAGATAAAATAGTGGAAATAACTACTGCAGAGCAAAATAAAGAAAAAAGAATGAAAAGAATTGAGGACAGTCTCAGAGACTTCTGGGACAACATTAAACAAACCAACATTCAAATTATAGGGGTCGCAGAAGAAGAAGAGAAAAAGAAAGGGATTGAGAAAATATTTGAAGAGATTATAATTGAAAGCTTCCCTAATATGGTAAAGGAAATAGTCAATCAAGACCAGGAAGCACAGAGAGTCCCATACAGGATAAATCCAACGAGAAACATGCCAAGACACATATTAATCAAACTATCAAAAATTAAACACAAAGAAAAACTGTTAAAAGCAGCAAGGGAAGAACAACAAATAACATACAAGGGAATCCCCATAAGGTTAACAGCTGATCTTTCAGCAGAAACTCTGCAAGCCAGAAGGGAGTGGCAGGACATATTTAAAGTGATGAAAGAGAAAAACCTACAGCCAAGATTACTCTACACAGCAAGGATCTCATTCAGATTCGACAGAGAAATTAACACCTTTACAGGCAAACAAAATCTAAGAAAATTCAGCACCACCAAACCAGCTTTACAGCAAATGCTAAAGGAACTTCTCTAGGCAGGAAACACAAGAGAAGGAAAACACTTAAAATAACAAACCCAAAACAATTAAGAAAATGGTAATAGGAACATACATATCAATAATTACCTTAAATGTAAATGGATTAAATGCTACAACCAAAAGATACAGACTGGCTGAATTGATACAAAAAGAAGACCCGATTATGTTGTCTACAAGAGACCCACTTCAGACTTACGGACACATACAGACTGAACGTGAGGGACTGGAAAAAGATATTCCATGCAAATGGAAATCAAAAGAAAGCTGGAGAAGTAGTACTCATCTGCGACAAAATAAACTTTAAAATAAAGACTATTACAAGAGACAAGACATAATGATCAAGTGATCAATACAAGAAGAAGATATAACAATTGTAAATATTTATGCACCCAACATAGGAGCACTTCAATACATAAGGCAAATGCTAACAGCCATAAAAGAGGAAATCGAGAGTAACACACTCATAGTTGAGGACGTTAACACTTTCATCAATGGACACATCATCCAAAATGAAAATAATGAAACACAAGCTTTAAATAGTACATTAAACAAGATGGGCTTAATTAATATTTATAGGGCATTCCATCCAAAAACTGCAGAATACCCTTTCTTCTCAAGTGCTCGTGGAACATTCTCCAGAATAGATCATATATCGGGTCACAAATCAAGCCCTGGTAAATTTAAGAAAATTGAAATCATATCAAGTATCTTTCTGACCAAAATGCTATGAGCCTAGATATCAATTACATGAAAAAATCTGTAAAAAATACAAACACATGGAGGCTAAACAATATACTACTTAATAACCAAGAGATCACTGAAAAAATCAAAGAGGAAATCAAAAAATACCAAGAAACAAATGACAAGGAAAACACGATGACCCAAAACCTATGGGATGCAGCAAAAGCAGTTCTAAGAGGGAAGTTTATAGCAATACATTCCTACCTTAAGAAACAAGAAACATCTCAAATACACAACCTAAACTTACACCTAAAGCAATTGGAGAAAGAAAACAAAAAACCCCCAAAGTTAGCAGAAGAAAAGAAATCATAAAGATGAGATCAGAAATACATGAAAAAGAAATGAAGTAAACAATAGCAAAGATCAGTAAAATTAAAATGTGGTTATTTGAGAAGATAAACAAAATTGATAAACCATTAGCCAGAGGCTTCAACAAAAAAAGGGAGAAACTCAAATTAATACAATTAGAAATGAAAAAGGAGAAGTAACAACTGACATTGCAGAAATACAAAGGATCATGAGAGATTACTACAAGCAACTATATGCCAATAAAATGGACAACCTGGTAGAAGTGGACAAATTCTTAGAAAAGCACAACCTTCTGCGACTGAACCAGGAAGAAATAGAAAATATAAACAGACCAATCACAAGCACTGAAATTGAGTCTGTGATGAACAATCTTCCAACAAACAAAAACCCAGGACTAGATGGCTTCACAGGCGAATTCTATCAAACATTTAGAGAGGAGATAACACCTATCCTTCTCAAACTCTCTCAAAATATAGCAGAGGGAGGAACAGTCCCCAACTCATTCTATGAGGCCACCATCACCCTGATACCCAAACCAGACAAAGATGTCACAAAGAAAGAAAACTACAGGCCAATATCACTGATGAACATAGATGCAAAAATCCTCAACAAAATACTGGCAAACAGAATCCAACAGCACATTAAAAGGATCATACACAATGAACAAGTGTGGTTTACCCGAGGAATGCAAGGATTCTTCAATGCACACAAATCAATCAATGTGATACACCATATTAACAAACTGAAGAATAAAAGCCATATGATCATCTCAATAGATGCAGAAAAAGCTTTTGACAAAATTCAACACCCATTTATGATAAAAACCCTCTAGAAGGTAGGCACAGACGGAACTTTCCTCAACATAATAAAGGCCATATATGACAAACCCACAGCCAACATCGTTCTCAATGGTGAAAAACTGAAAGCATTTCCAGTAAGATCAGGAAAAGACAAGCTTGCCCACTCTCACCACTCTTATTCAACATAGTTTTGGAAGTTTTAGCCACAGCAATCAGAGAAGAAAAGGAAATAACAGCAATCCAAATCAGGAAAGAAGAAGTAAAGCTGTCACTGTTTGCAGATGACATGATACTATACATAGAGAATCCTAAAGATGCTACCAGAAAACTACTAGAGCTAATCAATGAATTTGGTAAAGTAGCAGGATACAAAGTTAATGCACATAAGTCTCTTGCATTCCTATACACTAATGATGAAAGTGAAATTAAAGAAACACTCCCATTTACCATTGCAACAAAAAGAATAAAATACCTAGGAATAAACCTACCTAAGGAGGTAAAAGACCTGTACTCAGAAAACTATAAGACACTGATGAAAGAAATTAAAGATGACACAAACAGATGGAGAGATATACCATGTTCTTGGATTGGAAGAATCAACATTGTGAAAATGACTCTACTACCCAAAGCAATCTACAAATTCAATGCAATCCCTATCAAACTACCACTGGCATTTTTCACAGAACTAGAGTAAAAAGTTTACAAATTTTATGGAAACACAAATTACCCCAAATAGCCAAAGCAGTCTTGAGAAAGAAAAACGGAGCTGGAGGAATCAGGCTCCCTGACTTCAGACTATGCTACAAAGCTACAGTAATCAAGACAGTATGGTACTGGCACAAAAACAGAAATATAGATCAATGGAACAGGATAGAAAGCCCAGAGATAAACCCACGCACATATGGTCACCTTATCTTTGATAAAGGAGGCAAGAATACACAATGGAGAAAAGACAGACTCAAAATGGATTAGAGAACTAAATATAAGACCAGACACTATCAAACTCTTAGGGGAAAACATAGTCAGAACACTCTATGACATAAACCACAGCAAGCTCCTTCTTGAACTGAAATGGAAATTAAAAACAAAAGTAAACAAATGCGACCTAATGAAACTTCAAAGCTTTTGCACAGCAAAGGAAACCATAAATAAGACAAGAAGACAACCCTCAGAATGGGAGAAAATATTTGCAAATGAAGCAACTGACAAAGGATTAATCTCCAAAATTTACAAGCAGTTCATGCAGCTCAATATCAAGAAAACAAACAACCCAATCCAAAAATGGGCAGAAGACCTAAACAGACATTTCTCCAAAGAAGATATTCGGATTGCCAACAAACACATGAAAGGATACTCAGCATCACTTGTGATTAGAGAAATGCAAATCAAAACTACAATGAGATATCACCTCACACCAGTCAGAATGGCCATCATCAAAAAATCTACAAACAATAAATGCTGGAGAGGGTATGTAGAAAATGGAACCCTCTTGCACTGTTGGTGGGAATGTAAATTGATACAGCCACTATGGAGAACAGTATGGAGGTTCCTTTAAAAACTAAAAATAGAACTACCATACGACCCAGCAATCCCACTAGTGGCTATATACCCTGAGAAAACCATAATTTAAAAAGAGACATGTACCACAATGTTCACTGCAGTTCTATTTACAGTAGCCAGGACATGGAAGCAACCTAAGTGTCCATCAACAGATGAATGGATAAAGAAGATGTGGCACATATATACAATGGAATAGTACTCAGCCATAAAAAGATACGAAATTAAGTCATTGTAGTGAGGTGGATGGACCCAGAGTCTCTCATACAGAGTGAAGTTAGTCAGAAAGAGAAAAACAAATCCATATACTAACACATATATATGGAATCTAAAAAAAAAAATTGGTCATGAAGAACCTAGGGCCAGGATGGGAATAAACATGCAGACCTACTAGAGAATGGACTTGAGGACACGGGGAGGGGGAATTGTAAGCTGGGACAAAGTCAGAGAGTGGCATGTACGTATATGCACTATCAAATGTAAAACTGATAGCTAGTGGGAAGCAGCTGCATAGCAAAGGGAGATCAGCTCGGTGCTTTGTGACGACCTAGAGGGGTGGGATAGGGAGGGTGTGAGGGAGGGAGCCACAAGAGGGAAGAGATATGGGAATGTATGTATATGTATAGGTGATTCACTTTGTTATAAAGCAGAAACTAACACACCATTGTAAAGCAATTATACTCCAATAAAGATGTTTAAAAAAAAATGTATGGGTATGATTCTCAAATACACTACTCTAGCTTCAGATATAACATTAGCTAACACTTATTTAGGACTTACTATGTGTCATTATTCACTGTCCTAAGCACTTAACATATATTCGCTCATTTAATCCTCAAAGAAACCTGTAAGACTGGTACTATTATCCCCATTGCACAGCTGAGAAAACAAAGGTACAAGAAGGTTAAATAATTTGTCCAATCTTTATAAATGGTGGAATCAGTATTCAAATCCAGGCAACCTATGTACAAAGCTCACATGTTTAACCATTTTATAATATTGTTTACTGAAAAATTCTTGTTTGACATCTCTGGGATACCTCAAACTCAACATATACAAAATTGAGCTCATTATTCCTTAACCAAATATGCTTCTCTTCCTGAATTCTCTGGACACTAATTAGCCTTGCTTTCTTAGTCTTTTTTACCTTTGATTGTTAATCTATCTCATAAAATCTCTCTATCACCATCCCCTATTCTAGGTTCTTACTGATACCCGTGAATCAGAAGACTAGAAAGGAAAGCTTGTACAAGAACATAAGCCCTATGACATAGATAATTTTTCTTCTTCACTACTATATCCTCCAAGAAGTGTTCTTGAAACACAAGAAATGTTTAATAAATATTTGTGGAATAACTGAATTTAGATCTGAACTTGCTTTTTACTTCTTTTACTTGTCTTTCAGTTGACCCCTAAAAGTATCAGCTGGGGGCTTCCCTGGTGGCGCAGTGGTTGGGAGTCTTCCTGCCGATGCAGGGGACGCAGGTTCGTGCCCCGGTCCGGGAGGATCCCGCATGCCACGGAGCGGCTGTGCCCGTGAGCCATGGCGGCTGGGCCTGCGTGTCCGGAGTCTGTGCTCCGCGGCGGGAGGGGCCACGGCGGTGAGAGGCCCGCGTACCGCAAAAAAAAAAAAAATCAGCTGGATACCCTCACTATAATACTCAGCACACAGTCCTAGCACTTATCGCAACCAGTCAGAATCCCCCACTAAAGCCTGGGACCCTCTAGCCTCTTTCATTCACCATTTAATCCCTAAAACCCAGCACAGTACCCAGCACAATATGTATTTGTTGAATGAATAAATAAATGGATGCATGAATGATTGCAGATTTCCTCTACTTCTCTGGCTCAAGCAATCTCACTGCTCACCTGAATCACTGCAGTAGCTTTCTAACTGGATGGACTATTCTCAGTATTTAGCCCCCGCTTCAAGACCACTTTCTGTACATTAGTCAAAATGAGCTTTCTAAAATCAAACCTGATAATGTCCTTGCCCTATTTAAAACCCCTGAATGGCTCCCTAATGCTCTTAGGATAAAGTCTAAGCTCTCTGATGTATCTTATAAAGCCACTTTTAACCTGCGCCCTGTGTACCTCTATCACCTAATCTATTTTCAATCCCTGTTTACATGCCATTCCCCAGACATACTGAATGTTTCCCGCTCCTGTAAGCAAGTCATGCCCTCTCTTTACTCAGAAATTTTATACTTGCTTTATCCCAGAATACTGACTTCCAACCACCCCTTTCTCTTGATTAAGACATTTCTCCTTCCAGGACGCCATCCCTGATCACTCAAATCTGGATTAGGTGCACATCCTAAGTGGTTCCCCTGCCATGGAAATCTTCAGCACGCAGTGTTTTAACTGTCTATTTACTTCCCCATCTTACCCTCTTGACTGTAAGAGCTGTGGAGACAAGTACTGCATCCATCTAATTCACCACTGCCTTCCACAGCAGGTACTACAGTGCCTGGCATCTGGCAGGTCCTTAAAATATATATATATATTATATATATATATATGAATAAATAATATCCTCTAACTCTTTCCCGTAAGCGCAGAATAATTTATCAAATGAGTTCATTGTCATGTTAGATAGTATGAGATAGTATGAGAACCTAGACCTTAAAGAAGAAAATAAGGGAGAAATAAGTTTCAGGGGGAGGAAGGGTTGAGTATTAGTTTAAAAGCAAAACATTCTGGATTAAAAATAGAGTCAATCAGGACAAGTGTAAAGGACAAGCTCAGGGAGTCAGCGGCCATGGGATATGGCTCCAGTACCCATAGCAGGACAGGGAAGACTGAAAATTGCTGGGGACTTTAAATTAAGCTTTTCCAGTGAGAGGTAGAAGACTTTGGGAACAGACCTATCTGTCAGTATGGGAGGAAATCCAACACGGAGATCAAAAAAAGGGCAGCAACAGCCCAATAATAGATACATGTTGAATGAATAAATAAATGGATGGATGGATGAATGCTGATATCCTGATTCTCTGGGTAATGTGCTTAGCCTCTAGGAGGCTGGCAAGAGAGTAACCTAGTCTTCTGATGGAAAAGCTGACCATAACAGTGAAGAAGCCAGAGAAGGCAATATAGGACAGACAGCGTTAACTTGATTTCTTGCATTCTTTCTCCAGATATACCATAGAGTGTCAAGTAATTTAGAACTATTATCTCACTCAATCTTATGCGAAATAGGCACTATTATTCATTTTATTTTGCAAATGAGAAAACTGAGGCTCTGAGAAAAAAATAACTTGCTAGTGATGAATGGAATCAAGATTTAAGTATATGTCTGCCTCCCAAGCCCAAGCTCTGACTTTCCATGATCTCCTGCCTTGCATCATAATAAGCACCATATACTGGTGCTTACTCCTCTCTGCCAGATTAATTGCATTAATTCTCTCATTTAAGCCCCCCTACAACTCTAATTAGATAGAACATGAGACTTAGAAAGGAAGAGTATTTTGCCTGATGTCAAACAGGCAACAAGAGATGGAGTTGGATTTTAAACCTAGGTCTGCCTGTCTCCAAAGCTCAAATGCTTATCCTTTGCATTGTTATCCCCACTCTTAAAAATTAATCTTTACGAGGAGACGAGTCCTGGATTAGGGCCACACAATTAACAAGGGATTGTTGGGATAGAGTCTCAGCACTGAGCTAGAAATGAAGGGCTTGAATCTTTCCTGCAGCCAGCCCTGGCCATGACTGATCTTAGTAGCAGCCAGTCTGGTTGGGATGAGTGGTGGGTGAACTGGGAGGCAAGGTCCATGAAGAGAAGGGAGGAGGAGTGCCAGGCAATCTGGACAGAGCCTGTCCAGAGGACCCATGGTCCCAGTGATGCAGAGTTGAGAAATACACAGGCTAGATACCCAGCCAAGAATGAATGGCAGCTAATAGAAATAATAAATGGCAAAGGAATTATGTAGAATAAGCAATATAAAATCATCTTAACCACTTAAAGTTTGGTTAGCAAAACTTCTAACTATAAACCAGGACACATTTATACATGTTGCTGTTCACTTTATGACCTATAACTTGGTCATTCTGCAATGTTGTTATGAGACAGAATTTTCACTGCTATAACCATTTAATACAGAGTATTTTTTAGGTTATTTGGACACAGTCAGATACCATACAACTCATATGAAGAGACTGGGGAATGACCTTTTGTTTAACTCCAGGAAAAAATCCACAATATGAAATGATCTAGAAGAGATCAGCAGTGTGATGACTGTGAAAGGTTTTTTTCTCTCTCTCTCAGCTTGCCTTGTTTTCTCCAATGTTTGTAGTATAACTGGATTACATTAAAAACAATAATGACTGTTAATTAGAAGATTTAAACTAGGCTGCAAATATTTTTTCCTTTCTAATATTCTAATTGCCAAAGAAGAAAGTCTATGTAGAAACTCTGGGGAGAATCTACCAAATAAGAAAGAGCTGTCTCAAAGCAAATGTTCCAAGAGACGGCTAATTCCTTTGTTTGATGGTTTGTTTCATAAGTTCATACTGCAGGAGGGAAAAACCAACAGATGATATTTTTATTCTTCTCCTTGTTAATAGTTTGGCAATGTAGTGGGATGGTAAGAGTGATAGATTCACAGTTAGGAATGTGGAGTTGGGTTCTGGGTATACCACTAACTAGCTATGTAACATTGGGCAAATCTCCTTACTTCTGTAGGCTTCTTCTGTCACAGCTGTAGAAATAGCCTAATCTCTTTCACTACTGAGATACAGTGATGCTAAACTAATTGATTCTAACAGCTCTAACACGTTGAGTGTTCCAGTATTGAAATCCTGATTGTGAGCATACCTACACCACAGTAGTAGTTATGGTAGTAATTCATTTAACAGAAATTCCCAACTGGTGACCATTCACCCACTTCCTTCAATACCTAGTCCTTAGCCGTTTCAAAGCAAGAAATAATGCTAGAATGAAAACAGAAGCCAAATTTCCCCCACGGAACCCTGAGAGTAGTCCTGTAGCACCTGCTTCTCTATTTTGTTCATTACAAAAAATAAAATAAAATCTCCGTGTCCATCTGGTAGCATTCAAAGGTTGCCAACCTGGCACCATTTGTGGATATTAAATTCACTGACTCTTATCTAAAACAAATTTTATACTTTATGTTCATAGGCTTAGCATGAATGGAATTAGCAGATTTTGCCATAAGTAGTTAGCGACAATTATTTCCAATAAACAAACCACATATTCCATATAACTAATTTTATCCCATGCTCTTCAAAAGAGGTTACAGAAATGGCAATTTAAATTTGGGGAAAAAATAATCCTAAAAAAGTGCTTAGTGTTTATTTTTAAATGATTAATAATCTGAAATCTAATATCATATTAAATGACTCATTAGAAAATAGAAAAAACTGGAAATGATTATTCAACTGGATGCACATAAAGATACATTATATACCACCAAATATATAAAATAATAGCCAAATAACTATTTTTAATAAAATGTAACTGTGGCTATAGACACAATCTCAGGAAACTTCATAATTAAAGAAGTAATAAGGAAACAGCAAAACAATGCATATTCATTCCAATAAATATAGTACCACAAGTATGTATAATCAACCTAATGAACTGGTGAAATGGTTCTATAACTATTATCACATGAAAGTTAAATTTTCTGTTTATTCTTAAAACATTGTCAAATATTCATTTGGGCTCTTTTCTTTAATATTCTTCTGTAAAATAAAAGTAAGAAAAATCACTAAATCTTTTGATGCTTTTAATTTGTGTGAAATTCTATAGTGGCTCTGTGTAAGCTAAAGTTCAGATTTCCTATCACAAAATTTATTTCTATCAAATGAAAGAATAATTGTTTTCTTAAAAATTTTATAACATCAATTTCCTAGAACACGTTCAAATACCTAAAGATTTTTCTGAAGAGTCCTAAGTGGTTCTTCTCCTTTCCCAAGGAGCTAATTCCATGTTGATGTCCAATCCTGAGTAAAACCAAGACTTCGTGGTGAGAGAAGTTACATTATCCTTTGCCCAGAGCTTCACAGCAGACATTGTTCCTGTATGTGGCACTAAAGATAGTTTTTCCTCAGGAGTAATATCCAGGGGAAACAGAAGACTGAAGATACATGTAAAGTGGGCAAGTTATATATGAATTGCATAGAAGAGACAGCGTATAGTCCCCTCCCCACTCTACCTGCAGTGGTTCATCAAACACAGGAGCTCATCTCTGTCTTCCCAGGGAAAGTACTTTCCAAAAGGAAGCTGGATTGGGAGGGCAAAGTGGTGGAGAAGACATGGGGTAAGCTCAATTCATATCTACGAATTGTTTAGCATTCTATAAAGAGAATTTATGGCCAATTAAATGTGTGTTATTTAAATGAAAATTATCATATGTCTCCCTAAATAGGAACAGAATACCCACCATTTATTACAAGCACTATGTGCCAAGCACTGTGTTATGTGCTTTATATACACTATTTAATGTAAAACTCAAAAAAACTCTGCAAAGTAAATGTTTTTATCTCCTTCTTAAAGATAAGGATATTGAAGCTGAGAAAGGTTAAATGATTTGCTCAAAGTCACTGGGGATATATAGTAGAACTGGAATCCAAATTTAGGTTTAGCTAATTCAAAAGCAAATGCTCTATTTGCCAATAACAAAATGTCTTATCAAGTCAACAACGTATGGCTCAAGACTATCAAAAAATAAAATGGTAAGCATTACTCATTTGTAGGTCCTCTAGTTCCATCTTTCAACTCAATTAGGCAGCAAAAATAAAAGGAAAGTTACAAACAGAATGATTAGAAGAAAGGAGGGGAGCTAATATTAAATGAGGAGAGGCCATACTAGCAACTCCTAGGCATATCTCAGAAAAGATATGTCTAAATAATGCACTCAAGCACTAGTTACAATGCCCATTGCTGCAAGAAAGAAAGGAAGGAAGGAAGGAAAGAAGGAAAGGAAGGAAGGAAGGAAGGAAAGAAGGAAGGAAGGATGGAAGGAAGAAAGAGAAAGAAAGAAAGAAAGAAAGAGGGAAGGAAGGAAGGAAGGAAGAAAGGGAGGGAGGGAGGGAGGGAGGGAGGGAGGGAGGGAGGAAGGAAGCCTCTTCCACCAGAGAGCAGCCAGCATAAGCAAAAAGAACTACAATCCTGCAGCCTGTGGAACAAAAATCAGATTCACAGAAAAACAGACAAAATGAAAAGGCAGAGGACTATGTACCAGATGAAGGAACAAGATAAAACCACAGAAATACAACTAAATGCAGTGGAAATAGGCAACCTTCCAGAAAAAGAATTCAGAATAATGACAGTGAAGATGATCCAGGACCTCAGAAAAAGAATGGAGGCAAAGATCGAGAAGATGCAAGAAATATTTAACAAAGACCTAGAAGAATTAAAAACAAACACCTCAAAGAATTAAAAAACAAACAAAACAGAGATGAACAATACAATAACTGAAATGAAAACTACAATAGAAGGAATCAATAGCAGAATAACTGAGGCAGAACAAAGGATAAGTGACCTGGAAGACAGAATGGTGGAATTCACTGCCGTGGAACAGAATAAAGAAAAAAGAAGGAAAAGAAATGAAGACAGCCTAAGAGACCTCTGGGACAACATTAAACACACCAACATTTGCATTATAGGGGTCCCAGAAGGAGAAGAGAGAAAGAAAGGTCCTGAGAAAATATTTGAAGAGATGATACTAGAAAATGTCCCTAATATGGAAAAGGAAATAACAACCCAAGTCCAGGAAGCACAGACAGTCCCAGGCTGGATAAACCAAAGGAGAAACACACCGAGACACACAGTAATCAAACTGGAAAAATTAAAGACAAAGAAAAATTATTGAAAGCAACAAGGGAAAAATGACAACATACAAGGGAACTCCCATAAGGTTAACAGCTGATTTCTTGGCAGAAACTCTACAAGCCAGAAGAGAGTGGCATGACATATTTAAAGTGATGAAAAGGAAGAAACTACAACCAAGATTACTCTACCCGGCAAGGATATCATTCAGATTCGACACAGAAACCAAAAGCTTTACAGACAAGCAAAAGCTAAGAGAATTCAGCACCACCAAACCAGCTTTACAACAAATGCTAAAGGAACTTCTCTAAGTGAGAAACACATGAGAAGAAAAGGACCTACAAAAACAAACCCAAAACAATTAAGAAAAGAGTAATAGGAACATACATATCGATAATTACCTTCCATGTGAATGGATTAAATGCTCCAACCAAAAGACACAGGCTCACTGAATGGATACAAAAACAAGACCCATATACATGTGTCTACAAGAGACCCACTACAGACCTAGGGACACATACAGATTGAAAGACAGGGGATGGAAAAAGATATTCCAATTAAATGGAAATCAAAAGAAAGGTGGAGTAGCAATACTCTTATCAGACAAAATAAGCTTTAAAATAAAGAATGTTACAAGACACAAGGAAGGACACTACATAATGATCAAGGGATCAATCCAAGAAGAAGATATAACAATTACAAATATATATGCACCTAACACAGGAGCACCTCAATACATAAGGCAAACGCTAAGAGCTATAAAAGAGGAAATCGACAGTAACACAATAATCGTGGGGGATTTTAACACCTCACTACCACCAATGGAGAGAGAATCCAAAACGAAAATTAATAAGGAAACACAGCTTTAAATGACAAAACAGGCCAGTTATATTTAACTGATATTTATAAGACATTCCATCCGAAAACAGCAGATTACACATTCTTCTCAAGTATGCATGGAACATTCTCCAGGATAGATCACATCTTGGGTCACAAATCAAGACTCGGTAAATTTAAGAAAACTGAAATCATATCAAGCATCTTTTCCAACCACAATGCTATGATATTAGAAACAAATTATAGTAGAAAAAAACGTAAAAAGCAAACACATGGAGGCTAAACAATACGTTACTAAATAACCAAGAGATCACCAAAGAAATCAAAAAGGAAATCAAAAAATACCTAGAGATAAATGACAACGAAAACATGATGATCCAAAACTGATGGGATGCAGCAAAAGCAGTTCTAAGAGGGAACTGTATAGCAATACAATCCTACCTCAAGAAACAAGAAAAAACTCAAATAAACAATCTAACCTTACACCTAAAGGAACTACAGAAAGGAGAACAAACAAAACCCAAAATTAGCAAAAGGAAAGAAATCATAAAGATAAAATCAGAAATAAATGAAATAGAAACAAAAATATAGCAAACATCAATAAAACTACAATGTGGTTCTCTGAAAAGATAAACAAAATTGATAAACCTTTAGCCAGACTCATCAAGAAAAAAAGGCAGAGGACTCAAATCAATAAAATAAGAAACGAAAAAGGAGAAGTCACAACGGACACTGAAGAATTACAAAGCAACGTAAGAGACAACTACAAGCAACTCTATGCCAATAAAATGGACAACCTGGAAGAAATGAACAAATTCTTAGAAAGGTATAACCTTCCAAGATTGAACCAGGAAGAAATAGAAAATATGAACAGACCAATCACAAGTAATGAAATTGAAACTGATTAAAAATCTCCCAACAAACAAAAGTCCAAGACCAGATGCCTTCACAGGTGAATTCTATCAAACATTTAGAGAAGAGCTAACACCCATCCTTCTCAAACTCTTCCAAAAAACTGCAAAGGAAGGAACACTCCCAATCTCATTCTACAAGGCCATCATCACGCTGATACCAAAGCCCAACAATGATACTACAAAAAAAGAAAATTATAGACCAACATCACTGATGAATATAGATGCAAAAATCCTCAACAAAATACTAGCAAACAGAATCCAACAACACATTAAAAAGGTCATACACGGGGGCTTCCCTGGTAGCGCAGTGGTTCAGAGTCCGCCTGCCAATACAGGGGACACGGGTTCATGCCCCAGTCCGGGAAGACCCCACATGCCACAGAGCGGCTGGGCCCGTGAGCCATGGCCACTCACCCTGTGCGTCCAGAGCCTGTGCTCTGCAATGGGAGAGGCCACAACAGTGAGAGGCCCGCATACTGCAAAAAAAAAAAAAGGTCACAATGATCAAGTGGGATTTATCCCAGGGATTCAAGGGTTCTTCAATATATGTAAATCAATCAATGTGATACACCATATTAACAAAATGATGAATAAAAACCATATGATTATCTCAATAGATGCAGAAAAAGCTTTTGACAAAATTCAACACCCATTTATGATAAAAACTCTCCAAGAAAGTGGGCATAGAGAGAACCTACCTCAACATAATAAAGGCCATATATAATAAACGCACAGCAAACATCATTTTCAATGGTGAAAAACTGAAAGCATTTCCTCTAAGATCAGGAACAAGACGAGGATGTCCACTCTCGCCACTATTATTCAACATAGTTTTGGAAGTCCTAGCCATGACAATCAGACAAGAAAAAGGTATAAAAAGGAATACAAACTGGAAAAGCAGTAAAACTGTTACTGTGCACTGATAACATGATACAATCCATAGAGAATCCTAAAGATGCCACCAGAAAATTTCAAAACTAATCAATGAATTTGGTAAAGCTGCAGGATACAAAATTAATGCACACAAATCTCTTGCATTCTTATACACGGACAATGAAAGATCAGAACAAGAAATTAAGGAAACAATCCCATTCACCAAGGCAACAAAAAGAATAAAATACCTAGGAATAAACCTACCTAAGGAGATAAAAGACCTGTGCTTAGAAAACTATGAGACACTGATGAAAGAAATCAAAGATGACACAAACAGATGGAGATATACATACCATGTGCTTGGATTGGAAGAATCAATATTGTGAAATGACTATACTACCCAAAGAAATCTACAGATTCAGTGCAATCCCTACCAAAGTACCAGTGGCATTTTTTACGGAACTAGAACAAAAACTCTTAAAATTTGTATGGAGAACCAAAAGACCCCGAATAGCCAAAGCAATCTTGAGGGAAAAAAACAGCTGGAGGAATCAGACTCCCTGACTTCAGACTATACTACAAAGCTACAGTAATCAAGACAGTATGGTACTGGCACAAAAACAGAAACATAGATCAATGGAACAGGATAGAAAGCCCAGAGATAAACCCACGCCCATATGGTAACCTTTTGTTTGATAAAGAAGGCAAGAATATACAATGGAGAAAAGACAGCCTCTTCAATAAGTGGCGCTGGGAAAACTGGATAGCTACATGTAAAATAATGAATTTAGAACACTCCCTAACACATACACAAAAATAAATTCAAAATGGATTAGAGACCTAAATGTAAGACCAGATACTGTAAAACTCTTAGAGGAAAACATAGGGAGAACACTCTTTGACATAAATCACAGCAAGATCTTTTTGATCCACCTCCTAGAGTAATAGAAATAAAAACAAAAATAAACAAATGGGACCCAATGAAACTTCAAAGCTTTTGCACAGCAAAGGAAATCATAAACACGACGAAAAGACAACCCTCGGAATGGGAGAAAATACTTGCAAATGAATCAATGGACAAAGGATTAATCTCCAAAATATATAAACATCTCATGCAGCTCAATATTTAAAAAAACAAACAACCCAATCAAAAAGTGGGCAGAAGTCCTCAGTAGACATTTATCCAAAGAAGACAAACAGATGGCCAAGAGGCACATGAAAAGGTACTCAACATCACTAATTAGTAGAGAAATGCAAATCAAAACTACAGTGAGGTATCACCTCACACCAGTTAGAATGGGCATCATCAGAAAATCGACAAACAACAAATGCTGGAGAGGGTGTGGAGAAAAGGGAACCCTCTTGCACTGTTGGTGGGAATATAAATTGATACAGCCACTATGGAGAACAGTACAGAGGTTCCTTAAAAAACTAAAAATAGAATTACCATATGACCCAGCAATCCCACTACTGGGCATATACCCAGAGAAAACCATAATTCAAAAAGACACATGGACGTCAATGTTCACTGCAGCACTATTTACAATAGCCAGGTCATGGAAGCAACCTAAATGCCCATCGACAGACGAATGGATAAAGATGTGGTACATATATACAATGGACTATTACTCAGCCATAAACAGGAATGGAATTGGGTCATTTCTAGAGATGTGAATGGACTTAGAGACTGTCATACAGAGTGAAGTAAGTCAGAAAGAGAAACACAAATATCATGTATTAACGCATATATGTAGCATCTAGAAAAATGGTACAGATGAACCAGTTTGCAAGGCAGAAATAGAGACACTGATGTACAGAACAAACATATGGACACCAAAGGGGGAAAGCGGGGGGTGGTAGGATGAACTGGGTGATTGGGATTGACATATATACACTAATATGTATGAAACAGATAACTAATAAGAACTTGCTGTATTAAAAAATTAAGGTAAAATTCAAAGAAAAAAGAAAGAAAAGTTTGGCATGAATCTCTTTTTGTGTTCCCAAATGACAACATTTTATTCACTGTTGCTTTTTTGAGGTTACAGAACTGAGAAGTCCAGAATTTATCCTCATGGTTTTGTATTTGCATTTCTCAGCATTATGTTAGTGTGTCTTGTGGCAGACAAGATGAGGTGAACAACGCCTACACTGAAAATCCTCTGGGAAACAACAGATAGTATTCAGAGTAAATCTATAAAGTGTATCATCGACATACACACTAAAAGGGTGCTTTTGGATGCTTTGCACAACTTTATTCCTGCATATACAGAAAAAAACAGATCTGTCTTCTCATTTATCTTCACAACCCCCTTTTGAATTAGGAAATAATACCTTACAGTAAGAGAAAGCTAAAGAATACTGGTTACAAAAAATTGAGCCTCATGTATTAGATTCTCTAGTTTTTTATTTTTGGTTGGTTTTTGTTTGGTTGGTTGGTTGGTTTTTTGTTGTGTTTTGTTTTGTTTTTTGGGGGGGGGGGTGTTTGGTTCCTTTCAGTTTGGTTTTGGCTGATTATTCCATCGTCTCAAAAAATGATGTTTCAGGGCTTCCCTTGTGGCACAGTGGTCAAGAATCCGCCTGCCAATGTAGGGGACACGGGTTCAAGCCCTGGTGCGGCAAGATGCCACATACCACAGAGCAACTAAGTCCGTGCCCCACAACTACTGAGCCTGCGCTCTAGAGCCCGCGCTCTAGAGCCCGCAGGCCACAACTATGGAGCCTGCGGTCCTACAGCACATGCTCTGCAACAAGAGAAGCCACTGCAATGAGAAACCCGCGCACCGCAACAGAGAGGAGCGCCCACTCACCGCAACTAGAGAAAGCCCATGCATAGCAACAAAGACCCAACACAGCCAAAAATAAATTAAGTAAATAAATTTTTTTAAATGATGTTTCTATACTAAGATTTCTATGTTTAAAAATCTTCCGATATCTAGATAAATAATTAAACATGCAACTAGTTATTTGGCTATAATTATTAAACAGTCATTTAAAATTATTTATTCATCAATATTTGTTTCAATACCATATGCAGGCAACACAGGAGATATAAAGAGTAATAAAATTGCACGTCTGCCCTAAAGAAGCTTAGAATCTATTAATATAAAAAGGATAATGCATACTTTATAATAATAAAATAATTATCATATAACTTGTGGAATATATGCCATAAGAGGGAAGAAGATCAGTACCAGCTGGGTGATGAGGAATGGCTTAATGGAGATGCAGCATTTGAGTTGGGTCTCGAAAGATGAAAATTATTTGATATGAACAAAATGAAGAGTGAAAAATAGCAGCATTCAGAAGCATGAAATATTCACAGAGGCATAAAGTTGAGAAATTTTAAAGCCTGTTTGGGGGATGCCATATATTCTACTTTAACTATATCCAAAATATGAACAGGAAATATTCCCAGGAAAGTAAATTTAGGCTCACATTTGGAGGCTTGCATTGGCTGACTGCACAGACAATCATAAGGAATTCAAAGAGTAGAGTTGTTTGTAAAAGGAATGCAATTAATTCCATTTTTAGACACTAATGGCACAAAGTCATATGGGCTGAACCTCACCAAAGTAGAAGATAAAATGATTTACCAGGACCAGAGGTGAATTTGATTAGAGAGGAGAATAGAACAGAAGAATTGCTATGAAAATGTCATAATGGCTCTGCAATAGCAAGGGCCCAGCTGAGATTACACAGCATAAATGGATAGTGGACCCAACAGCACTATTTTGTCATTTTATCCAACAAAGTTGGAACAGAGAAATGGGTGATGTGAGTAACTTATCATTGATAATGGATATGTCAGAAAGCCAAGACTGCAAAGAATTTTAGGATGCCATAGAAAATACTGAAGAGATACAAGAGGGCCAGCCTGGTTACGAAGGCAAGTGAATACTCTGGATCAATGGCCTGACAGAAGAGTGACAAGCCCACAATATGAGGATCACAAAAGGGAGGAAAAGAAAGAATAGGCATAAGGGAGGAGAAAACACGGTTGTAGCCAGACAGAGGAAGAATCACAGACAAGATACTGGTCACAGAGCATTATTTCATTACGACAGATTTCAAAGTATGTGTATGTCAATGCTCAGGACTAAACTGCCAGTTTTTATTTGAAGTGAAAAAAGCAGAAGAAATACTCAGAGAAGATGAAAGGTTTTCTCAAGGCACAATGGAAGAAACTAGTAGAGGATGAGGAGGGGAGGCAGTAGGATACAGCAGTTGTGAAAAGAGCTGAAATGGAAAAAATATATATTCCATAAGAGGCAGATAAGGCCCTGACTGTCACAGAGATGAAGGAAGATGTAAGATCCAAGAAGAGAGCTGCAAAATTGTTTTAACCCAAAATTGGGTTTGGAGACTCGACTAATTCTGGTGGACCAACTGAAATGTGGGTGTATTTGTTTGTTAGGGCTGCTGTAACAAAGTACCACAAACTGGGTGGCTTAAACAACAGAAACTTACTGTCTCAAGGTTCTGGAGGTTAGAAGGTTGAGATGAAGGTATGTTCAGGGTTGGTCCTTTCTGAGGACTGTGAGGGAGAATCTGTTTCATGCCTCTCACCTAGCTTCTGCTGGTTTGTTGGCAATCTTTGGCATTCCTTGGCCGGTAGAAACATCACCCTGATCTCTGCCCTTCATATTCTTATGGAGTTCTCCCTGTGTGTGTGAGCCTGTGTACAAATTTCTCCATTTTGTAAAAACACCAAGTCATATTTGATCAGGGGTCTGCCCTACTCCAGCTTGATCTTATCTTAATTACATTTGCAACCACATTATTTCCAAATAAGGTCCCATTGGGAGGTACTGGGGTTTGGGGTTTTTTTTTTAATAGTTGTTCACATAATTCGTTAGATCTTTTTCTTTTTGGTTGCGCCAGGTCTTGGTTGCAGCAGGCGTGCTCCTTAATTGCGGCTCGCAGGCTCCTTAGTTGCAGTTTGCTGGCTCCTTAGTTGTGGCATAAGAACTCTTAGTTTTGGCATGCATGTAGGGTCTAGTTCCCTGACCAAGGATCGAATCCAGGCTCCCTGCATTGGGAGCGTGAAGCCTTAACCACTGTGCCAACAGGGAAGTCCCCTGGGGGATTTTTAAAGCTTCGAAATATGAATTTTGGGGCAATACAAGTCAACCCATGATAGTAGACTTAGCAAAATATTTGTGGAATTGGAGCTGTGAGATCCAGTCTCCCTAGGGGCTATGTTTGGTCTGGATGTCTTCTCACAGTTTCCACTAATGGAGAAGAAACAGGTAAAGGTGAGTTTCTGCATGTTTGACCTCATGCAGACAAAGCCTTTGGATAACTGACTACAGTATTTGCTTTTTGTCTGTTTAGACATTCATATATTCATAAACACAACCTGAGTGCATATAACTGTCTGCTAAAATGACTATATACAAGTCATTCAAATGCAAAGTCTGCAAGTGGGAATAATGTAAAGGATGGCAAATTTGTAGTATGATAATCCACAAGACGAGCATTACCATATTATCCTGAATTCCCATGGTGCTCGCTCTGTAAAACTAAAGGAAGAGTTCAGCCTCAGGCCACAAGACAATCAATATGAGGTTGATGAACCACAATTAAAACATGTCAAGATCTAAAAGTTATTGAAGACAAATCGTCCTTCATTGAAGATGTTTCTCAGAGAGAATAAATGATAGTCCTGGGAGAGCAGAAATCAGTTCTGGAAAGGTCTTAGCCTACTAATCCTTCAGGAAAAGCTGACAACATTCAAAATGCTAAGATTGTCAGCAATCTAGAAAAATACTCACCTTGTATAGCTTTGGTTTTCCAAGGAATCTCTCAAAAGTAAGATCTAAGAATCTAATGATAAGAAAACTTGCCCTTTAGTGTTCAAAAAAATAATAAAAAGGCTACAGTGAAAAATTTATACAAAACGTCATGATCTATGAAACTATTGTTTCAAGTACACATGGAGAATGATATGAAAGATTTTACTTTGATTTTTTATTTCCATCTTTTTAATTATTCCTCATTTTGTGATCTGTGTGATTAATTTGAAAGGTGCTCATTATATATGCAATTTAGCTTTTAGGAAAAGAGTCAAAGCAAAATGAGCATAAAATACTCTACCCCTTCACTTCTCACCTGGATTACACCCACCTATTCATTTTTAGATCTAAGCTGATTTCCCACTACCACCCTTGCCCCCACTTTAAGTAAGTTTCCTTGAACTTTTCCTTTAAAATAGTAGAGTTCCAACTTGCATATGTAATTTGTGAAAACTGTTTAATTCCTGCCTCTCTACACTAAATTCTAAACTTCACCAGACCAGGGATGATGTCCTTCTTGCTCCCACTGTATCCCCAGGCTAAATAGGTATTCCACAAAAGAATAAGATTTGTGAATGAATAAAGACTGTAAGGTAGAAAAACTAAACAGTAAACAATATTTAGTCTAAGCTGCTTAACATAGTTCTGATAACAGAGGGAGGATAATAGCATACCTACTTTATGATACTTTGTACAGATCTACTTTTTCCTACATCTTTCATCATTTTCAGGCCTTCAGTTGCCCCAGGGAATGGAGGAGTCCATACTAGGGCTACTTAGGAGAAGCTTTGGCACCATCATCACTCCCTCACTGGGAACCAAGGATTCCACTCAAACAGCCAACTGCAGAGTTTTCACACAACCCCAAAATGTTGCGATCCCCCACTGGAGGAACAAAAAGGAAGAGGAAACCTCTTTTTCCAGATCTTAGTACCTAAGTGTTTAAAAACAGATGGGATGCCCACTAATTATAGAAGGGACACAGAGACAATGTTCACCAACACCTAGAATAATGGAAAACAAGCTTTGTTCTACTACTTAGAGATATAAAATAGAAAAATAATCTCTTATTACAGATTCATGTAATTTTTGTCTGGATAAGTTTTCGACTAATGAAATGCCTTTCTCTGTAATTGAAATGAATCATTCATTTCCTACAGAAACATCCTACTTAACATCCTATGCATACATAGTGAATTTCAAAACTTCATTTCCCCTAAAGAGAGTGATTTAATATTTATACACCCGCCCACACACACAGTTTTTTCTTTTCTATATAGTACAGTTTGGAAACTTAGAAAAACATTTTTATATATCATGGTTCTGCTCTAATCACTCTCTAGGTACCAGGAAAACTACTTTTCCAGCTGTGAGGAGAAAAACAAATGTTTAAGGAAAACATCTGGTCTAAAGTGAGCAGTTCATGTTCTATGGAGGCATATAGGACCTTGGTAATGCAAGTACACTACTCTATGGTTATGGAGGGGTGGGATGGAGCAGAAATACTGATCTGGTATGTAAAATGGAACAGTATTAACCAAAGGCCTATAGTAATATTTGCATTCAGATAATGAACAAGTTAGTTGTAATTATAAATGAGTCATATTTGATATAGTACTTGAAATAGTCTATGAAATTTTAAAGTGTTATTTATAATGTATATTCCATTTAATTGTCAAAAAGTTTTAGGACAGGTTATAATAAAAACACATCATAAGTATACAGGTCATTAAATATGAAAATAAGAGCTATCATAAATCTTGAAAATGAAAGATATTTACAGAATAATGGTTGAAAAATAAGATAATTACTACAACTTGAACACAATTTGACTTGAGCATACTTGCAGACAATGCAAAAATGGAAACTTAATTGGATGTTCAGTTATTTCACCCCTTATATAAAGCAGATGTTGAATCATAATTCATTGAAGACATTTCTAATAGTAGCTAAGCTAATAAAGTCCAAATACCTACTTCTGAGTGATCTAAGGGATAGAACTGAAAGACCATAGAAAACTGTCATTCAAAAATTGCTTTAAACCAAGGAAAACTCAGTTCCAGGTACACCTTACTCAGAAGTTCATTCAAAAATTGCTTTAAGCCAAGGAAAACTCAGTTCCAGGTACACCTTACTCAGAAGTAAGACATGGAAAATAGATCAAAGTACAACTACTCTGGTTGAAGAAGGAATAGAGGAGGACTGGGACCCTATCTTTCAGTAATCCCTCTTTACTTTACTCCCCTACGCCATCTCTGGTCAGCTCCAATGATCAGGCAGACCTCCTCAGAGCACTTTTCAAAACCCACTGCCCTAGAAAAATTGGTTGGCTAACTAGTCCTTCTATCAACTATCCTTTGACAGGTTCTGAGTAGTCATCAGTTCAAACTTAGGCTCCATGGTGAGAGTCTAGAGTACAGATGAACTGTGTTGTTGCAAAAAAAAAAAAAAAATTTCACATGCAAGATACACATAATGGGGAGCAGGTGTCCCATTGGAAATGGTTATGAACAGGCTGCAAAAGATACGTGTTTCTAGAGAGCCCCTCCCCCGACCCCTTCCTGGAACAAAATAAATCAGAATCAAAGAAGTTTCCCTGGTAGTTCTCATGAGTTTGTGAAGGAGTTTTAAAAAATCTACTTAAAAAAGTAAAATATGCATTTTCCCTAAATTTATAAGACATTTCTTATTATTGCTGAAAATTTAGAAAACTCAGAGAGCACAAAGAAAAAAGTGCTCTATAACCTTACTTTCCCAGAGGAAACCAATGATAACATTTTATTATGTTTCCTTTCTATCTTTTTTGTATGCATTGACACATACTTTGAAAAAAGATTATGCTGAATATGCTTCTTAGAAATCTGTTATTTTTACATACTACATCATAAGTATTTTTGTACTCTAGTCAATGTTTTCCCACAGGATCATTTCTCATGGCCTTGTGTTAATTGTATGGTTGAAACAATTTTGCAAATATCCAATAGTTGGCCATGTAGATTGCCTATACAGTTTCTAATATTATCAATTGTGTTGCAATCACATCCTTAGGAATACATCTTTTCCTACATTCATGACTATTTTTTTAGAAATAGAATTGCTGAGTCAAACAAACAACAAACCATTTTTAAGTCCTTTGATACCCATACCCAGTTTACCCTCAGACAAAAGTAAACAACAGTTGCCCTCTGGAACTAGAATAGCTCTTCAGAATTGTCCTGAGTTGGGCTGAGATACTTAGGAATTTATGCATCCACACTGATCAACCACTGGATGTGGACCATGTAAGGAAGGAATGTTACTTTGGATGAGGCCTTCTTCTGCTAAGGCAATCCTCGAATCCCTGCAGATAAGACAGCCCCAGAAACTGAAACAACAATGCTTCATTGAAGGAGGATCTGAGCCTTGCATAATGTCCCCCCACACTGACATCACCAGTACTGTATGAGAGTGCCTGGTTCACCTCACTTTGATGCCACATGCTATCATTAGTTATTTCATCTTTCTTGTTTGAAAGGTGAATAACGGTATCTTGTTTGTTGGTGATTTTTAAATTTTTTATGAATTGCCAATTTATGGTATTTGCCCATTTTTCTATATGGGTGATTTGCCAAAGGGGAGGTTGATTTGTTCTTTTTTAAAAAGCTCTTTGTATACTAAGAATACTAAACCTCCCATAAGCAATGCAAATATTCTTTCTCAGTCTGTAATATTTATATTCGATTTTTAATGGTATTTGACAACAGAAGCTTTTAGTTTATATGGTCAAATATTTTTATCTTTTTTCTTTATGATTTCTGACTTGAGAGTTATGCTTAGAAAGATCTTCTCCACCCCAAGATTATATCAGTATTGATCTGTATTTTTTAACAATTATGTACATACATATATATACTATATATGTATATAAATATATAATGCTTAATTTATCTGGAAATTCTTGGCATATACATATATAAGGTAAGGAAATTATCTTTTCCCAAATAGTCAACTGTCCCAACATCATTTATTCAATAATCTATCTTTTCTTTGATGTTTTGAAATGCCATTTTTATCATGTTCTAATTTCTGAATACACTAATATCCAATGGATTTTTAATCACTGGAAAATGATTCTTGAAAAAATGCTCTCCAATGTGTGACACTGCATAGGATAGTGCTGCATATAAACATTTTAGTCAAAGTTTCCTACCATTTCTCAAAAAAGAATAGTGTGATATAAGGAAATTAAACTAAATATTAATAGGAACATAATTTTCAATTTTGAATGATGACTTTTAATTATGTCCAGCAACTGTTTTACCTATAAAATGCTAATATTATTTAGAATCCTTGTACACCACTTGGGCACATTTTGTTTTAACAGCTGAGATCATTCTCTATTACTCTGACCCATGAGATTAAATCCTATTAAAAGTAATTCACATTAGCATCATTAAGAAGATAATCCTATTTGGCCTACATACAGTTCATTTCTTTCTTTCTTCTTTTTTTTTTTATAACAATGCAACTTAGCTGTGTGTTTCTTTTCACTAAAAATGAAACAGAAAGATAAAGGTGCTAATCTAGAAAATACTGTCTCTATCACTCTCACTGCTTTTATATCAAGCATTCAAAAGTGTGGTTTTCATTGCAGCCTATCTGCATACAATAAATTAGATAATAAAATGGAAGCAAGACATCATTTAAAAAAACAATTTAGCTACTGAAATTCTATCCCATGAAGATAGTCACACTCTGCCTTTTACCTAAATGATGATGCTCAGTCTTCTTATATATTGAATGCTTCAGTTGCGGGGAAAGAACTCTGACCTCGTGCCTTGGGTCACCTGGAGGAGTCTGAGAGGTGTCACCAATCTCTCACATGTCTCATGGTTCCTCAGTGAAACAAAAAATTATTCTGGCCCACTCTACTAAAATATTAACTCTGCAGTTGGTTCAATATTAGCGCTCTTTACCCAAATAAAACGTAATTCCCAGTGCAATAAATTCTTGAAATGAAATTTAAAAGATGCTTCAGATATGCTTGCTTAGTACTTTTACTCCTGTGAAAATGTGTGGGATAATCAAGTCCATATTTCCATGTACATTATACCAGCTCCTGTCTACATTATCGCATGCTAAGAATACATAACTAAAATCATATGGAAATCTCCACAAATGATACGGTGGTTATCCGGTGGGAGGGGTGCAGGAATGAAGAGGAGAAAATTTGACCAATTACTTTCAAATAAACTGAAATGTCTTTATTTGCATCACAGACAGAAGTGTGGTGCTGGTAAAGGCACAAGATGAGACGTCAGCTCTGAACTCAGGCATCTTCTTTCTCATTCCCCGCCCTCCCAAGCAGCCCAAAATTCACCCCCACAAAATACACTTGCTTCCTCTACTGTTGTATCAAAAGGAAGAAGCTTTCTCCTGCAAAAACCTGTCCTTCCTGTGTGCTCTACACGGTGCCTCGGCAAGGGACTTACTCCAATATTTATTCTCTCTTCCTCCTCACCCTTCTCTTTTCATGAGCTTCCTGCTTTTGGCCTATAATACTCATGCCCTCACTACTTCTAATTGATCACGTATTATTTCTCTCCTTCAAGCTTCTGTATTCTGACTCATTTTCTCACCTACTTTTTCTTCAATTCACTAAAATCTGTCTTCTGTCTTTAGCACACCACTGAAACTGTTCTTGCTAAAGATCTAAATACCAAGTCCAATATATTATTTTCAGCCCTTGTATTATCTGTGGTAACTACGTGTTTCCTAACATTTTCTCCAACCTCTCTATAAGGACTCTCATCCCTAATTCTTTGGCTTTTTTGCTCACTGCTCAGCTGCTTGGATGATTCCTCTTCTTCTACCTGCCCTTCATACTGTAATGTACTGAGGTTTCTGCACCAGGCACTATTTTCTCCTACACACATTCCTGCCATCTATTCCATGATGTCAAGCAGCTGTACACTTATGAATCCCAAATCTCAATATCAAATCCAAATGTATCTCCTAAGCCTTAGACTACCAAATAGCTCCACAAGAGAGTTGATTACCTGCCCATTTGAGTCTACATGAAGATGTAACAAACTATGCAGTTTTAACTCCATAAGGTATAGAATTCAAAGTATAGGCACCTAATTCATGTCATTAAATTCATAATGCTAACGTGTGTCTCGCTATAACTGGAAAAAATGCTTCTCCTACTCTGAAGAAGAGATTTTTTTTTTTTTTAACTCTCCCTAACACCACACAATTACTTTGACTTAAGGGAAACAGAACATAAATAAATGGTGATGTGAGATAATACATAAAATTTAATAATTGAATAATTCCAGATGCATTAGGTAGGAGCTCTCATTTGCATATTTTTCCAATTGCTATTTTCAGCTTTCTTAAATTGGTAGGGTCACCTACCCTACACTTGGTAACAATACACTATGTTTTTAATGTATATGAGTATAAATGTTTGAATTAGTTAAAATGTCACCAAAAGACCAGATTCTGTCTTGTAGATAACAGGGCTTGAGATGACTTCATTATCTAAAAATAACCACAGTAGAGTTTACTGCAACAAAAATTGATACACAATTCTCCATAAATGTATTGTACAGGAGCCTTAGATGTTGATCATGCCTTCTTGGTATAAATGAAGGCTGAAAGTATCTTTGGAAAACATAAATAAAATCATATCACTCTCCTGCTCAAAACCCTGAGAATAGAATCCAAAGCCCTTGTAACAGCCTACAAGGCTCTACACAATCTGCACCACTCCCTCCCATCATCCCATGCCACCTCCAGCGTCTCATCTCCTACCATTCCTTCCCTAAATCTGTGTTCCAGCCTAACTGACTTCTTTGCTGTTCCTGCAACAGACCATGGACATGCTCTCCTAAGGGCCTTGGCTCTGCCTAGAATGTTCTTTCCCCAGATATAGGTAAATCTTCTCTACTTCCTACATCTTTCTGCAAACCAAGGTGCAAATCCCAGCACCACCCACCACCATTTCTATGACTCTACCATGTTTACCTATCCCTTCTTCTATCCCAGTCTCTTTTTCTGTAGATATGAAATAATACCACATACCTGGGCATTTGTTCTTATGGTTCTCTTTGCTCAATAACCATTACACCCAGATTTCTGCTTAGGTCTACCTCATTTCCTTCAAGACTCTGCTTACATTTTTTTCTTTATCAGAAACCTTCTTTGGTCATCCCATATAAAATAGCATACACATCACCCCCTTTGTCTTCCATCTCACTTTACTCTGCTTTATTTCTCTTCAGAGCACTTTTTAACCACCTCCCCATATTGTCTACTTACTCATTTGCTTATGGTCTGTCGTCCCTCACTAAAACAAAAAGTTCCTTTTTGATACTTTCATCTGTTTTGTTCATTGTTGTAACCCAGCATCTAGAATTGTGTCTGGCAAATACTCAGAGGTTAACAAATACGTATTTGTTGAACAAGTTAAAGAATGAAAGAACATGCATTTCACTCAAGGTGAATTCATTCTGTAAATTAATCAGAGGGATTATTTCTGAAATACTACATGGCTTTCAATATGACCCAAGTTTCTCCTATATTACACAATATATATATATGGAGAATGGTAGCCTTTACTTCAGCATGACTCACACTGTGTATGCTCACAAGATAAACTAGGGATGTAGCAAAATAAACACTAATCTAGATAATGCTGGCCCTCAGAGTAATTACAGAGTAGTTCAGAAATAATACATTTTAATCATCTACAATAATGAAATTATCTAACAACCTTCTGAAACCTCTACTCCATCTGTGTGTGTGAATGGTTTGGGGCATTAAATCCAAACTGAAGGATATCTGATATGATTATAAAAGCCAATGCAGGGATCTGCATTTATCGGCTCAAGAACTAAAACGATCATTGTTCCCATGCTAAGACCAGTTTTATTTCTTGTCAGCAGGTCTATTCATTGTTTTCTATGAAGAAGCCCTAAGAGATTACATATCTTTAAGTAACAGACTCGTTTTAATGAACTCTTTTCCATATTTAAAATGGCCCTACTACATATGTCTGCATCAAAGAGCCAAAGGAATTTAATCATCTCCAAGATTACATGCAAATGCAAATTTTTATGTTGGGGATTCTGTTTTATATTGGAAATATATCCTTCCTTGAGACCACTTCTTTCTCTGGAAATCATTCCTTGGCGAAAACAATATGAATTCCCTAGCTGCTTTCTCAAGCAGCAAATATATAAAGTTCAAATTAAACAGTGTAAAAAAAGACCAACTTTATTAGATTATTAAAATAGATAACCTCAAAAATAGATTTTCTGGTAAAATGCTAAAAATATTTTATATTAACTAAATCTATTAACTAACATATATTAAATTTTTGTCAGGTTATTTTTTTCTATTCAGTGTAACTATGGGTATATCTCATTTTATTGCACTTCACAGTGCAATACTGAAGCAAATTGAAGCTCTGTGGTAACCCTGCCTGGAGCAATCTATTGGCACCATTTTTCCGACAGCATTTGCTCATTTCATGTCTCTGTGTCACATTTTGGTAACTCTCAGGATATTTCAAACTTTTTCATATTAATATATTTGTTTTGGTGATCTGTGATCAGTGATTTTTGATGTTACTATTGTAATTGTTTTCGGGCACCACAAATCACACCCATATAAGACAGTGAACTTAACTGATAAAACGTGTGTGTTCTGACTGCTCCATTGACAGGCTAATCCCATCTCTTTCCTGCTCCTCAGGCCTCCCTATTCCCTGAGACACTATAATATTGAAATTAGGCCAGTTAATAACCCTACAATGGCCTCTAAGTGTTCAAGTGAAAGGAAGAGTCAACCAATGTGACAAACTTCATTGTTGTCTTACTTAAGAAATCACCACAGCCATGCCAACCTTCAGCCGCCACCACCCTGATCAGTCAGGAACTAGCAATAAAAAGGCAAGACCCTCCACCAGCAAAAAGATTACCACGCACTGAAGGCTCAGATTTTGGTTAGCAATTTTTAGCAAGAAAGTATTTTTTAATTAAGGAATGTACATTTTTTGACATAATGCTATTGCACATGTAATAGACTACAGTATAGTGTAAACATAACCTTTATATGCACTGGGAAACCAAAAAATTCATGTGAATCCCTTTATTGTGATATTCACTTTATTGCAGTGGTCTAGAACCTTAGTATCTCCAAGGTATGCCTTTATTCAAAATCCTTATAATATATTGCAAGATTCTAAAGGAGTAGATTAGGATTGGGTATTTTACAATAGGCTTAGTCTGTAAAGAAAATATAGGAAAGAAAAATGATTTTCATATTCACATAAAATAGAGCAATATAGTACAATTGCAACTCTACACTATATTAATATATACAATATGTTTCCAAACTGCTATGTCTGTATGTAAAGTTGGCTTTCACAATATGAAGCCACTGTCAAACAAATCACTTTCATGCTGAAGATGGTGTAAAGAAAATAAATCAAGCCCAAATCAAATGAAACTCTATTCCATTCTTTCCCTCCAGGAATATCAGAATTCATTTAACTATCCCATTTGTCCTAATGAAATCTTCTGTTGTACTCATAATGCAGGTGAGCTGAGCAGCATCCCCAATTTGATCTGCTCTCACAAACCAGAACAAACTACCAGAATGGTGAAACAGAAAGCACTGCAGATCTGGTTACACCCAGGCTCCTCAGCCAACTATATGGTTTGATTCTGTTTCCTCATGTGGAACATGTAGGAAATAAACCAGAGGGCTTCTAAGGGTAAAGAAGAGAGAGAGTTTGTTTCTTCAATGATTGCAGCAATAACGTTTCTCTAAAAGTACAGAAGAGAATTTTAGAGCTATTGAGATCTAGAGATTGTTAAAGTGGGAGATTTGATGCTGTTATCCACCCCCTGCTTCCAGAACTTTTATCAAAGTTTTTGTTATAAAATCTGATGATGTCATACCTCTGGTTAAAAGTTTTTGCTTCTCCACTTGCTTAATGGCTGATCTGGACATCCTTATACTTAGCACTAGAGACAAAGATCCATGCAATTTGGTCCACTGAACCACTGGTGCCCCATTCCCTACCATGCCTTTCATTCTTTTCATACATCCCAGGAGACGATATCCTAAGAAGTTCTACACATCTGTACATATGGTTCCTCCACCTTCAGTGTCCTTATTCCCTTTTTCCCTAGGCAAACTCCCACCTAGAGGGATGGTCCCCATTGAGTACTTACAACTATTTATTGATATTTCTATCACAACCTTTATTACACTGTACTGTAATTTCCCTTTTAAAGTCTGTCTTACTCACTAAACCATTTCTTTTTGTGGGAAAGAGATCATGTCTTACTTATCTTTGTGTTGCAAGTGCCCAGTACCACGCCTGGCATGTAATGAGTGTTCTACAAGTATGTGCTTTATATGGAACTGTATAGATTTAGGCAATGAATAATAACTGCTATGAGCTAGCTCAGTTGCTGCCTGATGTTAATACAGTGACCTAAAAGCTACAAAAACATCCCCAGCATACATAATATTCCTCTTCATAATAAGTATAAAGGTGAAAGGTTTCCTCAGTCAGAAAAAAATTAGCACATCCTTCACTATGCATTTTTTTAAAAGAGCAAAGAGTAGTTAGCAACAGAAATTTATTCATAAACGCTTGTGTTTGTTCCAAATGGATGAAACAACTTTACAGAGCATGCTGAGTTTTGAGAAATTTGGAAAGTTTGAGAGGTCAGTTTTCCCCACAAAAAATCTGCCTCAGGACATCCTTTGTCACTTGCAAGCTCCTTTGAGCCTCACCATTTCCTTGCATATGAGGTTAAAATATAACTGAAAAGGCTCTCTCCGCAAAGTTAATAAACTCAAGTAAAGACTGGCTGGTGATTAGGGAAAAAATGACTATAAATCTGGTGTGTTTAAATTTATTGACACATACTGTTAATTATTGCAGTAGTAGGAGCAGCACCAAACTATTTTGGGAAGAGCATCCTATAAGCAAAAAGTTCTTGTTCTGAAATGGTTCTGCAAAATCAAAATAGATGATTTTTAGAGAGCCCAGAAATAAATCAATGCATCTACAGTCAACTAATCTTCATCAAGGGTGCCAAAATGAGGAAAGAACTGTCTCTCCAATCAATGGTGTTGGGCAAACTTGATATCCCCATGCAGAAGAATGATATTGGACACTTATCTCACACCATATCAAAAAATAAATGCAAAATTGAATAAAGACCTAAACCTAAGACCTAAAACTGTAAAACTACTAGAAGCAAACATAGACAAAAAGCTTACTGATGTTAGTTTCGGCAATGATTTTTTGAATATGACACCAAAAGCACAGGCAACAAAAGCAAAAGTAGACAAATGATATTGCATCAAACTAAAAAGCTTCTGCAGCTCTCAGCCTTAGCACCATCTTCTTAGAAATCTTTGCATCATGAGAGCCAAGTGGAGGGAGAAGCAAATGCACAGGCTGAAGTGCAAAAGAAGAAAGATGAGGCAGAGCTCCAAAGTAAACTGCTAGCCTATGCACCTATGGAAGAGACAGGAGCAACAATATGGAAAGCTGGAGGCCAGGAACACAGGTAGAAATTGCTGGACTGGATGCTACTATCTAGAATTGTCTCATTGAATCTAGCACATCCATTGCCATCTGATCCTTGTGACCGACCACCTCTGAAAGACCTACCTTGCTTATACCAAAACAGTCCCTTTTGGTCCTTTGCTCTGGACTTGGTGACATTCTGGGCTACTTCTGTTCTCAGTTGTGGCTGACTATAACATGTGTACAATAAATCATCTCTTCTGCTGCCTTAGCTGAAGAATAAATAAATAAATAAGCTTCTCCACAGCAAAGGAAAAAATCAACAGATTGAAAAGTCAACCTACAGAAGAAAATATTTGTAAACCATATATCTGATAATGGATTAATATCCCAAATATGTAAGGAATTCATCCAAAAATCAAATAACCCAATTTAAAATGGCAAAAGGCCTGAACAGATATCTATCAAAAAAGACATACAAATGGCCAACAGATTTATGAAAAGGTGCTCAACTTCACTAATCATCAGGGAAATGCAAACCAAAACCACAAGGAAATATTACTTCATACCTGTTAGAATGGCTATTATCAGAAAGATGAAAGACATGTATTGGCAAAGATGCAGAGAAAAGTAACCCTTGTATGCTGTTACTGAGAATGTAAGCTGGTATAGCCATTATGGAAAACAGTGTGAAGGTTCCTCAAAAAATTAAAAATAGTACTAACTTATGATCCAGAAATCCTACTTCTGGCTATATATCCAAAAACAAAAAAAAGAAAGAAAGAAAGAAATCAGTATCTCAAAGAGGTATCTGCACTCCCATGTTAATTTCAGCATTATTCACAATAGCCAAGATATGGAAACAACCTGTCTGTGAATAGATAAATGGAAAAAGAAAATGTGGTATGTACATACAATGGAATATTGTTCAGCCTTTAAAAAGAAGGAAATCCCACTATTTGCAGCGACACAGATGAGCCTGTAGGACATTATGCTAATTGAAATCAGCCAGATGCAGAAAGACAAATATTGCATAATCTCAATTATATGTGGAATCTAAAATAGTCAGTCTCATGGAAGAAGAGAATAGAATGGTGGCTACCAGGAGCTGGGGAAAGGGGAAAATGGAGAGACATTGGTTAAGGAGTACAAAATTTCAGTTATGTAGGATGAATAAATTCTGGAGATCTAATGCACAACAATGTGATTACAGTTAACAATACTTTACTGTATACTCGAAATTTGCTAAGATGATAGATTTAAAGTGTTCTCATCTCACACACACAGTAAAGAAAATGGTAATTATCTGAGGTGACAGATACGTTAATGATCTTGATTGTGGTGGTAATTTCACAGCATATACATTATGTATATCAAATCATAATTGTATACCTCAAATATATACAATTTTTAATTTTCAAATATATCTCAAAAAAAATCAAAATGAATTCTATATCATTTTTTTGGTCACTTCCTAAACAAAGACAGGAGAATTATGTATATTATAAAAGTCAGCATTTTACAGTCTTTTCAATATCTGAATCAATTCAATCTGCTAAAAATAAAAGAAAATGTTTTCCTATAAAAACTCCTATATGGACTGCACGTGTTACAAAGAACATAATATAATGTCTATCTAATAACTTACATTTATTGAACACATACCATGTGCCAGGCCTAAATTGCTTGTCATGTAATAACTCAATCAACATAACAATCTTCTAGGTAGGAATTATGATTTTAATTTTTCACTTGAGGAGACTGAAGCACAGAGAGACTACATAATTTTTCATATCCCCTGACTTGTTAGGGTCAGAGCTACATTACAAATCCAGAACCAACACTTGTAATCATATCACCTCATTCTTCAACACTGGACTACACTAACTTCTATACAAGAGCAATTTTAAAAAGTAAATAACTTTAATTGGTGATTTTTTTCCTGATAATAAAAATGAATCATGTTCATTGGAGAACATTTTTGTAATCAAAAATATAATAAAATCATATTTTAAAAGAAAGTAACCCAAAGAGGTTGAAATAGTACAAACTGTACCAGTGTGGCAATAGAATTAACTGTGGAATTTTAGGACCCACAGAAAGAGAGCAGCAGACCTCATTATTAGTTTGAGTCATATTCCATTCTATAGATGACACTCTTCTTGATAAGAAAGTAGCCACGACCTCAGTATCATGAGATATTTTATACATAGGTCCAGCTCCAACACCAAAAAATAGGGCATCAGTGGTCAGAAATATCTCTCTATAGTTACTGTTCTTTACTATGATTCACAAGAGTATAAAAGCTTGATATAATGGAAGGCATTTTTGTGTCAGCAAAGCACGTAATGACTTTTTCTGGTAGGTTCCTCAATTGCTTCATTTTGTTTAAGAAAAACATAGAAGGAATTAGAGTAGCCTCAAGAATGCTCAAAGTTTTTCCTTTATTTTTAAAGAAGATGCATTTTTTTATTTTACATGATATAACTTGGATAGCATGAATATAAAAATTGCTAATGCTAAGACTAGGAAAAAGATACTAGAATTATTCTTATTACATTTTTATCTTTTTTCATTCAGATATATTGTGTATCAAATCACATAGAAATTTCTAAACTTTTCCTATGAGTTCTTAGTATGTTGGTCTTACATGAAATATGGATCTACCCTGAATGCTAAAAGGTCTCCATGAAGCACTAGAAAATTAAAGGAGGGAGCAAAACTTTAAATTTTTAGAATACTTCATATTCACCATATAGTTACATAATAATATCAACTTGGTGTTTGTAGTGACCTCAACAACTTAGGTTAAGTATCTTGTGAAAAATAATTATAGAAGATATATGTTTGTATTATATGTTTCAAAATACTAACATAGAAAGTTATAGATATATATTCATCCATCTAACAATACAATGTCGAAGGCAATAACAGCCAGCCTATTAACATCTAGCAAGTAGTAGGTGCAAAATAAATATTACTCACTGAAAGTAGATTTTCCAAAAATGGCACTTTCATTATTCTTTATTACAAAGATTAAAATGAAACAACAGAAATTGGCATGTGTGATATTGTCAATAATCTGAAATAGATTAGAATTGATTGAATAAAACTAAAATGACATGAGGTAAAGCATCTCTTGTTTCTAAACTAAATTAGGATGAAATCTACATCTAAATCTACTTAATGCAGCCTAGGCTAGAAATGAAATAGTGGACATGAAATGATAAATCATGTCAGTATTTTCTAGGCCTTAGCTTTTTATTTATTTTTTTTTTCAAAATTTATTTTATTTATTTTTATTTTTGGCTGCATTGGGTCTTCATTGCTGCATGCGGGCTTTTCTCTGGTTGCAGCAAGCAGGGGCTACTCTTCGTTGCAGTGGGCTTCTCATTGCGGTGCGTTCTCTTGTGGAATACAGGCTCTAGGCACGCGGGCTTCAGTAGTTGTGGCCCACGGGCTCTAGAACGCAGGCTCAGTAGTTGTGGCGCACGGGCCTAGTTGCTCCGCGGCATGTGGAATCTTCCTGGACCAGGGATCGAACCCGTGTCCCCTGCATTGTCAGGCAGATTCTTAACCACTGTGCCACCAGGGAAGCCCTAGGCCTTAGCTTTTTAAAAAACAAAGTTCAAGTAGACCATTTGATCAGAGTCAAAGTAGACTGAAAATCAAGTGTGATGGATTTCAGCCATTAGTCATGATTAGAGCTATTAGAACAGTTAACAGAGGAAAACTTTTAGATACCAAAAAAAAATCCCATAAGATTGTTGGTATCTTTTGATTTATCTGAAATCAATGCAGTAAGCTTCATCAATTATGTTGTTTTGCCAAAATAATTAATTGCAAAATGTGTCTCATCTTCAGAGAGCCTGCCATTTAACTTTCTTTATCAATCTTACCACATGCATGATGGAGAATTTAATTCTAGATGTATTCAAAAATAGTTATATAGAAATAAGTATTTTTATAAATTTCTACCTTCATCTTTGTATATGCTATAAACTGATGCCAAAATATCACAGATTGTATGTTATTTCTGAGCCTTTCCTGTTTATGTTCTCTGGAGTTCATGTAAAAGAAGTTCTTAATCTTTTAGGAATCATGGATCTTTTTAGAATATGATGATACCTATGATGTTTCCCTTTTTAAAAAAAATGTACATATTCACAGTTTGCATCCAATTTCAGATCATCTATGGACACAGGTTAAGAACTTGTGGTCTATAACAAATACTTGATTTTTCCAGAGGGGATGTATGAAATGTGTTGGACTTCTCAAAGGAAAAATGGATCAGTGAGCTTACTGAATGGAATCTTAGAATATTTTGGGGGGTGATTACATACAGCATTGGAAGTGGAATTTATCCATTTATTGAGAAACATATCTCATTTCCATAGATGAATGCTTTTATATCAACAAAAGGGCCTCCACTGGCTTATTCATCTCTTTGGTGAGATGTCTTCTCCACGGTTTTCATCATTGTCAATTCAAGTGGCTTGGTGCTGCCAGCATAAGTAAAATGGTTCTTCTCCCCCATTCATTCATTATTAAACAGATATTTATTGAGTACCTGTTACATGCTAGGATCCTCCTAGAACTTTCTTTGTGTCTATATCCTCCTAGGCTTTGAGGATATACACAAACAAAAAAATACAAGGTTCCCACTCTCATGGAGCTTGCTTTCTAGTAGAAAGCAAGAGGAATAATAAACAAGTAAACAAATAACCAAGATAATTTCAGAGAATGATAGGTTCATGATGACCATAAATGAAGGTCATGTGATGAGTCACCGAGGTGAGGGGAAAGACTCTAGAATGTGATATTGATCTGAAATCTCAAAGGATGAGATTTAGCCAATAGTGGAAGAGAGTACCTAGCAAAGGGACCGTCAAGTAAAGGGCCCTGAGATGAGAGCGTGCTTGGCTTATTCAAGAAACATAAATATGATCAGTATGGCTAGAGTATTCTAAGGGTGAGATGAAGTCAGGTGGATGGGTGGAGTGAAGATCCTGTAGGACCTTGCATATTATTAAAAGGATTCTGGATTTTATTCTAAATGTGATGAGAAGCCATTAAAGAGTTTTAAGCAGAGAAGTGACTAGCATAACCAGATTTACATTTTGTAAAGATGATTTTGTCTGATATGACCTTAGACCCAATTGTAGCCACAATAGAAAATGCAGCATTCAGGGCAGATAAATGAAAATTTCCACTACTGATACCAAGCAAAGCAAGTTACAGACTATAAGTAAGAAGTTACCTTATGACTAACAACATATATATTTTAAGATTTGCTATTAACCATTAATTTATAATAATGTGAGACTTCAAAAATCTCTGGTTCTATCTGTACCTTACTGAAAGATCTAACCTTCCATTTGTCCAATAACTAATTATTGAATAACTTCTGTATCCAGGTATTGTTCTGCCTAGTGCTTTTCAAACTATCTGTGGAGAAGGACCAGTTTTTTCATTGTTGACTAATATTTTTATAAAATACATAAAAATAAGTTATTAAAAATAATTTTAAAAGGTGAAAACAAGCTTAATTTATTATTATCAGATTTAACAAACATAAAATTACATTTCAATAGATGTTATCAGAAGAAACATAACCAAAGCAGAGAAAAAGAATTGCAAAACTAAGCAAGTTTAAAAGTGTGTGCACAGGTGATTAATATAGAGAATTTAATACATTTGTAATTTTTTGTCATTCCACAATAGTAACTAAAGAGTATGTGAGGAAATAGTGACTTCCCACATTAAATACCTATTCACACACTTCAAACACCAAGATATCAATATTTAAAGTTTTTAGTGCAATAAATGAGCTTTCTTCTTGCTTGTCAAATTATCTAATCAAGAGAGCAGTTTCTCAGAGTTATCTGAAACACTGTCTCCCAGGCTGCAGTTCTCATTTTGCCCCAAATAAAACTTTACTCACAGCTCTCACAGTTGTGCATATATATTTTTTTAAGTCAACAGTTATGGCAACCACGAATAAGGGACCCAGATTGGACTTCTCTCCTTCACCTGAACTCTGCAAGGAACCAGAGCCTTGGTACCAGCAGAGGCTGCTTGCACCCATCCGCCTCCTCGGAGAGTCCAGACGAATCTGGACAATTTCACATGAGAATAGGCACCATGAAGATATATGAAGCAGACTGTGTGAGTTTCTGTGCCCTTAAGTGATCCATATTTGTTGTTTTCTTTTCGTTTTCCAACTTTGGTTAAATGAATAAGTATTGTTTCACAGTGACCTATGATCCTGTTGTGTTTTAAAAACTTTTTGATATTTTTAACGAACTTCTCAAAATCTAACTAAATTTGTTTTGGAAATTTATCTGAAATCCCTAACGTCTCATATGTCTTGATAAAATGTCATAATTCCAGTTATTCTAAAATGCTGTATGTCACAGAAATATCCAAGTTTCTACTAATTGCATTATACTCAAATCTTTAACCATGCTATTTTAAGTTTTGTCCGATGCTTTTACAAAATGAAGATTTTCAAGAAGACTCATAAAAAGAACTTTTTAAACAAAAACAAGTTTCTGATGGCCTTTAGATAATACCACTGAACTATGTAACAAATGACGGAAAACCTGATTACTTTATCCAAATCAACAGGAATCAATTACATGGGACTGAATGAACTGATGAATATGATTTATAACTTTATGACTTTGGGAAATATACTAGCTTTAATCTTTGTTTTTCAGAAAAACCTTTTCTCTTATGCTATGACTTACAAGTTGCTAAAGTATACACTTGTAAACAAAGATAAAACATTTATCTTTTTCGCTCTACCTGATCCTACCAGAATATGGCTTCTCCAAGTGGCTCTCCTATGGACTTGATGGTTTACTGCAACTAGATTACAACTAGTTATACTAATTGTTTTAATTTGTTCTTTGTTTCCAAATTGTTTATGATTGTGTCTCCCTGCTGCATTATGACTTTGCCAATATTACTAGCTGCATTACTTATCCTGTCTATTTCATAAGATTGTTGTCTCTTACAGCACTCAGTGATAGTAACCAGGCTACTAGCCTACTGAATTCTTAGGTCTCTATGATGAGAAAAGCAGTGCTACAAAACCGCGTGGTCCTTGACATCCTTACAGCATCTCAGGGAGGTACCTGTGCCACAATTCAAACTGAACGCTGTGTTTTCATATCTGATGAATCCTCTGATATAACACGTTTAATTAACCATATGAAAAATCAGATTTTTGCCTTAAGTGACCCACTCCCAAGTCTTGATGACCTCTTAGAAAAATGGTTTGGCATGGGAAGCTCTTGGCTTAAATATTTACTTATAACTCAATTAATGTTATTGGCTATATTATTTGTATTTTGCCTGTTTTACAAGATTATTGTTTCTTGTATTACTAAATATATGACTGAGCCTCCAACAAAAATAATGATGACTAGGCGACTTGAAGCAGTTGATCAAATATATAGTTCTGTATGCGATCAACGATTGTAATAATGCAACTCTAGATACGGGAAGATGCAACTAGGGAAAACATTTCCTGGATCAAATTAAATTAGTAAGACAGAGGATCCAGAGAATCTTTAATTATCAACAGGGCCTAATCCGAAAATTAGCACCTGGAGTGGCATATCAACAGCAATTTTCGTCTGATCTGGGATGAGCCTCCCAGCACTGTGGGACAAAATTTGGTCATGAAATGTTTTCCAAATATTGGTCGCATTCCTGACCAAGAGGAGGATATCTGAGAAATGAAATATTTTCTGCCATATCAATAAACAAAGGATGTCACAGTCATCAACAACTGTAGCCCTCCAACGTGAGCCTAGCCGAGGAAACTCAGGGCTGAAAAGAATACCTGCCATCTAGCAGCCATCAGACTGCAGCTGGTGAGTCCTGAGGAAACTCAGGATGTGTCAGGATACTGGCCCCAGATGGCTGAGGTGCATATCACAGGAATGATGTCAGTGAGCCAAGACTCTTGCATCTTCCCATAAATAGAAAAGCGCTAAATTACTTAACTTGAAATATCTGGTTTTCTTTAACAATAATCTTTTGACGTTTCTGACTACCTGTCCTTTGTTGCAAAACTCCTCTATATCCTGGCTTCTCCCCTCACCTCCTCAAGGCAGTTTCTCAGAGCTATCTGAAATGCTGTCTCCTGGGCTACAGTTCTCATTTTGCCCCAAACAAAACTACGCACAGCTCTCACGTTGTGCATATATTCTTTTTAAGTCAACAATCCCATGAGTGTATTATTTTACACAGCCAGGCCAAAGGGACTTTGAAGATAACATTAAAACTGTAAACTTTAAAATAGGGAGAGTACCCTGGATTATTCTGATGGGCCCAGTATAATTACATGAGCCCTTAAAAACAGAAGGAGGCAAAAGAGCTGTCAAAGAGATGCAACCCGGGGAGAAGAGGCAACAGAAAGTCAAAGCATGACAGGGACTTGACCTGTCATTGCTAGCGTTCATTATGGAGGAAGCAGACTATGAACCTAGTAATCCAACGCCTCCAGAATCTGGGAATGGCTCTCAAATGACAACCAGCAAAGAAACAGTCCTATAAATGCAAGGAACTGAATTCTGCCAACAACTTGAATAAGCAAGAAAACATTTTCATCTAGAGCCTCCAGAGAGGAACAGCCTGCTGACACCGTGATTCTAACCTGTGTCAGATTCGACCTGTGTCATTTTCTTACAACACTGTAAGAAAATAAATGTGTGTTAAACTGCTAAAAAAAAAAAAAAAGAAAAATTATCTAATCAAGATCGGACTGACAACAATGTATTTCTAAACAGCTTCTGTTTTGTTTTTAATAACACTCAAAAGTAGAGAAACCAGTCTTGCAGAAGAATATTGATAGGAATGAAAAAGATTTTAAAGCAATTTTGGCAAGCTCGAGATATTCACTTTTAACTTTTATACAAAATAAAGTGATATATTTTCAAAATTAATCTTCAATCCCTCATCATAGTCAGATATAACAAATTACTCTATAAAAATATAGCTAAAACCCAAACTGCCTATTCCCCATTCAATGACTATAATCCTATCTTATAAATCCACTGATCATGAACTTGGATGTTGCAACAATGTCAAATTACTATAGAAGTTTCCAAACCCTTACTTCAACTTCTGCCTGTTTCTCATCACAGAAGTTACACACAGTTCTTCGACCCACACCGCTTGTGAACTATAGTTTGGGGAGCACTACTCCAGACTACCCTTTCTATGAACAAAATAAAGCTGTATGTTTTCAAAATCATTGAATTCACTGTAGAGGGATGCTTTCTACTCATCAGTGTTGTAAGTCACAAATATTAGAAATAGCAATAAAAGTCAGTGTTAACCTGGAGGGATATCTCTCCAGATAAAAAATGATTTGGGGTAATTTATGTCTCTGACTACCTGGCTCTATTTCTGATGTCTGGGATTTGTTTAACACAGAGTTTCCTGCAATGATCATCTGTTTAGAAGTACTCAGATCTTTTTCCTGCTTCACTCCTCTCAAAAACAAACAAAAAAGAAACAAAAAAATACATATATATTAATTTAGCATATAACACAATCTATTAGGATTTTTCAAAACTTCATTTAAAACAATCTTATAATTTCAACTTTCATTAGGTCAAATGACGATTTATAAAAATGGAATTAAAACCACTGGTTGGCTGCAGTTGGCCCATACTGGTTTGGGAGAACCAATTATGTGCATATCTTCCCACTCAGCTTTCAGTGGTATCAGGTTGGTAATTGAAATCAGCCTTGGTGAAAGTATTTACACCATGGAGATCAGCAAACACTACTAGTCAAGGCTTTTTTCTTTCCAGAGAGCTGGTTATTAAACATTTACAGTAATAACTGGTTGTAATTAATGTTAATTTCAAATTTCTTTAGAGTAAGAAGAATTGACAGAAATGGCATTATAAAATTTGAAATATTTCAGGTATTATTTTCAAGATGGTCTCATTCATGGCCTTTAGCATCCGGCTAAGAACAAAAAAAAAGTCTTCCTGGATTATATAAAATAATCTGTCATTCAGGATAAATTTATATCATATATACACACACCAAATCACAAGTAAGAATAGCAACAGGTATACAAGAAGAATAATAGTATATGTGGGTTTATGAGTGTAAAATTGTTTTCAAATGTGATTTAATAAATTATCTTTATGTTGGTCATAATACACTAGAAAAACTCCAACAATTTATTCTAGACAATAGCAAAAACTAGAGCTGATGAAAAGCTTTTTGAAACAATAGGAGAAGCACAAGTCACTGTACAGGTGAAGGCTGTATTATTGAAGATAATAATAATAGCATTACTATTTCCAATAATAGTATTAAAGGTAGACCTCATGGCTTGCTTCTATAAACAAACAACAAGCTACACTAAAACAAATTAAATCCATTGTTGAGAAATTACATAAATTGTTTTTTAATAGTGTGCTCGGGGCACACTATCACCTATTCTGCCTTTTATTAATTTTATTTATTTATTTTTGCTGTGTTGGGTCCTTGCCTCTGTGCGAGGGCTTTCTCTAGTTGTGGCAAGCAGGGTCCACTCTTCATCGTGGTGCGCAGGCCTCTCACCATCGTGACCTCTCTTGTTGCGGAGCACAGGCTCCAGACGCGCAGGCTCAGCAGTTGTGGCCCACAAGCCCAGTTGCTCCGCGGCCTGTGGGATCCTCCCAGACCAGGGCTCGAACCCGCGTCCCCTGCATTAGCAGGCAGACTCCCAACCACTGTGCCACCAGGGAAGCCCCGAGAAATTATATAAATTTTTAAAACAAAATCATTTTTAAAAGAAATGGGAAAATGATAAATATAGGGATCTAATAAATGTTTGGTGAGAGAACAGATAAATGACTACCAAATAACATTTAAAGAAACAAGCGAGTTGCCTCGCTAATTAGAGTGTGGTTCCAAAGAAGTTAAGGGCAGGTTAGGTCACTCTAAAGCATGACCCTAGACTGAACACTTAGTCTGACTGAAAAATGAAAGCTTAGAGCCACAGGAGAAAGGCAGCAAATTCAATTCACCATTATGGTGAATAACCTACTGGTAACATACTAATTCATCGCTTGTGACTCTTGGGGGCAGTGGGACAGTAGCCCAGCTTTTGATATCAGGGGTTTCATAAATCATTAACATCTACCTTGTTTCTATTCATTTCTTCTCCTGACAAGCAAAAGCACAGTGAAAACTAAATTGGAAATAAGAGCAATTCTAAACTTTAGGATAAACTATTTTTCAAATATGGTGAAAGATGTTTACAGCAAAAATGTTTAATATATTAGCCTCATCTGCACCTTGCAATACTATCTGTTCAAAAGAAATCCTCTTAAGGATTGCTATCTTTTCCTTTGAATAGTTATCTTTCTTATGCTATTTGAATCTGAGTTGATTTTCACAGCACAACAAAAACAGGATCTTACGGAGATTTAAATGCCACTTAAAATAATGAAATAGAGAATTAAGAAGCTATTCTTATCATAATATGTCTACCTTTCCCATTTTGTAAGGATTTTCTTGTATTGAAAAAATTTTTTTATCTGCTGCTTTTTAAATTATATGACAGATAATCTCTCTATTCTCAGTTTCTTGCTTTCTTTTCTTATTCAGGGAGGAAAAAGCCCCATCACAGTGCTGCTCACAAGCTCTAGTTAATAGTCTTTTTTTTTTTTTTAATAGTGTGCTCGGGGCACACTATCACCTATTCTGCCTTTTATTAATTTTATTTATTTATTTTTGCTGTGTTGGGTCTTCGTTTCTGTGCGAGGGCTTTCTCTAGTTGTGGCAAGCAGGGGCCACTCTTCATCGCGGTGCACAGGCCTCTCACCATCGTAGCCTCTCTTGTTGCAGAGCACAGGCTCCAGACGCGCAGGCTCAGCAGTTGTGGCTCACGGGCCTAGTTGCTCCGTGGCATGTGGGATCCTCCCAGACCAGGGCTCGAACCCGTGTCCCCTGCATTAGCAGGCAGATTCTCAACCACTGCGCCACCAGCGAAGCCCCTACTTAATAGTCTTCTTAAGTGAGCTGTGTCAGGTGATTGATTCCCTGTTCCCTGACACCGGCAGCCCTTTAATAACTCCCAGTGATAGCTGAGTGCCCCATGGTTTTACCAACTATATTATATCTTCCTCAAACATTTCTTACTTTCATAGACAAAATAAGGTTTATGTCAATATTAACTTCAACAATACTCGTTTAGCAGCTACAAAAATTTTTTCTTAAAATTAAAAAATATGCCAAATTTCAATTGATGTAAACATCAAAGAAAAATAAGATGCCCTCTCCATTTCCTGATCTTTCTATTACTGATTCATTGATTCAGTAAGTTGCTGGACTTACTTTGATGAAATTTTTAAAATTGAAAAATATAATGGCAAATATGATAGTATTCTTGGGATTTTCAAAAGGCTGCATAATTGTAGTCAACTGATAATAACCTCTTCATTTTAAATGGTTTTCTTGTCATAGGATTAGAACACACCTGACACTAAGCAATAGCAGTAAATAAGATCAAAGATTAATAAAAAACCATTTGTGTTCAAGTTTCAAGGCAAGCTCTCAGGCATAATTATATATTCGTAAGTCATGAACTTAACTTCACCTATTTCTTTACATTTTGGGAAATAACAAAAGAAATCTCAACACATTTAATTTTTAAATGGCTGTATTTTTCCTGCATTATCATATATAATCCCCACATGAAGAATGAACTATTATTATTCCCATTTTATGGATGAAACAATGGGGGCAGGATACAAATGACTTTAAGTTTTGAAGCCAATGCTCATTTACCATTCCAAAACTCCTAGAGCCCTTGAGAATTATGCTAAATCTACTCTGTGTCTATTCTATAAATTGAAAAACAAACCTTCTATGACAGCACATTTGTTTACAACTTGGTTTACTGAATGTTTTAAGGCCACTGTTGAGACCTATTGCTCAGAAAAAAAAGATCACTGCTTATTGACAATACACCTGGGTCACGCAAGAGCTTTGATGGAGATATACCACAAGATTAATGTTGTTTTCTTGCCCGCTATCACAACATTCATTCTGTAGCTCATGGATCAAGGAGTCATTCTGACTCTCAAGTCTTATGATTTAGGAAATACAATTTATAAGGCTATAACTGGCATAAATATTAATTCCTCTGAGAGATCTGGTCAACGTTAATTGAAAACCTTCTGGAAAAGATTCACTATTCTAGATGTTATTAAGAACATTCATGGGAAGAAGTCAAAATATCAACACTAACAGGAGTTTGGAAAAAGTTGATTCCAACTCTCATGGATGATTTTGAGGGGTTCAAGACTTCAGTGGAGTAAGTAAAAGTGTTTCAAATTCCACCACTGCAGTTGTGGTGGAAATAGCAAGAGAACTAGAAGTGAATCTGGAAGATGTAAGTGAATTGCTGCAATCTCATGATAAAAGTTTAATATAGGAGGAGGTGCTCCTTATGGAAGAGCAAAGCGAGTTATTTCTTGAGGTGGAATCTACTCCTGGTGAAGACTGTTGAAAGGACAAAAAAAAAAATGATTTAGAATATTATATAAAATTAGTTGAAAAGCAGAGGAAGGGCTTGAGAGGATTGGCTCCAATTTTGAAAGAAGTTGTACTGTGGATAAAATGCTATCAAACAGCATCACATGCTACAGAGAAATTATCAGTTGATGCAGCAAACTTCACTGTCTTATTTTAAGAAAGTGCACAGCCACCCAGTCTTCAGCCACCACTACCCTGATCAGTCAAGAGCTATCAATATCAAGGCAAGACCCTTCACCAGCAAAAAGATTATGACTTGTTAAAGGCTCATTTGATGGTCAGCATTGTTCAGCAACAAAGTATTTTTAAATTAAGGTAGGTACATTACGGTTTTAGACATCATGCTATTGTACACTTAATAGACTACACTATAGTATAAACATAACTTTTATATGCACTGGGAAGCCAAAAAATTTATGTTACTCGCTTTACTGCAATATTTGCTTTACTGCAGTAGTATGGAACCAAAACCACAATATCTCCAGGGTATGCCTGTAATCTAATTGATTGCATTGTACTTGACCATATCTGAAATAGCCAATATAAAACACAACTAACCATATCAGTAATTCAGTACTTATTAGGTAAACAAAAGAAAAACTAGATCTCTTTTGTCACACTGAAGTTACCCACTTGCAGCTAGACTTTAAAAAATAATTTGAAACACTCTTTATCTAATAGAAATGTATTTTCTATTATAAAGTAATTCATGCATCTTGTAAAAAGTTCAGACAATATGAAAGTACATAAAGTACAAAATTAAAGTCACCTTGTAATATTAACCTTGTTTCTAGTTTTCTAGGGAAATCTTACTTTGCCCCTTGTAAAGTATATGTTTTTAGATCATCTTCTAAGTTCCTAAGCAATCATGTAATCTCAAAATTGTAAATGGAAAAATCAAATTGTGATATTTAGGCAAAGAAATGCTTATGGAGACAGAGAAAAAACAAATTCCCTGCCACTTAGCAGAAAGTTTGTATTGTTTACTCTTGCTTCTTTAACACATCTGTTTATTATTTCTAAATTCAACTCCTTTAATCTATGAATATTTGGTGCTACAAGTTGCAATTTTTTCCATGATCATCCATTTAATTTTTATTTTTTAATTTAATTTACCCATCAGAAAATAACTATTACAACAAAACACAGAAAACTCATGTTCCAATTTGCATAAGTTGCTAGACTTACTTTGATGAATCAGATACTACATCTCTATTAGTGGTTCCCAAATTCCCAAACTTTAAGTGTGTATCAGAATCATCTAAAGGGCTTGTCTAAACACAGATTGCTGGGCCCCCATGTCTAGACTTTCTGAATTCCACATATCTGGGAATGAGACAGGAGAATTTGTATTTTGAACAAGTTCCCAGGCAACAGTGGTGGGGCTAGCAGAGACCACATTTTGAGAACTAGCGATCTATATAAAGACATTAAACACCACTTTAGCGCTCATCTAAGATTTATTGTCACTGGATCTTGATTTTAATGGACAATTTAGTGCCGTGTATATAGTAGGTTTCAGTAAATGTTATTAACTGATCAATTCTAAAATTAAATATAAAATAAATTGGGTTATAAATCTACCAGTTATTAAATAACCCATTCCCCCCCCCCAATTTACCAACTGAGAAAATCTTGGCCAAGTTTTCAGAGAGCATACATACATAAAATGGTCTTTGGATACAGAATCTTTCTACCTATTAAGTTTCTTTACAGTGTACTTTTATTTTACTTACTGACAATAACAATCACAGTCATTCTGGTACAGGCAATATAATGGTAAAATAAAATGTGCTTAATGAAACATTAGTAAAATTGCTGATTAGATTGTTGATTCAAAGAATTTTTTTAGAAGCAGTGTTTTGATAATAGTAGAGAATGATTTTTGGAACAAAGGAGATCACAGCTTGCTTTTTTTAGTTTTAGTACAACATTAAGCTCATGTTGCTAAAATCTGGAATGTGCCTATTAGTTTGTTTTGATGTCTATGTTTCACCCTGCATGACTAATTTAAGTGAGACATTTTTTCTGTTTCCAACCCTACAGTGAGATGTTTTAAGTCTTTTCCCATAGTTACACCAGTTCTACCAAATTCTGAATGCTAGTTGAAATATCAGTAGTACTGGGAGAAAATACTTAATGATTTTTCCTTTTCCTTTGTCAATATGTTATGGTATTCATATGACTCCCTCTGGTGGCAAATGCAGTATGGAACGTTAATCTTTTTCAAGAAATGTACATGTATATATTTCTCTTCTTATAAAGTCAATGATTTATTTTTTCCCTCCTGCCTGAAGTTTTTTTCTGTATCTTACTTATTAATGCTATGCATAATATAATGTGACCATTGGAAGTCATCAAAAATGATTAGTTCAATCAATACAAAGATGGACTGAATCTCTCTGTAAAAAATCAGCCTGGAAAATGGAGTCAAATAGTTTTTGTAGCCTTTTAATAATCACACCAGAATATTAAAATACTAAAACAACTGATTAAAGAAAATGACTCCCCAAAATTCAATCTCAATTCCTCTACACATAGTTCATTCACAGTCATGTATATACTTAGTCTAAGAAACCTAAGTATTGGACTTCCCTGGTGGCACAGTGGTTGAGAGTCCACCTGCCAATGCACGGGATACGAGTTCACACATGCCATTGAGCAGCTAAGCCCATGTGCCACAACTACTGAGCCTGCACTCTAGAGCCTGTGAGCCACAACTACTGAGCCCATGTGCCACAACTACTGAAGCCTGCATGCCTAGAGGCCATGCTCTGCAACAAGAGAAGCCACCACAGTGAGAAGCCCACGCACCGCAACGAAGAGTAGCCCCCACTGGCCGCAACTAGAGAATTCCCGCGTGCAGCAACGAAGACACAACACAGCCAAAAAATAAATAAATTTATTTTTTAAAAAAGGGGGCTTCCCTGGTGGCGCAGTGGTTGAGAGTCTGCCTGCCGATGCAGGGGACATGGGTTCGTGCCCTGGTCTGGGAAGATCCCACATGCCGCGGAGCAGCTAGGCCCATGAGCCATGGCCGCTGAGCGTGCGCATCCGGAGCCTGTGCTCCGCAACGGGAAAGGCCACAGCAGTGAGAGGCCCACGTACCACAAAAAAAAAAAAAAAAAACAGAAAGAAACCTAAGTATCTGCATTCAGAAAATACCCTCAGAGCTCCATACAAATATAATATAGAGTCATTCAGAGATGAATTTGAATTCTACCTCTGCCACCTGATGGATGAGTAACCTACATCAGGTTATGTAACTGCTGTGAGATATGATTTTCATATCTATAAAGTGAAATAATACCTACTTTATGAACTTTATAAGAATTAAACAAGACAATGTTAAAACCTAGCACTGTGCCTTATGTTTAGTAAGACACTAGCTATTATTATAGCTATTCCTTTTAACTAACAAACTGAAGCAAACACCTCTTATATTATCTATAGGAATTATTATCAACTGTCCCCTCTCCTACACTGTCTCACACAGGATCCTTTCAATTATACCATATTACAATGCCCCACATTTATCTACTCCTTCTGTCCTCTTGTGCGTCAGTCAGGGCCCCGGCAGAAAACAGATGGTACGTTAAGCTACATAATTTGATAGGAGCTTAATAATGAGAATATTTACAAAGGGCCTGAAGGAAACCATAAGGGTAATACAGTGATGCCTTGGGAGCTACCACACCTCGGCCAGAACGGGTGAGACTAGTAAGTGGCTACCAGACCTGGAGAGAAGAGTTATATGGATAGGGCTGCCAGACACAAGCTATAGGCTTTGCTGGCGGGATGCTGCCAACCTGCAGTGACCAAACTAAGAAAGATCTGCGGGGAACTGGTATCTCACCCTCACTCTTCTCCTTCCCTCTGATCACCTACGGGTGTCTCCCATTGGCCACATATACCTGGAAGCTGTAGGGCAAAGGTGATATAGCCCCTAAGGGGCAGCTTCCCAAGGCCCAGTGTAGCAGCAAGAAAGGCAGACAGGGGGATCAGGAGATACAACAAAAGATTTCAAACACGTCCTGCAAACCCATAATTTTATTACAGTGGCCATCATATCCTGCCTGGATTATTTCAATATCCTCCTAACTGGTCTCCTTGCCTCCAGTCTTGCTTCCTTCTAGTCCATTATTTATACAAGACAGAGTGATCTTTCTAAAAGTATAAATCTGCTTAGGTCACTTCCCTATTAAGTCATCCAATGGCTCCCACTGTTCTTGGGACAAATTCCAAATCCCTTAACATGTGTTTTATGAGGCCTTTGACTATCCAGCCTTGAAGAGCTCTCCAATCTCATTACTCACTGTTTTCCTGGTCACTTCACATAAGCTGAAGGGAATACAGGTCTTCTAATAAGTCGTGCTCACTTTCAGATCTATCTGCATGATGGTCCTTTTGCCTGAGTACTTTTTACCACTCTCTCTGCAGGTTTAGCTCAAGACTACCTCCCAAAAGTCTCCTCCTCTAGGGAGCTTTCTCCGTCTTCCCAGAATTAGGTCATATGTCTTCCTGGAACAGCTCCATCTGCTCCAGACATAGCACTAATACATTATTTTAATTGCCTCTTTACTTATCTATTCCCCCCCTAGAGAATCTGTGCTACTTGAGCACAAAAAGATTACACTGTTCATCATTGTCACCCCACCTCCAACCCAGGCCTGGCATCATGTGGGCACCAAGGGAACTTTTACTGAATGATTAAATAAACTAAAAGAAAAAATTCCAATCTCTTCATAATGACTTCCAGACTCTCCATAATCTACCTGACATTACAAAATCACTTCACCTCATATTATCCTATCTCCAACATCTGTTCCCCCAGTCCTACCCCCATCATAAACTCATCTGTCCAACCATATTTCCTCCCTAGATAGGAAATTAAAGGTCCCCTTTCCTTCCTTAACCCCTCTCCTAAAAATGGGTTAAAATGTAGGACTTCCATTCTATCTCCAAGGAGGAACAGTGTGCTCCTTGATTAGACTACAGCACACAAGTACAGAGTATTAAACAGGTTTGAAAGATTACACAAATATAAAGATGGTTCTTTGGGGTTTTTCCTTCCAAGAGACTGGAAGGGTAAGGCAGGGCTCCAACCTGCCCCTCTGTTTCCAATCAGTGAGTAAGATAGGCCTGGAAGTCTTTCCCTTTCCCCACACCACACCTGGGCATTGAGGCAAACCCTCTGTCTCTTACACACTCTTCTGTTTTTTGCTGTCATATTGTCTCACAAACCACACTGGAATTGTAGGTAATCTTAGTGTCCAGGTTAACAGCGCGTAACACTGAGGTTTAATGTTAAGGCCTCAGCTTATAGTCAAGGGTTAGCTTACCTGGCTTCCATTGTGTGAATTGCTTTCTTGGGATCTCAAGCATCAGGTACTTCATTTGCAGTAAGATTCAGATTTTTCTGTGAACTGGAAAAATACCATCTTTTCAGTTTTTAAAGTTGTTGCTGTTTCAATTTTCTTTTTGTTTTTTAAATACCATATGTACATGGAAAAAAATTCAAAACTTTACAGTGAGATGTGTCCCTCCTTCCCAGGTTCTGTCTCCTGGGAATTAGAAGAAGTATCTGCTAATTATATTTTACTATAAATATGTTCTTCACAAGTTTGCATTCTTTTCTGGGGTTTTTATATATATTGTGATTGGATACACCAGAACAATCTAATATCATCCAGAATGATACCAACCTCCGTGGAACCAATTAAGACTACTTATGAAAAACCTTCCATGAACCCTGAAATACCTGCCAGGAGTACTGCTCAGAAAAACATGAGCTTTAACATCTAAATTATTAGGAGTTATGCTCAAAGAAATAGCCCTGCCACTGTAACCCGTTATCTCCTTGACCTCATCTTCTATTACTCTCCCCTCTGGCCCATTCCACTCTAGCTTCAAAGAGGCCAGACTTGCCTCAAAAAGGCCTTTAAAACATTTGCATTGCCTCTTCCTTCTGTCTTGGGCACTCTTCTCTCAGATAGCCACAGGGCTAATTCCCTCTAGCTCACTTTCTGCATGTCACCTGAGTGGAGCTACCTTCCTGACCACAGAGAAATCATTATTTTATGGTACCTATACCAATTTGTATTTATTCATTATTTACTTGTTTGTCTAATTGAAAGTTCTGTGAAGACAGGGACTTTGTTTTGTTCCCCACTGTCTGTTTAACAAATAGCCATTCAGTACCAACTATGTGCCAAGCACCATTTTAAGGGACACAGCTATGAAAGAAGTTTATATTATAGAAGAGTGAGATGGGGACAGACAATAAAAGTATACACGTAAAATAGCAGGATAGTTCAGATAGTAACCAATGATTTGAAGAAGACAGACAAGGGAATGTGATAAAGAGTGACTAAGGGTTGGAGGACTAATTTACATTGGCTGGTCAGGGAAGACCTCTCTAAGGAAGTAACGAGTTGAGATGGGAATTATATGAAGGAGACAGCCGTGAGACGTCCTGGTGGCTGAGCACTCCAGAAAGAGAAAACAAAGTGCAAAGGACCCATGGCAGGAAAATCTTTGACATTAAGGGGCATGAAGAAGTCCATTGAGTCTAGGGCTTTGTGAATGACAGGGATGAGATGAAATGGGAATGGCAAGCAGGGGACAGCTCACATAGGGCACTGTAGATCATGCTGAAGCATTAGGTTACTTTGCCTGATATGTGTAGAATTAGATTATAGAAGAGCAAGAGCAGAGTCAGCAGGGAGGTGTGTCCTGGCAGATATAGGAGATTAACAGTGACTTGGATCAGGTATAGGTAGAGAGAAGTGGAAAAAGTGGAGATAGATAGAAGAAGTGGAATTGCCAAAACTTGCTGATGGACTGAACGTGGGCAATGAAGGAAAAAGAGGAATCAGGATGACTCCCAGACTTCGGTCCGGACTTATCTGGTGGACGGATGGCATTTCCACTTACTAAGGCAAGTATTCAGTGCTTGTCACATGATAAGTGCTTAATAGTTATTGAACACATCAATCAGTACTGAGGTTCTGGGTGAAATTTTGTTTGAATACAAAGTTTTGATGAAAACAGAGGTTGAAACTACTGCCGTTAGGGAGATCAGAGTTGTACATGCTGTTTTTAATCTCATTTGGGTGACTTAGAGGAGATGGCGCTTCTATTACAATTTCCCTTGGCAATGCCTCCGATGCAGTAACAATGGGTACATGCATTCACAGAGCTGGCTTCTGGTATGGTGAGGGTAATGGGTGGTCCTTGAGAGGTTTGAAGATTACAGCCTATGAAACTAGGGCACTTTGGTTGTGAAGAAGTTCTCAATTGCGAGACCAACGGCTTAGTCAAATACAGCAGAGGTTGATGTTGATTAACAAGGAATTATAAAAACTAAAAAATTCAAAGAGTGAGCAGAAGTTTGGATTTCATCCAGGGAGGATGACTGTCTCCCAAATCATTTATATCCTTTTAAATAAAGTAATTTGAGGTCTTCTAGACATGCCAATTTTATAGGAAGTTAATCCCTGGAAATTGGGTGAGGAGTGAGAGGGTGGGACAAGGTATATCAAGGTCCTTTGCTGAGGGTCTCGTAAATCACACCATAGAAGCAGTTACCTTATTTAACTGCACATAAAGCCACTCTTTGGTTTCTGATTGGTTGAACAAAGTAATCATGTTTGGAGAGATTATATGCCTTGCAGAACTGCTGGGAAAGAGGGTGGAGCAGAACCAAGAGCAAATACTTTATCTCCTGATCAACACTGGAAGTTTAGATCGCTCAAACATGGGTAATCTAGAAACCTGCCGGCACTGGCACTGCAGCTAATAGGAACCAGCAGCAGCCTCACAGCTGCCCAGCGGAGACCTACTGGGGTGTCCGCAGTTGAAGTTTATAGATGTCCACTGGTGTGTCCTCTCCAGAAAGCTAGAGCTCAATTTCAGCAGGATTATGAGGCTTAATTGATTAGTGCTGCTAAAGTGTATACCATCTAGTTGTAGAGCTTGTAGTCTTAGCTTCATAGAATTGAGTTAATTTCTTCCCAAGGGAGGTATTTGCAATTTTCTTAAGTGATAGCTTTAACCTAATACCCTCAATGGTTAAAATCCTGATAGTTAAAAGTTAATGGGTTTTTAACAAGCTATTCCCAACATATGCATAATTTGTTTTCTTTTCTTTTCCATGGTAGTTCCACGTTAAGATTGAACTGGATAAAACAAAAGAAATGCAAAATTCTTCTTCAGAATTTGATTTCTGAGATAATATCAAGTTCCAGACCGTATTTTTAAAAACAATGGAATTTTCATTTTCATTGAAAAATGCTATTATTTTCTGACTATAAGAATTAACAGTGCTGAATTAAAATTCTACCACCTTGTAAATTTGGGCAAATTACTTAATTTCTCTAAGTCTTAATTTCCTCACCTGTAATACTGAGATAATAATAGTTGTGACTATTAAACGAGACAATGCAGGAACAAGAGTTAATACTTGTTTGGCAGAAAAATATTTTCTCAGTTTATTATTATTATTAAATGTTTTGAGAAGTGGTTTTATCCTCCAATTAAATAATTATGCATGTGGGTGTTTAATCCGTAGGGCCAAACTTGAGCTCCAAAGCTTGAGCAAAGACAAATATTTTAAATGATTTTTCAACTTATTTTCTGTTATTCCTTCATGTCAAATCTGTCTAATGTACCTGGCAGAACACCCCCTAAAGGAAGTGATTATTATCCTGACAACTCCAATTATCCAATCTTTTAAAAATCCTAATACACATATGTATTTTCACAGTAATCTTTGAATTTTCCAAGGTTATTAATTAGTTAAAAGAATGGCCTATCTGACAAGATAGTTCTTTGTCTATATTTACAGAAGGAAAGGGCACATGCTACTGTTCTGTTTTATTGATTGAAATAACCTGGGTTAATTCCTAATCTTACCGCTAGGATAGTCTTAAAGAACAGTATATATATATTCAACTCTAGTGTTTAATCAGTATCCTTCTCTATCCTGCTATGTGCAAGGCACTGAAAATACAGTAATTAAGTCACTAAGAAGCAAGAGAAGCTGCTGCATTTTTTGTATAGCCTGTCTGTACCAGAAGCTGGTAGATCTTGAGAAAAAGGCTGTTTCAACAATTAAAAGAGCTTTCTTAATCTCTAATATAAAGAGAGTGAAAGAGTGAATATGTATTGAGAACACATCACTCCCCCAAAAAATCTAAATCTACATTTGAAGCTAACAATAAAGTATGTTTAAAGGTATAAAATGTTGGTCTGATTTTTATGTTGACCCTTAAAGGTGTGTTAGGCTCTACCTTCATCCACACCTAACTAGGACTGAGCTATCCTCTGCCACTAACATTAGAAAACTCAGAACTATATGCTTCCCAGCAACAGAGTAAATTCAAAAACTTTTATGGTAGAAAAGGAAACTTCAGTTGAGCTTGTCCTTTGGGCCATTGAGCAAATTTAGAATAACGGAACCTACTTTTTTTTTTTTAACAAATACTTAGACCAGGAAAAAAATGCAACAAGCAGCCTTAAAACTGTAGAAGTCTATGTATAAAACTTTATGGATTATAATGAAAATAAAAATTAATAGCATAAAAATTAACAGTCACAGTTAATCCCCAAACCTTTTTTTTATTAATCATGTCTCCCTTTTCACAAAACATCTTGTTCCCTATGCTAAATTATTTAGTATATAAATAAGCAGAGTTTTATCTGTAAAAAAAGTTAGGTGGTGTATTTAATTCTGTATATATATATATATATATATATATATAAAATCAAAATATGTTGCTTTTATTAAAAAGCAGTAAGCTAGGGCTTCCCTGGTGGTGCAGTGGTTGAGAGTCCGCCTGCCAATGCAGGGGACATGGGTTCGTGCCCCGGTCTGGGAAGATCCCACATGCCGCAGAGCAGCTGGGCCCGTGAGCCATGGCCGCTGAGCCCGCACATCCGGAGCCTGTGCTCCGCAATGGGAGAGGCCACAGCAGTGAGAGGCCCGCGTACCGCAAAAAAAAAAAAAAAAAGCAGTAAGCTAACAAATTAGCCTGCCACAAGCTAACATACTAGCTACTTGCAAGTTAAAAGGTAGCCTACCACAGTTCCATGGGTACTGGTAGAAGACATGAATCTCCTTAGGGACAAAACACAGGTAATGACTCAAAGCAATAGCAATAGCCAGACTGTCAGCATTTGCATTGATACCCAGCCCTACATTCCCATAACATTTAATAGAAAGAGAGGTACCCTGAGCTTAGGGAACACAAATCTTGTATTTGTGAGAGTTCCTGCCCACTGCTCCAGACAGAGATACTATCTCTATCTTCCTAGACTATAAACAATCCTACCCTTTTCTCTGGAGGGAGACAAAAATCTCCGTCTTCCAAGTCTTTTCTTTATATAAACATCCTTGAAACATAGTCAAGAACAAAGAGTAGTCAGTGCCTTGCTTTGCAAGAGGTGCAGAAATGCAGGACTCATGGAGGATTGTCTCTCAACAAATCTAAGCAGTGATTTCCAGGGAAAGAGTTTGGAGGAAGAAAGAGAATCCTGTCCTGGTGACTTTTCTGGTACTGAGGTTAGATGAATCCTCTTCATACTGTGTAATATTATGAGAGAATTTAGTCTGAGGTGAGCTTCCACTGCCACATGTGACCTGAGAAGAAGAAAATTCCATCTCCTATTCTTCCTTTTCACCCTGTCTCAATATCTCAGTTTCCCAGAACATATTTTAGTTTAGTCTTGGCATCCTGAAGTCTGACTTGGATATCAATTACCTTAGAAATAATTTACAATGGCAGTCAAATTCCCTGACTATTCCTCTCACTGCCTCCCATCTCAATCTCCCCAAAGGCCCTATTAACTGACAATGTAACTGATTTATAGAACATTCAGTTTCAACTGCATTTTGAATTAAATAAAATTGGCTGCCTAGCTGGATACCATAACCACTTATGGAGTCTCTAGTATGGGAAAATGTGTCTTTATTAACAAATGCACTTAACAAATGATTTTATCAGCCATGCCTCTTATTATATTGCATCTTTGTATTTAATAAACAAGTTTTTAGAATGTTATTAGAGGAAATTTACTTTTGCAAATGTCTATGAAAAATGGCACTATTTTCTATGGCAGCAAAAAAGTTATCCCAAGCCAAAAGCCTGGAGAAAAAGTAGACTTACTCACTAACAGGAGATTAAAGTTAAGTGTATGCGCCAACATGCTGTCAGATTATCATATTCTCTCCCTAGAGAAGTGTAATGGCCAAAAAGCAAGCAGTAAAAGAAAAAAATATTTTAATGATAGTTCACAAAATCCTTGAAAAATGGAAAGTTTATACTATGTCAGGGAGAAAAAAAAAAGGAATTATATCTCTCTCACTGGACAAGGATTATACCTTTGAGAACCTCTCTGAGCATTTCCAATTTACATTCAAATTCTCCTGTTTCGAGGAGCTCTTACTATGCAATGGAACATTGCCGCTTGTCATCAAAATACTCTCTGTGATATTCCACTTTCAAGTTTGCTTTGCTTGACTTCACCCCATTGCACACAGCTATAGAATGTTTTCTTATCTGCATTCCCATTTAGAACTTGTCAAACATTTTTATCATTTTTATATCAATTTTTACATAATTTTTTTAGAATTCATGCTCCTTTTTTTCTGGTTGAAAAAACTATCCAGTTAGTTCTATTTTTCCCATGTGAGGAGACTAGAATGAAAGCAGACTAGCAAAGTCAAATGTGATTTTCTCCAGTTGTAGTGGGGGGGGGGAATTCACTACTTCTGTGCTCTGAAAGATTGCTGACATTTTTTTCCATCAAAGTAAGGGTTTTGGGGGTAACTTTTCCACATTTAACTGTCCTTTACTTTTGCCCTTTTCATAGGATCTTACTTCATGTTGATCTGGGGGTAAAAATACCTTTGGTTCACTTGTAATTAAGGTGTTCCATCTCTTGATTTATCTTATTGTTGAATTTTTATCTTATTTTTCACATTTCTAGGGCATATTCTTGAAATTTTACAAAATATTATTTTAAAATGTCAAATTACTAAACTATTCTAGGAGGTCATTTTGAATAAAAAAGGAAAGTTCATATTAATTGACCCCCCAAAATTAAAAATATAAATGAATATTATCTCCTTCACTATAACTTAGGAATTTCTACTTTTATTCCATTGATCTTGCCGTTGTTTAAAACAATTTGGGGGACTCCTCTTTTGGATTTGCCTTTAGAATTTGCTGCTTTATTTTAAATGAACTCAGTGGTAGTAAATCTTCAGCCTTTAAGTGTGGACTTTAATTTTTGGACAGAGGTAACTGTCATCCATAGTCTATACAGGTGGTTGATCAGACCGGGAGAAAAAGTATCTGACTATAAGGAATGAGGGTAATATTCTTGTTTGACTAAACTCGCTGTGAAGACAACTTCAGGAAAAACTTCTAGAAAGTTCTTGAGCTTTGTCAAGAGCAACTGACTACCATACATCCAGCTCCTGTGTAGATCCCTGGCTCAGCCAGTGGTAGTGGTATATCACATAGGTCCTAAACTCACCTGGTAGACCATTTTACTCTAAAGGAAATGGGGAGTCATTGGAGGGTTGTGGGCAGATGAGTGCCGTGAACAGGCATGTTTTTAAAAGATCACTCTGGAATGCTCTTTTGAGAAGACACTGAAAATGTAAGGGCAGAAGGTGGGACAGATGCTAGAAGTCTAATTAGGAAGCTACTGCAGTAATCCAGACAAGGGATGGTGGTGGCTTGAACAAAGATAGAAAAGGGAAGTGGTGAGAAGTGGTTGAATTCTGAATATATTTTGAAGATACAGTCAATAGGATTTCCCGATATTAGCCTAGATTTGGGCCTCGGCCAGGGACCATTTTCCCCCAAGAGGCATTTGGCAGTGTCTGGAGACATCTTTGATTGTCATGACTAAAAGCATGCTATAGACATTTAGTGAATAGAGGCTAGGGCTGCTGCTAAGCATTCTGCTAAGCATTCTTTGTTTGCCACAACAAAGAATTATCTAGTCCAAAAATGCCAATTGTGCTGAGGTCGAGAAACACTGCTCCAGTTGCACTTTGAGCATTACCCTGTGAATTTCCCCACTATATGCTTTAGGAGAGCCCTCTATAACAATTTTGACACTAAGCTAAAACTATTGTTGAAATGCCCATGGAAGAGGACAGACTCTAGCAAAATCCATTCTGCCAGTGGACTCAGCCTAAATTAGAAAGAAACCTCCCCAATGAGCTTGTTCTAAGAATAATGAGTAAGCCTGTTCGGAGGTGGCTTTATTCACCAACACATCCAGATGGAGGGTAACCATAGTCAGGACTTCTGCTTAGATGCCCAGCATCCGGCCTCTACAGGAGCCAATGAAGTCTAAATTTATGAGAGTTCCTTCTGATTTTCCTGGCAGAGAGGGAGGAACAAATAGCGACAAATCCTTTCTTCATGAGCCCAAGTGGAGTCTGCCCTACCAAGTGTCCCAGGCCCATTATGCCAGAGGAGGGAATCTGTTGGCCACCATAGCAAGGCAGCCACTGGACAGATTTGCCATTTTAAGAATTAATCTAGTTGGATAGCCTCACTTTCTGAAGACATATCAACTCTATGATAGGTGTCAAATAATTACAACTTGGAGCACTACTCTATGAATGTAGGCATCCTTTTACTTTTAGAAATCTTTGGTTTGAGAAAAGAATCATCAAATCTCTAAATCCCAATTCTAGAAAACAGAGCTACTAGGTTGGAACCAATATCAAAGTAATGTGGGCGCTTCTACTGTCAATAACACATTAGGAAGGACAAGCCATAAGATTCCTGCCTTGAGTAGACACAAAATTATACAGGCCATCCTTTTTATCTACATATGTATTATTCAGGCTCTCAAACTTACAAGGTTTCATAGGCAAGCAAAACTATTATGACACAAGAATATTTGCTAAGGAACTCCCAAACATAAAATTAGTTCATACTCAAAAATCCTTTCCTGCTTCACACTAGCTTTTATCCTATGCACCATTTTCATATCTTTGACATTTTCTTACAAAAATTATGACATGTTATAATTATCAGTGAAACTGAAAATCTTACAAAAGGTGCAGGCTTTCTTGACGTCCATAAAAGTGAAATTAGAAAACAGATAAGCCACTGAGAAATAAAGATCTGATGACAAAGTAAATGCTTCAGAAGAGGCTTTGAAGAAGCCCTTGAATATTTTGCAAAAATAACTCTTTATGAGTATGCTACAAAAGTCAAGTGAGAAGTGAAGGATGCCCTATGGTGCCATTCTATAACTTGCTTAGAAAAATTAACCCCTCAAAAAGCCTTTGATTTATTTTTTTGTGCATCCTAAGAATTAGCATAATCATATGCAAACTCTAACCTAGATGTTGTTAATTAGGAAATAAAATAAGCTTATTTTCATAGTTTACAGACTAACAGCTTTATTCTTCAATATAAAAATACACAGGAATTTTCCTCCAAATTCCCTTATTCCCTGTCATACCCACCACTCACATTATAAACTCAATTAAACTTAAAGCTACAGTTGGCTTCTGTCTGCTTATTACAGTCTGAAATGCATCCTCTGCCCCAAGACTAGTACAAATTCCTTTTCTGCTCAGTGGTTATACACTGGCTGGATTAGTCACTGCCATTAGCTGGACACTTAACTCCAAAGAGCTATAGGAACACCTCAAAGTACCTCAAGAAGCTCCAGAACCCATTGAAATGTCCTATTAGATTGGGTTAAGACCAAAGCCTGTTTGGGAAACTTGCTATCTCAACAAATGGCTGATCCTCCCAAAATCTCCAAAATTGTTTCACTGGGTCCCATTTCTTCCTGTCTTTTAAAAAAAAAGAAATAAATATATAGAGAGACAGATATAGATGTATAGATATGGATATAGATATGGCAGAAGCATAATTATTTTAAGTTCCCTTTTAGGGCCAGTGTTAATTGCACAGCCTCAACTGACTAAAACTTCAATATTTTTACTACATATAAGCAAACAAGGCTTTTACAAGTAAAAATTTCTAAGATTTAGGCTCTCCTTTTGCTGCTACAAGAGTTCCATTATAATGGTGGTTCTCAAAGGGTGGTGCCAGGACCAGTAGCATCAACATCCTCTAGGAACGTTTTAGAAATGCAAATATTTGCTCCCCCACCACTTCCCATACCTATTGAATCAGAAAGTATAGGGGTGGGGTCCAGCAACCTCTGAACAAGACTTCCATGTGATTCTAATGTTCGAGAGTACTGCATTTTAGAGATTATTTTTAAGGTCCTTGAAATCATGAATGCTGTCTTTCCATCTTTATATCACTCCCATGAGTGTCCAATACTATGTATGCCCTGGCACACAATATTTAGTAAATACTTCTTCTATGAATGAATTTAATGATTGGTCTATCATTTCTATGATTTGTTTGGCATTGTCTTCTCCTGACTTCTCTCTTCTTCACATTTGTCATCCATAAAACTGAGGTAATAGTATGAAGAAGAGTTAAGTATGAACTGAACATGACTCTCACCGGGCTGTCACTGTTCTCTCAACACAATACTCTGTGTTTTAAATTCACCATGATCCGTATTTTTTCAGGATGCTTAAAAGTAGCTTGCATACCAAGCAGGAAGAGCACAAAGAAACTGCAGGATTTTGAACTGTGCAGAACACTGCATTACACTTATATTATCATACCTTATTTCTCTCCACAATGCAAGAGAGAAAGTGTCATCAGATAAGCATTTAGCAGTTTCTGCCACATTGTACCCAAAATATATAGCCAGGAAGATTAACAATGATATTTGAAACTGTAGGTATAATTCTATGCTGCAGAAGTAGTATTTGCCTGACCTGGAAATTATATAAGAACATATTGTTTTTTTTCTTCAGAGAAAAGAATATCTTCATGAAGCTATCAAAAACACTGTACTTCTATATTTCATGAAATATTTACAGATAATGACAAGTTTGCTGAAATTATGTAATCAGCAATTCCTAAATGGGTACCGTTATAATTAATGTTTATTTGAAAATCCTGAGAGACAGAAGAAACATCTCCAGTTTTGTAATGATATGGGGTATTCTCCTGGCTGCTCTTCCAAACACCTGGGCTAATACAAATGTAAATCACCCAGTGCTAATTTCTGCATATTAATGAGGGTCAAGCTTTACTGTTCCCATAGCTAATTTTTTAAAAATTTCCTCCCTTTGACACTATTATCAACAGATTCTCAAACATAACACTAAAGAATAGAAACCTCCTCCATCATGCTTCTAATATCTCATCTCTCTTATTTTAAGATCCTCTTGATTGCCATTTCTAATAGTTTTGTCTGATGTGTTGTGCTATAGTATAAAGAGCCTTGTACTTGGGTTCTAAAAACCTGAGTTTCAATCCTTTAGCTTCTATTAAAGGCAAACACTGCTCCTTTGAACTGCAATCTCCACATCTGTAAAGAAAAGACGATAGCTTGGTGAAAGGGATCTTTAAAAAGTCACTTGCTGGAGCTGTTATCAAAACAAAACAAAACTTCAAAACAACCAGAAAATAACAAGTGAAAATAACAAGTGTTGGCAAGGCTGGAGAAAAACTGAAACCCCTCTGCACTGTTGGTAAGAATGTAAAATGGTGCAGTCACAATGGAAAAACAGTATGGCAATTCCTCAAAAAATTAAAAATAGAATTACCAAATGATCTGGCAATTCTCCTTCTAGGTATATACACAAAAGAACTAAAAGCAGCATCTCAAAGAGATATTTGTACACCCATATTCATAACAGCATGATTCACAATAGTCAAGAGGTGGAAACAACCCAAGTGTCCATTGACAGATAAATGGATAAACAAAATGTGATACATATAATGGAATATTATTCAAACTTAAAAAGGAAGAAAATTCTGACTACACATAAACAAATCTTGAGGACATTATGCTAAGTGAAATAAGCCAGTCACAAAATATATACTGTATGATTTCAGTTACATGAGGTATCAAGAGCAATCAAACTCACAGAAACAGAAAATAAAATGGTTGTTGCCAGGTGGTAGGGACAGGAGGAAATGGAGAGTAGTTGTTTGATGGGTATAGTGTTTCAGTTTCGAAGATGAAAAAGTTCTAGGGATTGGTTGCACAATAATGTGAATATACTTACTACTGAACTGTACAAAGAAGTTAAGAAATAAAAACAACAAGATATCACTACACACCTATTAGAATGACCAAAATCCAGAACGCAGACAACACTAAATGCTGGCGAGGATACAGAACAACAGGAACTCTCATTTATTGCCGGTGGGACTGCAATGTGGTACAGTCACTGTGGAAGATAGTTTGGCAGTTTCTTACAAAACTAGACACACTCTTACCATACAACCCAGCAACTGCACTCCTTGAAATTACCCAAAGGAATTGAAATGTTATGTCCACACAAAAACCTGCATATGGATGTTCATATCAGCTTTATTCATAATTGCCAGACACTGGAAGCAACCAAGAAGTCCTTAAGTAGGAGAATAGATAAACTGTGGTACATCCAGACAATGGAATATTATTTGACAATAAAAGGAAATGCACTATCAAGCCATGAAAAGTCATGGAGGAACCTTATATGTATATTACTAGGTGAAAGAAGCCAGTATGAAAAGACTACATACTGTATGATTCCACCTACTGTATATAACATTCTGGAAAAGGCAAAAGTATATACAGTAAAAAGATCAATGGTTTCCAAGGGCTGGGGGAGGGAGGGACAATAGATGGAACACAGAGGATTATTTAGGGCAGTGAAACTATTCTGTATGATACTGTATTGGTGGATACATGTCACTACAAATTTCTCCAACATAGAATGTACAACACCAAGAGTGAACCCTAATGCAAATTATGGACTTTGGGTGATAATGATGTGTCAGTGTAGATTCATCAATTATAACAAACGTACCACTGTGGGGGTAGGAGGGGAATACCGATATATATGGGGGGGGCAGGGGTATATGGAACATCTCTGTACCTTTCTCTCAATTTTGCTACAAATCTAACATTCTTCTAAAAGAATGAAGTTTTTAAACTGAAAAAACAGTTAAGAAAAATTTTATGTTATTTGTATTTTATCTCAAATAAAAATAAAATCAGTTGCTATATAAAATTTAACTTCTTGAAAGTATTCCATATCAGTTTGCTATTTATCATTATACCTCAGTGTTATTATCCCCCCCAAAAGAATAATCATAAAAGTATAATAAAAATATAATACGGGACTTCCCTGGTGGTCCAGTGGGTAAGGCTCGCCGCTCTCAATTCCGGGGGCCCGAATTCGAACCCTGGACGGGGAACTAGATTCCGCATGAATGCCACAACTAAGAAGCCTGCATGCTGCAACTAAAAAAGATCCCACATGCCACAACGAAGATCCCTCATGCCGCAACTAAGACCCGGTGCGGCTAAAATAAAAATAAATGTTTTAAAATATATATATAATAAAAGTATAGAGCTATATAGAATGTATCTTAGTTCCTTATATGGAAAATCCAGTGGAGCTTTAGAAATGTCACAAGTCTTCCACTTAAATTGACTCCCAGACTCTGCACTGGAGACAGGAGCAAGTGGAGTATTTTTATTAAGAGAGGACATTTCTCCAGTGGGAGAGGGGCTCTTTTTCCACTCACCAACTAGTGAGTTCCTAGTGGAACTAGGTTCCACTCCACCAACCTAGTCTCTTTTTTCTGTCAGTCTGATGGCGTGTGCAGTCCACAGGGCACAGCACTGAAAATGGCTGAGAGGACAGGTGGAGGCAATTGTAAGAAGCAGGCTCCATGAGTGCTGAGTGACTATTTGTCACAGCACTCTTCTTCTCTTCCTCCTTTGCTTCTCACAATCCCTTCCTTTCCCCCAGAATGAAAGTCTCATGAATGCAAAAACCAAGATAAGGCAGTGACCTTTCTCAAGGCTCCAAAGGCAACCATGGTGACAGTTCAGCTATTCTCTGGAGAATTCAACAGATAACCAGTTGGAAGAAATGTCCCCCCACCCCACCCCCTTTTTAGCCCTCTTTGCCATAAAGAGAAAACCAAGGTAGTAAGTTGGGCTGGCTCTCTGTCTTTCACAGGTGGGCTAACTTGTAAAGGAGGTCCAGTTTCTTCTCTGTTGACCATACCCCACTACCCGCCACCACCACAGTCATGAGCACCTTCTCTGTGCCAGCCCCCCATTCAGAGAGGGTCTCCACACCGGCCAGCCCTCTCCTTCCTGCTCCAAAGACTCTGAAAACAAACATTCCAGATTCTAAACTTTTCCCTCCTCCATTTCTCATCCCTCTTCTTCAGAAATGAAGGCTTTTTCTGTGCTAAATTTCTCCAACTGATGACAAACTAGCTAAAATGCCATACTGGTTGACACTAGGTTTTAATTGTTGATTAAGATATTTCTCCAGAATAATTTCCATTTTTGAACAGTATTCAAGGCCCAAACATAAAGTAAATATTTGCAAACCTAAGGTGAGAACCCCAGGCACTATATTACAGCTGCCAAATTAAGGGACCAGGCAGTCTTTTTAGTGCCTTTCAAATCACGTCAAGTGATTGCGGTCTGCTCTGCTACGCTAATCCACTTTACTCTTTCAACTTTGCTCATGCAGCTGTTCTTTCGTCACCAGAAAAGCCCACGGGGGTCCCCGGGAAAAATAATAAGATAGCGTTTAGGTGATAAAATAAGGTCTAACCTCTTCTTCTCGGTCCAGTTTCACCTGCTTATAGTGGGTCGGGTGCAGAGGCTTTGTGCCTAACGCGTCAGACCTCGGTTTCCACAGCAGACCTCATTCAAGATGGCGGCGGCCTGCAGCGTGCAGAGACGCTGTATCCCGCACTTCAGTCTGAAGTGCCGCGAGAGCAGCATAGCCACACCCGACCCACGAGAACGCTCCAGTTCTCCCCACCCACCCGCGAGAACTCTATAAACCAGCCCCGCCCATCACCTATTGGGGAGAGTTGTGCTCTATAGTACGAGCTGGCGTCTCTGCCTTCTTTCATCAAAGAATCAAGCTTTCTTTTGCTACGGAACCGAACTGAGTCTCGTTCTCTTGGCTCGAATGACACCAAGCAGGAGCACCCTTCCTGGGGACTGACTCGTGAGGGTCGGTAGCACTTTCAATAACTACGTACTAAGCCCATGCTGAATACAGGATACTGTACTTCAACCATTTCCTCAGCAACTCTACACACAGCCTTTGCCCACTGCTCACCAAAATGTGAAATAAAGACACAGAAAGAAGAAAGGAACTCACTACCACACTGGTAATCAAGACGGAAGCTAGCCTAACTCTAGTATGTGGGAAAGAGTAATGCCAATTCCAAAGCAGGGAGAACTTGATAGAGGCATCTTCTCAGAGATAAGGACATAACATTTCCCACCTCCAGTGTATAAAAAAGAAAGCAATAAATAGTGCACTGCTTTTAAGGCCTGGATCCTAACATAGAATACAGTAAATATTTTATACAAGTAATTAAGATTCGTGATAAAAACTGTTTTCCTCTTCAATGTTACCATTGTCTCCAAATAGGCGTGGTTCTTCTGCAGAGTTCCTTTACCTCTGGTTTAAAATAAACAATTGAACAGGCTTTAATTTCTCCATTTTTACATTATACTGCTTACTTAATCCTTTATAATAAAATGATAATAAATTCAACATATTGTTGCCAGATTTGCATAGATGCCTCATTTATGCATTCTCTTTTTTGATAACAGCATTTCATGGCTGACTCACATCCAGTTTAAAGTATGCTAACACTCCTAGAGCTTACAGTTTCTTTCCAATATCGCCATTAACTATTCTTCTCCTATAACTGATTTTCATTAGTTTCTGCCAGCCCTATGTTTTTAAAATAGTATCTGAAGTGCAGAACAGTTGCACAATCAACACAATTCAAGTAAATTCGGTTTTTTAAAGAGAGAGCACCTCAAAAATGTAAATAAGAAAACAAAAGCTGACCTCTGTTCTCAAGCAAATCCCACCTTAAAAAAATTGTTTTATCTAGATGCATTTGAAACAAGTTAACAATTACTGGAGATGACAGTAAACTGGCATGAAAATTACTTAAATTATTCCATCTGGAGAAAAGAAAATGGAAGATAATCATAGATTTAAGATGTAAGGGATTATTTTAAAATGTATTCCAAATAGCAAACCTGTCCAAAAATGTATGCTCATTTATAGATGAAGAAACAGAAGTGTTAATTAATCATTGATCAATATAGGGAGAAGAACAGAAAACTTCCTGAATTTGAGGGTCTTTTAGTTTGTTTTGTGCTCCAACCAGTATGCACTTCTCCATTTCAAATGTATCACCAAATAATCAGAATGCAAAGAAAAGAGACATGAAGAAAGACTTCAAGCTTAAAATGACATAAGAACAAAACAGGAACATATTAGTAGCTTAGGCATAGCCACGTTTGCAAGCAACAATTTTGTGGAAGATAATGAACTATCATATGGGTACAAAGGACTAAATGTTCACTGCTGACTCTCTAAAATAATGTTATGGAAAACGTTCACTTTTACAGCACTGTTTCCTTTATTAAATATTATGTGCCATAGCCCAGATGTAAATCTGACCTAGCTTTTGGTCCAAGATAGCCCCTGAGAATACTAGAAAAGCTAAATGGCAGGATTATGCAGAGCCAAAATTAGCTGAGCATGGATAAAAGTGTGGAAAGTTATACCCCAAATTGCTAACAGTGGTTGCCTCTGCAGGATGGAAGTAGAGCTGGGGAAAGAGGAGAATTATCACTTTTAAATCATGTATTTTCTGTTAAAATTTTTTGTTTAGATTGGTTAAAATGATCACATGTTAAGGCTTTTAGGAAGATGGCGGAAGAGTAAGACGCAGAGATCATCTTCCTCCCCACAGATACACCAGAAATACATCTACACGTGGAACAACTCCTACAGAACACCTACTGAAGGCTGGCAGAAGACCTCAGACCTCTCAAAAGGCAAGAAACTCCCCACGTATCTGGGTAGGGCAAAAGAAAAAAAAGGAAAAACAGAGACAAAAGAATAGGGACGGCACCTGCACCAGTGGGAGGGAGCTGTGAAGGAGGAAAAGTTTCCACACACTAGGAAGCCCCTTCGCGGGCGGAGACTGCGGGAGGCGGAGGGGGGAGCTTCGAAGCCGCGGAGGAGTGCACAGCAACGGATGCGGAGGGCAAAGCGGGGAGATTCCCGCACAGAGGATCGGTGCCAACCGGCACTCACCAGCCCGAGAGGCTTGTCTGCTCACCCGCCGGGGCGGGCAGGGCTGCGAGCTGAGGCTCTGAGGCTCGGGTTTCGGTTTCCGACGGAGCGCAGGGAGAGGACTGGGGTTGGCGGCTTGAACATAGCCTGAAGGGGCTGGTGCACCACGGCTAGCCGGGAGGGAGTCCGGGGAAAAGTCTGCACCTGCCGAAGAGGCAAGAGACTTTTTCTTCCCTCTTTGTTTCCTGGTGCCTGAGGAGAGGGGTTTAAGAACGCTGCTTAAAGGAACTCCAGAGACGGGCGCGAGCCACGGCTAAAAGCGCGAACCCCAGAGACGGGCAGGAGACGCTAAGGCTGCTGCTGCCGCCACCAAGGGGCCTGTGTGCGAGCACAGGTCACTCTCCACACCGCTCTTCCGCGAAGCCTGTGCAGCCCGCCACTGCCAGGTTCCCGGGATCCAGGGACAACTTCCCCGGGAGAACGCACGGCGGGCCTCAGGCTGGTGCAAAGTCACGCCGGACTTTGCCACCGCAGGCCCGCCCCGCACTCCGTGCCCCTCCCTCCCCACCGGCCTGAGTGCGCCAGAGCCCCCGAATCAGCGGCTCCTTTAACCCCGTCCTGTCAGAGCAAAAAACAGAGGCCCTCCAGCGACCTACACGCAGATGCAGGGCCAAATCAAAAGCTGAGCCCCTGTGAGCTGTGAGAACAAAGAAGAGAAAGGGAAATCTCTCCCAGCAGCCTCAGAAGCAGCGGATTAAAGCTCCACAATCAACTTGATATACCCTGCATGTGTGGAATACCTGAATAGACAACCAATCATCCCAAATTAAGGAAGTGGACTTTAGGAGCAAGATCTATGATTTTTTTTTCCCTTTCCTCTTTTTGTGAATGTGTATGTGTATGCCTCTGTGTGAGATTTTGTCTGTATAGTCTTGCTTCCACCATTTGTCCTAGGATTCTATCCGTCCATGGTTTTTTTAAAAAAATTTATTCTTAATAATTAATTTTAATAACGTTATTATACTTTACCATCTTTCTTTCTTTCTTTCTTTCTTTCTTTCCTTCCTTCCTTCCTTCCTTCCTTTCCTCCTTTAGACAACGAATCATCCCAAATTGAGGAGGTGGTCTCTGACAGCAAGATTTATGATTTTTCCCCCTTTACCTCTTTTAGTGAGGGTGTATGTGTATGCTTCTGTGTGAGATTTTGTCTGTATAGCTTTGCTTCCAACATTTGTCCTAAGGTTCTATCTGTCCCTTTTTTTTTTCTAAATAAGAATTTTTTAATTCAATAACTTTATTATACTTTATTTTATTTTTACTGTATCTTCTTTCTTTCTGTCTTTTTTCCTTCTTCCCCTCCTTCCTTCCTTCCTCCCTCCCTCCCTTCTTTCTTTCCTTCTTGCCTTCTTTCCTTCTTTGCTTCTTTCTTCCTTCCTTCCTTCCTTCCTTCCTTCCCTCCTTTCCTTCTTTCTTTCCTCATACTTCTACTAATTCCCTCTACTTTTTCTCCCTTTTATTCTGAGCCGTGTGGATGAAAGGCTCTTGGTGCTCCAGCCAGGAGTCAGGGCTCTGCCTCTGAGGTAGGAGAGCTAACTTCAGGACACTGGTCAACAAGAGGCCTCCCAGCTCCACATAATATCAAACGGCAAAAATCTCCCAGAGACCTCCATCTTAACACCAGCACCCAGCTTCACTCAACGACCAGCAAGCCACAGTGCTGGACAACCTATGCCAAACAACTAGCAAAACAGGAACACAACCCCACCCAATAGCAGAGAGGCTGCCTAAAATCATAATAAGGCCACAGACACCCCAAAACACACCACCAGACGTGAACCTGCCCACTAGAGAGACAAGATCCAGCCTCATCCACCACAACACAGGCACTAGTCCCCTCCACTAGGAAGCCTACACAACCCACTGAACCAACCTTAGCCACTGGAGACAGACATCAAAAACAGCGGGAACTACGAACCTGCAGTCTGCAAAAAGGAGACCCCAAACACAGTAAGATAAGCAAAATGAGAAGACAGAAAAACACACAGCAGATAAAGGAGCAAGATAAAAATGCACCAGACCTAACAAATGAAGAGGAAGTAGCCAGTCTACCTGAAACAGAATTCAGAATAATGATAGTAAGGATGATCCGAAATCTTGGAAACAGAATGGACAAAATGCAAGAAACAGTCAACAAGGACCTAGAAGAAATAAAGATGAAACAAGCAACGATGAACAACACAATAAATGAAATTAAAAGTACTCTAGATGGGATCAATAGCAGAATAACTGAGGCAGAAGAACGGATAAGTGACCTGGAAGATAAAATAGTGGAAATAACTACTGCAGAGCAGAATAAAGAAAAAAGAATGAAAAGAACTGAGGACAGTCTCAGAGACCTCTGGGACAACATTAAACGCACCAACATTCGAATTATAGGGGTTCCAGAAGAAGAAGAGAAAAAGAAAGGGACTGAGAAAATATTTGAAGAGATTATAGTTGAAAATTTCCCTAATATGGGAAAGGAAATAGTTAATCAAGTCCAGGAAGCACAGAGAGTCCCATATAGGATAAATCCAAGGAGAAATATGCCAAGACACATATTAATCAAACTGTCAAAAATTAAATACAAAGAAAGCATATTAAAAGCAGCAAGGGAAAAACAACAAATAACACATAAGGGAATCCCCATAAGGTTAACAGCTGACCTCTCAGCAGAAACCCTACAAGCCAGAAGGGAGTGGCAGGACATACTGAAAGTGATGAAGGAGAAAAACCTGCAGCCAAGACTACTCTACCCAGCAAGGATCTCATTCAGATTTGATGGAGAAATTAAAACCTTTACAGACAAGCAAAAGCTGAGAGAGTTCAGCACCACCAAACCAGCTTTACAACAAATGCTAAAGGATCTTCTCTAGGCAAGAAACACAAGAGAAGGAAAAGACCTATAATAACGAACCCAAAACAATTTAGAAAATGGGAATAGGAACATACATATCGATAATTACCTTAAATGTAAATGGACTAAATGCTCCCACCAAAAGACACAGATTAGCTGAATGGATAAAAAAACAAGACCCTTATATATGCTGTCTACAAGAGACCCACTTCAGACCTAGAGACACATACAGACTGAAAGTAAGGGGATGGAAAAAGATATTCCATGCAAATGGAAACCAAAAGAAAGCTGGAGTAGCAATTCTCATATCAGACAAAATAGACTTTAAAATAAGGACTATTAAAAGAGAGAAAGAAGGACACTACATAATGATCAAGGGATCAATCCAAGAAGAAGATATAACAATTGTAAATATTTATGCACCCAACATAGGAGCACCTCAATACATGAGGCAAATACTAACAGCCATAAAAGGGGAAATCAACAGTAACACATTCATAGTAGGGGACTTAAACACCCCACTTTCATCCATGGACAGATCATCCAAAATGAAAATAAATAAGGAAACACAAGCTTTAAATGCTACATTAAACAAGATGGACTTAATTGATATTTATAGGACACTCCATCCAAAAATAACAGAATACACATTTTTCTCAAGTATTCATGGAACATTCTCCAGGATAGATCATATCTTGGGTCACAAATCAAGCTTGGTAAATTTAAGAAAATTGAAATTGTATCAAGTATCTTTTCTGACCACAACGCCATGAGACTAGATATCAATTACAGGAAAAGATCTGTAAAAAATACAAACACATGGAGGCTAAACAATACACTACTTAATAATGAAGTGATCACTGAAGAAATCAAAGAGGAAATCAAAAAATACCTAGAAACAAATGACAATGGAGACACAACGACCCAAAACCTATGGGATGCAGCAAAAGCAGTTCTAAGGGGGAAGTTTATAGCAATACAAGCCCACCTTAAGAAGCAGGAAACATCTCGAATAAACAACCTAACATTGCACCTCAAGCAATTAGAGAAAGAAGAACAAAAAAACCCCAAAGCTAGCAGAAGGAAAGAAATCATAAAAATCAGATCAGAAATAAATGAAAAAGAAATGAAGGAAACAATAGCAAAGATCAATAAAACTAAAAGCTGGTTCTTTGAGAAGATAAAAAAAATAGATAAACCACTAGCCAGACTCATCAAGAAAAAAAGGGAGAAGACTCAAATCAATAGAATTAGAAATGAAAAAGGAGAGGTAAGAACTGACACTGCAGAAATAAAAAAGATCATGAGAGATTACTACAAGCAACTCTATGCCAATAAAATGGACAATCTGGAAGAAATGGACAAATTCTTAGAAATGCACAACCTGCCAAGACTGAATCAGGAAAAAATAGAAAATATGAACAGACCAATCAGAAGCACTGAAATTGAAACTGTGATTAAAAATCTTCCAACAAACAAAAGCCCAGGACCAGATGGCTTCACAGGGGAATTCTATCAAACATTTAGAGAAGAGCTAACACCTATCCTTCTCAAACTCTTCCAAAATATAGCAGAGGGAGGAACAATCCCAAACTCCTTCTACGAGGCCACCATCACCTTGATACCAAAACCAGACAAGGATGTCACAAAGAAAGAAAACTACAGGCCAATATCACTGATGAACATAGATGCAAAAATCCTCAACAAACTACCAGCAAACAGAATCCAACAGCACATTAAAAGGATCATACACCATGATCAAATGGGGTTTATTCCAGGAATGCAAGGATTCTTCAATATATGCAAATCTATCAATGTGATAAACCATATTAACAAATTGAAGGAGAAAAACCATATGATCATCTCAATAGATGCAGAGAAAGCTTTTGACAAAATTCAACACCCATTTATGATAAAAACCCTGCAGAAAGTAGGCATAGAGGGAACTTTCCTCAACATAATAAAGGCCATATATGACAAGCCCACAGCAAACATCATCCTCAATGGTGAAAAACTGAAAGCATTTCCACTAAGATCAGGAACAAGACAAGGTTGCCCACTCTCACCACTCTTATTCAACATAGTTTTGGAAGTTTTAGCCACAGCAATCAGAGAGGAAAAGGAAATAAAAGGAATCCAAATCGGAAAAGAAGAAGTAAAGCTGTCACTGTTTGCAGATGACATGATCCTATACATAGAGAATCCTAAAGATGCTACCAGAAAACTACTAGAGCTAATCAATGAATTTGGTAAAGTGGCAGGATACAAAATTAATGCACAGAAATCTCTGGCATTCCTATATACTAATGATGAAAAATCTGAAAGTGAAATCAAGAAAACACTCCCATTTACCACTGCAACAAAAAGAATAAAATATCTAGGAATAAACCTACCTAAGGAGACAAAAGACCTCTATGCAGAAAATTATCAGACACTGATGAAAGAAATTAAAGATGACACAAACAGATGGAGAGATATATCATGTTCTTGGATTGGAAGAATCAACATTGTGAAAATGACTCTACTACCCAAAGCAATCTATAGATTCAATGCAATCCCTATCAAACTACCACTGGCATTTTTCACAGAACTAGAACAAAAAATTTTGCAATTTGTATGGAAACACAAAAGACCCCGAATAGCCAAAGCAATCTTGAGAATGAAAAAAGGAACTGGAGGAATCAGGCTCGCTGACTTCAGACTATACTACAAAGCTACAGTTATCAAGACGGTATGGTACTGGCACAAAAACAGAAAGATAGATCAATGGAACAGGATAGAAAGCCCAGAGATAAACCCACGCACATATGGACACCTTATCTTTGATAAAGTTGACAGGAGTGTACAGTGGAGAAAGGACAGCCTCTTCAATAAGTGGTGCTGGGAAAACTGGACAGGTACATGTAAAAGTATGAGATTAGATCATTCCCTAACACCATACACAAAAATAAGCTCAAAATGGATTAAAGACCCAAATGTAAGGCCAGAAACTATCAAACTCTTAGAGGAAAACATAAGCAGAACACTGTATGACATAAATCACAGCAAGATCCTTTCTGACCCACCTCCTAGAGTAATGGAAATAAAAACAAAAATAAACAAATGGGACCTAATGAAACTTCAAAGCTTTTGCACAGCAAAGGAAACCATAAACAAGACAAAAAGACAACCCTCAGAATGGGAGAAAATATTTGCAAATGAAGCAACCGACAAAGGATTAATCTCCAAAATTTACAAGCAGCTCAATAACAAAAAACCAAACAATCCAATCCAAAAATGGGCAGAAGACCTAAATAGACATTTCTCCAAAGAAGATATACAGACTGCCAACAAACACATGAAAGAATGCTCAACATCATTAATCATTAGAGAAATGCAAATCAAAACTACAATGAGATATCATCTCACACCAGTCAGAATGGCCATCATCAAAAAATCTAGAAACAATAAATGCTGGAGAGGGTGTGGAGAAAAGGGAACACTCTTGCACTGCTGGTGGGAATGTGAATTGGTTCAGCCACTATGGAGAACAGTATGGAGGTTCCTTAAAAAACTACAATAGAACTACCATATGACCCAGCAATCCCACTACTGGGCATATACCCTGAGAAAACCAAAATTCAAAAAGAGTCATGTACCAAAATGTTCATTGCAGCTCTATTTACAATAGCCCGGAGATGGAAACAACCTAAGTGTCCATCATCGGATGAATGGATAAAGAAGATGTGGCACATATATACAATGGAATATTACTCAGCCATAAAAAGAAATGAAATTGAGCTATTTGTAACGAGGTGGATAGACCTAGAGTCTGTCATACAGAGTGAAGTAAGTCAGAAAGAAAAAGACAAATACCGTATGCTAACACATATATATGGAATTTAAGGAAAAAAATGTCATGAAGAACCTAGGGGTAAGGCAGGAATAAAGGCGCAGACCTCCTAGAGAACGGACTTGAGGTTATGGGGAGGGGGAAGGGTGAGCTGTGACAGGGGGAGAGAGAGTCATGGACATATACACACTAACAAACGTAGTAAGGTAGATAGCTAGTGGGAAGCAGCCGCATGGCACAGGGATATTGGCTCGGTGTTTTGTGACAGCCTGGAGGGGTGGGATAGGGAGGGTGGGAGGGAGGGAGACGCAAGAGGGAAGACATATGGGAACATATGTTTATGTATGACTGATTCACTTTGTTATAAAGCAGAAACTAACACACCATTGTAAAGCAATTATACCCCAATAAAGATGTTAAAAAAAAATTAAACCAAGTATTTAAATAAAGTTGAAAAAAAATGATCACATGTTACTTTTATAATTTAAAAAATTCATTACTGAAACTTCCGACCAGATGTCAAATAATGTTGCTCCTCAGTTGAAGCAACATCTGACTTAAGAGAAACAGCACTTACTGATGATCCACAAATTCCATTCCCTGAACTGTATCTCTACCTTTTCTCCCTCTATTTGGACATATCAACAGCCCCACAGAAAAGTCCCAGAACTATTGCCAGGTGAGCTATCATAAGATGTAGAAAAGGAGCAGTACAGGTAGGCAGAATTTTTTTAGACAATCCTTACATTCAGAAGAGTGAGTAAGGGAAGAAGTTGTGAAAACAGTGAACACACCCTGAATCCAGTTTCCCAAATGGAACTTCTTGCTTGAATATTGTCCTGCATGCCCAAAATATTTCCTGGTTTGTTTGGGTTTTTTTCACTTCAGTTATTACACCATAGAATGGTACTATAGAATTCTACCAAAAAGATAATCCTCTGGTTTACATCTTTCTTTAAAATACAAATTCTTCTTGAAAGGGTAAATGGCTCTCCACTCTTCACACATTAGTAAACGTTAATCACATGTCCTCATAACAGCCAGCTGAAATTAGACTTGCTGTTGAGAGAAAAAGCATATGAGAGAGTGTAATTACCAATGGGAGACCTGGATGTTGAACTGAAGAGGACTTGGTACAAATGAAAGCATGTAAGCTAGGAACTACAAGAGGGCCCTGGAAAGTCATAAAAAAAGATGGGTCGTAAAGGAAGGTAAAGGATAATAGAAAAACTGTGGACTGCAGAATAAAAGCACCCAATGAAAAAAAATAGACTCCTTTTGTTTCCTTCACCTTCTCTTCTTTCCTCTCCTTCCTTCTCTTTTACTTCAAATACTAAAGCAAGTATGAGTACCACATGTGAGTTATATACAGTGGCCTAAATAAACTTCAGCTGAAGCGCCCTCCTCCATCCCTCTACTGCAAAGACTCACCACCACCTCCCACAGACTAAACACACAGTCATTTGTCCACTGCCCAGGAAAAGGTTTGAGAAATAGCTCATTGAACACTGCCAGACAGAAGTATATTTTGTCAATGATATTTCTATGGACTGGACGTTTATGCACCCCCCGCAAATTCATATGTTGAAACCTAATCCCCAATGTGATGGTATTTGGCAGTGGGACCTTTGGGAGGTAATTAGGTCATGAGGATGGAGTCCTCATGAAAGGACTAAGTGCCATCCTTATTCTCCATCCTGGCCTGAGTCATATTGCCTCTACCAAAGACTCATTACACTCCCTTGTAGGTTTTAGAGCTCTTTGGAACACAGACCTGAAATAAGACTCAGGGATTCTGAGATGAGCCTTCTGTGCATCCCAAAGACAAAGCAAATGAGCCAGGAACAGAGATGGCTGTGCCTTGTAAAACTGTGGTCATGAAATCCAACCAGGACAGCCAGGGATAGAGAACTCACTACACACACCATCAAAAGTGGTTGATAAAGTGAGCTAAATGAAAGAGTGACATTCACTAGAGGTGTTTTCTTGGTTTCCCAGTATCATCTCTTAATTGAGGATGCCTAATACTTTTAAGGAGGACTGGGAAGATAAGTGAGATAACACAAACTGTTTGGAGCACTCAATTCAAGGCCAGGTATCCTAGGATTAGCTAGAAATATTTACATATTATATATAGGCCGTGGGGCCTATATAAATACGGGACTTGAGGACATGGGGAGGGGGAAGGGTAAGCTGGGACGAAGTGAGAGAGTGGCATGGACATATATACACTACCAAATGTAAAACAGATAGCTAGTGGGAAGCAGCCGCATAGCACAGGGAGATGAGCTCGGTGCTTTGTGACCACCTAGAGGGGTAGGTTAGGGACGGTGGGAGGGAGACGCAAGAGGGAAGGGATATGGGGATATAGGTATATGTGTAGCTGATTCACTTTGTTATAAAGCAGAAACTAACCCACCATTGTAAAGCAATTATACTCCAATAAAAATGTTTAAAATATATAAATAAATAAAATAGATTTAAAAAATCATTAAACAATTTTTGACCACCAATTTACATTAACCTCCCTCATACTTATGCTTTCCCAGATATTTCACCTTTCTTCCTCTCAGTATAAACGCACTAAAAGAACAAAAGCATTCTGCTGAAGCAAAAGTAGTAAAAGCATTCTCATAGGCAATGGCTTTTATGCAAAAATCCAGAGGACTTGGGAAGAAACAGAGCTTATGCAGTTTCTTTTGGAGACACATTGGTTTCCCTTGTAGCCTTTCTGATCCCAATCTCAATTTTTGTAGTCCATTTAGCATATACAAGTGATGGGAGGATTAGAACTAGAGTCCCCTAGTGGAGGAACAGAAAAATGTGTGTGAAGATCATGGAATTGTAGAATAATGGGTAACCAAAAGCCAGATGGTCCAGATTCAAAATCTCAGCTCTTCCCCTCACTAACTACATGACTGTGGACAAGTTAACCTCTCTGTGCCTCAGTTTCCTCATTTATAAAGTTGGGATAATAAGTACCTGCTTTCCAAGGTTGGATAAATTGAGTAAATTCATATAAAGTGCTTAGGACATAGTCTAACGTATAATAAGACCTCAATAAACTTGACCATTAATATTGGAAGCATCATATTAACTTTTGTGGCACTTTAGGAACTCATACTGTGGTTTACTTGGAGTTGTCACTGGAAGGTAGGAAATGAGACTGCAGAAAAAGGCTGTCTTTACTCTCACGATCCTTTTGAGAGCATTTCAGCTTGTAAATGGAGAAATATAAAGGTTTCTTAATAATCATAATGATTCCATAATAATAATAAAGCACAAAATTTATAATTTACTTATGAGTCAATAAGATTAAATTATCAGTGTGAAAACTGAATTTAAAAAAGGAATAAAAATTTTATTCCCTGTTAACCAAGTGAATTTTAGCATTGGAAATGACTTTCCACTTCTTTTCATAACTATAGCTAGGACATAAACGTTAAAAGATCTCTCGTCTTGCATAATTTTAGGTTCAACCATAGTTAAAGGAAACAAATAGGAATAAATGTGGATACAGGATGAAAAATTTTGCAATAAGCAAAGAATAATTTTTAACACTAGAAGAATTATTCATTTTACCAGACAGCTTAATATCTTACATAACAGTGAGATAGAACCTAACACCTGCAGGTAAGACAGGGTGGGTGAGAGAAGCTGATATTGAACGATTACATAAAATGACACTTGGCAAACAGAGAAAACCAAAGAATGACTGCAAATGTTCCATCACTGGTAGTTTGATACTAAGGAGTAGATAAATAAAAGAGGAAATTGGGAGGCATGTGAGGAATTGCTAAAACAGAGCTATGAGAGTTAGGAATACAAAGTTGCTTCAAAAAAGCATCAGAAATTTTCCAAATAACATGGATTCCCAAGTATTGCTTAATAAGAACTTTGGATGGAATAATACTATAATAGTCTCTGCAGCTTCAAGTTTTCTTGCTGTCCCCAAAGGCAAACACATAGGGCTTCTGGTCTAAGGGGATGACAGAACCAAAATGCATGGGAAAATCACGAAGTTTAAGTAATCTTATTATGTTCTTATGACTAGGTTTCCTGATCTATGGTTGTTGACTTCTGAGTGGTCATTGGAAGAACCACTGGACTTCTGCTGCTTAAGACTTACTCTTGAATGTGATTCTTTAATCTTCCCCTGTCCACTACATCTTCAGCCCACGTCTTTTGCCTAGACAGAGACAATGACAACCGTTCATTCAAGAAGGACCCCTATGCAGAACTGAGGACCCAGTCAGTGAAGAGCAATATCAGCTTTTCCATGCAGTGGATGACAACCAATTCAACAGGTTCCTATCCTTCATGAGAATGTTGTCTTTGGAACATTTCCTTACAAGGAGTCCTATTGTCATTTGATCACCAGTTTGAAATATATTATTGCAATTGCAATATTTGTTGTTAACTTTTTAAAAAACACAAAGTGATGAAAATCACTGGATGTGATCAAGTTCAAACAGTCTAAACTATGCTCCCAAACTCCAAACTGATTCAAATTAAATGATGATTTTAGGGTTAAAATATCTCAATGAGAAATCTAAAAGTTAAAAATAAGCAAAATAACAAAAACATCTAAATACCAGAGTAGTCTTCTCTTTAGTTTAATCTCATATTGATGTTGTTTTTTTTTTTAATTTTTATTTATTTATTTATTTTTAGCTGCGTTGGGTCTTCCTTGCTGCGTGCAGGCTTTCTCTAGTTGTGGTGAGTGGGCACTACACTTTGTTGCAGTGCGCAGGCCTCTCATTGCGGTGGCTTCTCTTGTTGCAGAGCACAGGCTCTAGGCACGTGGGATTCAGTAGTTGTGGCACACAGGCTCAGGAGTTGTGGCTCACGAGCCCTAGAGCACAGGCTCAGTAGTTATAGTGCACAGGCTTAGTTACACCACGGAATGTGGGATCTTCCCGGACCAGGACTCGAACCCATGTCCCCTGTATTGGCAGGCGGATTCTTAACCACAGCACTAGCAGGGAAGTCCCTCATATTGATGTTTTAAATGTACATACCATCTTTATACTTCTGAGCTATTAATCAACACTTCTGTTTTCTTTAATTTTTTGCCTCTTTTGACCTAAAATAAATTTTAAATGTAATATTTAGATATTAAAATTTTCCACTTTCACATTTTTGCAACTCTTTTAATCTGTGATTGAAGTTAAGGAATCTTCAAAAATGTTTTCATACCTTGAATGAGTAGCATTGCCCTTATTTACAAAGGGTCTTTACTCTGAGATAATTGATAACAGAATTATATTTATGAGGATCCAAGCCCCAGAGTACCAAATGAGTAAATATGCATTTTCTACGGTTCATCATAAAGCTTAGAGAGAGCATGTAAAAATTTTCTCTTAGAAAGTAATTAAGATAAGTTGAAAGAATAATTAATAATTGTATGGGTTCATTTCATCCTGTGGTTCATAACTTTATTCTGAACCAAATATTTTTAATTTGGAAAGTTTTATGATTAATGTCATTTGATCTAAATCAAATTCATCAGTCCAAATTAAGGTATCAATGTAAGAAGCTTTAGTAATCAATCTTTGATTTATTGCAGCCATCAAATCATTTATCCATGAATAATTTAGATCAATTCAAAAGAATCATATCTTTCAGCTATACATTTCCCAAATACGTGTGGTGAGGAATAGCAGTAATTGTTCAATATGCTACTAATAACATTATTTTATTTTCACAAAAATCGACTTTATATCAAATTGTTTTTTATTCTTTTCCCTCTCTTGTTAAAAAAAAAAGAAGAATATACACTTTCAGTTACTTGCATTCATGGCCAGATTTTTTTGATGAGTCAGTTAGTTGGTGGATCCATATATTGCTTGAGATCACCATCAACTCTTCTTATTAGGCATTTATCTCATCAAGGCAGATATATCAGATGATTGTCAAAACAATCAAGCTTCTTGAGGGCAATTTAATGCTTCCTTGTAAAATAAAATACCACACAGAGAGAAGTCAGTCAAACAATAAAAATTTGAAGCTAAAGTGTTTTAAATTCTAGTAAGAAATAGCATGAAATGCCAAAATGTATGAATAGAATGTCTCCTTTCATATGAAAATACTGCTAGGCTTGGGGGTGAGGGTGGGGGTGGGATGAATTGGGAGATTTGGATTGACATATATACACTAATATGGATAAAATAGATAACAAATAAGAACCTGCTGTATAAAAAATTAAATTAAAAATTAAAATGGCAGATATGTTGATGGAATATTTATATGGAAAAATATGTGAAAATTGTTTAGCAAAGCTGTGTGTCCACTGATAAAAAGGGCCAAGGAAAAAGAATTGAAGAATATGAATAAAGGACATACCGTTGACTAAAAAAAAAAATACTGCTAGACTTAAACAGCTATCATACTGAGACTTGATATTTTACAACTTAGGGCTCTTCCATAACTATGTAGCCAATAAGCTCCATCTCTAAACATATCAACAGTTTATATCCATGAAACCTAGGTCATAGAACATTAATATGTATCAGATGCAGATGGACAACTCAACAGGTACAATTCTTAAGACAATTATAATTGGTGCTATCCTGAGGGTACGGATGGAAAAGGAGGTTGCCAGGGAAACAAAACCAACTGACTGGACATGTATGACTCTCGGATGCTTTATGATACCACTGAGTACACGAGGGCACACACAGAAGAGCATTGATGTATGTGCAAGAGCTCATTGGCTGTTGCCATGGAGGCAGCCAGTAATGGTGTGCAGGGAACAAACAGAAGGACATAAAAAGAGATGACTGTGCCACATGTACTGAGAAAGAAACCTGTGAAATTCTCTCCGCTCATTGGCCATCACTATGGAGACAGTCTTTAAAAGCCCATAGGAAATGGAAATTAGATTCTGGTTTAAACCCAAACACACACACACACACACACACACACACACACACACACACATATACCTCATAGAGGTGAGTATAAGCATGAAAAATATTTAAGATCAATTTCATAAGCTGTTTTCAGGAACAATTACTAACATATAGCAAAATCCCCCTAGACAGAAAACATTGACATTATTCAATAATTATAGAGAGTATCTTTTTTCCTACCCTGGTATTCATTTCCAAAAGTTACCCATTTTGCTCAATTTTATCTCTAGGTTGTATGTCAGATGCCAATACCACTGTATGCTGTTAAAAGATCACTCTTTCAAGTAATGCATACAACCCCCTGCTGCAAAGCAAGGGCTTAGAGACCTTGAAACCCTGATGTTTGGCAGGTAGATATATTTCAAGTTTTATCAGCTCTTTATACATTGGGTAAATGTTTTTCTGTGACGCATTATTAACAAGGCTCATCAACATCCTGTTATGCAAAAAAAAAAAAAAAAAAAATCAGTTGAGCTTTAACCGGCTACTCATGAGGCATAAAGGAAATCGAGGTTTCTTAAATTATCCTCTTTTCTTTTTTTTGCATGAGAGTAGTTTGCCCTGACTCAATTACCAATACAACCATCATCTCTTGAATTCTTTTCAATTTTTCATTTGCTCTAACCTCCTGCTATGTGTAGTAGCTGAGCTGCCTAAAGCTTAGGTTTATCTTGGTCCCCCAAAATACACAGACATATACAACTTGGTCTAAGGAAAATACGTATTGTAGGAAAAAATACAAAAATGATGACTTTTGAGAATATGGAAATTAATTGCCACTACTTATTTACTAAGAAAAAGAAAAGGACTATTCTAACCATGGAATGGAGCTTGAGAGAGAGGAAAAAGAGAGTCACAGGTGGCAAAACCCCCTAATTTACTCCTGGTAACTTTAAAATGGAAATTCTCAACCAAGGGAGGCACACACTTCTGTTGCAAAAGTCAAAATATTAATAGAGGTATAAATTACTGCAGAATGTTCTGAGTTTCCCCTCTAGCTGGGTGGAAGGGTTATATCTTCTGCCTGAGAAAGAGAGTGCTAGAGAGAGGAAGGCCGAAATAAGGGTAGACTTATCTACCAACTCTATGCAAGCAAACATTTAAAACAAACACTTCTGTCACCCAAAGGCATAGCCAAATGAGCTAGTTGATGGCAATGTAACTGAGTCTTCATTGTAAGTCAGGATGCCCCCAAATTACAAATTTTCTTGGCTAGGGGTCAGCCTGTATTTGGAAATGATAAAGTTCTATCCATGTACTTGGTGTCAGAAGCAATCGTGATCCCAGTATGCCCTAACATTTGTCGAACACATCTGCTGCAAGCTGCCTGTACAACAGTGTGACAGATAAAGAAGCATCAGAACTATTAAGAAGATAAGCTGGATCTTATCAGTTAGACTGAAAAGTGTGCTTATATGGGCTCTGAAATGCTCCACAGTATCTAACTTTATTTCTCTGATGCCTAAAAAATGTGATTCAGCCTTTAAGCATGACTGGTGTGCTATTTTTAGGCAGAGGGGGAAATCTGGTTCAGTGTCACTATTAAGTACCATTGTTTATATAGGTCTTTTTATACTAGGATTTGACCTGAACTTTTAGCAAGTTGAGGGGTGGGTTGTGAAGCATATTATCTCATTCCCTTGATCCTAAACACTATCCTCAAAAATTTCATTTGCAGAGTGAGTTTCATTTTCAAAGGACTTACTATAAATAATAATAACAACTTATTTCATGCTATCATAAAGGTGTAAAAAGTTTTTAGAGAATGTTTAATTTTCCTGGGGGTGTCTAATGCTCTTATTTTAGGTTATTTTGCACAGAGATCATTAATATTTTTTAAGCTGATTGAATTTTCATGCTCTAAATTTAGTTACCTCTCTACAGATCTTCAGTTGAAAAAAAAAAAAAAAACTCTAGGGGTTATTTCTAAGTTACATACCTGAAATTCCTGTAATTAGCCAGCCAATAAATTAGAACACCTAGGCTATGGCTTCCAGATCCAAAAAGTCTGACTTTCCATTACTGTATAATGAAAATAAAACATTTATTTATACTCAATTATGTTACTTCTATAAAATATTTACTCACATTATGATGTTATATTTCAGCAGTAAATATAGCAAAGTTTTAACATTCCTACAAATATATTCATCAAATCAGTAAGAAAAATCACAAAAATCACAATAACAGATGAGAAAGGGCATGAATGAATCAACAGTTCACCTAAGATGATGATTAGAAAAAATGTTCAAACTCACTAAAATCTAAATATGCAAAATGAAATAATAGTTTAGCATAAAATAGTTAAATTGCCCAAAATAAATAATGATACATCTTAGAGCTTACAAATTTAGAACAAATGATAAAATGAAAACGATAGCTTTTCAAGATTAGATAATTTAGATCAAAGTTTGAAAAAGTACAAATATTTGGGCAAAAAAATTTTTTTTCTTGGCTGCACCATGAAGTTTTATCCACTGGACCACCAGGCAAGTCCTAATTGGGCAAAATTTGAGAACATCTTCATTAACTTGTAACAATTATGAATCTTAATCCAATTATATTCCCTACAGATTTAAACAGAGTATTGTTGTTCTCAAGTTTTGGAAGTCCAAAGTTCCTCAATTGTTGGAGTTAAAATTTTACTGCACCTTTTCTCATTTTAATAGTTATCTATGATCTCAGCTTACCTTTGACTTAGCTAGTGAATTCCCCAGAGGTTTAAGTCCCTTTACCTCCGAGTTCTAACTTTTCCTTCCTTATACGATTTGACAGAAAGAGCCCAAGGTTGAATATGTCCTATATTTCCCAGTATAACTTCCATGTGACAGCATTTTTCAAATCAGCAGAAAAATTTCCTCTTCTGAACATATTTCTTTTTCATGCCCATTCTTCTTCCTTTAAGAAGCCAGGACTGGTTTTAACTCCAACTTTGTACTGTATACTTAGGCTCATATTGCATTTTCCCTTGGTAATGGGTACAGGAGGTTTTAGATCACTCATAAATCTACTTGTTTTTGTTGTTATTTAAAATGGCATGGCCTTTCCATTTCAAAACAGACTATAACATACATTTAAACAGATATATAAAATTGTTTCTTTCTCTATACCAACTAAATAAACTGTCCTCACAGCTGCTCAAAAGCACAGATTCAATCTACTACAACATTTTCCTAATTCAGTGTTCCTTGAAAACAAACTACAAATTCAGAAATTTCATCATATTTCTTAATGATATGACTATATTAAACTTTTCATAAAACAAATAATGTTCCATATTTGGAAACACATAAAATATCTGTGATCCCACACTAGCTTATCAGACACTTTCAGTCATTGGAAGTAGACTCTGTATTTTCAGTAGATAAATTATTTTTAAATTCCTATTTAGATAGCACCTAATAGTAAAATTATAGTTTCTAAAAATAGTAAACTTGATATAGTCATCTCCATTTTTAGTTAAAACATTTTAATTTTGATAGTTTCCTTTATTCACCAGGAAAAAAATTCTAACTTTCTCATAATATGGGAAAAAATTACCTTTTCAGCCTTACTTTCTGCTAACACTTTCCTGCCTGCTATTATATCCATCTGCCTGATATACCCTTGAGCTTTTTCTTCACATTTGACAGATTTGGTATAATTTTTCAAGGCCAACTCAAAGGTACTATATGAAGCCATCATTAACGACTAGATTTGAATTACTTATTGCATTGCACTGCTGACCTAAAACAAATAGATTGCCAGTTATTTCTGCATCAAAAATGGGTTTTTTTGAATTCAGCAAAGAATTGTTATTCAGGGGGATTGGAACCAAGATGGCAGACTAGCAGGACATGCTCTCAATGCCTCTTGTGAGAACACCAGAATCACATCTAGCTGCTGGACAATCATCAACAGGAAGACACTGGAAATCACCAAAAAAGAGACCCCACATCCAAAGACAAAAGAGAAGCCAAAATGAGATGGTAGGAGGGGCACAATCACAGCAAAATCAAATCCCATAACTGCTGGGTGGGTGACTCACAGACTGGAGAACACTTATACCACAGAAGTCTACCCACTGGAGTGAAGGTTCTGAGCCCCACGTCAGGCTTCCCAACCTGGGGGTCCGGCAATGGGAGGAGGAATTCCTAGAGAATCAGACATTGAAGGCTAGTGGGATTTGACTGCAGGACTTGGACAGGACTGGGGGGAACAGAGACTCTACTCTTGGAGGGCACACACAAAGTAGTGTGCGCATCAGGACCCAGGGGAAGGAGCAATGACCCTGGGGGAGACTGAACTGAACCAGATCTACCTGCTAGTGTTGGAGGGTCTCCTGCAGAGGCAGGGGGTGGCTGTGGCTCACCGTGGGGACAAGAACACTGGCAGCAGAAGTTCTGGGAAGCACTCCTTGGCGTGAGCCCTCCCAGAGTCTGCCATTAGCCCAACCAAAGACCCCAGGTAGGCTCCAGTGTTGGGTTCCCTCAGGCCAAACCTCCAACAGGGAGGGAACCCAGCCCTACCCACCAGCAGTCAAGTGGATTAAAGTTTTACTGAGCTCTGCCCACCAGAGCAACACTCAGCTCTACCCACTGCCAGTCCCTCCCATCAGGAAAGCTGCACAAGCCTCTCAGACAGCCTCATCCACCAGAGGGCAGACAGCAGAAGAAAGAACTACAATCCTGCAGCCTTTGGAACAAAAACCACATTCACAGAAAGAAAGACAAGATGAGAAGGCAGAGGGCTATGTACCAGATGAAGGAACAAGATAAAACCCCAGAAAAACAACTAAATGAAGTGGAGATAGGCAACCTTCCAGAAAAAGAATTCAGAATAATGATAGTGAAGATGATCCAAGACCTGGGAAAAAGAATGGAGGCAAAGATCAAAAAGATGCAAGAAATGTTTAACAAAGACCTAGAAGAATTAAAGAACAAACAAAGGGAAATGAACAATACAATAGCAGAAATGAAAACTACAATAGAAGGAATCAATAGCAGAATAACTGAGGCAGAAGAACGGATAAGTGACCTGGAAGACAGAGTGGTGGAATTCACTGCTGCAGAAGAGAATAAAGGAAAAAGAATGAAAAGAAATGAAGACAACCTAAGAGACTTCTGGGACAACATTAGACGCAACAACATTTGCATTATAGGGGTCCCAGAAGGAGAAGAGAGAGAGACAGGATCCGAGAAAATATTTGAAGCGATTATAGTCAAAAACTTCCCTAACATAAGAAAGAAAAGAGCCACCCAAGTCCAGGAAGCCCAAAGAGTCCCATACAGGATAAACCCAAGGAGAAACACACTGAGACACAGTAATCAAATTGGCAAAAATTGAAGACAAAGAAAAATTATTGAAAGCAACAAGGGAAAAATGACAAATAACATAGAAGGGAACTCCCATAAGGTTAACAGCTGATTTCTCAGCAGAAACTCTACAAGCCAGAAGGGAGTGGCATGACATAGGGATGAAAAGGAAGAAACTACAACCAAGATTACTCTACCCAGCAAGGATCTCATTCAAACCCGATGGAGAAACCAAAAGCTTTACAGACAAGCAAAAGCTAAGAGAATTCAGCACCACCAAACCAGCTCTACAAGAAATGCTAAAGGAACTTCCCTAAGTGGGAAACACAAAAGAAGAAAAGGACATACAGAAACAAACCCAAAACAATTAACAAAATGGTCATAGGAACATACATATTGATAATTACCTTAGACGTGAATGGATTAAATGCTCCAACCAAAAGACACTGGTTTGCTGAATGGATGCAAAAACAAGACCCATATATATGCTGTCTACAAGAGACCCACTTCAGACCTAGGGACACATACAGACTGAAAGTGACAGAATGGAAAAAGATATTCCATGCAAATGGAAATCAAATGAAAGCTGGAGTAGCAATTCTCATATCAGACAAAATATGCTTTAAAATAAAGAATGTTACAAGAGACAAAGAAGGACACTACATAATGATCAAGGGATCAATCCAAGAAGAATATATAACAATTATAAATATATACGCACCCAACATAGGAGCACCTAAATACATAAGGTAAGTGCTAACAGCTGTAAAACAGGAAATCGACAGTAACACAATAATAGTGGGGGACTTTAACACCTCACTAACACCAGTGGACAGATCATCTAAACAGAAAATTAATGAGGAAACAGAAGCTTTAAGTGACACAATAAACCAGATAGATTTTTTTTTGTGTGTGTGTGTGGTACACGGGGCTCTTACTGCTGTGGCCTCTCCCGTTGTGGAACACAGGCTCCGGATGCGCAGGCTCAGTGGCCATGGCTCACAGGCCCAGCCGCTCTGCGGCATGTGGGATTTTCCTGGACCAGGGCACGAACCCGTGTCCTCTGCATCGGCAGGCGGAATCTCAGCCACTGTGCCACCAGGGAAGCCCCAGATAGATTTAATTGATATTTATAGGACATTCCATCCCAAAACAGCAGATTACACTTTCTTCTCAAGTGCACATGGAACATTCTCCAGGATAGATCACATCTTGGGTCACAAATCAAGCCTCAGTAAATTTAAGAAAATTCAAATCATATCAAGCATCTTTTCTGACCACAACGTTATGAGATTAGAAATGAAATACAGGGGGAAAAACGTAAAAAACACAAACACGTGGAGACTAAACACTATGTTACTAACTAACCAAGAGGTCACTGAAGAAATCAAAGAGGAAATCAAAAAATACCTAGAGACAAATGACAATGAAAAGACGACAATCCAAAACCTATGGGATGCACAAAAGCAGTTCTAAGAGGGCAGTTTATAGCAATACAAGCCTACCTCAAGAAACAAGAAAAATCTCAAATAAACTATCTAACCTTACACCTAAAGGAGCTAGAGAAAGAAGAGCAAACAAAACCCAAAGTTAGCAGAAGGAAAGAAATCATAAAGATCAGAGCAGAAATAAATGAAATAGAAACAAAGAAAACAATAGCAAAGATCAAGAAAACTAAAAGCTGGTTCTTTGAGAAGATAAACAAAATTGATAAAGCATTAACCAGACTTATCAGGAAAAAGAGGGATAGAACTCAAATCAATAAAATTAGAAATGAAAAAGGAGAAGTTACAACAGACACCGCAGAAATACAAAGCATCGTAAGAGACTACTGCTAGCCAATAAACACTATGCCACTAACACTATGCCAATAAAATGGACAACCTGGAAGAAATGGGCAAATTCTTAGAAAGGTATAACCTTCCAAGGCTGAACCAGGAAGAAACAGAAAATATGAACAGACCAATCACAAGCACTGAAATTGAAACTGTGATTAAAAATCATCCAACAAAAAAAGTCCAGGACAGGATGGCTTCACAGGTGAATTCTATCAAACATTTAGAGAAGAGCTAACACCTATGCTTCTCAAACTCTTCCAAAAAATTGGAGAGGAAGGAACACTCTCAAACTCATTCTATGAGGCCACCATCACCCTGATACTAAAACCAAAGATACTACAAAGAAAGAAAATTACAGACCAATATCACTGATGAATATAGATGCAAAAATCCTCAACAAAATATTAGCAAACAGAATCCAACAACACATTAAAAGGATCATGCACCATGATCAAGTGGGATTTATCCCAGCGATACAAGGATTCTTCAATATATGCAAATCAATCAACGTGATACACCATATTAACAAACTGAAGAATAAAAACCATATGATCATCTTAATAGGTGCAGGAAAAGCTTTTGACAAAGTTCAACACCCATTTATGATAAAAACTCTACAGAAATTAGGCATAGACGGAACCTACCTCAACTTAATAAAGGCATATACAAGAAACCCACAGCAAACATCATTATCAAGGTGAAAAACTGAAAGCACTTCCTGTAAGATCAGGAATGAGACAAGGATTTCCACTCTCACTGCTATTATTCAACTTAGTTTTGGAAGTCCTAGCCTTGGCAATTAGTGAAGAAAAAGAAATAAAAGGAATACAAATTGGAAAAGAAAAAGTAAAACTGTCACTCTTTGCAGATGACATGATACTATATATAGTGAATCCTAAAGATGCCAGCAGAAAACTACTAGAGCTAATCAATGAATTTGGTAAAGTTGTGGGATACAAAATTAATGCATGGAAATCTCTTGCATTCCTATACACTAATAATGAAAAATCTGAAAGGGAAATTAAGGAAGCACTTCCATTTACCACTGCAACAAAGGAATAAAATACCTAGGGATAAACCTACCTAGGGAGACAAAAGACCTGTATGCAGAAAACTATAAGACACTGATGCAAATAATTAAAGATGATACCAACAGATGGAGAGATATACCATGTTCTTGGATTGGAAGAATCAATATTGTGAAAATGACTATACCACCCAAAGCAATCTACAGATTCAATGCAATACCTATCAAATTACCAATGGCATTTTTTATGGAACTAGAACAAAAAAATCTTAAAATTTGTATGGAGACACAAAGACCCTGAATAGCCAAAGCAGTCTTTAGGGAAAAAAATGGAGCTGGAGGAATCAGACTCTCTGACTTCAGACTATACTACAAAGCTACAGTAATCAAGACAATATGGTACTGGCACAGAAACAGAAACATAGATCTATGGAACAAGATAGAAAGCCCAGAGATAAACCCACACACATATGGTCAACTAATCTATGACAAAGGAGGCAAGAATATACAATGGAGAAAAGACAGCCTCTTCAATAAATGGTGCTGGGAAAACTGGACAGCTACATGTAAAAGCATGAAATTAGAACACTCCCTAACACAATACACAAAAATAAACTCAAAATGGATTAGAGACCTAAATGTAAGACCAGACACTATAAAACACTTAGAGTAAAACATAGGAAGAACACTCTTTGATATAAATCACAGCAAGATCTTTTCTGATCCACCTTCTAGAGTAATGGAAATAAAAACAAAAATAAACAAATGGGACCTAATGAAACTTCAAAGCTTTTGCACAGAAAAGGAGACCATAAACAAGACCAAAAGACAATTTCAGAACAGGAGAAAATATTTGCAAATATATCAATGGACAAAGGATTAATCTCCAAAATATATAAACAGCTCATGCAGCTCAATATTAAAAGAATAAACAACCCAATCAAAAAATGGGCAGAAGACCTAAATAGACATTTTCCCAAAGAAGATATACAGATGACCAAGAAGCACATGACATCTGCTCACCATCACTAATTATTAGAGAAATGCAGATCAAAACTACAATGAGCTATCATCTCACACCAGTTAGAATGGGCTTCATCAGAAAATCTAGAAACAATAAATGCTGGAGAGGGTGTGAAGAAAAGGGAACCTTCCTGCACTGTTGGCAGGAACGTAACTTGATACAGCCACTATGGAGAACAGTATGGAGGTTCCTTAAAAAAGTAAAAATAGAATTACTATATGATCCAGCAATCCCACTACTGGGCACTCACCCAGAGAAAACTGCAATTCAAAAAGACACATGCACCCCAATGTTCATTGCAGCACTATTTACAATAGCCAGGTCATGGAAGAAACCTAAATGCCCATCGACAGGCAGATGAATGGATAAAGAAGAGGTGGTACATATATACAACGGAATACTACTCAGCCATAAAAAGGAACAAAATTGGGTCATTTGTTGAGAAGTGGATAGCTCTAGAGACTGTCATACAGAGTGAAGTAAGTCAGAAAGAGAACAACAAATATCGTATATTAACACGTATATGTGGAACCTAGAAAAATGGTACAGGTGAACCAGTTTGCAGGGCAGAAATTAAGACACAGATGTAGAGAACAAACATATGGGCAACAAGGGGGGAAAGCTGCAGGGGTGTGGTGGTGGTGGTGTGATGAATTGGGCGATTGGGATTGACATATATACACTGATATGTATAAAATTGATGACTATTAAGAACCTGCTGTATAAAATAAAAAATAGAGAAAACCTATTTATTAAATAAAAAAGAATTGTAATTTAGGTTGTGTAACCGTGGCGAGCCATGTGCAAGTCCCCAGAAAAAAATGGAGAGAATTCTTTCATAGAGGGGAAAAGGAACTTGAGAGGCCTATGGTAAACAAAGACTCCATGACTTTTCATTGGCTGAATTGTGACTGTCTCTCATTGGCTGAGCTCTTGCCAGGAAGGAGGAAGAAGTCTTCTTCCTGTTGGGCTACCACTGTTGTTGGTCATAGGGCATGAGAGCTCCCCCTTCTGTTCACCTGACTCTATTTTTTTGTTTGTTTCTTTCGGTTTTTGGTTTTTTTGGCCACACCCAGCAGCTTGCAGGATCTTAGTTCCCCAACCAAGTATTGAACGCGGGACCCCTGCAGTGGAAGCACGGAACTCTAACCACTGGTCTGCCAGGGAATTCCCTGACTCTATTTAACTGAGGTTTGCTTGTATTAATTTTTTATAGCACTATCTGTGATCTCCTAGGTCTTTGTCCACACTTCTTTCTAAACATTTGTTATCTTTTATTATGTTATAGACATATGTGTCATCTCACATATGTCTATATCTCCTTCTAGACTGTAAGATACTTAAGAGTAAGCAACATATCCTGTTTACCTTTATATTTTCAGGATCTCGCAAAATAGCTGCTATATCAATAAAATACTGCCACACAAACATTTAATGAAAAAAATCATTATTGAGATTATGAACAGGCAGAATAGTAAAACCTATAAGGGAAGCAAAGTACTTCTTTGTCTGAAACAAGAGGAAAGAAAGTTGTCCATATATAGCATTGCTCCTTTGTGAAGGTGTTTTCACCATTTCAAAGTTAAGGTTAAAAATCTTGGGGGAAACACTGGTTCAGCTAATTATGAATTTGTGTCCTAGATATTCATATTTTTAGTTTGGCCAAACTACAAATAGTTGTAAATAAACTTTACAAGATATTCTCCAAGGAAGCAGGAATAAACAAAGAATGTTATCCAGAAAATTAGAGAAGAGTTCAATGGGGTGATTAACATCCTATCCATTATCAGACCAGGCTGTCCTGAGGAAGAACACACTCAGCTTAAACCTATTTTAGGACCAGGGCTAGGAAGCAAGAGTCTATGAAATCTTGAATGCCTGCAATATCTAAATGTGCAGGTATCCTTTTCTTCTTCAAAGGCACGGAGTATTTATTTTCGCTAAAACTTCTGAGTGGGCTGTGTGATATTGTGATTTATAATAAGAAACATATATCTGGTCTTTATCCCCATTAAAGTCATACAGCTCCTAAAACCCTTGAAATTTCCTAAGTGAAAAAAGCAATAAAGGTGTCTTTTGTTATGTTCTTGATGGAAACTTTTGGAAAACCCTTGGGTAACCTAGGGTGGGGACTGATTACCAAGGGAATCAACCAGGTGATTAAAGGGATGGAACTTTCAGTTGTACATCCTGACCTTCCTGGGAGGGGAGAGGAGCTGGAGTTCAATGTCCAATGGCCAGTGATTTAATCAATCATGCCTATGTAATGAAGCCTTCAAAAAACTCAAAAGTATGGGGTTTGGAGAGCTTCTGGGTTGGTGAACATGTGGAGATTCAGGGAAAGTGGAACTCCCAGAAAGCATGGACGTTCTGAGCCCTTTTCCTGTACCTTACCCTGTTCATCACTTCCATCTGGTTGTTCCTGAATTATATCCTTTTATAATAAATCAGTGATCTAGTGAGTAAACAGGTTTCCTAAATACTGTGAGTCACTCTAGCAAATTAATCAAACCCAAGGAGAGAGCCGTGGGAACCTCTGATCTATAGCCAGTTGGTCAGATATACAGGTGATAACCAGAGCTTATGATTGGCATCCTGAGTTGGAGGAGGTTGTTGGAACCTCCAATTTGTAGCCAGTTTGTCAGAAGCACAGGTAAAAACTTGGACTTGTGACTGATTGGCATCTCAGATGAGAGGAGGAGTGATCTTGTAAGACTGAGCCCTTAACCTGTGGAATCTGATGCTACCTCCCAGTAGATAGAGTCAGAATTAAAGAACACCCACCTGGTAACCTGAGCATTGCTTGTTGGTGTGGGGAACACCCTTCTCCAACATACATACCCAAATTGGAATTGGGTCTAAGAACCCCCAAAAGACAAGATTTTAGATAAACTAGTTCTTATTCTTCAAGCTAGTGACTAGCCATTCTCCCACACAAGCAATTGTAAAACTGTGCCTATGCTTTGATCAGAGTGAGCAGAGTGTGCAAGTAAACACACAGACTCTTGGTCCTGTTCTCCAGACCCTTTCAAATTTTCCCTCTTCTGTAAACCAATCTATCTTCAGATATGTGTCAATATCATTAGGCTCTAGCTTCTTTCACATTTACTCTTACTTTTAAATATATTTCTAGGTGCAATTCTCCTAACTTGACCCACAGATTTGCTGATTTAGTCAATTATATGAAGGTGTTAGTTATTTAGCTCTTAGAATTTCACCTGAATTTTTCTAGTTGTAAGATCATCTCACTCTAGCCTTTAGTACACTCTCTCTAATTCTCAGTGGATTACATAAATTATATCTGTACAAGCCTAATGTTTTAAGCCTTTATGAAGACTACAGTTGGACAAAAATAATGTCCTTAGGCAACTCTCATAACCATTTCCTACAGTCAATCAACTCCATTCTTACTGAAGGGGAAGATTTTTGCAAAACTTGACATTGCCCAAGTTAGGCAGCTTGTTCAGCAACCCTGAAGTGTAGACATCTAATCATCATTAATTGAGAAATCTTCCAAGATTTATTTGTTCAGCTTAGACTTTCTAACCCTTGGAATTAGATGTATCATGGAGACACTGTTTTATGGGCCTCCAGATAAGGTAAAAAGGTTTTTATAATATATTAGCCATAAGAGCTACAGAAGATAAGTTCTTTTGAAAACATCTACATCATTTCCTTTGGAGTCAACCTTGATCCTCAGTTCACATTCAATCTTCAAGAAATTTTGATGGCTCTTCTTTCAAAATATATCAGAATCTGACCATCTCTCACTCCTCTCCACCTCCCATGGCAGTGCCAGCACCTCTCTAGACCACTATGAATTACTACACCTTGTATTACAATCTGCCTTCCACGTGCACCAATTTTGCATCCACGGATTCAACCAACTGCAGATTGAAAATATTTTTTTTAATTCCAGAAAGTTCCAAAAAGCAAAACGAATTTGCTGTGGGCCAGCAACTACTTACATAACATTTACATTGTATTAGGTATTATAAGTAGTCTAGAGATGATTTAAAGTATGGAAGGGTGTATGTATATTATATGCAAATACTACAACATTTTATGTAAGGTACTTGAGCTCCCTCAGATTTTGGTACCTGCAGGGGCCCTAGAACCAGCTCCCCGCAGTTACCAAGGGACGACTGGACTATAATGGCCTCACAACTGGTCTATTTTTATACTTTCTCTTCAATAGTCTGCCTTCAACACAGATATTAAAACATTAATCTGCTCTCCTCTGCTCAAAACCTTAGAGGGGTTCTCCTTCATTTAGGGAAGAGAGAACTCCGATTTCTACCAAGAATGTGGAAGAATAAAAGACCAAGCATTACCAAGCATTCTGGCAACAAAGGCTGATTTTAAGACCTATTTTAGAAATTTTCACTAAGAAAAGAATATACAATTTGGGAAAAGATGCAAAGAAGACATACACATCAAGATCTATGTGCCTTCATGAAAAGATGCTCAACATCATTAATTACTAGAAAAATGCCAATCAAAACTACAATGAGGTATCACCTCACACCAGTCAGAATGGCCATCATTAAAATGTTGACAAATAACAAATGCTGGAGAGGGTGTGGAGAAAAGGGAACCCTCCTACACTGTTGGTGGAAATGTAAGTTGGTGCAGCCACTATGGAGAACAGTATGGAGGTTCCTCAGAAAACTAAAAATAGAACTACCATATAACCCAGCAATCCCACTCCTGGGCATATGTCTGGTGAAAACTTTAATTCAGAAAGATACTACATGCACCCCAACATTCATAGCAACTCTATTTACAATAGCAAAGGCATGGAAGCAACCTAAGTGTCCATCAACAGATGAATAGATTAAGATGTGAGATACACACACACACACACACACACACACACACACACACACACACACAATGGAATACTATTTAGTCATAAAAAAGAATGAAATTTTGTCACTTGCAACAATGTGGATGGACTTGGAGGGCATTGTGCTAAGTGAAATAAGTCAGAGAAAGACAAATACTGTATGACATTGCTTATATGTGGAATCTAAAAAGTACAACAAACTAGTGAATATAACAAAAAAGAAGCAGACTCACAGATATAGAGAACAAACTAGTGATTATAGTGGGGAGGAGGGGGAGGGGCAATATAAGGGTAGGGGAGTGGGAGGTACAAACCACTGGGTGTAAGATAGGCTACAAGGATGTATTGTACAACATGGGGAATATAGCCAGTAATCTGTAATAACTGTAAATGGAGTGTAACCATTAAAAATTGTTTAAAAATTGTATAAGGACTTCCCTGGTGGCTCAGTAGTTGGGAATCCGCCTGCCAATGCAGGGGACACAGGTTTGATCCCTGGTCTGGGAAGATCCCACATGCAGCGGAGCAACTAAGCCCGTGCGCCACAGCTGAGCCTGCGCACCACAACTGCTGAAGCCTGCATGCCTAGAGCCTGTGCTCTGTGACAAGAGAAGCCACCACAATGAGAAGCCCCCACACACTGCAACTAGGGAAAGCCCGCACGCATCAACAAAGACCCAATGCAGCCAAAAATAAATAAATAAATTTATTTTTAAAATATTGTATAAAAATTAAAATTAGAAAAAAATCCTATGTTCCTATATTCTGGTGAGGAGTGGTGCTTACAAAGGTCTACTGCCTGACTCTCAGGGACTGGGGCTTACTTCCTGGTCCCCACTTCTACCCCAGGATACCCCAGGCTACCTGGGTGGCACTTCTAACGCAAAAGCCTCTACCTCGGTCTCAGTCACTTCTGGCCTGAAAATTGCTGCTCCCCATTATAGATCTATTTGGTGGAGATGGAAGGAGCTGTTTCTGCCCTCTTCTCAGTTTTGACCTGGGTGTTTGCATCTTCTGCTCATTTTTTCCCCTTTGCCCATGATAAAAGCAAATATTTTTTTTTCAAAAGGTTCAATTAAAAACCTAGAGTAAGGCTAATGGACAGATTAGGTTATGTTGTCAGACTTAAATCTTGAAATAATATGTCAGAAAATCTGAAGAATTGGTTAACCTATTACCTTTTCCTCAAACTGTTCACAGAATTGCAGTGTTTCAATCATAGTTATAAATCCCAGGACTTTCAGACAAAGAGTTCAGCTACAATAACAATGTTGTAAATAGGCACAATTCTTTTTCTCTTTTATCCAATATAGTCATTACCTAAATAAAATATACGTATCTGGTCTGTCCATTCTATTTAAAGTGGAAATAAACTTTTACGGGATACCTTACCCTTTTAGCGTTGAATTTTGTGGAGATTCAAAATGTCATACATGGGGCTTCCCTGGTGGTGCAGTGGTTAAGAATCCACCTGCCAATTGAGGGCATATGGGTTCGAGCCCTGGTCCAGCAAGATCCCACATGCCGCGGAGCAACTAAGCCCGTGCACCACAACTACTGAGCCTGCGCTCTATAATCCATGAGCCACAGCTACTGAAGTCTGCGTGCCACAACTACTGAAGACCGGATGCCTAGAGCCCATGCTCTGCAACAAGAGAAGCCACAGCAATGAGAAGCCTGCCCACAGCAACCAAGAGTATCCCCCGGCAAGTAGAGAAAGTCTGCGTGCAGCAGCGAAGACCCAAAGCAGCCAAAAATAAATAAATAAATAAATTTATAATAAAAAATAGTTTAAAAAAAAATGTCGTACATATGTCCATATCTCTACTGACAATTTCCACATCAGGAAATGTGTGTGTATTTAAGGGTAACTGAAACTATTAGAAATAATAAGAAAATTCATGTCCATGGGTTACAGAGCTAATATTAAAAATAACGTTAGCTTTCCAATATTTAAGCAACAACGATACAAACTGCAGTGAAAGAAATTATCTTTTACAAAAACAATAATAAGATTAAATGTCTAAATATTAACTTACAGGAATTTTACAGAATCTCTATTCCTAAAACTACACTGAGGAGTGTATAAAAAGATTTTTAAAAATTATTATGCACACTATCCACTTGTATACAAGGGAGACAATATTGTTATTTCCTTTCTAAATTACTCTATAGGTTAAATGTAGTCACAAAACACCAAAAGGATGATTTTTGCACCTAAACAAAGTTATACTAAAGATCATTTGGAAAAATAAACACACAAAGATGTTGAAGAAAATTCTAAAACAGAAGAGTGAATGGGGCTAGCCCTATTAGCTCTTAAGACATCGTGTAGTTTCCATAATTAAACAGATTGGAACATGAAAAGAAATAGATCAAAGAAACAGAACAAAGTCAAAAAATAGTGTGCAGGACGCACAGAGATGTCCTTTATATTAAAATTGTGTTTCACATCGATGTGAAAAAACTTCTGTATGGCTAAAACTAAAATTATAACTATAAACAAAGTTAATGAACATATACGAAAAAATATTTGTAACATGTTAAAAAAGGATTAATTTACAAAGAACTCATATAAATTAATAAGGAAAGAAAGAATCATTTTGTAGGAGAGAATAAGAGGAATGAGTTTTTTTTTTTTTTTCTGGAAAAAAGCAAGAAAATGGTGCCTATCATTACTTAACACAAAGAAGACTGTGGTTGTGAGTGAAGCTGTTTAGAGAGACATGGGAAAAAGAGGCTCTACCTTTCAGTTTGTATCTTTCTCTACAACATGGATTTTTCTAATTATATTCAAGTATGTATTCATTTAACATGTCAACATATTACTTGGGTGATAGGATTTTAGGCCAGTATTTATTTTCATTATTTTACTTATTTATAAATAAACCCATATTATTGTTATTTTTAACATTTTAAAGAAATTGCTCTATATTATCTGTAATTTACTTTAGAATACCCCAGTGTAAATGGAGATATATATGAGTTTCAATTTAATTTTACCGTAGGAGCAGGTAATTATCATTGAAGTGTCCTAATCAGGAACATACACTTCATGGGTGGTTAACTGGCTTTGAATAGCTCTAACTAAAACAATCCAGAAACACCTACACCAGCCTTTCAAATATCTTTATCTCCAATCAGCACAAGAGGCTTTGATATATGTTAGAAGTAATTTTTCACTGTGAAATGAATAGTGTTTAAGATATATGCATTGGCTAGAAATATTATACAGATTTTCATACCTTTGAATGAATAACCTAATATCTAAGCAATCCAATACCCTACACCTTTTAGAATAAAGCACTGATTTAGGATGATAAATAAATTGTTTGGCTGCCTAATGACAGATTTTCTCAACTGACTCTAACTAAAACGTTAGCTATATTTGACATTAAAATATAATCACGGGCTTCCCTGGTGGCGCAGTTGTTGGAAGTCCACCTGCCGATGCAAGGGACACGGGTTCGTGCCCCGGTACGGGAGGATCCCGCGTGCCGCCCGTGGGCCATGGCCGCTGGGCCTGCGCGTCTGGAGCCTGTGCTCCGCAGCGGGAGAGGCCGTAACAGTGAGAGGCCCACGTACCACACACACAAAAAAATAAATTATATATATATATATATAATCACATTCATCTATATTGAAGCTTGTATGCAAGATTCTGTCAGAGTGCCTAAAATGATGCAATTTATAGAGCATGATGACTTTTCCCAATAAACATTTCTATGTAATGTTTGTATGTGTGGCAAATTTGAGCTTGCTTTCATTATGACATTTCACCTTACGGTGAAGTTATGGGGGAGAAGACCTACAGTCTCACCTAACTTTTAAGGGAGGTCACTCCACTTATCTACCCCAGAAGCTTAATTATTATGAATGACCAAATTACCTTAGGTCAATTTACAACACATTTATAATAGGGGTCTTAGGGGTGGCAGCTCTGAGAAGGAGAAAGCTTGGAAACAATCTCAGCATGGTATCCTCCCTCCCAGTTATCATAATTAGTCTCCAGAAATATAGACGTAGAATTCAAAATGTAAGATTAAATCGTGGCTTTGATAAGGGTCTTTGTATCTCTTTATTAAGCTTATAGAGATATCTATCCTCCCTTTTCTATGTCACTATTATATTCCCAATTCTCCACCCCAATGAGCCTCTTTGCCAGGTGTATTACCAACTATTTTTGGGAGATATGCTAAGTATTCTGCTGGTTTCTGAATTTGCAATACCCAAGGGCTTGTTGAGGGCCTTTGATCATTCTGCTGAAAGCCCTGACAAACTCTGCTGACTTGAAAAATTAACAGTAAAAATAGAACCTCCATAATGTAAATTTCTCTGTTTTCATTCCATTTGTCCACATTTAGAATTGCCAGGCTACCTGAATTACCTGAAATAATAAACATTTGGGCAAAGTTTATTTTCTTGCTAACTTTATAGGTATGTGTCGCTTCTTAATTCCCCATATAAAAATTTAAATTATCTAATCCTTTGTACATTTATTAATCAACTCTTGGAATTTCATTTAGGTCTATTTTAAAAGTTTTTTCTTGGGCTTCCCTGGTGGTGCAGTGGTTGAGAGTCCGCCTGCCCATGCAGGGGACACGGGTTCGTGCCCCAGTCTGGGAAGATCCCACATGCTGTGGAGTGGCTGGGCCCATGGGACATGGCTGCCGAGCCTGCGCGTCCGGAACCTGCGCGTCTGGAGCCTGTGCTCCGCAACGAAAAAGAAAGTTTTTTCTTAAAATCTAATGTAGTCTCTAGAATAGTTCACAGAAATTTGAATGCCCTACCTTTGCAAATCTAAATCTTCTGTGTATTTGACGGATAATTTCAATCTTGCCATCTCAAGTTTCAATCTCTAGCATTATTAATTCAAATTATAATCAGAGTTTCTTCAGTCTCATACCATCCTTCCCTATGTCCCTTAACAAAACAAATTTAATCTTTTCATCTGGAAACAGTTCATTCCACATCTCGTCATGAGCTCACTACACTCCCAGATCACCTGATATCTGTGAAAACAGATGTCTAACAATTATTAGAAACAAAATCTGTAAAAGGTCTCTGAGATATCTGGTTCAGCAGATTATTTTATTTTAGAGGTAAACTGTGTTTCCCAGAGAGGTTTAGCAAGTCTCTCAGTTATTCATCAACTTAGGGTCAAAGCTAAATTATTCAGAACCTAAATTTCCTTACTCCCTTAGGTCATTTCCCCCAAGGATACCACACCACTTCCTTATTCAATTGTCTGAATCACTAAGAGCCAACATTTCAGCAGTGGAAATATGGTGAAGTTGAAATAAAATCTATATGGAAATTTCAAGTTTTATTATTTAGATCTAGAAAAATAACCTAGGAATAGCAACATTAATTCTTTGACAGTTTTTAACAACAGCAAAAATACTATCTCTTTTATACTTTCTTCTTTATATTCCCAGATTATAGGAGGTGGAGAGGACCGTAGTCTTATTTCTCTTTCCTCTCTTTGGAGCCATCACATAAAGTTAAGAACCCTTAAGCTCTTGCTCTGATTGAGCCATTCCTGAAGCATCTTTTTCACGTTCCATTCATTGTGTAATAATTTTGCTTCTAACCCTAAAACTGTCAACTTTTTTCCTTGTCCTTTTTTTTAGCTTTACATGAATTGACGAAGGATGAACAAATAGGTCAATAAATGAATGAGACTGTAAAATGGGTTCTTCCATTCTGAAACCAAGGTAATTTTTCAGTTATATATAATTAATGCTTTCTGATAATTGGCAAAGAACCTCAATGGTATTGTATCCAAATGACTGACAGACTCTATAGCATCAGAAATGATAGTGATAATATGGGGTATGCTACCCAGAAAAAGCAAGGTTGACATCTATCAAATTATGTATGAAATCTAACATCTGTTAGAGCCATTCAAGGTGCAAAATAACTTAGTTAATATATACAATAGCTTAGAAATGTCTAAATATTGTTAAGTTATTGCTGATTAAATTTTTAAAGATTTAGTTTCGCATTTTCTTTTTTCTTTTTTTTTTTTTGTTTTTTGCGGTACGGGGGCCTTTCACCACCGCGGTCTACCCTGTCGCGGAGCATAGGCTCCGGACGCGCAAGCCCAGCGGCCATGGCCCACGAGCCCAGCCGCTCCGCGGCATGTGGGATCACTCCCGGACCGCGGCACGAACCCGCGTCCCCCGCATCGGCAGGTGGACCGTCAACCACTGCGCCACCAGGGAAGCCCTCCCATTTTCTATTTTTATTTGATCATATATATTGTATTGAGCTTTTAAGTATCCCTCTCTAAAAAACTCTTAAGTCATTTTTTGCTATCTAATCTGCACTGCTATCAATTTGCTATCAATGCAATCCCATTTCTCACTCTTGTAGTGTAGCTCTTTTTTCTTTTCAAATACCAGAAATAAACATTTAACATTTGCAAACAGAAAGCTCTGTGTTTCTACATGCATGAGACATGATAGACTTGGAGAAATGATTATCAACTGAATTCAGATATGGGAGAATGAAAGATGTCAATTTTAGAATATTTTTTCACTTCCTTATGGAATTTCAGTGATCAGCTTCTGTGAACTTTCTTTCCTCATCTGTATAACAGGGATGCTAAGCTATATAACCTAAAATCTAATTATAGGAAATTAAAATAGCCACTTCAATGTCTATCCCATGATATATCATGGTAATATAATCAGATAATAATACGGTCCAGCAATTTGTTAGCCAGCAAATGCATCTCCCCTTTCATGCTGCTTTACTAAATTCAGGTTTTTAATAAACATTCATTTCTGAAAGGTCCATAAAGGTATAATTATGAGATTTTCCCATTATGGTGGCAGGTCTACAGAAGAACGAAGTGATAGTCTGATTATAAAATTATAACACATGCAGTATGAGAGACACTATGGTAAGCCTAATCAGCTTCCTATAAAGTATTCAGAATTTTAAAGATGACATACATTCTATGAAGTTGCAACTGTCTAATCCATGTAATTGCTCTTTTTTCCCACTTAAATTTTGAACTATTTCCTTTGTGTGGTTAGAACTGGAAAAAAAAACTGACAATAAATCAGCATTATACCATATATTGGAACGCTTAGTAAGTAAAACATCATACATTACTATTATAAAATTATAAAAAATCAATTATGGTATTGGGTTATAGATTCTTATGATCAAATATTTATTTTGTTTAGCAATAATAGCAATATAGTAAAATGAACTAAACTGGAAAAACTAAAAATCCCCCTCACCACTTTGTCAAGAGTACACACAGGAATGATGAAAGATTCCTTATTCTGTTTGTTTAATGTTTGGATTTCAGTGATGCCTACCTCTGAAGATAATCTTGAGTGGCACATTTGACATTATATGAATCTAAAGTAAGTTTGATGCCACATTTTCAAATACAATGAGATACTGCATTTCACTGTCAGTTTCTATGTTTCTAGAGAATTTCAGAATCATGCAAGAAATATTAAGAATCAGGTCCTATCTTCGTATTTGTGAATATGAATTATTTCAAAATATAAAGCATAGGGAGAGGAAGAGAAAATTTAAGGAAAATAATAGTATTACCTGGTCAAAGAAATCTAAATAGCTTTCAGTTAGAAACCCTAGTAATTAACATGAGTTTAATAATGAACAGTCAAGAAGATTTCAACCTTGATGTATTATACTTCTTGGGCTACTATAACAAAGTATCACACACTGGGTGGCTTAAACAACAAAAATTCATTTTCTCACAGAAGTCCAGGAGCAAGGCACTGGCAATGTTTGGTTTCTGGTGAGACCTCCCTTCCTGACTTGCAGAGAATCACCTTCTCAGCGTGTCCTCACATGGCCTTTCCTCTGTGTGTGTATATGCAGAGAGAGTGAGCGAGCTGTGGTGTCTCTTCCTCTTCCCATAAAGACATCTGTTCTGTTGGACTAGAGCCTCACCCTTATGACCTCATTTACCTTCAATTACCTCCTTAAAGGCCTTATCTCCAAGTACAGTCACATTGAAGGTTAGGCTTTTTTTTCCTTTCTTTTGTGCTGTGCCATACAGCTTGTGGTATCTTAGGCCATGCGGCATGTGGCATCTTAGTTCCCTGAACCCGTGCCCCCTGCAGTGGAAGCACGTAGTCTTAACCACTGGACCACCAGGGAAGTCCCCGAGGGTTACGCTTTTAATATAAGAAATTTGTAGGAACATGATTCAGTTTATAATATTTGGTATCCATTGGAAACCCCTCAAAATATTTCTCTCTCTACTTTAGGTCAAGCTAGGAATAACTGGCATAAGATATTTAATAATTGTGACAATTGCAAGAAATTTATTCTCAATTAGAAGGAACATCTCAGTATTCTCATATTATAATTTTAGCCTTTACCTCCAGGAGAAGAATACAGAGGCATTATAACACAATCTAGAAGAAATACATTTTAAGACATTTTTTCCTATTGCTGAGTAGTAGTATTCCATTGTATAAATATATCATAATTAGTTTATTAAACTGTTGTTGGTTTTGAATTGTTTCTGCTATTAACATTTGTTTGCAAGTATTTGTGTGGACATATGTTTTCATTTCTCTTGATTAATTACCTAGAAATAGAAATGTTAAGTCATAGGACATATACATTTTACTTTATAAGAAACTGCCAAAAATTTTTCCAGAGTGGCTCTATCATTTAACACTCCCACCAGCAATGTATGAAGGTTCCAGTTGCTCTGCATCCTTGTTGACATTTGGTATTGTCATCTTTTAAATTTTAGCTATTTTAAGGGTATGAAATGGTATTTCATTGTGTTTTTAATTTGCATTTTCCTGATGACTAATGAAATTGATCATTTTTTCATATGCTTATTGTACTTTTTAGTTCTAGAATTTCCATTTGGTTCTCTTATATAGTTTCATTTCTCTGCTGAGATTTGCCTATCCATTTACTCATTCTGATCATCTTTTTCCTAAGTCATGAACATCTTAATAATTATTTCTTTAAAGTACTTGCCTGATAATTTTAACATCTAGATCATCTTGGGATTTCTTCCTATTGATTCTTTTTTCTCTTGACTAGGGAGACTCTTTGTTTCTTGGTATGTCTATTACTTTTTGATTGCACACTGAATATTGTGGATGATGTATTGTAAAGACTCCAGATTTCATTATATTTCTCTGAGAAGTGTTGATTTTAGTGTGACCAGGCAATTAAGTTACTGGCTGATATCCATGAACTTGTGGAGGCTTGATTTGAAAGAAGCCAGACACAAAGGCATATTTACTGTATGATTCCTTTTATATTCCTTTTATAATAAGCTGAAGAACAGGAAAAACATTCCTATGGTGACACAATCAGAACATCAGTTGTATATGGGGAGTGGAGACTGAATGCAAGGTGCACAGTATAATTTCTTGGAGTGATAAAAACATTCCAAATCTTATTTGAATTGATGCTTACATGATCGTATTCATCTGTTGTAACTCACCAAACTGTATGTAAATTTTTCTCAATAAAAATGGTATCAGGGCTTCCCTGATGGTGCAGTGGTTGAGAGTCTGCCTGCCGATGCAGGGGACACGGGATCGTGCCCCAGTCCGGGAAGATCCCACATGCCGTGGAGTGGCTAGGCCCATGAGCCATGGCCACTGAGCCTGCGTGTCCGGAGCCTGTGCTCTGCAGTGGGAGAGGCCACAACAGTGAGAGGCCCGCGTACCGCAAAAAAAAAAAAAAAAAAAAAAAAAAAAATGGTATCATGAATAGTTATCACTATATATAGTTTTCCATGCAATCAAATATAAATTCTAAATATAGAAAGCAATGAGAAAAAAAAAAAAAAAGGAGCAAGAAATTTTCCAAACTTACAAAACAGTGCTTACTTGGGAGAGGGAAACTGCAAGGATATTTTCTGTTCCTCGTTAAGACCCTTTTTGCATTCAGGATTCCAATTTACATTTTAAGAGGGAGAGAATTCAAATTGTTCCACTCCTCTGGAATGGATTCTGTGTCCAGCTAAAGAGAATAATTATTTATAACATGGCATTTTATCTTGCATACTTATCTTATCCTAAAATATTTTAAGTTAAAAAAACAGTGACATATTGAAAGTGAACTCACATTCTGATAGAAAAAGTTGTCACTAGTGGTGCATGGTCAAAAACAAACAAAAGGCAATAAAGGAGTATGTCATCCTAAAGCAATGGTTCTCAACTCCAGCTGTACATTAGAATAACCTAGGCAGATTGTAAAATAATAAATACTAAGTCTTAAGCCTCACTAATTACAGCAGAATCCTTGAGTTATTATCCTCCCTGAAATAAAAACTTCATGAGGGAAGAGCTGTTTTTTGATTTTTTTTCTCTTTTGTTCATTCTTATATCCCCAGAGCTTAGAACAATGCCTGGCACTAGTATGCTCTCGATATTTGATGAACCAGTGAAGAGTAAACAAGTTATTACAAGCCAAGGACAATTTTGGTCTTGTTCAAAATGGCAGAATTCTTCTAGATAATAAAGAATACAGCAATGTGAAGAAGTTATTTTACAAAAATGTCTGATGATTTGTATTCATTTTATTTTATTTGTTTATATTTTATACAGCAAGTTCTTATTAGCTATCTATTTTATACATATTGGTGTATATATGTCAATCCCAATCTCCCAATTCATCCCACCACTGCCACCCCCACACACATACATCCATACGTTTGGTGTCCATACGTTTGTTCTCTACATCTGTGTCTCTATTTCTGCCTTGCAAACCAGTACATCTGTACCATTTTTCTAGATTCCACATATATGCATTAATACATTGTATCTGTTTTTCTCTCTCTGACTTACTTCACTCTGTATGTCAGTCTCTAGGTCCATCCACATCTCTAAAAATGACCCAATTTTGTTCCTTTTTATGGCTGAGTAATATTCCATTGTGTACATGTACCACATCTTCTTTATCCATTCGTCTGTCGATGGGCATTTAGGTTGCTTCCATGACCTGGCTATTGTAAATAGTGCTGCAATGAACATTGGGGTTCATGTGTATTCATTTTAGCTGAAAATTATTATACTAAGCATTTATTGAGCATTTCCTATGTATCAGGAATTATGCTCAGAGTAAAGTATACAAATGTTAATAAGGCATAGTTCTGCATTTGAGAAGCTTCCAGTCTGTTAGGGATTAGTGGTAAAGAGAAAGTCTAGCACAAGAACATACATCTATTTATTCATTCATTCAACACTTATTTATTAATTATTTACTCTGCATCATGGACATATGTGCCAGTATATGCTGTGGTAAACAAGGCAAATATGATAACTCTCCTCCTGTCTAGTGAGGGAGAAAGATAATAAACAAGAGAAAAAAAAAGAATTACAATTTGTGATAAATATTATGAAGGAAATGATTATAATGTTGTGATGGAGAATTTGGGTCAGGTAAAAGGCACTGTTTTGTATTGGATGGTCAGGAAATACCTCTCTAGGGAGAAACTTTAATGATGAGAAGAAGTCAAGAATGCAAAGTGCATAGAGAGTTTCTAGCGGAAGAAATATGTTCAAAATACTTGAGGTTGGAAAGAACTTAGCATGTTCAAGGACCTGAAAGAATCCAATGGCTAGAGCATAAATAGAAAGTAAAACAAGTTGAAAGTGGATTAATAGATGGAGTTATTAAATTCACAGCCTTGTAGGCCACGGTAGAAAGTTTGGATTTTATTCTAAGGGCAATATGAATCTATTAAATGGTTTTAAACAATAAAATGGCATGATACAATTTATATATTTAAAAGATTAAAAAGATTTCTTTTTCCAAATGTAAAATAGATTAGAAGGTGGACAAAACGGAGGTGTGAATATTAGTTAGGAAGTTTTACAGAAGTCCAGGTGAGCGATGACAGAGGCAGTGAATTACAGAGATTCCAGTACATATGGCGAAAAGTGAGCTGCTCTGAATATATCCAAAGACAGATTTGATAGGACTTGGTGAGGAATTGAATGTGAGTGAGAGAGAAAGAAGAATCAGTAATGACCCACAGGTTTCTGATTTACAAGAATGGGAGGATCAAGTGAATATGTACATAGATGGGGAAGAATAGGTCAACTCCAACATTTAAAATTTGGATAGAAAAGGAACCAAGGAAGAATAACGAATAACCAGAGAGGGAGCAGAGAACTCTAGAGCATGAGGTATCTCAGAATCTAAAAATCTCCCTAAAAGAGGAGAGTATTTCAAGAAGGAAGAAGTGATCAAATATGTTCAATGGGGCTAAGGGCAGAGAAGTATCCACTGGATATGGAAAACTGAAGGTTGTTTGCAATCTTAATTAAAGCAATTTCAGTAGAATTATTGGAACAAAATTCAGATGAAAGAGGACTGAAGAGTAAATGGGAAGGAAGGCAATGGAGGAAGCAGGAGTAGACAACAGTTTCAAGAAGTTTAGTTTCAAAGGGAAGCAGAAAAATGGAATGAGAGGTGGTATTGAATCAAGAGGAGATACCAGAGCATATTTGTACATTGATGGAGATGCTCTAGTACAAAGAGACTGATGGTTCAGGGAAAGAGGGAGTATTAATAAAGAAGTCTGAGGAAGGAGCATGGTAATTGGGATGTCCTTGAGAGAATGATGACCTGTGGAATCTAAGCTGGACAAGGAGGGGAGAGGATATGAAAGCTAAATAAAGCTATGAATAAAGAAAGCTAAAAATAAATAAATAAATATAAATTAAAAAATAAAGAAAGCTAGAAAGAGCAATGAATACTTGACCTTCTGAGAAGGAAGCGTGCTTGGAAAAGGAAGAGGACGACCTCATGGAGACATAAGGTTGAGCGAAAGTTGTATGGTCTTCTGAGACTATTATGGAGAATGGAGGCAGTGAAAAGAGATGAAACTTGAAAGCTAGCTTTTGAAGGATACTGCATGACTGCCAAAGATTTTGAACTTAATTTGTTAACAACCATAATTATTAAGACTCTTTGAGTTGCAAATAACAGATATCTACTTGGGTGGTATCTACAATGAAAGGGGTAAGGATATAGGTGTCTTACAGAATTCAAGAATGAAAAAGAAGTAATGGCCTGGGAAGCACTGGAATATAGTGTGTTTATTGTCACTCATTTCTCCTTTTCTTTTCTTTTCCAGTCTGTTTAATTCTTCTCCATTTCATATATAGAATATGGTGACCCCATTGCTCATAAGTTTTTACAGGAGGGAGAGAGATTGAGCCAGTTCAGGTATCTACTTCTGTTCCAATCAACTATGGCTGGAGAGTGGGTTGTCACTGAATAAATATGGTTTCTGGAAGCCCATTCCTGTGGATCACTAGCTGAGTTCATAGAAGATAATATTTTTAGAAGTTTAGCAGGCAGCCCTCAAATCATCAAGACATAGGAGGATTTATTTTTTTTAATACGGAAGTAACGTGATCAAACCCAACATTTAAAAAGATAACTCTGGCAGCAATATAAAGAATACATAGAGACAAACTAGATTCAGAAAGATAGTCGAGTTAGGAAAACACTAAGAAAAATGCCAAGCAAAAAAATAAAACGAACTCGGTTTGGGATAGCAGTAGTAGCAATGGAAAGTCGTGGACGGATATCAGACACATTTCAGAGGTTGGATGGACTTTAATATAAGCAGTGAGGAAAGGTGAAAAAGGACCAGACTTTAATATAAGCAGTGAGGAATGGTGAAAAAGAAAAGATTACTCCAAGATTTCTAGCTTGGGCAACAGGGTAAATATGATTGCTGATAACTGAGACATGAAAAACAAGAAAAGAAACAAACAAAAAACCCCACCAAGGTTTGAGGGGGCAATATCAAGACTGAAGAGTTACAGTAAATCCAATGACAAATCCAAAGCTCAAGAAAGAGTTGAAAAATCAGTATTTCAGAGACACAAAGGCAATAGTTGGAATGTTAGGATTGCATGAGATCATTCAGGAAGATCATGTAAAGTGAGAAAAGATAGTAACTCCCTTGGGAAACTCCATCAGAAGAGATGGAACTAGGAGAAAAGTAAAGAGCAGTCAGAGACGTTAGGGAAGAATAAGAGATAACTGTGTCTTAGAAGCCAACAAAGAGCTTTACAGGAAAAAAAAAAAGATCAAAGATATCAAATTCTGCTGGAAGGAAATATAGGCTGAGAGCTGAAAAGAGGCTAACGTATTTGGCAATCACATGATTGCTAACCTCTCTCACAGCAATTTCAGTAGGGTGGTGGGGGTGGAAGCCAGATTGCAGTGGTTTGAGAAGTGACTGAGAGAAGAGGAAGTGGAGGCAGTGCTTATGACCTGCTCTTTCCAAAAGTTGCCTATAAACTAGACTATATACCAGCATAGAATGATTTATTCTATTAAAACTTATTTTTTCATTATTTTGGATTGAACTAAAACTAAATCATTGACAAAGCTCCAATTGAACCATGGACTCCTTACTCCCAAATATCTAGAGATCACTTTATCTTTAAATAAATTAATCCTGTGGCCTCTTAGAGAGGTAGATCCAATGGTACTATATCTCATCTTTATTTTTACTGGTTTTCACGCCATGGTCTTTAATGATTTCTCCCATTATCATTCCTTTTTACTCCATCTCAGCTCTCAGACACATGACCCTTTTGCCAATCTCATTAAAGCTTGTGCTCATTTTCTCAAGTTTCCTATCAATCTGGGTAATTTCTTCCTACACAAAACCCAGTCTCCTATTAACTGGCTCATTACCTTGAGTTAAAAGTTTAGAAACTTCAAACTGAAATCACTGCAGTGTCCTGAAAAGAAACTACTTTTGAAGATGCTGACACATCTGTAAGCCAAGACATTTTTTAGATTGAATTATTGTTTTACAGCTCCAACTTATTCCTTGTCAAGTTCCTATTTTCACCAGTTTTCCTTCCTCACTGTAATGGTACATTTATTACTCTCCAGGTCATAACAGTTGCAAACATCTGGAGTAGTAGAAGACAAAAATCAGTTAATGTGTTGATCACAGCTCTGCCTGTGTTGATAGAGCTATGTGGTTCAGAAAATGTATACTATTAATGTTACTCTAGTTCTCGCTCCAGTTGAAGACAACTAGGTTAATAAACATTTCTCCTCATTTATTTGCATGCTAACTAGTTTTATCTTTGCATTTTTGGGCTTACCTCACTGATGCTGAACATCCTAAAGAACCGTTGCTGCTTTGGATCAGTGAGAAAGACCAAGAGACATGAAGAGAAAAAAAAAAAGATTGAAAAAAATGTAATAAGATAAATGATCCAAACTCATTATACCTAATGAGTAATTAAAAATCTTCTTTGGTAGTACAGGTAAACATCTCCTTAAATAGATTTTTTTACAAAGCATCTATAATAAGTTCAAGACATACATCACTTCAAGCAGAATAACGTCTCCTAAAAAGAACTAAGATGCCCCAGTATTCAGCTGCCCTTTCTATCAAATATTTATTTAGTGCATATTTCATGGTGGTCACTGTGATATAGAGATATGGGCCTTGGTTTGTGTTTTGAGAACCATGTTGTGGGTTGAGGAGAAAGAATATCCTATCCACAGGAAAGTAAGTAATAATATAAGACAGTATATTTTCAGTGACAAATGAATTTTACAGATTATAAGAGCTGTCAGATTCCATATTGGTATTAGCATACCGATATGGAATAATTTAGAAAAGACTTCATGAAGGAAGTGCTCCTTGTGCTGGATCTTGGAGGAAGTATAAGACATAGGCTAGCAAAAAGGCATGGGGAAGACATTATAGGCAGAGGACAAAACTTAAACAATGATCCGGAGGAGATGTAGAATTGCTGAAGAATCAGGCCTGAAGGCCTGCAAGTGTCTTTCATGCTCTGGAGGAAGTTAGCCACCATGAATAAAGTCTAACTATCCTGAGCCTATCATCATGCTGTGAGAAGCCCCACCTACCCATGTGGAGAGGTCACATGGAGACCTGAGGCCACTGGCCCTGAGTTCCCAGCTGAAACAGCCAGCACCAATATGCCAGAAACATGAGTGAGGCCACCTTGGAAGTGGGTTTTCTAGGAGTAATTGAGCTACTTACCTGATACCATTGCTCAGCCCTGCCTAAATTTTGGAATTTTGAGCAAATAAATGATTGATACTATTTTAAATCATTAAATTTTGGAATGAATCACTGCCTCTTTTCTTGATATGGGTTAAAATTATAACAAGCAAAATTTATCTGTGAAGGTCTCTTGCTTCAGTATTATTCACTTTCCCAACTTTGTCTTCTCTACCATGTAGCATAAATCTTTATCCTCAAAATCCATATCATATGATGACTGGTTAATTTATTTTTAAAAAAGGTCAAAATGTTCCTTTTTTTTTTAACATCTTTATTGGAGTATAATTGCTTTACAATGGTGTGTTAGTTTCTGCTTTATAACAAAGTGAATCAGCTATACATATACATATATCCCCATATCACCTCCCCTTGCATCTCCCTCCCACCCTCCCTATCCCACCTCTATATGTAGTCTCAAAGCACCGAGCCGATCTCTCTGTGCTATGTGACTGCTTCCCACTAGCTATTTTACATTTGGTAGTGTATATATGTCCATGCCACTAGGGGCAGGACAGGAATAAAGATGCAGATGTAGAGAATGGACCTGAAGACACGGGGAGGGGGAAGGGTAAGCTTGGACGAAGTGAGAGAGTGGCATGGACAAAATGTTCCTTCTAATGTTATTTATCTTTTAACAAAGGAAGATAGGAATATCTTTTTATTTATTTATTTATTTTTGGCTGCATTGGGTCTTCATTGCTGCATGAGGGCATTCTCTAGTTGCAGCGCACAGGGGCCACTCTTCGTGTGGCGCACAGGCTTCTCATTGCAGTGGCTTTTCTTGTTGCAGAGCACAGGTTCTAGGTGCGTGGGCTTCAGTAGTTGTGGCATGCAGGCTCAGTAGTTGTGGCTTGCAGGCTCTAGAGCGCAGGTTCAGTAGTTGTGGCACACAGACTTAGTTGCTCCATGGCATGTGGGATCTTCCTGGACCAGGGCTCAAACCTGTGTGCCCTGCATTGGCAGGCGGATTCTTAACCACTGAGCCACCAGGGAAGTTCCAGATAGGAATATCTTTAAGATGTAAGTGCTGAAAAGGAGGTAGGGTGGGAATGTAATGAAAAAGAAAGAAAAGAAAAAGTATATAATCACCATATAAAAGTCCCAAACATCCAATTTAAGCTATATTGCTTCAGGTTATCTAGATCACAATTTTTCTTTTCTTGATTTCTTTACTTTAAAGTGTATGTCACTTCCGTAGGTTTTCTTTCTTTCAGTTGAGAAAAGTTAATTACTAACTATGATTGCTTTATAAACCTCATATGCCAATTTATTATAGGCTAAAATCAACTTGACAGATAAATATTTTAAAATAATCAACAAACAAAAGATTTTCCCCATGTCATGCTTTTTCTAAAACATGTAAAGTGAACAAAAGAGTAAAACAAAAATGTATTATACTCCTCTTCAACTGGTCTGCCACTAGTTCTCTTTAACTAGTCTGATATTTTAATGGGAATTTTCTTTTTCCATTTAAGAAAACATATTCTCCTAAAATTAAGTAGCATATATTTCAATTCAACACAAAAATCCGGTTTCTATCACTGTCAACTTCTGGGAATTAAACCAAATTAAGAATTTAGGGGGAAGATGGCAGAAGAGTAAGATGCGGAGATGACCTTCCTCTCCACAGATACACCAGAAATACATCTACACGTGGAACAACTCCTACAGAACACCTACTAAATGCTGGCAGAAGACCTCAGACATCCCAAAAGACAAGAAAGTCACCACGTACCTGGGTAGGGCAAAAGAAAAAGGAATAAACAGAGACAAAAGGATAGGGATGGAGCCTGCACCAGTGGGAGGGAGCCGTGAAGGAGGAAAGGATTCCACACACTAGGAAGCCCCTTCACGGGTGGAGACTGCGGGTGGTGGAGGGGGAAAGATTCGGGGCCGCGGAGGAGAGCACAGCAACAAGGGTGTGGGGGGAAAAGCAGAGAGATTTCCGCACAGAGGATCAGTGCCACTTTAGCACTGGGGACACACATCAAAAACAACGGGAACTACGAACCTGCAGCCTACAAAAAATGGAGACCCCAAACACAATAAGATAAGCAAAATAAGAAGACAGAAAAACACACAGCAGATGAAGGAGCAAGATTAAAACCCACCAGACCTAACAAATGAAGAGGAAATAGGCAGTCTACCTGAAAAAGAATTCAGAATAATGATAGTAAAGATGATCCAAAATCTTGGAAATAGAATAGAGAAAATGCAAGAAACATTTAACAAGGACCTAGAAGAACTAAAGATGAAACAAGCATTGATAAACAACACAATAAATGAAATTTAAAATACTCTAGATGGGATCAATAGCAGAATAACTGAGGCAGAAGAACGGATAAGTGACCTGGAAGATAAAATAGTGGAAATAACTATTGCAGAGCAGAATAAAGAACAAAGAATGAAAAGAACTGAGGACAGTCTCAGAGACCTCTGGAACAACATTAAACACAACAACATTTGAAGTATAGGGGTCCCAGAAGAAGAAGAGAAAACGAAAGGGACTGAGAAAATATTTGAAGAGATTATAGTTGAAAACTTCCCTAATATGGGAAAGGAAATAGTTAATCAAGTCCAGGAAGCACAGAGAATCCCATACAGGATAAATCCAAGGAGAAATAGGCCAAGACACATATTAATCAAACTGTCAAAAATTAAATACAAAGATAACATATTAAAAGCAGCAAGGGAAAAACAACAAATAACACACAAGGGAATCCCCATAAGGTTAACAGCTGATCTTTCAGCAGAAACTCTGCAAGCCAGAAGGGACTGGCAGGACATATTTAAAGTGATGAAGGAGAAAAACCTGCAACCAAGATTACTCTACCCAGCAAGGATCTCATTCAGATTTGATGGAGAAATTAAAACCTTTACAGAGAAGCAAAAGCTGAGAGAGTAGAGCACCCCCAAACCAGCTTTACAACAATGCTAAAGGAACTTCTCTAGGCAAGAAACACAAGAGAAGGAAGACCTACAATAATGAACCCAAAATAATTAAGAAAAAGGGAATAGGAACATACATATCGATAATTACCTTAAATGTAAATGGACTAAATGCTCCCACCAAAAGACACAGATTTGCTGAATGGATAAAAAAACAAGACCCATATATATTCTGTCTACAAGAGACCCACTACAGACCTAGGGACACATACAGACTGAAAGTAAGGGGATGGAAAAAGATATTCCATGCAAATGGAAACCAAAAGAAAGCTGGAGTAGCAATTCTCATATCAGACAAAATAGACTTTAAAGACTATTACAAGAGACAAAGAAGGACACTACATAATGATCAAGGGATCGATCCAAGAAGAAGATATAACAATTGTAAATATTTATGCACCCAACATAGGAGCACCTCAATACATAAGGCAAGTACTAACAGCCATAAAAGGGGAAATCGACAGTAACACATTCATAGTAGGGGACTTTAACACCCCACTTTCACCAATGGACAGATCATCCAAAATGAAAATAAATAAGGAAACACACGCTTTAAATGATACATTAAACAAGATGGACTTAATTGATATTTATAAGACAGTCCATCCAAAACAACAGAATACAATTTTTCTCAAGTATTCATGGAACATTCTCCAGGATAGATCATATCTTGGGTCACAAATCAAGCCTTGGTAAATTTAAGAAAATTGAAATTGTATCAAGTATCTTTTCTGACCACAACGCTATGAGACTAGATATCAATTACAGGAAAATATCTCTAAAAAATACAAACACATGGAGGCGAAACAATACACTACTTAATAACGAAGTGATCACTGAAGAAATCAAAGAGGAAATCAAAAAATACCTAGAAACAAATGACACTGGAGACACGACGACCAAAAACCTATGGGATGCAGCCAAAGCAGTTCTAGGAGGGAAGTTTATAGCAATACAATCCTACCTTAAGAAACAGGAAACATCTCGAATAAACAACCTAACCTTGCACCTCAAGCAATTAGAGAAAGAAAAGCAAAAAACCCCAAAGCTAGCAGAAGGAAAGAAATCATAAAAATCAGATCAGAAATAAATGAAAAAGAAATGAAGGAAACGATAACAAAGATCAATAAAACTAAAAGCTGGTTCTTTGAGAAGATTAAAAAAAATAGATAAACCACTAGCCAGACCCATCAAGAAAAAAAGGGAGAAGACTCAAATCAATAGAATTAGAACTGAAAAAGGAGAAGTAATAACTTACACTGCAGAAATACAAAAGATCATGAGAGATTACTACAAGCAACTCTATGCCAATAAAATGGACAACCTGGAAGAAATGGACAAAATCTTGGAAATGCATAGCCTGCCAAGACTGAATCAGGAAGAAATAGAAAATATGAACAGACCAATCACAAGCACTGAAATTGAAACTGTGATTAAAAACCTTCCAACAAAAAAAAGCCCAGGACAGGTGGCTTCACAGGTGAATTCCATCAAACATTTAGAGAAGAGCTAACACCTATCCTTCTCAAACTCTTCCAAAATATAGCAGAGGGAGGAACACTTCCAAACTCATTCTATGAGGCCACCATCACCCTGATATCAAAACCAGACAAAGATGTCACAAAGAAAGAAAACTACAGACCAATATCACTGATGAACATAGATGCAAAAATCCTCAACAAAATACTAGCAAACAGAATCCAACAGGACATTAAAAGGATCATACACCATGGTCAAGTGGGGTTTATCACAGGAATGCAAGGATACTTCAATATACAAAAATCAATCAACATGATACACCATATTAAAAAATTGAAGGAGAAAAACCATATGATCATCTCAATAGATGCAGAAAAAGCTTTTGACAAAATTCAACACCCATTTATGATAAAAACCCTGCAGAAAGTAGGCATAGAGGGAACTTTCCTCAACATAATAAAGGCCATATATAACAAACCCACAGCCAACATAGTCCTCAATGGTGAAAAACTGAAAACATTTCCACTAAGATCAGGAAAAAGACAAGGTTGCCCACTCTTACCACTCTTATTTCACATAGTTTTGGAAGTTTTAGCCACAGCAATCAGAGCAGAAAAGGAAATAAAAGGAATCCAAATCGAAAAAAGAAGTAAAGCTGTCACTGTTTGCAGAGGACATGATACTATACACAGAGAATCCTAAAGATGCTACCAGAAAACTACTAGAGCTAATCATTGAATTTGGTAAAGTAGCAGGATAAAAAATTAATGCACAGAAATCTCTGGCATTCCTATACACTAATGATGAAAAATCTGAAAGTGAAATCAAGAAAACACTCCCATTTACCATTGCAACAAAAAGATTAAAATATCTAGGAATAAACCTACCTAAGGAGACAAAAGACCTCTATGCAGAAAATTATAAGACACTGATAAAGAAATTAAAGATGATACAAATAGATGGAGAGATATACCATGTTCTTGGATTGGAAGAATCAACATTGTGAAAATGACTCTACTACCCAAAGCAATCTATAGATTCAATGCAATTCCTATCAAACTACCACTGGCATTTTTCACAGAACTAGACAAAAAATTTCACAATTTTTATGGAAATACAGAAGACCCTGAATAGCCAAAGCAATCTTGAGAGCGAAAAACGGAGCTGGAGGAATCAGACTCCCTGACCTCAGACTATACCACAAAGCTACAGGAATCAAGACAGTATGGTACTGGCACTAAAACAGACATATAGATCAATGGAACAGGATAGAAAGCCCAGAGATAAACCCACACACCTATGGTCACCTAATCTTTGATAAAGGAGGCAGGAATGTATAATGGAGAAAGGACAGCCTCTTCAATAAGTGGTGCTGGGAAAGCTGGACAGGTACATGTAAAATTATGAGATTAGGTCACTCCCTAACACCATACACAAAAATAAGCTCAAAATGGATTAAAAACCTAAGTGTAAGGCCAGAAACTATCAAACTCTTAGAGGAAAACATAGGCAGAACACTGTATGACATAAATCACAGCAAGATCGTTTTTGACCCACCTCCTAGAGAAATAGAAATAAAAACAAAAATAAACAAATGTGACCTAATGAAACTTCAAAGCTTTTGCACAGCAAAGGAAACCATAAACAAGACAAAAAGACAACCCTCAGAATGGGAGGAAATATTTGCAAATGAAGCAACTGACAAAGGATTAATCTCCAAAATTTACAAGCAGCTCATGCAGCTCAATAACAAAAAAACAAACAACCCAATCCAGAAATGGGCAGAAGACCTAAATAGACATTTCTCCAAAGAAGATATACAGATTGCCAACAAACACATGAAAGGATGCTCAAGATGATTAATCATTAGAGAAATGCAAATCAAAAATACAATGAGATATCATCTCACACCGGTCAGAATGGCCATCATCAAAATATCTAGAAGCAATAAATGATGGAGAGGGTGTGGAGAAAAGAGAACACTCTTGCACTGCTGGTGGGAATGTCACTTGATACAGCCACTATGGAGAACAGTATGGAGGTTCCTTAAAAAAACTACAAATAGAACTACCATATGACCCAGCAATCCCACTACTGGGCATATACCCTGAGAAAACCATAATTCAAAAAGAGTCATGTACCAAAATGTTCATTGCAGCTCTATTTACAATAGCCGAGAGATGGAAACAACCTAAATTTCCATCATTGGATGAATGGATAAAGAAGATGTGGCACATATATACAATGGAATATTACTCAGCCATAAAAAGAAATGAAATTTAGCTATTTGTAATGAGGTGGATGGACCTAGAGTCTGTCATACAGAGTGAAGTAAGTCAGAAAGATAAAGACAAATACCGTATGCTAAGACATATATATGGAATCTAAGAAAAAATAATGTCATGAGGAACCTAGGGGTAAGACAGGAATAAAGACACAGACCTACTAGAGATAAGGCTTGAGGATATGGGGAGAAGGAAGGGTAAGCTGTGACAGAGCGAGAGAGTGGCATGGACATATATATACTACCAAACGTAAAGTAGATAGCTAGTGGCAAGCAGCTGCATAGCAAAGGGAGATCAGCTCAGTGCTTTGTGACCACCTAGACGGGTGGGATAGGGAGGGTGGGAGGGAGGGAGATGCAAGAGGGAAGAGATATGGGAACATATGTATATATATAACTGATTCACTTTGTTATAAAGCAGAAACTAACACACCATTGTAAAGCAATTATACTCCAATAAAGATGTAAAAAAAAAGAATTTAAAACTTTGTCTATCGCTTTCTATTTTAAAGTTATGGACACTGTTAAGAGATATAGTCAAGAAGTATTTGATGTCTCTCTTTCACTTTTATATATCTTCTCATTTAACAGATATGCTGAGTCCTTGCTATGTTTACACTAAATTTATCTAGGTAGCAAAATAAGTAAGTAGTTTGTATCAAATTTCCACTTACTTTATTTTATAAATAGTACATAAATAAGAATTCCATTGGTTTGCATCCTCTTACTAGTAACTGCTAACTTCATGAAAATATAGACAATCTCTCTTTTTTTTTTTTTTTTGCCACTGAAGCTACAATACCTAGCAGAATGTCTGGCATATAATAGGTGCTGAATATATTATTTTTAACAGATTTATTGAGGTACAATTAATATACAACAAAGAACATGCATTTAAAATGTACAGTGTGACAAATTTTTACATCTGTACAGACTCATAAGACTACCACCAAATTCAGGATAATAAACATATCCATTGTCCTCAAAAGTTTCCTCATGCTCCTTTGTAATCCCTCCTACCATGACTACTGATCCACTGTCACTATAGATTAGTTTGCATTTTCCAGAGTTCTATGTAAGTGAAATAATAAAGTATGGTTTGCTTTCTGTCTAGCTTCTTTTACTCAGCTTAATTATTTTGAGATTATTTTTTGTTGTGTGAATCAATAGTTTATTTCTTTTTATTGCTGACAAGTATTCTGTTGTATGGCTAAACCACAGTTTGTTTATCCATTCATCTGCTGAGGGACATTTTGGTTGTTTCATTTGGGGCTGTTACACATAAAGCTGCTGTGAACATTCATGTATGTCTTTATATAGATATACACTTTCATTTCTCTTGGGTAAATACTTAGGAGTGGTATGGCTGGATCATATGGTAGGTGTATTTTTAGTTTTTTAAGAGTGTCAAACCGTTTTCCAAAGTAGTAGCACCATTTAACGTTTGCACCTGCATTGTGTGAGAATTCTCCTTTCTCTATGTTCAAGCCAATACTTGGTTATGTCCAAACTTTTAAATTTTAGTCATTAGCACTGATGTGTAGTGGTAGCTCATTGTGATTTTAACTTGCTTGTCCCTAATGACTAACGCTATTGAGCACTTTTTCACACACTTTTTGCCAACTATTTGCCCAACCCAAGGTCATAAAGATTTTCATCTAAAAGTCTTACAGTGTTAGGTTTTATATTTAGGTCTGTGTTCTATTTGGAGTTAATTTTTATATATGGCATGAAGCAGGGACTGAAGAACATTGTTTTGCATATGGATGTCCAATTTTTCCAGCAACCTTTGTCAAAAACACTATCCTTTCTCCACCAATAAGCTTTGCAACTTTGTGGAAAAACCAGTTTTTTATACATGTATGGGTCTATTTCTGAATGTTCTCTCCTGTTTCATTGATGTATTTGTTTCTCTTTATGCCACTGCCACACTGTCTTGATTATTGTGGCCATATACTAAATCTTGAGATCTCCAACTTTGTTCTTCATTTTCAAAATTGTTTTGAATCTTCTGAGGTTTTTTTTTTTCCACATGAACTTTAGAATCAGCTTGTCAAGTTCTACAAAAAGGCTTTCTTGGATTTTGATTGGGATTACCCTGAATCTTTACAACAATTTAGGGAGAATCGACATTCTAACAACATTGAGTCTTCTGACCAATGGCTGACTACATTTTTAAGGGATAAAAGAAGAATTGTTGAAGTTCAGTTTTAGAATAAAGAATTTTAAGAAACTCTAGGTAAATTAGAAATATCATGTTTATTAAAATGTTATGGAGGGGAATTTTGATTTGGCTTTTCATAAAACATTCTAATTATACTTTCAAAATTTGGGGGAGATACGGTCAACTTTAGGAAATGTATTGTAATTGCTTCATTCTTTGACATATAACACCTTGTAATTTCAGAACTAATACGAGATCTTTGGAGCATGCTCTACCTTTAGAAAAAGAAAAAGAAAATAGTGATTTGGTGACAAACTATTAAAATCTAAAGGTAGACAGATGAACATTCAATAAAAGAAAGTCTAGATTTAGCTTCCTGCATCCAGGCAATTTCACTTTTTCAGGCCCCTTAAAAACAAATAATACCTATCACATTCATTTGCTTTAACTTTTCAAAGCACTTTCAGTTCACGATTTTCTTTTATTCATACAACTTTGTGAAGTAAGAATGACAAGTCGCCATCATTGGCAGCTGAGGAAATTGAGGAACCCAGCAGATAACAGATCACCGAAAGTCACAGTGAGAGCTAGTGAAAACTGCTTTCAGGTCACCTAATTCTCTTCTGAGATGTTTCTTCATTAGACACTTCTGTGCAAAAAATAGAATTCACTCTAGCTGTTTGAATAGAAAAGGCATTTATTAAAGGATGTTAGGTGTCCCCCTAATCTCCAGAAGGACCAGTGAGGCAGACTTGCAGACTACCCAGCCCAGATCAACACCTAAGTCAGACCCAGTGACTAATGTGCTAGGTCAGACCTCATTACCTTTGTTTTTTGGCTTAAAGGGCAAATGTTGGACACTAGAAGACAGGACCTCGGTCACTATGATCCTAAAAGACCCACACCAGCACAGTCTCCCTCAACGAACCAAAAGGTTCCCTGTAGCTTCTGCTTCATTGTTCTGCCTTTTTCTGAACAGACAGGTCACTCCAGAGCATATGATTAGCAGAGTCCAGTCACTTATTTGAGCTTACATTCATAATGGGGGCAATTCCCCAAACATAAAAATGAAATTTAAAAAGGAGTGAATAGCCTCAACAAGGCAAGGTACATGTCACAAAGCATTCTTAAAATCATTGTGAGTCACTGAATGACAGTGGTTTGGGGGTTGACAGGGATCTTTTAAATTGCCAATATTTTCCAAATTTTAGCCATGACTCATTAGAACATCATAAAAATCAATGTAGTGTGCTCCATAGTTTTAAAAATTAAAATAGAATTGAAAATACCACTATGGATTGCACTTAGGGAAGGTAAGTACTGTCTGGTGAAACTTTTGTCCTAATTGTATATGTGTGTCTACATGTCTCTATATATGTATATGTACAATATATATGTATTCATACATATGTATAATATATATTTATATTTGTATATATAGTGTGTGTGTATATATATACATATATATATATATATTTTTTTTTACATTGGGGCTTGGAGTACATCCCAAGCCCCAATGTAAAATGTATTTTTTACTGTGAGTCGTGGTGAATATAAAAAATTGAAAAATGCTAGTCTAATCCAATCTCTTCATTTTACATTTAAAGGAGAAAAAATAAGGCTCAGAGAAATCAAGTACCTTGCTCTGGCGGTTAGCATAAAGCTGGAATCAAGATGCAGAAAATCTCTCAGTCCTACTCTGCATTATAAGGACATTATCTATCACCTAGAAGAATACTTCCCATTTCCTATGTAGATCTTCTCCTACATTAGCCTTGTTGTGGTAATTAAATGTATTTCATAATTAGTAAATCACAAAAATATTGTAAATTTTATAGTTGCATTTGGAGTGAGGCAGTAGTTAATTGTTACCACTTGCTGTAGTTAATACTAGTCTTAACACCATTCTGCATTTTAACTCTGGAAAGACAGCTAACCTCTGCTATTTTAAAGATTTTTATGTTGGCAGATATGTTAAGAATTGCAGGTGACACATTGTACTAGTTACTATAAACAAATTTTTAAAGAAAATAATTTTATTTTCAATAAATAGAAGGAATTTTAAAGTTGTAATCTGCCATACTGAATGAAGATATATCATTGAAAATATTTCTTTTCTTGCTAGTTCTCTGCTATGTTTGTTTCTATCAAAACATTAAATACATATTCCAAAAAAAGTTTCTTTGATTTGAAATAAAATTTGAAAAACAAAAGCTTCTCAACAGTTTCTCTAAATGTGCCCAATTAATGATACCTCTACACTTAAAAAATTTGAATTACTAGAAACAAAGTACTTAAACTTCATGGATATTTTTATATTAAGGGGTAAGAGTTATACAAATAATATATAAATATTTTTAAAAATAATATAGATTTTACTTTTCCAGTCCTCATTTTAACTGAATTTCTAAAAATTCTATTTCTAAATAGCCATGAGCCAAAGATTAAGCCAGCTTGCAATATCTCTATCTTCAATAATAAAGAGGTTCATCAAGTCTTTTTGCACTGTTGCACACCACTGTGTATTTTATAAACAGAAATTTAATATAAATACTTCTATTACACATTAAAACCTAATTGCTTTTAAGATTTTGATGATAAAGAGGGTCAAAGAGGAGTAAAAAATACCAATGATTAATGCTTTAGATAATCAAAGAACCCCAATTTCCATTGTGTAGGCTTCTCCCTCCTACAGGAAAACTCAATAAATGTAGCAATGAAAAGCACAACACTTTTGCAAAGTGCACCCAGAATCTTTCTATTTGCTAACTCAGTGCCACCACCCAGATTTTGATATGGATCCTACAAGTTTACTTTTCATCACCAGTTAATATGTTTTGAACTCATACTGAAAATAGAATGCACTTTATTTTTACATGTTGTCTCTTCTCATTGCCTGTGGGAACTTGTTTTCCTTACAAAGAACATAGCTGCAAACAAAGAAGACATGGTATTTTCCTTGCCAAGGATATTTTCCTATACTGAGTGGTCCTTTGACATAGGAAGCTTACTATGACATACCAAATGTGCATGGGAAAGGGTGCAAAAGTCCGTCAGGTAAGGTAAAGAATGAGGATGAGAAATTTAGTTATCAGGGGTTTAGTGCAGTCGTTAGGAATGTTTCTTCCTCCCAGACTGTTTTGTCCCGTTCAGTGAATACTGTTTTATTCCAACATCCCTTTTCCCAACAGCCATTTAAAATAATAATGAGAAAAAAATTTTAAAGATATTTACAGTAAATGAAATTCTGTCACACATAGAGAGGGTAGGGGGAAGATGCTGATATTTTCCTGAGCATAGGATATGCTCGTTGAATATGGCACCAAACCTACTTTCTGCAGTGAATTCTTCTTACCAGCAATTGGGACAATTATTTTACTTAAATGGAAAATATTGCTACCATTCTTCTGCTACCTTAACAGCCAGAAAGCTTTTCCCAATATTGCTAATCACACTGGAGGAAGATTATAAACTCCTTTTTATACTGTGGTCTATGGCTGGTTGCCATAGCCCTCCAAAGAAAATTCAGTATTGATGTATCTCAGGACATGTTGGCCTTCTGCCCTATGTGAATTCATTCAAATTTAGAATAAAATCCAGCTGTTTAGTTTCTAATCTTGAGTTGCTTCTCGAGAAAATATGAAATCAAAAAACAAATTAAAAGTGTGGAGCTCTTCAATTTGCTTGAAAAATGACAACTAGATAGTCTTAAATAAGTTCCTTTTACTTGCTCTTATATTAGTATTTAGTGTTAAAAATTATGCCAACCAGAATAGCCAGTTAAGAAACAGCAGAAAATTCCCACATGTTTCTTAAAAATAGAGACTTTTAAAAAAATCTCATTAATGACTTTGTAAATGGTACTACCTATAGTTGGTAAGGGTGCAATCAAATAAACACTCACAGTTACTGCTGGAGGTGACATAAACTGCTACCACTTTTCAGAAAAGACAATTTGACAATATACGTGAAAAACCTTAACATGTTTGATCCTTTGATTCAGAAATTCAACTTTTAGAAACTTAGTCTAGTGAAATGTATAATTAAAGAAATGGACAAGCATTTGTGTACAAGGGTATTCATCAAAGCATTACTTGGAATACAGAAAAACTGGAAAAAACCTAAAGATACAATAGCTGGGAATTGGTTACTAAAACGATAGGCTATTCATATAATAGAATATCACACAGCCATAAGAAATATCTCATTTGAAATAAGTATGTACAAGCAAAGGAAAAAAAAAAAAGCACTGTTATCTTTCAATGCTGGGTTTCCAGGTGACTTTTACTTTTTTTCCACCAGCTTTATTGAGATGTAATTGACACATAATATTGTGTAAGTTTAAGGCATCCAATTGACTTGAAACTTTTATAAACTGCAAAATGATTACCACCGTAGTATTAGCTACCACCTCCATTCCATCACAGTTACCACTTCTTCTTTTGTGATGGAAACATTTAAGATCTACTCTCTTAGCACTTTTACTTTCTTTACTCCTTTCTGTATTTTCCAGGTGTCCTTCAGTGTAATTTTTACTTTTTAAAAGGACTTTAAAATTCATATGCTAGTAGTCGCATGGAGGGAAAAAAATTTTTTTAACTACAATTCAGTATAAATGAAATTTAATGCTCTCTTTACTATGATTATAACTTCCAAATATTTGCACCTCTTTCTGCCTCCGATAAATATTAAAATACGTAAGAGCCAAACGAGGTATGTCTTTTCAAGCTCCCTTTTTTCCCAAATGAAATCCCCCCAAATAAGACCCCCATATTCTCATGAAGCATATCCTCATTTTATTAGGCATGTCCATGTAATTTCTCCTCATAATTACAATTAGTTCTTATGAAGTTTATCTGTGTTTCATCTGCTTCTTCTCTGTGCTGGTAGGGACATAATCTTCCATCTTAAATTTCACCAGTATCTGCTTTCACTTCTTCCCTCTTGCTTCTCCTATGTTCTTGAGAGTGTATGCTACGTTCTTCAGGGTCTTCTTTATTCAGAAGGTGCCATACAAAACGGTTACATAACGCAGGCTTCATTCATATTTATAAAATTACTGATCAGATAGTTACTGCAACAATTTCCAAACAACATCATTTAACCGACAACTGCAGTGCGGTGGGTGGAGTGCGGGGGCTACAACCTAACACAATTCATTAAGGGCTCTCAGCTGGTTGACAGTCTCACACTCCAGCAGGCTCTCTGTCTCTGTCTCTGTCTCTCTCTCGCAGCGTTCCACCTTTCTGGGGCAGAAGTCAGTAACCATATTCTCCATGAGCTTCCCATGAGAAGATGTAAGGGGAGGGAGGTAGAACTAACCTACCAAATAAAAGGCAGGAGGTCACCCAACCCAACTTTAAAAGCGCTCAGAGCTCTGACGCAAATTAGACCAACGCAGGCTTTCTCTGATACCCGGGCCACCACGAAACTTCTTGAAGTCATCTGTTGTGGATTCCCCATCTTTCCTTTCCCCTCTTCCATCTTATATTGTTTTTATTGCCCCTCTCCTCTCCCCAAGTTCTGTGTTTTTCGCCCAGCACTTGCACTACAGGCATTAACCATTGTTGGCCCGTGAATTAAGCCAGTACTTGGCAGCCATACCTCTCTTGCGCCCACCAAAGCATCCATGCCTGGGTTCCTTAAAGTCTAAAATTCTAGTGCTGCCAAGTCACCTCTAAAGCGCTTCTCGGGGCTACACAGCTAAAGGGAACCTACAACCGACGAGGTGCAGCGGGGGCTCAGGTAGAGGACCCTGGCTGCAACACACCAGAATATAACTCGCAAAAGGGGGAATAGCTAGAAGACGAAAGAATGCTAGGCGGTAGAAAGATGCCCAACCTAAGCAAGCTCAGACGCGCAAGCGCGTGGCTCACGGCGCGTCTCCGTGGCCTCACCACAGCGCCTGCGCACAGGATCCCCGGAGCGGCGGGGAGAGGAGAGGAGCAGTCGGGCCTGGCGCTCCTACCGCCTCGGCAACTCCAGCCTGCAAACTCCGCCTCCTTCAGCTGCTCGCCTTCCCAAACAAGCGGGTGCGTCCCTTGCGCTCTCCGTCCATTGGCCGTTGGCCTTTTCCGTTTCCGCCCAGCCCTCCAGAGTCCACCAATCAGCTTGTGCGTTTGGGTAAGTGGCCACCTCCTAGGCCGTCGCTCCAGGTTCTCTGTCTCCTCCCGCTGCTGCCTCCGCTGCTGCCTCCTCCTTCCCCACCTCCTCCGTCAGGCGGGCGGCTGCGGGGGCCCGAGGGGCGGCGGCGGCGGCAGCGATATGGAGCCGGGGGCCGGCGGCCGAAGCGCTGCTCGCGGGCACGGGGCCAGGCCCCCGAGCATTCCGCCGCCCAGGGAGCAGGAGCGGAAGCTGGAGCAGGAGAAGCTCTCCGGGGTGGTAAAGAGCGTCCACCGGCGGCTCCGCAAGAAGTACCGGGAAGGTAAACAGCGAGCTGAGCGGGGGGAAGGGGAGGCCTCGTCGCCCCCAGCCCCTTGTCAACCGCTCCCCTCCCCCCAAGGGGCCACCATTACAACCTGAAGGAGCTGCACGTCAGCCCCTGCTAGGGCCGCTCTCCCAGGTCCGAACGCCCCCTTCTCGGTCGAGTACTCGGTCGGCGTCAGGCGTGCTCCTCCCGCCCCCTTTTCTTCGAGGGCCCTTCAGGAGAGTTCCAGGCCTGTGGAGGAGCCGAGTGCCCACCTCCCCCATCCCCTGTCCCCAGCCGGGGTGCTGAGATTGTTGTCACCACACACACAAGCACGTAAATCCTCTCACAGGAGGCGGAGGTCGCTCGCTGCGAGAGACATGAAGCTAAAACACGAAGGCAGGTAGAATCCATTCGAGAAAGACGAACTGAAAGAAGCCCGAGTTACCCTTCGCTGCCTCGCGCCTGATGAGCCTGTTTGATTTGCTGCCCCGTCAGACCCCCTTCCTAGTACCTAATTCCTGCGGCTTTAGCCCGGGCCGGAGCTTCCTCGCATTGGCTTCCAGGGCTGCGAAGTCAGCAGGCCTTAGAGCTGACTAGACTTCACCTTGTTAAAAGGGGGAGGGGTTCCATCCTTGCTCCCCCCCCCCCATTCTTCAAATGCTGCATCTTAGGGTTTATTTAGGCGGGAGAGGAAGAGATCTGGGGCAGGTTCTCAAAATACTGTTTAGATTTGACTAATCCGTAACTACCAAGCCTCCTAAGGATACAGACCCTGGTGAAGCCGGCCGTCGCTGGGAACCCCTCTTATGGAAGGTCTTGAGCAAAGGAAGAAGCCATAGTAGCTTTTGCTTGGGCCTGAGGAAGGTTTATAGTTGGGATCTACAGTTATCCTTGGTATTTTAAAATATAGGCTTTTTTACAGAGCTATTTTATAAGAAACTAACAGTGAAAATTCTCAGTTTTATCATGCGCTCAGGAGACATTTCTTCTAAAGATCAAAACGAGGGATAACTTTCTTCTGTCTTTAGCTTAATTGCAAACAAAAGTCGGCAGTCTTATACTTAGTTAAGTTAGGATTAGAAGCAAAATTATGACAGTGAAGGAACAGATAGGTAAGATCATGTTACTTTCGAGTTACAAACACTTTTCAATTACTCTGGAAGATAAAAACTAAGTGTCTTTTGTTCTCTTGAGTGTAGGTGATGTGTTTCATTTTTCAAACTTTAAGAGTTTTTTCCCCTTGGCAACTCAAGCCTCAGTTTTTAATAGCTGCTTAAATAGTCCTCCTCAAAGCTAGCCTATAGTTATTGTTTAATAGGTAGCAATAGAAAGAGACTTATCGGGCATACTGAGATGTTAAAATTTGTTTTTTAAAAGAATGCTTTAAACCCCAACCCACAATTTATTCAATAAAATGAGTAGTTACCATAGCAATCGTTGCATCATTCTTGATATTCAGAGAGTGCACTTACATAATGGCATTCAGTGTAGGTTCTTGTGTTGTTTGGAGAAATGAGCAAATAAAACGGACACACTTTAATTTATCATGCTATTTTGCATAAACTTAAGCAAGTACATCTTTTTAAAGAAAAATGGGTAGCATATAATTCAGTTTCCATTTTTACCTTTTTATAATTATTATTCATTATTAACTTATTCATAAATGAATATATTCCACTTAATATACTACTAATGTGTCATCATGCGTTCAAGAGCTGTTTATATTTTCTTAGTTCTCACATGTTGAAACATGTCTTTAAGCCTGAATATTAACCAAGGGAACACTTGTTTATAATGAGAATTAGTATTTGGAAGTTACGAGAGCTAGAACAGATACATGTAGTACATAAGTGAATGATCTAGTGTGCTTTAGGGCAGGTAAAGTCCTGGCAGTTTGTAAACATGAATGAGACTGTTCTTTAGGCGTTTTAATGCCCTGAATTCCACCAGTGATCTAGACTTCTCTAGGCTTTACTCTAATGATATACAAAGCCCCATCAGTGAATTAGCAAAGTAAAAGATCCTAAAGAGTCTGCCCTTTCTACCTTTATTTCTGACCTGTAGGTCAAATCTTAGTTGTGATTTGACAAAAATCCATGAAAAGGCCATCTGTGAAAAAGTCTGATTATGCACATAATAATACCAAAGAAGTAATTTTTAGTGCTTTCCTTTGAGGTCTTAGTATCATTATCATATCATTTGCAAAGTCATCTCTGGTTACAAAATAATAATATAAATGGTGCTTAGGTTCTAGGTCAGGTTACAAAGGCCTGTTTGATCAGTAACATGCCTGCACTGTAACACCAATAACTATGGAAACTTTACTCCTTTTATAACAATATTCCTATCAGAAAATGCAGTGAAAATTCCAGCTTAGAATCTTGGAATGTTAAACTAGAAGGAACTTTAGCATTTATCAGTGATTCCCAAACATGGATAAACAATAGACTTATATGGGTGCCTTTTAGAAAATTACTCCATTCCACCTCAGATGTACAGTTTCAGAATCCCTATCAGTGGTGCTTGGAAATTGGTCAGCCAGATTTTGGACTGGTAATCTAAACTACTTCCTTTTTACACATGAGTGAGCTGAATCCTAAAAATAGTAAAATAACTTGCTTGAAGTTTGGATAGTTTATCATTAGCACAGAACGTATTTTATGGGAATAATGTGTTTTTCTTTCCAATTCAAAGCCTAATGGTGTCTCCAAATGTTGGAGTGGTAGGGAAAATGGGAAGCAGGACGTAGCCCTAGAATTTGTGTTGGGTAAGAGGATGTAAACTGACGGGGATGGGGCAATCCATGGGATAGGTATGGTTCGCTGAGTTAGGGCTATGTGAGATGTGGGTTTCTTAAGGAGTTTTGGCAAAGAAGGAAATAAGTTGGGGTAGAATAAAGAAGGAGGCAAAACATTCACTGGATAGTAAAGACAGGAGTGAGACCTGGATAATGAGTGTAGGGTTGGATAATATAGTTTTCCCTTTCCTTATCTCTGGTAGTGGAATTGAACATGAAGCAGGAATAAGATTGAAAATAAGATTTTTCTGATGTGGTAGAAAAAGGTTTTTCTCCATCCTTCCCAGTCCATTTGTCCAAACTGATGCTTGTTGTGGCAGTGAGCAGGCTTGGGGTAGGGGGTAGTGGATAGGATTGTAAAGACTAGCAGGTAAGTTTAATGTACTCTTTTACCACTTTTCCCCTCTCTGCTCCATTTTACTGCCTGTCCTGTGTCACCACTTAAGAGATCCTTTCTCTATTTGTATAAGAGTAAAGTGAGAACTGGAGATAAACGTCAGTGTTCCAGGCAGTGCTGATATCTGAAGTAGTTACCAAAAGGAAATGGTAGGGAAATGTTTAGCAATGGTGATGAGAAGGGGTGTTTCTGGTGTCAGCCATTTATAGATAAGGGACAGTCTTTTAGACTGAGTTTATATAAATGGAAATATGCTTGCAGATGTAGGTGTTTTCTTTCTTTGCTATACAGAATTTTCAAAATAATGGCCTTGATACAAGCCAAAAATATTTAAAAATATATCATAGGATTGGAGACAGCTTTTAAATAAGAAACAGCTAGTTTTTCTTTCCAAACAGGGAGTTTGGAACAGGGAGTCATTGTTTAATCAAATCTGCCTGATAAGTACATATCCAATTGAGAACTGAAGTAGAGCCGTGTGTATTTTCAGTTCACTTTGTATGATTTTTTCCATAATCCTAGTCACATAATCTTATTCCTGTAATGATTGTTATTATGTTTGGCATCTCTTTTTAAATTGAAAGTATCCGTGTAAAAACTACAAGAAAATGTAAAGGCTACAGCTGTTAGGAATAAAAGTATGATCCCCATTCCTTAGTTTTGATTTTTTAACTTATCTTGTGAATGTCTTTACTTTAGCAATTTTCATCAACTTAATTAAGTCTCTGAATTTACTTATTCTGTATGCCAAAACAGGTTAAACAAGTTTGTCACATATACCCGTGTAGGTTATCAATCAGACAAAAATAAAAACGCACGTTACCCTGTTAACAGTGATATTCTCAAAGTCATGGTTTAATGGGAGATCTTTATTATACTTTTCTACATTAAAAAAAATCTTATTAGTAGCAATGATAATATTATAAAAGTGGTTAGAGTACGTAAGACAGATTACTGATACTGAAACAGAAAAGGAGAACACAGAGTAGGTTGGTTCTGTAGACTAAGTCTGGAAAACATTGTTACAAAGGTTAACAGCTGTGAGCAGCATTTTAAGAGTCAACTACTAAATAGCCTAGTTTAGATGTTTAATTCTTACTGATTATTGAAATTATTCTTCCTTGTTTGAGACAAAGGGTGAGCTAGAATAGCAGTTTAGGATAAGCTGAAAAATACATTTGTGATTGAGTTTTCTTTAGCATACATCTAAAATGAGAATTGTAGGGGGGAAGGAAAAAAACATTTGAATTAGAAATAATTTTAAACTAAAACCAAAAGGTCTAAAAATGAAAGAATAAATGTATCGTTAGAGTTTTTCCTGAAACAAAGTTTTGAAATTGTTTTTAAAATTAGGATAACAGACTATGTGGGTTTTTTTTTTTTTTTTGCGGTACGCGGGCCTCTCACTGTTGTGGCCTCTCCCGTTGCGGAGCACAGGCTCCGGACGCGCAGGCTCAGCGGCCATGGCTCACGGGGCCCAGCCGCGCCGCGGCATGTGGGATCTTCCCGGACCGGGGCACGAAGCCGTGTCCCCTGCATCCGCAGGCGGACTCTCAACCACTGTGCCACCAGGGAAGCCCAGACTATGTGTTTTTAACTGAAATTTTCTATTTTTTTTTTCCTTTGGTGGCTTTCAAAACTGTTTCAAAATACTGACCAACTCGATGACCCCAAGGCACTTTTCACAGGTTCTCCTTGTTTTACTTTTTTTTTTCTTGCGGTACGCGAGCCTCTCACTGTTGTGGCCTCTCCCACTGCGGAGCACAGGCTTTGGACGCGCAGGCCCAGCGGCCATGGCTCACGGACTCAGCCGCTCCGCAGCTGGGGCACGAACCCGCGTCCCCTGCATCGGCAGGCGGACTCTCAACCACTGCGCCACCAGGGAAGCCCTTTTTTACTTTTTTATCAAGTGAAGTTTTACTCTTTTTTCTTTACATGGTCTTTTCTGATTCTGATATAGAATCTGAAAATGCTGGGTTTTTTGGTAGAATCTTTGCTCAATCAACAAAATAAGGTGAAACGTGTCCACAGAAATGCTTGTTAACTTGGCCCTAGGAGAGTTTGAACTGCCATTCTAGCAGGGGGAACAAAAATGAAAAGAGTTTAATAATTAGTAACACTAAAAGATAAAGGGAACATTGATAAACAGTCAGCTCAGTGAGGTACACATAGTATATTAACTATTTGATTTCTAGTCATCTTTGTATCTTTTTAGGAATTTTTTGTATTTAAAAAGGTACGGTAAAACTAAAAAGTATTGGTATAGATCCTTTGATTGTTTTGTGGGAAAAAATATAACAACAAATGCAGTGGATATTAGCCTTGATTCCACATCAGTATCATCTCTGGAACTTTGTGGAACACAGGCATCTGTATTATTTAAAAGCTCCATAGATTATACAGTGGACAAAAGGGTTGAGGAACACCTAGCTAAAGTACTCTAGATTGGAGTAGGAAGGATCTAGAAGAAAGCAGATCAGCTAGGAGACTCTTACACTAATCTATTTTTTAAAGGTGAATAATAGCATAAATAACAGTAGTGATCATGAAAATAGAGAAAGGTAAGTCAAATAGTCAAACATAAGTCGAAGTCAAAGTGAGCAGTTTTAATGAAGGTAAAGGGGAAAAGAGTCATTGATGATGCCAAGATTTCTTGCCTGGAAAAATATAAATAGCCATTTCCATCCAGTTTGGAAATGTCTGTGTTGAGGTGGGAGCAGGGAGAAAGGAGTAGACAGGCAGGTTGGCTTGTCATAGGGATAGTGGTAATGATTTAGTTTGGAATGTATCCCTTGGAAGTGAAGGATTGGAAGCTCTCTCTTGAAGTTGTAGCTTTGAGGGCAGATGAATGACCCAATGGAGTGATGGTAATGTATAACTGAGGACAGATCCTTGGAAGATACCAGTAGTGTCCAGTTTTACGTAAGTACTGCCCATTCTACCGTATGCTCCCATGGCACAATTGCCTTGCTTTTATCATAGTTATCACTTATCAGTTCACTTGTCTTTCTCACTGAATTTAGTTACTTGAGTAGGACTCTGCCTTTTATCTTTGTATCCCTAGTACCTAGCACCTTGCCTTGTAGATTTAAGGCACACACACACAAAAGAAAGAAGCTGATATACATATTTCCTTATAGTTTGAGTCTAATCTTTTTGTATTCATAACTTTAAAATTTTAACTTTGGATACAAACTTTTTGTAATGAATTTATTGTCATATCTTTTAAAGTGAGTATATTAGATTAATTTAACCTTTTGAAAATGGTCCAAATTATCATTATTAGTATCATTCCATTTTTTTATTAAAAAAACTGAATAGTGGCAAATATAGATTAAAAAAATTTTTGTTCTCAGAAAATGAGAACTAATAAGGATATAGTGTGTGGTATAATGTGTCTCTGTGTGTGTTGGTATAAGAAGGTGATAATTTTGTGTATGTGTATATATATTATATCCTCTAATTTCACACACAAAATTTTGCAACCCCAATATCAATTGCCTAAACTTTGGAGGTGAAATTTGTACTTGTTGTAAAATCCAAACATCTGAGAACCACTGATCTAAACTGTACTAATTTATTGTGCTTTAAGTGTAGGTATATTGATGCTCATTGCAAGGGTTATTTTAGAACCCCATGCCTTTAGAGGGACATCTGAGTATCCCCTATTCTCATTTATACAGAAATTGCTCTACTTATATAGAAATTCCTATTCCCGTTTATATAAAAATTTAAGTCCCAGAAGTTTCTCCATAAGTCCTTTGCTTACACTAAACAAGAGATCTGTGTGGTGGTACACATTTCGGTAAAGTTGTTTCACAGGGGAATAACAGATACTGATGCCATTATTTCTAACTTCTTGATTTTTTCCATCTCTTGTACAGGATGTGTTCAAAGTTTTACATTTCAATTAACTTTTTTATCATAAATATGTTTATAGTAAGAGAGTGCTCCATGCACAGAAGATGCACCATGGGCCAAACTGTGTTTATAAATGTGAACTTTAATCTATGCAGTGTTTTGTTTTTTAATTAAATTTTTGACTCTTCAGTTTGCCCCAGGTCTCAATTGCTCTGTGTATTATTTCACCAGACTTTTGAGTTTACAGTCTTGCCATAGACCCATGGCTTTAAGCCATGGCTGCACAGTGGATTCATTTGGGGAGCAGTGAAATAAATGACCAGTTCCCACCTCAGACCAATTAAATGAAACTTCTAGGGGATTCCAGTGTGCAGCCAGAGTTGAAATCACTGCCAGAAATCTAACAAATAATGCAGTTGCAGAGAGAAAATAACTGCGTTTGACTGACAAAAGACCATTTGTTTGTGGCTAGTAGAGTCAGTGTACTTTGCTTTAGTGCAAAGCTTTGTTCATATCCATGAAAGTTTATAAATTAAAAACTCATAAAGAGAGGCAAGGTGGTATAGCGGTTATGAGCATGGACTTAGGCACTTGACTGCCAGGTTTGATGTGTACCCTTGAGAAAGTTACTTAATCTCTCTATACTTCAATTTCCTTATCTGTAAAGTAAAATATCTGCCTCAATGGGTTGGTATTAGAATTAAATGAATTAATATTTGTAAAGTACTTAAAACAGTATCTGGCACATAGGAAGCATTACTTGTGTTAAATACATAATTTTAAAAATTAAAGGTGTATCTGTAGCTACCACCTGGATGCATTAAGGGCATTGAAGATTGAATGGTTTCTGGAATTTGTATCTAGACTATTCTATAGTGTCTTTCTTCTTCAGTACTAGGATTGCTGTAGTGTTTTTTCTTTTCTTTTTTTTCTTGACCCATTTGCTTTTTGTATTTCTAACTTTTTTTGTGAAAGGTCCAACCTTTTTAGCACATTAGAATACTGAGTTTTTCCCCTTATCAGAGAAATGACTAGTCGCAACACGTTAGGTGTAAGATGCAGGTTTTCAGGTGGTTCGTTTGTTTGATTCTCAGGAGCTGCTTCAACACCAAACATCTTGGATGTTTTTGTCCCACCTCTATGTGTGTCACTATATCAGATGCTCAAGAATACTGAGAAAGCTGGTCTGTGTGTGGTTTAACTATGTTCGTGAGACAATCTTGTCCTGATCACTTTGTTTTAATGTCTTGGAATGGCTGCTGAACTTGTTTCCACTTGGTCATGAGTTTCTCTGCTTACTTCATATTAGAGAAAATGACCTTTAAATGTTCTTTGAACTTGAATTTGGTAATCTGGTCATCTATTTGGTAATATACCTAAGTAAAAGTGAAAATTTTCTGAATTTCTAAAAGTTTAAGACTTGTTTGTGATACTCAAGGTAACTCCTTGTTTTTGTTTTCAGAGTATTTGATGACCCTCAAATTTAATGAAATACAGTTTTTATTTTGTAACTCTTGCTGTGTTCACAGCACGTCTTATTTTAAAATGAAATTTATTGAGGTACAATTTATATACAATAAACTACACACAGTTAAAGTATATAATTCACTGGGTTTGACAGATGTATACACCCTATATTCTTTTAGCACAATCAAGACACAGAACATTTCTGTTGCCCCCCAAATTTCCTCGTGCTCCTTTGCAGTCATTCTCTCACTCTACTCTTGGTCCCACTGATCTCTTGTCCCTGTAGATTTGTTTTCATATTTTAGAATTTTATATACATGGAATCATGTGATAGCTTCTCCATTGCATTGTACGCCACTTAAGGACCACAATAGTGCAATGTTAATCTTTGGTATTGTGACTCACAAGGCTAAACTGACAAGAATGACATGCTATTCTTATCTTAAATTGGCCTCAGATTTACACTTGCTAAATGTCTTACTTTCTGTGCTTTATATTCTGTCTTTTTATACTGAGAATTAGAATAGAGTTATTGAAAAAATAATATTATTTCTAATGTACTTCTAAACATCAAATGGTCCTAGCATGAAAAAATGCATGAACCTTAGCACCTCTTATTCATTTTATTCATTTACAAGTAATTTTTTATCTATGTAATGTGTTACCAATAATTTATTCTTAACCTTATAGATTTTCCAAAAAGACCCATGTACTATAATCGAAGAATTTAATAGATGTGATTGTGTTTCCACTTGCAAGTTTGGTTGTTTTTTTTTTTTTTTGACAATAATGTGAAGTGAAAAAAAATGATAAGTTAGCTTAAAACAGTGGAGAGATTCTCCAGAAAATTGACTTTGAACCTATTGGTTTCCTAAACGTCTCGTAACTAATATTTTGAGAACACTGTTTGAAGTATTCAAATTTTACTGCTTATTCATCACTATTATCTATTGACAGTTATGAACTGTAATTTGAATTTTACTCTAGCAACTATTTAATTTGTAATTTTTGGTGTTTCTTATAATTTTTTTTTTTTGTTTGCCGTACGCGGGCCTCCCACTGTTGCGGCCTCTCCCGTTGCGGAGCACAGGCTCCAGACGCACAGGCTCAGCGGCCATGGCTCACAGGCCCAGCTGCTCCGCGGCATGTGGGATCCTCCCGGACCGGGGCACGAACGCGTGTTCCCTGCATCGGCAGGTGGACTCTCAACCACTGCGCCACCAGAGAAGCCCTTCTTATAATTTTTGAGCACGGTGAAAATTTAAATGTTTTCTCCCCCATTAATGGGGTACCGTGATTAACTTCTATAGCTTATATAAATCAAAAGTAGTCTTTGCCTTTCAATTTATACTTTCTAATGGGAAAAATCACACCTGGTTTTAATAGAAAACTCTTTATATAAACAAGTGACAGAGTACTATAAGGATGGCAACTGCATATGGGGGGAATTGTAAGATGATCAAATGGGAGGCAGGTAAATCCTCTTGAAGAACATGGGAATTCAGTTATGTTTTGAAGGCATGAGAGAGGTTAATTCAAAAAGGAAGAATAGTATCCATTCTAAAGAGTATCCATTCTAAAGAGACAGTTTAGAGATTCCATTGGTTCACCTGAGTTTGGACCTGTAATACAGCTGTTCTTGAGCAACAATAAATAACTCCTTAACTTATTACACTTGGTTCTTACAAAGACACCTGCAGTCAAAGTAATAATATCTTAAACTAATCACAAAATTCTTAAAAATGGTATTTTTTTTTAACAGCTCTATGACATATTTATTTTATAACTGGAAGTTTGTACCTTTTGACCCCCTTCACCTATTTTGCCCACTCCCCTACCCTCTGCCTTTGGCAACTACCAGTCCGTTCTCTGTATCTATGAGCTTGCTTGGTTTTTTTTTTCCTTCTTAGATTCCATAGAACTTTGTCTTTTTAATCAACTAATGAATGTGCTATTTTTTCCTAGTTATTGTCTTTTCATAGGAAGTAACTTATATTTATTCTTTAGTTGTTGCATATGTTTGTGAAGGTGAGTTTAGTCAATAATTATGGTATTATTCCTGACAGTAGGACCAAGCTTCAGAATAATTTGGTTCATCCGATTTCCATACTGAATTTGGTTTGGCAACTTTAAGTTGGCATCACTTGTGTTTTGAATTATTAATTAATTTTTTAATAAGTGTTTTTAAAAATTTAAATGTAAAGAGAATATAATGAATAGAAGTCATGTTAATGTGAACTTCATTCTAGAATTTTATGAGACCATCAGGTGACTTTATCTTTAAGACCTGGCAGAGCTTTAAGTTGATCTTAAAATGATGTATTTGAACAAATGAATACTGATTCCTTCTCTAGATTTATTATTTTAGTCTGACTATAAAATGTTTATTAACTATTAATTTCAAGTTAGGCTGCAGGGCATATATATATTTAATTGTGCTTTCTAAATATAATTTTTTAATTGCCCAGACTTCTCTGTGTTAGGGCAAATTCGAATGTATGCATTAATTAGAGATTTTCCTCTCCTTCTCTCCATTTCCTTCTCTTCACTTTGCCCCTCCCCCCTTTTCTCTCTCTCTGTCTCTCTTTTTAACTAAGATACATTCATATTTTTATAGGATGCCTGTAAGAAATAAGTAAGGAAATAGATTATTAATCACAATGATTTTGAGTCATCACAAATACCAATATATAAAAATCATTATAAAGCTAATTATTAATTCATTGAGACCTCTGATTGATTGAATTTTAATACTTAAGCATTTCTTGTTCTGTTGAGTAGATCTTTGATGCAGACCTCAGGAAGTTCTTAGTTCTTAATTTACCTTTCGATAATGAATAAGTATTTCCTTTTAAATAAGACAGTCTTTTAAATATTGGTTGACCTAATAACTAAAAGATAACAACCACCAAAAAATCCTCAGAATTGAGTTTTAACATATTTTTTTGCATATGTAGTTTGACCAAGTTAGCAGCAGAGTTTTGAATTTGTATACTGGGCACTGGTGAACTTTAACTTTTTTTGACTTCTGGAACCCAAATCATAAATTATTTTGAAAATACAGTGATTAAAAGGTAAATAGCACTATTTTGAATACTGTAAAAACAAATAATGGGCTATTATGAAAAAATACTGAATTTTCCCATTCTGTTTTCAATAAATTTATTTATTTTAAAAATAACCTTTCAAGGGTATTCTGGAAAGTGGAATTTCTGAAGGCTAACTATATTTTTTGTTCAACTTTGTAACCACCAGACATATAACATAGTGTATACCTAGTAGTTGGGGTTTGATACTTTTTGTTGAATAAATACATGATTTAAAAGTTCTGGGTCCAGAATGGCTTACATGGACCATAGTGAATATGTCAGGTTCATATCTCTATTAGAGCAGATACCACATTTTAATACATCTTCTCCCCTTCCTTTGATGCCAGTGCTTGCTCGTTAACTTTATTATTCTCTATAGTGTTTGACCTAGAGTATTTTCCCAGCAAATCTGTTGAAGGAATGAAAAGTATGTACAATTGCATTAGTTTCAATTATATATTAAGTGTACTGACTTTATTAATCACGTTAATCTCAGTATCAGCATATTTAGAGAATCTGGAGACTCTTAAATGTTAGTGAAAACATTAAATAGATGTTTACAATCAGTTTGATAGGCTTACAGACAAAATGTGAATCCTTCCTCAAAACTTTAGTAGAGCAGATAGTAAGCCTTAAAACTACATAAAAAATTGAAGTATTTAAAGAGAATTTTGAGTGTGAGAAACTAGAGGTCATCTAAAAAGCTGAAGGGCAATAGGTTTCCACATATATATAAACTCGTCTTTGTATCTCATAACTAGTAGAATAATTCTAGGGTAAATTGAGTTTCACAGTATACGATGTTATAGTAAGGACTCTGAGAATTTATAGTAGATGCCTTTGGCGGCTCACAGCATACCATTGGTCCTTGGGTGTGGTGGACAAACACTGTGAGCTCAGAGGCACTTGACCCCGACGGAGTCCCATTTTAAATGTGTGTTGCTTTCTTTTCTATTTTTCACCTTTTTCCAACACTGATGGAGCCCACTGAGGGAATCCCCTTTTTCAGTGCCTAAGTGTAGACTTAGAGGTACAGGTTGTTAACAACCCTCAGTTAATGGGGGATAGTAACTGATAGATAAATGCTCCAGCCTCCCATCCTTTAGGTATACAATTCCAGAGGCTTTCTGTATGCTTCTGTGCTGCCCACAGCAGCAGCCTCAGTAATGCACCCTTGTATTAGCATTTTCTCCTCCCTTAACTTGTTCTCCCCACTCCCTCACTCCTGTTTCATAGGGTTCCCTCCTAAATAGACTACTTGAACCCAGGTCCTTGTCTTAAGTTGTACCTTCTGTAGAATCTAAACTAAGAAGTCTTAAAAAAAGGAAATCTGTTTAAGTATGTTAAACATAGCTTTTCCTGAACGTATTTGATCTTAAAACTTTTGTTTGAATGACTTCGATTACCAGAAAATGTAGTAAATTTATGTATTTATTTATAATATGTACATTACATAAGACAGTGAAACTTACATATTCAAACAAAGGGCCTTTTAGAGTTGACGATATCCATCTCAAAAAAAGATAAAGCACCTTTAAAATAATACTGTACCTTAATGAATCATTTGACATCAAGTCTGATAAGTAAAGTCAGGAATAGTCTTATGAACATCATAGGTTTATTAAGGTATCATTAATCAAAGTATTTGTTTCAAAGACTTTACTTCCTGTAGTCCTACTTAGATACTTGATAAATAACTACATCTGAAAGATGTTACTAAAACTGAGGGGTTTTTCTTTGAGAATGTAGAAAAAGTTGTTTGCCTGCTTGTTTTCAGTGGACAGTTGTTGCCAACCTGCTGTATAACAAATTGAGAGCCCTGTCACTACACAAATATTAGTGATTAATGAAAATATTATTGTATAAGAACATAACCATGAAAAAAGAGAAAGCTTTTCATTCTTTTGGGGTTTAAAGTCAATATTCAGACCAAGGCTGAGACTGATACATATTCATCTTAACTGAGCATTGTGAGTGTGAGGGCATATTTGTACCCGTATTGCTCTTTCTGGTATTGGTCAAACTAGAAGACTAATAGTTTGGTTTTCAGCTCAGTATGTGCTGGGCTAAGTGCTTAAAATAACCAGTAAAGTTTTTCAAATTTTGAATAGATAAGTGTTGTTAAATTTGAACTATTATAATTCCTTTTCTGTTAAAAAAAAAACCAACTCTTAAATACTGGAATCTAATTGTCTCACCTGGGGAGAGAACTTGAATATAATTATCATCCCCAAATTTGGTTGTTGTATTTATGTTTTTAAGTTTATTCTGTCGCTAAACAATTGCCTATATTTGAACATGTGGCAAGAGAACCTAGATTATGTCTAAGAACATTGATTGAAGCCAACTTGATAATTTTTTTTACTCTTTTACCTTTACAATTATGTAAATGTTATTTATTTGACTGTGGCATATTCATACCTTTCTTTATCAGAACTCACATTGATTTTTCAAATTAAATATGATGACTGATCTAATTAAAAAAGAAAAAAGGTAGTAGCTGGAAGTAATGCTGTGGCCAGATAATGTAGTCAGCTTATAATTTTTATTCATCTTATAAAGACTCAAAACTTTGGAGAGTTTTCCAAGGTAATTTCTCTAGCAACGTTTTTGCACTAGGATTATAATTTTTTAAGTGTAGTATGCCTACAGCAAGTCCAAGTGTATCAATACACAACCATTTAATTTGCATGCTAATTTACGTTGCCATCTCACTTATCAACCCCTTTTAATATAGAAAACTGATAAATTTGTAGAGATCCAAGAAAATAACAGACAAGAAGAAGGATTAAGTGGCTTCTCTGTTGCTGCAAGGTCGTATTGCCCAATGGTAGCAGGACAATTAATGTTTGAATGCCCAGCCATACTTGTCCCCTACCAGGATGTTTTTGGTTTATAAATTGATAACTTGTATATGTCTACTTGTATTTATTAGTTTTATTCAGCTTCACAAATCCATCTGTTTAAAATGGTAAAATTTATTTGGTTATCAAATCATCATGGTTAAAATGATGGATCCAATTTGCATAAAGGAACTTCGAAAATTATGAAGTTTAAACTTCATAGAATTTTACTTCATGAGTTTGCTTTTATTCGTCTTTAAATAATTGTAGATTATGCTGAAGCTTTTAGGAGCCTGATGTATTTTAAGTCAACTTAATTTAATTTTTTCCTTGTTTTTAGTGGGAGATTTTGATAAGATCTGGCGAGAACATTGTGAGGATGAGGAAACACTTTGTGAATATGCTGTTGCAATGAAAAATTTGGCAGATAATCATTGGGCAAAAACTTGTGAGGGCGAAGGTCGTATTGAATGGTGTTGTAGGTGAGTGTTTTTATGAACTAACAGTTTTGGTTTCTAATGTATTATTTAAATTCTTAAGTCTAAGTAATGCCATATATGATTCATTGTACCAAAATAGAAATGTTTTAAAACAGATGATGTCTTTTAAATAGCTTCTTCCCATTGCCTCACTTTCTCTGTTTATTTCATTCACCTTTTTTTAATCAAAATGTTTTTCTTTGATATAACTTAAATTTCTTTGTTTCAACTTTTTAAATGTATAACTTTAAATACATTTGTTTAATTAAGCATTGGTACATTTAAAATATGAGATTTAGCACTTGACTCATCATTAATAAGTTATAGTATAGAAATTTCTTTAGATAATTATATTTGGATTCAAGTAAAAATGAATACTTTCCATTCTTTAAAGCTGAAAACATCTTAAAAGTTTCCAAATCCTGAATTTTTATATGTGATTCAGGGTATTCCAGCACTTATATTGACTTTGGATAATGTTTATTTTCTCATAGCAGAGCTTCTAATTTTAAAAACATCAGAAAATGGAATACTGCTGATCATTTCTCTCAAGTGGTAAAATAATAAGAATGAATTTGTATATTGACTGAATTTAAAAATCAATTCCCAGAAAACAAAACATTATCTTTCTGCTTGGACAATAAGTTTATGGTAACTTTAGGTTTATATTTCATTTCAATTATCTTTTATTCAAAGTTTCTGTTTTGATTTCATTTAAAAGTTATATAATAGTGCCTATTTCATTTATTCAATAAATAATCCAGAGAAAAATATGTATTTTACTTCGTTCTTTTATTTATTCATTTAATAAATAATTTTAAGTGATTGTCTTCTGTGTACCAGTCACATCATAGGCACTGTGAGTATAGCACTCAACCAAACAGATAAAATCCTTGCTCTCATTGAACTTACATGCTAGTGAGGGTTAGAAGCAAGAAACAATACATAAGTTAAATATACACTAGGTCAGATAATGATAAGTGCTGTGAGAAAAATAAAGCAAGGAGAAATAAAACAATTTTAAATAGGGTAGACAGAGAAGGCCTCACTAAAGTGATGTGTAAAAGACATGAAGGAAGTAAGAGAGCAAGCCTTAACAAGTCCAGAGGCCTTGAGACTGGAGCTTGCTGGCATGTTTCAGAAACAGCAAGGAGACCTGTTTAGCTAGAACAGAATGAGAAGGGGAGAGTGATAGAAAAAAAGATAACAAACAACTAGATTTTGTAGGATCTTGTGGACCATTGTGAAGACATTGGCCTTTATTCTGCATGAGATGCGAAGTCATTAAATGTTTTAAGAAGAAAAAGTTACAGGATCTTACTAATCTTTTGAAATGTGTCAAGGATTTTTAAGAACTAATTGTAGTGTTAAGATAGACTATAGAAAAGGCAAGGATGTTAGTAAGGAAACCAGTTAGGAAGCTGCTACAGTAATCAAGGCACAAAGTTATAGTGAAACAGTTTTCTTGGAGAAGGAGAGAGTGAATGGACAGACAGTGTGGTAGGATTAATGCTCAAATGAGTATAATGAGAGGAGCAGGGGAGATGGTGATGTATACATGGTGGTGATTATGATGATATGTAAGAAGTGAGCTGAAAATGTGAGGTAGGTGAGGAACAGTGAAAAGATTGGTATTATCAATGGATTGTGGAGCCAAAGAATTGTGGAGTTGAGGAACTAAAGGAAGGAGCCAGAATAATAAGAAATGAGATGCTTGGGATTAAAATGTTTGGGTTTTTATTTTTCTTTTTCTAGAGAAAAAATGGTTATAAATGTGACTGTTCTACAGAGTATACATTTCTCCTTCAAGCTAAGAAACGCAAATTGAGGCATACTACTGAGCCAAATATTTCCCTTGTGACACAAAGTAATAATGTAATCCAATCAGGAAGTACCATCGCTATTTAAGACCAACATTCTTTGCTCTTAGCAGCACTGCTTTTAAATTAGTATTCCAATACATCAGGCAAGCTCTCAGACTTTATTTCAAATACCACTTTGATATGTGGTATTCTCATAGGAGCATTTGCTTGTACCTTCCACTTGAATAATGAATATGCCTCACACTTCGCTCTTCTTTCTTCTTCCTCAGATTTGTGTTTTTATCAGTAGTTTTTGTATCTACATGTGTTCTGAAAGAGGTTATTTTTAGGTCAAACTGCTGAAAAAGAACATTAATAAGAATTTAGGTCAAACTGCTGAAAAATAACAGTGGCAAAATATGGTAAAAAGATGTTACTATGGAAAGTAATCCCAAGAGAAGTTTTATAGTGTCTTTACTTTAAACTTAAAACTAGGTTGGGGAAAAAAGGCTTCAAAGCAATATTGAATTTTGGAATGAGTTATCTGTATTTCTAACTTGGGTTATATGTATTTCCTTTCCCTGTTGACAATTCTAAGAGAGCAGTGTCACTCTGAAAAGCTAAAATCAGCTTTAAAAGGGGTTTGACAAAAGTTTGCTTCCAGTAGTTATACTTAAAACTTTAGAGGAATTCGATATGTGAAATAAGTCTTACTGACATTACCTTGCTGAGATTTTGTTGACTGTTTAGCTTGAAGAATTATACATAAGATTTCCTTCTAAAAATTAGTAAAATTTTATTTGTAATATGAAGTATTTAAGTTAGAAACAAAACACAATATAAAGTTATAGTTGTATGTTTAATAAAAGAATTTACCTTTTCTAACTCTCCACACAGAGGAACATATAAACACACCATTTCCTGAACCATTTGAAAGTAAATTGCAGATGACATGACATTTCATTTCCATCTCCTACATAACCACAATACTATAAACACATTAAGACAAATAACAGTAATTTCCTAAAATATCTAGTTCATAAAATTCAGATTTTTGTTATTGTCCCCATAACATGCTTTATAATTTTTTTCCCCTAAATCAAGGCTTGTGCTTTGGTGGTTAAATTTTTTAGGTTATTGTTTTTGTTTTCCCTAACATTGCATTGTTTTTAGAGAAATGTCAGTTGATTTGTAAAATATACCACATTCTGTATTTTGTGATTGTTGGTTTGAGGTGATTAGTAGCATTGTTCAAATATTCTATATATCCTTACTGATTTTTCTTTTTGGCCTTCTATCAGTTACCAAAAGAGATGTTTCCAAGATATCATTTTACTTAATTTTTCTATAATAATTTGGCTCTTCTTTAAAGATTTCATTTTCTATTGAAGTTCTCCGTATTTTCATCTATTCAGTTAATATTTTTCTCTATTAAAAAAATTTATAATAGTTATTTAAGTCCTTGTCAGCTTATTCCAACATAAAATTAATCTGTGGTTCTGTTTCTTTTGGCTGTTTTTTTCTTTTGGTTATGGATCATTTTTTTCTGCTTCATTGTATGTCTGGTAATTTTAAAAAGTACACTGGGTTGGCCAAAAAAGTTTGTTCGGGTTTTTCCGTAGCCGCGTACAGAAAAACCCGAACGAACTTTTTGGCCAACCCATATATACTGGCATTATGTTTAGAAGAGACTGGGGTAAATATTATTTTCCCAGAGAGGGCATGGTTTTTTCTCTGATAGGCAGCTGGGATAAGAGATTGAACACTTTGATCTTATCAGGAGTTAGGCTGGGTTGAAGCTTGATTACCACTTTAGATAGTTTCAGTTCACATCTGGCTTCAAATGCCTTGAGAGTGAGTCTTGTTCTGTGTATATTACAGGTACCAACCTGTAGCAGGACTCTGGGACCTAAGCCCATGGAAGAGTGCAGAGAATTTTTTTGCTTTTTTAGTCCCACTCCAAGTCTCCAGTGCTCCCCCCTCCCCCATCTTTTTCTTACTTGAAAAAAGACCTATGGGGGAAGGCAGGAGAATGGGGAGAACAATCTCTGCATTTGGGTTTCTTAAAGTTTCCAGTGTGTCACTCCATTCTAAGCAGCCATTGAAAGCTCTGCTGCTTTTCCTTTAATCGAACAAAATTCCTCTACCTTGGAAGGCTTGATCCTTCACCACTCATGCTCCTTTTCAGCAAATGCACAAAGTGCCTGTGGTCCCTTCCATTAGACCTCTTTGCATACTCAGTTCTCTTGATTTCTTTTTAATACATTATTTTTAGATTGTGTAGGTTTTTTTCTTTTTTCCTAGTTATAGCACAACCAGGGGTCTATTGTGATTATCTGTATCCTAATCCAAAACTAGCTTTGTGTCTTTGTTTTGGATTTATTTGATTGTTTTATCATGGTGCCATTTAACTACTTCCTCAGTCTCCTTTATTTCTTGTAAACTGAACATTGACTCTAAAGTGTTGATTCAGGTCCCAGATTTTTGCCAAAATATTTATTAGGTGAAACTGCATACTTCACGTTGCATCACGTTAGCAAGTTCTTATTGTCAGGTTATTCCACTGTTAGAGACGATAAATTTTGCCATTTGGTTAAGGTGGTAACTACTAGATCCTTCCATTGTAAACTTATGTTTTCCTTTTGTAATTAGCAAGTCATACGTAGAGTGACATTTTTGGCTTGTGAATCAATCCTGTCTCCCAACAATCTTTCAACTAACAGGTTTACTCCATTTATTAAATAAATTTGGGGTGGTAAAATGATTTTTTTAATTGTATCATTCCTTGCATTTATTAGCGGTCATTCTTCTGTAAATAAAAACTTTCCCTTATGAACAGGGAATGATTACATGTTTTCTGGAAAGGCTAGGTAAAAGTAAACATATACATGTAATTCTTTCTGTTTAATTAGCAATTTTCAGAGTAAGGAGTTGGTGTAATGGTCAATTCCAATTGTGACAAGTGAGTTGTGGTTTTGTTGTTGTTTGGTTGGTTGGTTTGGTTTTGGTGGGTTTTGTCTGTCTGTTTTTGGAATATCACTGCAGGCTCCTGGATTCACTTTTTCCATCTGTCTTTGATTTGTGTTTGAGTGTGTGTTTGTGTTCAAATTAATCTGTATTTAGCCAGTGGGAGCCTCTTCAAAGCTGGCTTCTTGGTTCTGACAGCACCTTTGAGCACTTCTTGCTATCTACTACAAGATAAGCTTTACCTTCCCAGTCAAGACCTACAATCAAGGAGCCTTAGTTTCTTGTAGTGAGACATAGAAATTAAGATCTGGGCACTAGATATGCTTCTGGGGTGTCCTTTCTTCTAGACTTTTTCACTGAACAGAAATATAGTCTTAAATTCATAATTGGTATTTGCTATTCAAATGTAACATTACAGGTTTTTTGCCTAACTTCTCTGTTTTATATTTCTATATTATCTCTTCTGTTACTCTGAAGGACTTAGTTTGGAATAACATCAACATATTTGCTTTGTTCTATAGTTCACATAAAATGGTTTCAAAATTACAGTACCAATTCTACTTCTAACAATAAACTGAGTGAAGTTTAAGATTTCTTTGCAGTTAGTTCTTTCGTCTTTAGAACATATCTCACTAAGGGTCAGAATACTGTGTGTAAAAGTTACATGAAACAATTCTTTTGTGTATGGTTATGTTACCAATTTACTATGCAGTTAGTTTCACTTTGTTTTATGGGCTTTTTTCTTATTTTCTTTTAATCTGGGGGAATATAAGGCATTTACATGGTTCAAAAGTCAAAGCTTTACAAAAAGGTATACTCAGAATAGGCTCCCTTCCATTTTCTTCATTTGTTTCTTGTTTCTCCTTTTTGAAGAAATAAGCAAATTCATACAATGTATATACATGTATCCAACCCTGTCTTATCTCTTCAAGTGGTACATGTTTTATACTCTCTTTTGTACATTTCATTTTTACTTAATATTATGTCATGGAGTTCATTCTATTTGATATTGTATTAATCAGGGTTCTCCAGAGAATTGGCTCATGTGTTTGTAAAGGCTGACAAGTCCCAAGATCTGCAGGATGAGTTGACACGCCAGAGACCCAGGAGATCCAAACCAGTGGTATAATTCCTATCCTGAGGCCAGCAGGCTCGAGACCCAGGAAGAGCTGCTGTTTCAGTTTGAGTCCAAGGCAGGAAAAATTCAGTGTTCCAGTTCAAAGGCAGTCAGGCAAGAAGAATCTCTCATACTCTGAGGAATGTCAGCTTTTTTGTTTTATGCAGACCTTCAAGTGATGGGATACAGCCTACCCTCATTAAGAAGGACAATCTGCTTTACTCAGTCTACCCATTTAAATGTTAGTCTCATCCAGAAATATCCTGACAGAAATACCCAGAACATTTGACCAGATATTTAGGTACCCCGTAGCCCAGTCAAGTTGACACATAAATTGACCACCACAAGTATATAGATGTTTTCCTCATTTTAAGTTACATACAAGCTTTTTCTGTTACAAATAGTGCTGTAACGAATAACCTTGTGCATATTCATTTTGTATTTTTGGCATTGTATCTTTGTAGACGTGGAATTGCAGAGTAAAAGAGTAAATGCATATGTGATTTTGTTGGATATTGCCACATCACCCTCCATAGAGGTTATATCATTTAATTCCACCAGCAAAAATGACAATACCTGTTTCTCCAAAATCTTACCAACAGAGTATGTTGCCTACCTGTTGAATTTTTGCCAGTCTGATAGATGGGAATTGATATCTCTATGTGATTTTAATTTACGTGTCTCTTATGAATGATGTTGAGTACGTTTTCATATACTTAGGAAATATTTGCCTTTTCTTTCTGTGAATTATATGTTTGTGTTTTTGATGCTTTTTTTCCTAACGGTTTTTGGTCCCTTTTTTCTTGATTTTTTTTAGAGCTCTGTATATAATTTAGAGATATGTGCCCTTTTTCTTTGAGTTTGTATCTTTTGCCATGCAAGTTTTTGTTTTGCCATGCAGAAGGTTTTTGTTTTCACATAATCAGATATATCTGTCTCTTCTTTTATTGCTTCAAGATTCCAGTTGTCTTAGAAAAGCTTTTCTGATTCCCAGACTGTAAGAATTCCTGTTAGAAATTCACTCATGTTTTCTTGTAGTACTTTTATGGTAATCATTTTTTTTTTGACATTTAGATCTCTGACCTCTTTGGAATTCATTCCAGTGTTTGTTGCAAAGTGTAGATCTACCCCCTCTCCAATAATTATTTATTTCTCCAACATCATTTATGAAAACGTCTACCTTTTCTACAGTGATTTGACATATACTTACGTGATATACCAAGATTCCCCACATAATTGGTTCTGTTTTAGGACTTCCTGTAATAATTCCTTGTCTATATCATTTAATCCATGCTATTCTATATCATTCTTCCGCGTCCCCACCACCATTCTTCTTTCTCAGGATTTTCTTGGTTATTCTTGGTTTTTTTTTTCACCATATGTACTTTAGAATCAACTGGTCTAACTAAATTTTTTTTTTAACATCTTTATTGGGGTATAATTGCTTTACAATGGTGTGTTAGTTTCTGCTTTATAACAAAGTGAATCAGTTATACATATACATATGTTCCCATATCTCTTCCCTCTTGCGTCTCCCTCCCTCCCACCCTCCCTATCCCACCCCTCCAGGCGGTCACAAAGCACCGAGCCGATTTCCCTGTGCCATGCGGCTGCTTCCCACTAGCTATCTACCTTACGTTTGTTAGTGTATATATGTCCATGCCTCTCTCTCGCCCTGTCACAGCTCACCCTTCCCCCTCCCCATATCCTCAAGTCCATTCTCCAGTAGATCTGTGTCTTTATTCCTGTCTTACCCCTAGGTTCTTCATGACATTTTTTTTTCTTAAATTCCATATATATGTGTTAGCATACGGTATTTGTCTTTCTCTTTCTGACTTACTTCACTCTGTATGACAGACTCTAGGTCTATCCACCTCATTACAAATAGCTCAATTTCGTTTCTTTTTATGGCTGATAACTAAATTTTTTAAAGTTTGTATTTTTATTGGGATTACCTTAAATTTTTTAATAACTGGAAAAAAGTGGAATTTTTATAATGTTGAGTCATTGTATCCATGAAAAAGTTATATATCCTTCCATTTGTTCTAGTCCACTTTTGAATTTTCAGTAGTGTTTTAAGGTTTTCTGTATAGTGATTATGCACATTTCTTATTATGTTGATTCCTAGGTACTTTATCATTTGTTGCTATTATAAATGAAATCTTTCCTTCCGTTGTATATCCTAACAGGCTATTGTTTGTATACAAGTGGAGGCTTTTGATTTTTGTATGTTTTACATCCTGTTTTACTGAATTCTCTTACTGTTTGTATTACTTTGTGATTGATTCTTTTGGATTCTCTAGGTATATTATCATATCTGTGTATACATAGAGTTTTATTTCTTTCTCTCCAATTCATTTGACTAATTATTTTTCTCGTCTATTACATTAGCTATGTTTTACTCATTCAGTGATGTGTGTGGTATGTCCCCATTATATAAGTTGCTGGCTTTTTTGGCTGATATATAGATACAATTTAACTGTTAGGAAGCATTCACCAAGCCCTGATTGATTGATTGATTTTATTAGGAATAGCTGTTGGATATTGTTGAATGTCCTTTCAGCATCTATGGAAATGAATGTTTTCTCCTTGATTTGTGAATATAGTGAATTATATGGAAGGATTTTTTATATTGAATTATCCTCATATTCTTGAGATACATACTCGGTCATATTTGATTCTGTTTGTTAAAATTTTATTTCATATTTTACATTGATATTTATTTTTATATTTTGTATTTTATATTTCTGTATTTTTTGTAGACATTCTCACACCTGATTATCATTGTATTTGCTCCATAACAAATGACTTTAGAAAATTTTCCTTTGTTTATATGGTCTGGAACTGTTTAAACAGTTTTGGCGTTGCCTAATTTGTACTTGTGTGTTTTATTTATAGAGGTGACTGAGTGATGGCATGGAGAGGTCATTGCCATTGAAAGAATTTATTACTTACATGCCCTGAGAGAAGTGGGTATGCCATGTCACACAGGGAAGCACCACATTTGGTCAGGAGGCAGAAGCAGGAGTGAGGGGAAAAAATAGACCTGATCCTTTATAGGGTTTACATGGGAAAGGCAAAGCAGTGTAAACAGTATAGGACTGGCTAGTTTGAATAATTTTGGTGGGCTTTGGAACATACGAGCTGTCCCTAACTGTCTGGTACCTGGACCTGAGTTAATTTAGGGTTTGGGAAACATGGACTTGTGTGAGAGTTAAATAAAGGAAATGGTTGGGTTGCAACCCATAGTTGCAACTCTGAGAGGCGTGCTCCCAAGTAAGTTGTTTATTATCTTTAGGAATTAGCTAGCCTTGGAGAGGCAGTTTCTCCCTGGGTCTGTAAGGCCCTCCCAGATGTCAGAACATCCTAAGTTACAGAAAATTAAAAGCTTGATAAATACAGGGGTTATCTGATTTTTGAAGCCTTGGTAGAATTCCTCAGTGGATACTGATGCTTTTTGGTGAAGCAACTCTTTGATAACTTTCTCTTATTTCATCTATGAATTTTGGGTTTGTTTAAATTTTGCAATTTAATTGCAAAATTAACTGCAGTTTATTAATTCTACCAGCAATCAAGAGTCAAGTTTAATAAATTTTCCTATATTCCTATATCCTATATTTAATATACTTACCTAGAAAAATTATGTTTCATCTAAGTTTTCAGCTTTATTTGTATAAAGTTATACAAATTAAAGAACCAGTTTATGTATTTATTTGTTGGTTCTGTTTTTTCCTAACATTAATATCTTACTCCCTTTTTTTTGTTTTACTTTTTTCCCCTAATCCTTTGAGTTGGATATTTATTTTATTTATTTTGATTCTTTCATTTGTATTGATATAAATATTAAAGGTCTGAATTTTCCTCAGGTCACTATTTTAGTGCATTTCTTAGATTCTGACTTGTGGTGGTTTTGTTATTGTTTTTTAGAAGTTCTGTGATTTTTATTAGTACTTTGACTCCAGAGTTATTTAACTTTTAAAAAAATTTGCAGGTGAAATGAATTTTTTGTTTTATTTTGTTATTAGTTCTAGCCTTATTGCGTTGAGATTGGATGATTTTGTCTGTATTATTTTTCCTATGGCTCTTACTGTAGTTTTATTTGTGACCTAATACATGTATATGGTAATTTTTGTGAATATTCCATGTGCACTTGAAAAAGAATAGAGTGAAGTTTGTTATGCAGTGATAAGATAAACCTTATTATGCTCTTTAGGGCTTCTGTAACCTTACTTATTGTTCATTTACTTGATTGAGAGTGGTGTGTTAAAGTTCCCTGTTTTTAGTTTTGCCTGTTTCTCCATGCATCTCATGGAGTTTCTGCTTTGTAAGGATGGCTGCTATGATACATAGTACATGGCTTCACTGGGAATTGTGGTCTTCAGCATGATAAAGTATCCTTTTTTAATTCATTTAATGCTTTTTATTCTCTACCAGCCTCTTCTTCAACATTTCCCAGTCATCTCATAGATGAGGTTCATGCTTTAATAATCTTGCAACTGTGACATTCTATGAGTTCTTACCTTCCAAAAGCTATATTTCTGTAGTTTTGTTACAAGGTGCGTAACTTGGCTAGATATAAAATCCTTGACTCACACTTTATTTCCTTCAGTTTTGAAAAAAAAAATGTTGCTCTATTTTAGTCTCATTTTGTATCGTTTCCCCTTTTTCTCCCCCCGCCACACCCCCCTTGCCTTTTCCCTGCACTCTCTATTGAACCATTTGAAACAGTTGCAGAGATTCCAACTTTTGCTCCTGAATCCTTCAGTGTGTATCATTGCACTTAGTTGTTATCCCTCTTTGGTCTTCTTTAATCTAGGAAAATTCTCGGTCTTTTATGACATGGACATTTTGTAAAGTCAAAGTTTTACAGACTGTCTCTCAGTTTAGATTTGTATGGTTGTTTCTTTGTGATTAGGTTCAAGTTAAGCATATTATTAGCAAGAATATCACATAGGTGATATTGTATCCTTCTCAGGGTACTGCATCAAGAGGCACATGATCTATTCTGTGTTCTTTTTTTTTTTTTCTTTCAAATAGTCATTATTGTTTTAGAGCAGTTTTAGGTTCACAGCAAAATTAAGCAGAAAATACAGGTAGTTCCCATACATCCTGACCCCACACATGGGCAGTCACATCACAATCAACATCCATCTGTAGTGCTACCTTTGTTACAGTTGATGAACCCACACTGACACATCATTAGAATCCAAAGTCCATAGTTTACATTAGGGTTCACTTTTGGTATTATATATTTTATGGGTTTTGAAAAATATATAATGACAAGTATCCACCATTATAGTGTCATACAGAACAGTTTCACTGCTCTAAAAATCCTCTGTGCTCCAACTGTTAATTCCTTCTCCCCCCAACTTCCCCCCGTACCCAGCAACCACTGACTGTTTTACCGTCTCCATAGTTCTGCCTTTTCTAGAATGTATGTAGGTGGAATTAAGGTATTTAACCTTTTCATATTGACATCTTTCACTTAATAATGTGCATTTAAGGTTCCACCATGTCTTTCTTGGCTTGATAGCTTATTTCTTTTTAGTGGTGAATAATATTCCATCGTCTAGATGGACCAAAGCTTGTTTATCCTTTCAGCTACTGAAGGATATCTTGGTTGCTTCCACATTTTGGCAGTTATGAACAAAACTGCTGTAGAGACTTCCCTGGTGGTCCAGTGATAAAGAATCCACCTTCCAATGCAGGGGACGCAGATTCGATCTCTGGTCAGGGAACTAAGATCCCACATGCTGTGGGGCAACTAAACCTGCGCACCACAACTATTGAGCTCGAGTGCCTCAACTAGAGAGCCTGCGTGCCACAAACAACAGAGCCTGTGCTCTCTGGAGCCCGTGCTCCACAACTAGAGAGAGAAAACCCAAACGCCACAACTAGGGAGAAGCCTGTGTGGCACAACGAAAGATCCCACATGCCTCAATGAAGACCCTGTGTGCTGCAACTAAGACCCGAAGCAGTCAAAAATAAATAAAGTAAATAAATAAATAAATCTTAAAAAAAAAAAACTGTTGTAAACATCCATCTGCAGGTTGTTGTGTGGAAGTAAGTGTTCAACTTTTTTTGGAAATACCATGAAACTTGATTGCTAGATTATATGGGAAGAGTATATTTAGTTTTGTGGGAAATTACCTAACTGTCTTCCAAAGTGACTATACCATTTTGCATTACCACTAGCAGTGAATGAGAGTTCTTGTTGCTCCACACCATCGTTTGCTGGTGTTAGTGTTCTGGTTTTCTGTCATTCTAATAATGTGTAGTAGTATCTCATTGCTATTTTAATTTGCATTTCCCCAATGACATGTGATATGGAGAGTCTTTTTCTTATGCTTATTTGATATCTGCACCTTCTTTAGTGAGGTGTCTGTTAGGTCTTTTGCCTATTTTTTAATCAAGTTGTTTGTTTTCGTAACGTTGAGTTTCGAGGGTCCTTCATATATTTTGGATAACAGTCTTTTATGAGATAGATCTTTTGAAAATATTTTCTCCTAGTCTATGGCTTGTTTTCTCATTCTATTGACATTGTCTTTTGCAGAAGTTTTTTATTTTAATTAAGTCTAGCGTCTCAATTTTTTTTTTTAAGGGTTGTGACTTAGATTTGGCAATGACTTTTTAGATGTAACACCCAAGTTCATCTAGATTTTCTCCTAAAAATTTATAAAACTCTCTTAAGAGTTTTAGAGTTTTGGTTTTACATTTAGGTGTGTGATCCATTTGGAGTTAATTTTTGTGAAGAGTGTAATATCTGTGTCAGGGTTTATTTTTTGGCATGTCAATATCCAGTTGTTCCAGCATTATTTGTTGAAAAGACTGTCTTTACTCCACTGTATTACTCCACTGCTCCTTTGTCAAAGATCAGTTGAATGTATTTACATGGATCTATATCTGGGCTCTCTCTTCTGTTCCATTGATCTATTTGTCTATTGTTCTGCCTACAACATACTGTCCTTGATTACTAATAGCAATAGTATAGTTACAGCTTTATATTAAGTCTTGAAATCAGATGGTGTCAGTCCTCCAACTTTGTTCATCTCCCTCAGTATTGTGTTGGCTATTCTGGGTCCTTTGCTTATCCATGTACACTTTAGAATCCATTTGTTTTATCTATAAGATATTTTGCTCTGCTTTTGATTGGGATTGTGTTGAATGTATAAGTCAATTTGGGAAGAGCTAACATAGTGACAGTATTGAGTCTTCCTATTCATATTCATGGAATATCTATTTATGTAGTTCTTCTTTATCCTCAGTTTTCTATTTAATTTCAAATTTGAAATGTTTTTCATATCTGCATTGCTTAATTATATATAATTAATATTGAAGTGTTATGTTACAGTTTTCTTCTCTTTTATAGCTGTTATTTTCTGTGTTTTTGAGAATTTTCATCCACTGAAAAGTTTTGATATCTTTCTCTTCCCTTCTAATAGAAACTTGTACGATTGCTGGATTCATTGGACATCTCTTTTATGTGTTTTGTCTTTTATGTTAGACTGTGTATAGAGGTATAGGTAGAGGTTTGGGTGCTTGCTTTGTTTCTTAATTCCAAAGATCCTTGCTTGATTGCTACAGATATGAAAGTGGAGTTCCTTTAATAAGTATTGTCCTCTTTTGGCTGATTTATGAATTTTTAATAGGTTTAACTTATGTCAGTATGCTCTTTATTCTTAATTGATTCATTCTTTCCCTTTATCAACACACCTCCAGAGATACCCCCTTTTTTCAAGGTGCTTCCTTTCTCCCTCAGAAATAATATCTTCACAGAGCTCTCACCTTTGGTGACAACCCTTCCCATATACTTTCCAGACTTTTTCCTTTTGGTCTTCCTGTGCCTAATGCCTTGTTTCACTATGTCCCATAAGTCTTAAGATCTCTCCATTCAGAGTTGGACTCTCTCTGTGGTGAACCTTAGCTAGTATTATCGATTTTTCTGTGCCACTTCTAAGACCCCATCATACCTTCCTCTCTTACACAGTCCTCATCTGACTCTGTACTTCGCGTAACTCCAAAGCCAACTCAGTTGGCCTCAGATTTTTATTTCCCCAATTACATGTAAAATAAGGTGCTATTCCTGTTTCCTAGTTATGCCATAGGTGTGAACTGTGTGTGCTTTTATTTGCTCTTCCTAATGTTTTGTATATTTTTTGGAAGTTTTGTAGGGAGATTGGGGTTTAGATGGTGGTTATTATCCTATGAGTATCTGGAATTCTAGCCCTTTAAGTATTTTGCAGTCAAGTGTCTAGGTAACATTGAGACTGAACCACATAAAATTGCAATTTTTGTGGGTCAAGAACTACTGAATATCAGCAGCTCTTTGTGGTTCCACCTAATAGAAAGGTAAGTAATCTCTTTACCCTTGTGTTTCATGCCTTAGTGAAATATTATATGATAAAGGTATTATTTTTAGTATTAATTCCAAGGTGATTCAGGCTATATTTTTCAATCAACCTTACTGAGGTTTAATTAATATTCAATAAAATATACCCATTCTAGTGTACAGTTCAGTGAGTAATGACTGTTGTTTACACTTGTGTAACCATCACCACTGTCTAGATACAGAACTTTTCCACGACTCTAAAAAGCTCTAGTGTACACCTCTGTAGTCAGCCCACCCCCCACTCGAAGAAACCACTAAACCATTTCTGTCAATAGATTAGATTTCTAAAAAAGACCACATTCCTAAATAGGCCTGTCAGTCTTGCATGATCTGAAGTTTGTTTACCTCTCCAGTGTCATGTGGCTGTCATTCCTCTCTATATGTGTGTTGGCCTTAGGGCCTTTTCACTTATGAGTCCATCCATCCATTTTCTGCCTGGCAGTTTAAATTTCACATGCCTTGAACTGATGTCTATCTCTGTGGGATCCATGATGCTTTTCTCTTCCATGCCTTTGCTCATGCTGTTCTCTCTGCCAGGAAAGCACTTTCCTCCTTAACTAACATTCTTCCTAGCCTGATTTATTCCTACTTATCTTCCTAAAATCAGCTTATACTACTGATTTTAGATTGGGCGTTAGGTATTTATCAATTGTATTTTCTTTACTATTGGGTTGGCCCCAAAATTTCTTTTGGAAACCCAAACAAACTTTTTGGCCAACCCAATATATAATTATTTGTCTCCTTCACTAGTCTGAGCTCCTTGAGGGCAGCAATGCCTTCTTCAATTTGTTTTTCCATGTGCCTGGCACATGATAGGTACTTAATAAATGTTTGATTAATGATAAATGAGTTTCAACTCCTGTATATAATTTGAGTTAAAATTAAATCTCCATAGGATAAGTTAAAGAAGTCTTTATTAGATACTTAGACAAACTGAAATTGAACTAATAGCATCCTTTAAGTGTGAGGGGAAATGAGTATTGTTTCGTTAGACACCATAGTTCTACTTGCTGAAATCAGTTTTAAATTAATTTTTCACTTCTTCTCTAGCCATGTGTTTTTGAAACTGCACCAAGGAGTGTCTATGGAGAAAAATAGTCTAGCTTGTTCAGAGTATGAGCTATATGGAATAATAATGTGGTTTAAGAATCTAAAAATAAAGAAAATTTGTTTAGTTTCCATTTATATTCACTTTAAGCTTTGATAAGTATATCAGTTAATTATCTAAGTATGTATCTCCTGTCATATTGTAAGCTCAAGGGCCAGAGGCAGATCATACCAGTCTTGCTTCCTTTAAGTTTTTTGTCTTTAATAGCTAGTAAGTGTTTTGAGTTGATTCTGTGGTTCATGTTTATTGTCCTGTTACATACCCAGGCATGGTACCCTACTTTTTTCACCCTAAAATTGTATTAGGTATGAAGAAAATTGTTTAATCTTAATGCCAGTCATCAGTTTCTGATTACGGATAACAACCTGATATGGGCTAAACTAAATGAGTTTGAAATAATACATCTTGAAAAATCTGCATTTTAATATCCATTTATATTATAAGAATTGGGACAAGCAGTAGTGGTCTCTTGATGGACAGGAATAATTTCCAAGTGTTATAAAAATCACTATTATGTTAAAACCTTTGTTCTCTCTGAATGTATACCTATATAATACGACACCATTTTTACCTTAACCAGATTTTTATGCTCTTCTTTCAGAGCAAATAGCATGATTCTTAATATTTTGGCAACCTGATTTTGTGACTTTTTTTTAACAGCAATTGGATATAGTTTAATGGAGCTTCTCTTTTGTGTGATAACTATACATATATATATATTTTTTATTGGTATAGTTGTTTTACAATGTTGTGGTAGTTTCTACTGTACAGCGAAGTGAATCAGCCATATGTATACATATATCTTGCTTTTTTGGATTTCCTTCCCATTTAGGTCAACACAGAGCACTAAGTAGAGTTCCCTGTGCTATACAGCAGGTTCTCATTAGTTATCTGTTTTATACATATTAGTGTATATATGTGTGACTTTGTTTTTATAAACCAGGAGGGATCTGAAAAACAACTGTCTACTACCAGCAGAGCTGGCTCAGAGTTAACTGTGACTACTATTCTTTTTGAATTCTGTCACTGAATAACAGAGTTATTTAAGCTTTTCTGGAGGAACTTATGTTTTAGCTAAGAATAAAGTTCAGCAAAACATACAGGCACATTGTACTTCTGAAAAAACACTTTTAAACATAATCTATGATCATGCTTTGTTGTATGGTAATTTTAAAAATTTGAAAATGCTACAGGTGCTCAAACTTACCTCAATGTGACATTTTAAAAATAGGACACTATAATTTGAAACTTTCCCATTTTGATTAATAAAGGTTAATATTTTCCCATTTTATTTTATATTCATACCTATTGTTTTAAAATATAACTTTATTTTGCCTTGTAGTGTATGCAGAGAATATTTTCAAAATGGTGGGAAGAGAAAAGCACTTGAAAAAGATGAAAAAAGAGCTGTACTCGCCACTAAGACCACTCCAGCCTTAAATACGCATGAATCTTCTAAACTTGAAGGTCATTTAACCAACCTCAGCTTTACAAACCCTGAATTTATAACTGAGTAAGTATACTTTTCTACTTAGATTATTAACATTATCCTGGATAGCTGTGTTAATAATGTAAAATAGTGTAATGGTTTACACCAAGTAGTGGGCATTTTGCTTGCTTCTCTGGTCGTATGTTAGTCTGAGAAATGTAAATTTGTTATATTATTAGGTAGGAAAGTAGCATAAAATTTTAAGGGATATCTGGGAAACTAGTAGTTCCATAACATCGATTGTTCTCACTAAAAATGAGAAAGAATCATTCATTAAATGTTACATTTTATGGTAATACAAAGAATCAAAACAGTGAAACCCAATTAAATTAAATATAAAGTGTCTATCCACTGACAAATCACAAATAAGGAATTAATGGAAGATTATTAATAGAACCAATTCCCATTATTTTATTTTCAATATAAAAATCTGCCTGCTGGTAATATTTATATATATGCATATAGGCATAAATTTTATTTAATAAGTACATGAGTATTTTCCCAGTTTTACTGAGATATAATTGACATGTAACACTGTTTAACACATACAACAAAGTGATTTAATAGATATATATATTGTGAAATGATTACCACAGTAAGTTTAGTTAACCATCCCTCACCTCACCTACCATTTTTTTTCCTTATGAGAACTTTTAGCAATTTTCAAATATACAATACAGTATTGTTAACTATAGTTACCATGCTGGATATTACATCTCCAGAACTTATTTATCTTATAATTGGAAGTACCTTTCACCCAGTCCCTAAATTTGTGATCTGACAGTCACAAATCTGATTTTGTTTCTATGAGTTTGACTTTTTTTTTTGACTCTACATAGAAGTAAGATCATAGAGTATTTGTCTTTTCGTGTCTGACTTACTTAGTGCAGTGACCTCAAGGTCCATCCATGTTGTTGCAAATGGCAGGATTTCCCATTTTTTATGGCTAAATAATATTTCATTGTGTATGTATTATAATTCAATTAATTTTAGTAGTATTAAAATTATTTATATACCTTAGTACCAGAATAAATTTGTGGAATCAAGTAATATTGTATTACTCTCTTGAAAATGTTAAGCTCGAATAATTCTAGAAACATTCCTAATAGACACTGCAGGCTAACCATGGAAATAAAATTAAATTAACCTCTTAAAACATTTCCAAACCTGTAGATATCAACATAACATTACCTTTGGTTACTTTGATTTTATACCATGTTGAAATATTATCTAGTTAGGTATAAGCAGTTTCATTCAAAAATTAATATATACCTTTGATTAGTTCTGTAGGAAAAGATCTTTACCTTTATTCAAAGGTTACTACAAAGCTTACAAAGCATAATGAGTTACTAAACATCTTATAACTCAGGTGTTACGAACATTCTTGAATATTTTTAAAATATTGACCAGCATAAGAAATTATATAGTTAACAGTGCTATCAAAAACAGGTACATATGGAAAACGTGAACCCTAGAATTTCTATATCGTTCTTTTTTATAGTCTCTGTTTCATTGTTGAGATTACTTTGTTTGTTAAGTCATTGTCATATTTTCCTTTTACTCTTCTGAACGTGGTTTCTTTGAATTCTTTGAACATTTTTATAATAGCTGATTTGAGGTCTTTGCTAAATACAACATTTGGGCTCACTCAGAATCTATTTACTGCTCTTTTTCTTGAATATGGACTACACTTTCCTGTTTTTCTCTGCATGTCTCATAATTTTTTGTTGAAAACTGTCCAGTATATTTTTGAAGTTATAGAAACTCTTGTTTTGGATTTTTCCCCAAGGAGGGTGGTGATGGTGGTGGTGGTTTTTAGTAATCTCCCTGCACTTAATCTGTGGAGTCTGTTTCCCTGGTAGTTTGTACATTACTATTATTTTTATTTTTTTAGGCTGGTTTCCTACAGTTTGTACTTGTGTCTGCACAGATTAGGGGTCAATGATAGGTCAGAGGTTGTGCTCAAACACCTCTCCAGCCTGTAAGGCTCCCACCCTCTGCCAGTGGATGTGTGTTCATTTGGGGGTACATTTAAAATTCAGGCAGTTTCCAAGTCTGCCTCACTTTTTGCTTTCCATCAGGCCCTCGTAGGTCTCCCGTGCATGTTCATTTAGCCTCCCAATCAACCAAGGCTATGTGGAAAGCTTATTTAGCCCTTCTGTGCCTCTTTCATTTCCAGGATATTTCTGGAATTTCTAAATTTCTGACCAGTCTTCCAGTCTACAGCTCTGGCCAACCAAAACTGCAGCCTGAAGCTGGCATAGCTGCTGACTTGCCCTGTTTGTTTCTTACCATTTTGTTACTTTTACTGACATTGTTCTGTGGGTTTTTCACCCTCTGCTCCAAATCCTGTTAACCCCTTCCAGCAGGGAATTTGCTGTTTCTCACAGCCAGCCCTGTCCTCAAAGAACTTCCATACCAACTGAGCAAAGGGTGGGGATGATGAGAGTGGCTTCAGGCAAAGACACCACAGATCCCCACTGTTGTTAGCTAAGATTTAGCTGGTTTTCATGAATGAACACTTTGCAACGTGTTTGTCTAGGTTTGAGCCCTGAAATGGTTGTGTTTGATGATTGTGTTCTTTGTTATAATTGTTTACTGAGGAGTGGATTTGCCAGCCTCTCCCCTGCCATAGTCAAGAAATTTCAGTCTCTGTTTTAATTTTAAAGGAGAAAAAGTAGTTTTAAGTATTTAAAGGAAATATGATTGTTATAGGTCAGGTCTTACTTAGTATTGAAATTAAGCATTGAAACATCTTAGCCTAGGATGGCTAGGTTTAGATTTTCTTCATTCTAGAAACTACTTTGTATAGCATTTGGCCCCAACATGTGTATGTAGACTTATCCCTCCCACTCCTCCTACCATTATTGCAGCCCATATTCTAGTCTTATGGAACTGTCTAAATTCCCCTAGTGGCACATGCATGTTCTCACTTTCTGGCATTTGCAAGTACAATATATCCTCTTTCTGATCAACTGTTGCTGTATTATATTAGGCTATATTTGAAGCATCTTCCCTTCCAGACCTTAACTTGAACTTCTCAAAAGAATTGGTACTCTGGTACCAATATCAAACTTTTAATATCTCTATTACAGTACTTATCATGTTGTATTAAAATCAGTATTGTATATTTTCCTGACTGCAAATGAAATAAGATAACAGTATGAAAAATTTGCATGTAGAGAAGATTATAGGTGTAGAAAAATTATTACTCAATCCTGGTTACATTTAGGTGTATTTCTTTCCAGTCTTTTTAATAGGCACTGTTTTCTTACACAATAGAGACCATGCAGTATAAAAAATTTTGTGTAAACTGCTCTTCCTGTGCTATTAAAACACTCATTCTGCATTATATTTTATCATAAATATCTACCACTTTATGTGTCTAAATATAAAGTGATACTCATACAAAATAATAATCAATTTTTCCAAAGAGAATTTCTCGCTCTCTTACACATACACACTTCTAGAGAGGTAGATGAAATAGTCAAAGGTCTGATGTTTACTCTCTTTATTTATAGATATTATTATTTAGTAAGATATGTATTTGTTACTATCTAAATCTGTTTGACTTCCGACTTTGGATAGCAAGTGTAGCTAGCAAGGGTTATCTTTTTCCCAGTGTTATCACAAAATCAAGTCATTTTGATTTCCGAGTTCAGATAGTGATGGCTCACATAGCAAAAATACCTTGGGTTTTTTTAACTTACATTTCATGAAAACCAAAAATTTATTACTACTAGAGTCACTTTTTTTTTCTTCTAACTTTATTGAGATATAATTGACATATAACGTTGTGTAAGTTTAAGGTTACGATGTAATGATTTTATACATGCATATGTTACAAACTGATTACAACAATAAGGTTAGTTAATACAGCAGTTACTTCACATAGTTAGGATTCTGTGTGTGTTTGTGAGGAGAGAACTTTTAAAATCTCTCTTAGACAACATTCAAATATAAAATACAGTATTGTTAACTATATTCACGTACAGAACATTACCTTACATTACATCCCCAGAAACTGATTCCTCTTATAAGTGGAAATTTGTACCCTTTGGCCACCTTTACCATTTTCTCCCCCTCCACCTCCTGCCGCTGACAATCTGCTCTCTGTTTCTATGAGTTCGGTTTTTATAGATTCCACATTTAAGTGGGATCATAAGTGTCTTTCTCTGTCTGACTTATTTCCCTAAGCATAATGCCCTCAAGTTATATCCACGTTGTTGCATATGGCAGAATTTCCTTCTTTTATGGCTGAATAACATTCTATTGTGTGTGTGTGTGTGTGTATCACATTTTCTTTCTTAAACATCTTTATTGGAGTATAATTGCTTTACAATGGTGTGTTAGTTTCTGCTTTAGAACAAAGTGAATCAGTTATACATATACATATGTTCCCATATCTCTTCCCTCTTGCATCTCCTTCCCTCCCACTCTCCCTATCGCACCCCTCTAGGTGGTCACAAAGCACCCAGCTGATCTCCCTGTGCTATGCGGCTGCTTCCCACTAGCTATCTATTTTACGTTTGGTAGTGTATATATGTCCATGCCACTCTCTCACTTTGTCACAGCTTACCCTTCCCCCTCCCCATATCCTCAAGTCCATTCTCTAGTAGGTCTGTGTATTTATTCCCATCTTACCCCTAGGTTCTTCATGACTTTTTTTTTCTTCTCTTAGATTCCATATATATGTGTTAGCATACGGTGTTTGTTTTTCTCTTTCTGACTTATTTCACTCTGTATGACAGACTTTAGGTCCATCCACCTCACTACAAATAACTCAATTTCGTTTCGTTTTATGTCCAAGTAATATTCCATTGTATATATGTGCCACATCTTCTTCATCCATTCATCTGTTGATGGATACTTAGGTTGCTTCCATGTCCTGGCTATTGTAAATAGAGCTGCAATGAACATTTTGGTACATGACTCTTTGAATTATGGTTTTCTCAGGGTATATGCCCAGTAGTGGGATTTCCGGGTCGTATGGTAGTTCTATTTTTAGTTTTTTAAGGAACCTCCATACTGTTCTCCATAGTGGCTGTATCAAGTGACATTCCCACCAACAGTGCAAAAGGGTTCCCTATTCTCCACACCCTCTCCAGCATTTATTTTTTGTAGATTTTTTGATGATGGCCATTCTGACCGGTGTGAGATGATATCTCATTGTAGTTTTCATTCGCATTTCTCTAATGATTAATGATGTTGAGCATTCTTTCATGTGTTTGTTGGCAATCTGTATATCTTCTTTGGAGAAATGTCTATTTAGGTCTTTTTGGATTGGGTTGTTTGTTTTTTTCATAGTGAGCTGCATGAGCTGCTTATAAATTTTGCAGATGAATCCTTTGTCAGTTGCTTCATTTGCAAATATTTTCTTCCATTCTGAGGTTTGTCTTTTTGTCTTGTTTATGGTTTCCTTTGCTGTGCAAAAGCTTTTAAGTTTCATTAGGTCGCATTTGTTTATTTTTGTTTTTATTTCCATTTCTCTAGGAGGTGGGTCAAAAAGGACCTGGCTGTGATTGATGTCACAGAGTGTTCTGCCTATGTTTTCCTCTAAGAGTTTGATAGTTTCTGGCCTTACATTTAGGTCTTTAATCCATTTTGACTTTATCTTTGTGCATGGTGTTAGGGAGTGTTCTAATTTCATACTTTTACATATACCTGTCCAGTTTTCCCAGCACCACTTATTGAAAAGGCTGTCTTTTCTCCACTGTATATTCTTTCCTCCTTTATCAAAGATAAGGTGACCATATGTGCATGGGTTTATCTCTGAACTTTCTATCCGGTACCATTGATCTATATTTCTGTTTTTGTGCCAGTTCCATACTGTCTTGATTACTGTAGCTTTGTAGTATAGTCTGAAGTCAGGGAGCCTGATTCCTCCAGCTTCATTTTTCGTTCTCAAGATTGCTTTGGATATTCGGGGTCTTTTGTGTTTCCACAAAAATTGTGAAATTTTCTGTTCTAGTTCTGTGAAAAATGCCAGTGGTAGTTTGATAGGGATTGCATTGAATCTGTAGATTGCTTTGGGTAGTAGAGTCATTTTCACAATGTTGATTCTTCCAATCCAAGAACATGGTATATCTCTCCATCTATTTGTATCATCTTTAATTTCTTTCATCAGTGTCTGATAATTTTCTGCATGCAGGTCTTTTGTCTCCTTAGGTAGGTTTATTCCTAGATATTCTTTTGTTGCAATGGTAAATGGGAGTGTTTTCTTAATTTCACTTTCAGATTTTTCATCATTAGTGTATAGGAATGCCAGAGATTTCTGTGCATTAATTTTGTATCCTGCTACTTTACCAAATTCATTGATTAGCTCTAGTAGTTTTCTGGTAGCATCTTTAGGATTCTCTGTGTATAGTATCATGTCATCTGCAAACAGTGACAGCTTTACTTCTTTTCCAAATTGGATTCCTTTTATTTCTTTTACTTCTCTGATTGCTGTGGCTAAAACTTCCAAAACTGTGTTGAATAATAGTGGTGAGAGTGGGCAACCTTGTCTTCCTCCTGATCTTAGTGGAAATGGTTTCAGTTTTTCACCAGTGAGGACGATGTTGGCTGTGGGTTTGTCATATATGGGCTTTATTATGTTGAGGAAGGTTCCCTCTGTGCCTACTTTCTGGAGGATTTTTATCATAAATGGGTGTTGAATTTTGTCAAAAGCTTTCTCTGCATCTATTGAGATGATCATATGGTTTTTCTCCTTTAGTTTGTTAATATGGTGTATCACATTGATTGATTTGCGTATATTGAAGAATCCTTGCATTCCTGGGATAACCCCCACTTGATCATGGTGTATGATCCTTTTAATGTGCTGTTGGATACTGTTTGCTAATACTTTGTTGAGGATTTTCGCATCTATGTTCATCTGTGATATTGGCCTGTAGTTTTCGTTCTTTGTGACATCTTTGTCTGGTTTTGGTATCAGGGTGATGGTGGCCTCGTAGAATGAGTTTGGGAGTGTTCCTCCCTCTGCTATATTTTGGAAGAGTTTGAGAAGGATAGGTGTTAGCTCTTCTCTAAATGTTTGATAGAATTCGCCTGTGAAGCCATCTGGTCCTGGGCTTTTGTTTGTTGGAAGATTTTTAATCACAGTTTCAATTTCAGGGCTTGAGATTGGCCTCTTCATATTTCTGCTTCTTCCTCATTAAGTCTCAGCAGGTTGTGCATTTCTAAGAATTTGTCCATTTCTTCCAGGTTGTCCATTTTCTTGGCATAGAGTTGCTTGTAGTAATCTCGTGATCTTTTGTATTTCTGCAGTGTCAGTTGTTACTTCTCCTTTTTCATTTCTAATTCTGTTGATTTGAGTCTTCTCCCTTTTTTCTTGATGAGTCTGGCTAATGGTTTATCAATTTTGTTTATCTTCTCAAAGAACCAGCTTTTAGTTTTATTGATCTTTGCTATTGTTTCCTTCATCTCTTTTTCATTTATTTCTGATCTGTTTTTTATGATTCCTTCTGCTAACTTTGGGGTTATTTTGCTTTTCTTTCTCTAATTGTTTTAGGTGCAAAGTTAGGTTGTTTATTCGAGATGTTTCCTGTTTCTTAAGGTAGGATTGTAATGCTATAAACTTCCCTCTTAGAACTGCTTTTGCTGCATCCCATAGGTTTTGGGGCATCGTGTCTCCATTGTCATTTGTTTCTAGGTATTTTTTTATATCATCTTTGATTTCTTCAGTGATCACTTGGTTATTAAATAGTTTATTGTTTAGCCTCCATGTGTTTGTATTTTTTACAGATCTTTTCCTGTAATTGATATCTAGTCTCATAGCGTTGTGGTCCGCAGAGATATTTGATACGATTACAATTTTCTTAAATTTAGCAAGGCTTGATTTGTGGCCCAAGATACGATCTATCTTGGAGAATGTTCCATGAGCACTTGAGTAGAATATGTATTCTGTTGTTTTTGGATGGAATGTCCTCTAAATATCAATTAAGTCCATCTTGTTTAATGTATCATTTAAAGCTTGTGTTTCCTTATTTATTTTCATTATGGATGTTCGTCCATTGGTGAAAGAGGGTGTTAAAGTCCCCTACTACGATTGTGTTACTGTCAATTTCCCCTTTTATGGCTGTTAGTATTTGACTTATGTATTGAGGTGCTCCTGTGTTGGGTGTGTGAATATTTACAATTGTTATATCTTCTTCTTGGATCGATCCCTTGATCATTATGTAGTGTCCTTCTTTGTCTCTTGTAATAGTCTTTATTTTAAAGTCTATTTTGTCTGATATGAGAGTTGCTACTCCAGCTTTCTTTTGATTTCCATTTGCATGGAATATCTTTTTCCATCCCCTCACTTTCAGTCTGTGTGGGTCTCTTGTAGACAGCATATATATGTGTCTTGTTTTTGTATCCATTCAGCGAGTCTTTGTCTTTTGGTGGGAGCATTTAATCCATTTACATTTAAGGTAGTTATCGATATGTATGTTCCTATTCCCATTTTCTTAATTGTTTTGGTTTTGTTATTGTAGGTCTTTTCCTTCTCTTGCGTTTCTTGCCTAGAGAAGTTCCTTTAGCATTTGTTGTAAAGCTGGTTTGGTGGTGCTGAACTCTCTCAGCTTTTGCTTGTCTGTAAAGGTTTTAATTTCTCCATCAAATCTGAATGAGATCCTTGCTGGGTAGAGTAATCTTGGTTGTAGGTTTTTCTCCTTCATCACTTTAAATATGTCCTGCCAGTCCCTTCTGGCTTGCAGAGTTTCTGCTGAAAGATCAGCTGTTAACCTATGGGGATTCCCTTGGGTGTTATTTGTTGTTTTTCCCTTGCTGCTTTTAATATGTTCTCTTTGTATTTAGTTTTTGATAATTTGATTAATATGTGTCTTAGCATGTTTCTCCTTGTATTTATCCTGTATGGGAGTCTCTGTGCTTCCTGGACTTGATTAACTTTCCTTTCCCATATTAGGGAAGTTTTCAACTATAACCTCTTCAAATATTTTCTCAGACCCTTTCTTTTTCTCTTCTTCTGGGACCCCTATAATTTGAATGTTGGTGCATTTAATGTTGTCCCAGAGGTCTCTGATACTGTCCTCAGTTCTTTTCATTCTTTGTTCTTTATTCTGCTCTGCAGTAGTTATTTCCACTATTTCATCTTCCAGGTCACTTATCCATTCTTCTGCCTCAGTTATTCTGCTATTGATCCCTTCTAGAGAATTTTTAGTTTCATTTATGGTGTTGGTCATCATTGTTTGTTTGCTCTTTAGTTCTTCTAGGTCATTGTTAAACGTTTCCTGTATTTTCTGTATTCTATTTCCAAGATTTTGGATCATGTTTACTATCATTATTCTGAATTCTTTTTCAGGTAGACTGCCTATTTCCTCTTTAGAGTCACTTTTTAAAGTCATCTATAGCTCAGAATTGAGACGTGACACTTTTTGAATCTGTATATAATGTGATTGATGGAAATTTATCCCAAGCCCCAATTACTACCAATCCTTCTAATACTAAGATAGCTGTGTCCCAGCCCTCCTTCTTGTTGTACATATATACTTGTAAATGATACAAAATAAGTATTTTGCTTCCTTTTAAAAAGTATTATTTTTTCAAAACGTTTACCAAATAGGCCATATTCTGGGCCATAAAACACACCTTAACAAATTTAGAAAGATTTGAGTTATATAAAGTATTCTCTCAGACCACAATAGAATTAAAATATAAACCAATAACAAAGAGAACTGGAAAATCCCAAAATATTTATTGATTATCTAATTAGCACGTGGGTCAAACAAGAAGTCTCAGGAGAAATTTTAAAATACTTTGCACTAATTGCACTAAATGAAAATGCATCTTATCAAAATTGAAGATATGTAGTGAAAGCATGCTTAGAGGGAAATTTTTAACGTTGAAAGTATATATTAGAAAAGAAGAAAAATGTAAAATCAGTAATCTAAACTTCTACCTTAGGAAACTAGAAAAACAAGAGCAAGTTAGATCCAAAATAAGCAGAGAAAAAGAAATAATAAAGATTAGAGCAGAAATTAATGAAATTGAAAACAGGAAAGCCATAGAGAAAATCAGTGAAACTAAAAGTTGGTGTTTGAAGGTCAATACAATTGATAAACCTCTGGTCAAGCTAACCAAAAAAAAAAAAAAAAAGACAAATTACTAATATTAGAAATTAAAGAAGGGACATCACTACTGATCTCATTGACAATAAAAGGATAATATAGGCATATTATAAATAACTCTATGCCCACAAATTTGATAACTTAGATGAAATTCCTTGAAGGACACAATCTACCAAAACTCACACAAAGAGAAACAGATCATCTGAATAGGTTTTTATTAATTAAAGAAGTTAAAGCAATAATGAATAGTCTTCCAAAAGAGAAAGCATCAGGCCTAGTTGGTTGTACTGGTGATATCTACCATTTAAGGAAAAAGAGACCAATTCTCTACAGTCTGTTCCACAATATAGAATTAGAGGGAACACTTCTGAATTCATTCTGTGAGGCCAGCAGAATGTAATTTAAGATGTTAAACCAGTCTTCCCATTTCCCAATCTAAAGTAAAAAGGAAAATTTTTAAATAAAAGAAAATCATATGAAATCAGAAAAATAAAATTCATTCTGTGATGTTCTAGTAGTTGCCATGGTAGAAACATGGCATACATGCTTTCATAATACTTTCCAAAATCCATGATAAATGTAGGTAGTTGGTCATTGGATCTTTCCTACAGAGCCTGGACTTGCCTCAGAATCCCTTTTACACAGCACTCTAAGAAGCTGTTTCCAATTCATCAGTCAATATAAGAGAAGAAACTCATCATCTGCCATTTATGTCCATTACTGTTGTTACAAATAGAACACACAGTTTTGACTCTAAGTTTCTTAGCATCTAAGCCAAGGCTTCGAATAGGATCATTTCATTATTTCTTTTTTTTTAAAGGATTGTCTGTTCATGTCATTTGCTATCTTAAGTTTTATGATCTTAAGTCTGTCAATTTGTATGAGCTCTTTAGTACTCAGGATATTACTGGACATTTATAGTGGTTTGAGTGGGGGCTTAACACATGCTTCATGGGTAAAAGAACAGACAGACAGATGGACGGATGGATGGAAGGAAATGAAAGAAGGAAAGACATTTTTAGGACAGTAGAATCAGGTTTTTCTAATCATCTACTTGAGATTTAGTTAATTGGTAGAGAAAGGGGGAAGGAAGAGGTGGCACTGAGCAAAATGAAAGACTATTTATTAGATGGTCACTGCCAATCCAAGAGTCTTATGGACTTTACCTGCATACTGCCTTAGGATGTAAGATATTGGACATATTCTGAAAAGACTTGTGACAGAAAGAGAATATAATACATGATGATAGGTAATATCTAATAAAGAGGACCTAATTTGACATATTAATGCTGGTTTTGAGAGTTTGGTTTATAATAATTAAATAGTGGTTTTGAATACCATTTTAGTGTTCTTTTTTTCCAAAGTTTTAGTTAGCAGTTGATTTTTATTCAGTTTTTAGCATTCTTCGTATTTTCTTTGGCTTTTAACGTTGAAGGTTATCCTAGTAAGTAAAAGATATTACGGTAGTAAAGGAGGAAGTTAAATGTCTTTTGAACATAATACAGTATATAAATGAAAAATTTGTTTCAGTAGTGCTTTTCAGGTGTTTTGCTCTTAGTTTGAAATGCATTACATATTAATCAAAGCATATATACAAATATAAATTTGAACCTGAGAGTAAAATTCTTCATTTATTTCACTGAAACACTAAATGGATAAAATTGTGATTACAAGTATCAAATATGGAGTTTTAGAAATATTAAGGTATTAAGTCCCACTTCCCTGGTGGCGCAGTGGTTAAGAATCCACCTGCCAGTGCAGGGGACACAGGTTCGAGTCCCGGTCCAGGATGATCCCACATGCCGCAGAGCAACTAAGCCCGTGCGCCACAACTACTGGGCCTGCGCTCTAGAGCCTGCAAGCCACAACTACTGAAGCCCATGTGCCACAACTACTGAAGCCTGTGCGCCTAAAGCCCGTGCTCTACAACAAGAGAAGCCACTGCAATGAGAAGCCCATGCACCACAACGAACGTAGCCCCCACTCGCTGCAACTAGAGAAGAGCCTGCGCACAGCAATGAAGACCCAACGCAGACATACATACATACATACATAATACATAACTAAATAAATAAAATTTTAAAAAAAGAGACAGACATGGTGGCTGATGCCTTTTGTTAAAAAAAGAAAAGAGGGGCTTCCCTGGTGGCGCAGTGGTTGGGAGTCCGCCTGCCAAGGCAGGGGACGCGGGTTCGGGCCCTGGTCCGGGAAGATCCCACATGCTGTGGAGCACCTAGGCCCGTGTGCCACAGCTGCTGAGCCTGTGCTCTAGAGCCTGTGAGACCCAACGCAGCCAAAAGTAAATAAATAAATAAAATAAATGTGTAATAATAATTTTAAAAAAAAGAAAGCCATTGTTTAAAAAAAAAGAAAAGATATTAAGTCCCATGTAAAGCCATATATAATATTTTAAAGCTATTTCTACAGAAACAATGTGTATTAATTACCAATTCAAAATGTAAAGTTTTCCTCCATAGGTTTTCTTCATTTAAAAAATATATATATATTGGAAATTATGAATAAGCTGAATGCTAATAATCCGTGCTTATCAGTTGCTCCTTTTTAAACGTTAGATAGTTCCTTTCCCAATTTTAACACTGGCTCAGAGAATAACCTTGGGAAAATATCTAACATTCCTGAGTCTCCCTTTATTTATAAAAATAAAATAATGCTGTATAGTCTTCTAACTGTTAAAAAAAAATAGGAAGAACTATGTATAAAGACCCCAAAGTTCTGAGCTTTCAGATAATGACCCAAAGTACTAGATGTTGAGAATGAAAGTAGTGATGATTATATAGGTTCAAAGAATCATTTGGGTAACAATAGCACAAGGGGCAAATTGTCATAAGAAGAATACCGTGATCCAGCCCTCTATAATCTGACTGTATATATAAAGGAAAATAATGACCAAAAAATATTTTCTACGAAAAATTCTGTTTGGAGGCATTCTGTTATTTATTTAATTTTTGACTGTGTTGGGTCTTCATTGCTGCGCAGCGGCTTTGTCTAGTCGCGGTGAGTGGGGGCTAATTTTCGTTGCAGTGCACAGGCTTCTCATTGCGGTGGCTTCTCTTGTTGCAGAGCACGGGCTCTAGGCATGTGGGCTCAGTAGTTGTGGCTTGCGGGCTCTAGAGTGCAGGCTCAGTAGTTGTGGCTCATGGGCTTAGTTGCTCCATGGCATGTGGGATCTTCCTGGACCGTGGCTTGAACCCGTGTCCCCTGCATTGGCAGATGGATTCTTAACCACTGCGCCACCAGGGAAGTCCCTGTTTGGAGGAATTCTTAAAGTAAATAGGCTTCCTTAGTAAGATTTAAAGCATTCCCCCCAAATTCTGTTAACTTCAGTTTATAGGATTTTTATTATAGTTCTGTATATTATGTCCTCAACAGATAGTAAATTAAAGATTTACTATCTAAAACAAGTTGTTTATTATTTTGGTAACTGGAGTTGAATCTAATTTGATCTAATAAAAAATATAAAGCTAATTAGACTTACATGGAATTATAGAAGTATAATTTAGGAAATAGAGTCTGGTGTTTTAACTAACAAATTACCGTTTTCTAGTGAGTTACCTAAAGCCTAATAAAACTCGTCCTGAAACAAATATCAATGAATGTTATTCATTTTATGGGGGTGGTAGAGGCATGTGCTATATTACCTATTTTATGAGCCTTAATGGTAATTTAGTGGTTATTAACAATCAACTTATGTATTCTTCTCCTTATGACTGCAGTGTTATCTTTAAAAAATAAATGTCTTCATCTTAATACATGTGCTATAAGGACACGTCCTTTTATCAGTACATTTCTTGTCATTTCTTAATAGCAGTACATCCCCTTTCTTTGCCTCTTAAATGCTGGTCCTGTGCTCTCTACTCTTCATTTTCATATCCTCTCATGGCAGCTTAATTTACTTCCATAGTTTTGGTTACCACGTATATGCTGGTGATACCAAATCTGTATTTCCAGTTCAGAGCTCTGATCTGAGCTTCATATATCTAGGTGCCTACTAAACTCTGTTTGCGTTTGTGCCTGTGAGATACCCTTGTATCATGAGCAAGCTAATATTCTCCCCTTTCCTACACTCTGAATCACCCAAATTTGTTCCTCTTCCAATGTTCCCTGTTTCATTAAATGCATCTGTATGCCCAAGCTAGAAACTTAAAGATTTTATCTTGACTCCTTCCCTGTCTCACATCCCACATCCAGTTAATCACCAAGTCCTATTATCATTTCTAAGTTGTCAGTATCACTTCAGTCAGTCTACATCTCTCTGTCCTCTTCTCCCACCAGGGCAATTACAATAGACTTCTATTTCCAGTCTTACTGCAATTCATTCTCCACAGTTCATCCTGAGAATTTTTTTCTGAAACATAAACCTGATAATGCCAGCTCTCTTACCTAAAACTGTTCAGGGATTTTCTTTTGCTCTTCAGATAAAATGCAGGCTCCTTAACATAACATAGAAAATCCTTCATTATTGACCTCGGCATCCCTCATTTCCTCAGTACCTTTTCTTTTTAACTATATGACCTAATAATACTGATGTTTCTTTAATTCATGTAGAACTCCAGCTTCGGCCTGGTGTTTTTCCTTCTGCCCAGAGCATCCTCTCACAACCCATCATTCAACCCCTTCACCTGGATAATTTCCTGTTAATCCTTACATATAGTCTTAAACATTCAACACTCTGAGGAGGAACTTCCTTTACTCCTAGATTTGGTATCATCAACAAGGCTACCAGAATCCTCTAACATAGCAGATTTCAAAGTGTGATCCATGGATCTCTAGGAGTCTCTGAGGCCCTTTTGGGGAGGTCTGTGAGTTCACAGTATTTCCATGTTAATATTAAAATATTATTTGCCTTTCTTACCATGTTGCTATTTGTACTGATAGTTCAGAAGCAATGGTGGATAAAGTTGCTGGCATCTTAGCACAAATCAAGGCAGTGAAACCAAATTATATTAATAGTCGTATTCTTCGCCATGAACCCACAATTTAAAAAAAAAAAAGTCCAGTTTCAACTTGATTGTTGGTGATGAAGCAATAAAAATTATAAATTGTATTAAACTTAACTATTGAGTAATTGTCTTTTTAATGTCATGTGATGAAATGGGAAATACACAAAAAGCACACTAAAGCATGATGGCATGATTATCCAGCTATTATCTGTTTAGCTAGACAACAGAGATCTGCAAAAAAAATGTAAAACAGTGTCACTTTTCTCATTAATTTTTTGTTTGGAAAATATAATTTTCTCCAAAAATGCTATTTATAAAGTTAGCCTGTGATGATTTTATTATTGCCATTTTTATGAATAAATTTTTAAAAGTTTACTCAGCTATAATTTTTATACAGTAAATATCAATTGATATAACCCACATAAACAAAAGTTCTTTGATGTCTTCAGTAACTTTTAAGAGTAGAAAGGTATTTTGAAACCAAAAAGTTTGAAAACCCCTGCTCTAACTCATTGTATTTTCCTTATTCTGTTTATGGTTTGTCTTTCCTCTTAGACCACATTGTAAACCCCGTGAAGATAAGGTCCATGTCTGCCTTGTGGGTAACTCAGCTCCTAGCATAGTGCCAACACATACAAGGTCCCCAATAGATACTTGTTAAATTACTGAATTCAACAGCATGTGTTTATTATTATCTTGCATATTGTTGAAATGTGAGTCTAGAGCTAGGAAAAAAATTTTAAAAATCAGAAAGTAGATATAGAAGTATCATCTGCATTTGGGGATTATTTTGATTGTTGGAAGTACATGATATCATCTGGATATACAGAATATCACCTGAATCAGTCTGGAGAAAAATTGTAAAGTAGAAAGAGAGAAGGAAAGAGAGAAACCTTAATTATGGAACTTTAGGGAATGCTTGTGTATAACAGGAATGAAAAGGAAGGTATAATGAATGTAAGAGTTAGGAGGATAATCATTAATTGGATACAGATTGAGAGGATGTTCTTCGGGTGGGGGGGCTTTATAGAGTAATGATACTCTAAAGAGAAGCATGATAGCAAGTGAAAAGGTTAAGATAGGATAATGTCTTTAGGGAAATTCAGGAGTTCTCCCCAAGTGACTACAACACACACATTATTTTGTACTTGTAAGTCTATAGAGTAAATTCTTTTATTATCTTGAATCATCTAAATAAGAATTTAACTGGATTTATTTTTAATGCTAATACAACAGCATTAACTAAATTAGAGGATGGAGATATACAAGCAACTGGCTAAAGTCAAGGAACAGAGGATGTATGTATATGTATAGAACTGAGTGGGTTGAAGAGTAAATTGTGTTGTTTGTGCTGCAACTTTAAATCATCACCTCCTTCTTATCCCTAGGAGAATCACTTTCTTAATAAAAATCTCCTGTTTAGTACTTCTTCAAAAGAAATGCTTTATTTACTTGAAAGCTTTGTTCATATCCCCCAGAGAATCACTTTCTTAATAAAAATCTCCTGTTTAGTACTTCTCCAAAAGAAATGCTTTATTTACTTGAAAGCTTTGTTCTTATCCCCCGCCTCATTTGTAGGTAAGTCTTTCTGGTCCGTAATTTTTAAAATCATTCATTACACTCAGAGAATGGATTTTCTATTAGTTAGTGCTATCTTTCCTAGTTAACTAGGATAACTTGGTTTTTTGGTATTGAACCTTAGAAAACATTCACTAATTTTATATGGAGTATTCGAGAGTGATGGTACTTATGTTTTCTTTGACATTTTTTTCCTTCAGTCACTTGCCTTTTGATAAATATAACTCAATCTTTGTCACAGCATTTTGATATGAAAGTGTCAAAATATTGCTGTGATAACTGTCATGGTTAAGGATAGTACTCTACAGATTTTATAAAGCTCTTCTGAGATCTAGTACTTAGGCCTAGACAGGATCTATAGCTTGAGATCTATAGTGAAGAATAGTTAGTGTCTGGCTTTCTAAACCTTCAACCATGAAGCTTGTGGGAAAGCTGCTATTTAGAGATAAAATAGGAACTGAAACTCTGTAAACAATAAACAGCCGCCTTCCTGGGTTTCAGCCCACTCCCTCCTGACCTCTCCTGTTTCACCAGGCAGCAATAAGTAGTTCATAGCTTTCCTTCCTTGATTCTCACCCGATAGTTTTCCTTCCTTGATTCTCGACCGTTCTCCGTGCTTCACTTATCCCATGGAGACTGCCTACTTGCGGATCTGCCAAAGTCAGAGCTGGAGTCTTTAGATTAGTCACAGTGTTGCACAGAATTCTGAAATGTTTCCCTGCACCAAATTTAATAACACATTGTTACTAAGTTTATTCTTACTATACTGGTAATAGCCAAATTAGTGATACTGAGTAACTGTATATGGAGGAGTGAATAGACACTTCAGTTCCCAAATCATATATTATTTATGACTCTTTTTTGAAGTGGTGGTCCTCATGTAGTACTATATATTTATTATATTGTGTGTATTTCCCATTCTCACTCAGTTCAGCTCTACTTATAGAAAGCCATATGAAAATAATTCATGATGTTTTATTTATACAGCACTTACCTAAATTAGATTCCTGCTGTGTAAGTTTAAGGACAGTAAGTTTGCCTTACCACTGTATCATCAGTACCTACAGAATACCTAGCATACAATAAGTACTCAGTATATATTTGAATAAATGAAAGAAAAATGGAAACAATTGAGTAATCTAATATAGAAAGTATGAGCATAATTGCTTTACTTCTGGAGAATATTTTAAAATTAAGAATGTGGCCTTAAGAACATGACCAGACATGAAATGTGAATCTGAGGTGGAAGCCTTCTGTGAAATATGTAAGTTGTTAAAGAACCTTAGCCAGCTGGATTCTTTTCTACCTCAATTTTCCAAAGCAGTGGTTTTTAGCCTTCAAAGAAACAATGTTACCTGTGTTAATTTTTATCTAAGCCAACAGTGATAGAGGTCACAGCCTACAACTTAAACTATAAATATGAGTGTAGAGTAGTAAGGTATTTCAGAATGACATTGTCTACCTCACTCAATCTCTAAGCCTTTAGGCAATGTTTATGTCTATTTCTGTTTAAGAGGAAAAGCCTATTCCTCCCAAGATCTCTGTACTGTTATGGATTAACTCTAGATTGAATACATATTCTCAAAGGTAGAAACAGTTTTGAAAACCTGGGAAAGTCTGTATGTTTGACAGAATTCACAGTAAATTAATCTAAGTAAAATAATCTACTCTGTCATAAAATCACAAGAGAACTTGTGTCTGTGTCTAAAGGCCAGGTTTTCTTTAGGCTTTAGTAGTAGTTGAGAACTTTAAAAAAGGGTTAGAAAATTCTAAAAGAATTAAGTTATTCACTTTAGTAACTGGCCCAAGGGGCATTATAATCTTCCTAACCATTATAATTTTCCAGACCATGTACTAGTGTATAAAGCATCATGAGGACAGATGTTCAAACTCTGTTATTCTCTGCTATAATTTGGGGGCTTAACACAGTAACCTTGCACATAAAGGAACACACTAAATTGGTGAATGAATGAATTCTGTTAGAAGGGACTATAAAATTAATTTTAACCAAAACCCCAAATAGTGCAAATCTCATGATTAAGTTAACTGTGACTTTAGAAAAAGATGACTTAATCGAGGTTAGAAACGGGGAAAATAAGTAGTACTCTGTTTCCTTTATTTTCTTTTTATCCCTAGAATATCTTTTCAGTTCTGTATACCATTGAGTATGGTGATGTTGGCCCAAAGTATTTAGAGTAGGATGGAGCCATAAATACAACAGATTATGGGTGATCCCAAGGAGAAACAACAAAGGATTAAAATGTTAGAAGTAGACTAAGAAAAGATTTTAAAAAGGGGGTGCAGATGTTGGGGGGTGTTGTGTGTGACACTTTATATCTTCAGAAAACATTGGTAATCTAATATCTCTACTATTTGGCTTCTTACCCTGGTTAATAAAAGACAGTATATCTAGTTTTAGCCGACTTATATTTAACCACCCTGAATAAAGATGAGATCAGTTCAAGTAATTGCCATGGAATTAGGCCTTCATACACAAAAATGAAGAAGAGGAAATAAAGGAGAGAGTTTTTCAAAGCATAATAGATTAGAAACCTTAAGAAAACAGAAGAGTCAGTTTACATAATAACAAAATGTGACAGAGAAAAGACCAACTATCTTAAAGAAAAGCAACAAATAATTCTAGAAACAGGCAAATTTTTTGGAGGGGCAGAGTCTTATATATCTATAAAGATGATTAATGGTCATGATGAATACCTCTGATGTCCAGAAAAGATAATGTTCAAGTCATTTTTAAGAAGACAGGCAAGACTATATTAACTCTTAAAAGATTTCCATTACATATAAAATATATTGTCACTCAAGCACTAGATCCTTGCCTTTAAAGAATCATGCTCTATCACAAAATTTTGAGTTGTTAAAAAATACTGAAGTGTAGGTTACCAACAAATTGTTTATTTCATAAATAACAGGTGAGAAAGTTGAAATAAAACAGTATTTTTTAAATTTATTTTATTTATTTATTTTTGGCTGCATTGAGTCTTCGTTGCTGCGCGCGGGCTTTCTCTAGTTGCAGTGAGCGGGGCCTACTCTTTGTTGTGGAACGCGGGCTTCTCATCACGGTGGCTTCTCTTGTTGCGGAGCACAGGCTCTAGGCCCACGGGCTCAGTAGTTGTGGCTTGCAGACTCTAGAGCGCAGGCTCAGTAGTTGTGGTGCATGGGCTTAGTTGCTCCGCTGCATGTGGGATCTTCCCAGACCAGGGCTCAAACCCGTGTCCCCTGCATTGGCAGGCGGATTCTTAACCACTGCGCCACCAGGGGAGCCCTAAACAGTATTTTAAAATATCACTTAGGACAAGGTCATGAGTGAATATAAATCTGCATTTCAATTAACTTTATAATTTTGAATTTTTCCAATTTCTTGCCAGATCTGATTTGGTCTTTTTTTTTTTTTTTGCTTGCTTCAGTCTAGCTAAGAAATGTTTTTACTAGGAATCGAAGTGTCAGATCTGTTTTGTTTTGTTTTGTTTGTAACTCCCTTGCGTTTCCAGTTTTAGATTATCTTCAACCTTTAAGCTTCTTTTTTTCTTTTTTTTTTTTTTTTGCGGTACGCGGGCCTCTCACTGTTGTGGCCTCTCCCATTATGGAGCACAGGCTGTGGACGCACAGGCTCAGCAGCCATGGCTCACGGGCCTAGCTGCTCCGCGGCATGTGGCATCTTCCTGGACCGGGGCACGAACCTGTGTCCCCTGCATCAGCAGGCGGACTCTCAACCATTGCACCACCAGGGAAGCCTCAACCTTTAAGCTTCTTTGCCAGGAATCTTGATAAGCTAGTCTTTCACGAGGCTTAGTTTAATTAAAATCAATAATTCAGTCATCTATTGACTTACCTGGGAGCAAGGAAACTCAATATATTGTGGTATGCTGCTAGGGAACAAATAGCAGGGATATGCCACTGGTATTTCTCCGTGTTTTGGAACTCCTTCTCATCTCTCAGGTAACCCTACACAAAAACAGGAAGCTTGACCACCAGATACAGGGATTCTTTTGGGGAGTGTGTATTAGTTAGTGTTTTCCAGAGGAATAGAACCAGTATAGTATGTGGGTGTGTGTAGAGGATCAGAGATTTAAGGAATTGGCTCACATGATTATAGGGACTGGCAGGTCCAAAATTGCAGGGCAGGAAAGCGGGCTAGAGACCCAGGGAAGTGGTAATGTTGCATCTTGAGTCTAAAAGTAGTCTGGAGGGAGAATTCCCTCTTCCTCATGTGACCTTAGTCTTTTTTCTGGTAAGGTTACTAATCCATTGATTAAGATGGGAAGATTATCTGGGTAGGCCTAATCTAATCACATGAGCCCTTAAAAACACAGAACTTTTTCCAAATGCAACAGAAGAGGAGGGGAAAAGGAGGGTATCAGGGAGATTTGAAGCATAAGAAGGATTCAGTATGCTGTTGTTGGCTTTGAAAATGGGGTGGGCCATGAGCCATGATATACAGGTGGCCTCTAGAAGCTGAGCAGACAGGCAGCAAGGAAACAGGGCTCTCAGTCCTACATCCACATGGAACTGGTTTCTGCCAACAGCCTGAATGAGCCTAGAAATGGATTCTTTCCTCACAAAACTCTTAAATGAGAGCCTAGGCCTGCTGAAACCTTGATTTCAGCTTTATTACACCCGGAGCAGAGTACCAGGCAAGCATACCGGAACTTCTAACCTATAGAATTAGGTTGTATTTTAAAGTTAGCTTTGTGGTAGTTTATTATATAGTAATAGAAAACTAATACATATGACTAACTTGTATTCAAAATGAAGAACTACATTTATAGTATGTATTTCCATAGCATATTTATTTTATGCATGGACAACTGTTAATTTGTATCCAAACTGCTACTTCCTTCTATGCTAAACGTAGTGAGCATAATTGTTAAAAGCTCAGGCTGCTGAGTTAGACAGATTTTAATTCCACCTGAAATCACTTACTAGCATATGACCTTCCATGTGTTATTTAACTTCTCTAAGCCTCATTCCCCTCATCTATAAAATGAGAGTAGTAGTACCTACTCATAAGAATTTTACATTGCCGATATAGTGACCATTGTTATATGATTACAATGATCACCATGATGGCAACACAAAGAATGTTGTCAATAAGAGTGTGAATCTGGGCATTCATGTGAAACCATGCTGAGATCTTTTCACTTAATTCTTTATACCCTTCTCTGATCTCTGTATATGGATTTTCTGGGTCATCCTTTCAGTTTTTTTCAGATGTTTTGCTTAAAAACTAGATATCCATGCCTTTCTCATGAATCCCTATCTCGTCTCAAAAGTTTCCCAGAGAAGTTCTGTAAAATAAGTAATACATAATTTGAAAGGGAGTTTGTCAACAAAATAAATTTGGACATTAAAATTAAATTGAGTTTCTTAATTGTAGAGCTATTATATGGTTACATGCCTATAGCTCTTCAAAAAGAGATTATATTTTCCACATTCATTGACCTATTGACAAAGAAGCGACTTGCAAGACTATTTCGTGAAATGCACTTTGGGAAAAACTGTCCCTTCAGATATAAATCAACTCCATGAGCTAACTCTTGTTTTCTCTTTTCCTCTTAAAGCCTGACTTCATCTACTTAGTGCAGATTATTTAGCAACCTTTACTCACACACTTAATCTCCCTCCAATATATTTTTTGTTCTTTACTACCAAAATATGGAGGGGAAGCTGTTGTCTGGCTTTACACATTGCCATCAAAATCAATAATTGTTAGCGTCATTTCAGGGATTTGTGATACATATAGAAATGAAATGGATTATGTACAATGCTAAGAACGAGTTGCTAAATAAATGATAATAAACCAGGTCATCAGAGTCAGAAGTTTTCTATTTTAACTGGTTTTTTTTGCTGTACCTTGAAGGAATGATTGAGACAAGAGGATAGGTGGAACTAAGGATTTTTATATGATCCAAGGTATCTAGTAATAAATTTTCCCCACTTATTTGTCATCTATCAGCCCTAAAATTTGGCTTTAGAAAAATTTCCATATATATGATTGGCATGAATTCAGAGTCAGAGTGACAGTGCTGTTGTTTTACATACTAACTCTCAAAAATGCATTTTCTTCTTGTTTTTTCTTCTCAAAAAGATAAGATATGGAAATCTAATTTCTCCCTTCCTCTACATCAAACCAGCAGGGATAATTAATAAGGCCTAGATCATTGATTTCAACCATTTTAACCATAGAACCTTTTCTTCAGAGGAAACATTTTATGGTACGCTCAAAGGGTATAGAAGTTGTAGCCTCCAGATATCTCCCATACCTGCCTTTGTTGGCCCTTGAATGGACTCTGGAAAATACCTACAGCTTTGTAGAGAGCACTTTGAAAAACTGTTGTAAACTGCATACTTGGGTAAATATTGCCAGATTTTCTTATGTAATGAGCAAAAAATTTTACTTAGAGTTTACAGCTCCCTCTTAATATGTCTTGAGGAGTTCAAGATGCTGTTGTTGACACTGGCAGCATGCCAGACAGAAAATTTTGTAGGAAATAAAATCCTGCATTTCCTTACTAAACTCCTTAACCAGTAGATGGGAATTGAGGGGGAGAGAGTAAAGAAATGTGATGTTTTACTATAACTGTTTTGGAAAAGAGAACAAAGACAATATTGAGTAAACACCAACATGGGAAATTTAAATAGAAAGTTATCATTTGACCAGCCTATACATGTTTTTTACATATAACATTTTTTTCTTAACACTTCTGAAAAACTGCAAATGAAGTTAGAAGACTATGAATTCTTAAGTTTTAAAAATCTTTTTAAATAATACAATTTTAAGATTCTCTGCTTAAATCTGTCTAAAGAAGCAAAATGAAAATTTACTGAGGAATGTAAATGAACATTTGAAAGAGGCATTAAAATGTAGAGGAAGCATTACAAACTTTCTAGCTAAACTTTGTTTTCTGATCAGTATGTTTTATCACTTTACAGAATGTAAATAAGTGAGTGCATATATGCTGAAATTAGGAACCAGTCTAACTGTATTTCAATTAGCTGTCCTTTAGAAAACCATTTGTTTCCTGACTAGTCAGACTGTTGACCTGTTATAAAGATTTTCCTGATCAGAAAAACTAATTTTTTCCAAATATTTGCCTTACCAACATTAGTAAATTCAGCCATTTCTTTTTGTTTTGTTTCTCATAAGGTATAATGACTTTTTTTTTCTTTTCCTTGATCTCTTTGGAATCACATTTTACGTGTCAAAAAAAGGCTTTAAAATCTAAGGCTTACATACAGCCTAGTGCACATTTAGAAAAATGTGTTTAAATGCCCCAGAGTAGTCTCCAGAGAACACTAACATGTTCCAACAGTGCTGCCGTAGACCACAAAATTTATTACAACTGTTTAATGAAGTTACAACTGCTACATTTCGCATTTCTTTTAAACATTCTTAATGGTGGCAGATTGTCTATTGTGGTTGAGTTTGATGTTAATTTTTGGAGAGATGTTTCAGTAGAAAATGATATAGCTGTAATAAGTCTTAGGTTGCTATGGGAAGAGGGATAAAGCATGAAAAGTATAATCTGAGAAGGGCTATCTGAGAGTTACAGGTGTCTTGGAAGGGATTTAAAGAGCACATCCTAACAAAGAATGCTAAACGTTAACTCAGAGAGGAGTTCACAAATATTACTTTATTAATCTAGCTCATATCCTCACTGTGTATGTAAATACTAACTACTCTAAACTGAAGTGAAAAATAATTATACTTTAATAGTATAGTTCAGGGATATAGGACCATGTCTATTTTTGTCATCAAAGTCCAGAAATTTTTTGTAGGCAACTGAGGCAGCTTTCTGGAAAGAAGAAGGAGACAGAAGACTATCTCCTTGGTAACTTTTCTGTTCCCATGAAGACCAACTGTGCTTCTTAAAGTTGAATTCCATGAGCTATCTTTTCATATTTAAAATAAATTTGACTTTACTTAAGCTAGTTTAAGTGGTTTTCTGTTCCTTGCAACAAAACTATACCAGACCAAGACAATGATTCTATAAAACTTTATCTTCATCATCACTGCCTATACATGGAAACTCAGATAATCCAAGCAGAGTCTGTGAACCACCCTGAATTATATAAAAATGTGATTTGTGTATCATATGTGTATTGTTGTCTAGGGGGAAAAGGCCATAGATTTCATCAAATACTCAAAGAAGTTTGTTACCCAAAAAGATTAAGAACTATTGGTAGAGAGCCTCATGCAGAGGCATCCTAAGTGACAGAGTCCCTTTACATTTTGCCTCCATGTTGAGGCAGTGAAAGACTTTGATTCATTATTGTTGCATCTGACAGTGCCATAATTATGCCAGTTTTTATCCTATATATGGAACGTTGAAAAAGATGCCCCTTAGAGCTTTGCTGCTATTAGATGTCTATTAACAATCTGACAAAATAGATTTTCATGAAATTTGGACCTCAGGAAAATTTACTAGGTAGTAATTTTTTTAAGAAGTCTTAGTTTTTGTTTATTTGATTATTTTCAATGGGACATTGATACAGGCAGGCTTCAAATCTGCAAGAGGGTGGTATTCTATCAAGAACTGATCTAGAATTTTAGAATTAGAATGGCCTTTCATTTTACAGATGAGGAAACTGAGACGCAAAAAAGGGTAAGTAAAATTTCTAAGGTCACTTGGTAGTAAAGCAGAAGTGAAGATAGAGTTCTGTTGACTGTCTCCAGAGCCTTTTTTTTTTTTTAACTGTACCAAACTTTTGATAATTATTACTTCTTTACTCCTTGTCCCCATCTATGATGCATAGTCAACTCATTTAATGTTTATACAACACTATGAAGAAGGTGCTGTTACTGGCATTTTAGTAACTACTTCTTCTGGGGAAATTTTCTTGGGGAAATTACATTGTGAATGTTCTATTAAAATATGTAAGTCAGTTTGAAAAATAGTGCCATATACATATATGTACTTATTCATGGTAGTGGAATTAGATTTCAAGTCTTGGATAAATCAATGAAAGAGCCATTTCAGATAATATTCTTCTCTGTTTTCTAGGAAATGTGTTTAGAGGCTTTTTTGTTTGTTTCCTTGTTTTTAAAATTCAAAGTTTTAAAAATGTTAAGGGCAAAAAGAACAAAAAATTGTCACTCTGGACTTAAAAACTACAATACAGTGAAATCAGTTACTGGACATTTCAAAAGGCACTTTATGAGTTTCACAGATTTTATGGAAAGTCCACACCTACTTGGAAACATGTACCTTTGCACTTACTATGCTTTCTGACTGGAATGACAGTCACCTACCTCAAAAGTCCTTCCCTTTATTCTTCACCCCCCATTTCCCATTTTCTCCTGGGAGAAGCCTGCTTATCCTGCAGGTCCCAGATATGGATTTCCCTTCTCTTCTACCAGTGTTCTTCTGCTCCTATAACATTTTATACACTCCTTTCCTATACAGTCATTGCATTGTTTTCATGTTGTATTTGCATGTGTGTCTTCTTTACTGAACTGAATTACTTGGGAATCTCAAGCTCCTAAAAAGAGGTAGACAGGTACAATAAGTATTCAATAAGTATTTGTCAAGTTATAGTTATGTATACATTTAAAGTATTTTTAAAAATGATACTAAAGGTATTCAGGTTTTTTGTAGAAGATTTGAAATACTGTTTCGATGAATAATTTCAAATTAAAACAACTTCTAAGCTAAGATTAAACAGTCTTAACTATATATTTATGATTATAGCTATTTAGTATAAACTTGAAAATTTCCTTCCAAAATCTAATCTTATTTTTGATTTTAGAACCTTGAGGCTTCAGACTTACATTTCCACATCAAAACTTAGAGCATACGATCTGACAAAGATTTTGTTTTGTTTTTGTGTTGTGAATGAAAGGTATTCTGAAATATAATTTGGGTGCCAGGATACTGGAATTTCAAGATCTTTCAGCTTCAGTGAGGAAGAGTAGTTTGTTGGTACTATTGAGAAAAAAAAGAAAAACGCCCTATTATACTGTTTAAGTATTTCTTTTGTTAAATGAATTACTCTTACTTTGCTGAGGCCAATGTTTTGAATTCCAGATACCTAACCACCACCTTACCTATCATTTAACTTGCAAATAAAATGGGCTTTTCCTCCAAGTAAATTTATAATATGAGAATTTGCATAAGTAGTAATGTTTGTTGCTTAATTTTGAAGTATTGGTGCTTCAAATACAGAAATATAGGTGCCAGGATTTAGTCATTATCAATAAAAATCATCTTGATGTGAAAGTAGTCCTTATAAATTTTATTTATTTTGGACTATGGGATTACAAATCCCATAAGAATTTATTAAGGGTAAACCTGAGAGAGACCAGGATAGCTTTTACATAGTATTAACATAAAAGACTTGCTTATTTCTCTTGCAGAAAAATTTGAAATAGTGATTAAAATGAGAAAATTGGGTAATTCAATGTCATTTTAGTCATATCTGTATTTGGCATTTTAACTATGAAGTCTGTCATATAAGGTCACTTAAGGTTGGCTCTCTGGCCTTTTTTGATTAAGAAACTTCAAAGTCATTTGATAGATTATTCAGAGGCTATTTTTGCTCTTAGCACACCTTGTGTATTCACATAATAAGTATTTTCATATCTGTGAATAATAATGAAATACTTCTTATACTCCTTTTATAATTATTGACTCTTTTTGTCACAGACTGATTTTATGCTGACCAACTAGACTAAATTAATTTTATCTGTTTATATATTTACTTTGAAAGTTAACTAGAATATGCTAGCAGGATATTCTAACTAATCTCTCAAACTTGAAAAGAATAATTTTTTAAAAATGTTGGATAAATCTTAAAAACACCAAAGAATTGGTAGGGCCAAATGCAAATGCTGGCAGGAACCCAGAAAGGGAGGCAGAGCACAAAGCTTCTTTAGCCTTGAGAGCATTTTTCCAAACTGCAGACTTCAACTTTAGTTTTTATACTCGACTGGTTGGAGCTTCAACTCTGAAAATTACTTTCTCAGTTTAAGGGTGAACCAGAATAAATCTACCCCGTTCGTCCACAGCATGACAGACTCTGACAAGTTGAAACTACAGGACATCCTAAACATAAACTCCTAAATTCACATCACAAGGGTGGTCCAAAAAACTTTAAACCCTGTTTATTTGGTTGAAAGTGGTCCGGCACTGGTGGTATCCCAGATTGCCTGACAGAGCAAAAATGAATACTTCTGCTCAAAGAAACTTCTTAAATAATTTTTTAAGAAAAACATCTCACAGTAAGAAGTAATTACGAAGCATGTATGGAAACAAGGAACCATGATCTAAAATCAGCAGGTATCAAGAATAGATATTTAAAGGCCTCAGACACTAGAATTATGAGTCACTGTTTATAAAATAATATTTTAAAAATAAAAGAATGCTTGAAAGTTTCTGCAGGGACTAGAAACTTTAAGAACCTACAAGCCATTTGGAAAGCCAAAATTAAAAAGAAAACTTCTAGAGATAAAAAATAAAATAATTAAAATAACTCAGTGTATGACATGAATTAAAGAGGAAATTATTGAACTGAGTGAGACAGAGTAAATGAAATTATCCAGAATGCCACATATGGACAAGGAAAAAAAGTAATAATGAATTAAAATGGTTAAAGACATAGAAGATAAAATAAGGTTTAACTTCTTAATGGAGTTGCAGAAGGAGAGAAAAGAATGGGAGAGAGAAATCTCTTACTAAAAGAAATTCTAGAGGTGTATTTCAAGCAGAAAGAAAATGACCCCAGATGGAAAGTCTGAAGTGAAAGAAAGAATGAACAACAACAACAACCGAAAAGGTAAATGTGGACAAACATTTATAAAACAGAATACACAAAAAGACTAACATAACCACACAACAGAATTGTGGTCTCAAGCATTTGTATGGTTTGAGAGAAGGCTAAGATTATTCAATAGTTAAGTATATATTTTTCTAAAAGAACAAACTATAAATTTTTGAAATCAGTAAAATGAAACAATATGGAATTATTAAAATTTAAAAGGAAAAATCTAAAACCAATTCTCAACCTTGGCTTACACAATACATTCACTTGGGAAGCTTTTAAAAACCCTAATGCCCAGGCTCCATCCTAAACCAATTAAATCAGAGTCTTTAAGTAATTTTGAAGCTCCCAGGGTGATTCTACAGAAAGCAAGGAGCAGAGGAAAAGAAACGTAGAACAGATAGAGCAGATAGAAGGTGCAAGGTAAGGTACTATATATAAATCAAAATATGTTGGTAAATCACTTTAAAAGCAAATGATCTAAATACTCTAATTAAAAGAAATTTTTTATTGTCATAAAAATCCAGTTTATGTTGCTTATGAGAGACATATCCAAAATATAAGATGGTAGAATAAATATAATTTCTAGAGATAAAGTATATTTCTCATAATAATAAAAGGTGTGATTTAACAGGAGAATATGTGTTTAATTTGTACGTGCCTAATAGTATAGCTTCAATATACATAAAGCAAAAATTGACAGACAAACCTACAGTTGTTTTGAGGAGGTTTGTTTTTTTTTCCCCCAGCATTAAAGTTTGATAAGTTTCAAAACTCTAAGGGAGATTTTAAGAGTAGTACAACCAATACCCTCATTTATGTTTGTTACCAAGATTCATTAACAGTTAATATTTTGCTACATTTACTCCATAAATCTATGTGTGTATATATAGACACATTTTTCTTTTTGTTTCTTTTCTGAACCATTTGAGTTACTTCAACATTAAATACGTTATCATGTATCACCAAAGACTGAGGACATTTTCCTACATAACCACAGTACAGTTGTCATCACATTCAGGAAATTTAACATTGATATAGTTACATGTTTACATAGTTCACATTTGAATTTTCCAGATTGTTCTAATAATGTTCTTTATAACTGTGGGTTGGTAGTTTGATCCAAGATCCAATCAAATATTATATATTGTATTTAGTTGAATATCTCTTAGGCTTGATTAATCTAGAAAATTCCCCATGATAGATCCATGTTAAACATTTTTGATAGGTATAGATGATACTGTGTTCTCAGTATATCACTAAGAGGGCATATGTCAGTTTGTCCCATTATCATTCATGTTAAGTTTCATCATTTGACTAAATTGGTATCCTCCAGATTTCTTCACTGTAAAGGCACCTTTAATCTCTAATCTGTTGGGTTATACGTGAAGATCGAGACAATTTCCTGTTCCTTGACAATTTTCACTGTAACTTTAACATGGTCTTGCCTGAGTCAAGTTTTGTTTCGGTTTTTTTTTTTTTTTACTATAATAGTTGGAAATAGGTGATTTTTCTATTTCTAGCTTGCTTACACATTCATTGGTTGGTATTCTTCTATAAAGAAAAACTTTCCCTTTTCCCCCTCTTTTTTAAAGTTCTGTAGACTGATAGATTTTTTTAAAAATTCAGTGTGTTATAATTCATTCCTATCATTATTATGATGCTAAAATCATCTCAAATTAGGCCAGTGGCAACTCCTGAAAGCTAGCTCCTTTGACCTTTTGATATATTCCTATTAATTTTTGAGCGTTACCTTGCTTTCTTGTACAACAAGATAGTTGAAGCTCACCTTGTACTTTCTCTGCTTCAACCCTGAAATAAGCCTTCCTGTAAAAAATGCAGATTCCTTTTAGCAAGGGGCCAAATTCTGGCATTAGGTATCCTCACTGCTACTGGGGTGTTATTGCATCTACACCCTTTCAGATGAAACATCTAATTCTAGTCTATCTCCAAAGGATTCTTTCTCTCCTTTCCCTCATTCTGAATTTGTATCTCCCAGCAACTTTAGTTTATTTCCCTATTTGCTCAGCCCTTCAATACACACAAAATAGTTTTTAAATGGCTGCAGTAGTACCACAACAACATACTAAGTAAAATTCAGGATTTCTTTGCAGTTTTTTGTCCTTAAAATTTCACCCATTGATATGATTATAATCAGAATACTGTGTTCATAATTATTTAATTTCAATAACTTATTTCAAATCAATTTATGGCGATCTTTATCTGCTTCTTTAAAAAAAAGTTGGAAGATTTTTAACACACCTTCTCAATAACAGAGAGCAAGCATTCACAGTGAGTAAGACTGTAGAGGATTTGAACAACATAATTAACAATCTAATAGCCATATATAGAATAGTGTACCCCAAAGCTACAAAGTAATATTCTTTCAAGCATACAGGTAACATTTATAAAAATGTTTTTTAAAAAATTGTGAATTTAAAAAATTATATTAAATATTTAAGGTATTATTTAATTTATAAAAATTTATAAGTCAAATGTTAGTAAGATTCAAAGGGTTGAATTATGTAGACAATGCTATTAAGCTAAAAATTGGTACCAAATTGCAATAAGGAAATACCCAAAGGTTTAGAAATTAGTAAATAACCTTCTAAAAAAAAATCCATTAGATGAAAATTTATAATAAAAATTACAAAATATTTTCAACTAAATAATAATGATACTTTTTGTGAAGAAATTTTTTGTCAAAAGTTACAAATGTGCTTTTTATTAAAACTTGTGGATATAGCTAAAGCATCGCTTAAAGGAAAATGTATAGCTTAAATGCATATATTATAAAGAAAAGCTGAAACTAGTGAACTAAGAATCTATCTCAAGAAATTAAAGATACCTCAGCAAATAAGGCCCTTTCCCCTCCAAAAAAAAAATGAAAAGGAAATAGTAAAGAGCAGGAAGATAGAAAAAGTCAGAGATAAAAGTTGGAATTTTGTAATAATATTAAAGAAATTAAATCAGTGGTTAAAGATCTCAGAAATAAAACTCCAGGCTTTACCAGCGAGTTCTAGTAAACATTTAAGGAAAAATGAATTCTGTTCTTACACATACTCTTTAAAAATAGAATGAAAGGAGTTATCCCACACTCATCTTAAGAGTCTAGCATAACCTTGATATTAAAACCCATCATGGACAGTACTAGCACAGAAAATTATAGTCTGATCTCACTTATGAACATAGATGCAAAAATCCATACACACACACACACACACAGTTTATCCTAATTATTCAGAAATTCCATATCTGCAAATTCACCTACTCACTAAAATTCAACTCCAAGGTGAGTACTCATGGCATTTTCAGACTCATTTGTGGACATGCTGAGGGTGGTGAAAAGTTTGTCATCTGACACACACCTTCCCAGCTGAAGTTGAACAATGCAAGCTCTGCCTTATTGTTTCAGCTCTCAAGTATAAAAATGTCCCATTTTCAGTCTATTTAATATCACATTTTTTGTGCTTTATTGATTTTTATGTTTATTTTTTAAATTTTATTTTTGGCTGCATTGAGTCTTCATTGCTGCACGCGGGCTTCCTCTAGTTTCGGCAAGCGGGGACTACTTCGTCGCGATGCGGGGGCTACTTAGTTGCGATGCGCAGGCTTCTCATTGCAGTGGCTTCTCTTGTTGCAGAGCACGGCCTTTAGGCGGGCGGGCTTCAGTACTTGTGGCTCGTGGGCTCTAGAGCGCAGGCTCAGTAGTTGTGGCACATGGGCTTAGTTGCTCCGCGGCATGTGGGATCTTCCCGGACCAGGGCTTGAACCCGTGTCCCCTGCATTGGCAGATGGATTCTTAACCACTGCGCCACCAGGGAAGCCCTATTTTGCTTTAAAAATGGCCCCTAAGCATAATGTTAAAGTTCTATCGAGCCTATCTAAGCACAGGAATGCTGTATTATGCCTTACAGAGAAAATAGTGTATTAGATATGCTTCCCTTAGTCATGAGTTATAATGGAATTGACTGTGAGTTCAGTGTTGATGCATCATAATACATATTAAATAAGTTACCTTTAAACAGAAATACACATAAATCCAGGTTATGTGTTGCTCTGGTGTTGAAAGTATTGTAACCAGAGGCCTAGTCTTGTATTTCCCTTAGGAGCATGGTTTAGTGATCGTGGTGACTTTATAGACCAGACCCATCACAAATAGAACCAACTGTATATACATATATAAAACAAATCCTTTAAGTTATGAAGACAGTAATTTATCAAAACCAAATTAGATTCTTCCCAATAAGGCAAGATTGATTTAACACTACAGAATTAATGAGTATACTGTATCACATAAACAGATCAAAGAAAAGTCATATCTCAGTAGCTGAGTACATTTGATAAAATCTAACATAGATTTGTGTGAAAGTTTTTTTTAAAAGGAGCTAGCACAATATAAAAGTAGCTTCATCAGCTTTATCAAGGATTCTATATAAAACCTGCAACAGTCATTATATTTAATGGTGAGTTATACATTAATGGTGAACATTATACTTAATGTTCCCTCTGAGACTGGAAACAAAATAGTACCTGCTTGTATTAGTCCTGTTTAATATTGTATTAGAAGTCCTGGGCAAAGCAGCGAGGCAAAAAATAGATGGGTGGGTGGGTGGATGGATAGATAAGAAAAGAAGAAATAATATTATTTTTCACAGATTATGTAACTACGTACCTAGACTAGAATACCCCAAATAATATACAGATAAGCAGTTGAGATAACAGGAATTTAGTAATGTTGCTGGATACAAATCATTGTACAAAACTGAATTGCATTTCTGTAACCAACAATGAAAAATCAAATTTTAAAAAATAACAAGGTTTATCCATAGGGGAAAAGCAATAACAGCACCAAAAAATATGAGTTAACAAGAAATACAAATCCAACAAAATATACATGGGACCTTTTAAGAGAAATTGTTAAAGCTATTGAGAGACAATGAGGAACTAAATAGATGGAGAACTATGCCATGTCCATGGATTAAAAGAGTCCATATTTTATTAAAGACGTTAATTCTCCCAAATGACCTTTAGATTCAGTGCCACTCTAATCAAAATCACAATAGGATGTGTTGTATAAAGGTACTATCACACAGCCATGTACATGAATTAACTACAGAAACACAAATGACACAAACTTAATATTAAATGAAAGAAGAAAGTCACAAAAGCAAATGTGTAGTGTAAAACTAAACTATGTTATTCAGAAGACAGTCATAGGTAGCAAGACTATAAAAGGAAATCAAGGGAACGATTATCACTAAAATCAGGATAGTGGCTACCATTACAGAAAGGGGTAGGGGATGTCGTCAGGGAGGATCCTGTTTCTACGGTGCAGGCAATGTGTTATTTCTTGACCTGGGTGATAATTACTTGGATATTCTGTTCATTTTGTGATTAGTCTTTAAACTAAATATATGTTGATGCAAAAAAAAATTACAGAGCTCAACCAAAGAATTTGAAATGGATTAAGTGTATTACTGAGAGTTAATGTTATTAAGTTAATCCATGATATTAAGTTATTGATAATTATATTTCAAAGTTGAATTAAGTTGAATGATTTGGAATACTCCATCCAGGTAGAAAGGTTAATTTCTAAGAAGCACTTTTTTAAAGACTATCAGAAATTTTTTGTTACCCAATTTACTAGAGTCTACCAGTATTCTGCTTTTACTATGTTCAGGAAGATAGTAAAATTCTGCTTTTACCATGTTCAGGAAGATCATTAGTTGGACAAACCACAAAAGATTTTATATATAACATGATATTAATAGCTAACAATGATATCTACCACTTTTTGAGCGTTTACCATGTACCAGATACTAGGGCAAGAATTATAAACGCATAATCTCATTTAATCCTAGAAACGACTCTTAAGTGTGGGTACCATTGTTGTCCCCATATCACACAGGTAAAGGGCAGAATCAGGTTTTGATTTTAGTCTCTCTGATTCCAGAACTCTTGTTCTTAACCATAGCCCCACATAAGGATTAGAATGGCAATCTAGTAGTGTAGTTAGTATTACATGTTGTTATAGATTCATTTATTCAAACTGGTTATGATTTGAGTATTCAAATTTGTTAATTTAGCAGTAAATGTCAGCTATATGCCAGGCATTTCAAGGTACCTATCTACTGGATCTTTTGCTCTGTTTAGCAACTTGGAACCTATACCACAGTAGTTCGCTGGCCTCCTTCTTCCTTAGAGCTAGTGTATTGTGATATTTCAAGTATCACTAAACTTAATTCAACTTTACAGATGATTATTTGTTATACACATCACCCAAACTACATAATAATCTACTTCCTGATTTGGCTGCAGTACAGAAAATTACCTTTTGAGCCCTAGGATCAGCTCTTGTTGCTGAGGGAGTTTCTAGCTATTCCTTTTATTTCCTTATACCCTCATAACCCCTTCTTTGGATGAGTTCTTAAATAAAATTTTGTTGACAAAAATCTTTTAATTGGTTCATATTGTTTTTATGGTACTATAAAATGCCATGTACTGTATTAAACAGGTCCTGTATACAGTTTATTTATAATCAAATGGTGATTATGGTCATTTCTATAAAATGTTAGGACATCAGGCTCTTGGTAAAAAATGTAACCCTTTTTATTGCCTTCCTTTTCTGAAAAAAAAAATCAACTTTAGATTATATTATTTTATTTTGACTTACAGTGCCTTTTCCAGGAGCTTAACTACAGTCTGTAGTTTAACACCTCTCTAATGGACACTATGGCAATATGCTAGCTGAGGTAAAAGGAACAGAAGCTGGGCAGATTTTCTCTGCCCTATAGGCTTTAAAGAACCAAGATTCTGTTTTTACCCAATTATTTCACTGTATTTCTTTCCTTTATGTTTCCAGTGTCTACTCATAATTTTTTTCAGCAAAATTGTCTTAATATCAATAAAATGGCATATGTCTTAAGTTGGTTTTTATTATTGCTTTACTGTCTGAACACTAGGACTATAGGCTTCAGACCAACAAAAATCCACTGTTTTCCTTCATCCTTATTTGCCGCTATGTAGATCCGTATTATCAATAGTTGCATTTGACTAACTTTAATGGTCATGTCCGGTTTTGTTTACCTTCTTTTTTCCTACTACTTTTGGACACAAGGAACACTCCTGAACAAAATAAAATTTTTCATAACTTAAGAAATACTATCCTTTCATTGCTTTGCTCTTTGGTCCTTTTGAATCATTGAGACAAATTAAAGTCCAAAGACATCATTATATTGACTACTGAGAATTAATTTGTGAATGGATTCTTTCATCTACAAAGACAGTTTTCAAAGTGTGGTCTGGGGATCTGAGACCCTTCTAGGGTCTCTGTGGGGAGGAAATTATTTTCATCATAATACTAAAATATCGTTTGCCTTTTCTACTCTAATCCTCTTTTGAGTGTAGGGTTGAGTTTTCTAGAAACTTCATGGCATGTGATGTTGCAACAGCTTGAATGCAAAGCAGACGTGCGAATCCATCTGTCTTCTATTAAGCCCAACATTAGAGAGACTTGAAAAAATGTAAAACAGTAACTCATTTTTACTATCTTTCTAATCTAGACTTTCATGAGAAAGTATAATTTACATTAGCATATACTGTAGTGTTATTGTTTTATAAATGAATTGATGTTTTTAAACCATTCAGTTTTAATTTCAAATATGGTATTATTGATAGAACCTGCATAAACAAAAGAGCTCTTTTAGGCCCTCAGTAATTTTTAAACATGTAAAGGGATCATGAGACCAAAAAGAGAGCCAATAATCTATACTATTTTTTTTATTCTCAAATGTTTGAATTTTTCTTCTATTTTATTTCATCTTATAAAAAGCATAATGAAAATAATCTATTTTTAGGTTGCTACAAACCTCAGGAAAGATCAGATTACTTGATGTTGGCAGCTGCTTTAACCCATTTCTGAAGTTTGAAGAATTTCTAACTGTTGGCATAGACATCGTACCTGCTGTAGAGGTATGCATAGTTCTGTTTGTTTTGAGATGAATATTTTACATGTATATATACAAAGGAAAGCACTGTCTTTACACTCCTGAAATAGCAAATATATTTCTTGTGTACAAGTTGATAAGAGACTATTTCTATTCAAAACTAAAAGTATATTTTGTGAAAATTTGAGCATTTAGTTAACTAATATTAATTTGACCAATACCATATTTGTCTTCATTTTGTTTTGTTCCCTGTTTATCATCTATCATTTCAATCAAGAAACTTCAGTAAGTTGCAAAGATTCCTTATTTTATTTTTTAATGCATCTCTTTCTGAAACGTACTCTGATGTAGAGCTATTATGGAATAGTGGAAAGAGCAAGGGCTTTGGAGACAGCCAAAACTTTATTAAATCCCAGCTATTTGTACTTAGTAGATTAAACAACTTTACAAAGAATGTTTCCTCTGCTTTTAAAATTAGATTTTTTTTCCCCTCAATGACATAAGTTTATAACATTTGCCATTATACTTTTGATATGGCACCAGACACAAAAAATTTTTTACAAATTTTTATTGCTATAAAGAGATTGTGGTAGAGTATAAACTCAGGCTCAGAGATTTTTTTCCTCCACTGCTATATTCCCAGTACCTAGAAGAGTGCCTGGCATACTAAGTACTCATTAAATACTTCTTGAATAAAAGAATGAAATCTTATTTTCAACCTTGATTTGACTCTCTGACCCTCAGTTTTCTTGTCTGTGCAGTGGGGTTTGTAATGGACTATACCTTATAAGATTTTTGTTGTGTTTACTTGAGAAAAAGTATTTAAAGCACCTAACAAAGCACCTGTTATATTGTGAGTGCTAAAGAAATGTTTGCTGTTATTATTGTAAAGTTCCTGCATGAAGAGTCAACTTTCATATGAATTTATTCTTTGATTCTTATGAGCTTGACTGTCTATATTGAATCTATGTGACTAACACTGACGAATAAGAAAATGCTAAAAGCGTTACTATTATCTCCTAAAGGTAGACAGATACTTGCTGTACGGTAAAACAGCTGTTCTTAGCTTACCACTGCAGAGAATTCCTGGGCCATTAGAAGCTATAGTTTTAAAGTGCAGGTGGATTTGTACATGGATTCTCTCCCCTTCCTTCCTCAAGACACACATTAGAGATGTCCTTCAAGGACTGGTAAGACATGATGACCATTTGATCTAAACCTAAGGCTCAAATATTAAAATATTAAGCTTATTTATATATAGGGCTATAAGTTTTCAACTGTAAAGCCATTAGATAGGCAAAAGAACTACTATACATGAGTTCAGTAGTAGAATCAGACTTTGATAGTTCCAGAACCCTATAACTAATTTTAAAACAAAGGGAAGAAACTTATACTTCCAGTCGAGATGGAGTGACAGGGACCAGACTGATGCTCTTTCCCCCTGCCTGCAGCAACTAAAAAGTGGACAAAATATTCAAAATAATATACAAGAACTGGACATCAGGTAATGAAGGACAGTGATCCCCAAGAGATGGAAAACAAATGAGATGAGCCATATGGTTGCACATACAGCCTTCAGAGAGTTTCCAACGTGTGGCACAAACAGGGGATCCCAAGCAGAGTCCAGCTGGTAGTGAGTTGTAGAGGCAGAGGTGAGAGTCCTGAGAGACCAAGACAGCTAAGGCTCATGGACAAAGTACCAAAGATAAGAGAGCTACACAGAGAGAAAACTCCAGGGGTCTGCAAAGAATCCTCCGTGAGTACTCAGCTGAGTACTTATCAGTACACGTCTGTGAGAAAACTACATGAGACTGGAGGAAGTACCACCTCAAAGGTCTAGAGGTTATAGTGCCCAGCACACTCACACAGGCTGGAAGTAGCACCCATTCCCACCAGCCACACTGGAAACCTCAAGAATCACAGTAGCCTGGGTAGAGTACACAGAAAAGCCTTGCATCAGTAGTGGAGAATAATTAGCCTTAGACTGAAGGCTGCTGTAGTCCCACCTAGCAAATCCTGAAACAAAAACCAAAAAGATCAAATTGTCTCCAGATAATTTAACTACATCCTAGAGCAAAGTTAGAATATTTATAGCAATACCAAGTCATCCAGGACGCAGCAAAGTAAAGTTCACCATGCCTAGCGTCCAATAAAAAAGTAATCAGCCAAGTAAAGAAGCAAGAAAATAGGACCCACAATGAGGAGGTCAGTCATCCAGCAGAGACCAACTGTGAACTGACACAGATGTTAAAATTCGGAAACAAGGACATTAAGATAGGGACATTATGACTGTATTCTGTATGAACAAAAAGTAAAGTAGAGACATGGAAGATAATTTAAAAAACCCAAATCTAACTTCTGGAGACGGATACTATGATATATGATATGAAACATGTACTAAATGGGATTAACGGTACATTAGATATTGAAGAAGAAAAGTTAAACTGAGGACATGGCAATAGAAACTACCCAAAATTAAACTGAGATATTTTTTTAATGGAAAAGCATCAGCAAGCAGTGAGTTAATTTCAAATGGCCAAATATAAGCATAATTGGAGTCCCCCCAAGAAAGGAATGAAAGAAATAATGGTCAGAATTTTTCTGAACTTGATAAAAGCTAACTAATAGTAGAGCTGACCCTTAGCACCCAGGGGAATTGTTCCAGGACAGCCCACCACCACCACAGATATCAAAGTCTGTGGATGCTCAGGTCCTTAGAGTTGGCTCTTCATATCCCTGTGTTCCATGTCCACAGATACAGAGGACTAACTGTATATTTCTTGGAAAAATCCATGTATAATTGGACCTGTGCAGTTCAAACTCGTGTTGTTCAAGAGTCAGTTGTAATGTAGAGTTTATAATCTATATAAAAATAAAATGTATGATAACAATAGCACAAGAGGGGAGAAAGGGAAATATACTATATGTATAGTAATAGGTTTTTATAATATATATAAAGTGGTAAAATACTATTTGAAGGTAGACTATGATAGGTTAAAGATGTAGACTATAAATTCTAAAGCAACCAGTAAAATAAAGAGTTACAGCTAATAAGCCAGCAAAGGAGATAAAATAGAATTACAAAGAAATTTCTTGAATTCAAAAGATGGCAGAAAAGGGAAGGAAACAATGAACAGATGGGAAACATAGAAAATAAATAGCAAGATCATACATTTAAACTTAAGTTTACCAATAATCACATTAAATAGATATGGCCTAAATACCCCCAATTAAAAGGTGGAAATTGTCAGATTGGATTAAAAAAAGCAAGACTCAAATATATGTTGCCTATAAGAAATGCACTTCAATTATAAACACACAAAATAGGATGTGTAAAAGAAAGACACTGTGGCACTATTACAGTCAGACAAAGTAGATGTCAGAGCAATATTACCAGCAGTAAAGATGGCCATTTCATAATGATAAAAAGTTCAGTTAATCAAGAGTACAAAACAATCCTCAATATATATGCATCTAATAACAGAGCTTCAAAATAACGTAAACCAAAAATTGATAAGGTAGCAATTACAAATAGACATTTATAAAATTATAGTTGAAGATTTCATTACCCCTCTCTCAATAATTGATGGAACAATTAGAACATTGGTCAAAGAAGAACTCACAAGGAAAGTTAGACCATATTTTCTTTTCTTCCTTTTTTTTTTTTTTTTTTTTGCAGTACGCGGGCCTCTCACTGTTGTGGCCTCTCCCGTTGCGGAGCACAGGCTCTGGACCTGCAGGCTCAGCAGCCATGGCTCACGGGCCTAGGCGCTCCGTGGCATGTGGGATCTTCCCGGACCGGGGCACGAACCCGTGTCCCCTGCATTGGCAGGTGGACTCTCAACCACTGCGCCACCAAGGAAGCCCTAGACCATATTTTCAAATGAAGATAAATAAAAACATATGATATCAAAAACATAAGATATGCATAGGATGCCACTAAAATCACTAAAATAGTACTTAGAGGAAATTTTACAATAGTAAACACCTTTATTAGAAAAATAAGAAAGGTCTCAAAGTAATGACATCAACTTTCCAACTAGGAAAAAAAACAAACCCACATTAAATCTAAAATACAAGAAAGAAAATAATAAAGATTACAGCAGAAATCAATGAAATAGAAAACCTTTAGAAAATAGTAGGGAAAAAACTGATGAAAGCAAACACTACCTCTTTGAGAAGATCAATAAAATTTATAAATCACTAGCCATACTGATTAGGAAATAAAGAGAAAGGTGTGACATCATGTATATTTTACCAATATTAAAAGAAAGGAAAATATTACAAAAAATTTTATGCCAATAAATTCCACAACTTAAGTGAAATGGTCAAACTCCTTGGAAGACACATACTGCCAAAGCTCACTCATGAAGAAATACATAACCTCAGTAGCCCTAAATGTATTAAAGAAATTTGAATTGGCAGTTAAAAACTTTCCCACAAAGAAAATTCCAGGCTCAAATGGCTTCACTTCCCAACTTATTCTATGAGGCCATTACCCCAATACCAAAATCAGAGACATTACAGAACAAAAACAACAACAACTTATAGACCATATCCATCATAAACATAGAAAAGTTGTCTACAAAATTCTAGCATATTGAACCGAACAGTATTTCAAAAGGGATAATACATCATGGCTAAGTTTGATTTATTCTAGGAGTATAAGATTGGTTTAATGTTAAAAAAAATAATCTATAACACCTATACAAAAATCTACTGAAAATGGATTAAAGACCTAAATATAAGACCAGATACTATAAAACACCTAGAGGAAAACACAGGCAGAACACTCTGACATAAATCGCAACAATATTTGTTTTTTGATCCATCTCCTAGAGTAATGGAAATAAAAACAAAAATAAACAAATGGGACCTAATTAAACTTAAAAGCTTCTGCACAGCAAAGGAGACCATCAACAAAACAAAAAGACACAACCTACAGACTGGGAGAAAATATTTGCAAACAATGCTACCAATAAGGGATTAATCTCCAAAATATACAAACAGCTCATACAGCTTATTATCAAAAAAACAACTCAGTCAAAAAATGGGCAAGAGACCTAAATAGACGTTTCTTCAAAGAAGATATGAATGGCCAACAGGCACATGAAAAGATGATCAGTATCACTAAGTATTAGAGAAATGCAAATCAAAACTACAGTGAGGCATCACGTCACAACAGTCAGAATGACCATCATTAAAAAGTCTACAAATAATAAATATTGGAGAGGGTGTGGAGAAAAAGGAACCCACTTACACTGTTGATGGGAATGTAAATTGGTGCAGCCACTATGGAGAACAGTATAGAGGTTCCTTAAAAAACTAAAAATAGAGTTACCATATGATCCTGCAATCCCACTCCTGGGCATATATCTGGAGAAAACTCCAATTTGAAAAGATACATGCACCCCAGTGTTCATAGCAGCACTATTTACAATAGCCAAGACATGGAAGCAACCTAACTGTCCATCAACAGATGAATGGATAAAGAAGATGTGGTATGTATACACAATGGAATATTACTCAGCCATAACAAAGAATGAAATAATGCCATTTGTGGCAAAATGGTTAGACCTAGAGATTATCATAGTAAATGAAGTCAGACAGAGAAAGATAAATAGCATAGGGTATCACTTATATGTAGAATCTTTAAAAATAATGATACAAGTGAACTTATTTACACAACAGAAACAGACTCACAGACAGAATACAAATGTATGGTTACCAAACGGGATAGTGGGGGACGGGTTTGGTGGCGAGATAAGTTAGGAGTTTGGGATTAACATATACACATTACTATATAGAAAATAAACAACGAAGACCTACTGTATAGCACAAGGAACTCTACTCAGTGTCTTGCAATAATCTATAATGGAAAAGAATCTGAAGAATATATATATAAATGAATCACTTTGCTGTACACCTGAAACTAACACAACATTGTAAATTAACTATACTTCAGTTTTAAAATGGTTAAAAATAAAATTACATATACCATAAAAAAAACCCACTTATTCTTTTCATCACAGTAATACACTAAAAAAGAAACCTACAGCTAACATCATACTTAATAGTGAAAGAAAAATGTTTTTCCAATAAAAACTGCAAAAAGAACAAGATAAGGTTACTCTCACCATCTCTATTCAGCATTCTCTAAAGGTTTTTACCAGTGCAGGAAAGCAAGAAAAAGCAATGATAGGCATCCAAATTGGAAAATAAGATGTAAAACTGTCTTTGTTCACAGATGACATTGATCATCTGTTACATTATTCTGTGGAATCTACAGAGAAGCTACTAGAACCAGTAAGTGAGTTTAACAAGGTTGCAAGATATAAGATTAACATATAAAAATCAATTCATATGTACTAGCCACAATCAACTAGAAATTAAAAATAGTACCATTTATAATAGCATCAGAAATATGAAGTATTTAATATATGAACATATATTTATATGAAATATAAAGCTGACAAATATATGGCAAACCTGTATATTGAAAACTATAAATTATTAAGAGAAAGTAAAGAAGACCTAAATGAGTAGAGATATATACTGTGTTTATTGGTGGAAAAACTCAAAATCTTTAACACATCAATTTTCCCAAAATTGATCTATAGATTCAGTGCAATCCTGATAAAAATTCTAGCAGGTGTTTTTGTAGAAATTGAAAAATGTATTCTAAAATCTGTGTGGAAATCCAAAGGTCCTAGAATAACAACTTTTTAAAAGGATAGTGTTGGAGAGTTTCAAAATTTATTTTAAAGTTATAGTAATGAAAACAGTGTGGTATTAGTGTCAAGATTATCAATGAAATATAACAGAGAGTCCACAAATAGGGCTAAACCCCTTGTAGGGGTCCCAGAGGGAGAAGAGAGAAGAGGATCAAAAATGTATTTGAGAAAATTATGGCTGGAAACTTCCCAGACCTGAAAGAGAAAAAACTCATATCCAGGTACAGGAAGCACAGAGGGTCCCAAAAAGATGAACCCAAACAGACCCATATCAAGACATATCATAATAGAAATGGCAAATTTAAAGAGAGAATTTAAAGACAGCAAGAGAAAAACAAAGAGTCATATACAAGGGAATTCCTGTAAGGCCATCAGCTGATTTCTCTGCAGAAATTTTGCAGGCCAGAAGGGAGTGGCATGATATATTCAAAATGCTGAAAGGGAAAACCTACAAACTAGGATACCCAGCAAAACGATTATTTAGAATAGAAAGCAATAAGAACCTGCTGTATTAAAAAATTTTTAAAAGAAAAGAAAAAGAATAGAAAGTGAGATAAAGAACTTCCCAGAGAAGCAAAAAATAGTTTATCAGTACTAAGCCTACCCTAAAAGAAATGTTAAAGGCTCTTCTCTAAGTGGAAAGAAGTAAGGATCTATAGGAAAGGGAAGATCCCACTAGGAAAGGCAAATATATAGTAAAGACAGAGAATCAATTGTGAAAGCAACTGTAACTGCAATAAACAGTTAAGGGAGAATCATGCAGATGTAAAATATGACGTCAAAACACAAATGGGAAGGGAATTAAAAATGTAGATCTTTTAGAATGTGTTTGAACTTAAATGACTGTAAGTTCAAAATAAGTATTTATATTATAGGTCAATACATATGAACACTGTGGTATAAATAAAAAAACTTAAAATAGATAGACAAAAATTAAAAAGAAAGGAACACAAGCTTACTACTAAAGAAAGTTCATCAAACCACAAGGGAAGAAACAAAAGAAGAAAAGAACAAAGCTACAAAAACAGCCAGAAAACAAGTAATAAAATGGCAATAAGTACATACCTATCTATAATCAGTTTAATGCCAATACACTAAATGTTCCTATCAAAAGACATAGAGTGGTTGATTGGCCTAAAAAACAAGACCCATCTATATGCTACCTATAAGAGACTCACTTCAGAGCTAAAGATACACACAGAATGAAAGTGAGGGGATGGAAAAGATATTTCATACAATGACAAGAAAGTGGGGGTAGCAATACTTATATTAGACAAAATAGAATTTAACAGTGTATAACAAAAGACAAAGAAAGGCATTATATAATGATAAAGGGATCACTATAAGAAGTTTTACACTCATTAACATATATACATCCAACACAAGGGCACCTAAATATATAAAGCAAATAACTAACAGACATAAAGGGAGAAATTGACAAGAATACAATAATAGTAGGGGAATTTAACACCTTACTGACATCAATGGACAGATCACCCAGATAGGAAAAAAATAAGGTAACAGTGGTCTTAAATGACAGAATGGACCAGTTGGACTTAATAGATATCTACTGGACATTCCATCACGAAACAGCAAAATACACATTCTTTTCAAGTGCATGTGTAATGTTCTCTAGGATCGATCACATGCTAGGCCACAAAACGAGTCTCAACAAATTTAAGAGAATAGAAATTCTATCAAGCATTTTTTCCAGCCACAACAGTATGACACTAGAAATCAGTTACAGGAAGAAAAATGGGAAAAGAACAAACGGGGAGACTAAAACAACATGCTACTAAAAAAAACAATGGTTCAATTAAGAAATCTAAGAGGAAATCAGAAAATACCTCAAGACAAATGGAAACGGAAACACAACTTCCCAAAATCTGTTGGATGCAAAAGCAATTCTAAGAGGGAAGTTTATCACAATACAGGCCTTCCTCAAGAAAAAAAATCTCAAACAACCTAATCGTGGACCACCTAAAGGAATTAGAAAATGAAGAACAAAGCCCAAAGTCAGCAGGAGGAAGGAAATCATAAAGATCAGAGAGGAAATAAATGAAATAGAGACCACCAAAAATAATGGAAAAGATCAATGAAACCAAGAGCTGGTTTTTGAGAAGACAAACAAAACTGATAAACTTTTAGCTAGGGTCACCCAAAAAAAAAAGAGAACCCAAATTAACAAAATAAGAAATGAAAGAGGAGAAATAACAACTGATACCACAGAGATACCAAAAAATAATAATAATAATACTATGAACAGTTATATGCCAACAAATTGGACAATCTAGAAGAAATGGATAAATTTCTAGAAACATACAACCTGCCAAGACTGAATCAAGAATAAACACAATTTGAACAGACTGATCACTGGTAGTTTAACTGAATTTGTGATTTAAAAGAACGCCCAGCAAACAAAAGTCCAGGACTGGATAGCTTCACAGAGGAATTCTGCCAAACATACAAAGAAGAGCTAATATCTTTCCTCTTCAAACTAGCCCATAATATTGAAAAGGACAGAACACTCCGAAATTCATTCTACAAGCCACCATTAGCTTGATACCAAAAACAGCAAAGATACTACAGAAAAGAAAATTGCAGGCCAATATCTTTGATGAAAATAGATGCAAAAATCCTCAACAAAATATTAACTAACCAAATCCAACAACAATACATTAAAAAGATCATACAATATCATCAAGTGGGATATAGTCCAGGGATGCAAAGATGTTTCAATATTTGCAAATTAATGTGATACACCACATTAACAAAAGGATAAAAGTCACATGATCATCTCAATAGACACAAAAAGCATCTAACAAAATTTAACATCCATTCATGATAAAAACTGTCATCATAGTTGGTATAGAGGGAACATTTCTCAACATAATAAAGACCATTTATGACAAACCCACAGCTAACTTCATACTCAACTGTGAATAGCTAAAAGCCTTTCCTCTAAATTCAGTTACTAGACAAGGACGCCCGCTCTCACACTTCTATTTATCATAGTAGTGGAAGTCCTAGCCACAGCAGTCAGGCAAGAAAAGGAAATAAAATGCATCCAAGTTGAAAGGGAAGAAGTAAAACTGTCATTACTTGCAGATGACATGATAGTTTATATAGAAAACTCTGAAGTCTCCACCAAAAAACTATTAGAACTAATAAATGAATTTAGTAAAGTTGCAGGATATAAGGTTAATATACAGAAATCTTATGCTTTTCCATACACTAGTAATGAACTATTGGAAAGTGAAAGTAAAAAAAAAAAGTCCCATTTAAAAATCACATCAAAAGGAATAAAATACCTAGGAATATACTCAACCAAGGAGGTGAAAGACCTATACTTTGAAAACTATAAAAAATTGATGAAGGAAATTGAAGATGACACATAAACTTGGAAGTATATCCTGTGCTCTTGTATTGGAAGAATTAAGGTTGTTAAAAGGGCCATACTACCCAAAGCAAACTACAGATTTAATGCAATCCATATCAAAATACCCATGACCTTTTTCACAGAACTAAAACAATTAATCCTAAAATTCATATAGTATCACAAAAGACCCCAAGTTGCCAAAGCAGTCTTGAAAAAAGAAACAAAAACAAAACTGGAGATATCACGCTCCCTGGCTTTAGACTATACTACAAAGCTACAGTATTCAAAACAGCATGGTACTGGCACAAAAACAGACACATAGATCAATGGAACAAAATAGAGAGCCCAGAAATAAACCCACACACCTATGGTCAATTAATCTATGACAAAGGAGACAAGAATATAAAATGGGCAAAAGACAGTCTCTTCAGCAAGTGGTGCTGGTAAGATTGGACAGCTGAATGTAAGCCAATGAAGTTAGAACATGCCCTCACACCATGCACAAAAATAAACTCAAAATGGCTTAAAGACTTAAACATAAGACATGATACCATAAAACTCCTGGAAGAGAACATAGGCAGAACACTGACATAAATTGTAACAATATTTTTTCAGATCTGTCTCCTAGGGCAAAAGAAATAAAAGCAGTAATAAACAAATGTGACCTAATTAAACTTAAAATCTTTTGCACAGCTAAGGAAACCATTGACAATACAAAAAGACAACCCACAGAATGGGAGGAGATATTTGCAAATGATATGACTGACAAGGGGTTAATATCAAAATATATAAACAACTCATACAATTCAATATCAACAGAACAAACAACCCAGTCGAAAAATGGGCTGAACACATGAATAGACATTTTTCCAAAGAAGACATACAGATGGCTAATAGGAACATGAAAAGATGCTCAACACTGCTAATTTAGAGAAATGCAAATCAAAACAACAATGAGATATCACCTTATACCTCAGAATGGCTGTCCTCAAAGTCTGCAAATAACAAATGTTGGAGAGGATGTGGAGAAAAGGGAACCCTTGTACACTGTTGGTGGGAATGTAAATTGGTGCAGCTACTAAGGAAAATAATATAGAGGTTCTTCAATAAACTAAAAATAGATAACCATATGATCCAGCAGTTTTACTCCTGGGTATATATTAGAAGAAAATGAAAACAGTAATTCAAAAAGATAAATGCACCCTTGTTTTCATTGCAGCGTTATTTACAATAGCTGAGATAAGAAAGCAACCTAAGTGTCATCAACGGATGGATAAAGAAAATACATACACATATATATACATACACACAGGTATATACACATACATACACACACAATGGAACCTTACTCTGCCATAAAAAAGAATGAAATTTCTGCCATTTGCAAAAACATGGTTGGAACTAGAGAATATTATGCTTAGTAAAATAAGTCAGACAAAGATAAATACTATATGATATCACTTATATGTGGAATCTAAAAGATAAAACAAATGAATGTATAGTAAAACAGAAACAGACTCACAGATATAGAAAACAAACTAGTGTTACCAGTCGGGAAGAGGGAAGGGAAGAAGGGCAAGATAGGAGTATGTGATTAATAGATACAAACTACTGTGTATAAAATGGATAAGCAACAAGGATATATTGTACAGCACTCTGGAATATAGCCATTTCATAATAACTTTTAATGGAGTATAATCTCTAAAAATACTGAATCTCTGGGCTGTATACCTGAAACTAATATTATAAATTAACCATATTTCAATAAAAAAAGAAGACATTGTTAAAATAATGAAAAGACAAGCCATAATCTGAGAGAAATATTTTCAAGTTATATATCAGATTAAGGACTTGAATGAAGAATAAAGAACTCTCAAAATTCAATAAGAAAATAGGTTTTTAACATTTAAAACAACCCAATTATTTTTCACTACGCAAAAAAATTGAACAAACACTTCACCAAAGAAGATACTTAGGTAAACATTACTACTCATTAGGAAAATCCAAATTAAAACTTCAATATACTACTACACACCTGTGACTATGATTAAAATTTAAAAGCCTGGCCATTCCAAGTGTTGATGAGGATTTGGAGGAACTGGAACTGCAATAAACTCCTGGTAGAAATGTAAAACTCAGTATAAGTGCTTTTGAAAATAGTTTGAAGTTTCTTTAAAAGTTAAACATGCACGAACTGTATGATCCAGCCACCCCTTTCCTCAGTAGTTGCCCAAGACAAATGAAACATGTTCATTCAAAGACAAACAGGAATGCTCATAGCAGCTCTAGTTGTAATAGCCAAAAACTGGAAACAACCAAGTTATCTATGAAAGGTATATGGATAAACGAAGTATGGTATATCTTAATATAGTAGCCTACCTCAGCAATTAAAAAGGAATAAACTATCAATACAAGCAAAAAAATGGATTAATCTGAAAATAATTGTGCTGTATGAAAATAGTACATTATTCTGTATTATTCCACTTACATAAAATTCTAGAAAATACCCATTGATCTATAGAGATAGAAGTCACATCAAAGATTGCCTAGTGGCAGGGGAAGAACAGGGAGGGTACAAGGAAGGGATTATATAAGGGGCACAGGAAAACTTTGGCAGGTGTTGGATCTATTCATTAATTTGATTGTAGTAGTGGTTTCATGAGTGTATAAATGTTAAAACTTACCAAAGTGTGCACTTTAAATGTTTGTGTGTCAGTTATACTTCAGGTTGTACATCAGTTATACTTCAATAAAGCTATCCCCCTGCCCCAAAAGGAGCAAAAGGAAGAAGAAAATCTTTTTCCGCGTAGTTCCACGTAGTAGAACTTTGTGTCGCATTTCCTAATAGATAGTCCAGATGCTTATGTGACCAGCTTGTCTACACACTAACAGAATTGAGGGACTAAGGTATTAGCTCATATCTTTGATAATTAATTAACTATTGTTGTATATAAGGGTAACTAATTTTTATCTAATTTTAAAACTGCTTTCTTATTCTGGATTATTTCCACAGAGTTTGCTTTTTTTTTCCATCTCCAAAAAAGTTTATTAGCATGATTAAAAACATTTTTTGAATAATGATAGAATTTCTAAACATAAAAGAGTATCAGTGGCTATATCCTGTAACCAGTATTTGCAACTGGATGGACAACTTTATTGCCAGTCTTCATTTTACTAAAGACAATCCATATTTATTGGTTCCATGTGAAGTCATGACTGTTGCTTTGCCTGAGAATGAGTCCCTACTGCAATTAAGTATAAAAAAAATATCTTCCAGGTGAACCGGTTTGCAGGGCAGAAATAGAGACACAGATGTAGAGAACAAACATGTGGACACCAAGGGGGGAAAGTGGCCGGGGGCGGGGAGTGCTGTGATGAATTGGGAGATTGGGATTGACATATATACACTAATATGTATAAAATGGATAACTAATAAGAACCTGCTGTATAAAAAATAAATAAAATTCAAAAAAATACATATATCTCCCATAATCGGAGTGTGACCTGCATTACTGAGTAAAGAGTTAATAAAAATCCTCAAAGAATTGGGGTTTTGTTTTTCAAAAACATTTTTTACACACTACAAAGAAATAATTAGTATTTTGGCTTTTAAAATTCCTGCATGATATTTAGAATGGCAGCCCCCAAATGTCCTCCCTTCACAAAATTGAGAACACAGACCCTCTTCCGGAGCATACATTCTTGGGGTAGACTCTGAAGACTTCAACCTCCACATGTTTATACTGGTTTGAGAACAAAGACAGCGTCATCCAGAACGTAGTAGTCTTTATACATATCACCTTCACACAGGTATGGCAGTCTGGTGAAAACTTCGATAACAAAACCAGCTTTTCTGAAAACTTCAGGCAGAATATTCACTTGTTCTTCCCAGTTCTATCCCTTGATTTTCAAAATTTCTGATGGTTTATCCCACTTGCCATCTATGTTTTCCACATAGGGATGAAAAGGTAAGACCAGACCAAGGATGACCCTGCCTCTAGTTGGCTCCAAGACGCTTCTGATATCTTTTAACAAAGTCAGGGGCTGATCACAGCGGTCCAGCAAATTCAAGCAGCTGATGATATCATACTGGAACCCTGTATTCTGCCATTCATTTTTACCAAGCACTCTGTATTTCTTCTTCTGAAGCTGCCATAGTACAGTTTCAGACAGCTCAGTGGCATAAATTTCTTCAAAATGAGGGCTCATGATTTTTGTGACTTCTTCATCTCCAGCAACTAAATCAAGAAATCTGTGGGTTTTCCAGTGTGGATTAATTTTAAGCAGTCTCTGAAACTGATCTGGTGAAAACACAAACATTGAGCCTCTTCCTAGCAACCCATTGATAGATGTTCTAAACATAAACTGGCTAAAAACAGATGACACAAAAGAGTGATATAATTGGATAAATAGCCAGCCCGATTTCTCAGTGTTGTTGTTTAGGTCTGTGTTACTTGATCAAGGTAACTCTGAACAAAGCCTGGAGTGATTCGCATAGTTTCTCTCTGTTGCACACAAACCACTGGTGGTTCTTCCTGCTGCCTTCGGCTGCCGCCAGCCCACCCTGGTCCGCTCGTCATGTTTACGTACAGCGAGCGGGTGAGCGGGCTCCGCAGGGTCCACATCCTCCGCGCCAGCCACACGGACGCCGGGCTCAGACAGCCAGCCCGCGAGCAGTCTCATCGGGGGCCGCGGCCACTCGCTCCGGTCACCGCCGGTGCCGGGGCAGGGAGGAGGACGCGCTGCCGCCTCCAGCCGCCGCCGCCGCTGCCGCCCAGGATCGAGCCATCGCGCCAAACTCGCCCATCCAGACCCTTCAGGGCAGAGGCGGAGGGTCTCCATAGAGTTTTAATATTCAGCAAATGATACAGTGCTGTTTATTTCTTTACTTGCAGTGTATCTCATGGTCATTTGACTCAGTTAATTAATTTAATACATAGTTTGTTTCAAGCCGGAGATTAGCTTTTTAATAGAATCAATATATTATTAAAATTACTTTTGAGATGGTTAAAGTTAATGGTTGAAAAGAGGTTTTTCATGACCTTAACAGTTCTGGTATTTTGCTTTTACACATTTATAACTGCTTTCATTATCCTCTTTGACTTCTTTGATTCATCTTTATTTCATGGTATTTCTTGTTTAAAGTTATTTTTATGTAAACCTGATTTTTGGTAACTATAAATGTTTAAGTGAATATAAATATGACTAAGTTTAGAAATAAATCATCCCTGTAGGCTCTTACCCAAATAAAATTTCAAATAAACCCTTATTATTTTTAAAAAATATATACTTAAACATTATTTCTAATTTTTAATTAATTGTTACTCAAATATTTTTTTTTAATAATGACTAGAAATTCTTTGGGTTTAATTACTCTGAGATTTTTCTGAGTAAAAGTTTTGGTTGAATAAGTCTGTGCAAGTGGAATATTTATAAGGGAAAGGTACATAATTAAAGCTTGAATTATATAGAAATGCTATGAAATAGCTTGGTTTAAAATTTATGTAATTAGGTGGAGGTGATCTTAAAATTCTTAACATGCCTTGTTTTTCCCTTTCTGCAGAGTGTGTATAAATGTGACTTCCTGAATTTGCAGCTTCAGCAACCACTCCAGCTTGCACAGGATGCTATAGATGCCTTTTTGAAGCAGCTAAAAAACCCTATTGATTCTCTTCCTGGAGAACTTTTCCATGTGGTTGTTTTCTCTCTCCTTCTTTCCTATTTTCCATCACCTTACCAGCGATGGATTTGCTGCAAGAAAGCCCATGAACTGTTAGTGTTAAATGGTTTATTGCTTATCATCACACCTGATTCCTCCCATCAGAACCGTCACGCTATGATGATGAAAAGCTGGAAGATTGCTATAGAGTCCCTGGGCTTTAAACGTTTCAAGTATTCAAAATTTTCACATATGCATCTGATGGCATTTAGAAAAACCTCCCTAAAAACCACAAGTGACTTGGTTAGTAGGAACTACCCAGGGATGTTATATATTCCTCAAGATTTCAACAGTATAGAAGATGAGGAATATTCTAACCCTTCCTGCTACGTTCGATCAGATATAGAAGATGAACAGCTAGCATATGGTTTCACAGAGCTCCCTGATGCTCCATACGACTCAGATTCTGGAGAAAGTCAATCCAGCTCTATTCCTTTCTATGAGCTAGAAGATCCCATATTACTTTTAAGTTAATATAAAAGCAAAAGGCCCTTTCAGTCCAGACTCCTAAACTTAATTGCTTACACTAATCAGAAATACTAACATGAACTCAGTACTTAAAACCTGCTTTGCATAGAAGAAATGCAAAGGTTTACAGAGTTTGCTATTTTTTTCTACTTCTGGATTTTAAAATTTATTCTTATATAGAAAGCTTAAAGTTTCATGCAGAGTGACTCCTGTCATAGCAGAAACCACTGTTATTTTAGCATTTAGCACTAAGATATTATAGAAAGGTACCTTTTTCTCTTTAGTGCTATTGTGAAAAATGAAGCATAATTTGCTATGTATTTTTCTTATTTTCATCTTTTCAGTGTTGACTTTAAACCATTGCAATGAGAAACTAAGATATGTAGAAAGCTGTAGATTGCACTTTGATGACTCACAAGTTAAATGTGACAGAGATAGATTGGTTTAGTAGTTTTGTGATGCACTTATTCTTTTTTCTAACTAAATTGTTACCTGTTATAGAAAGCCATTTTGGCTCAGTTTTGTCTGATGATTGAACATTCCCCAAACTTTTTGGAATTGATAATTCTTATTCTTTCTTGCTTGCTCATTTGGCAGCATCAGACATTGGGGAGATATTTCCCCCAAAGTGTGTATTCTAATTTGATTAGCATAGTACAGTAAACACCATTGCCAAAATAGAGTTTTCATATCTTTCTTGTTGATTTGGGCCTTGGTGTAAAGTATATTTAACGGTGAGAATTCACTTTTACTTTTTTACATTTAGGTTTCATTTACAAAATTTTCTATTTAAGCAAGGAACAATATAATACTCAATACTGACCCGAAACACATATGTGAAAGGGTTTGCACTTGTAAGAGAGCTTATGTTCTACCTAGACCAACCTTAATAGGGTCCTCACCTTTCCATTAGGAGGTGCTGCACTACAAGTCTGGAATTATATAGAAAAATTTTAAATTAACCCTCTGCTGGTAATCTCATAAAATGGTTTTGACGTTTCGGTATTCTAATTTCTATCTAAATCCTAGCAGAAATTTTTCTTTGAATATATAAACCATTAGTTGGCTGTGGGAATTTTCCCTTTCCACATTGATAAATGCCTTTCTGTGTTTCTGAATCAGAAGCAAATGATTAAGGAGAAATATATGTCCAACAAGACAAGATTAGTTTAAATGGCTAAGAACATTTAGTCCACATTGTCTTGTCAGCCAGCAATTGTCATGTAAACTATCATTTTTAAGAGTGCCACTGTGTGGATTTTTTTTCAAGTGGTTATTACATTAAAATTACCTCATACTGAGGTTTTTGCACTGAAATATCACAGTTTCAGATTTCATGGTTAATGTTGTGTGTGTGCGTTTTTAAAGGAAATTTGCATTTTCAATAGTTGATCCTAAATTCATAAACTGAACTTCTTTACTCTGATAAAAGTGTTTTTGTGCTTATTGTGAATTGCTGTAGTTAACTCTGAATGTCAAACTTTACTTAGAAATAAAAAATTTACCCTTTAAGATATAAATGGTTGAGTGTGTACACCCAATATTTGAAATTAAATTTCACATTCTAAATTAATGAAAGTAACAAGACTGTAATTAACCTAAAAGTCAGTTGAGTAAATGCAATAAATATTGGTTGCTCAAATATGCCAGAAGTAACTTGAAGTTTTTCGTTTACTTTCAATAGCATAAGATTACTTAATAATAAGGAATAATTAGGACTTTCTTTCCAATTAAGAACTACAGGTCAAGTCTTGTAACTCGCCCAAAAGAAGAAAAAAAACACTGTGTTCAGGGTAACATAGAAAAATGTGTGTTGTTAGTACCTCCTTTACCATACGGTCCGTTTTCTGTGATTTGGCTAAATGCTATCTTAAAGGCAAAGAAAAGCAACATACCAAACAAAAGCGCTTTGAAAGTAAATGAAAACAGTGCTTTTGAGAGGCTGGTGTAAGTATTGATATATGACCTTGGAGTTAGCCCATGTGTTACAGCTAAAATGTTGGTGCTATAAATTCTTCTGATTGTTTACAGATGTTGATTCTGCTTATGCTCCAAAGTGTGCATGATGTATTTTAAGTAGTACTTTAAAGAAAAATCTCTTTATAAAAACCTATACTCTCACTTAGTATAAATTTGTTTGGATTTATAAATCTCGTTTGTTACTACTGTAAATTCATCTTCAAAATTAGGTTGGCGCAGGATTTAAACTAATACGTATTCCACCAAAGCCAATTCAACATATAAATGTTAAAATATAAGCAGTCATGTGGCTTGGTGCCAGATTATATATGTAATGACACAAGAAGTTATTAGAGCCTTTAATACTGTATGGGTACTCTTGAGAATGATTTTGTTTGGATATGAAGAAGTTAAGGGGCCTCCTGTCACATTCACAACAGTATTCTCCAAAATAATTTGATGTTTCAAAAACAAATGATCATTTGCTTGGTTTCTTCAGGATTATGAATAGATCAAGTGGTTTATATGGTAGTTGCCAAGTGGTGGGAGGTGGCTTACCTGAAAATGTATGTTTGTGTTTGTTGTATTTTTTCACATTTTGTGAACAAAGCACATTTATTAAAAATTTTAAATTTTCTAATATTACTTGTCTGTTATTTACGAACTGAAAGTTTTGTGGTCTTGACCTAATCTCACTAAGTGATTTCAGAATTGGGAAGCAATTTAAAACTTAAATGACTTAGAATTTTCTATCTGGTTTCATCTAGTCCAGTCCCTTAATTTCATAAATTCATTCACTGAGATCCAGAGAGCTCAAGTGACTTATCCATTATCATGCTATTTACCGACGAACAAGGACAACAAACAACAAATTCTAGTTCATTATATGTCAACTATGTCATACCCTGCTTTTCTTGAAAGTTAATTACATCCAAGATAATTTACCTAAGTATATCAGTTATTTTAGGGCAGCAGATGGCTTTCTCATAATGTGAAAGGGTTCTTTATTCATTAAACAGATATTTGAATTCTACCAAGTGCAATATGCTGGGGAAACAGCAGGGCTTGGTGTGTTCACAGTCCCCTGCTTTCATTGGAACTTACGATCTAATGAAGACGACAAGCATTCTACATGGAGTTAACATCTGTATCTAGGAATGATTGCCTACTGATCCTATACCTTTGCTCCTGCTTAACTTCCTTAATTTGTTTCCTAAATAGAACAGGAGACAAAAAAATTTTAAAACACAACAAAAACTGTTTAGCAAATCACAAACACATTGTAGATAAGAGGGATATATTGTTCATCCCTCCAGAAAAGTGCAAACTGAAAATTCTGATTGTTAAAAGCAAGGAAAAAATGGAATTGAGTTTTGCTCCATTTTCCCACACTTTCTGAGCACAGTGCTGCAATGGTATTCGTCTTCAAGAGTCCACATACTAGGTAAGTAGAATGTAGACTTAAGATCTGGCTCCTTCTTCGTGTTGGAAATTGTTAGACAGCAAAGGTGAAAAACAAATACCTCTAAATTACTAGTCCCAAAAAACATAATACAAACGTTTATTACAAAGAATGTTTGTATTATAGTTATTTTATTCGTTCCAAAAACTTGATTTGCAGTAACTTGCATGATAGTTCACAATAAAAAATTCATGTCCATGATCAACTGAACACAAAGCTCCCCAAAATTATTAGTGGTGGCCTATATTACATAATACCCAATAAACAAGCATGCTACAATAGCTAACAAATTAAGACCTCTAAATGTTATAAAAGGAGAGAAGTATTAGGTTTTCTAAACCCTATTTTGTCTTAGAGATATTCAAACCTTAATAATTGGAATCTCTTAATTTATTTTAAACTCAAGTTTGTATGTTTTATCCCAAATTTGTTTCAGAATGAGCTCGGTAGTTTACTATGTATTTTTCAGATAAGAATTTGTTACAGATGGCACTACTGAGGGGTAACTTCGAGTCTACATAAGCAGTGTTCAACTGTGAATTTTATTTTTAAACAGAACACCTTTGCTCAATTAATAGAAAGCTATTCCACTTTTTGCAATAATATAAAGCACTTGTTGTTCATGTCACTGCTTGTCTTTAGTAATTGAATATATTGATAACTGTTTTGCACTATAGATTTTAACAATTTCTAAGATTGGCCCCATCAGTAGTACCAAAGATGGTACCTATGTTTTTTAACTTACAGGAAAATACAAAAAATTAGGTCATAGGTGTTGACTGCAGGATTGTTTCTTAATTTGTCAATAAGATTGTAAAACATAAATTTGTTAATATTGTTGGATTGGAATACCCACGTAAACGATAAAAGTAGTAGGAAGCATTACTCAAAAGACAAAACAATGCCTGGTAGCATTTCCTGGCACTGGGCCTATTTGCACCTCTTTACAGAGAATAGCCAGGAGAATGTACATGCATTTTTATTGCTTGTATGTCTTATCTATTGAAGGCAGACACAACCAAGTAAGTCAGTGATCTCCTAATAACATTCTTTCCATATACCTTTGAGCTGGTATGGGGGGAATCAGATATCTAGAAGAATATGACTTCTTGTCACAGATACAGTCTACATGAGGCTATTATGGAATCCACATGGAAGTCATTTACATTTATTCCCTAGACCTACAAATCTTTCCTAGAGTTAACTAATGCCACTCTAGCTATTCCCATTGCCTTCTACCAAGGAAAAAGAATACAAACATGGCCAGTATTAATTTAGTTCTCCCTCAAACTCTTGTCCTGTAACATATCCCCTGTTTGGAGAGAGTTTGCTGAGACAGGCTAAAGTATGTAGGAAAGATAAAGTCATCCAGAAACAATTATAGTTTTTAAATCGCCACAGGCCTTTTCGCTAGGAATCTAAGAGATAACATTCGCAAAGCCAGGCCTAGAAGTAAAGTAGATGCATGATTGCTGGCAAGAAGAGAGGTAAGCAGGCTAAATGAGCCTGCCTGCAAGTAGAAAGATGCTTAGGAAAGAGACCTGAGACAGAAAGAGGGTCTAATGGCTTGACTGTGAAAAGGAGCTTTTATGTTTTTCAACCCCATTGAAATATTAGCACAGATTAAAGTACCAGAGTGCAGGTTACTGTGGAAAAATAGAGACCTGGGAATTTAAAAGTTAAGATAACATTTTGATAGGAAAAGGTCTGGATCTTGTGTGACCAGAAGTATTATCAAGGTAGGAGCGACCCCAGTGGCCTGGAGAATGATGCCAATTGGAATGAGCTATAGAATGGGAGTTAGAATGTCACAAACCATCTCCTTAGTCCTGCTTGATTCATCATTTGAGGCTTCATTACTATAGTATTACACTAGACTAGGTACTGTAAGGAATAGGTGTCTGTTGTGCTCTTCAGAGCTAACAATGTAACTTAAGAAAAAAAGAAATACATTTGCATTAATATGAAGCAAGAAAAACTTTAAAATTGAAGAATAGTATATTCTGGCACTGCTGCATTTGGTGATACATATCATTGAAATCTGTTCATGTGATTATGGCACACTGTTCATAACGAATCTAGATGCAATTAAATATGGGTATCTCTCATCATGGAAGTACCAAATATAAATTATGCCCCTCCCTGCCGCTCCCAATTCAACCTCCTACACTCTCTCCTTCACCTCCAATGTTAACCCCCTGAGGGTGGGGCAAGGGAGAACCAAGCCTGTGCTCACCTTTGCAACAGCTAGTCCCTCTGCCTAGAATTTCTCCCTCTTATATTGGATTTGCATGGCTAGCTGATTTTTGCTAATCAGATCTTAGCTTGCATGTCACCTCCTCAGGAGGATCTCCCCAGTCCACATAATCTAAAGTAGTCTCTGCATCACTCTATCTGAAGTTTATCCTTTTCCTTGTTTGTCTATACATATGGGCAAGGCCCTCTTCCATCCTATTCTGTATCTTCAGCTGAGAAAAGTGCCTTGCACAAACAGGTGATCAATAAATATTTGCAGATGAATTCATTTTACTTTATAGAATGCAAGCGAGATGACACAGCTTCACTGCCAATACTTAGTTTATGAATTTTTTTTCGGGGGAGGGGAGAAGGTCTAGGTCTGTTTTATATTGTTTATTACTTAATGTATTCTCAGAATCAGGATATAGCTCAATTTATACTTCAGAAAAGTCTGAATTGGTTTGTATAAAATGTAGCTTAGATCAATACTAAGTAACTTCCCCCCTCCCCCCGCTTGCTTACTCCTACCCATTTAGATTTCTTGTATCTTAATCTCAGATCCGTTCTCACCATGTCTCTGTGACATCCAATCCCCACCTCTCTCTCATTGCCAATAAAATAATTTAAGTTTGTAAGCCATCATTACCTTTACTACATACTAAAAAGGAAGACTTAGCTAATTGATATCTTTCAACTCCACAAGAGAAGTGGTATTCCAGCAGTTTCTTAATTTGTGTAAGGGATACATTATTCCAACTACTGCCCAATGACTTTATATCCAGATAGGTTTCCACCATTAAATACTATGACATCTTGGGCAAATTTCCTCAGGACTTATTTCTTAATCCACAGATTTTGCTGTGTTGAAGATAGGTTTAAAAACAATTTATATAAAGCAAGTAATACAATCTTGTCACATGGTAGGGATATAACACATAGTGAGTATTATTTGTTTTAGTAAATAGGCTTTAATAGCCCTGTTACTTTCTCTTAGTCTTGCCTGTTCTGTGCCTTCCACACACATTAACCATTTCACAGCCACCATCACCACTCTCACTACTGCCCCAGGAACTTACCTTGCTTCATTCCTGCAGTTACCCAGGGAGCATAGCTTTCTGTGCCTGCTTTTTTGAGCCAATAGCTCCCAGCTGGTGCTCATGATTGGTTGAGTAAATACTTGGCATTTCAGTTTCAGCTACTAGACTTGTAAGGTTGGGGGGTGTGAGTGAAAAATGTTGGCTGCCATGTCAGTAAACAAAGAATGTTGCAGCCATCAAATTACAGGTCCCTCCCCACCCCCGGAAGGTGAGACCTGAGGAGAGTCAGGATGGGAAAACACAGGATACTGGCTCAAGGTAGCTGATGTACATATCAAAGAAATGATTTCAGTAAGCCCAGACTATTGCATCTTCCCATACATAGAAAAGTGTTAAATTCATTAACTTGAGATGTCTGGTTTTCTTTAATTAACACTAATCTTTTGAAATTCCGATTACTTGGTCTTTGTTGTGAAAACTCCTATATATCGAGGCTCCTCCCTTACCTCTTTGGAGCAGTCTCTCAGAGCAATCTGAGACTGTGTCCTGGGCTTAAGTCCTCTGTTTTGTCTGCCAGATAAAACATAATTCTCAACTTTTAGGTTATGCATTTTTTTTCAGTCAACAGGGGAGAATTCACCACACATGGAAACAGGGTTCAGGTGGTGGGAATCCATTAAAGGCAAGTTGAATTAGAAGTGAGGACAATATATTCAAGTAGAAACATCTAGCAGGTAGTTGGAAATGTGACGCTGTGTTCCCCAGAGAAACAGAGTTACAGATTTGGGAGCTGGGTACTGATTGAATTTAGAGTTAGACAGGAGTCTGGAGAGAATCAAACACAAAATTTTCATTTACAAATGAGGAATCTGAGTCTGAGGGTGCTTCATCACTTATAGACGTGCTGTCCACTCCAACCCCTCACCATCTATGAAATGAAAATGAAGAAATTCATACTCTGTTAGGGGAAATAGAACAAGAATATAGAAGACACTAATAGAAAATAAGTGGGAGGAGAGGACCTACTCTGTTCTATTATTTCATTTAACAAATATTTAAGTACCAACTATATATCAGGCACCACGTAGGCCTATTTAATGGTGAGCAAAACTGGACATGTCCCTGCATTTGAGGAAATGGAAGCAGGCTAGGGTGCAGAGTTGGGGGAGTGTGGTGGTGAAATCATGCAACTCAGATTGGGACTTCAACCCAGCCGGAACCCAGATTGGGACCTGAACCCACGGTCTTTTAGTTGAGATCACACACCTGGTCTCAGGACTTAAAGAAGCTCAGGTTCTTGATGTTTCCTTGCAGAAAAAATTCAGTGAGAGACAAAGTGATAGGTAAGAGTGAATTTACTTAGAGAGAAACACACTCCACAGAAAGAGTGTGGGTCATCTCAGAAGGCGAGAGGCCCCGAAATATGGGGTGGTTAGTTTTTATGGGCTGGGTAATTTCAAAGGCTAATTAGTGGCAGAATTATTCCAGTCATTTTGGGGAAGGGGTGGAGATTTCCAGGAGTTGGGCCACGGCCCACTTTTTGACCTTTTATGGTTGACCTCAGAACTGTCTTGGCACCTGTGGGTGTGTCATTTAGCCCGCTGATGTATTACAATGAGCGTATAACGAGGCTCAAGGTCCACTGGAAGTCAAATCTTCTGCCATCTTGGACCTAGTTGGTTCTAACCAGTTTTTGTCATGTCCTACGGCTATGTCATTCTTTTAAAGGTTGTGCCCTGCCCCCTTCCCTACTGTTTCAGTTGGAGGTCAAGCTGCTGTATAGTCTGTTGTTGTGCTTTATCCCAAAGGAGATAAACCATGTAAAGGTTTTAAGATAATTTTTATTTTATTTTTTGTGGTACGCGGGCCTCTCACTGTTGTGGTCTCTCCCGTTGCGGAGCACAGGCTCCGGACGCGCAGGCTCAGCGGCCATGGCTCACGGGCCCAGCGGCTCCGCGGCATGTGGGATCTTCCCGGACCGGGGCACAAACCCGTGTCCCCTGCATCGGCAGGCGGACTCTCAACCACTGCCCCACCAGGGAAGCCCTAAGGTAATTTTTACATACATCATCTTATTTAATCCCTACAACAGCCCTGTAAGGTAGGTATTATTAGCATTCTACTTACATATGAGGGAACTGGGGTTCATAGAGACTGACCTCGCTAAGTGCTATGAACAGTAGAAAATTATGGTAGGGACAGAAGGCTGGCAGGCAGGAAGGGCTTCTTGGAGAGGGAGGGGGAATTCATACTTTTTGAGGGCCTACCTTATGATGCCAGAAAAAAAAAATGTTTTACTGAATATTCACAACATAGAAGGAAGGTTTCCTTCCTTTGCAAAGAAGGTTTTGTTACCATTTCTTAGATGGAGAAACCTAGGTGGCACATAGGAAGGGGAGAAACCAGAATTCAAACCCCAAAATCATCAGCTCCACAGCTGTTGTGAAACGCTGCCGAGGAATATCCCCTTATGTTTATTCAGTGCGTTCAGATACAAAGAAGAATTAGCCCTGGAATGTGAAGGACCCTCAGGATGCGGGGCCGGTGAACGTGTAAGGGACGGGGTCGGGGGGAGAGGGGTAATGGAATTGGGTCAGGACTGGGGGAGCTTAGCGTTGTCGGCGGAGTAAAGACCCAGGCGGTTTATGAAAGGAAGTCTTAATTAGAAAAGGAGGCGAGGAGGGCTTTGAAGGCGAGCCTAAGGAGCTTGAGCTTTTAGCTGGTCAGTGGACACAAAGCCATATATTATGCGATAGGTATTAAAGAGCAGCAACGCCTCCTGCAGTATCTACTGTTCTTGTGTGGCCGGCCGGCCCGGCCGCTTTGCCCCGGTCTCGGTCAAGCCCGAGGTGGCGGCCTAGAGGCTTGATGGACACGGTCGGCCTGATCCTTCGTGGTCTTCCAGCTTCCTGTTCGCCGCCCATTCCAGGTCCAGGAAGGCGGCAGCTTGTACCCCAGGTGGGGCCGTTTGCGCTCGCGCAGCGCCGAACGCACCTAGGTCCGCGGCGGCTCGGAGGGTTTGGGCGGGGAGGGGGGCAGGGCCTGGGCCGGCTCTCAGGGAGGAAGCGCGTCGTGCCGCTTGACCCCGGCAGCGTTCCGTACCGTCGCGGATCCGGCGGCGGGAATATGGCGGCCGTAACCGGGCCAGTAACGGAGAAAGTTTCCGACGAGACTGGCCTGTGCTAGAGCGTGCGGCCTCCGGCCCTCGACTCCCCTGGAGTCCCGCCTCCCCGCTCCGAGTCGCAGGCTCAGGCGCAAGGGCCCTCCCTTTACCGTGCTGGCCCCAGCGCCGACTCCGAGGGTTGAGAGAGTTGATAGCAGCGGCCGAGTCAGGTAGGTGGGCGAGGGGGTCACTGGCGAGGCGGTGAGACCTGGGCACAGTCACCGCCCAGGGCTCAGAGTGGTGCGGGCCCCAAGCTCCGCCCAGCCGGCCTCCCGGGGCGGAGGTAGGGATACCTGCCCGGAGAGAAGTTGATGGTGTGGGGTGGAGGATGGAAGGCGGGGCTCCTCTCCGTATCCCCCGGCAGTTCCCCACTCAGCTGGGTTATGGTCGACAACAGCGAGGCTTCTTCTTGGGCCTCCCACATCTTGCTAGGAGGAGGCAGAATGGAAGAATTGTTATTGCTGCCCTATTGCTGAGGGATTTAGTATTCGAGGTGCCATTCTCCTTGTATGAGATGGGTCCAAAGAGTTATTATCATGAATTCATAGAACCGAAGCACTGGAATTCCCCGACCCTGGGTGCTCAGTATGTTCTTTCAGCTTTTGACACTTCCCCTAGATGGGACGGAAATAGTTTCTGAGTCTAAAGACGTTGCACGTGATATAGTGTGTCTTGGATTCCCTAGAAGTAGGACATGAAAGAGAACTTGTTGGTTTGGAGGAATTTGGACGAATTAAGTGAAGGCTGGCATAGGCCGAGAGAGAAGCAAACCAATTAGACAACTCGTTTACTCTTTGTATATTAATACGTGCCCTATAACTGATTGGCATTGTTGTTAAATATAGTTATTTCTGCATCACTCTTTATTTCTTCAACAAGTACGTGTTGAATACCTACTTGGTGTCGAACTTTCTGCTAAACAGAAAGTACTTTCTGCTAAACAGTATTGTCTTCAATACTGGTGTACAGTATCGAAGACAGACTTTCAGAGACCTTTTGATCTAATGGGGAATGCAGATTTTAAACAGTTGATGGTCAATATTTTGCTGTTACAGAGGAAGTACATGGATCATATAAATGAGTCAAGGTGATTGCCCTAAGAAAATCATTTAAGCTGAGGCGTAAAGAGTAAAGAATAGGAGTGAGCCAGGTGTGAGGACTAGGATGGGGCCAAGAGGAGGGAAAGCAGTGCACCTGGAGAGGGAATAGCATTAGTATGGTTCAGAATTGAAAGGTCCGTATGGCTAGAATACAAGTTCAAGAGGAAGAATGGTAAGAGATGAGGCAGGAGAATTATGCATATCCAATGAGGAGAGTGTTATAAGGCATTTTAAGGAGTTTAGACTTTGTTGCTTAGAGTGATGGGAAGCCGCTGGGGGCTTTTACGTAACAGAATGATGTGACAAATTCTGGCTTTAAAAAAAGATACTTCTTGGAGAAGGGCAAGAGTGGATGCAAGGAGACATTCAACCATGACATGATGGTGGCCAGAACTGGGATTGTGACCTTGAGGATGAAAAGAAGTAGATACATTTAAGAGGTGTGCAAGAAAAAGAGTGGACAAGACTTGGGTGACGATTACATACAGGTGGTGAAGGAGAAGAGGGTTTAGAGTAGTACATAGGATTTTATAAAACAGACTCTGGCAGTTGTTAGTTAACTTTTCTTGTATTCAGATTGACTCTTCTGTGCTCCTTTTTTATCTGCCTCTCAAGGAATTTCCTACTGAATCATTAGTGATGGCAGACCCACTGAAAAGGTTTGCAGTGCTTTGTTGTTTTACTCTGATTCAGACTGTTTGTCTTTTGAAGAAGGTCAGAATGGGAAAAGACTTTTGTAAATTAGCTATTTAAAAATAATATTCTGTCATGTTGGTTTTGGCCTATAACAGGGTGGCTGCATATATTCCATGCTATGAATGTGCTGTACTTTATTATTTACGTGTTTTCCTTTACCTTTTTCTAAGCTTTTACCTCAGGGCAGAACCGAGCTAGTGCTCTTATTTCTGTCAGGTAGGTTAATATATATGTGTTTAAGTGTATAGTGAGAGAAGAGCCTAGGCTTGGGATTGAACATCCAAAGGATAGATTCAGAATGAAAACCCTGCAAGGAGACAGAGAGGAGAGATCAGTGAGTTAGGAAGAAAATCTGGAGTCTGGTCTTTGGAAGCTAAAGGAAGGGCAGGTTTCAGAAGGTGAAAGGAATCAAAAACGTCAAAGGTTGTTTGAGGAATGTGCAAGATAATGAGTGAAAAGAACCCATGGGATTTAGGAATTTGCAGGTTATTTTAGAACTTGGCAGAGCAGTTTGTTGTTGTGTGGTGGAAACCACTGTTTAGTTGGTATGAGAAGTAAAGCAGTCAAATATTGGCTGTCAAGAGGACCGAAGATTGAACTTGGAAGAGGAGATGAGGATTAGTGAGAATTGTTCAGTTTTGTTTGTTGTTTCTGTATTTTTTTTTTTTTGGTATCATTTTTTGATTTGTTTTGTTTTGTTTTGCTGTACGCGGGCCTCTCACTGTTGTGGCCTCTCCCGTTGCGGAGCACAGGCTCCAGACGCGCAGGCTCAGCGGCCATGGCTCACGGGCCCAGCTGCTCCGCGGCATGTGGGATCTTCCCGGACCGGGGCACGAACCCGTGTCCCCTGCATCGGCAGGCGGACTCTCAACCACTGCGCCACCAGGGAAGCCCTGGTATCATTTTTTAAAAAGAGCTTTGCAAATGGTTGTGTCAATGGATAAGAGAAGAGTTGGAGTTTAAAGAGAGAGGAGAGAGTGTGAAGTTCTGGAAGAGGCAGAGGGGAAGGGATACGTGTGTGGCTAAAAGATGTAGCTTTAGATAGGGAAGGGACAGCCTTCCTTTCTTGAATCAGGAAATGTAGATAGAGGTGAGTTTGTGGTGTTGGAAACTCAGGTAAGCTCCCTGCTGATGACTTCATTGGAGGCAAAGTCATCTGGTGAGAATTTGGTGGGAAGTGGATGTCAGAGATTTGAGGATAGGGAAAAGAGGTTTGCATAATCACAGAGAATGAGAGTGTGTTGACCAGAGAAACACAGAACTATGTCTCATGAGTTGAGTGGCAACCATTTAGTCTAGTGTGTGATTTTTTTTCTCCAACAGTGTTCAGTCATCTGAGCCCAGACTGTACCATCGACGTTTTGAGGACATATATTCCAACATATTTGTTGAATGATTATATAACACATAGAAGTAATGTTTAAAAAAATGCAATGCACTCTAGATACTATCAGTTTCTTAAGTAAAAAGATAAAACCTAAATATACCAAGGAAGATATTTTCTTTAGTGGTGTGTGGTTTCTTAAGAAATGATTGAATGAAAATGTAATTGAGGAAAAATTAGCATTCTTAGTTAATTAAATAAACTTAGCTGTAAAAAATATACATGTTGAACATGTAAATTAGTAATAATACTTGGAACCTCCCAGAGACCCTAAAGCTGTCACCCGGTGACATTCTTTTCCAGCCAAATGGGTAATTAAGAGTTAATTCCAAGTAATCTCATATTTCTCTTGGGTCTTTCTTTTAGTGTCCTGGTATTAGAAAGTATAAATAAGCTGATCACAAACTAGTTACTTTTTGAGTTTTTATTGATTGAGTTCTCTATGGATATTCAGTGTGACCCTGAGCCATTGCATGGATCATTTCTTCTGAAATAGCATACTAGAAAATTTGAAGAATTATGTAGTAGATAGTTAAATCATTTTTTGACTACATCATGTTTAAAGTGCAACTTGAAGGGGCACTTAAGATTGAAATAATTATCTGGGTCCTTTGACAAATAATTGTTGTGGTAACTTTTTAAAAGTAAAATTATAGTTTTAAAAATTTACCTTACAATAAATATTGGTCAGCATTCCAACTTTACAGTTTTGACTAGAAAGGTCCAGAATTGGTTTGCTACAAAGATTGTAGGTTTGATAATCAAAGTGATTTAGTAGAGGAAAAAGTACAGGGAGAATTATGGATCAACTTTAGTGACTGAGTAACTTTAATACAGTTAAACTTCTAATAAGTTTATTAGTTAAACACTGTTAGACCAAGATTTCATCGCATTTTAGAGGTGACTGGTAAAAAGATGTAGATGATTTTAGGCAGGTAGTAATGGTTGCTATTATTGGATACTGATGCTTTTCAAATTATAGGTAATGATGAGGTCCCTTGTTTCATTTAAGAATTGAGTAGCTTTCCATTGTGCCAGACGCATCTGCTACATCTAAGCTAAGTTGAATATCTCATCTTTGCATGTTGTTGAAAAACCACATATCGGAGTAAAAATGAATTATGTGAATTCCTCACCATCTCTGGAAAAACAGTTTCATTGATGGTGACTTAGTCATACAATCCTAGCATAGGATGAGTAGAAAAAAATCTCCATTTTTGTTTGGATAAACTGCAGAGTTTTTAAGCCAGAGACAATTACCATTAAGATACACACAAGTCACATTTTAAGCTGGGTTTCAGAACAAACTTTATTTCTCACTTATTCGTTATTTTGTATAAGGAAGATACATGTGAAAGGCAAATTACATAAAATTAACAACGAAATATTTTTTCTTCTTTTTAGATCACTACAAACAAATTCCACCAGAGAAAATGCTGAAGTAGGAGTTACAGAAACATTGGATTTGCTGGATGAAATACAAGCAGTTAATTTTTGTAACGTGGGGAGAAAGCCCAGATTGACAGATTAATGTGTAAATCACTGCGTTATTGCTTTAGTCATTGTCTCTATTTAGCAATGACAAGACTGGAAGAAGTAAACAGAGAAGTGAACATGCATTCTTCAGTGCGTTATCTTGGCTATTTAGCCAGAATTAATCTACTGGTTGCTATATGCTTAGGTCTTTATGTAAGATGGGAAAAAACAGCAAATTCCTTAATTTTGGTAATTTTTATTCTTGGTCTTTTTGTTCTTGGAATTGCCAGCATACTCTATTATTATTTTTCAATGGAAGCAGCAAGTTTAAGTCTATCCAATCTTTGGTTTGGATTCTTGCTTGGCCTTCTGTGTTTTCTTGATAATTCATCCTTTAAAAATGATGTGAAAGAAGAATCAACCAAATATTTGCTTCTAACTTCCATAGTATTAAGGATACTATGCTCTTTGGTGGAGAGAATTTCTGGTTATGTCCGTCATCGACCCACCTTACTAACCACAGTTGAATTTCTGGAACTTGTTGGATTTGCCATTGCCAGCACAACTATGTTGGTGGAAAAGTCTCTGAGTGTCATTTTACTTGTTGTAGCTTTGGCCATGCTGATTATTGACCTGAGAATGAAGTCTTTTCTAGCTATTCCAAACTTAGTTATTTTTGCAGTCTTGCTGTTTTTCTCCGCATTGGAAACTCCCCAAAATCCAGTTGCTTTTGCATGTTTTTTTATTTGCCTGATAACTGATCCTTTCCTTGACATTTATTTTAGTGGACTTTCAGTGACTGAAAGGTGGAAACCCTATTTGTACCGTGGAAGAATTTGCAGAAGACTTTCTGTTGTTTTCACTGGGATGATTGAGCTTACATTTTTCATTCTTTCAGCATTTAAACTTAGAGACACTCATCTCTGGTATTTTGTAATACCAGGCTTTTCCATTTTTGGAATATTCTGGATGATTTGCCATATTATTTTTCTTTTAACTCTTTGGGGATTCCATTCCAAATTAAATGACTGCCATAAAGTATATTTTACTCACAGGGTAGATAACAATAACCTAGATCGAATCATGGCATCCAAAGGGATGCGCCACTTTTGCTTAATTTCAGAGCAGTTAGTTTTTTTTAGTCTTCTTGCAACAGCAATTTTGGGAGCAGTTTCCTGGCAGGTAAGCTTACAGTTTGTTTATTATGTCAGTGCCTATGATATGTGATTAAATGCTTGCTTCAAGAGTTGAATTATTAGAATTGAAAGGTCAAGTTCCTGATTTCAGAAGTAGATGGTGGGGCACTTACTTAATTTTGTTCCTGGAATTGAAGTACTGAATGAATATTGACAGGATAATTTCACTTGCTTTCTAGCAAGAAGAACCAGAATATTAGGAATACTCAGCATGTGACATGCCTCCTGCCTTCTTATTGTGCATTAATGAAACACTCATGGATTAAAGATCCTTAGAATATTAACATTTGAAGGGTGCTTAGAGATTGTTCTTTAATTTTTTCACTTTACACATGAGGAAACTGAAAGCCAGAAAACATATCCAGAGTCACTGGTACTAGCCAGAACTAGGTTACCTAGCTTCTGTCTAGTCCATTGGTCTCCTCATTACATTTCTTTTATATAGTCATTTTCCTAAGATTTTATGTAAAAGGTGATTAGTTATATAATAACATATCAGATTCTTAATTACAGATTAGAGCCTCTCCTAAGAAAGAAAAAAACTAGTTTTTCAATACATTTGCTTCCCACAATATGTTTTTGTTTTTTTTTTTAAAAAGGTCTTTTGTAGACAAAGACATTCAAACTATATGGCTAGAGTTTATATCTGTAGTTTATATCAGTCTTCCATTCTCTGAACATTTATTGACTGTACTGTATATCAGGTACTGTACTGGTGCTGAAGATCTTGAGATGAGTAAAAAATGTCTCCGTCATTAAAGAAGGCACAATCTCTAATGGGAGGCGGAAGAGGCAAGGCACGTAAACCAATAATTATTATTACAGTGTCACAAATACTGTAATTTGGGTACATTAGGTTGTGATATAGGGCAAAAATGAAGGTGAATTTTGCTTGGTGCAGTTCTCTGCTTTGCACCAGTTGCAGCAGAGTGATTTGTTGATGTGAGTGTCTGAAGAGGAGATGTGGAGACTTGCCTGGGAATGGTACATTTTAGTCATTGTGGGCTAGGGCATGGAGCCTGTGTGGGAGTCAACCAGATGATTAAAAAAGAAAAAATCATGGGTGTTGCCTGAGGATATCTTACTCTATTTGCCAGTGCTAGGGACTATCAGAACGATGATGATGGATGAGAACTCTACCAAGAGTTCTCATTCCTCTTCCTCTCTTCTCTCCTTCCTGTTAGCTCCTTTCCCAGCCCAACATTTTTTTAATTCCAAATCTGCCTCATTCATGCTTGACACCTTTCTAATCATCAAATCCTGAAACCAAATATTTTGTAAGTCACCAAATTCTTGTTTTCTCATACAAGTGGTCTTAAACATGGTGTGTGTACTACTGGAGATACACAGAAGCTTTCCAATGAGTCTGTCAGCAAAGATAATTTTAAGACAGTTTCTAGATTCTCACCTTCCAGTCAACTGTTTCTTAAAGTTTTATCTACTTGAGATAGGTGTGGAGTGGTATCTAATTGTGATTTTAATTTGCGTGTCTCTAATGACTAATGATGTTGAGCATCTTTAATGTGTGTATTAGTCATTCACTTACCTTTGCTGAAGTATCTATTCAGATCTTTTTTTGATCTAAATTGGGTTGTCTTCTTATGATTGAATTTTTTTTAACATCTTTATTGGAGTATAATTGCTTTACAATGGTGTCTTAGTTTCTGCTGTATAACAAAGTGAATCAGCTATACATATACATATATCCCCATATCTCCTCCCTCTTGCGTCTCCCTCCCACCCTCCCTATCCCATCCCTCTAGGTGGTCACAAAGCACCCAGCTGATCTCCCTGTGCTATGCGGCTGCTTCCCACTATCTATTTTACATTTGGTAGTGTATATATGTCAGTGCTACTCTTCACTTCGTCTCAGCTTACTCTTCTCCCTCCCTGTGTCCTCAAGTCCATTCTCTATGTCTGCGTCTTTATTCCTGTCCTGTCCCTACGTTCATCAGAACCTTTATTTTTTTTTTTAGATTCCATATATATGTGTTAACTTACAGTATTTGCTTTTCTCTTTCTGACTTACTTCACTCTCTGTGACAGACTCTGGGTCCATCCACCTCACTACAAACAACTCAATTTCATATCTTTTTATGGCTGAGTAATATTCCATTGTATGTATGTGCCACATCCTCTTTATCCATTCATCTGTCGATGGACACTTAGGTTGCTTCCACATGCTGACTATTGTAAATAGAGTTGCAGTGAACATTGTGGTACATGACTCTTTCTGAATTATGGTTTTCTCAGGGTATGTGCCCAGCAGTGGGATTGCTGGGTCATATGGTAGTCCTATTTTTAGTTTTTTAAGGAACCTCAATACTGTTCTCCATACTGGCTGTATCAGTTTACATTCCCACCAACAGTGCAAGAGGGTTCCCTTTTCTCCACACCCTCTCCAGCATTTGTTGTTTGTAGATTTTTTAATGATGGCCATTCTTACTGGTGTGAAGTGATACCTCATTGTAGTTTTGATTTGCATTTCTCTAATGATTAGTGATGTTGAGCATCTTTTCATGTGTTTGTTGTCAGTCTGTATATCTTCTTTGAAGAAATGTCTACTTAGGTCTTCTGCCCATTTTTGGATTGGGTTGTCTTTTTTTGATATTGAGCTGCATGAGCTGCTTGTATATTTTGGAGGTTAATCCTTTGTCAGTTGCTTTGTTTGAAAATATTTTCTCCCATTCTGAGGGTTGTCTTTGCGTCTTGTTTATGTTTTACTTTGCTGTGCAAAAGCTTTTAAGTTTCTTAGATCCCATTTTTTTGGTTTTTATTTCCATTTCTCTAGGAAGTGGGTCGAAAAGGATCTTGCTGTGATTGATGTCATAGAGTGTTCTGCTATGTTTTCCTCTAAGAGTTTTATAGTGTCTGGCCTTACTTTTAGGTGTTTAATCCATTTTGAGTTTATTTTTGTGTATGGTGTTAGGGAGAGTTCTAATTTCATTCTCTTACATGTAGCTGTCCAGTTTTCCCAGCACCACTTTTTGAAGAGGTTGTCTTTTCCTCATTGTATATTCTTGCCTTCTTTATCAAAGATAAGGTGACCATACGTGCATGTGTTTATCTCTGGGCTTTCTATCTTGTTCCATTGATCTGTATTTCTGTTTTTGTGCCAGTACCATACTGTCTTGGTTAGTGTAGCTTTGTAGTGTAGTCTGAAGTCAGGGAGCCTGATTCCTCCAGCTCAGTTTTTCTTTCTCAAGATTGCTTTGGCTATTCGGGGTCCTTTGTGTCTCCCTACAAATTGTGAAATTTTTTGTTCTAGTTCTCTTAAAAATGCCAGTGGTAGTTTGATAGGGATTCCATTGAATCTGTAGATTGCTTTGGGTAGTATAGTTATTTTCACAATGTTGATTCTTCCAATCCAAGAACATGGTCTATCTCTCAATCTGTTGGTATCATCTTTAATTTCTTTCATGAGTGTCTTACAGTTTTTTGCATACAGGTCTTTTGTCTTCTTAGGTAGGTTTATTCCTAGGTATTTTATTCTTTTTGTTGCAGTGGTAAATGGGAGTGTTTCCTTAATTACTCTTTCAGAGTTTTCATCATTAGTGTATAGGAATGCAAGAGATTTATGTGCATTAATTTTGTATCCTGCTACTTTACCAAATTCATTGATTAGCTCTACTAGTTTTCTGGTAGCATCTTTAGGATTCTCTGTGTATAGTATCATGTCATCTGCATACAGTGAAAGCTTTACTTCTTTTCCAATTTGGATTCCTTTTATTTCTTTTTCTTCTCAGATTGCTGTGGTTAAAACTTCCAAAGCAATGTTGAATAATAGTGGTGAGAGTGGGCAACCTTGTCTCGTTCCTGATCTTAGTGGAAATGGTTTCAGTTTTCACCATTGAGGACTATGTTGGCTGTGGGTTTGTCATATCTGGCCTTTATTATGTTGAGGTAAGTTCCCTCTATGCCTACTTTCTGGAGAGATTTTATCATAAATGGTGTTGAATTTTGTCAAAAGCTTCTTCTGCATCTATTGAGATTATCATATGGTTTTTATCCTTCGATTTGTTAATATGGTGTATCACATTGATTGATTCACAATAATGAAGAATTCTTGCATTCCTGGGATAAACCCCACTTGATCATGGTGTATGATCCTTTTAATGTGCTGTTGGATTCTGTTTGCTAGTATTTTGTTGAGGATTTTTGCATCTATGTTCTTCAGTGATATTGGCCTGTAGCTTTCTTTTTCTGTGACATCTTTGTCTGGTTTTGGTATCAGGGTGATGGTGACCTCATAGAATGAGCTGGGGAGCATTCCTCCCTCTGCTATACTTCGGAAGAGTTTGAGAAGGTTAGATGTTAGCTCTTCTCTAAATGTTTGATAGAATTCGCCTGTGAAGCCATCTGGTCCTGGGCTTTTGTTTGTTGGAAGGTTTTTAATCACAGTTTCAATTTCAGTGCTTGTGAGTGGTCCGTTTATATTTTCTATTTCTTCCTGGTTCAGTCTCGGAAGGTTGTGCTTTTCTAAGAATTTGTCCATTTCTTCTAGGTTGTCCATTTTATTGGCATAGAGTTGCTTGTAGTAATCTCTCATGATCCTGTGTATTTCTGTGGTGTCAGTTGTTAGTTCTCCTTTTTCATTTCTAATTCTGTTGATTTGAGTCTTTTCCCTTTTTTTCTTGATGAGTCTGGCTAATGGTTTATCTATTTTGTTTATCTTCTCAAAGAACCAGCTTTTAGTTTTATTGATCTTTGCTATTGTGTCCTTCATTTCTTTTTCATTTATTTCTCATCTGATCTTTATGATTTCTTCCCTTCTGATAACTTTGGGTGTTTTTTTGGTTATTCTTTCTCTAATTGCTTTAGGTGTAAGGTTAGGTTATTTGAGATGTTTCTTGTTTCTTGAGGTAGGATTGTATTGCTATAAACTTCCCTCTTAGAACTGCTTTTGCTGCATCCTATAGGTTTTGGGTTGTCATGTCCACATTGTCATTTGTTTCTAGGTACTTTTGGATTTCCTCTTTGATTTCTTCAGTGATCTCTTGGTTATTAAGTAACATATTGTTTAGCCTCCATGTGTTTGTATGTTTTAAAGATTTTGTCCTGTAATTGATATCTAGTCCTATAGCATTTGGTCAGAGAAGGTACTTGATACGATTTCAATTTTCTTAAATTTACTAAGGTGTGATTTGTAACCCAAGATATTATCTATCCTGGAGAATGTTCCATGAGCCCTTGAGAAGAAAGTGTATTCTGTTGTTTTTGGATGGAATGTCCTATAAATATCACTTAAGTCCATCTTGTTTAATGTATAATTTAAAGCATGTGTTTCCTTATTTATTTTTATTTTGGATGATCTGTCTGTTGGTGAAAGTGGGGTGTTAAAGTCCCCTACTATGACTGTCTTCCTGTCAATTTCCTCTTTTATGGCCGTTAGAATTTACCTTAGGTGTTGAGGTGCTCCTATGTTGGGTGCATAAATATTTACAATTGTTATATCTTCTTCTTGGATCGATCCATTGATCATTATGTAGTGTCCTTCTTTGTCTCTTGTAGTAGTTTTTATTTTAAAGTCTGTTTTGTCTGATATGAGAATTGCTACTTCAGCTTTCTTTTGATTTCCATTTGCATGGAATATCTTTTTCCATCCCCTCACTTTCTGTCTGTATGTGTCCCTAGGTCTGAAGTGGGTCTCTTGTTGACAGCATAAATATGGGTCTTGGTTTTGTATCCATTCAGCCTATGTCTTTTGGTTGGAGCATTTAATCCATTTACATTTAAGGTAATTATCGATATGTATGTTCCTATTTCCATTTTCTTAATTGTTTTGGATTTGCTATTGTAGGTCCTTTCCTTCTCTGTTTCCTGCCTAGAGAAGTTCCTTTAACATTTGTTGTAAAGCTCGTTTGGTGATGCTGAATTCTGTTAGCTTTTGCTTGTCTGTAAAGGTTTTAATTTCTCTGTCAAATCTGAATGAGATCCTTGCTGGGTAATCCTGGTTGTAGGTTTTTCCCTTTCATCACTTTAAATATGTCTTGCCACTCCCTTCTGACTTGCAGAGTTTCTGCTGAAAGATCTGCTGTTAACCTTATGGGGATTCCCTTTTATGTTTTTTGTTTTTTTTCTTGCTGCTTTTAATATTTTTTCTTTTTATTTAATTTTTGATAGTTTTATTAACATGTATCTTGGCGTGTTTCTCCTTGGATTTATCCTGTATGGGACTCTGCGTATCCTCGACTTATTTCCTTTCCCATATTAGGGGAATATTCAACTATAATCTTTTCAAATATTTTCTCAGACCCTTTCTTTTTCTCTTCTTCTGGGACTCCTATAATTTGAATGTTGTTGCATTTAATGTTGTCCCAGAGGTCTCTGTGACTATCCTCTATTCTTTTCATTCTTTTTTCTTTATTCTGCTCTGCAGTAGTTATTTCCACTATTTTATCTTCCAGGTCACTTATCCGTTCTTCTGCCTCAGTTATTCTGCTGTTGATTCCTTGTAGAGAATTTTTAATTTCATTTATTGTGTTGTTCATTACTGTTTGTTTGCTCTTTAGTTCTTCTAGGTCCTTGTTAAACGTTTCTTGTATTTTCTCCATTCTATCTCCAAGATTTTGGATCATCTTTACTATCATTACTCTGAATTCTTTTTCAGGTAGACTGCCTATTTACTCTTCATTTGTTTGGTCTGGTGGGTTTTTACTTTGCTCCTTCATCTGCTGCATATTTCTGTGTCTCCTCAGTTTGCTTAGCTTACTGTGTTTGGGGTCTCCTTTTTGCAGGCTGCACGTTCATAGTTCCCATTGTTTTTGGTGTCTGCCCCTGGTGGGTAAGGTTGGTTCAGTGGGTTATGTAAGCTTTCTGGTGGAGGGAATTGGTGCCTGTGTTCTGGTGGATGAGGCTGGATCTTGTCTTTCTGGTGGGCAGGACTGTGTCCAGTGGTGTGTTTTGGGGTGTCTGTGAACTTACTATGATTTTAGGCAGCCTCTCTGCTAATGGGTGGGGTTGTGTTCCTGTCTTGTTAGTTGTTTGGCATGGGGTGTTCAGCACTGCTTGCTGGTCGTTGAGTTGAGCTGGGTCTTAGCATTGAGATGGAGATCTCTTGGAGCGCTCTCACTGATTCATATTACTTGGGGCCGGGAGGTCTCTGGTGGTCCAGTGTCGTGAATTCGGCTCTCCCACTTCAGAGGCTCAGGCCTGACACCCGACCGGAGCACCAAGACCCTGTCAGCCACATGGCGGTCAATCAGCCCCCTTAGAACCAGTCTGCCCTCCTGTTAGGGATTCGATATCCTGCTGGTGTTGTAGGGTCTCCTGCAGAGGCAGTGGGTGGCTGTGGCTCATCGCGGGGACAAGGACACTGGCAGCAGAAGTTCTCCTTATGATTGAATTTTAAGCATTCTTTTTATATTCTGAATACAAGCCTTTTTATCAGATATATGATCTGGAAATGTTTTCTCCTAGTGTGTGGCTTATCTTTTTTTTTAATGATACTTTTTTTTGTTTGTGTGTGTTACGCGGGCCTGTCACTGCTGTGGCCTCTCCTGTTGCGGAGCACAGGCTCCGGACGCGCAGGCTCAGCGGCCATGGCTCACGGGTCCAGCCTCTCCGCGGCATGTGGGATCTTCCCGGACCGGGGCACGAACCTGTGTCCCCTGCATCGGCAGGCGGACTCTCAACTACTGCACCACCAGGGAAGCCCTTTAATGATACCTTTTGAAGAGTGCAAGTTTTCAGCTTTATAAAGTCCAGTTTGTCAACTTTTTCTTTCTTTTTTTTGCGGTACGCGGGCCTCTCACTGCTGTGGCCTCTCCTGTTGCAGAGCACAGGCTCCGGACGCGCAGGCTCAGCAGCCATAGCTCACGGGCCCAGCCGCTCCGCGGCATGCGGCATCTTCCCGGACCGTGGCAGGAACCCGTGTCCCCTGCATCAGCAGGCGGACTCTCAACCACTGCGCCACCAGGGAAGCCCCAACTTTTTCTTTTATGGGCTGTGCTTTTAGGATCACATCTAAGATATTCATTGCTCAGGCCTAGGTCACAAAGATTTTTCTCCTATAGTTTTCTTCCAGTAGTTTTATCATTTTAGTTTTAACATTTAGGTATATGATCCATTTTGAGTTAATTTTTGTTATGGTATGAAGTAAGGATTTTTTTTTTAATATGGCTTTCTAATTGGTCCAGCACCATTTATTGAAAAGACTATCATTTCCCATGTTGAATTACCTTGGCACCTTTGTCCAAAATCAGTGTCTGAGCTCTCTTTTTTGTTCCATTGACCTGTATATCTATCCTTAAAACAGGACTATGCTGTCTCACAAGGTATGTTCTAATTTTCTTTGCAATTTCTTCTTTGACCTATGTTAAAGTTAAAAGTTTATTGTGTGATAGTTTAATATTTGGGGGATTTCCCACATTTTTTCTATTATTGATTTCTAATTTAATTCCAGGTGATTGGAGAACATAGTTTGTTTGATTTTAGTCTTTTATTAAGACTTGTTTTGTAGCCTGGCATGTGTTGTATTCTCGAGAATACATCGTGTTTACTTTAAAAGAGTAAGTTCCTGATGTTGTTGATTAAAGTGTTCCATAAATATCAGCTAGGTTATGTTGGTTGGTAGTGATGTTCATGTATCTATATCCTTGTTGATTTTCTAATTCTGAGAGAGTGATATTGAAAATCTCCATTAAAATTAACTAAATTGTGTACTTCTTATTTCAATTCTTTAATTTTCTTGCCTTATGTATTTTGGGGCTCTGTTCCTAGGTGTATATACATCTTTTTTTTTTTTTTTTTTTTTTGCGGTACACGGGCCTCTCACTGTTGTGGCCCCTCCCGTTGTGGAGCACAGACTCTGGACGCGCAGGCTCAGCGGCCATGGCTCACGGGCCCAGCCGCTCCGCGGCATGTGGGATCCTCCTGGCCCGGGGCACGAACCCGTGTCCCCTGTATCGGCAGGCGGACTCTCAACCACTGCGCCACCAGGGAAGCCTTATACATCTTTAATTATACCTTCTTAATGTATTGACCTTTTTATCTTTATGATAAACAGCATAGTTGAATAGTTACAACAGTCACCTAATGGCTTGCAAAATGTAACATTAGCTAGCTGTTTACAGAGTTTGCCAACTCCTGTTTTAGGCCAGTGCTTCTCAAACTTTAATATACATAGGAATCGCGTGGGGATCTTGTTAAAATCCCAAAGACTGGAATTAAGTAGTTTTGGGGGAGAGCCTGAAACTCTGCATTTCCAGAAATCTTAAAAGTTATGCAGAAAGTCCTAGTCAGAAGTACACCCACTGAGTGGCAAGGTATTAATTTAGCTATTCAAGACTAATGTGTATCTATCAGAGTTTTGTATGCATTAGTTGCTCTTTGGTAACTGCTACTTGTGGTGTAGGCATTGTGTCTTTGATGCAATTAACTTTTTTTTTTTAAATTGAAGTATAGTTGATTTACAGTGTTGTGTTAGTTTCAGGTGTACAGCAAAGTGATTCAGTTTATGTATATGTATAATATATTCTTTTTCAGATTCTTTTCCCATATAGGTTATTAAAAAATATTGAGTATAGTTCCCTGGGTTATACAGTAGGTCCTTGTTGTTTATCTATTTTATATATAGTAGTGTGTTTGTTACTGTCAAATTCCTAATTTATCCCTCCTTCCCACGTTTCCCCTTTGGTAACCATAAATTTGTTCTCTATGTTTGTGAGTCTGTTTCTGTTTTGTAAATAAGTTCATTTGTATTTTTTTAGATTCCACATATAAGTGATATCATATGATATTTGTCTTTCTCAGACTTACTTCACTTAGTATGATAATCTCTAGGTCCATCCATCTTGCTGCAAATGGCATTATTTCATTCTTTTTTATGGCTGAGTAGTATTCCATTGTATATATGTGCCACATCTTTATCCATTCATCTCTCGGTGGACACTTAGGTTGCTTTCATGTCTTGGCTATTGTAAATAGTGATGCAATGAACATTGGGGTGCATGTATCTTATTGAATTATGGTTTATATCCTCAGGAGTGGGATTGCCAGATCATATGGTTAGCTCTGTTTTCAGTTTTTTAAGACCATCATCAAAAACTCTACAAATAATAAATGCTGGAGAGGGTGTGGAGAAAAGGCAACCCTCCTACACTATTGGTGAGAATGTAAATTGGTACAGCCACTATGGATAACAGTATGATGCAATTAACTTTTTAAACTTAATTTTTTAAAAAAAACCCATTTATTTATTTATTTATTTGGCTGTGCCAGGTCTTAGTTGTGGCACATGGGATATTCACTGCCGAGTGTGGGATCTTTTTTTTAGTTGCAGCATGGGGGATCCTTAGTTGCACCATGTGGGATCTTTTAGTTGCAGCATGCAGGATCTAGTTCCCTGACCAGGGATTGAACCCAGGCCCCCTGCCTTGGGAGTGTGTAGTCTTAACTGCTGGACCACCAGGGAAGTCCCTAAACTTAATTTCAATTTAACTAATCTGTGCTCTGCCGAGTGTTCGGTGAGATCATCTCAAATTCTTCCAATTAGATTTTTCTTGAACTATTTTTGCTTAACATTCCTAAATGATATTGATACTGATTAGCTTTTTAATAATATAACCTAAACCCATTTTTCACATTTCTGTGAGAGTAATACTGAAGCGTAAAACTGATTTTCCCCTCTGTCCCATTAAAATATCCTTCAATGGATGGATTTCCACTGGAAAACTGATTGGGTGGGGGCAGACCCAATGTGGCAGGAAAAAAATGAGAAACTAAAGCCTTTTGAGTAGATCAAATAGTCAGCCATAAGTAGGATCAATGAAAGTAGAGGTAGACTGAAATCTAGAAGACTAGGTAAGAGCAAGGGATAAGGACCTGGACTAAGGTGACAGGGAAAAATTGCTGAGCTAAGGATATAACTGATAGAAGTATCAAGGGAAAAACAGATCTTGTTGAAAAGTAAAATTTATAGAGAATTTGAAATAAATTGATGAAATTTAGAGATGAAGAGTGTTTTGACATGGTATTTAGATAGTCTAAATATTAAAAAGATGTTGAGAGGCTAAAGGGAGCGGATGGGAATGTAGGATGATGGATTTCATTGAGTTAATGACCTAGTGGGCATTTGTTATTAACAAAACATTTTAGAGTAGGTTTATTTTTTAAAGTATATTTTTAGGCAGTCAAATGTACTCTCATTTTACTACCAGTAAAGTAAAACCAAACAGACACAAAGATGAGACTAATCTGCCTCATGGAGCACAATGTGGTTTAGACCTTACTTCCCAAAATGGGCTTAGCCACTTTTTCTTATTTTAAGCTTTTTTGCATGTCAGTAGTTTGGGGGTTTTTTTAGTTTTACATAACTTAACAAAAATTTTTTATTAAGGAAAAATTTGCATACAGTAATATTCACCCTTTTTAGTGTACAATTCTCTGATTTTGACAAATGCATATAGTTGTATGACCACTACATTCAAAATATAGAGCAGTTCCATCACCCCCCAAAATTCTCTGCCGCCCCTTTGTAGTCAATCCTGCTCCCAATCCCCAGTACTTGGCAACTAAACTGTTTTCTGTCCCTAAACACTTTTCTAGGGTGTCATATACATGAAATAATATAGTGTATAGCTGTTTGAGTCTGGCTTCTTTCACTTAGCATAATTCATATGAGATTCATCTATATTGTTGTGTTATAATATCAGTTTATTCCTTCATATTTGCTGAGCAGTATTCCATTATGTGGATGTCTCACAGTGTGTTCATTACTCAATGGAGGGACATTGAAAGTTTTTGGTAATTATAAATAAAGCTGCTGTAAACATTCATAGACAGGGTTTTGTGTTAACATAGGTTTTTATTTTACCTGGTGTGGGTTGTATGATAAACGTATGAGCCATGTTTAACTTTATAGAAACTGCCAAACTGTTTTCCAAAGTGGCTGTACCATTTTGCATTCTCACCCGCAATGTATGGGAGTTATCTCTTTGTTTTTGTTTTTTAACCATTCTTATAGGTGTGTGATGGTAACTCATTGCAGTTTTTATTTGCTGTTTCTGTAGTAGCTAAAGACGTTAAGTATCTTTTCATGTGATTGCTTGTCATGAGAATTTCAGATCTCAGCAATTTTTAAAACTGGGTTGTTTGTTTTCACGTTGTATTGAGATATAAGTCCTTTATTAGATGTATGACTTGCTAATATTCGCTCCAAGTGGCCTTGTTTTCTGAAGAGCAGTTCTTAATTTTGCTATACTCTAATTTATCCATTTTTTTCTTTTATGAAATTATCTTTTGATGTCATACCTAAGAAATCTTTGACCTCATTTGAGTAGACTCTCTGGATAACCCCACATGGATAGCTTTGTTTTTTGTTAGTTTTACCGAATTTAATAACATTTTCAAAATGAGTCAGTAGTATCATTCCAAGTCATGTACATTAAAAAGCTGGAATTTTACCATTAACTTCTGTTGTGTTTTGTTCATAATCTCATTCCAATTTTAAAATGCAACCTTACAGCTGTTGTTTCCTGCAATTTGTGTTATGCTCATTGAATTTGCTACTTGCTTTCCTCTTTTGTACTTTTCTTCCTTAAATAAGTCAATAAGAAGTACTTACACAGTACCATAGCCATTTGGTGCTAGTTTTATTGCTCAGCCGTAGGCTTTTCTGAAGTTGATACTTGACAATTCACATAAGGATAAAAAGGGAGGAAAGTGTCCAGATACCCAAGGAAGCATACCCCATGGCTTGCTCTTTTGTTTAGGAGTTTTCTCTGAAATCTTTCACATGAGATTTTATATGCCTTTCCTTGCTACCGTCATTTGCAGATTCCATGGGGTTCTGATGCAACTTTTTGGAGGAGCCCTTTGACCCAAACCAGAAAAACCATAATCACTGTTAATTTCTCTGTAGGGGAAGCACTAGCAATCACTGGGTTTGACAGATGTAACAAGACCAGTTTCATATCCAAGGAAGGGAGGGAATCCACAGATGCAGCACAGTTTCATTTCTAGCAAGATGGCTGGATCAGCCATATTATCTCACTTGACATGGGGAGCAGGGAGTTTTCAAATCTGTTGCCAAAACTAGAAGTTCACGTTTCATAATTTTTTGTTTTGTTTCATTTCTCTTCCTAAAGTTTTGAGATATTTTAGTCTAGATTAGAGGAGGGGACACTAAGTCTTTTTAGATTGAAGTTATACTTTTAATTTGATGTTTTATGCATTCTGCCAGAACACAGTGAAACAGGAGTAGATGCTTTTTTCCCCTAAAACAGCAATAACAATGATCTGAATATTATTTTATTCATGAAACAAGAACATGAATTTCTCCTTTGCCCTGATTTTCCAGCTTTAAAAAATTTTTTTTAATAACTGGAGATATTTTCATTTTAATAATACGGCTTACCAGTTATTAACTGTTTTTTATGTGCTATCCACCATTCTATGTACTTTGAGTGTATTTATTTAATCCTCATGACACTCTGAGACTGGTACCATTATTATTCCCATTTTGTAGAGAAGAAACATGCTTGAGAGATTAGGAAACTTGCTTGAGGCTACACAGCTGGTGTGAATCCAGGCAGTCTGCCTTCACAGCCTTTACTCTTAACCACTTTACTTAGTTCCATGTATTTTTAGAGTTGGAAATGAGCATACAGATTATTTAATGTAACATCTCTATTTTGTCCATGGGGAGAAGTAAGATTCAACACACTGTCCAAGTTTGATTCCCATACCAGTGTTTTACCTTTATCAAGATTGTGGTCTACAAAAATTTCTATTTTTGCTGTCTCTTTTGAGGCTACTCGAAAAATATTTTTTTTCTATTGCATCTACTAGGGCCTTAACTCTATAAGATCTCCTAAATAGCAGTTGTCATTTAGATTAAAAGGTAATCATCATTTAAATTTCTATTGTTTTGTTCATAATAACCTCATTGCAATTTATAAATGCTTCATTGTAAATTACAGCTACCATTTTATTGTACTAGCCATATTTCACATATTTCTAATCTATGTAATAAGCTCATAAAATATCCCTCTTTTATAGATTCAGACTGAAAAGCTTAATTTGTTCATGTACACGCAGATGGTAAATGACTATGCTAGGATTGAACCAAAGTCTAACTCCAAAACTTGAGTCCTTTCCCCTACAATTTCTCTATTGCCTCTACTTAAAGAAATCGCTGCTTTAAAACTAACTGTAAAGTAGCTTTCCTAATGTTCTTAAAGTTCTGGAACTAAGCAAAGTTTTGGAAGTTGCCTATTGTTTCTTAAATATGGGTTTCTCATATTGAAGAGCATAATATCTCCATTTACATATTGCATTGTAACATACATTTATATATTGTGTTTCTTAGTTAGACTTCTATGTATAATATTTCCCAAACTTGGTTACTAATGTGACTCATACAAAAATATTTCTAAACAAACAATATTCATATCTCTTATGTAAATGCCAGGTTTTTTAAAAAAATGAAATTCCAACATTGGATAAATAGATTTTGTTCCTATTAGCTGAGAAAGTTTTAGGATATGAAAATATTGAATCTTTTGACCATGACTTGAAAGCCCAGATGAATAGAGAATAACTGGTAACTACATTTTATGGAAAGAATATTACTTAAAGTTGTTTATTGGTCTGCTATTATGTTCAGCTTATACCTGCTTTGAAATTTGAGCCATGTCTTAAAAGTTTGCTAGTGAGCTTAGGGTGATTTGTAGAAGCAAAGGAAGAAAAGTATCTATACTTACTAGTTTTGGTCAAGTAAGTTGATCTTATTTGTTACAGGGAGTTGTTTAAAATGTAAGGTGTACTCCAAGTCACAAATGACTTTTAGGTTGAAGCTGTAGAATAAAGGGTTGCAGGCCAGTAAAATTGAAGCTTTCTGAATGTGGCAAATGGACAAAACATCCTAAATTTATTTTGGCTCCCCTGGACATATTTGCCAACTGTTAAGACTGCAAATTTTTTGTATTGCCAAGCTGTTCACTTTTATCTATGCTATCTTTTTTTAATTAAATTAAATATTTTAAATTGAAGTATAGTTGATTTACAGTGTTATGCCAATCTCTCCTGTACAGCGAAGTGACTCAGTCATACACGTATAGACATTCTTTTTTATATATATTCTTTTCCATTATGGTTTATCACAAGAGATTGAATATAGTTCCCTGCGCTGTACAGTAGGATGTTGTTGTTTATCCATCCTATATATAATAGTTTACATCTGCTAATGCCAAACTCCCGGTCCTTCCCTCCCCCACTTCCCTTCCCCTTGGCAACTACAAGTATGTTCTTTATGTCTGTGAGTCTGTTTCTGTTTTTTTTAAATAAATTTTATTTATTTATTTTTGGCTGTGTTGGGTCTTCGTTACTGTGTGCAGGCTTTCTCTAGTTGTGGCGAGCAGGGGCTACTCTTCATTGTGGTGTGCAGGCTTCTCATTGCGGTGGCTTCTCTTGTTGCGCAGCACTGGCTGTAGGAGTACGGGCTTCAGTAGATGTGGCACACGGGCTCAGTAGTTGTGGTGCATGGGCTCAGTTGCTCTGCAGCATGTGGGATCTTCCCGGACCAGGGCTCAAATCCGTGTCCCCTGCATTGGCAAGGGGATTCTTAATCACTGCACCACCAGGGAAGTCCCTATTTCTGTTTTGTAGATAGGTTCATTTGTGCCGTATTTTAGATTCTACGTGTAAGTGATATCATATAGTATTTGTCTTTCTCTTTCTAACTTCACTTAGTATGATAATCTCTAGTTGCATCTGTGTTGCTGCAAATGGCATTATTTCATTTTTTTAATGGCTGAGTAGTTTTCCATTGTATATACATACCACAACTTCTTTATCAATTCATCTGTCAATGGACATTTGGGTTGTTTCCATGTCTCAGCTATTGTGAATAGTGCTGCTTATGAACATTGGGGTGTGTGTATCTTTTTGAGTTATAGTTTTGTCTGGATATATGCCCAGGAGTGGGATTGCTGGATTATATGGTAATTCTATTTTTAGTTTTCTGAGGAACCTCCATATTGTTTTCTGTAGTGACTGTACCAACTTATATTCCCACTAACAGTGTAAGGAAGGTTCCCTTTTCTTCACACTCTCTCCAGCATTTGTTATTTGTAGACTTTTTATGATGGCCATTCTGACATGTGTAAGGTGGTACCTCATTGTAGTTTTGATTTGCATTTCTCTAATAATTAGTGATGTAGAGCATCTTTTCATGTGCCTGCTGGCCATCTGTATGGCTTCTTTGGGGAAATGTCTATTAAGGTCTTCTGCCCATTTTTCAACTGGGTCGTTTGTTTTTTGTTGTTGTTGAGTTGTATGGCTGTTTGTATATTTTAAGGATTAAGCCCTTGTCTGTTGCATCATTTGCAAATATTTTCTCCCATTCCGTAGTTTGTTTTTTCGTTTTTTCAATAGTTTCCTTTGCTGTGCAAAAGCTTGTAAGTTTGATTAGGTCCCATTTGTTTAGTTTTGTTTTTATTTCTTTTGCCTTGGGAGGCTGATGTAAGAAAACATTTGTACGATTTATGTCAGAGAATGTTTTGCCTATGCTCTCTTCTAGGGGTTTTATGGTGTCATGTCTTATGTTTAAGTCTTTAAGCCATTTTGAGTTTATTTTTGTGCATGGTGTGAGGGTGTGTTCTAACTTCATTGGTTTACATGCAGCTGTCCAACTTTCCCAGCACCACTTGCTGAAGAGACTGTTTCCCATTTTATATTCTTGCCTCCTTTGTCAAAGATTAATTGACCATAGGTGTGTGGGTTTATTTCTGGCCTCTATTCTGTTACACTGATCTGTATGTCTGTTTTTGTACCAAAACCACACTGTTTTGATTACTGTAGCTTTGTAGTATTGGCTGAAGTCTGGGAGAGTTTTACCTCCTACTTTGTTTTTATTTTCCCCTCAGGATTGCTTTAGCAATTCTGGGTCTTTTATGGTTCCATATAAATTTTGGGATTATTTGTTCTAGTTCTGTGAAAAATGTCATGGGTAATATGATAGGGATCGCATTAAATCTGTAGATTGCTTTGGGTAGTATTGCCATTTTTACAATATTAATTCTTCCAATCCAAGACCATGGGATATCTTTCCATTTCTTTGAATCCTCTTTTATTTCCTTTATTAATGTTTTATAGTTCTCAGCATATAAGTCTTTCACCTTCTTGATCAGGTTTATCTCTAGGTATTTTTTTTTTGGTTCAATTTTAAAAGGTGTATATATATATATATATATATATATATATATATATATATATATATATTTTACATTCCCTTTCTGATATTTGTTAATGTAAATAAATGAATGTTAATCTTGTATCCTGCTACTTTGCTGAATTCATTTATTAGATCTAATAGTCTTTGTGTTGAGTCTTTAGGGTTTTCTATATATAGTATTGTGTCATCTGCATATAGTGATAATTTTACCTCTTTCCTTCCCATTAGGATACCTTTTATTTCTTTTTCTTGTCTGATTGCTGTGGCTAGGACTTCCAATACTACGTTGAATAGAAGTGGTGAGAGTGGGCATCCTTTTCTTGTTCCAGATTTTAGCAGGAAGGCTTTCAGCTTTTCACTGTTGAGTATTATACTACTAGCTGTGGGTTTGTGATAAATGGCTTTTAGTATGTTGAGATATGTTCCCTCTATTCCCATTTTGGTAAGAGTTTTTATCATGAATGGATGTTGAATTTTGTCAAATGCTTTTTCTGCATCTATTGAGATGATCATGTGGTTTTTGACTTTTCTTTTGCTACTGTGGTTTATTACATTGATTGATTTGAAAATGTTGAACCAGCCTTGTGAACCTGGGATGAATCCCACTTGGTTGTGGTGTATGATCTTTTTTATGTGTTGTTGGATTTGGTTTACTAATACTTTGTTGAGAATTTTTGCATCTATATTCATCAAAGGTATTGGCCTGTAATTTTCTTTTTTAGTGATGTCTTTGTCTGCTTTTGGTACCAGGGTGATGGTGGCTTCATAGAATGTCTTTGGGAGTGTTCCTGCTTCATTCTTTTGGAAGAATTTGAGAAGAATTGTTATAAGTTCTTCTTCGTATGTTTGGTAGAATTTGCCTGTGAATCCGTCTGGTCCCACACTTTTGTTTGTAGGGAGTTTTTTAAATTACAGATTCTATTTCACTTCAAATGATCAGTCTGTTCACATCATTTATCTATTTCTTCTTGATTCACTTTTGGTGGGCTCTATGTTTCTAGAAAGTTGTCCATTTCTTCTAGGTTGTCAAATTTGTTGACATATAATTGTTCATAGTATTTCCTTTTGGCTTTTTGTGTTTCTGTGGTGTCAGTTGAGATTTCTCCTTTTTCATTTCTTGTTTTGTTTATTTGGGTTCTCTTTCTTCTTGGTGAGCCTGGGCAGAGGTTTGTCAATTTTGTTTACCCTCTCAAAGAACCAGCTCTTGGTTTTGTTAATTTTTTTCTGTTGTTTCTTGAATCTCTGTTTTTTCCTCCCTGATCTTTATTATTTCCTTCCTTCAGCCGACTTTAGGTTCTGTTTGTTCTTTTTCTAATTCTTTTAGGTGGTAAGTTAGGTTGTTTACTTAAGATTTTTCTTGTTTTTTGATGAAGGCCTCTATCGCTATGAACTTCCCTCTAAGAACTGCTTTTGCTGTGTCCCATAGATTTTGTATGGTTGTGTTTTCATTGTCGTTTGTCTCAAGTTATTTTTTAATTTCCTTGTTGACCCATTGGTTTTCTAGTAGCATGTTGTTTAGTCTCCACGTAGTCATTTCTTTTCTCATTTCTTTTCCTGTGGTTGATTTCTAGTTTCATGCCATTGTGGTCAGAGAAGATGCTTGAAATAATTTCTGTACTCTTAAATTTGTTGAGGTTAGTTTTGTGCCCTAGTATGTGGTCAATCCTAGAGAATCTTCCATGTGTGCTTGAAAAGAATGTGTATTCAGGTTTTTTTGGATGTAATGTCCTGAAGATATCAATTAAGTCTAACTGTTCTATTGTATCATTTAGGATCTCTGTTGCCTTATTGATTCTCTCTCCGGAAGATCTGTCTGTTGATGTGAGTGGGGTGTTAAAGTCTCCTACTATTATTGTATTTCCACTGATTTCTCCCTTTATGTCTGTTATTATTTGTTTTATGTATTTGTGTGCTCCTATATTATGTGCATATAAGTTGATGAGTGTAATATCGTTTTCTTGTATTGATCCTCTTATCGTTATATAGTGCTCTTCTTTATTTTTCTTCATAGTCTTTAAAGTCTATTTTGTCTGTTATGAGTATTGTAACTCCCGCTTTCCTGTCATTTCCGTTTGCCTGAAATATTTTTCCATCCCCTCACTTTCAATCTGTCTGTGTCCTTTGCCCTGAGGTGGGTCTCTTATAGGCAGCATATTGTAGGCTCTTGATTTTTATCCAGTCTGCCACTCTGTCTTTTTTTGGAGTATTCAGTCCATTGGCATGTAAGGTAATTATTGGTACATATGTATTTATTGCCATTTCAACCTTTTTTTCCAGTTGATTCTTTGTTTCTTCTTTGTTCTTCTTCTTTTTGTGGTTTGATGATTTCCTTTCATTTTATGCTTGTATTCTCTTCTTTTTGGTTTTTGTGAATCTATTGTATGTTTTTGATTTGTGGTTGCGCTGTTTTTCAAGTATGTTAAACCCTTCCTGTATCTGCTTGCTTTAGACTGATAATCAATATATGGCCTTTATTATGTTGAGGTAAGTTTCCTCTATGCCCAGTTTCTGGAGAGTTTTTAATCATAAATGGGTGTTGAATATTATCAAAAGCTTTTTCTGCACCTATTGAGATTATCATATGGTTTTTAGTATTCAATTTGTTGATATCACACTGATTTGCAGACATTGAAGAATCCTGGCATCCCTGGGATAAATCCCACTTGATCATGGTGTATGATCCTGTTAATGTATTGTTGGATTCGGTTTGCTAGTATTTTATTGAGTATTCTTGTGTCTATGTTCATCAGTGATACCTATAATTTTCTTTTTTTATCATATCTTTGTCTGGTTTTGGTATCAGGGTGATGGTGGCCTCATAGAATGAGCTTGGGAATGTTCCTTCCTCTGCAGTTTTTTAGAAGGGTTTCAGAAGGATGTGTTAACTCTTCTCTAAATGTTTGAAAGAATTCACCTGTGAAGCTCTCTGGTCCTGGACTTTTGTTAGTGGGAAGTTTTTAAATCACTGTTCCAGTTTCAGTACTTGTGATTGGTCTGTTCATATTTTCTGTTTCTTCCTGGTTCAGTCTTGGAAGGTTGTACCTTTCTAAGAATTTGTCCATTTCTTTTAGGTTGTCCATTTTATTGCCATACAGTTGTTTGTAGTAGTGTCTTATGATCCTTTATATTTCTTTGGTGTCAGTTGTAACTTTTCCTTTTTCATTTCTAATTTTATTGATTTGCGCCCTCTCCCTTTTTTTCTAGATGAGTCTGGCTAAAGATTTGTCAATTTCATTTATCTTTTTAAAGAACCAGGCTTTAGTCTCATTGATCTTTTCTATTATTTTCTTCATTTCTATTTCATTTAGTTTTTGCTCTGATCTTTGATTTCTTTCCTTCTACTAACTTTGGATTTTGCTTGTTCTTTTTGCTCTAGTTGCTTTAGGTGTAAGATTAGGTTGTTTGTTTGAGGTTTTTCTTATTTCCTAGGTAAGATTGTATTGCTATAAACTTCCCTCTTAGAACTGCTTTTGCTGCATCCCATAGGTTCTGGATTGTCATTCTTTTGTTTTCATTTGTTTCTAGGTTTTTTTTTTGTTTTTAATTTATTTTTGTCTGCGTTGGGTCTTCGTTGCTGTGTGCAGGCTTTCTCTAGTTGTGGCAGGTGGGGGCTACTCTTTGTTGTGGTGTGCAGGCTTCTCATTTTGGTGGCTTCTCTTGTTGCAGAGCATGGGCTCTAGGCATGTGGGCTTCAGTAGTTGTGACTTGCGGGCTCAGTAACTGTGGCTTGTGGGCTCTAGAGTGCAGGCTCAGTAGTTGTGTCGCAGGGGCTTAGTTGCTCCGTGGCATGGGGGATCTTCCCAGATCAGGGCTTGAACCCGTGTCCCCTACATTGGCAGGTGGATTCTTAACCACTTCACCACCAGGGAAGCCCATGTCTCCAGGTATATTTTGATTTCCTCTTTTTCTTTCTTCAGTGATCCATTGGTTGTTTAGTAGCATAGTGTTTAGCCTCCACGTGTTGGTGTTTTTTTACCTTTTTTCTTATAGTTGATTTTTAATCTCATAGTGTTGTGCTCAGAAAAGATGCTTGATGTGATTTCAGTTTTCTTCAATTTACTGAGGCTTGCTTTGTGACCCAGTATGTGATCAATCCTGGATAATCTGCTGCTTTTGGATGAAATGCTCTATAAATATCAGTGCAATCATCTGGTCTAATATGTCATTTAAGGCCTGTGTTTCCTTATTGATTTTCTACATGGATTATCTGTCCACTGATGAAAGTGGGATGTTAAAGTGCCCCACTATTATTGTGTTCCTGTTGAGTTCTCCTTTTATGGCTGTTAGCATTTGCCTTATGTATTGAGGTGCTCCTATGTTGGGTTCATATATATTTACAACTGTTATATCTTCTTCTTGGATTGATCCCTTGATCATTATGTAGTGTCTTTCTATGTCTCTTGCAACAGTCTTCATTTTAAAATCTATTTTGTCTGATATGAAAATTGCTACTCCAGCTTTCTTTGAATTCCATATGCATGGAATACCCTTTTCCATCCCTTCACTTTCAGTCTGTATGTGTCCCTAGATCTGATGTGGGTCTCTTGTAGACAGCATATATCTATGTCTTGCTTTTGTATCCATTCAGCCAGTCTATGTCTTTTGGTTGGAGCATTTAATCCTTTTACATTTAATGTAATTATCAATATGTATGTTCTTATTGCTGTTTTGTTCATTGTTTTGGATTTGTTTTTAAAGGTCTTTTTTCTTCCCTTTTTCTTTATTCTCTTTTTACTTGATGTCTATCTTTAGGATTTCTTTTTCTTTTTTTTTTTTCTTTTTTTTTTTGCGGTACGCGGGCCTCTCACTGTTGTGGCCTCTCCCGTTGCGGAGCACAGGCTCCGGATGCGCAGGCTCAGCAGCCATGGCTCATGGGCCCAGCTGCTCCGCGGCATGTGGGATCTTCCTGGACCAGGGCACGAACCTGCAACCCCTGCATTGGCAGGCGGACTCTCAGCCACTGCGCCACCAGGGAAGCCCTGCTTTTTCTTTTGTGTGTGTGTGTCTATTGCAGATATTTGGTTTGTGGTTCCCATGAGGTTTTGATATAGCAGTCTATATATGTACAATATTGTTTTAAGTTGCTGGTCTCTTATTAATTTCCAGTGCATTTCCAATATCCTGCATTTGTACTCTCCTCTTCTCACGATTTCTGGTTTTGATATTATATTTGTGTGGGGGGTGATTTCCTACCTTTGTTTTATGTTTGCCTTTACCAGTGAGCTTTCCCACTCATAATTTTCTTGTTTCTAGTTGTGGTCTTTTCTTTTTTGCCTAGAGAAGTTCCTTTAGGATTTGTTGTAAAGCTGGTTTGGTGGTGCTGAATTCTCTTAGTTTTTGTTTGTCTGTAAAGCTTTTGATTTCTCCATTTAATCTGACCGAGGGCCTTGCTGTGTAGAGTATTCTTGGTTGTAGTTTTTTTCCCTTTCATCACTTTAAATATATCATGCCACTCCCTTCTGGCCTGCAGAGTTTCTGCTGAAAAATAGCTGAAATGGGCATTTGCTTGTATGTTATTTGTTGTTTTTCCCTTAATTGCTTTTAGTATTTTTTTCTTTGTGTATAATTTTTGTCAGTTTGATTACTATGTGTCTCAGTGTGTTATTCCCTGGGTTTATCTTGTATGGGACTCTGCACTTCCTGGACTTGAGTGTTTCCTTTCTCATGTTAGGGAAGTTTTCGGCTATAATCTCTTCAAATATTTTCTCAGACCTTTTCTCTCTCTCTTCTCCTTCTGGATACCTTTAATGCAAATGTTGGTGTGTTTAGTATTGTCCCAGAGGTCTCTATAGACGGTCCTCATTTCTTTTCATTCTTTTTTCTTTATTCTGCTCTGTGGCAGTGATTTCCACCATTCTGTCTTCCAGCTCACTTACTCGTTCTTCTGCCTCAGTCATTCTGCTATTGATTCCTTCTAGTGTATTTTTCATTTCACTTATTGTATTGTTCATCTCTGTTCTTTAAATCTTGTTCTTTGTTAAACATCTCTTGTATCTTTTTGATCTGTACCTCCATTATTTTTCTGGGTTGTTGGATCATCTGTACTATCATTACTCTAATTTCTTTTGCAGGTAGGTTGCCTATCTCCTCTTCATTTGGTTGTTCTTATGGGGTTTTAATCTCATTCCTTTGTCTGGAGTATATTTCTCTGCCTTCTTATTTTGTCTAACTTTCTGTGTTTGTGGTCTCCTTTCCACTGGCTGCAGGATCGTAGCTTTTCTTACTTCTGGTGTCTGCCCCCTGCTGGGAAAGGTTGGTCCTGTGGCTTTTGCAAGCTTCCTTGTGGGAGGGACTGGTGCCTGCCCACTGGTGGGTGGAACTGGGTCTTGTCCTTCTGCTGGGCAGGACCATGTCAAGGGGTGTGCTTAGAGGTTGCTGTGAGCTCAGTACAGCTTTAGGCACGTTGTCTGCTGATGGATGGGGCTGTGTTCCTATCCTGATGGTTGTTTGGCCTGAGGCATTCTGGCACTGGAGCCTGTAGGCTGTTGGTTAGGACTAGGTCTTGATACCAAACTGGCAATGACCTCTGGGAGAACTCATGCTGATCAGTATTCTCCGGGGCCTCTGCCATCAGGGTTCTTGCTCCCCCTCCCCACTATTTAACCACAGCTGCCCCCCATCTCTGCCAGAGATCCTCCAAGTCTCGTAGGTAGGTCCAGCCCAGGTTCCTATGGAGTTACTGCTTTGTGCTGGGTCCCAGTGTATGTAAAACCTGTGTGCACCCTCCAAGAGTGGAGTCTGTGTTTCCCCCACTCCTCTGGAGCTCCTACGCTCAAGCCCTGCTGGCCTTCAAAGCCAAATGCTCTGGGGGGTTCCTCCTCCTGATGCCAGACCCTCAGGCTGGGGAGCCGGACATGGGGCTCAGGACTTTCACTCTTGTGGGAGAACCTCTGCAGTATAATTTTCCAGTTTGTGGGTTGTTCACCTGGCAGGTATGGGATTTGATAATGTCACAAAAGCACTCTTCCCATCATCTTGTTGTGGATTTTTCTCCGTCTTTGGATGTAAAATATCTTTTTTGGTAGGTTCCAGTCTTTTTTATTGTTGGTTGTTCAGCAGTTAGTTGTGATTTTGGTATTTTTATGGGAGAAGGGGGGGCTCAAGTCCTTCTACTCTGCCATCTTTTCCAAAATAGAGGGGCAGCTTTTAGTTTGGATGCTTGCTGTCTCTTTCCTCAGCGTGTGCTGGTCTTTACCTTTTTATGTGGAGTGTGCGGGTTCAGCGGCCCTTGTGCACTCACAGGACAGTGCGGGCAGGGCTTGGCGCCTGCTTGGGGGTCTCCTGTGGGCGGCTGCTATCCGTGCACTCCTGGGATAGTGAGGGCAGCCTGCTTTTAGGTCTCATAGTGGCAACCTGTGCCCACCTCTGGAGCCCAGGATGGCAGTGATGACTTGCACACCACCACCCCCTCCCACCAACAGCTCCTGTGGGCGGTGTCCTGTTGCCTGGAAGCACTCACAGAGAAAGGAGCTCTTAATGGTGGTCCCACCCCTCTCCCCCTCCACCCCCAACAATGGCACCTTGCCTCTGTGGCAGGCCCTGGCTTCTTCTGAGTACCCCCTCTGTTGCCACAGTCTAGCCTCTTCAGGCTGTCTCCATGCAGCCAACCCTGGTCCCTTCCCTGGGTCTGACCCCTGAAGCCTGTACTTCAGCACCTAGCCCCCACCCTCACCAACAGCTGAGCATCTCAGGCGGGGGGAGCACAGGGTGGCACTGATGACCTTCTGTGCAGGTGACTGTTTTGCCTTCTGCAAACCTGTTGCTGCACTCTCCTCCTAGGCTCCAAAGCTCCCCTCCATCCAGGCTGATTTCCCTACCAGTGAGGGGACTCCCCAAAATTCAGGAACCTTTTCTCATTCACAGCTCCCTCCCTGGGGTGCAGGCCCTGTCCCGATTTCTTTCTTTTTCGTGTTCCTTTTGTCCTACCCTGTTACGTGGAGGTTTTCTTGCCCTTTGGGAAGTCTGAGGTCTTCTGCCAGTGTTCAGTAGATGTTCTATGTGAATCGTTCCACTTGGAGATGTGTTTTTAATGTTTTTGTGGGGGGGAAGGTGAGCTCCCTGTCCTACTTCTTCACCATGTTGATCACCCCACCAATAATTATTTTATGTAAATGGCTGACATAATTTGAATGTACAGTCCTCCCTCGGTATCCACAGGGGATTGGTTCCAGTACCCACTGTGAATACCAAAATTCGCAGTTGTTCAAGTCCCTTATATTTATGGTGTAGTACAGTTGGCCATCCATATCTAAAAGTTCCCTATCCACTTTTATGTGAATAAGGGTTTAATTGATCAAAGCATTTTCTATTATAATGGAGTAACATATGTAATAGAAGGTATAGGAATTGAAAATAATGAAATTATCAATATTTGTAGATAAGATGATTACCCGTTAAACCTAAGAGTTAACTGAAAAAGCAGTTGAAGTTGCTGTGGTAATAGTTGTGAGAATTGTTGCATCTTTTAAGTTGTAAGCTATGTCAAAAAATGGTAATTGTGCTCACTGATAGTTATCATTAACCCAACCAATATACAAACTATGTAAATTCTCTTGGACATACATAAGTTGTATGAGAAGAAATGGTGTTTATAGCGGAAATATATTTTTTAATATGTACATTACATCCCTTAACGAATTTGCCTCCTGACATTGTATCCTATTAGTGATCCAACCTGGATTAAGTGGTCAAACCTGGATTGAGATATGTAGACTGTTAATAACCCCCAGCATCCTGGAAGAAACAAACATCCTCTTAGAGAAGGTCTAATTATCCTAGGTCCAAAATTAATCATATAATAGTTTTTTTGCATACAGTGTTCAGCTCATAAGTAAACCAGATGCGCGCACACACACACACACTCACATGGCATTGAGAGCAAGAAGCAGCAGAACCAACAGACAATAGGCAGACCAAAAAGTCTTGAGATATTGGAATTATCAAACAAAGAAAGCCATCATCCTTAGCAAGTTGAAAAAAAAGCAAAGATAATACATAATGGTAGGAAGTTAGAAATTATAAGAAAGTGACAAGGCAGATTAGATAAAGAACTAGACAGGTTTTAGACTCAGAAAATAAAATATCTGAAATTCATTCAGTGTGCTAGTTTAACAGATTAGACAAATGAGAAGTGAGCATTAGTGAACTGGAAAATATAGTTCAGATGAAGCTATGAAAGAAGGAGCTTAAAGAGGAAAAATAGAGAAAATACTATACAGAGAAAAGGATAAGACTCATTGAGGATACAGAGAGATATCATCTGTGTTTTACTGGAGTCCCAGAAATAAAGGAGGAAATGTAGGCAAAAGGAAATATTTGAAAGGATAGGCAGGCCAGTGGAACATAAGAGTATAAAAGTAGATACCAGAATACTTGATTTATGACAAAGATGGCACAGTAATGTGGAATGGTTGAGATTTTCAATAATTAGTAATTAGATAATTGGGTGTTCACATAAAAAACTTAATTTGGACTGTTATTATGAAAATAACTACATTTGGATTATAGCCCTAAAAGCAAAGTGCAAAACAACAAGGCCTTTAGAGGATAATGTACAATACCTTCTTGACTTTTATGTGGGTGGAGAAGATTTAACAAGACACAAAATGACTATGTTACACTTAAGAACTTAAGTTAAGCAAAAAACAGCATTAACAGTCACAGAGGGAAAGGTATTTGCAATACAACCAACTAAAGACTTTTTTTGTACATCTTTATTGGAGTAATTGCTTTACATTACTTAATTAATTACTTTACATTACATTAATTAATTGCTTGACAATGTTGTGTTAGTTTCTGCTGTACAACAAAGTGAATCAGCTATATGTATACATATTACCCATATCCCCTCCCTCTGGAGCCTCCCTCCCACACTCCCTATCCCACCTCTCTAGGTCATCACAAAGCACCGAGCTGATCTCCCTGTGCTATGTGGCTGCTTCCCACTAGCTATCTATTTTACATTTGGTAGTATATGTAAGTCCATGCCACTCTCTCACTTCGTCCCAGTTTACCCTTCCCACTCCCTGTGTCCTCAAGTCCATTCTCTACGTCTGCGTCTTTATTCCTGCCCTGCCACTAGGTTCATCAGTACCATTTTTCTAGATTCCATATATATACATTAGCGTACGGTATTTGTTTTTCTTTTTCTGACTTACTTCACTCTGTATGACAGACTCTAGGTCTATCCACCTCACTACGAATAACTCAGTTTCACTCCTTTTTATGGCTGAGTAATATTCCATTGTATATATGTGCCATATCTTCTTTATCCATTCATCTGTCGATGGACACTTAGGTTGCTTCCATGTCCTGGCTTTTGTAAATATGCTGCAGTGAACATTGTGGTACATGTCTCTTTTTGAATTATGGTTTTCTCAGGGTATATGCCCAGTAGTGGGATGGCTGGGTCATATGGTAGTTCTATTTTTAGTTTTTTAAGGAACCTCCATAGTGTTCTCCATAGTGGCTGTATCAAGTTACGTTCCTGCCAACAGTGCAGGAAGGTTCCCTTTTCTTCACACCCTCTCCAGCATTTATTGTTTCTAGATTTTTTGATAATGGCCATTCTGACTGGTGTGAGGTGATACCTCACTGTGATTTTCATTTGCATTTCTCTAATGATTAGTGATGTTGAGCATCTTTTCATGTGTGTGTTGGCAATCTGTATATGTCTTCTTTGGAGAAATGTCCATTTAGGTCTTGTGCCCAGTTTTGGATTAGGTTTGTGTTTTTTTTGATATTGAGTTATGTGAGCTGCTTGTATATTTCGGAGATTAATCCTTTCTCAGTTGCTTCGTTTGCAAATATTTTCTCCCATTCTGAGGGTTGTCTTTTCGTCTTGTTTATGGTTTCCTTTGCTGTGCAAAAGCTTTTAAGCTTCATTAGGTCCCATTTGTTTATTTTTGTTTTTATTTCCGTTTCTCTAGAAGGTGGGTCAAAAGGATCTTGCTGTGATTTATGTCCTAGAGTGTTCTGCCTGTGTTTTCCCCTAAGAGTTTTATAGTGTCTGGCCCTACATTTAGGTCTTTAATCCATTTTGAGTTTATTTTTGTGTATGATGTTAGGAAGTGTTCTAATTTCAGTCTTTTACATGTAGCTGTCTAGTGTTCCCAGCACCACTTATTGAAGATGCTGTCTTTTCTCCATTGTATATTCTTGCCTCCTTTGTCATATAGGTGCATGGGTTTATCTTTGAGCTTTCTATCCTGTTCCATTGATCTATATTTCTTTTTTTGTGCCAGTACCATACTGTCTTGATTACTGTAGCTTTGTAGTGTAGTCTGAAGTCAGGGAGGCTGACTCCTCCAGCTCCCTTTTTCTTTCTCAAGATTGCTTTAGTTATTGGGGTCTTTTGTGTTTCCATACAAATTGTAAAATTTTTTGTTCTAGTTCTGTGAAAAATGCAATTGGTAGTTTGATAGGGATTGCATTGAATCTGTAGATTGCTTTGGGTAGTAGAGTCATTTTCACAATGTTGATTCTTCCAATCCAAGAACATGGTATATCTCTCCATCTGTTTGTATCCAACTAAAGACTTTTATCTAAAATATACTGAGAGCAAAATAAAACTGTAAATCAGTGACAGAAAGGCAGCCCCATGGCAAAATGCTTCACCAAAGATGAAACCAAAATGATCAAAGGTATTTAACATAAGTAATAATCAGAGAACTCCATACTTATTCTGGTTTTGTTTATCATAGGGGAAAATTAAAAGGAATCTAAATACAACAAATAGGAAATCAGCTAATTAAAATTTTATAAATATGATAGTAATGCCATTTGATATTTACAAATAATTTAGAATTACATTAATGGGCTTTAACATATTAAAAAGTTTGCAGAACATTATATATCATTGCACTTTGGTAAGAAACTAAATATTTGTGAATATTTATATATATTGTATGATGTCTGAACATATTTTAAAAAGTTAGCTGTGTGTGGATGATGGTACTTGGAATTATTCTAATCATAGTTTTACTCATTTGTATTTTCTATTGTTTCCAAATTGAGCATGTACTGTATTATTTATGTAACTGAGAACACAGAATGTACCAAAAATAGGGCATTATATCCATTTTTCCATTATCGGAGTCAACTTTATTTTTTTATTGAAATTCCGATCAAATGAACCACTTCTTAGTGTTAGAAAGCTGTATTCATGCACATAGACACATAACTCTGTAATATGTGCAGTAGCAACACAAAAAATGTGGGATACTATCTGTATTGTAAAAATATAGGTCAGTTCTGAGTGACTCATCCTTCCTTTTCCTTTTCATTTAAATGGATCCTTTAATTTTTTGTTTGTTTCTTTTAATTGCAAATACTACTTAAATCTTGTTTTCTCTTAATATGTCTCCTGCCTCCCTTTTTCCATTCTGTTTTTAGGCTGCTTAAATGTCTTCAATATATGTCTTTATATGTATGTATGTATATGTGTGTGTGTGTGTGTGTATATATATATATATATATATACCTTTTTTTAGTTTTGAATTATAAGTTTAATTTAAGAATGGAATTCATTTTGATAGCTTTAAGGAGCTTACAGTTTAAGATTTTCTCTTAATTTCTGGACATTTCACAGGGGAAAAAAAAGCCCTTTCTAAAGTACCTTTTCTGATAAAGTAAATGAGTGTGTTATTTGTAAAATGATTTAGAGCATGTGGGTTTTAACAGGAAAGGATTTGTTTTCTGGCTTTTTCTCTGTCATATCAAGGGTGTGGTTATATTTTTGTTTTGTTTTTTAGCTTGCGTGGGATGTTACTTGACATCCCATCATAAAAATACAGCACATCATAAAAATGCAGTGTGCTGTATTTGTTTTGCCATGACTTCCAAGCAGCTTAGAGGTAAATTTAGGGTTCATTGCTTATCCATGTATACACTTGTCTCTTTCAACTTATAACGATTTTTAGGTCATTAATTATCCTTTTTGGAAGTAGAGGCACAAAATGAATATGCATTTATGTAAATATATATACATATACACATATATAAGTTCAGTCACACACTCTGTGTAAACATGCTGTTTTAAATTTTTTTTAGCCAACAAATGGAATCTTCTTGAGCATGTTTCTGATTGTTTTGCCATTGGAATCTATGGCTCATGGCCTCTTCCATGAATTGGGTAACTGTTTAGGAGGAACATCTGTTGGATATGCTATTGTGATTCCCACCAACTTCTGCAGGTACAGTAACCTAGTATAATAAGTAATAGCTATTTGACTCTTAATATTTTGCTAATATTGGTATAAGATGATAGCTCATTTTTTCAAAACTGTAATATTCTCAAAGTATAATACTCTTGCTTTTTTATTTTCCATTTATCCCAAATGTTTAAAAACCTTTATCTACTCTGAGTAATAATATAATCTTCAGGGTTCAATTAAAATTTTATTTTTGATAAATGTGATTAGCTTATATTTTAGCTAAAAATCATAAAATATGAATGGATTTTCATAAAATATGAATGGATTTTCTAAGTAAAGTTCCTGCCCTTTCTTTAGAGAGGGATATCTTGTTTAAGAAAATGTGAAACAACGTGGTGAAGTATAATAGAATGTACACTGGACCTCAGTGTTCTAAATTCTAGTTCTGTGTTACTTTAGGCAGATCATAACTTCTCTGGACCTCAGTGTCTTTATCTAAAATGCAAACAATACCATTCTGCCCCTATAGAGAAATGTCATGAAGAGCTAATGAGACTATAAATGTAAAAACACTACTAGAAAGTGTCATACAAATACCACGAATTCAAAAACATTGGCAGTGAAGTTAAGTATTTGATTGCAGTTTTATTTGGAAATATTTTTGACCCTAAATGTATGGCAAACCTGTTTCAGTCTGTAAATATTGCCAAATTTTAGTTTTTCTTTTGTAGTTAAGCACCTTTGAAGTAGAAAAAAATAGTTCCTTGCCATTAATGAATTCTGTTGACCAAGCAGTCATCATACTTTCCTTGGCCAGGGGTGGGAGAGGGCTTGAAATGAAGTTTTTATCTGATTTCAAATATTTGACATAAAAACACATAGTAAATATTTCCTCCATATTAAAGACTTGATATATAAGTTGAAGATTCTCATGAGAAGTAAAAGAAATACGTTTAGAAGGATCACATAAAGTAAGATGTGACAACTCTGCAGGAAGAATATGTGGAAGTAGTAATTTGCACAGTTAGATTTTTATTCTGTTATAATTTTTGATTATGCATTGCTTTATTCTTTTGCTGTTTTGTGGCTGTTAAATGATACAGATAGGGACAAAATGTTTTGTTCTTTTAATGAAAACTTTTATAGAATTAATAGAATAGTATTGATAATACATGAAGCAAAATATAAAGTTTTCAAAATTCCTACTAGAAATCTCTTTTCTGGATAAGAGTTATGATTTTTTTCTCCCTCAATATTGATTTGATTCTGCTAGTTTTAAGACTTGGTTTATTATCTTTACTAAAGTACCATTTTACATGTATTCCAGGATCAGGTCTAAGTCTTCAGTTAGTATTCAGTAGTATATAAGGCAGTGGACCTAAATAGTAATAATTTTTTTTAAATAAATTTATTTATTTTATGTATTCATTTTTGGCTGCGTTGGGTCTTCGTTGCTGCACCTGGGCTTTCTCTTGTTGAGGCGAGCAGGGGCTACTCTTTGTTACAGTGCGCGGGCTTCTCATTGCGGTGGCTTCTCTCATTGCAGAGCACAGGCTCTAGGTGTGCGGGCTTCAGTAGTTGCAGCACGTGGGCTCAGTAGTTGTGGCTCATGGGCTCTAGAGCGCAGGCTCAGTACTTGTGGCACATGGGCTTAGTTGCTCTGTGGCCTGTGGGATCTTCCCAGACCAGGGCTCGAACTCATGTCCCCTGCATTGGCAGGCGGATTCTTAACCACTGTGCCACCAGGGAAGTCCATAATAATTGTTTTAAAATGTCATTTATTAAAAGGTAAGTTCTGTCATTTATTAAAAGGTAAGTTCTATCATTTATGTACCTTAAGTTAGTAAAACTTGAACACAACTTTATAAAGACTATCTTTTTCAACACAGAAATTAAATATATAATTTAAAATATCGCTTCCATATTTTGTTAAAATTTTTTTCTCAAAAAAGTACTTTCATTATTGTCCCCACCCAGGTATTCTTGAAACATTTTGGGGGTAGAATTAGTACAGTCTTGCTTTTTAAAGTTTTGTTTAATATCTGTCATTTGGTAAGAAGATATGAATATGAATAAAGAATGAAGAGTAGTACTATCTACATTTGGAGATATTCTCCCAGCTTCCAGTTTTATTGATAAGAAATATAATTTTTAGAAACTAGGCTTTGATTTTCCAAGCTTAATTCTTATCACTGTAGAAAATTTAGGAAAGATGTTTTTCTTAAAAAAAATCCTGCCATTTAATTAGCCACTTATGATTCTTAATTTATTATAAATGAAGAATAGGAATGTGACATAGAATGAACACTTCATAAACACTAAAATGATCTTTTTTTCTCCTTCTTCAGTCCTGATGGTCAGCCAACACTTCTTCCACCAGAACATGTACAGGAGTTAAATTTGAGGTCTACTGGCATGCTCAATGCTATCCAAAGGTTTTTTGCATATCACATGATTGAGACCTATGGATGTGACTATTCTACAAGTGGCCTGTCCTTTGATACTCTACATTCCAAACTGAAAGCTTTCCTTGAACTTCGGACTGTGGATGGACCTAGACATGATACGTATGTTTTGTATTACAGTGGGCACACCCATGGTACAGGAGAGTGGGCTCTTGCAGGTAAATCCACCTCTGGCAATTTCACTATTGTAAAAATATGCCTATTCGTGGAAATCTGTCCTTCACACTGAAACATTAAGTTTCCAGATTCTCAGTTTTCCACTTCACAGATTACCAAGTATACATACCACTGTTTTGTTTGCCTTTTCTCTGGCATACTTGTTTAGCATAATTTTAGTAATCTCTAAAGGTTTTGAAAATTATGTTTTGTGTTGACTGGAAGAAAAAAATCTGACTGCTTGATCTAAGACTTATAATTAGTTTCCCTTTAAAGTATTTTCAGAATTATTAAATGTAGTTACATTTTTCAGAAGCTGATTAACTTATTTGACTAATACTTGTAAGTCTTTAAGGTGTTACAGGATGCTGATTTCAATAGTTCTTCATATATGTAGTTTTATTTATGTTAGAAAGCTCACCATAGTTTTAAGCAGCAGGTGATATGATATGGTTGGAGTAGTGCTTAGGTCAGTGCTTGGTCCTCATTTGCCCCAACAGTGTTGTTTGAGGCAAGTTTCTCTGTTTCAGTTCTCTCATCTGTAAATAGAAGGGGTAATATTAAGTCTCCTTGCCAAGGGAGAAATGAGACCCTGTAAGTCAAAGGCTTTGTTTTATGAATTACTTGCTTAGTGCCTGGAAGAGAGTCTGGCATATAGTAGGAGATCCTTAAGTAATACAGATAGATGGATGAAATCACTGAATGAATCACAAAAAAAGGTAATTTCTTATTTTAGATTAGAAATAGTTTTTAGATTTAATTATGTCCTACTTTTTTTCTGTAAAATATTTCAGATGTTTTACACTATGAACACAAACAATAAAATAATCATAAAATATAAGTAGAAAACGATATTCAGATCAAAGAAAAATATAAAACAAAAGTATTATGGAAGGACAGAGGTAGAGCGCCAATACAAGAACTCCAGAAGAAAGGAAATAAACTCAAGGTTAAAGGAGACACGATTTCAAACCATCATGGTCTCACTAATTTCATGCCAGATTGGTTTCCAGGGTTTTATTATAAATACATTTTTTGGTTTTGCAAATAAATATTGAATAACTCAATGGCTGTCTAGAAGGAGTAAAGGCAAACTAATACTTACTGAGCACATTTGAAGCATAGCTACTATGCTTGGTACTTTATACACATTAATAGATTTAATCTTCACTTGAAATTTCTTGAAGTAAATACTATCATCTCTATCTTCATTTTTCAGAGGATGAAATGAAAGCTGAAAGTGGTTACATAACTTATCTATAGTCATACTACTACTAAGTGATGGAATCATGATTCAAGCCCAGATCTCCCTGACCCCTAAAGTCTTCCCCCTATTGCACCATGTTGCTGCCAAAGATGAAAACCATGAAGATAGAGAAATGGCATGTTCTGGTTCAGTAGATATTTTTGTTAGCATGGTTCACCCATTTTCAAAATACTGTAATATAGAAGAAGCTAGTCAGCATTAAAACTACATCAGTATAATGGTTTATAAAATCATTTACTTGACCTATACTTTTTAATAACAGTGTGTAAAATAACTTTTTAATTTTTATGGCTATTTCAAGTTCAGGTAAAGTATAGCATTCTGTGTACTTCAGAGCACAAGAGAAAAAGTTCTAGTCTGCTCAAAAATCTTCACAGAAATATATTTCAGACCCAAAAACAGGGATTGATTATTGAAAACTACTGCAGTGCTTATAATAATAACCTCTTCCCTAAGCAAATGGGTCGAAAAAGGCATAATTTTGGTGGCCATGCATATATCCTTAGTAATTTTTAAGTTTTAAAAGAAAGTAATTTAAGAAGCAAACATGTTGTACGTTTCCATGAAGGATTTATTACTTAATGTAAACATTTTGCCAAAAGTTTGCATTTTCCTTAAGTCCTTTAAAATTTATCTCAAGTATTTTTTAAAAGGTGGCTTTGGAAATAAGTTCTAGATGTTCAGTTTACTGATTTTTTTGTTTGTTTTTAGTTTATTTTTGTGTATGGTGTTAGGGAGTGTTCTAATTTCATTCTTTTACATGTAGCTGCCCAGTTTTCCCAGCACCACTTATTGAAGAGACTGTCTTTTCTCCATTGTATATCCTTGCCTCCTTTGTCATAGATTAGTTGACCCTAGGTGCGTGGGTTAGCTCTGGGCTTTCTATCCTGTTCCATTGATATAAATTTCTGTTTTTGTGCCAGTACCATATTGTCTTGATTACTGTAGCTTTGCAGTATAGTCTTAAGTCAGGGAGGCTGATTCCTCCAGCTCTGTTTTTTTCCCTCAAGAATGCTTTGGCTATTCGGGGTCTTTTGTGTCTCCATACAAATTTTAAGATTTTTGGTTCTAGTTCTGTAAAAAATGCCGTTGGTAATTTGATAGGGATTACATTGAATCTGTAGATTGCTTTGGGCAGTATAGTCATTTTCATAATATTGATTCTTGCAATCCAAGAACATGGTATATCTCTCCATCTGTTGGTATCATCTTTAATTTCTTTCATCAGTGTCTTATAGTTTTCTGCATATAGGTCTTTTGTCTCCCTAGGTAGGATTATTCCTAGGTATTTTATTCTTTTTGTTGCAGTGGTAAATGGGGATGTTTCCTTAATTTCTTTCCGATTTTTCATCATTAGTGTATAGGAATGCAAGAGATTTCTGTGCATTAATTTTGTATCCTGCAGCTTTACCAAATTCATTGATTAGCTCTAGTAGTTTTCTGGTGCCATCTTTAGGATTCTCTATGTATAGTAGTATCATGTCATCTGCAAACAGTAACAGTTTTACTTCCTTTCCAATTTGTATTCCTTTTATTTCTTTTTCTTCTGATTGCCGTGGCTAGGACTTCCAAAACTATGTTGAATAATAGTGGTAAGAGTGGACATCCTTGTCTTGTTCCTGATCTTAGAGGAACTGCTTTCAGTTTTTCACCATTGAGAATGGTTTGCCTTTATGATATATGGCCTTTATTATGTTGAGGTAGGTTCCCTCTATGCCCACTTTCTGGAGAGTTTTTATCATAAATGGGTGTTGAATTTTGTCAAAAGCTTTTTCTGCATCTATTGAGATGATCATATGGTTTTTATTCTGCAATTTGTTAATATGGTGTATCACATTGATTTGCATATATTAAAGAATCCTTGCATCTCTGGGATAAATCCCACTTGATCGTGCATGGTGTATGATCCTTTTAACGTGTTGTTGGATTCTGTTTGCCAGTATTTTGTTGAGGATTTTTGCATCTATATTCATCAGTGATATTGGTCTGTAATTTTCTTTTTTTGTAGTATCTTTGTCTGGTTTTGGTATCGGGGTGATGGTGGCCTCATAGAACAAGTTTGGGAGTTTTCCTTCCTCTGCAATGTTTTGGAAGTGTCTGAGAAGGATGGGTGTTAGCTCTTCTCTAAATATGTGATAGAATTCACCTGTGAAGCCATCCGGTCCTGGACTTTTGTTTGTTGGAAGATTTTTAATCACAGTTTCAATTTCATTACTTGTGATTGGTCTGTTCATATCTTCTATTTCTTCCTGGTTCAGTCTTGGAAGGTTATACCTTTCTAAGAATTTGTCCATTTCCTCCAGGTTGTCCGTTTTATTGGCATAGTGTAGCTAGCAGTAGTCTCTTACGATGCTTTGTATCTCTGCGGTGTTTGTTGTCACTTCTCCTTTTTCGTTTCTAATTTTATTGATTTGAGTCTTCTCCCTCTTTTTCTTGATGGCTAATGGCTTATCAATTTTGCTTATCTTCTCAAAGAACCAGCTTTTAGTTTTATTGATCTTTGCTATTGTTTTCTTTGTTTCTATTTCATTTATTTCTGCTCTGATCTTTATGATTGCTTTCCTTCTGCTAACTTTGGGTTTTGTTTGTTCTTCTTTCTCTAGTTCCTTTAGATGTAAGGTTAGATTGTTTGAGATTTTTCTTGTTTCTTGAGGTAGGCTTGTATAGCTATAAACTTCCCTCTTAGAACTGTTTTTGCTGCATCTGAAAGGTTTTGGATCGTCGTGTTGTCATTGTCATTTGTCTCTAGGTATTTTTTAATTTCCTCTTTGATTTCTTCAGTGATCTCTTGGTTATTTAGTAACACATTGTTTGGCCTCCATATGTTCGTGTTTTTTCCCCTGTAATTCATTCCTAATCTCATAGTGTTGTGGTCAGAAAAGAAGCTTGATATTTCAGTTTTCTTAAATTTACTGAGGTTTGATTTGTGACCCAAGATGTGATCTATCCTGGGGAATGTTCTGTGCGCACTTGAGAAGAAAGTGTAATCTGCTGTTTGGGGATGGAATGTCCTATAAATATCAATTAAATCTATCTGGTCTATTGTGTCATTTAAAGCTTGTTTCCTTATTAATTTTCTGTTTGGATGATCTCTCCATTGGTGTAAGTGAGGTGTTAAAGTCCCCCACTATTATTGTGTTACTGTCTATTTCCTCTTTTATAGCCGTTAGCAGTTGCCTTATGTATTGAGGTGCTCCTACGTTGGGTGTGTAAATATTTACAGTTCTTACATCTTCTTCTTGAATTGATCCCTTGATCATTGTGTAGTGTCCTTCCTTGTCTCTTGTAATAATCTTTATTTTAAAGTCAATTTTATCTGATATGAGAATTGCTACTGCAGCTTTCTTTTGATTTCTATTTGCATGGACTACCTTTTTCCATCCCGTCACTTTCAGTCTGTATGTGTCCCTAAGTCTGAAGTGGGTCTGTTGTAGACAGCATATATATATGGGTCTTGTTTTTGTATCCATTCATCCAGTCTGTGTCTTTTGGTTGGAGCATCTAATCCATTTACATTTAAGATAATTATTGATATGTATGTTCCTATTACCACTTCCTTAATTTGGGGGTTTTTTTTTTTTTTGTAGGTCTTTTCCTTCTCTTGTGTTTCCTGCCTAGAGAAGTTCCTTTAGCATTTGTTGTAGAGCTGGTTTGGTGGTGCTGAATTCTCTTAGCATTTGCTTGTCTGTAAAGCCTTTAATTTATCCATTGAATCTGAATGAGATCCTTGCTGGGTAGAGTAATCTTGGTTGTAGGTTCTTCCCTTTCATCACTTTAAGTATATCATGCCACTCCCTTCTGGCTTGTAGGGTTTCTGCTGAGAAATCAGCTGTTAACCTTATGGGAGTTCCCTTGTATGTTATTTCTCGTTTTTCCCTTGCTGCTGTCAATAATTTTTCTTTGTCTTTAATTTTTGCCAGTTTGATTACTGGTGTCTCAGCATGTTTCTCCTTGGGTTTATCCTGTATGGGACTCTCTGCACTTCCTGGACTTGGGTGGCTATTTCCTTTCTCATGTTAGGGAAGTTTTCGACCATAATCTCTTCACATATTTTCTCGGGTCCTTTCTCTCTCTCCTTCTGGGACCCCTATAATGCAAATGTTGTTGCATTTAATGTTGCCTCAGAGGTCTCTTAGGCTGTCTTCATTTCTTTTCATTCTTTTTTCTTTATTCTGTTCTGCAGCAGTGAATTTCACCATTCTGTCTTCCGGGTCATATATCCGGTCTTCTGCCTCAGTTATTCTCTTATTGATTCCTTCTAGTGTAGTTTTCATTTCAGTTATTGTGTTGTTCATCTCTGTTTGTTTGTTCTTTAATTCTTCTAGGTCTTTTTTAATCATTTCTTGCATCTTCTCGATCTTTGCCTCCATTCTTTTTCCGAGGTCCTGGATCATCTTTACTGTCATTATTCTGAATTCTTTTTCTGGAAGGTTGCCTATCTCCACTTCATTTAGTTGTTTTTCTGGGGTTTTATCTTGTTCCTTCATCTGGTACATAGCCCACTGCCTTTTCATCTTGTCATTCTGTGAATGTGGTTTTTGTTCCACAGGCTGCAGAATTGTAGTACTTCTTGCTTCTCAGTTTACTGATATTTATATTATCTTTTTCATTTCTTAGGAAATGTAATAGACACCAAGATAAATAGCATAAAAGTGTTCTTAAATTTTCATTCACTATGAATAAGGAATAATTTATGAACACAAACTCTAAAGTAGGGTAATATTTTAGGCAAATGTCTAGCAGTTACATTCTGCAGTGTTTTATCTTTATAATATTTTTTTAAGTATGTCAATAAGTTAACCATTATAGAATTCTTCTATTAGGCCAGAAGATCTGTTCGTGTATGTGTAACTTTCTTTGTGAGAGTCTTTGTTGTAAAAATAGGGGAAAGAAAATGGAGAAAGCATAGCTTGACAGGCCTTCCCTTTCCCATGAAGGCTAGGTTTTTGTCCCATAATAATTCAGCAACTGTATACTCCCCCACGGCCTGAGGCACCTGGCTCAGTGGATGAGTCCTCTTTTCAGTCAGTTCCTGGCCTTGGCCTGCCTGAAACAACCCTCAAAGGTTGATTCTATCTCAGAAGTAGTATTGAACACCCCTGCCCTGAAGAAAATGCTTTAATTCATTCCAGGCCAAGTGACAAAGAACTCTAAGCACTGAGCTTTATCAATAGGTATTTTTCTAGAAACGTCTAAATAGGAAACGTCACGACTCGATTTTACTTCAGCAAGTTAAGAGTAGGTCCAAAAATCACTGTGAGAAAGAGAATCTTTATCCCATACCTTTACTGTTAGTACTTCTTAGAATATGTAGTCTTCTTACATTTATGGGGCTCCATAGTGTAGAACCTGATATTTTTGCCTGTTTGAGGGTAAAAAACAATTATGGTAATGACAAGAGAGACAGAAATACATAAAAAAATGTAGAAAACCTATAAAGCAGTTTATCACAGGTAAACAAAGTCTTTAAAAAGCAGTCTCAATTACTTGAACTGTTGGCTTGAATTAGATTACTTTAATCAGATGGCTGTTATCTGAGATAAATGTAAATATTTTGCATCTGGGCCAAAAGCCAAATGCAACATAGAAACTGTTCATAGGAGAAAGCAGAGCAAAACAAAACAAGAGAAGAGAAATAGTATAAAGGGCTTTAATACTGCTTTAAATTTCTTGCTGATATCTAAAGAGTGTGTTTATAAGAGAATTAGTGTAGAGTGTGCTGAAGAATATTTATTGAAATAGTTGTAGAAGGCAAGTTAGAACGATGATGCAGGCAAGTTAGAACAATGATTTTTTGTGGCAGATGGAATTTGTATAACTCCTCTTGTAATCTGTGTTGTCCTGTCATCTCCAGAGACGTTTAATAAAACTGGCCATAAAGAAAAGTGAGCTTGATCATATTTAAAAAGATATCTCCTGGGGCTTCCCTGGTGGCGCAGTGGCTGATGCAGGGGACACGGGTTCATGCCCCGGTCTGGGAAGATCCCACATGCCGCAAAGCGGCTAGGCCCGTGAGCCATGGCCACTGAGCCTGTGCGTCCAGAGCCTGTGTTCCACAACGGGACAGGCCACAACAGTGAGAGGCCCGTGTACCGCAAAAAAAAAAAAAAAAAAAAAGATATGTTAGTAATATGTGAAAAATAGTGTCTCTGAGATGATTGATAGGTATGAGTGTAAGAGCAGTTCATGAAACAAATTTTTCATTGTCACAGTCTAAGATACAGCAGGCTGATGAATAAAAGAATATTAATTATTCATAAAGAATGTCATATATCCTGACTTTATAGGTCATATTATTAATAGAATCCAAATTCTAAAGGATTCTCTATCTCTTCAGTATTGTCATTTTGATAGTTTAGCAAAGAGCATGGTTGCTCTTGTTAAAAATACATATTCTGAAGTTAGGTTGTTGGAACTTGTATTATTGTACTTGTACTGTACTTGTACTTGGAACTTGTATTATTGTAGCATGTTAAAACTTTTTTCTAATTATAAAAGTAACATATATTCAACATAAAAATTTTGGATCACATAAAGAAGTATAACAAACACCACCTGAAATCCAAATACCCGGAAATAACTACTGCTGTTATTTTTGTAGATACACTTCTCTGTCATGCTTTTTCTAATATCATAGATATTTTTGTCATTAAAATTTCTTTATAAATATCATTTATTATAAACCTCTTCTCATAAGGTTATACCATAATTTATATCCGTTCCCCCAGTAGTTTCAGATTTTACACTATCTTAGATAGCAGTGGGAAGATGAGCTTTATATGTATTTTTTTGTCTGCATTTCTGCCCTTTCCTTAGGGTAAATTCCTAGAATTGGAATGACTGGATTAGAATACCATTTGAGACAGAGCCAGGACTAGGGTGAGGTGAGCATGGCAGTTGCTTGGGGCACAGAATTTAAGAGGGTGCTAAAAATTAAATGATGAAGATAACATTTTAATGCAATATATTTAAAAATCAAAAGTTAATGCAAAAAAAAAAAAACCATCCATAATGAACCACATGTAAATACTAGCTGTAAGATATATTTTTAAGTCAGAAATATATTTACTTTAGACCTTTCTGGTATATGTTTTTTTAATCCTTTATTGTTGTTCAGGTATAAAACTGATTTAAAAATAAACCCATTCCAAATTCATTCTTGTTACTGGTAGGAAGGGTGTTTTTCATCTCGTAGGTAACTACATATGAGGAGATAAGTTAATTCATTAGAAGTGTAGAACGGGGTGAGCCAATATTTTCTGTAAGGACCAGATATTTTTGGCTTGGTAGGCCATAAAGTCCCTGTTGCAACTACTTAGCTCTACCATTGTAGTATAAAAGCAGCCATAGACAGAATATAAATAAATGTTATTTATAGAAATATGAAATATAAATTTCCTATAATTTTTACATGTCACAAACTTCTCTTTAAAAAAATTTTTTTTACCATTTAAAAATGTAAAATCAGTTCTTAGCTCTCAGGCTATGCAAAACAAGTGGCAGGCTGCATTTGACCACGAGCCATAATTTGCTGCCCCTGATGTAGAATATTTGCTTTGCTGTATAATTTTAATTTTTTTCACTAAATTGAACTTTATAAAATAATTTTCTTATTTTATCATAGCATACCCCTTTAATGTGAATAACAGGATGATTGGGGGGTTGGGGGTGTTTTGGGTTTTTTTTTGGTTTGATTTTTTACCTGAAGCTGAAAGTCTGTTTTTTGTTTTTAAAAATTCTTCTGAAAGAGATACTTTGAGAAAAAGGCTCCCTTTTTTTTTTCTTACATATTTTAAGAACTTAAAGAAAATACACTTAAGACAAAAGAGTATTCTTAGTAAGACACTTCAGAAATTCTTGCTCTACTGAACTTTCTGTTGTTCACAGGTGGAGACATACTACGCCTTGACACACTTTTAGAATGGTGGCGAGAAAAGAATGGTTCCTTCTGTTCCCGACTTATTATCATATTAGACAGTGAGAATTCAACCCCCTGGGTGAAAGAAGTGAGAAAAATCAATGACCAGTATATTGCAGTGCAAGGAGCAGAGATGACAAAAACAATAGATATTGAAGAAGCTGACCCACCGCAGCTGGGTGACTTTACAAAAGACTGGGTAGAATATAACTGCAACTCCACTAATAACATCTGCTGGACTGAAAAGGGACGCACAGTGAAAGCAGTGTATGGCGTGTCAAAACGGTGGAGTGACTACACTCTGCATTTGCCAACGGGAAGCGATGTGGCCAAGCACTGGATGTTGTACTTTCCTCGTATTACATATCCACTAGTGCATTTGGCAAATTGGTTGTGTGGTCTGAACCTTTTTTGGATCTGCAAAACTTGTTTTAGGTGCTTGAAAAGATTAAAAATGAATTGGTTTCTTCCTACCGTGCTGGACACAGGACAAGGCTTCAAACTTGTCAAATCTTAATTTGGAACCCAAAGTGGAATATTGTTGGGAGTTCATTCTACCAGTTATCACTAACTTGCCATTTTTTGCATTTTGTATTTTTATTTGTAAAAAATATCTTGTTACTTCTGTAGCTGCTCTCATTTTGTCTTTTCTCCAGTAATTATGGTATATGTAAGGTGTTGGGAATAAGCACTATTTTATACTAAAAATATGTAGGGAGTCACAAATGTTGACTTTGTAAATGCATAAGAGATGTTAAAAATAATAACAATGCACTTTGAGGAATGTTTGCATATGCCTCTGATTAGAAAGAAGACACTCTGCTCTGCAGTGGCCAATGAAGAATTACTAATGCCTTATTTTCTAGGCATAGATTAAAGAATGTAAACCAGACAATTTGTTTACTATTATAAGAAAACTACCAATTTGCTTACAGAAGATTATTTTTTGTGAACAGTAGGTTTGAGTTCAAGGCCATTTGAAGAATTACAAGCTCTCTCTCAGAAAAGGGAAAAGGGAAGAAGTCTGCTTAAAATGAATGCAAAATTTGCTTGTAGTCCATCACGTTTAGTTACTTGGCTATGACCTGTTATCGGTATCACAGAGAAGCCCAAATCACTGTTTAGGTCAAGACATTCTTCATATAGGTAACTGTAAGAAGCTAGAGCCTACAAATTGCTCCTTCATGCATTGTTAGGGGCCTATGAAAGCACTGGCAGTTTTAAGGGTCTTTCTCAGGGTAACAATGTTTTCTTAATGAACAATGTTTCCAGCTGCAAATTCCTTCCAAATAAATTGTCTTCCCTTTCAAAAAGTAATCTTAAGAAATTTAGCCATTTGTCATTGATTTAGGCTATTTTCAGTACTGAGAAATGATTTTGATCTCTATAGAGTTAATGCTCTGTCATGAAAACTATTTTTCAGATCCCCATTAGTGGTAACACTTTTTTCTACTGAAGGTCAAAGGATTGGAAACAGGTGATTTTTCTTCATGTATACATGTAATGTATTATGTAAAAAAGTATTCATATTGGCAATTTTACTTAAGCATAATGGTGTGGTTGTAATTTTTAAAACTTAATTCAGTGTTTTCTCGGATTAAAGCAGGCATGGATCAGGGTATCTCCTAAGAGGTAATTTACCTCCTATTCCCTTCCAATAATCCTTACATTCTAAGTTTTCATCTCTGAGAAATAACAAGAAGGGAATAGAATTAAATTGGGGGATAATCTAATCTTTGTTGTTTAAATGGTGTGACGTCTCACCATTAAAGCCGTTTTTTCCAGCCTCAGAGAGAGTAAATAATGCCTCTACCATCTTCTACCTGGTGACTTGAAGTTTTAGTTAGGAAGAAGTCACTTAGCGTCAGGGAACTTGTATACCACTATCTATGCAGCGTTGTTATATAGAGTCTGATTATTTCTGCGTTTTGAGTATGATTTTCCTAATGTTCTGAATAAAATTTTGTCAAAAATTAATTTTTCACATAATGTGCAAATAACAGTTATTGAATGTTTTAGTGTATTAAGAGAGAGAGTCATAAAAAATGTCCAAGTATTAGAGTTCATGGTTAGTAGCAGGTTGATTTAAAATTTTCCAATATTTGGTTACATATTTATATAAACATCATCCAAATGAAATAGTATATAGTGTTTCATTACTATTCAAAAATAGTGTAGCAGACAAGCCAAGTGTTAAAATTATGAGCTTACAGCTAAAAAACAGTTTAATTAACGTTAAGTAAAATCATCTTTTAAATTCTGAGCCAGTATTAAGCCAACTAGCTTTAACTAAAGTGTATCTCTTTACTCTGAGAAAGCCAAACGTAAAAGTATATCCTGCATTCTTTATAAAGTGATACTAAGATTTTACTAAAAATCACATTCAAAAGGTAGCAGACATTTTTACAGCCACAAAGCTAATATTTTGATAAATATTTTCTATAAAGTACAACCAAAAAAGGTCTGGGCTAAAAATGTGACTTGAGCCTTTTTATTAAGTTTGATGAATTCTCCTACCCATACAAATAAGACACTATAAATGACTCTTAGGAGATGGCATCCTAAATTAAAGATGCCTATTTAAAAACATTCAAGTATGATAAATGATAGTATGGAGAAGGAATATTACAGGAAGGCTAAATTGATTGGTTATTTTTACCTAAAGGTTAAAAAACAGACCTGACAATGAGACTAATTTTCTTATGGCTTCCATTTTATATATCATGTTTAGGAAGGAGTTACTTGAAGTGATAGAATTTATGTTAGGGCAAAATTTTACCATTCCACTAAAAAGAGATAACATGGAGATGTTTTTCAACATAATGTTGACTTAATTTGTTTCCTTATATGATACCTTGCTAAAACCATAAAAGACTCCCCTCTAAAAACATCTTTTTCAAATGTATACACTGTTATGTGATAAATTAAGGAGTCAAGTTCTTTTTCTCATAATTTTTTAGTTATGCTATTATTTCATTCAAAAGTTTAATTTGCTCTGACTAAACTCTTGGGATATTTGGATTTATCTTTGCATAGCTTTCTATCTCACTCTTCTTAATAAATACGAAATTCTATAGACAAGACCTTTTTCAGAAAACCATTTTTATGAACACTTTTCATAAATTACATACTTTTTAAAAGTTACATTGCTAATTCAAATGCATTTATATTTAATGCATTAGTGGGTAGAATTTTTTTGGAGTAAAATCTTCACTAAAGTCTATTTGTAACTGTACATTTTGTTTGTAAATTTTGGCTTGAATATATTTGCTGTTTTGGATACTGCATTTTTTATAGGTATCCTTTCACATTTAGAGCATAGTCTCTTTCAAAATAATGTTCTACATTACCTTTCCACAGGTGATGTGATAGTTAATATTATGTATGCCAAAAGAAAATGGCTTAATTTTAAGCATGTGATTAAGTATATTTGATAGTAAGTGCTCAGAGGAGTTAGATCTGTCAGTACTTTTGAACATCTCCTCTGTTGGGAAGTAACTAGACTGTCATCTCTTTTCAGGCAGAGGCTTGCACATCTTGGTATTTCTGGTACACAATTACCCAGAAGAGTGCCTTGCCTATAATTCTTATTATTTAAAAAATATTTTTGACTGAGTGAATGAATTTAGACTCCTAATGAGAAATTGGAATAACTTGATTGTAAATTATTACATTTTCTTGACAGTTTTACCTTAAGTGGATATTATTTCAAGATCCTCATTAAATTAATAATTACCAAAGACAGTTACAGAATCAGTGAAAGGAAAACTAATATCACATTTGTAGTTAAAGAGCCATAGGATCAAGATTAGGGAAGGAAAAACTTTGTTTGAATGAAAACATAGCTGATATCAATCACCAAAAAGTGGCTTTTTGTGGGTTGAGTCCCTTTTCCTCATGTCTCCAATATGATTAAGGTTGAATCTTTCATTGATTTCCCATTAGAAACATATAGACAGGTTGGAGATTTATCACAAATGGAAATTATTGAAAGAAAGTCTGACAGATGAACAAAGAAAGAATTCGGCTGTGCCTGTCACTGACAACTAGACTGTAAAATCAGAAAAAATGGGCCTGTGAACATAAGCAGGTTCAGGACAAGTTAGGGAAACTAAAATTATATCAGCTTTGGAGTATCCTCACTAGTTGCAACACATAGGTGTACAGTATGATACAATGAAATTTAAGCAACAATTGTTCTGAGCAACTATTTTGATAAAGTAATTTACATTTATGTTTTTTAGGAAATATTACTTAGACCAAAGATGATTCAAAATTGAAATCTGTAGGCTAATCACTAAGGTTTCTTCAATATTAATGTGTAAAAACCCTTTTGATTGATTAAAAAGTCAAATTGGCCAATCATCTTGTGTGATGACCTCAGTATTTTTTTTTTAAGTATCAACTTAAAATAAGTAGAGTAAGTAGACAAGTTTAGTAAAATTCTGTTGTTACTGTTTGGTTTGGACCTAAAAATCTTGATCTATCTTAAATCAGTGTGGCAGGGTCAGTGAGAAATATGGCATATCTCCCTACATCAGCAATATTTACTCCATGTGAAGTAAAAATATTTTTATATTAAAACATACCAATGTACTGAGCAATATTTGCATTAATTTTTAGTGTAAATCACAAGACTTCAAAGCAATTTTAATATTGCACTAGGTCCTTTGTTCTCCTTACTGCAGAACACTGAAGATTCTTTGGACACAATTTTGGATGTTAATGATACTCTATATTAAAAAGAAAAAAAAAATCCTTTGTCTTATGTCCTGGAAACACAAATAGCACGATGAATTTTTGCTAAAAAAATAATTTTGTTTGAATATATATGGAACTTCAGGTGGGTACTGTTTTAATGCAGTTTTCTAATAGATATTTCTAGGTTCTTTGGAGTCCTTATACATATTGATTTCTTGTTCTACACAACTAGGTATTGGTAAGGAAAGTGGGGTGAGGATTTTGATTTGTAATCTACATCCCCATGCATTCATACTCATTCTGACCTATTTCTCTGCTATCTAATTAGAAGAGATACTACTCTTTCCAAAACCTAACCTTTGGATTCCTTTCCTCCTTTCTACGTAAAACTAATTCATCAATAACAATAAAAGTGACAATGGCTATCATCTGTTGAATGTTTTTTATGTTCTAGGCACTGTGCTAACCACTTCTGTATACATGATTTCATTAAACCCTCACAACCACCTTTTGTGATGGATGTACTTTTATTTTATGAATGAGGAAACTGAGGCAATGAACTTAAGTAACTTTCCCCACGTGACACATCTATGGATAAGAAGTTGGGTCTCAAACTCAGCTCTAAACCAGATTTTATGTTGTGGGGACTCCCACATACCAAGAAAAGGAAGGTTTTACTCGGGTATATATACCTACATGCCCTTTAGAGAACTGTTTGTGTATTTTGTCAAGGGGGTAGACACCTGGCTATAAGCATGTAAGCATAGGGAAGAGGGACAATTGGTCAATATAAAGACCTTCAATTATTAATTGTACTAATATCAGCCCCACTTCTCAGCTCCTTCCTTAATTTTCTAGCAGTCTCTGATGTTAGAGCCTTTCTGGGGTTGTACTGGAATGCTCAGACACACCTCCCCAGAAGCATATTCTGGGAGGCTGCTAGGCTAGTGCTTGCTTTTCTCTGCCACCCAGTTCATACTCTTTTATCCATTTTGTCTTTGGATGTGTGCTGAAATCTCTGGTCTGATAATAGATCCCCCCATTCCCTACATCTTGATGGTATAGTCACCTGTTTATTCCTTTAAACTGGAGGAGAAGATATAGAGGCATGTGTTCACTATCTTGAACACAAAGCCAAAGTAAGTTTCATTAAAAAATGGTGAGGGCTTCCCTGGTGGCGCAGTGGTTGAGAGTCCGCCTGCCGATGCAGGGGACATGGGTTCGTGCCCCGGTCCGGGAAGATCCCACATGCCACGGAGCGGCTGGGCCCGTGAGCCATGGCCGCTGAGCCTGCGCGTCCGGAGCCTGTGCTCCGCAACGGGAGAGGCCACAGCAGTGAGGCCCGCGTACCGCAAAAAAAAAAAAAAAAAAAAAAAGTGCAATTGACTTTTACTTCTGGTTAGTATATAAAATACAAAAGAACTTTGATCCAGTGGAAACATTAAAAAAATTCCAGGTTAAAATAAACATACTCTTTATTGGAGCTGCTGCAGAATAGTACATACAAACAAATCTAGGTGAAATAAATCCCAGAGAGCAATAAATTCTTCATAAATAAGCAGAGACTGCAGCAGCTTCTATACCTGGGGCAAATGCCTGCCTTGAGTGCTAGCTAGTATGTTAGAATCGAAGCTGCCATGGACTGGGAGATTTTGCAGGAAAGAAGAAACCAGGCAAACTTTTGACAGCATTATGGGCTGGTGAGATGGGTCTGCAAGGGCAGTAAGCACTTGACCCAACAATTCTGCCCCCTTTCCCTGGAATTTTGTCAAGAAAGTGGCAGTGGAGGAGAGCCTCATAAGTGAAGAAATTCATGCAGCTTTGCACATCACACTTAATTGCCAGGGCTGGAATCAAATATGAATCTGAACTATGTAAAACACTTATTCCAGTTAAAACACTAAAAAGATCAAATCACTCAGTATCTTGGCAGATGAGGCATGGGAAGTTAGGGACTGGGCTAACTGAAGGTGAACTGAATCTGATTAAAGCTTCTGCCCAGCTCTGCCTCAGGTAAACCTGTGGGAGATTCGGAAGAGTAAGTCCCTCACCTAAACCACCTAGAATGAAAGGCATGCCATTTCTGAACAGACACAAATTACACTTTTCACTGTTCTTATATGCATAATACAGAATACATTTTTTAAAATTATAAGACATGAAGAGGGGAGGAACTGGACCCATTATCAAGAGTAAGCAGTCAAAAAATAGACTTGTAAGATACACCAGAAATACATCTACGCGTGGAACAACTCCTACGGAGCACCTACTGAACGCTGGCAGAAGACCTCAGACCTCCCAAAAGCCTCAGAAGCAGCGGATTAAAGCTCCACAATCAACTTGATATACCCTGCATCTGTGGAATACCTGAATAGACAAGGAATCATCCCAAATTAAGGAGCCCTGTGGATGAAAGGCTCTTGGTGCTGCAGCCAGGACTCAGTGCTGTGCCTCTGAGGTGGGAGAGCCAACTTCAGGACACTGGTCTACAAGAGGCCTCCCAGCTGCACATAATATCAAACAGCAAAAATCTCCGAGAGATCTCCATCTCAACGCCAGCACCCAGCTTCACTCAACGACCAGCAAGCTACAGTGCTGGACATCCTATGCCAAACAACTAGCAAGACAGGAACACAACCCCACCCATTAGCAGAGAGGCTGCCCAAAATCATAATAAGTCTACAGACACCCCAAAACACACCACCAGACGTGGACCTGCCCACCAGAAAGACAAGATCCAGCCTCATACACCAGAACACAGGCACTAGTACCCTCCACCAGGAAGCCTACACAACCCACTGAACCAACCTTAGCCACTGGGGACAGACACAAAAAACAACAGGAACTACGAACCTTCAGCCTGCAAAAAAAAAAAAGGAGACCCCAAACACAGTAAGATAAGCAAAATGAAAAGACAGAAAAACACACAGCAGATGAAGGAGCAAGATAAAAACCCACCAGACCTAACAAATGAAGAGGAAATAGGCAGTCTACCTGAAAAAGAATTCAGAATAATGATAGTAAGGTTGATCCGAAATCTTGGAGATAGAATGGACAATAGAATGGACAAATTGCAAGAATCAGTTAACAAGGACCTAGAAGAACTAAAGATGAAACAAGCAACGATGAACAACACAATAAATGAAATTAAAAGTACTCTAGATGGGATCAATAGCAGAATAACTGAGGCAGAAGAACGGATAAGTGACCTGGAAGATAAAATAGTGGAAATAACTACTGCAGAGCAGAATAAAGAAAAAAGAATCAAAAGAACTGAGGACAGTCTCAGAGACCTCTGGGACAACATTAAACGCACCAACATTCAAATTATAGGGGTTCCAGAAGAAGAAGAGAAAAAGAAAGGGACTGAGAAAATATTTGAAGAGATTATAGTTGAAAACTTCCCTAATATGGGAAAGGAAATAGTTAATCAAGTCCAGGAAGCACAGAGAGTCCCATACAGGATAAATCCAAGGAGAAATACGCCAAGACACATATTAATCAAACTGTCAAAAATTAAATACAAAGAAAACATATTAAAAGCAGCAAGGGAAAAACAACAAATAACACACAAGGGAATCCCCATAAGGTTAACAGCTGATCTTTCAGCAGAAACTCTGCAAGCCAGAAGGGAGTGGCAGGACATATTGAAAGTGTTGAAGGAGAAAAACCTGCAACCAAGATTACTCTACCCAGCAAGGATCTCATTCAGATTTGATGGAGAAATTAAAACCTTTACAGAGAAGCAAAAGCTGAGAGAGTTCAGCACCACCAAACCAGCTCTACAACAACTGCTAAAGGAACTTCTCTAGGCAAGAAACACAAAAGAAGGAAAGGACCTACAATAACGAACCCAAAACAATTAAGAAAATGGGAATGGGAACACACATATCGATAATTACCTTAAATGTAAATGGACTAAATGCTCCCACCAAAAGACACAGATTGGCTGAATGGATACAAAAACAAGACCCATATATTTGCTGTCTACAAGAGACCCACTTCAGACCTAGAGACACATACAGACTGAAAGTAAGGGGATGGAAAAAGGTATTTCATGCAAATGGAAACCAAAAGAAAGCTGGAGTAGCAATTCTCATATCAGACAAAATAGACTTTAAAACAAAGACTATTAGAAGAGACACAGAAGGACACTACATAATGATCAAGGGATCAATCCAAGAGGAAGATATAACAATTGTAAATATTTATGCACCCAACATAGGTGCACCTCAATACATAAGGCAAATACTGACAACCATAAAAGGGGAAATCGACAGTAACACATTCATAGTAGGGGACTTTAACACCCCACTTTCACCAATGGACAGATCATCCAAAATGAAAATAAATAAGGAAACACAAGCTTTAAATGATACATTAAATGAGATGGAGTTAATTGATATTTATAGGACATTCCATCCAAAAACAACAGAATACACATTTTTCTCAAGTGCTCATGGAACATTCTCCAGGATAGATCATATCTTGGGTCACAAATCAAGCCTTGGTAAATTTAAGAAAATTGAAATTGTATCAAGTATCTTTTCTGACCACAACGCCATGAGACTAGATATCAATTACAGGAAAAGATCTGTAAAAAATACAAACACATGGAGGCTAAACAATACACTACTTAATAATGAAGTGATCACTGAAGAAATCAAAGAGGAAATCAAAAAATACCTAGAAACAAATGACAATGGAGACACAACGACCCAAAACCTGTGGGATGCAGCAAAAGCAGTTCTAAGGGGGAAGTTTATAGCAATACAAGCCCACCTTAAGAAGCAGGAAACATCTCGAATAAACAACCTAACCTTGCACCTCAAGCAATTAGAGAAAGAAGAACAAAAAAACCCCAAAGCTAGCAGAAGGAAAGAAATCATAAAAATCAGATCAGAAATAAATGAAAAAGAAATGAAGGAAACAATAGCAAAGATCAATAAAACTAAAAGGTGGTTCTTTGAGAAGATAAACAAAATAGATAAACCACTAGCCAGACTCATCAAGAAAAAAAGGGAGAAGACTCAAATCAATAGAATTAGAAATGAAAAAGGAGAGGTAACAACTGACACTGCAGAAATAAAAGAGATCATGAGAGATTACTACAAGCAACTCTATGCCAATAAAATGGACAATCTGGAAGAAATGGACAAATTCTTAGAAATGCACAACCTGCCAAGACTGAATCAGGAAGAAATAGAAAATATGAACAGACCAATCACAAGCACTGAAATTGAAACTGTGATTAAAAATCTTCCAACAAAGAAAAGCCCAGGACCAGATGGCTTCACAGGCGAATTCTATCAAACATTTAGAGAAGAGCTAACACCTATCCTTCTCAAACTCTTCCAAAATATAGCAGAGGGAGGAACACTCCCAAACTCCTTCTACGAGGCCACCATCACCTTGATACCAAAACCAGACAAGGATGTCACAAAGAAAGAAAACTACAGGCCAATATCACTGATGAACATAGATGCAAAAATCCTCAACAAAATACTAGCAAACAGAATCCAACAGCACATTAAAAGGATCATACACCATGATCAAGTGGGGTTTATTCCAGGAATGCAAGGATTCTTCAATATACGCAAATCTAGCAATGTAATAAACCATATTAACAAACTGAAGGAGAAAAACCATATGATCATCTCAATAGATGCAGAGAAAGCTTTTGACAAAATTCAACACCCATTTATGATAAAAACCCTGCAGAAAGTAGGCATAGAGGGAACTTTCCTCAACATAATAAAGGCCATATATGACAAGCCCACAGCAAACATCATCCTCAATGGTGAAAAACTGAAAGCATTTCCACTAAGATCAGGAACAAGACAAGGTTGCCCACTCTCACCACTCTTATTCAACATAGTTTTGGAAGTTTTAGCCACAGCAATCAGAGAAGAAAAGGAAATAAAAGGAATCCAAATCGGAAAAGAAGAAGTAAAGCTGTCACTGTTTGCAGATGACATGATCCTATACATAGAGAACCCTAAAGATGCTACCAGAAAACTACTAGAGCTAATCAATGAATTTGGTAAAGTGGCAGGATACAAAATTAATGCACAGAAATCTCTGGCATTCCTATATACTAATGATGAAAAATCTGGAAGTGAAATCAAGAAAACACTCCCATTTACCATTGCAACAAAAAGAATAAAATATCTAGGAATAAACCTACCTAAGGAGACAAAAGATCTGTATGCAGAAAATTATAAGACACTGATGAAAGAAATTAAAGATGATACAAATAGATGGAGAGATATACCATGTTCTTGGATTGGAAGAATCAACATTGTGAAAATGACTCTACTACCAAAAGCAATCTATAGATTCAATGCAATCCCTATCAAACTACCACTGGCATTTTTCACAGAACTAGAACAAAAAATTTTGCAATTTGTATGGAAACACAAAAGACCCCGAATAGCCAAAGCAATCTTGAGAACGAAAGAAGGAACTGGAGGAATCAGGCTCCCAGACTTCAGACTATACTACAAAGCTACAGTTATCAAGACGGTATGGTACTGGCACAAAAACAGAAAGATAGATCAATGGAACAGGATAGAAAGCCCAGAGATAAACCCACGCACATATGGTCACCTTATCTTTGACAAAGGAGGCAGAAATGTACAGTGGAGAAAGGACAGCCTATTCAATAAGTGGTGCTGGGAAAACTGGACAGCTACATGTCAAAGTATGAAATTAGATCACTCCCTAACACCATACACAAAAATAAGCTCAAAATGGATTAAAGACCTAAATGTAAGGCCAGAAACTATCAAACTCTTAGAGGAAAACATAGGCAGAACACTCTATGACATAAATCACAGCAAGGTCCTTTTTGACCCACCTCCTAGAGAAATGGAAATAAAAACAAGAGTAAACAAATGGGACCTAATGAAACTTAAAAGCTTTTGCGCAGCAAAGGAAACCATAAAGAAGACCAAAAGACAACCCTCAGAATGGGAGAAAATATTTGCAAATGAAGCAACTGACAAAGGATTGATCTCCAAAATTTATAAGCAGCTCATGCAGCTTAATAACAAAAAAACAAACAACCCAATCCAAAAATGGGCAGAAGACCTAAATAGACATTTCTCCAAAGAAGATATACAGAGTGCCAACAAACACATGAAAGAATGCTCAACATCACTAATCATGAGAGAAATGCAAATCAAAACTACAATGAGATATCATCTCACACCAGTCAGAATGGCCATCATCAAAAAATCTAGAAACAATAAATGCTGGAGAGGGTGTGGAGAAAAGGGAACCCTCTTACACTGTTGGTGGGAATGTAAATTGATACAGCCACTGTGGAGAACAGTATGGAGGTTCCTTAAAAAGCTACAAATAGAGTTACCATATGACCCAGCAATCCCACTACTGGGCATATTCCCTGAGAAAACCATAATTCAAAAAGAGTCATGTACCAAAATGTTCATTGCAGCTCTATTTACAATAGCCCAGAGATGGAAACAACCTAAGTGTCCATCATCGGATGAATGGATAAAGAAGATGTGGCACATATATACAATGGAATATTACTCAGCCATAAAAAGAGACGAAATTGAGCTATTTGTAATGAGGTGGATAGACCTAGAGTCTGTCATACAGAGTGAAGTAAGTCAGAAAGAGAGAGACAAATACCGTATGCTAACACATATATATGGAATTTAAAAAAAAAATGTCATGAAAAACCTAGGGGTGAAACAGGAATAAAGACACAGACTTACTAGAGAATGGGCTTGAGGCTATGGGGAGGGGGAAGGGTAAACGGTGACAAAGCGATAAAGAGGCATGGACATATATACACTAACAAACGTAAGGTAGATAGCTAGTGGGAAGCAGCCGCATAGCACAGGGAGATCAGCTCGGTGCTTTGTGACCGCCTGGAGGGGTGGGATAGGGAGGGTGGGAGGGAGGGAGACGCAAGCGGAAAGAGATATGGGAATATATGTATATATATAACTGATTCATTTTGTTGTGAAGCTGAAACTAACATACCATTGTAAAGCAATTATACTCCAATAAAGATGTTAAAAAAAAAAGATAAAAAAAAATAGACTTGTAGATTACTAGCACACAAGAATTTTCAAACCAAATGGATATTCTAGGACTAATAAATATGTCAGAAAACTTTAAATCACTGGATGGTACTTGAGGGTGAGGGTTAGTCCCTAGCATAGGGTGTCAGAGTGTGGCAGGAACCACAAAGCAGAGCTATCTGGCATAGACTAAGGAGGACATCCACACCAGGGACAAGGGAAAGATGATAATGGGAGATTGGTTACATAAGCACGGATTTATCAAACATGAAAATATATTTAAGATGATGGGAGCAGATTCTTCTGTTGAAGAAGGGAATTGCAAACATGGAAATGGAGAGAGCTAGAATAGTCACTAAGGTGTTGGATTCGAAGAGGCAGTATTAGATATAGAAATTAATAAGATGTAAATATGTGTAAGGATATGTGTTTATGTTTTTATACATGTAATCCCTAGCTTTGTTTACTAAGAAGGTCTGAGATTACCAGTGCCCCCATAGCAACGAACACACCTAGATCCCAGATCATGGCTTCTGAATATTATTCTCCACTGAAAGGATCCAGGGCTCTTTGGAGAAATAACTGATTACTTCTGATGAACCTGGAATATGTTAGTTCCAGAGAGCTGGGACAATTTGAGCGTTAGGAAACTAAGTGCCCTTACTAAGTGCCCATACACACATATATGTATATCTATATGTGTATATGTATACATATATACATATGCATACATACTTCATGACTTTGATGAACAGGACAGTAATGTTAAAACAAAGAGGCAGAGGAGGAACCAAGATGGAGGAGTAGAAGAACGTGCTCTCACTCCCTCTTGCGAGAGCACCAGAATCACAACTAGCTACTGGACAATTGTCAACAGGAAGACACTGGAACTCACCAAAAAAGATACCGCACATCCAAAGACAAAGGAGAAGCCACAATCAGACGGTAGGAGGGGCGCAATCACAGTAAAATCAAATCCCATAACTGGTGGGTGGGTGACTCACAGACTTATACCACAGAAGCCCACCCACTACAGTGAAGGTTCTGAGCCCCATGTCAGGCTTCACAACCTGGGGGTCCGGCAATGGGAGGAGGAATTCCTAGAGCATCAGACTTTGAAGCCTAGTGGGAATTGATTGCAGGACTTTGACAGGACTGGGGGAAACAGAGACTCCACTATTGGAGGGCACACACAAAGGAGTGTGAGCATCGGTACCCAGGGGAAGGAGCAGTGACCCCAAGGGAGACTAAACCAGACCTACCTGCTAGTGTTTGAGGGTCCCTGCAGAGGCGGGGGGTGGCTCTCTTTCACTGTGGGGACAAGGACACTGGCAACAGAAGTTCTGGGAAGTGCTCCTTGGTGTGAGCCCTCCTAAAGTCTGTCATAAGCCCCAACAAAGAGCCCAGGTAGGCTCCAGTGTTGGCTTGCCTCAGGCCAAACAACCAACAGGGAGGGAACCCAGGCCCACCCATCAACAGTCAAGTGGATTAAACTTTTACTGAGCTCCGCCCACCAGAGCAACAGTCAGCTCTACCCACCACCAGTCTCTCCCATCAAGCCTCTTAGATAGCCTCATCCATCAGAGGGCAGACAGCAGAAGCAAGAAGAACTACAATCCTGCAGCCTGTGGACATTCACAGTAAGATAGACAAGATGAAAAGGCAGAGGGCTATGTACCAGATGAAGGAAAAAGATAAAACCCCAGAAAAACGATTAAATGAAGCAGAGATAGGCAACCTTCCAGAAAAAGAATTCAGAATAATGATAGTGAAGATGATCCAGGGCCTCAGAAAAAGAATAGAGGCAAAGATCGAGAAGATGCAAGAAATCTTTATCAAAGACCTAGAAGAATTAAAGAACAAACATACAGAGATGAACAACACAATAACTGAAATGAAAACTACACTAGAAGGAATCAATAAGAGAATAAGTGAGGCAGAAGACCGGAAGAGTGACCTGGAAAACAGAATGGTGGAATTCACTGCTGCAGAACAGACTAAAGAAAAAAGAATGAAAAGAAATGAAGACAGCCTAAGAGACCTCTGGGACAACATTAAACGCAACAACATTTGCATTATAGGGGTCCCAGAAGGAGAAGAGAGAGAAAGGACCAGAGAAAATATTTGAAGAGATTATAGTCGAAAACTTCCCTAACATGAGAAAGGAAATAGCCACCCAAGTCCAGGAAGCACAGCAAGGTCCCATACAGGATAAACCCAAGGAGAAACATGCTGAGACACATAGTAATCAAACTGGCAAAAATTAAAGACAAAGAAAAATTATTAAAAGCAACAAGGGAAAAACAACAAATAACATACAGGGAACTCCCATAAGGTTAACAGCTGATTTTTCTCTCAGCAGAAACTCTACAAGCCAGAAGGGAGTGGCATGATATACTTAAAGTGATGAAAGGAAAGAACCTACAACCAAGATTACTCTACCCGGCAAGGATCTCATTCAGATTACATGGAGAAATCAAAAGCTTTAGAGACAAGCAAAAGCTAAGAGAATGCAGCACCACCAAACCAGCTCTATGACAAATGCTAAAGGAACTTCTCTAAGTGGGAAACACAGAGAAGAAAAGGACCTATAAAAACAAACCCAAAACAATTAAGAAAATGGTCATAGGAACATACATATCAATAATTAGCTTAAAAGTGAATGGATTAAATGCTCCAACCAAAAGACACAGGTTTCCTGAATGGATACAAAAACAAGACCTATATAGATGCTGTCTATAAGAGACCCACTTCAGACCTAGGGACACATACAGACTGAAAGTGAGGGGATGGAAAACGATATTCCATGCAAATTGAAATCAAAAGAAAGCTGCAGTAGCAATACTCATATCAAATATAAATAGACTTTAAAATAAAGAATGTTACAAGAGACAAGGAAGGACACTACATAATGATCAAGGGATCAATCCAAGAACAAGATATAACAATGATAAATATATATGCACCCAACATAGGAGTATCTCAATACATAAGACAACTGCTAACAGCTATAAAAGAGGAAATCGACAGTAACACAATAATAGTGGGGGCCTTTAACACCTCACTTACACCAATGGACAGATCATCCAAAATGAAAATAAATAAGGAAATAGAAGCTCTAAATGACACAATAGGCCAGATAGATTTAACTGATATTTATAGGACATTCCATCCAAAACCAGCAGATTACACTTTCTTCTCAAGTGTGGATGAAACATTCTCCAGGATAGATCACATCTTGGGTCACAAATCAAGCCTCAGTAAATTTAAGAAAATTGAAATCATATCAAGCATCTTTTCTGACCACAACGCTATAAGATTAGAATCAATTACAGGGATAACAACGTAAAAAACACAAACACATGAAGGCTAAACAATACGTTACTAAATAACCAAGAGATCACTGAAGAAATCAAAGAGGAAATCAAAAACTACCTAGAGACAAATGACAATGAAAACATGATGATCCAAAACCTATGGGATGCAGCAAAAGCAGTTCTAAGAGAGAAGTATATAGCTATACAAGCCTACCTCAAGAAACAAGAAAATCTCAAGTAAACAATCCAATGTTACACCTAAAGGAACTAGAGAAAGAAGAACAAACAAAACCCAAAGATAGCAGAAGGAAAGAAATCATAAAGATCAGAGCAGAAATAAATGAAATAGAAACAAAGAAAACAGTAGCAAAGCGCAATAAAATTAAAAGCTGGTTCTTCAGAAGATAAACAAAATTGATAAACCATTACCCAGACTCATCAAGAAAAAGAGGGAGAGGACTCAAATCAATAAAACTAGAAATGAAAACGGAGAAGTTACAAAGACACCGCAGAAATACAAAGCGTCCTAAGAGACTACTACAAGCAACACTATGCCAATAAAATGGACAACCTGGAAGAAATGGACAAATTCTTAGAAAGGTATAACCTTCCAAGACTGTATGAGGAAGAAACAGAAAATATGAACAGACCAATCACAAGTAATGAAATTGAAACTGTGATTAAAAATCTTCCAAAAAACAAAAGTCCAGGACCACATGGCTTCACAGGTGGATTCTATCAAACATTTAGAGAAGAACTAACACCCACCCTTCTCAAACTCTTCCAAAAAATTGCAGAGGAAGTTAACACTCCCAAACTCATTCTATGAGGCCACCATCATCCTGATACCAAAACCAGAGAAAGATACTACAAAAAAAGAAAATTACAGACCAGTATCACTCATGAATACAGATGCAAAAATCCTCATCAAAATCCTAGCAAACAGAACCCAAAAACACATTAAAAGGATCATACACCACAATTAATTCAGATTTATCCCAGAGATGCAAGGATTCTTCAATATATGCAAATCAATGTGATACACCATACTAACAAATTGAAGAAGAAAAACCATATGATCATCTCAATAGATGCAGAAAAAGCTTTTGACAAAATTCAACACCCATTTATGATAAAAACTCTCCAGAAAGTGGGCATAGAGGGAACCTACCTCAACATAATAAAGGCCATATATGACAAACCCACAGCAAATATCATTCTCAATGGTGAAAAACTGAAAACATTTCCTCTAAGATCAGGAACGAGACAAGGATGTCCACTCTCACCAGTATTATTCAACATAGTTTTGGAAGTCCTAGCCACAGCAATCAGAGAAGAAAAAGCAATAAAAGGAATACAAACTGGAAAAGAAGTAGTAAAACTGTCACTGTTTGCAGATGAGATGATACTATACATAGAAAATCCTAAACATGCCACCAGAAAAGTACTAGAGCTATTCAATGAATTTGGTAATGTTGCAGGTTACAAAATTAAGGCACAGAAATCTCTTGCATTCCTATACACTAATGATGAAAAATCTGAAAGAGAAATTATGGAAACACTCCCATTTACCATTGCAACAAAGAGAATAAAATACCTAGGAATAAACCTACCTAGGGAGACAAAAGACCTGTATGCAGAAAACTATAAGACACTGATGATGGCTTCCCTGGTGGCGCAGAGGTTGTGAGTCCGCCTGCCGATGCAGGGGACATGGGCTCGTGTCCCGGTCTGGGAAGATCCCACATGCCACAGAGCGGCTTGGCCCGTGAGCCATGGCCACTGAGCCTGCACGTCCGGAGCCTGTGCTCCGCAACAGGAGAAGCCACAACAGTGACAGGCCCGTTTACCGCAAAAAAAAAAAAAAAAAAAAAAAAAAAAAAAGACACTGATGAAAGAAATTAAAGATGATACCAACAGATGGAGAGATGTACCATGTTCTTGTATTGGAGGAATCAAATTTGTGAAAATGACTATACTACCCAAAGCAATCTACAGATTCAATGCAATCCCTATCAAATTACCTATGGCATTTTTTACAGAACTATAACAAATCATCTTAAAATTTGTATGGAGACACAAAAGACCCCAAATAGCCAAAGCATTCTTGAGGGAAAAAATCGTAGCTGGAGGAATCAGACTCCCTAACTTCAGACTATACTATAAAGCTACAGTAATCAAGACAATATGGTACTGGCACAAAAACAGAAACATAGATCAGTGAAACAAGATAGAAAGCCCAGAGATAAACCCACGCATCTATGGTCAACTAATCTATGACAATGGAGGCAAAGATATACAATGGAGAAAAGACAGTCTCTTCAATAAGTGGTGCTGAGAAAACTGGACAGCTACATCTAAAAGAATGAAATTAGAACACTCCCTAACAGCATAAACAAAAATAAACTCAAAATGGATCTGAGACATAAATGTAAGACCAGACACTATAAAACTCTTAGAGGAAAACATAGGAAGAACACTCCTTGACATAAATCACAGCAAGATCTTTTTTGATCCACCTCCTAGAGTAATGGAAATAAAAACAAAAATAAACAAATGGGACCTAATGAAACTTCAAAGGTTTTGCACAGCAAAGGAAACCATAAACAAGACAAAAGGACAACCCTCAGAATGGGAGAAAATATTTGCAAACAAATCAATGGACAAAGGATTAATCTCCAAAATACATAAACAGCTCATGCAGCTCAATATTAAAGAAACAAATAACCCAACCAAAAATGGGCAGAAATAGACATTTCTCCAAAGAAGCCATACAGTTGGCCAAGAAGCACATGAAAAGCTGCTCAACATCACTAATTATTAGAGGAATGCAAATCAAAACTACAATGAGGTATCACCTCACACCAGTTAGAATGGGCATCATCAGAAAATCTACAAACAACAAATGCCTGAGAGGGTGCAGAGAAAAGGGAATCCTCTTGCACTGTTGGTGGGAATGTAGATTGATACAGCCACTATGGAGAACAGTATGGAGGCTCCTTAAAAAACTAAGAATAGAATTACCATATGATCCAGCAATCCCACTACTGGGCATATACCCAGGGAAAACCATAATCCAAAAAGACACATGCACCCCAATGTTCATTGCAGCACTATTTACAATAGCCAGGTCATGGAAGCAACCTAAATGCCCATCAACGGACAACTGGATAAAGAAGAGGTGGTACATATATACAATGGAATATTACTCAGCCATAAGAAGGAACGAAATTGAGTCATTTGTTGAGACCTGGACGGACCTAGAGACTGTCACACAGAGTGAAGTAAGTCAGAAAGAGAAAAACAAATATCGTATATTAACACATGTATGTGGAACCTAGAAAAGTGGTACGGATGAGCCAGTTTGCAGGGCAGAAGTTGAGACACAGATGTAGAGAACAGACGTGTGGACACCAAGCGGCGAAAACTGCGGTGTGGTGGGCATGGTGGTGTGCTGAATTGGGCGATTGGGATTGACATGTATACACTGATGTGTATAAAATGGATGACTAGTAAGTACCTGCAGTATAAAAAAACAAACAAACAAAATAACTAATACTAAACTTTCTTTGGGTTATTTGTATGGAAATATGTTAATATAAATGTTTCAGACATTACATGAAATTTCTAAAAATGTTATGTATTCTGGTATAATGTTATAATTCATAATTCTAGTTATTACTTTAAAATGTATATCTCAGAAATAACTAAATTTCCTTGTCAATTGCATTATTATGAACTCTCATCAAATCTTTAACCGTGGTCATTTTTAAGTCTTTTGTCACTTACAGACAGTTCTGTGTGTACTGTGATGCCTTTGCAAATATTTTCCTATAAAAGGGTTTCATCTTCAAGGAATTCATGGAAAAGTCTCTGACAAGTACAGGATTTTGGTAACTGACTATACTGCTGAACTGAATGAATAAGCATTTTCAGAACTCTAATGGAAAACTGATGAACTCATAAAAGTGCTAACAAAAGATCAAGATGAAAAAAAAATTAATTACACAGGACTGAGTGAACTGATGAGGGTGATTATCATTTTTGTAACTTTGTTTGAATAAAAAAAAAAATCCCACAAGGACTCAGAGGCAAAAAATATACAAATCAATTTTCACTGCAAAGCAAAGGAGTTGTTACAGTGGAGGATTACTGGACTGAATGTCAATATTATGACATAGTATGAATGTGTTTCGTGTTTGGTAATTGCAATCATTGTTGCTTTTGTTATGGTCATCTATTTACAATACTTGGTGTCAGTCTATTTATCTCTTGTAAAAATAAAATACAGTGTGTGTGTGTGAAAAACAAAACAAAGACAAAACAAAACAAAAACAAAGAAAAATAATGCTCTATTTTACATACTTAATATCTAATTTACAATACATATTATATAACACATTTATAGCATATATATTATATATGCATAAATTAGAACATTATTTTCCAAATGGACTAGACTATATATATAAAAGACTACACACACACACACACACACACACACACACACACACACACAAGGAGAAGACTTTTTAAAGAATAAAAGGACTGCTTCACTTCTTAAAAAAAAGAAAAGAAAAAAAACAAAGAGGCATATTTTAAAAAATCAGTACAGGAGATAAAATAGAATACTAAATATATATACATATATATGTGTATGTATGTATATATTTGATTAATTCCAAAGAAGGTAGGAAAGGAAGAACAGAGAACCATTAAGAAAAATAGAAAACAAATAGTGAGATGCCAGATTTAAAATTAAGCTTATTGATAATTATATTGAATATAAATGAAGTAATGGCTTCAATTAAAAGTCAGAGATTTTTCAAACTAGATCAGAGTTTCTCAGCCTCAGCACTACTGACATTTTAGGCCACGTAATTGTTGTAGGAGGTGCACTGCAGACTATTTAACAGAATCTGTGGGCTCTACCCACTAGATACCAGTAACACCATCCCTTTCCCTTCAGTTATGACAACCAAAATTGTCTCCAGATATTCCCAAATGTGCCCTGAGGGACAAAATCAGCCCTGATTGAGAATCACTTGGCTAGATGAAAACCAAGGCCAACAATATGCTGTTTACAAAAAAACCACATGTTAATTATAAAGACACAGATAGTTTTAAAGGAAACGGATGGGGAAAAGATGCAAATATTAACTGTAAGAAAGCTGGTATGACTATATTAATATCAGACAATGCAGATTTGAAGACAAAGGGCATTTCCAGAAAAAGAGATATTTCATAATGATAAAAACAATCTACCTATCAAAAGGACTTAAATGTGCATGCACCTAGTAACAGAGCTTCAAAATACATGAACCATAGATTGACAGAAACAAAGAAAAAAGACAAAATCTATAACCATATTTGGAGACTGAAACACTGCTCTTTCATTAACTGCTAGAATAACTAGATGAAAATCAGTAAGGTTATACAAGATTTGACGCTTTTAACCAACTTGACCTAAATGATACTTCTAGAATATTACAGTCAACAACTGCAGAGTATATAGTCTTTTCAAGTGCACCTGGAAGGTTCACCAAGATAGACCATATGCTGGGCCAAAATACGAGTCTCATTAAGTTACAGATGACTGCAATCAAACAAAACATTTTCTATGAAAACAGGAATAAATTAAAAATCAAAAATGAAAAGGTATCTACAAAAATTCTCAAATATTTTAAAGTAACATACTTCTAGATAACTACTGGGTCAAGGACAAAGTCACAGGGTAATTTAAAAATATTTTAAATTCAACATCAATGTTCTTCAGAATAATTTGTTTTCATACACCCTTTCTCAGGACCAATTGGCTTTGGATGGTCAAAAAAAAAAAAACCTTCATTAAAACCATTCAATTGCTTTCCTTGAATCGTTCCTTGGTCAGTCAGTTACCTTTTGTTTTTAACCTCACACCTATAGGAATGGAAAGCTAAAAAAAGCACTGTTATATTCAGTTTGTTATTCAGGGAAAGGTGGAAAATAAATAAAAAGATTTCCAGCTTCCCTTATTTTATAAGTCCAGATATTATTGTTTTCTTTGAGTGTAATGGGTATTAGGACTGTAGAAAATTATGGTTATAACTAGCTTTTTGCAAGTAAGGTGTTTGCAAGTAGGAATGATCTTATAATGTTAACTGTGATGTGAAAAGGAATTATTTTAATGATGGATTTTGATCAAGATAAAATTTTTAAAAATCTACATGTAGACATATCAGTGAAATTGCAGAAAAAAAAAAGAAAAATCTAAAGCAACTAGTTTTTTTTTTTTAAGGATAGATTATCTTCAAAAAGGCAAAATGTATACTGACAACTCTACTTAAGCAAGGGCAGCAAGAAAAATCAAAGCACAATAGAATTATGCAATCAATGTGCTGAAAGAAAATAATGACCAACATAGAAGTCTACATCTAGCACAAATATCCTTCAGGCATGAAGATGAAATAAAGATATTGTTGGGCAAAAATTTAGAGAATTTACTACCAGCAGACCTTCAGGAAGGAATTAAGTATATCCTTTGGGCAGAAGGAAATGTTAATGGTTTAGAAGGTTAGCTATGTAGGAAGGAAAGAATTCCAAAGAAAGCCATAAATACATGGTAAATCTAAATGAACATTGACTATGTAAAGTAATAATAATAACCTGATGTTTAAAGTATAGAGAGTATTAAAATAGAAAGCATATGTAAATAATAGCATATTGGTTGTATTTTCCTGTGGAGGGTTAAAGTACTAATTAACTTACCATTTCTATCTAGGGTAAACAAAAATTGCCAAATTTTCAGACTAACAGAGAAAAAAGTGGAATTAAAATAATTAATGACTTCATAGAAAAGCAAGAAAGGGGAAAAAACAGAACATAGCATGAGCAGAATAGACAGAAAACAGTAAAATGGTAAATTTAAACCCACATTTACTGTTTTAAGACTCTTGAGGACAGTTCATGGGTGTATGATTGAAAAGAATAACTGATTTAATCACTTTACTTTGTCCTAAGAAATTCCCCTTAATAAGTTCCCATAATTGGAAATTTTAAAATGCTACTTCTCGGGCTTCCCTGGTGGCGCAGTGGTTGAGAGTCCGCCTGCCGATGCAGGGGACACGGGTTCGTGCCCCGGTCCGGGAAGATCCCACATGCCGCGGAGCGGCTGGGCCCGTGAGCCATGGCCGCTGAGCCTGCGCGTCCGGAGCCTGTGCTCCGCAATGGGAGAGGCCATAACGGTTAGAGGCCCGCGTACCGCAAAAATAAATAAATAAATAAAAATGCTACTTCTTGGATACTTTAGATACCCTTAGCACCAGCAAGGCACTCTGCATGCATCCTGTCTTTTTATCCTCACAATGAACCTGCAAGGCGGGTTTTGTATACCCAAATTGGAGATGAGGATTGCCTGAGGTTGCTCAGGCGGTAAGTGACCAAACAGGATTCAAAACAGTTCAAACTCATCCCAACCAGGATATGCATCCAACCATGACACAATTCTTACCATTTAATAAACAAGGTTTGGTCATGTTATCTAACTATATCTTAAGTTTTTAACTGCCCAGAAGAAACAGAGGGACAAACGTTTTGCAACAAACCCAACTTTTAAAAAGTAAAATACCTGAGATTCCACAAGTTAAATAAATAGATCTTTAAAACAAATGTACCAAACTTAGCCTACAGTCCTGTGCAAAGATACTCATATTCAAAGCAAGCATTTATGGAGATGCTATGCATCCTATATTTTTCCATTTTGTGGCCCACGGTGCATATGCATTTCAGTTTCTACTTAGATCTTCATGTAATTCTGCCAAGAATATGCATTCATTTCTTGTTAAACGTAGTTTTCATTTCTGAAGTGATTTATACCGGAGGACAATATAATTACATTAGAAGACATAATAATTTGCAAATTCATTTCCAGCCAAGATTTGTGCAAAATAAAATCTAATTTATGCCAAAGGATATCAAACTTGCTAATCAATTCTTTTTTAATGACTTTCCAGGAAGAAACTCGTGTTGGCTATGATTCTTTACACAGCACTGTTATCTTCCAACCATATTGCTTTTTACAAGTATTCAATCTATTTTTATGCTCTTTCAGAAATGAGGGTTGCATTATCTATTTACCACAAAATGAGAACTTTGTTGCTCAAATGATAAAAAAGGAAGACTTTGATTGTTTTCCTTCAAGTCATTTATTTCCAGGTATGTTCACTTTTATTTCCATCACTTCTTTACTGCTTGATCCCTAATGCCTTCTGTACTTATCTGATAACTGTATTTTAATACTATTCAATATAATCCTGAAGTGACTGTAGCTGTCCCAAGACCATTACAAGAGAACAAGTTGGAGAAAGAAAAATCGTCACTAGAAAAGATAAATGGGTGACACACTGGACCTTAAACTCTGTTTCTAATGGAAATTCCCATGCAGTAGATGAAAAGTTACCAGAAAACATGAACTGCCTCATTAACTTTATGCCCAAGTTCTATCAGCAATTGATTTTTAATGCCTATGTTCATCATTTATGAGCTCTTCCCATTCTTTATATACATTTAAAATTAAGCTTTATAAGATGAACTAGTTCCATGGTGATGCTCACTGAATCATCTATATAAAGCACTTTAAAGAATAATTCACGGAGAAGAAACATAAAGCTGATGAGCCAGAATTGTTTTGTGATATAAATTACTGATTATCAAAGTCAAATGTGGCAGCTATAATTGCCACTCTATTTGAAATAACCTTAATAATCGTCAACATATCACGAAGCTATTTTTGGAAAAATGGGGCAATATTGTTTTCTTTTTTTGTATTTCCACAGCATCTTTCAGCCAAGGTTTCTGACAATACTACAGTGTGGCCATCTGCATCACCAACATATTTGTCATTGACAGAGAGAAAACAGATTTGGAAATTGTTGCACATCAAAACAAAGCCGATTAAAGTGCGCCAAAGACATCAGTTTTCAAAGCGGGTTCTAAAATGCCAATTCTATAGACTCAGTAAATAATCCATTGAGCTTTGTAGAGTTGCTTGGAATAGTTTTTTTTTTTTTCTTTTAATAACCGTATTTTAAAAAAGTAAGTAGAAAACTAGGTTTTAAACATGATTTTGTTAGTTTACTTATAGTTGGTGGTGAACAAAACTGTTAAGGCTAGCTTTGCTGTTACTGGAACTAAGTTAAAAATAATTTTCCAGAAGCCAGGTTGATATGGGAGATATTTTTTACTTTACCCCTAGAGGATAGCTAACATTGGCTCACATAGCCAACCTCTGTTGTAAGCCTTGATATATGTTAACTCATTTAATCCTTTCAACAATCCTGTGAAGGAGGTACTATTATTATCAATATTTCAGGAATGAGAAAATGAGGCAGAAGGGAAAAATAAATCACCTGGATCCTTCAGTAGGAAAGGGAAGGATCCCATCTAGGTGGTCTGGCTCAGAAGCCTAATTCTAACCAAAGTGCTATCTCTCTTCAATTGAAGTGTTCAGATTGAGTATAAAATGTTTTCTTTCATCAAAAGTGTAGAAGAATAGTTGGAGGAATTCTAGTATATTGCAGGAAGCCTCAAAGAATCTTTAAAATGGAGCCACTCATTAATTGGATTAGTGAACCATCAGTGGGTTCTTCCCTCTCTAACAGAAGACTGACCTGCAGACTTTCACCTCTGACACTTAAAGTCTTGCTCAGTGCTCTACTTTATATCATTTAATCCTCACAACAACTTTATAGAATACAATGGAATTATCTTCATTTAAATCAACACACGATGTGGACTTTTGTGAAAATGAGGGCAGAGGACACTACAAATATTCTGAAAACGCCAAGGGTTAAATATAGTTCTACATCCTTTTTATATATTTGTGAAAAGTTTTCCCTTAAAAATTTGAGACCTCAAATATCAACAGATATTCTGTTCTATAACAAAGTTTTCTTTTTCTTTTCTTTTTAACTGAAGCATAGTTGATTTACAATATTGTGTTAGTTTCAGATGTACAGCAAAGTGAATCAGTTGTGTGTGTGTATATATATATATATATTTAGATTCTTTTCTTTTTTTTAAAAAATTATTTATTTATTTTTGGCTGTGTTGGGTCTTCGTTGCTGCGCACGGGCTTTCTCTAGTTGCGGTGAGCGAGGGCTACCCTTCGTTGCAGTAAGCGGGCTTCTCATTGCAGTGGCTTCTCTTGTTGCAGAGCACGGGCTCTAGAGCACAGGCTCGGTAGTTGTGGTCCACGGGCTTAGGTGCTCCGCAGCATGTGGGATCTTCCTGGACCAGGGGTTGAACCCGTGTTCCCTGCATTGGCAGACGGATTCTTAACCACTGTGCCACCAGGGAAGTCCCAGATTCTTTTCTAAGTTATTACAAGATATTGAATATAGTTCCCTGCGCTATACAGTAAATCCTTATTGTTTATCTACCATATATATAGTGGTGTGTACCTGTTAATCCCATACTCCTAACCCAACCCCTTTCCCCTTTGGTAACCGTATGTTTTTTTTCTATGTCTGTGAGAGTGTTTCTGTTTTGTAAATTCAGTTGTATTATTTTTTTTAGATTCCACATATAAGTGATATCCTATAATATTCGTCTTTCTCTGTCTGGCTTACTTTACTGTGATAATCTCTAGGTCCATCCATTATAACAAAGTCTTTCTAACATAGATAAGTTAATACGGGAGATATATGGGGTGACGATGTTAAGATAATGTGGAAACTGGGTTGGTTCATAAACTGTTTTTCCAAGTCAAGGGCATTCGAAATTGCAGAAACAAAAAAAGGAAAAGAAAAAGCCCTCTGCTGGGCTGGTAACCTGGCAACATGAGCCTTTTTTGGCTGTATTTTAGAAAAATTAGCAACAAGAGCCTATTCGCAGGGCTTTCTCGGAGAGAAGCACCACAGCCTGGGGCAGTTCTTGGCTGCTGGCAGGTCCACTGCCTCCTGTGCCTGCTGTGAATGCAGCCCCACAAGTTCTGCTCTCCATGTCGTTTGGCTTCGTCTCAGCAGAGACTAGTCCTTGCCTAATTAAATTTTGTCCTCATTCCTAGTCTACTGTTTTGTGCGATCTATATTCCTTGTGGCAGATTCCAGCTACACTGAGCTGCCTGGCTTGATGGGCCATTTTAGTCCCCAGTTATGAATGAAGATTTTTTTTTTTTGGTGATGCTTGCTGTTATCAGTGCTCTTCTTATCATTATGTAAGATAGCTTAGAATGCAAAACAATGAAATAATCATAAACATAATCAGATGGAAAATCTTTTTTTAAATGGTAACATATTTTCAGATATTGCAGTTCCCTACCTCCATGTTTGCTTTTTTCCACCAGGTTCTAAACCTGGTGTGTGAGAGAGGAGAATATCAAAGTTGCCAAGGAAAAATTCTGTATAACTCATACCTTTCTACCCTTCCCTTCTGCAAGACTATGTTAGGTTGAAAACCACCATTCTTGTGGGGGAAAAGTGGAGTATAACCTACATTTCCCTAATCCGTGAAAATTTTAAACTCAAGAGTTTCAGGATCCTTAGGAATTTATAGATTTTTTCTTTGATGTCAGGTAGGAGGGTTCTATGTTTAAATGCACTTATGTAACAAGCTTTCCTTAGAGCAAGTAAAAGCATCCTGTTTCATGTTAAGTACTACCATGTAAGATGTATCAGTATATATTTTTTGCAGCAATTTTAAAGATTCTTTCAAATCTAGACTGACAAATAGGCTATTTTAAAAATATCGGTTAAAGGGAAAAAACTAAAGACTCCTCCTAATTCTCTGAAGGTTTTCAGAGTAAAATTATTTCCATCTTGATTTTCATTTAAAGAAATCTTAGCTTTTTTTTCTTACTTTAAATATGTATGTACTTTGTCATTTTCTGTATCTCCCAAGTGGCTATTCTATCCTGAAGTTGGCAGGCATTCCTTTAGGCTGGTGGTCCTCAGGTGAGTAAGAAATGCAGTTGAGATTGAAGAAATGCTGTGTCTGCTCAAATTATCTCCTCTTTCTTCCACTGTGTCTGCTATCTAGCTTGAAATATTTGCTATTAAAATCATACCCCCCATCCCCAAGTAAGACAATTGGGGAAATGTTGAGAATCTCTTTTATTAGTTGGGACAACTGAGTTTTATTTATTTACAATTTATACTCCATGTATTGCCAACATATTTGAGGCAGTCAACAATAAAACTTGTGTCCATTATGGAAATGAAAAGTAATCCTTCCCCTCTTTCGTACTTATCCCTCCTAATAATAAAAAAGCAAAAGTCAACTTTGAATCAACATTTGTTAAAATTGTCAGAAAACATAAGCCAAAATAACATTTGATTATTTCATATCAGAACATTCTGGTAATCTTAGGCAAAGGGGAAACTGGATAGGTAGGAAAAAGATTTTATTTAGGATTAAAGAAATGTGCCAGTTACTAAGATTTTGACTCTCCTTCCAGCTGTTTTATGTGATACTGGAGTGGGGACTGTGCAAACCTCTTTGCCAGATGGCTCCCTATTAAGCTCTACCAATTGTGCTCTGTGTGTGTGGGTGTGTGTGAGAGAGAGAGAGAGAGAGAGAGAGAGAGAGAGAAGTTTTAAATATGTACAACATCTTTCCTTTGTTCTTCCAGCTCTAAGGGAGGTAGCTGCTTCCTCATTTTCTCTTTTTTGCCTTTTCAGTCACCCAATTAACTTTATACCTAATTGATAATTACTTATGTCCTATTTTCTCTGTTAAGTGACTAGTCTGGCTGCAGTCTCCTAACTAGATCTTAACGGATACCAGGCAGTGTCTCTTAACATGTTTACTTACATGAAGCAGTAAGCCTCCTAAGACAGTCACACACTCTTCCTGAGCTATTAAGGAGAAGGTCTTCCCATAATATCCAATTTTTGTTAAATATAATGTTTCTTTTAACAAAGAAGCATGAAAAGCATTGTTTTATTCCCTTTTTAATTTTTGGAAAAATGCTTATTGTAAAGATTGTAATTTGCTTCCTTTGGATGTGTGAATGGACTATGTTAGTCAGACCCATGATTGCATGAATCACACATGGGTAGGAAAGCTCAAAATCACCCCCCAGGGCTAATTTTTCTATATGATAGCTTGGTAAATAAAATGAGCATTGTGGTCTTAGAAGCTTAAAAACTAAACCCAACTGGAAATCTGGTTTCTTTAATGATTCACTATCAGAATATTTAAAAACAAAAAAATTTTAAAGTTGTTAGAAAGACTGCTAGTTCTATAAAGAAAGGTGATTATATTAAGAGTCAGTGATTATTTTTTGCATGAAATTTAACTTTCAGCTTTCTGACAAGCCACAGCACCATTGTTGTTATGGACAAGTAAAGTTCACTTTTTCTTCCACAGATTAGTCCATTCATTATAGGAAAGTACAATCACCAAGGCTCAGGGATTTCCAGGACTACTGTATAATGAAACATATGGCCAAGGAGTCCAGAAAAAAGGGCAATATAAGGGCCAAGGTTATGAGGCAGGAAGGACCTGGATTTTGAGTTCAAAAAGAAGGTAGAAGCCAAATTTACTTAGGATTACCTTAACAGTGGAGCGCAGAAGACAGAGGAATAGCATATTTAACATGCTGGAAGAAAAAACTACCAACCAAGAAATCTATACCTGGCAAACTTTGAGAGAACTTAGACCTGCCTAACAAATATTTACTAAAGAAAGTCCTTCAGACTACTAAGAAATGACTCAGGATGGTGACTTGAATCCACAGGGAGAAACAAAGAGCACCAGAGGGCTTCTCTGGTGGTGCAGTTGTTGAGAGTCTGCCTGCCGATGCAGAGGACATGGATTTGTGCCCCAGTCCGGGAAGATATCACATGCCGTGAAGCGGCTGGGCCCGTGAGCCATGGCTGCTGAGCCTGCGCGTCCGGAGCCTGTGCTCCACAACGGGAGAGGCCACAGCAGTGAGAGGCCCACATACCACAAAAAAAAGAAAAAAAGAGCACCAGAAATGGTAAATATGTGGGTAACTATAAAAAAAAAAATGTATAAATATCCATTTTCTTTTCTTATAATTACTTTAAGAGACGTAAGATCCAAACGTCCATTGGCAAGTGGAGGAGTAAACAATGATACGGAATATTTTCATTATGACAAGGATCCCTATGTTGCCCTTTCATAATCACACTCACTCCCTTCCCCACTGTACCACCCACTCCACTCCCTGCCCTGTCCCTGACCCCTGGCAACCACTAATGTCTCCTCAATTTGTATAATTTTGTCATTTCAAGAATGTTGTATGTTGGAATCACACAGATATTATCTAACCTTTTTGGATTGGGTTTTTTTCACTCATCACTATTCTCTGGAGATTCATTCAAATTGTTGCATGTATGAATAATTCATTTCTTTTTATTACTGAGTAGTATTCAAGGTTATGAATTCCAGTTCCTTTAGTCATTCACCCAGTAAAGAATGTTTATTTCCAGTTTTTGGCTATTCTGAATAAAGCTGTTATAGACATTTGTTTACAAGTTTTACATGAGGATAAGTTTTTATTTTTCTGGGATAAACACCCAAGAGTACAACTGCTGGATATTATGGTAGTTGCATGTTTAGTTTAAGAAACTGCCAAACTGTTTTGCAAGAGTGGCGAGGAATTATCTTTTAAAAACTTCTAGGCGTCTACAAGAGACCCACTTCAGACCTAGAGACACATACAGACTGAAAGTAAGGGGATGGAAAAAGATATTTCATGCAAATGGAAACCAAAAGAAAGCTGGAGTAGCAATTCTCATATCAGACAAAATAGACTTTAAAATAAAGACTATTAGAAGAGACAAAGCAGGACACTACATAATGATCAAGGGATCGATCCAAGAAGAAGATATAACAATTGTAATATTTATGCACCCAACACAGGAGCACCTCAATACATAAGGCAAATACTAACAGCCATAAAAGGGGAAATCGACAGTAACACATTCACAGTAGGGGACTTTAACACCGCACTTTCACCAATGGACAGATCATCCAAGATAAAAATAAAGAAGGAAACACAAGCTTTAAGTGATATATTAAACAAGATGGACTTAACTGATATTTATAGGACATTCCATCCAAAAACAACAGAATACACATTTTTCTCAAGTGCTCATGGAACATTCTCCAGGATACATCATATCTTGGGTCACAAATCAAGCCTTGGTAAATTTAAGAAAATTGAAATTGTTTCAAGTGTCTTTTCTGACCACAACGCTATGAGACTAGATACCAATTACAGGAAAAGATCTGTAAAAAATACAAACACATGGAGGCTAAACAATACACTATTAATAACAAAGTGATCACTGAAGAAATCAAAGAGGAAATTAAAAAATACCTAGAAACAAATGACAATGGAGACACGATGACCCAAAATCTATGGGATGCAGCAAAAGCAGTTCTAAGAGGGAAGTTTATAGCAATACAATCCTACCTCAAGAAACAGGAAACATCTCAAATAAACAACCTAATCTTGCACCTAAAGCAATTAGAGAAAGAAGAACAAGAAAACCCCAAAGTTAGCAGAAGGAAAGAAATCAGATCAGAAATAAATAAAAAAGAAATGAAAGAAATGATAACAAAGATCAATAAAATTAAAAGCTGGTTCTTTGAGAAGATAAACAAAATTAATAAACCATTAGCCAGACTTATCAAGAAAAAAAAGGGAGAAGACTCAAATTAATAGAATTAGAATTGAAAAAGGAGAAGTAACAACTGACACTGCAGAAATACAAAAGATCATGAGAGATTACTACAAGCAACTCTATGCCAAGAAAATGGACAACCTGGAAGAAATGGACAAATTCTTAGAAATGCACAACCTGACAAGACTGAATCAGGAAGAAATAGAAAATATGAACAGACCAATCACAAGCACTAAAATTGAAACTGTGATTAAAAATCTTCCTCCAACAAACAAAAGCCCAGGACCAGATGGCTTCACAGGCGAATTCTATCACACATTTAGAGAAGAGCTAACACCTATCCTTCTCAAACTCTTCCAAAATATAGCAGAGGGAGGAACACTCCCAAACTCATTCTACGAGGCCACCATCATCTTGATACCAAAACCAGACAAGGATGTCACAAAGAAAGAAAACTACAGGCCAATATCACTGATGAACATAGATGCAAAAATCCTCAACAAAATACTAGCAAACAGAATCCAACAGCACATTAAAATGATCACACACTATGATCAAGTGGGGTTTATTCCAGGAATGCAAGGATTCCTCAACATACGCAAAACAATCAATGTGATATACCATATTAACATATTGAAGGAGAAAAACCATATGATCATCTCAATAGATGCAGAGAAAGCTTTCGACAAAATTCAACACCATTTATGATAAAAACCCTCCAGAAAGTAGGCATAGAGGGAACTTTCCTCAACATAATAAAGGCCATATATGACAAACCCACAGCCAACATCATCCTCAATGGTGAAAAACTGAAAGCATTTCCACTAAGATCAGGAACAAGACAAGGTTGCCCACTCAACACTCGTATTGAACATAGTTTTGGTAGTTTTAGCCACAGCAATCAGAGAAGAAAAGGAAATAAAAGGAATCCAAATCGGAAAAGAAGAAGTAAAGCTGTCACTATTTGCAGATGACATGATACTATACAGAGAATCCTAAAGATGCTACCAGAAGACTGCTAGAGCTAATCAATGAATTTGGTAAAGTAGCAGGATACAAAATTAATGCACAGAAATCTCTGGCATTCTTATACACTAATGATGAAATATCTGAAAGTGAAATCAAGGAAACACTCCCATTTACCACTGCAACAAAAAGAATGAAATATCTAGGAATAAACCTACCTAAGGAGACAAAAGACCTCTATGCAGAAAATTATCAGACACTGATGAAAGAAATTAAAGATGATACAAATAGATGGAGAGATATACCATGCTTGGATTGGAAGAATCAACATTGTGAAAATGACTCTACTATCCAAAGCAATCTACAGATTCAATGCAATCCCTATCAAACTACCACTGGCATTTTTCACAGAACTAGAACAAAAAAATTTCACAATTTGTATGGAAACACAAAAGACCCCGAATAGCCAAAGCAGTCTTGAGAAAGAAAAATGGAGCTGGAGGAATCAGGCTCCCTGACTTCAGACTCTACTACAAAGCTACAGTAATCAAGACAGTATGGTACTGGCACTAAAACAGAAAGATAGATCAATGGAACAGGATAGAAAGCCCAGAGATAAACCCATGCACATATGGTCACCTTATCTTTGATAAAGGAGGCAGGAATGTACAGGAGAAAGGACAGCCTCTTCAATAAGTGGTGCTGGGAAAACTGGACAGGTACATGTAAAAGTATGAGATTAGATCACCCCCTAACATCATACACAAAAATAAGCTCAAAATGGATTAAAGACCTAAATATAAGGCCAGAAACTATCAAACTCTTAGAGGAAAACATAGGCAGGACACTCTATGACATAAATCACAGCAAGATCCTTTCTGACCCACCTCCCAGAGAAATGGAAATAAAAACAAAAGTAAACAAATGGGACCTAATGAAACTTCAAAGCTTTTGCACAGCAAAGGAAACCATAAACAAGACAAAAAGACAACCCTCAAAATGTGAGAAAATATTTGCAAATGAAGCAACTGACAAAGGATTAATCTCCAAAATTTACAAGCAGCTCATGCAGCTCAATAACAAAAAAAACAAACAACCCAATCCAAAAATGGGCAGAAGACCTAAATAGACATTTCTCCAAAGAAGATATACAGACTGCCAACAAACACATGAAAGAATGCTCAAATTCATTCATCATTAGAGAAATGCAAATCAAAACTACAATGAGATATCATCTCACACCAGTCAGAATGGCCATCATCAAAAAATCTAGAAACAATAAATGCTGGAGAGGGTGTGGAGAAAAGGGAACACTCTTGCACTGCTGGTGGGAATGTAAATTGATACAGCCACTGTGGAGAACAGTATGGAGGTTCCTTAAAAAACTACAAATAGAACTACCATATGACCCAGCAATCCCACTACTGGGCATATACCCTGAGAAAACCATAATTCAAAAAGAGTCATGTACCAAAATGTTCATTGCAGCTCTATTTACAATAGCCCGGAGATGGAAACAACCTAAGTGTCCATCATCAGATGAATGGATAAAGAAGATGTGGCACATATATACCATGGACTATTACTCAGCCATAAAAAGAAACGAAATTGAGCTATTTGTAATGAGGTGGATAGACCTAGAGTCTGTCATACAGAGTGAAGTAAGTCAGAAAGAAAAAGACAAATACCGTATGCTAACACATATATATGGAATTTAAGAAAATAAAAAATGTCATGAAGAACCTAGGGGTAAGACAGGAATAAAGACACAGACCTACTAGAGAATATGGGGAGGATATGGGGAGGGGGAAGGGTAAGCTGTGACAAAGTGAGAGTGAGGCATGGACATATATACAGTACCAAATGTAAGGTAGATAGCTAGTGGGAAGCAGCCGCATAGCGCAGGGAGATCAGCTCAGTGCTTTGTGACCTCCTGGAGGGATGGGATAGGGAGGGTGGGAGGGAGGGAGAAGTAAGAGGGAAGAGATGTGGGGACATATGTATATGTATAACTGATTCACTTTGTTATAAAGCAGAAACTAACACACCATTGTAAAGCAATTATACTCCAATAAAGATGTAAAAAGAAAAAAAAAAAAACAACTTCTAGGCTGCGAACCGGGAGCAGATCAAGTCTATTGAATGGTGTTTGCCGCCAGGCTATGGAGCAGGCAAATGAGCTAAAATGAAGGGCAATAAGGCCCTGAGTGCTGGCAGCATGGATGGTGGATTACAGTGTCGCTCTGAGGCAGTTAAGTCAGACCCCCAGGCCCATGTGCTCTCCAGCAATTGCTCAGCATCCTACACCAAGAACAGAGACCGCCAGAAGGCTTATGAGGATGGTTGCAAAACCATTGACTTAAAACCTGACTGGGGCAAATGCTATTTCCAAAAAGCAGCAGCTCTTGAGTTCTTAAACTTATTTAAATCCGCCACTCGAACCTATGACAAGGTTTTAAAACATGAAGCAAACGATCCTCAGCTCAAAGAGGGTTTACAGAATATCGAGCCTCAGTCAGCAGAGATGAAATTCAAGAATGCTTTCAACATGTCCGATCTGCACCAGAAGTTGGAGAGTGATCCCAGGTCAAGGACACTGCTCATGGATCCTACCTACCAGGAACTGATAGAACAATGTCAAACAGGCCGTCTGACCTGGGCAAAAACTGCAACATCCCCAGATCGTGACTACCCTCAGTGTCTCCTTCGAGGCTATCTGGGCAGTACGGATGAGGAGGAAGAAGTTGAGACACCTCCACCACCACCTTCTCCCTAAAAGGAGACCAAGTCAGAGCCAATGGAAGAAGATATTCCAGGGAATAATAAGCAGGCACTGAAAGAAAAAGTTGGGGAAGGATGCCTGTAAGCAAAAAGACTTTGACACAGCCTTGAAACAGTATGACAGAAGCAACGGCCAGGACCCCACCAACATGACTCGCATGACCAATCAAGCAGCCATGTATTTCACAAAGGGCGACGAGAGTGAATGACAGGAGCTTTGTGAGAAGGCCATTGAAGAGAGGCTAGACAAGAAGACTATCCTCGACAGATTGCCAAAGCTTATGTCAAATTGACAGAGCCTATTTCAAAGAAGGAAAGTACAAGGATGCCATCCATTTCTACAAATCTCTGGCAGAGCACTGAACCCCAGATGTGCTCAAGAAATGCCAACAGGCAGAGAAAATCCTGAAGGAGCAAGGGTGGCTAGACCACATAAACCCTGGCCTGGCTTTGGAAATATCCCCAGGCCAGGAAGCACTATACAGAAGCCATCAAACAGGAACCCAAGAGATACCAAATTGTACAGCAGTCAAGCTACCTGCTTCATCAAAGTCCTGGAGTTTCAGCTGCCACTCAAGGACTGTGAGAAGTGTATCCAGCTAGAACTGACCCTCACCAAGGGTTATACACGGAAAGCAGCTGCCCTGAGAAGCAATGAAGGACCATACAAAATCCATGGATGTCTGCCAGAAGGCACTAGACCTGGACTCCATTGTAAGGAGGTAGCAGATGTTCACCATGGCTACATGATGGTCCTGTACAACCAACATGACAGCCCTGAAGATGTGAAGCGATGGGCCATGGCCAAGGTGCAGCAGATGAGTGACGTGGCCATGTGGCTCATCCTGCAACAGATGCAGAAGGACCCCCAAGCACTCAGCAGACACATGAAGAATCCTGTAATAGTGCAGAAGATCCAGAAGCTGCTGGATGTGGGTCTGATTGCAATTCAGTGATGACTTGCTCATCATAACCCTTCCCTTCACCCTCATGTGGAAAAAGGAGCGGGAACTGTGGCAAGCAGCATAGAGCAGAAGAGAGAGAAGGGGAAAAGGCGAACATCTTCTCTATATGTTTATACAGACCTATGTGGAAGATACAGAGACTTATACTGGAGTCATTTGTGCGGCCTCTGGGCCCTCCTAGCACACACACGGTCTCTCCTGCTGCCCCAGAGTTTCATGTGTCCCACCCCTGGCGCTCAAGTCACTGTCCCAGCTGCTCTCGCATAGTTGGTGATTTGGGGGCCGGGAGTATGCATGTATGTGGAGGGGAGGGTATTCTTCCCAAACTCAGGCCCCAAGTGTCTTCACACTATTAGCTCCATGACCCCTTCACCAACAACACAAGCCAGTCCAGCATGGTCACATGTTTTAAAAAAAAAGAAAAGAAAAAGTAGTTCTGTTTATTGTTAGTACTGACCATACAAGAGAAAGACAAAGAAAATACATCTTTGTTCAAGCTTAGTTCTTTTAGAGGAACAGGAAACTAGAAGTCAATTCAGATCCTCTTATCACAGCTTAATTAATGAGAAAAGGTGACAGTGCATTATTATCAAGGTGTCTTTGAAAAAAAAAAGCAATTTATTAATAAAAGCAGCTTAAAACTTCACAACTATTTTTAAAGTTGACCTAAGAGCTCAGTATCTGAAGTGCTTTCGCGGTCTACTGATGTAATATTTGGCACTGAGCAGACTGAATGTTTTACTCAACGTTTTGGGATTAAAATACAGAAACGTTGTTCCCATGTTCCCAAGTATGTAAACCTATTTATCTTGATTTATTTTTATAAAAGAACAAGGCCTCAGAAATACAGATACATGTTCTCTTCCCCAAAACAAAACGAACTGTATCCTTTGAAGCTGAAAAATAAAAATTTCAGAAGATTTTTGAATAATTTAGAAAGTTCTAAACCTTGAGACATAATATTCCAATTATGAAATCGTTACTGCACAGCAAGTAATTTTGGCCCAAATCTGTTCTCTTGAAATCTGAAGTCAACAGGAGTTCTGTGCAGGAGAAAAATCACGTGCAACCAGTACAGGGCCACTCCTAACCTTAAAGCTTTTCAGTTCATGAAATATTTATGCATCCTAAACCGGATTTAAAAGTCATCACAGGCATCTACCTGCAGGCAAACTATTCAGTGTTTTCTGCTTTCTCCACATACCAGCTGCCTAGGGTCCTACCCACTCCAGTTGAGTATTTCATACTATTCTCTACGCAACTCTATTCCACCACATCTGAATACCTGAATGCAAGAGATCATAGCTCCCAAGATATTTGGTGCAGAAAGGTCCCTAGAAGTCCTATGTATAATCACTGTGAGGTCTTCAGTTTCTTTTATACAGACAAAAGTCACTTCTCATCATTGATGACATTTCCCTCCTCATTCTATCCAGGTAGGAGCTGCTACAATGTCTTTCTTTGTTCCTATCAGTTATGTATTATCAACATTCATTTACCCCTGTAGCATTTTGTATTAATTCACTATTCTTATCCGGAAAATAAAAATTTTATTTAAGTTTTTTCTAATTAGTCCAGTAGAATTCCTTCCTTTCCCATAATAACCCTCTTAACGATGAATTTTTATTTCTTATTAGTTGTTATAATACTGGCTTACTTGAAGGAGTTGTAGCCTTTCCTTGTATTGAATAAATATAACACATATTCAATGAATGCCTACTATTTTCACTGTGATATCACTGGAAATTCTGTGGTGTAAAAGATGGATAAATTTCCTACCCTAATGGAGCTTACAGCCTAATGGTGAAGAGAGACATTAAACCGATCATCACACAAGTAATTAATTACAATGCTAGCAAGCATAAGAAAAAACAATGCTACAAATGTACACATAAAGGGACTGGTAATCTGGCAGGAATTGTAGGCTAGCAAAAATGATGCTCAGGGCTTCCCTGGTGGCACAGTCATTGAGAGTCCGCCCGCTGATGCAGGCGACATGGGTTCGTGCCCCGGTCCGGGAAGATCCCACGTGCCGCGGAGCAGCTGGGCCCGTGAGCCATGGCCATTGAGCCTGCGCGTCCGGAGCCTGTGCTCCGCAACGGGAGAGGCCACAACAGTGAGAGGCCCGCGTACCGCAAAAAAAAAAAAAAAAAAAAAAAAATGATGCTCAGCCTGAGATCTGATAATGATTAGGAGTTAACAGAGACAAACGGAAGAAGTGCGTTACTGGAGTGAAAAGGATTTTGGCCTAGTTAGGAACTCACAGAATGTCACTGTGTCTGGAACTCAGAGCATAAAGGGGAGAAAGCTGCGAAAGAAAGCTGGAGCCAGATCCTACTGAGTCTAGTAGGCTCTGAATTTTATTCAAGTTGCATTTGAAGTATTTTTAAGCAAGGGATTGCCATGATCAGCTTTGTACTTTCAAAGGATCACGCCTGGAAAATGAAACAAAGTAACCATATGACTTAGATGGCTGGTGGTGGCGGGGGGGGGGGGGTGCCGAGAACAAAAGTGGATGACGGAGGACTATTAGGGGCCTTTTATAGATGCCTAGGAGAGAAATGATGGATTTCTTGGATGATTGTGTTGGTATTGAAGAGGAAAAATACCTTAAACGTAAAGCTAATGAGACGTGGTTTTTAACCACAGCAACTGAATGGCTTGGATAGGTTTAAGGTATATGATTTCGTTGGGACATGTTTGAATATGGGCTAGAATATGAGTTCCAGGATGATAGCTTTTTTGGCTTTTTTGTTCACTGTTGCAACCTGTGCCTCCAGAGACATTCAAGTTGAGATGTTGAATAGGCAGCGAGATTATATGGAATTGCAGCTCAGAAGAGAGATTTGGGTTGGTATTAAAAATGTGGGAGTCAGGACTTCCCTGGTGGTCCAGTGGTTAAGAATCTGCCTTCCAATGCAGGGGACAAAGGTTCGATCCCTGGTCAGGGAACTAAGATCCCACATGCCGAGGAGCAACTAAGACCTGCAACTAAGACCCAACACAGCCAAATAAATAAATAAATAAATTTTTTAAAATGTGGGAGTCTATTGTATATTAATGCATATATGAGGAATCTAGAAAAATGGTACAGGTGAGCCAGTTTGCAAGGCAGAAATAGAGACACAGATGTAGAGAACAAGCATATGGACACCAAGGGGGGAAAGCAGGGTGGTGGTGGTGGGATGAATTGGGAGATTGGGATTGACATGTATACACTAATATGTATAAAGTAGATAGCTAATAAAAAAATAAAATAAATAAACTTTGTACCTGTTTTTAGAAAAAGAAATGTGCGAGTCAGCAGGATGTAGAATGTAGGTCCTCGCAGAAGCCAGGACAATACTGAGCTCCTCTAGGGGAAGGCTGAAGAGTGGGAAAGTCAAGATCAAGCACCGGTGACCAGCTCGCCTTCTAACAGCTCTCTGCAGCACCATGTGGTTGCCAAAGCATTTAATCATCCTCATCATGATCTCTGTGAGACCCAGTCCTTGTGCTGAAGATGTTCAGGCCCCGGTATCTCCCATTACAGCATTCAATTTAGACCTGTTCCACAGGAATACTAAGCCCTTCATATCTCTCTCTCTCCACTCCTTCTTTCAAGAGCAGTGGATGGAAGGAAATTTAGGAAAATGGGTTACAGTATAAAATGGAACATAATCCTGAATTGTTGATGGAAGATACAGACTTTTTAAAAATTAATTAATTTAATTTTTTCGGATGCATTGGGCCTTCGTTGCTACGTGCAGTCTTTCTCTAGTTGCAGTGAGCGGGGGGGCTACTCTTCATTGTGGTGCGCGGGCTTCTCATTGTGGCGGCTTCTCGTTTTGGAGCACAGGCTCGAAGTGCGCGGGCTTCAGTAGTTGTGGCACGTGGGCTCAGTAGTTGTGGCTCACGGGCTCTAGAGCGCAGGCTCAGTAGTTGTGGTGCATGGGCTTAGTTGCCCCGCGGCACGTGGGATCTTCCCAGACCAGGGCCCGAACCTGTGTGCCCTGCATTGGCAGGTGGATTCTTAACCACTGTGCCACCAGGGAAGTCTGGAAGATACAGATTTAACGCTTGACCCTTTCTAGCTATCAGGGCCCAAGTCAGGGTGGTAGTGTACGTTTTTTAGCCAGGAAGTCATTTCTACGCTCTTTATAACTCAGCATACATTTCACACTTAATTTTTCCTTAATACAATACTGGTTAATAAAATGAGATCTCTTCATAGTATGACAGTTGTTAAAAAGGCAAAACTTCTAAAAACCAAACTGGTTAGAACCGGTTTAGAAGCAGATTCATTTTTAGAAGTACCTATCTTATACAACAATGAATTCAAAAGTGTAATTTGTTTATTCTATCTATGTGCTTATCAGAATGTAAACTGCACTAGATAACCAGTACAAACTGTCACCGAAATGGAGAAACCAGAAGTCACTGAGAGTTATGTTAAAAGGCAAAAACAACCACCAAACACTCTGCTCTGTGTCCAGAATAATTAAACATTATTTCTTTCGTAAGCAAGTTGAAATGATTTCTTTTCAAAAGACAGAGTTTAAAGATGCAGTCTGCATAAGATGCTCTTCTCAGTACATGGACCCCAAAGAATCTCTAGTTAATGAAGTTCATTGAATAAATATGGCTATCATCGTAACTGATATCATTAGTTGAAGAGAGTTTAAATTTTTTCTTAATACTATTAATATACGCATTACATGACCTTAAAAAAACCTGTTAGTCTAATGAAAGTGTTGTTAGGCTGGTGACACACAAACAGGCCATTCTATACAATGGGAATAATGATGCTTGCCTCAAAAGATTGTTGTGAGAATTAACTGAATTAATGTTTGGAAAGCATTCAGAGCGGCCTCTGACACATAGCAAGCCAAATTAGTGTTGGCTACTATTGCTGCTGTGACTACTTACAGATATAGCTTCTGTTTATCTGCATTAGAGAGATCCTCAGGGTGGGGATTACAGCTATGTTGGAATTACAGTGATTATTACGGTAGTCCCCCCTTATCCTTGGGGAATAAATTCGTTTTTGCGTGTGTTTGTTTTGTTTTGTTTTTTTTGCCTGCGTTGGGTCTTCGTTGCTGTGCGCAGGCTTTCTCTAGTTGCGGCGAGCGGGGGCTACTCTTCATTGTGGTGTGTGGGCTTCTCACTGCTGTGGCTTCTCTTGTTGTGAAGCACGGGCTCTAGGGCACATGAGCTTCAATAGTTGTGGCGTGCAGGCTCAGCAGTTGTGGCTTGTG